>NC_090932.1:572938730-574188730 GCF_040938575.1 Ambystoma mexicanum | reverse complement strand
ATGTTATAGGAAGGATCTCAGGTCTGGTATTAGAAGCATTGTGATATCACATCTCATGCCATAGGAATGGTCTCAGGATTGGAATGGGAAGGAGTTGGATATTACATTCTTGCTATAGGAAGGGTCTCAGGTTTGGAACGGGAAGGAGTTGGATATCACATCTCATGCTTTAAGAAGGGTCTCAGTTTTGGTATTAGAAGCATTGAGATATCACATCTCATGCTCTAGGAAGGGTCTCAGGATTGGAATGGGAAGGAGTTGGATATCACATCTCATGCTATAGGAAGGGTCTCAGGTTTGGTATTACAAGCATTGCGATATTACATCTCATGCTATAGGAAGGGTCTCAGGTTTGGAATGGGGAGGATTTGTATATCACATCTCTTGCTATAGGAAGGGCCTCAGGTTTGGTATGAGAAACATTGAGATATCACATCTCATGGTATATGAAGGATCTCAGGATTGGAATGGGAAGGAGTTGGATATCACATCTCATGTTATAGGAAGGATATCAGGTTTGGTATTAGAAGCATTGAGATATCACATCTCATGCTATAGGAAGGGTCTCTGTTTTGGGATGGGAAGGAGTTGGAGATAACATCTCATGCTATATGAAGGGTCTCAGGTTTGGTATTAGAAGCTTTGAGATATCACATCTCTGCTATCGGAAGGGTCTCGGGATTGGAATGGTAAGGAGTTTATATATCACATCTCATGTTATAGGAAGGATATCATGTTTGGTATTAGAAGCATTGAGATATCACATCTCATGCTATAGGAAGGATCTCATGATTGGAATGGGAAGGACTTGGATATCACATCTCATGCTATAGGGAGGGTCTCAGGTTTGATATTAGAAGCATTGAGATATCACATCTCATGCTATCGGAAGGGTCTCAGGATTGGAATGGGAAGGAGTTGGATATCACATCTCATGCTAAAGGAAGGGTCTCAGGCTTGGAAGGGGAAGGATTTGGATATCACATCTCATGTTGTAGGACGGGTCTCAGGTTTGGTACTACAAGCATTGAGATATCACATCTCATGGTATAGGAAGGGTCTCAGGATTGGAATGGGAAGGAGTTGGATATCACATCTCAAGCTATAGGAAGGGTCTCAGGATTGCAATGGGAAGGAGTTTGATATCACATCTCATGCCATAGGAAGGGTCTCAGTTTTGGTAGAAGCATTGAGAAATGACATCTCATGCTATCGGAAGGGTCTCAGGATTGGATTGGGAAGGAGTTGGATATCCCATCTCATGCTATATGAAGGGTGTCAGGTTTGGTATTAGAAGCATTGAGATATCACATCTCGTGCTATAGGAAGGGCCTCAGGATTGGAATGGGAAGGAGTAGGATATAACATCTCATGCTATAGGAAGGGTCTCAGGTTTGGTATTAGAAGCATTGAGATATCAATTCTCATGGTATAGGAAGGGTCTCAGAATTGGAATGGGAAGGAGTTGGATATCACATCCATGTTATAGGAAGGGTCTCAGGATTGGAATGCGAAGGATTTGGATATCACATCTCTTGCTATAGGAAGGGTCTCAGGTTTTTTATTAGACACATTGAGATATCACATCTCATGCTAAAGGAAGGGTTTCAGGATTCGAATGGGAAGGATTTGGATATCATATCTCATGTTATAGGACGGGTCCCAGGTTTGGTATTAGAAGCACTGAGATATCACATCTCATGCTATCAGAAGGGTCTCAGGATTGGAATGGGAAGGAGTTGGATATCACATCTCATGCTAAAGGGAGGGTCTCAGGTTTGGAAGGGGAAGGATTTGGATATCACATCTCATGTTATCGGAAGGATCTCAGGTTTGGTATTAGAAGCATTGAGATATCACATCTCATGCTATAGGAAGGGTCTCAGGATTGGAATGGGAAGGAGATGGATATCACATCTCATGCTAAAGGAAGGGTCTCATGTTTGGTAGAAGCATTGAGATATCACATCTCATGCTATAGGAAGGGTCTCCGGATTGGAATGGGAAGTAGTTGTATATGACATCTCATGCCATAGGAAGGGTAGCACATATGCTATAGGAAGGGTCTCAGGTTTGGAACACGGGAAGGAGTTGGATATCACATCTCATGCTTTAAGAAGGGTCTCAGTTTTGGTATTAGAAGCATTGAGATATCACATCTCATGCTATAGGAAGGGTCTCAGGATTGGAATGGGAACGAGTTGGAAATCACATCTCATGCTATAGGAAGGGTCTCAGGATTGGATTGGGAAGGAGTCGGATATCACATCCCATGCTATAGGAAAGGTCTCAGGTTTGGAATGGGAATGATTTGTATATCACATCTCTTGCTATAGGAAGGCCCTCAGGTTTGGTATCAGAAACATTGAGATATCACATCTCATGGTATAGGAAGGATCTCAGTATTGGAATGGAAAGGGGTTGGATATCACATCTCATGTTATAGGAAGGATATCAGGTTTGGTATTAGAAGCATTGAGATATCACATCTCATGCTATAGGAAGGGTCTCAGGATTGGAATGGGAAGGAGTTGGATATCACATCTCATGCTATAGGAAGGGTCTCAGGTTTGGTAGAAGCATTGAGATATCACATCTCATGCTATAGGAAGGGTCTCAGGATTGGAATGGGAAGGAGTAGTATATGACATCTCATGCCATAGGAAGGGTCTCAGGTTTGGTATAAGCATTGAGATATCACATCTCTGCTATCGGAAGGGTCTCGGGATTGGAATGGGAAGGAGTTGGATATTACATTCTTGCTATAGGAAGGGTCTCAGGTTTGGAACGGGAAGGAGTTGGATATCCCATCTCATGTCATAGGAAGGATCTCAGGTTTGCTATTAGAAGCACTGAGATATCACATCTCATGCTATAGGAATGGTCTCAGGATTGGAATGGGAAGGAGTTGGATATTACATTCTTGCTATAGGAAGGGTCTCAGGTTTGGAACGGGAAGGAGTTGGATATCACATCTCATGCTTTAAGAAGGGTCTCAGTTTTGGTATTAGAAGCATTGAGATATCACATCTCATGCTATAGGAAGGGTCTCAGGATTGGAATGGGAAGGAGTTGGATATCACATCTCATGCTATAGGAAGGGTCTCAGGTTTGGTATTACAAGCATTGCGATATTACATCTCATGCTATAGGAAGGGTCTCAGGTTTGGAATGGGGAGGATTTGTATATCACATCTCTTGCTATAGGAAGGGCCTCAGGTTTGGTATGAGAAACATTGAGATATCACATCTCATGGTATAGGAAGGATCTCAGGATTGGAATTGGAAGGAGTTGGATATCACATCTCATGTTATAGGAAGGATATCAGGTTTGGTATTAGAAGAATTGAGATATCACATCTCATGCTATAGGAAGGGTCTCTGTTTTGGGATGGGAAGGAGTTGGAGATAACATCTCATGCTATATGAAGGGTCTCAGGTTTGGTATTAGAAGCTTTGAGATATCACATTTCATACTATAGGAAGGGTCTCTGGTTTGGGATGGGAAGGAGTTGGATATCACATCTCATGCTATAACAAGGGTCTCAGGTTTGGTATTAGAAGCATTGAGATATCACATCTCATGCTATAGGAAGGGTCTCAGGTTTGGAATGGGAAGGAGTTGGATATCACATCTCAGGCTATAGGAAGGATCTCAGTTTTGGAATGAGAAGGAGTTGGATATCACATATCATGTTATATGAAGGCTCTCAGGTTTGGTATTAGAAGCATTGAGATATCACATCTCATGCTATAGTAAGGGTCTCAGGATTGGCATGGGAAGGAGTTTGATATCATATCTCATGCTAAAGGAAGGGTCTCCGGTTTGGAATGGGAAGGAGTTGGATATCACATCTCATGTTATAGGAAGGATCTCAGGTTTGGTATTAGAAACTTTGAGATAACACATCTCATGCTATAGGAAGGGTCTCAGGATTGAAATTGGAAGGAGTTGGATATCACATCTCATGCTATCGTAAGGGTCTCAGGATTGGAATAGGAAGGAGTTGGATATCCCATCTCATGCTTTAAGAAGGGTCTCAGGTTTGGTATTAGAATCATTGAGATATCACATCTCATGCTATAGGAAGGGTCTAAGGATTGGAATGGGAAGGAGTTGGATATCACACATGCTATAGGAAGGGTCTCAGGTTTGGTATTACAAGCATTGTGATATTACATCTCATGCTATAGGAAGGGTCTCAGGATTGGATTGGGAAGGAGTTGGATATCACATCTGATGCTATAGGAAGGGTCTCAGGTTTGGAATGGGAAGGATTTGTACATCACATCTCTTGCTATAGGAAGGGCCTCAGGTTTGGTATGGGAAACATTGAAATATCACATCTCATGGTATAGGAAGGATCTCAGGATTGGAATGTGAAGGAGTTGGATATCACATCTCGTGTTATAGGAAGGATATCAAGTTTGGTATTAGAAGCATTGAGATATCACATCTCATGCTATAGGAAGGGTCTCAGGTTTGGTAGAAGCATTGAGATATCACATCTCATGCTATAGGAAGGGTCTCAGGATTGGAATGGGAAGGAGTAGTATATGACCTCTCATGCCATAGGAATGGTCTCAGGTTTGGTACAAGCATTGAGATATCACATCTCTGCTATCGGAAGGGTCTCAGGTTTGGAAAGGGAAGGAGTTGGATATCACGTTCCATGCTATAGGAAGGTTCTCAGGTTTGGTATTAGAAGCATTGAGATATCACATCTCATGCTATAGGAAGGGTCTCAGTATTGGAATGGGAAGGAGTTGGATATCACATCTCATGCTACAGGAAGGGTCTCAGGTTTGGAATGGGAAGGAATTGGATATCACATCTCATGTTATAGGAAGGATCTCAGGTCTGGTATTAGAAGCATTGTGATATCACATCTCATGCCATAGGAAGGGTCTCAGGTTTGGAGTGGGAAGGAGTTGGATATCACATCTCATGCTATAGGAAGGGTCTCAGGTTTGGTAGAAGCATTGAGATATCACATATCATGCTATAGGAAGGGTGTCCGGATTGGAATGGGTAGTAGTTGTATATTACATCTCATGCCATAGGAAGGGTCTCAGGTTTGGTATAAGCATTGAGATATCACATCTCTGCTATCGGAAGGGTCTCAGGATTGGAATGGGAAGGAGTTGGATATCCCATCTCATGTTATAGGAAGGGTCTCAGGTTTGGTATTAGAAGCATTGAGATATCACATCTCATGCTATAGGAAAGGTCTCAGGATTGGGATGGGAAGGACTTGGATATCTCATCTCATGTTATAGGACGGGTCTCAGGTGTGGTATTAGAAGGATTGAGATATCACATTGCATGCTGTAGGAAGGGTCTCAGGTTTGGAATGGGAAGGAATTGGATATCACATCTCATGTCATAGGAAGGATCTCAGGTTTGCTATTAGAAGCATTGAGATATTACTTCTCAAGCTATAGGAAGGGTCTCAGGTTTGGAAAGGGAAGGATTTGGATTTCACATCTCATGTTGTAGGATGGTTCTCATGTTTGGTTTTAGAAGCATTGAGATATCACATCTCATGCTATCGGAAGGGTCTCAGGTTTGGAAAGGGAAGGATTTGGATTTCACATATGTTATAGGATGGTTCTCAGGTTTGGTTTTAGAAGCAGTAAGATATCACATCTCATGCTATAGGAAGGGTCTCAGGTTTGGAATGGGAAGGAGTTGGATACAAATCTCATGTTATAGGAAGGATGTCAGGTTTGGTATTAGAAGCATTGAGATATCACATATCATGCTATAGGAAAGGTCTCAGGATTGGAATGGGAAGGAGTTGGATATCACATCACATGCTAAAGGAAAGGTCTCAGGTTTGGAAGGGGAAGGATTTGGATCTCACATATGTTTTAGGACGGGTGTCAGGTTTGGTATTAGAAGCATTGAGATATCACATCTCATGGTATAGGAAGGGTCTCAGGATTGGAATGGGAAGGAGTTGGATAGCACATCTCAAGCTATCTCAGGATTGGAATGGGAAGGAGTTTGATATCACATCTCAAGCTATAGGAAGGGTCTCAGGTTTGGAAAGGGAATGATTTGGATTTCACATGTTACAGGATAGTTCTCATGTTTGGTTTTAGAAGCATTGAGATATCACATCTCATGTTATAGGAAGGATCTCAGGTTTGGTATTAGAAGCATTGAGATATCACATCTCATGCTATAGGAAGGGTCTCAGGTTTGGAATGGGAAGGAGTTGGATATCACATCTCATGCTATAGGAAGGATCTCAGGTTTGGTGTTAGAAGCATTGAGATATCAGATCTCATGCTATCGGAAGGATCTCAGGTTTGGTATTAGAAGCATTGAGATATCACATCTCATGCTACCAGAAGGGTCTCAGGATTGGAATGGGAAGGAGTCGGATATCACATCTCATGCTAAAGGGAGGGTTTCAGGTTTGGAAGTGGAAGGATTTGGATATCACATCTCATGTTATAGGAAGATCTCAGGTTTGGTATTAGAAGCATTGAGATATCACATCTCATGCTATCGGAAGGATCTCAGGTTTGGTATTAGAAGCATTGAGATATCACATCTCATGCTATAGGAAGGGTCTCAGGATTGGAATGGGAAGGAGTTGGATATCACATCTCATGCTATAGGAAGGGTCTCAGGTTTGGTATTACAAACATTGTGATATTACATCTCATGCTATAGGAAGGGTTTCAGGATTGGATTGGGAAGGAGTTGGATATCACATCTCATGCTATAGGAAGGGTCTCAGGTTTGGAATGGGAAGGATTTGTACATCACATCTCTTGCTATAGGAAGGGCCTCAGGTTTGGTAAGAGAAACATTACGATATCACATCTCATGCTATCGGAAGGGTCTCAGGATTGGAATGGGAAGGAGTTGGATATCACATCTCAAGCTATCTCAGGATTGGAATGGGAAGGAGTTTGATATCACATCTCAAGCTATAGGAAGGGTCTCAAGTTTGGAAGGGGAAGGATTTGGATTTCACATCTCATGTTTTAGGACGGGTCTCAGGTTTGGTATTAGAAACATTGAGATATCACATCTCATGGTATAGGAAGGGTTTCAGGATTGGAATGGGAAGGAGTTGGATATCACATCTCATGCAATAGGAAGGGTCTCAGGTTTGATAGAAGCATTGAGATATCACATCTCATGCTATAGGAAGGGTCATAGGATTGGAATGGGAAGGAGTTGGATATCACATCTCATGCCATAGGAAGAGTCTCAGGTTTGGTATAAGCATTGAGATATCACATCTCTGCTATTGTAACGGTCTCAGGATTGGAATAGGAAGGAGTTGGATATCCCATCTCATGCTTTAAGAAGGGTCTCAGGTTTGGTATTAGAAGCATTGAGATATCACATCTCATGCTATAGGAAGGGTCTAAGGATTGGAATGGGAAGGAGTTGGATATCACATCTTATGCTATAGGAAGGGTCTCAGGTTTGGAATTACAAGCATTGTGATATTATATCTCATGCTATAGGAAGGGTCTCAGGATTGGATTGGGAAGGAGTTGGATATCACATCTCATGCTATAGGAAGGGTCTCAGGTTTGGAATGGGAAGGGTTTGTACATCACATCTCTTGCTATAGGAAGGGCCTCAGGTTTGGTATGAGAAACATTGAGATATCACATCTCATGTTATAGGAAGGATATCAGGTTTGGTATTAGAAGCATTGAGATATCACATCTCATGATATAGGAAGGGTCTCAGGATTGGAATGGGAAGGAGTTGGATATCACATCTCATGCTATAGGAAGGGTCTCAGGTTTGGTAGAAGCATTGAGATATCACATCTCATGCTATAGGAAGGGTCTCCGGATTGGAATGGGAAGTAGTTGTATATGACATCTCATGCCATAGGAAGGGTAGCACATATGCTATAGGAAGGGTCTCAGGTTTGGAACACGGGAAGGAGTTGGATATCACATCTCATGCTTTAAGAAGGGTCTCAGTTTTGGTATTAGAAGCATTGAGATATCACATCTCATGCTACAGGAAGGGTCTCAGGATTGGAATGGGAACGAGTTGGATATCACATCTTATGCTATAGGAAGGGTCTCAGGATTGGATTGGGAAGGAGTCGGATATCACATCCCATGCTATAGGAAAGGTCTCAGGTTTGGAATGGGAATGATTTGTATTTCACATCTCTTGCTATAGGAAGGGCCTCAGGTTTGATATCAGAAACATTGAGATATCACATCTCATGGTATAGGAAGGATCTCAGTATTGGAATGGAAAGGGGTTGGATATCACATCTCATGTTATAGGAAGGGTCTCAGGATTGGAATGGGAAGGAGTTGGATATCACATCTCATGCTATAGGAAGGGTCTCAGGTTTGGTAGAAGCATTAAGATATCACATCTCATGCTATAGTAAGGGTCTCAGGATTGGAATGGGAAGGAGTAGTATATGACATCTCATGCCATAGGAAGGGTCTCAGGTTTGGTATAAGCATTGAGATATCACATCTCTGCTATCGGAAGGGTCTCGGGATTGGAATGGGAAGGAGTTGGATATTACATTCTTGCTATAGGAAGGGTCTCAGGTTTGGAACGGGAAGGAGTTGGATATCCCATCTCATGTCATAGGAAGGATCTCAGGTTTGCTATTAGAAGCACTGAGATATCACATCTCATGCTATAGGAATGGTCTCAGGATTGGAATGGGAAGGAGTTGGATATTACATTCTTGCTATAGGAAGGGTCTCAGGTTTGGAACGGGAAGGAGTTGGATATCACATCTCATGCTTTAAGAAGGGTCTCAGTTTTGGTATTAGAAGCATTGAGATATCACATCTCATGCTCTAGGAAGGGTCTCAGGATTGGAATGGGAAGGAGTTGGATATCACATCTCATGCTATAGGAAGGGTCTCAGGTTTGGTATTACAAGCATTGCGATATTACATCTCATGCTATAGGAATGGTCTCAGGTTTGGAATGGGGAGGATTTGTATATCACATCTCTTGCTATAGGAAGGGCCTCAGGTTTGGTATGAGAAACATTGAGATATCACATCTCATGGTATAGGAAGGATCTCAGGATTGGAATGGGAAGGAGTTGGATATCACATCTCATGTTATAGGAAGGATATCAGGTTTGGTATTAGAAGCATTGAGATATCACATCTCATGCTATAGGAAGGGTCTCTGTTTTGGGATGGGAAGGAGTTGGAGATAACATCTCATGCTATATGAAGGGTCTCAGGTTTGGTATTAGAAGCTTTGAGATATCACATTTCATACTATAGGAAGGGTCTCTGGTTTGGGATGGGAAGGAGTTGGATATCACATCTCATGCTATAACAAGGGTCTCAGGTTTGGTATTAGAAGCATTGAGATATCACATCTCATGCTATAGGAAGGGTCTCAGGTTTGGAATGGGAAGGAGTTGGATATCACATATCATGTATATGAAGGCTCTCAGGTTTGGTATTAGAAGCATTGAGATATCACATCTCATGCTATAGTAAGGGTCTCAGGATTGGCATGGGAAGGAGTTTGATATCACATCTCATGCTAAAGGAAGGGTCTCCGGTTTGGAATGGGAAGGAGTTGGATATCACATCTCATGTTATAGGAAGGATCTCAGGTTTGGTATTAGAAACATTGAGATAACACATCTCATGCTATAGGAAGGGTCTCAGGATTGAAATGGGAAGGAGTTGGATATCACATCTCATGCTATCATAAGGGTCTCAGGATTGGAATAGGAAGGAGTTGGATATCCCATCTCATGCTTTAAGAAGGGTCTCAGGTTTGGTATTAGAAGCATTGAGATATCACATCTCATGCTATAGGAAGGGTCTAAGGATTGGAATGGGAAGGAGTTGGATATCACACATGCTATAGGAAGGGTCTCAGGTTTGGTATTACAAGCATTGTGATATTACATCTCATGCTATAGGAAGGGTCTCAGGATTGGATTGGGAAGGAGTTGGATATCACATCTGATGCTATAGGAAAGGTCTCAGGTTTGGAATGGGAAGGATTTGTACATCACATCTCTTGCTATAGGAAGGGCCTCAGGTTTGGTATGAGAAACATTGAAATATCACATCTCATGGTATAGGAAGGATCTCAGGATTGGAATGTGAAGGAGTTGGATATCACATCTCGTGTTATAGGAAGGATATCAAGTTTGGTATTAGAAGCATTGAGATATCACATCTCATGCTATAGGAAGGGTCTCAGGTTTGGTAGAAGCATTGAGATATCACATCTCATGCTATAGGAAGGGTCTCAGGATTGGAATGGGAAGGAGTAGTATATGACCTCTCATGCCATAGGAAGGGTCTCAGGTTTGGTACAAGCATTGAGATATCACATCTCTGCTATCGGAAGGGTCTCAGGTTTGGAAAGGGAAGGAGTTGGATATCACGTCTCATGCTATAGGAAGGTTCTCAGGTTTGGTATTAGAAGCATTGAGATATCACATCTCATGCTATAGGAAGGGTCTCAGTATTGGAATGGGAAGGAGTTGGATATCACATCTCATGCTACAGGAAAGGTCTCAGGTTTGGAATAGGAAGGAATTGGATATCGCATCTCATGTTATAGGAAGGATCTCAGGTCTGGTATTAGAAGCATTGTGATATCACATCTCATGCCATAGGAAGGGTCTCAGGTTTGGAGTGGGAAGGAGTTGGATATCACATCTCATGCTATAGGAAGGGTCTCAGGTTTGGTAGAAGCATTGAGATATCACATCTCATGCTATAGGAAGGGTCTCCGGATTGGAATGGGTAGTAGTTGTATATTACATCTCATGCCATAGGAAGGGTCTCAGGTTTGGTATAAGCATTGAGATATCACATCTCTGCTATCGGAAGGGTCTCAGGATTGGAATGGGAAGGAGTTGGATATCCCATCTCATGTTATAGGAAGGGTCTCAGGTTTGGTATTAGAAGCATTGAGATATCACATCTCATGCTATAGGAAAGGTCTCAGGATTGGGATGGGAAGGACTTGGATATCTCATCTCATGTTATAGGACGGGTCTCAGGTGTGGTATTAGAAGGATTGAGATATCACATCGCATGCTGTAGGAAGGGTCTCAGGTTTGGAATGGGAAGGAATTGGATATCACATCTCATGTCATAGGAAGGATCTCAGGTTTGCTATTAGAAGCATTGAGATATCACTTCTCATGCTATAGGAATGGTCTCAGGATTGGAATGGGAAGGAGTTGGATATTACATTCTTGCTATATGAAGGGTCTCAGGTTTGGAATGGGAAGGAGTTGGATGTCACATATGCTATAGGAAGGGTCTCAGGTTTGGAACGGGAAGTAGTTGGATATCACATCTCATGCTTTAAGAAGGGTCTCAGTTTTGGTATTAAAAGCATTGAGATATCACATCTCATGCTATAGGAAGGGTCTCAGGATTGGAATGGGAAGGAGTTGGATATCACATCTCATGCTATAGGAATGGTCTCAGGTTTGGTATTACAAGCATTGTGATATTACATCTCATGCTATAGGAAGGGTCTCAGGATTGGATTGGGAAAGAGTCGGATATCACATCTCATGCTATAGGAAGGGTCTCAGGTTTGGAATGGGAAGGATTTGTATATCACATCTCTTGCTATAGGAATTGCCTCAGGTTTGGTATGAGAAACATTGAGATATCACATCTCATGGTATAGGAAGGATCTCAGTATTGGAATGGAAAGGAGTTGGATATCACATCTCATGTTATAGGAAGGATATCAGGTTTGGTATTAGAAGCATTGAGACATCACATCTCATGCTATAGGAAGGGTCTCAGGATTGGAATGGGAAGGAGTTGGATATCACATCTCATGCTATAGGAAGGGTCTCAAGTTTGGTAGAAGCATTGAGATATCACATCTCATGCTATAGGAAGGGTCCCAGGATTGGAAAGGGAAGCAGTAGTATATGACATCTCATGCCATAGGAAGGGTCTCAGGTTTGGTATAAGCATTGAGATATCACATCTCTGCTATCGGAAGGGTCTCGGGATTGGAATGGTAAGGAGTTTATATATCACATCTCATGTTATAGGAAGGATATCATGTTTGGTATTAGAAGCATTGAGATATCACATCTCATGCTATAGGAAGGATCTCAGGATTGGAATGGGAAGGACTTGGATATCACATCTCATGCTATAGGGAGGGTCTCAGGTTTGATATTAGAAGCATTGAGATATCACATCTCATGCTATCAGAAGGGTCTCAGGATTGGAATGGGAAGGAGTTGGATATCACATCTCATGCTAAAGGAAGGGTCTCAGGCTTGGAAGGGGAAGGATTTGGATATCACATCTCATGTTGTAGGACGGGTCTCAGGTTTGGTACTACAAGCATTGAGATATCACATCTCATGGTATAGGAAGGGTCTCAGGATTGGAATGGGAAGGAGTTGGATATCACATCTCAAGCTATAGGAAGGGTCTCAGGATTGGAATGGGAAGGAGTTTGATATCACATCTCATGCCATAGGAAGGGTCTCAGTTTTGGTAGAAGCATTGAGAAATGACATCTCATGCTATCGGAAGGGTCTCAGGATTGGATTGGGAAGGAGTTGGATATCCCATCTCATGCTATATGAAGGGTGTCAGGTTTGGTATTAGAAGCATTGAGATATCACATCTCGTGCTATAGGAAGGGTCTCAGGATTGGAATGGGAAGGAGTAGGATATCACATCTCATGCTATAGGAAGGGTCTCAGGTTTGGTATTAGAAGCATTGAGATATCAATTCTCATGGTATAGGAAGGGTCTCAGAATTGGAATGGGAAGGAGTTGGATATCACATCCATGTTATAGGAAGGGTCTCAGGATTGGAATGCGAAGGATTTGGATATCACATCTCTTGCTATAGGAAGGGTCTCAGGTTTTTTATTAGACACATTGAGATATCACATCTCATGCTAAAGGAAGGGTTTCAGGATTCGAATGGGAAGGATTTGGATATCATATCTCATGTTATAGGACGGGTCCCAGGTTTGGTATTAGAAGCACTGAGATATCACATCTCATGGTATAGGAAGGGTCTCAGGATTGGAATGGGAAGGAGTTGGATATCCCTTCTCATGCTATAGGAAGGGTCTCAGGTTGGAATGGGAAGGAGTTGGATATCACATCTCATGTTATAGGAAGGGTCTCGGGATTGGAATGGGAAGGATTTGGATATCATATCTCTTGCTATAGGAAGGGTCTCATGTTTTTTATTAGAAACAGAAATATCACATCTCATGGTATAGGAAGGGTTTCAGGATTGGAATTGGAAGGATTTGGATATCACATCTCATGCTAAAGGAAGGGTCTCAGGTTTGGAAGGGGAAGGAGTAGGATATCACATCTCATGCTAAAGGAAGGGTCTCAGGTTTGATAGAAGCATTGAAATATTACAGCTCATGCTATAGGAAGGGTCTCAGGATTGGAATGGGAAGGAGTTGGATATCACATCTCATGCTAAAGGAAGGGTCTCAGGTTTGATAGAAGCATTGAGATATCACATCTCATGCTATAGGAAGGGTCTCAGGTTTGGTATAAGCATTGAGATATCACATCTCTGCTATCGGAAGGGTCTCAGGATAGGAATGGGAAGGACTTAGATATCACATCTCATGCTATAGGGAGGGTCTCAGTTTTGATATTAGAAGCATTGAGATATCACATCTCATGCTATCGGAAGGGTCTCAGGATTGGAATGGGAAGGAGTTGGATATCACATCTCAAGCTATCTCAGGATTGGAATGGGAAGGAGTTTGATATCACATCTCAAGCTATAGGAAGGGTCTCAGGTTTGGAAGGGGAAGGATTTGGATCTCACATCTCATGTTTTAGGACGGGTCTCAGGTTTGGTATTAGAAGCATTGAGATATCACATCTCATGGTATAATAAGGGTCTCAGGATTGGAATGGGAAGGAGTTTGATATCACATCTCAAGCTATAGGAAGGGTCTCAGGTTTGGGAAGTGAAGAATTTGGATAGCACATCTCATGTTATAGGATGGTTCTCATGTTTGGTTTTAGAAGCATTGAGATATCACATCTCATGCTATAGGAAAGGTCTCAGGATTGGGATGGGAAGGACTTGGATATCTCATCTCATGTTATAGGACGGGTCTCAGGTGTGGTATTAGAAGGATTGAGATATCACATTGCATGCTGTAGGAAGGGTCTCAGGTTTGGAATGGGAAGGAATTGGATATCACATCTCATGTCATAGGAAGGATCTCAGGTTTGCTATTAGAAGCATTGAGATATCACTTCTCATGCTATAGGAATGGTCTCAGGATTGGAATGGGAAGGAGTTGGATATTACATTCTTGCTATATGAAGGGTCTCAGGTTTGGAATGGGAAGGAGTTGGATGTCACATATGCTATAGGAAGGGTCTCAGGTTTGGAACGGGAAGTAGTTGGATATCACATCTCATGCTTTAAGAAGGGTCTCAGTTTTGGTATTAGAAGCATTGAGATATCACATCTCATGCTATAGGAAGGGTCTCAGGATTGGAATGGGAAGGAGTTGGATATCACATCTCATGCTATAGGAATGGTCTCAGGTTTGGTATTACAAGCATTGTGATATTACATCTCATGCTATAGGAAGGGTCTCAGGATTGGATTGGGAAAGAGTCGGATATCACATCTCATGCTATAGGAAGGGTCTCAGGTTTGGAATGGGAAGGATTTGTATATCACATCTCTTGCTATAGGAAGGGCCTCAGGTTTGGTATGAGAAACATTGAGATATCACATCTCATGGTATAAGAAGGATCTCAGTATTGGAATGGAAAGGAGTTGGATATCACATCTCATGTTATAGGAAGGGTCTCAAGTTTGGTAGAAGCATTGAGATATCACATCTCATGCTATAGGAAGGGTCTCAGGATTGGAATGGGAAGGAGTTGGATATCACATCTCATGCTATAGGAAGGGTCTCAAGTTTGGTAGAAGCATTGAGATATCACATCTCATGCTATAGGAAGGGTCTCAGGATTGGAATGGGAAGCAGTAGTATATGACATCCCATGCCATAGGAAGGGTCTCAGGTTTGGTATAAGCATTGAGATATCACATCTCTGCTATCGGAAGGGTCTCGGGATTGGAATGGTAAGGAGTTTATATATCACATCTCATGTTATAGGAAGGATATCATGTTTGGTATTAGAAGCATTGAGATATCACATCTCATGCTATAGGAAGGATCTCAGGATTGGAATGGGAAGGACTTGGATATCACATCTCATGCTATAGGGAGGGTCTCAGGTTTGATATTAGAAGCATTGAGATATCACATCTCATGCAATCGGAAGGGTCTCAGGATTGGAATGGGAAGGAGTTGGATATCACATCTCATGCTAAAGGAAGGGTCTCAGGCTTGGAAGGGGAAGGATTTGGATATCACATCTCATGTTGTAGGACGGGTCTCAGGTTTGGTACTACAAGCATTGAGATATCACATCTCATGGTATAGGAAGGTTCTCAGGATTGGAATGGGAAGGAGTTGGATATCACATCTCAAGCTATAGGAAGGGTCTCAGGATTGGAATGGGAAGGAGTTTGATATCACATCTCATGCCATAGGAAGGGTCTCAGTTTTGGTAGAAGCATTGAGAAATGACATCTCATGCTATCGGAAGGGTCTCAGGATTGGATTGGGAAGGAGTTGGATATCCCATCTCATGCTATATGAAGGGTGTCAGGTTTGGTATTAGAAGCATTGAGATATCACATCTCGTGCTATAGGAAGGGTCTCAGGATTGGAATGGGAAGGAGTAAGATATCACATCTCATGCTATAGGAAGGGTCTCAGGTTTGGTATTAGAAGCATTGAGATATCAATTCTCATGCTATATGAAGGGTCTCAGGATTGGAATGTGAAGGATTTGGATATCACATCTCATGCTAAAGGAAGGGTCTCGGGTTTGGCAGAAGCATTGAGATATCACATCTCATGCTATAGGAAGGGTCTCAGGATTGGAATGGGAAGGATTTGGATATCACATCTCATGCCATAGTAAGGGTCTCAGGTTTGGTATAAGCATTGAGATATCACATCTCTGCTATCGGAAGGGTCTCAGGATTGGATTGGGAAGGAGTTGGATATCCCTTCTCATGCTATAGGAAGGGTCTCAGGTTGGAATGGGAAGGAGTTGGATATCACATCTCATGTTATAGGTAGGGTCTCAGGATTGGAATGGGAAGGATTTGGATATCACATCTCTTGCTATAGGAAGGGTCTCAGTTTTTTATTAGAAACATTGAGATATCACATCTCATGCTATAGGAAGGGTTTCAGGATTGGAATGGGAAGGATTTGGATATCACATCTCATGCTAAAGGAAGGGTCTCAGGTTTGGAAGGGGAAGGAGTTGGATATCACAACTCATGGTAAAGGAAGGGTCTCAGGTTTGATAGAAGCATTGAGATATTACAGCTCATGCTATAGGAAGGGTCTCAGGATTGGAATGGGAAGGAGTTGGATATCACATCTCATGCTAAAGGAAGGGTCTCAGGTTTGATAGAAGCATTGAGATATCACATCTCATGCTATAGGAAGGGTCTCAGGTTTGGTATAAGCATTGAGATATCACATCTCTGCTATCGGAAGGGTCTCAGGATAGGAATGGGAAGGACTTAGATATCACATCTCATGCTATAGGGAGGGTCTCAGTTTTGATATTAGAAGCATTGAGATATCACATCTCATGCTATCGGAAGGGTCTCAGGATTGGAATGGGAAGGAGTTGGATATCACATCTCAAGCTATCTCAGGATTGGAATGGGAAGGAGTTTGATATCACATCTCAAGCTATAGGAAGGGTCTCAGGTTTGGAAGGGGAAGGATTTGGATCTCACATCTCATGTTTTAGGACGGTCTCAGGTTTGGTATTAGAAGCATTGAGATATTTTCTTTTATTTTTTATTTATTTGCATTTGTTAAGTGTTAGGAAAGATTTCGTTATTGTAGGGAACTTTCCTTCCATGTGGCAACCCCTAAACTTTTTGCTATTGTTTTCAACCTGTTTTCTTGACTTTGCCAGAGAAGTGCAGCCTTCTGCTGTACTCCTCTGGGCTTTCGCTCCTTTCTTACGGGGAAACTGACATGCCCTTAAGACAGTCAGTACCGGGGAACGCTGTTTCCCGTAGTTTCTTTTATCGTGTCGCCATTTTAGTGCAACACGACACAAGAGGGCACTGTAAGCTAAGTTACAGCTCTCTTGGGTCTCTAGCCTTCTACAGACCCTAGACACTCTTATAGGATGGTTTTTGGACCGGTGCAAGTCATTCAGGGACTGGGCTGGTGGCAGCGATCATTTGGTTTATTTTGAGCTCCTTTTGCCGTTCTGAGCACCTTTTTGCCGCGAACACAAAAGGGTGGCCCGGCTACCCAAAATGGCCGGACCACGAGGCTCCTTTGTCTCGTCCACTGTCCGTCTTGCTCCCTTTACCTTCCCCCGGGTCAGGCGACCCGGGGCCTTCCTTATTTGGGCATGTAGTTTCCCGCGAAACACGGTTGCTTTCGCGGGCTTCTACATGTCGTTTGAGTGCCCCCAGGATGTGGGCTGGGCTGTCTGGTCCCAATACACATCCTGGGTGCCAGAGAGTCTAGGGTGGTGTGAATGCCTGGGACCACTGTGGTCCGTGATTGGTCCACGTATGGTATGTGTGTTGATGAGCGGATCTCCCATTGGCTCCCCTCCGTTTTGGCGCGAAGGGAACCGTGGATAAGAGGGAGCTGGAAACACCACTACCATGTCGATCTCCTGAGTTCTTGCGAACCCAGGGATACAGGAGCCAAGTATCCTGCGAACACGAGGCTGGACCGAGGAATCACTGGTGACCCCCTGAAGAACTTCTGCTCCTCATTGCTGTCGTCCGGTGAAGCCCTTTCCACCTAAGATCGAACAAGAAGGCCTGTACTGGCGCTTCGACCTATTGGAATAGCAGGACCAGCTATTCCCGGCACCTTCATCAACTCCTGCTGTAAGCCTTCGGAAGTGTCTCTGGGCCATCCAGTTGACTGACCAGCTTACTAAGGAGGCCTGCTCTGTAATCGCCGACAGGTTGGGTGGTATTCTGAGTCCGGGGCACGCTCACACGCTTCGTTTGCTTAGCAGTCCTAAGCTAGAGGTGAGCGGTGCTCGTTTGGCTTGAATACACCCGGCCGTTCCGTTGCCCTGCTGTGGCGACAAAACTGTGCTTGTTTCTTCGATCGGGACGTCTTTTTACTCTGCACGACGACGAGACGTTCCCTGCTCTTCAGAACCTGCCAGAAGCTGCATCTATCGAGGAGAAGCTCGGGCCTGCTTGCTTCGGGGACCGGTGAGTAGATTAGCTAGGATCTGGTCGCCCTCCTGCAGTGCCCCCTTGCTTTTCCCCGCTGTGAATACAGCACCCCTTGTCCGTACTCGCGCCCTGCTTCTGCCTCACAGTGGAGGCTGCGCTAGAGTCGCGGACCGTGTTCTCCTTCATTAGAGCTCCCTACAGAGCTGTTCAACGTCCTCCGAAGAGCTTCACCTTCTGCCCATTGGCACCGGCGTGTGCAGGTACTTTTGAGCGCTAGGCTCCACTCTTCGTAGGGATTGGACTACCATCCAGTTAGGGGCCTCAGAAGGCGGACATATCACTCGCATTGGTTCGCACTGCCTGTTTTCCTTCCCCTGCAGGTGGATAACATATTTCGTGCTGCTAATGCTGTGAAACTGTGTATTCTGTATATATATTGGGTGGATAGTGTATGTGTTGGTTTAATATCGTTGTATATTGCTGCTTTTACTGTGGTTATTAGTTTCAAGGCCTTATAATAAATGTGTATCTATTTTTGATATAAACAACTGTTTGGAGTAGTTTGTAAGCGCTCTTGCTTTGTGTGCTCATTGCGGGCTTTCAGTCACCCTCACCCCTCTTGAGACCTAGTCTTGACCGCCGCGATCGCTACCTTGATTGGTCTGGCTTGTCCAGAGGTTACCCTGTTCCAAGTAATTAGGTTGGCCTTCTGAACCTCTGCGCCACCAGGACAGAGTTCGGAAATCCGTCTTAACAAATTGGTGTACAGCGGTGGGATACGACTGAAGGTATCCAGTGTTGCGCACGAGCTAAGGCGTTTTCAGGTTATTCCAACCAGGACACGCAGTAAAGTATTGAATATAACGTTAAAAAGGCCATAGTCCTATCAACAGTATGGAAACGAATACTTTATTAACCTTAAATGCTTCGAAATCTGAAACATTGAAGAAGATGTGTGCGGAGAGAGGGGTTTCCTCTCAAGGCACTAAATTGGAAATGATCCAGAGAATCGTGGCGTGGCAAGAAGCGCAGCTTGACGCTATAACTTCCGAGGACAGTGCAGAAGGTGGTGGGGCTGCTCTCACTGGCAGAACCGACGGTTCTGCCGCTGCACTGATCCATCACGACCACGAGGACAGGGAGGATGTAATGTCTAACGTTTCCTCTGCCAGTGTTGATGGGGAGGCTATGCTTGAATTCAAGAAGCAAGAGCTGCGGTTTAGGCAGCAGGAGCTTGAATTCAGCATAGCCAAACTGAAAATCGACCAGGCAGAAAAACAAAAAGACAGGGATCACCAGTTGGAACTGGCCAAGCTTCAGTTCGCAAATGGGTCCAAGGGTCCTGGACATGGTTCTGGGGCTTCCTCTCATCCACGGTTTCCAAAAGATCTGCTCAGTGTGTATGAGGAACGAAATGACATTATGGACTGGTTGAATGCGTTTGAGTATGCATGCGAGGTTCAAGAGGTTGATAATGCGGATAAGATTGCATGGTTACTCAGCAGACTGCCCCATTCTGGTTGCAGTGCCATTATGGAAATGTCGAAGGCTGAGCGCGCTGATTTTGCAATGTTGAAGCAGACTCTCATTTTAAAGTTTGGGAAGACTCCGACCCAATATTTGAAAAGGTTTAGAGAGTATAAGAAAAAGGAAGGTGGTACTTGGGTGTCGTATGTAGCTGAGTCCCTGAAAAACTTGACTGGCTGGGTTGAAGGTTATAAGGTTTCTACCTTCGAAGGCATGATCAATCTGGTCATGCTGGAACACATTTTTGCTTCTTCTTCCCCGGAGCTTAAGCAGCATTTGGCCGATTCGAAGGAGATAGATCCTAAGAAGCTGGCCATTGCAGCAGACTTATGGGTGTCACATCGAGTGTCCCATAAGGACAAAACTCATCCTGGTAAGCAGGAGGAAGGGAAAAAGTCCAAAGATATGGAGGGTGGGGAATCTGCTAAATCTTCTTCCCATAAGGGCCACAAAAAGAAAAATAAGGGTAAGCCATCCGAGAACTCACAGGGTAGTGGAGGTTCGCCTCCGAAACAGAACTCTGGTTATAATAAGCCTCCCTACGTAAACAGACCCAATGGGGCTTGTTTTTCTTGTGGAGCAACTGACCATGTGAAGGGGGATCCCCGTTGTAAGGTTAGACCTTTGGGGGTCCACTCCGCTAATCTGGCCTTCTCCTCCTACGAGGAAGAAGAGATTACAGGAGCATCCTTCTCCTCAGACTCATTTCCCAGCGGAATAGAGGCTGAGGTAGTTTTAGTGTCCCTGGGTTCCTGGGAGCCTAAAGTCGCAGAGGCGTATGCTAGGATTCCGGATAATACCAAGCACTACTTTAAAGACAGTGTGCTGATCAATGGAGTGGATACTCCAGCTCTTAGGGATAGTGGGTGCAGTCGAACTGTAGTGGATTCTACCTTGGTAGACTCAGAGGAAGTTGCCAGAGCTACTCTGATGCCCACTAAGTTGGCTGACGGCCCCCTCCGTATGTTTCCCGTGATCCCTGTTAATCTAACTTTAAATGGTACAGCAGTTAGGATTCCAGTGAGCATTCAGAGAAACGTCCCGGGAAAGGTCTTGTTGGGCAATGATCTCAGAGCTCTAGGGCTCGTAGGAGACACTGCCGAAAGACCCTACACACGGTCTCAAGCACGGGCAGCATTGGCCAAGTCCAATACGCCGCCCCAGCCGAAGGGGAAACCCAAGGCGAAAGGAGTCAACAAGTCCCGACGGGGGAACGAGAATATTCCCCCGAACTCGCCTACCACTGCGGTGGAGGGAGTTGGTCAATCGCCCGAGCCTGACGAGGAGGTGGCGATGCCTGAAGTGTTCGACCCCAACGACCATCCTGAACTAAAAGACTTGTTAGTTGAAGGAGGTCCTGATAGGGACGACTTCAGTAAGGGCCAACGTGAGTGCCCATCTCTGGAAGGCCTAAGGAGACAGGCCTGCTCCCAGCTTGAGGGTGAGCCTCCTGGGAAGCATAGGATTTATTGGGAAGGTGGACTCCTGTATAGTGAGCCCACAGAGTCTACAGAAGGAGACCATAGGAGGTTGGTGGTTCCCCTTGCTGTTAGACCCTTCCTCCTGCAGTTGGCGCATGAAGTTCCCCTTGCTGGTCACCTTGGAATGAAGAGGACCAAGCAAAGGTTATCTATGCACTTCTACTGGCCCAAGATGGGGGTGCAAGTAGAAAGTCACTGCAGGAGTTGTGCCTCCTGCCAGTTGTCTGGTAAGGTTGGCGCGACAATCCAAGCTCCGTTGGTACCGCTCCCAGTTGTGGGGGTACCATTTGAAAGGGTAGGGATCGACATCGTTGGTCCCCTTGACCCGCAAACATCCTCAGGCAATAGGTTTATCCTGGTGCTGGTCGACCATGCAACCAGGTATCCTGAGGCCATCCCATTAAAGACTGTAACTGCCAAGTCAGTTGCAAAAGCTTTACTCGGCATATTTACTAGGGTTGGCTTCCCTAAAGAAGTTGTGTCAGATCGTGGCAGCAACTTTATGTCGAAGTATATGCAGGCTATGTGGAAAGAATGTGGGGTCACCTACAAGTTCTCTTCTGCATATCACCCCCAGACCAATGGTCTGGTGGAACATTTCAACAGAACGTTAAAGAGCATGATTGGGGCTCTGGAGGAGCCCCAGAGAAGAAAATGGGATCTTCTGTTACCATGCTTGCTGTTTGCCTACAGAGAGGTACCACAGGAGGGTGTTGGCTTCAGCCCCTTCGAACTTCTGTTCGGTCATCCCGTACGGGGACCCTTAGCCATTGTCAAAGAGGGATGGGAGATGCCCACTCCCCCTGTTACTACCAATGTAGTTGACTATGTGCTAGGGCTCAGAAAACGGATGGTACTCCTGATGGGCTTGGCTAGTGAAAAGTTGAAAGCAGGACAAGCGCTGGTGAAACATTGGTACGACCAGAAAGCTTCCTTAATTCACTTTACACCTGGTCAGCAAGTCCTGATCATGAACCCCATAAGGCCTCGCGCTTTACAGGACAAATGGTCAGGCCCTTACACAGTGGTGGAGCCCCTGGGTGAGGTGAACTATTTAGTGGACCTTGGAAGGCCTGGACAGGCTCCAAAAGTGTTCCACGTAAATAGGCTGAAGGCTTTCGTCCCAAGAGTCGAAATCGCAGCACTGCTACTGGCGTCAGACGTTGAGGAAGAGGAGTCAGAACCTCTTCCCGACCTGTTCCAAAGCGGTCCTTCAGATAGCTCCGTTGAGGGTGTCCGAGTGG
Source organism: Ambystoma mexicanum (assembly GCF_040938575.1). NCBI lineage: Eukaryota > Metazoa > Chordata > Amphibia > Caudata > Ambystomatidae > Ambystoma > Ambystoma mexicanum. Next base: position 574,166,189 of record NC_090932.1, on the reverse strand, counting down.
CCCCTCACCTGACTTCTGATCAGCAGGCTGAGGTGAAAAGTTTCCTTAGGCAGTTTTCCCCCCTGTTTTCACAGTCGCCTGGTTTGACACCTTGGTGCAAACATAACATTGACACAGGAGACAGTGTACCTACCAAAAGTAGGGGATACAGGATGTCGGATAAAGTACGGTCTTATATTAAGACCGAGGTCAACAAGATGTTAGACCTTGGGGTGATTGAACCCTCTAGTAGTCCTTGGTCCAGTCCTGTGGTATTGGTTCCAAAGGCAGGCACCTCTGAATTGAGGTTCTGCGTGGATTACAGGGCTCTGAATGCTGTCACCAAGACAGACGCTCACCCCTTGCCTCGAACTGACGAGCTGGTGGATACCTTGGGTGCCTCCAAGTACCTCAGCACGTTTGACCTGACTGCGGGCTATTGGCAAATAGCTTTAGCAGAACATGCCAAGGAGAAGACAGCATTTTCAACTCCCGACGGGCTTTACCAATTCCGGGTAATGCCGTTCGGATTGAAGAATGCACCTGCCACTTTCCAGAGGCTTGTGAATCATGTGTTGAATGGGTTGGACGAATTCTGTCTTGCATATCTGGACGATATAGCAGTTTTCAGTGCCACCTGGGAAGACCATGTGAAACACCTCGGGATTGTGCTCCAGGCTCTTCAGAAAGCCCACTTGACCATAAAGGCGAGTAAATGCCAGATTGGACAAGGCTCAGTGGTTTACCTTGGGCATGAAGTAGGTGGAGGAAGGATACAGCCTCTCCCCAGTAAAGTACAAGCAGTACAAGACTGGCCTACCCCCACTACACAAACCCAAGTGAGAGCCTTCTTAGGACTCACGGGTTATTACCGCAATTTTATGGCAGACTATGGCACCATAGCTGCTCCTCTGACTGCCCTCACAACTCCGAAGAAACCCAAGAAGGTAACGTGGACTGACGAGTGTGAGAAGGCCTTCAATGGCTTGAAAGACTCCTTGTGCCAGGCCCCTGTGCTCAGGGCCCCTGATTATCAAAGACCTTTTATCGTGCAGACGGATGCCTCTGACACTGGGATAGGAGCTGTACTATCACAAGTAGATGAGAAGGGTAAGGAACACCCTATCGGTTTTATTAGTCGCCAGCTTAAGGACAGAGAGCTCAGATGGTCCACGGTAGAGAAAGAATGTTTCTCTGTTGTGTGGGCCCTAAGGAAGCTGCGGCCCTACCTCTATGGGACCCACTTCACTGTGCAGACTGACCATAAGCCGTTAAAGTGGCTAATGAACATGAAGGGGGAGAATCCAAAGTTGCTTAGGTGGTCCATAAGTCTACAAGGCTTCGACTTCACTATTGAGCATAGGCCAGGTGTCCAACATAGCAATGCTGATGGGTTGTCCAGAATGTTTTACCGACCTGAACAAGAGACTCATCCAGGGGTGGATTAGTTCCCCCTGTCCATAGTCTGGGAGGGGCGAGTGTTAGGAAAGATTTCGTTATTGTAGGGAACTTTCCTTCCATGTGGCAACCCCTAAACTTTTTGCTATTGTTTTCAACCTGTTTTCTTGACTTTGCCAGAGAAGTGCAGCCTTCTGCTGTACTCCTCTGGGCTTTCGCTCCTTTCTTACGGGGAAACTGACATGCCCTTAAGACAGTCAGTACCGGGGAACGCTGTTTCCCGTAGTTTCTTTTATCGTGTCGCCATTTTAGTGCAACACGACACAAGAGGGCACTGTAAGCTAAGTTACAGCTCTCTTGGGTCTCTAGCCTTCTACAGACCCTAGACACTCTTATAGGATGGTTTTTGGACCGGTGCAAGTCATTCAGGGACTGGGCTGGTGGCAGCGATCATTTGGTTTATTTTGAGCTCCTTTTGCCGTTCTGAGCACCTTTTTGCCGCGAACACAAAAGGGTGGCCCGGCTACCCAAAATGGCCGGACCACGAGGCTCCTTTGTCTCGTCCACTGTCCGTCTTGCTCCCTTTACCTTCCCCCGGGTCAGGCGACCCGGGGCCTTCCTTATTTGGGCATGTAGTTTCCCGCGAAACACGGTTGCTTTCGCGGGCTTCTACATGTCGTTTGAGTGCCCCCAGGATGTGGGCTGGGCTGTCTGGTCCCAATACACATCCTGGGTGCCAGAGAGTCTAGGGTGGTGTGAATGCCTGGGACCACTGTGGTCCGTGATTGGTCCACGTATGGTATGTGTGTTGATGAGCGGATCTCCCATTGGCTCCCCTCCGTTTTGGCGCGAAGGGAACCGTGGATAAGAGGGAGCTGGAAACACCACTACCATGTCGATCTCCTGAGTTCTTGCGAACCCAGGGATACAGGAGCCAAGTATCCTGCGAACACGAGGCTGGACCGAGGAATCACTGGTGACCCCCTGAAGAACTTCTGCTCCTCATTGCTGTCGTCCGGTGAAGCCCTTTCCACCTAAGATCGAACAAGAAGGCCTGTACTGGCGCTTCGACCTATTGGAATAGCAGGACCAGCTATTCCCGGCACCTTCATCAACTCCTGCTGTAAGCCTTCGGAAGTGTCTCTGGGCCATCCAGTTGACTGACCAGCTTACTAAGGAGGCCTGCTCTGTAATCGCCGACAGGTTGGGTGGTATTCTGAGTCCGGGGCACGCTCACACGCTTCGTTTGCTTAGCAGTCCTAAGCTAGAGGTGAGCGGTGCTCGTTTGGCTTGAATACACCCGGCCGTTCCGTTGCCCTGCTGTGGCGACAAAACTGTGCTTGTTTCTTCGATCGGGACGTCTTTTTACTCTGCACGACGACGAGACGTTCCCTGCTCTTCAGAACCTGCCAGAAGCTGCATCTATCGAGGAGAAGCTCGGGCCTGCTTGCTTCGGGGACCGGTGAGTAGATTAGCTAGGATCTGGTCGCCCTCCTGCAGTGCCCCCTTGCTTTTCCCCGCTGTGAATACAGCACCCCTTGTCCGTACTCGCGCCCTGCTTCTGCCTCACAGTGGAGGCTGCGCTAGAGTCGCGGACCGTGTTCTCCTTCATTAGAGCTCCCTACAGAGCTGTTCAACGTCCTCCGAAGAGCTTCACCTTCTGCCCATTGGCACCGGCGTGTGCAGGTACTTTTGAGCGCTAGGCTCCACTCTTCGTAGGGATTGGACTACCATCCAGTTAGGGGCCTCAGAAGGCGGACATATCACTCGCATTGGTTCGCACTGCCTGTTTTCCTTCCCCTGCAGGTGGATAACATATTTCGTGCTGCTAATGCTGTGAAACTGTGTATTCTGTATATATATTGGGTGGATAGTGTATGTGTTGGTTTAATATCGTTGTATATTGCTGCTTTTACTGTGGTTATTAGTTTCAAGGCCTTATAATAAATGTGTATCTATTTTTGATATAAACAACTGTTTGGAGTAGTTTGTAAGCGCTCTTGCTTTGTGTGCTCATTGCGGGCTTTCAGTCACCCTCACCCCTCTTGAGACCTAGTCTTGACCGCCGCGATCGCTACCTTGATTGGTCTGGCTTGTCCAGAGGTTACCCTGTTCCAAGTAATTAGGTTGGCCTTCTGAACCTCTGCGCCACCAGGACAGAGTTCGGAAATCCGTCTTAACATTAAGCGCGCTTGCAGCCCGTAAGGCATCAAGGCGCTGTTACAGAGGATACGCAAACTTACGATTACAGACAGGTGCCAGGAGGGCTCTTAGTTACAGATTGGTAGGCATATATGCAGTGGACGATACAGGTTCAGGTTAAACAAAGAGTCTGGTTTTGATAGCCTTACGGAAGGCTAGGTGGGATTGAATGAGTCTTAGGTGAGGTGGCAGAGCGTTCCAGTGCGTGGCTGCTAGGGTGGGGAAGCTGGAGCCACCAGCGCGCACTTTCCCAGTAGTAGGCGTGACAATTGTGTTGGCATAAGGGGACCTGAGAGGTCTCGTGGCGGTGTGCCTAGTAATTCTGTTGGTCAGGTAAGGAGGGGCAAGTTCGTGAAGGCATTTGTGTGTGAGAGCAAGAGTTTTAAAGACAATTCTCTCTTTGACAGGGAGCCAGTGTGCTTGCCTTCTGATTTCGGAGATATGGTTTCTTCTTGAGGTACCGGAGGCTGCCCTTAGCGCATTGTTCTGGGCTAGCTGCAATTTGGCCAGGTTTTTTCTGGATGTCCCCACGAGAAGGGCATTACAGTAGTCAAGTCTTGACCCGATAATTGCCCTGGCAATCGTGAGGCAATTTTGACGGGCCAAGAAGGGCCTGGCTGCATTGAGGACTTTGGAGTAGTAGGCTGAGGATGCAGCGATAGCATTGACCTGTTTATCCATGGACAGGTCGGAGTCAAGGTAGACTCCGAGTGTCTTAACATGGTTCGAGACCTTGATTGGAATGTTATCAAGTGAGAAGGAGGCGTACTGATCTCCGAGGTTACCCAGAGTGAAGGGTGACCCAATGAGGAGGAGTTCGGTCTTTTCGCTGTTGAGGCACAGCCAATTCTCCGCCATCCAGGATTGGATGGTAGTGTAGATAGAGGTGAGGGTGTTGGAATCTGCTAGGTAGTCGCTCGTGAGTGGGATCAGTACCTGCGTATTGTCAGCATAGTTGGTATATGAAATACCAAGGGAATCCAAGATGCTAAACAGGGGCCTTCTAAAGAGGTTATAGAGTGTTGGGGCGATACAGGATCCCTGAGGGACACCGCAGGTGAGGAGGCTAGGGGTGGCGGCGGCAGCTTCAGAAAAGACTTTCATGGCCCTTTCTTGGAGAAAGGAGGTGATCCACTGGCAGGCTTTCGGGGAGAAGTTGGCTTGGGTGGCTAGGTGGTGACACAAGGTGTTGTGGTCAACCAGATCGAACGCTGCGGATAGATCCAGGAGCAGTAGGAGGGCAGGTTTGCCTGCATCTCTGAGGTCATCCATTTGGTTCTTTAGATCTAGGAGGGCCGTTTCAGTGCCATGTCGGGGGCGGAACCCAGATTGCCGCAGGCCGAGGAGACGGTTGTCCTCTAAGAACTTTTGGACCTGCAGGTAGGCTGCTTTGGCCAAGATTTTGAGCAGGAATGGTACAGTTGTGATGGGCCTGTAATTCCCCGGGACGGTTGGGTCGAGTGAGGGTTTCTTGAGGAGTGGGCGTACCCACGCTTCCTTGAGTCCTGATGGGACATGGCCTGATTGGAAGGAGGAGTTGATAAAGGCTGTAAGGAAGGGGGCGAGAGTATGTGCGGAGTCTTTGATGAGGCTGGCTGGGCAGGCATCGCCTTTACAATTGGAGGGTTTAATATAGTTGAGGAGGATGATGACCTCTTGCTCAGTGATGTCTTTGAATTCGAACATCGGGGATGACGTGGACTTGATGGGTGGCTTGGCGTGGATGTTCGCTATGATATGGGAAAGGGCTTTTTGGTGGCCACAAATTTTTGTTTGGAGGGTGTTGAGCTTCTCTAGCATGGCAGATTGAATGCTGTTGCACCACTTGTCATCTTTGATAACTGAGGAGGGGGGGGCAGATGGTTTTTCAAGTTCCCTGAAGATTGTGAATAGTTCCTTAGATCCTGACTTGGCGTCGGAGATCCTGGCGTTGAAGGAGGCAGCCTTTGCCAGTGTGATGTTAGTCTTGTAGGATTTGGAAATGGCTTTGAACTTCTGTTTAGTGGCTTCAGAGGGGTTTGCTTTCCAGGAGGATAGTGCAATCCTCTTTTGCGCACGTTGGTCAAGGAGTTCTTTAGAGAACCATGAGTTAGCATGTTTGGCTTTCTTAGCTTTTTTGAGAGTCAGGGGAGCAATGGCGTCCACGGCTGACGTGATGACATCCTTGAAGGTGTCAGCTAAGGTGTCAGGGTTATTAGATGAAGGTGCCTGAAGGGCTGGGTTAAGGAGGTAGGGTGCTAGGTTCTCGACTGTGAGGAGGCGTGAGCTCCTGGCGTAGGTGGCGAGGCATGGTGATGGCGGAGAGAGAGCCACTTTTCTGGTTCCGAGGTTGAATTGGATGTAGTGATGGTCAGACCAGGGGATAGGGGTATTGGCCGTGATGAGAAGGGAGCAGTTGTGATGACTGATCCAGTCAAGGGTGCGCCCTTTGATGTGCGTGGTGTCAGAAATGGAGTGCACAAAGCTGATGTTGGAGAGTGCCTTCTTGAGGTGTTTCGCTGGGGAGTCTTTAGGGTCATTCAGCCCTAGGTTGAGGTCACCAAGGAGTAGAACCTGAGAGGTCTTTTTGATGTTGTGAGACAATGCAGGGATAAGGGTGTCATGGAAGTCCGTACATGGGCCAGGGGGTCTGTATACAATGTGCATGGATATGGTGCAGTTGGGCGAGACATTGATTTTTAGCGGGAGGTAGTCACTATTGCTATCAAGGATGCCTTCAACTTCTCTGATGGTAAGGGTGTCCCTCGCGATGAGGGCAACGCCTCCACCTCTCTGAGAGGTGCGGTCTTTCCTAAAAATGGAATATCCAGGTGGGATGGCGAGTGATAAGACTGGGCCTGAGCTTTCATTCAGCCAGGTTTCAGTAAGGATGAGGAGGTCGAGCTTGTTGTTTATGAGCAGGTCGTTGATGTCAAGGGCGTGAGCTGGTATGGAGCGGGCATTAAGCAGGGCGCAGCTTAGCATGTAGGCATGGGGAGGCGTGGGAATAGGTGGGCTGGTGGGTGAGGATGGAGTGTCAGAAGTACTAGGTGGTGTGGTCGAGGGTGTGGCAACAGTAGGATGAATAGGCACAGAAACATCATTGAGCTGCACAAAATCAAGTGTGGTCATGGGTGTGGCAACAGTAGGATGAATAGGCACAGAAACATCATTGAGCTGCACAAAATCAAGTGTGGTCATGGGTGTGGCAACAGTAGGATGAATAGGCACAGAAACATCATTGAGCTGCACAAAATCAAGTGTGGTCATGGGTGTGGCAACAGTAGGATGAATAGGCACAGAAACATCATTGCGCTGCACAAAATCAAGTGTGGTCATGGGGGCGGCAACAGTATGCGCTACAGGCATGGGTGCAGTAGGACTGAAGGGCGAAGGTTGTGGGGCAAAGTTAAAGTTCATAGTAGGGTTGGTGATCGTGAAGTATTGTTTGTTGACAAGACCCTTGATGATGAACTGTCGTGCCGTGGCAGAGCATGTGTGTGCTGGCCGCTGGCTTCTTATGCCCAACCTAACAGTGCGGGACCGTAGTCGCGCATTCCTGCTGTGGTACAGCAGAGGGCGTGTGTTTGCTAGCAAGGTAGGCGCACATGAAGGTTGTAGCATGGGGGCATTAATGCTAATGGCCTTACCTTGTACTGGTTTAACAAGGCGTGGGGGCGCCAACTGCGCCATCGAGCAGCGGAGAGCTGCAGAGAGAAATGCGGCCTTGGGGGAGTAACTGGCAGTTCTTGGGTGTCTGGGCTGAGGTGAAACTTAAGTTTCTGGGACACCACTCCTACCAAGAGAGTGCAGATTCTTCATTCCCTGAAGGGGAAACTGTTAATATATATTGTGCAGCGTGTCGCGTTTAGCTCTCTCATAGCATGAGGGAATTTTATGGCGAGGCGCGTGGTGTTTAATATTTGGTTAGAGCTGCAATATGCTCTGGATGCAGCGTGTGGAGTCGTGCTTCTTGTGCCTGGGACCGTTGGGAAGCTGGACCCCCGCTTTGCGTATGTTTGTATAGGGGTGTTTTCTGAGACGGGGCTTCCCGTGCCTCCGTTATACAGCAGTCTTATGTGGATGGGTTAACAGCCGGGCCTTGGTGTCGAGTGATTCGGGTTTCCCTGGGGGACGGGAGGGAGGGGGACGGGACGCCTGGCTTGACACCCCCAAAACTCTGTGCCGCGGACACACCGAGGCTCAAGAGTCTCCTGTGCAATGACAGCCCCTGCGCAGGGGGGGCGGGGGGGTGGGGGAGGGGGCCCACAGCCGCCGAATCTACAGGTGCTCTCCGCTGTGCGGAGCGCCCGCGACCACCTTACTTGTTGCACGAGGTGTCCGCGGCGCCTTGGGGCCCCCTCCTTAAGAGCTTCACGCGTCTCTCCTCTGCTCTTGTAAACTGGGAGGCAGCTCTCGCGTTGTGTAGTTGCGGCGGGGACCGTTAGGTCGGGCCAAACTTCCGCGAGGAGATTTTTATGTGCAACTGCACTTCCCCGCTACAGAGCTTTTCAAAGTCCGGTGCTCTTCCAATTTCTTCTTTTTTCTTTATTTTCTCCTTCTTTTCCCCTTTTCCTTCAGTGGCGCACCTCGTTTGTCAGGTATAATAAGGGTCTCAGGATTGGAATGGGAAGGAGTTTGATATCACATCTCAAGCTATAGGAAGGGTCTCGGGTTTGGGAAGGGAAGGATTTGGATAGCACATCTCATGTTATAGGATGGTTCTCATGTTTGGTTTTAGAAGCATTGAGATATCATATCTCATGCTATCGGAAAGGTCTCAGGTTTGGAATGGGAAGGAGTTGGATATCACATCTCATGTTATAGGAAGGATCTCAGGTTTGGTATTAGAAGCATTGAGATATCATATCTCATGCTATAGGAAGGGTCTCAGGATTGGAATGTGAAGGATTTGGATATCACATCTCATGCTAATGGAAGGGTCTCAGGTTTGGCAGAAGCATTGAGATATCACATCTCATGCTATAGGAAGGGTCTCAGGATTGGAATGGGAAGGATTTGGATATCACATCTCATGCCATAGTAAGGGTCTCAGGTTTGGTATAAGCATTGAGATATCACATCTCTGCTATCGGAAGGGTCTCAGGATTGGATTGGGAAGGAGTTGGATATCCCTTCTCATGCTATAGGAAGGGTCTCAGGTTGGAATGGGAAGGATTTGGATATCACATCTCATGTTATAGGTAGGGTCTCAGGATTGGAATGGGAAGGATTTGGATATCACATCTCTTGCTATAGGAAGGGTCTCGGGTTTTTATTAGAAACATTGAGATATCACATCTCATGCTATAGGAAGGGTTTCAGGATTGGAATGGGAAGGATTTGGATATCACATCTCATGCTAAAGGAAGGGTATCAGGTTTGGAAGGGGAAGGATTTGGATATCATATCTCATGTTATAGGACGGGTCCCAGGTTTGGTATTAGAAGCATTGAGATATCACATCTCATGGTATAGGAAGGGTCTCAGGATTGGAATGGGAAGGAGTTGGATATCACATCTCATCCAATAGGAAGGGTCTCAGGTTTGGAATGGGAAATAATTGGATATCACATCTCATGTTATAGGAAGGATCTCAGGATTGGAATGGGAAGGATTTGGATATCACATCTCTTGCTATAGGAAGGGTCTCAGGATTGGAATGGGAAGGAGTTCGATTTCCCTTCTCATGCTATAGGAAGGGTCTCAGGTTGGAATGGGAAGGACTTGGATAACACATCTCATGTTATAGGAAGGGTCTCAGGATTGGAATGGGAAGGATTTGGATATCACATCTCTTGCTATAGGAAGGGTCTCAGGTTTTTTATTAGAAACATTGAGTTATCACATCTCATGCTATAGGAAGGGTTTCAGGATTGGAATGGGAAGGATTTGGATATCACATCTCATGCTAAAGGAAGGGTCTTAGGTTTGGAAGGGGAAGGATTTGGATATCACATCTCATGTTATAGGACGGGTCCCAGGTTTGGTATTAGAAGCATTGAGATATCACAACTCATGCTATAGGAAGGGTCTCAGGATTGGAATGGGAAGGAGTTGGATATCACATGTCATGCTAAAGGAAGGGTCTCAGGTTTGATAGAAGCATTGGGATTTCACATCTCATGCTATAGGAAGGGTCTCAGGATTGGAATGGGAAGGAGTTGGATATCACATCTCATGCCATAGGAAGGGTCTCAGATTTGGTATAAGCATTGAGATATAACATCTCTGCTATCGGAAGGGTCTCAGGATAGGAATGGGAAGGACTTAGATATCACATCTCATGCTATAGGGAGGGTCTCAGTTTTGATATTAGAGGCATTGAGATATCACATCTCATGCTATCGGAAGGGTCCCAGGATTGGAATGGGAAGGAGTTGGATATCACATCTCAAGCTATCTCAGGATTGGAATGGGAAGGAGTTTGATATCACATCTCAAGCTATAGGAAGGGTCTCAGGTTTGGAAAGGGAAGGATTTGGATTTCACATCTCATGTTGTAGGATGGTTCTCATGTTTGGTTTTAGAAGCATTGAGATATCACATCTCATGCTATCGGAAGGGTCTCAGGTTTGGAAAGGGAAGGATTTGGATTTCACATATGTTATAGGATGGTTCTCAGATTTGGTTTTAGAAGCATTAAGATATCACATCTCATGCTATAGGAAGGGTCTCAGGTTTGGAATGGGAAGGAGTTGGATACACATCTCATGTTATAGGAAGGATCTCAGGTTTGGTATTAGAAGCATTGAGATATCACATATCATGCTATAGGAAAGGTCTCAGGATTGGAATGGGAAGGAGTTGGATATCACATCTCATGCTAAAGGAAAGGTCTCAGGTTTGGAAGGGGAAGGATTTGGATCTCACAAATGTTTTAGGACCGGTGTCAGGTTTGGTATTAGAAGCATTGAGATATCACATCTCATGGTATAGGAAGGGTCTCAGGATTGGAATGGGAAGGAGTTGGATAGCACATCTCAAGCTATCTCAGGATTGGAATGGGAAGGAGTTTGATATCACATCTCAAGCTATAGGAAGGGTCTCAGGTTTGGAAAGGGAATGATTTGGATTTCACATGTTACAGGATAGTTCTCATGTTTGGTTTTAGAAGCATTAAGATATCACATCTCATGTTATAGGAAGGATCTCGGGTTTGGTATTAGAAGCATTGAGATATCACATCTCATGCTATAGGAAGGGTCTCAGGTTTGGAATGGGAAGGAGTTGGATATCACATCTCATGCTATAGGAAGGATCTCAGGTTTGGTATTAGAAGCATTGAGATATCAGATCTCATGCTATCGGAAGGATCTCAGGTTTGGTATTAGAAGCATTGAGATATCACATCTCATGCTACCAGAAGGGTCTCAGGATTGGAATGGGAAGGAGTCGGATATCACATCTCATGCTAAAGGGAGGGTTTCAGGTTTGGAAGTGGAAGGATTTGGATATCACATCTCATGTTATAGGAAGATCTCAGGTTTGGTATTAGAAGCATTGAGATATCACATCTCATGCTATCGGAAGGATCTCAGGTTTGGTATTAGAAGCATTGAGATATCACATCTCATGCTATCAGAAGGGTCTCAGGATTGGAATGGGAAGGAGTCGGATATTACATCTCATGCTAAAGGGAGGGTCTCAGGTTTGGAAGGGGAAGGATTTGAATATCACATCACATGTTATAGGAAGGATCTCAGGTTTGGTATTAGAGGCATTGAGATATCACATCTCATGCTATAGGAAGGGTCTCAGGATTGGAATGGGAAGGAGTTGGATATCACATCTCATGCTAAAGGAAGGGTCTCAGTTTTGGTAGAAGCATTGAGATATCACATCTCATGCTATAGGAAGGGTCTCAGTTTTGGTAGAAGCATTGAGATATCACATCTCTGCTATCGGAAGGGTCTCAGGATAGGAATGGGAAGGACTTAGATATCACATCTCATGCTATAGGGAGGGTCTCAGTTTTGATATTAGAAGCATTGAGATATCACATCTCATGCTATCGGAAGGGTCTCAGGATTGGAATGGGAAGGAGTTGGATATCACATCTCAAGCTATCTCAGGATTGGAATGGGAAGGAGTTTGATATCACATCTCAAGCTATAGGAAGGGTCTCAGGTTTGGAAGGGGAAGGATTTGGATCTCACATCTCATGTTTTAGGACGGGTCTCAGGTTTGGTATTAGAAGCATTGAGATATCACATCTCATGGTATAATAAGGGTCTCAGGATTGGAATGGGAAGGAGTTTGATATCACATCTCAAGCTATAGGAAGGGTCTCAGGTTTGGGAAGGGAAGGATTTGGATAGCACATCTCATGTTATAGGATGGTTCTCATGTTTGGTTTTAGAAGCATTGAGATATCACATCTCATGCTATCGGAAAGGTCTCAGGTTTGGAATGGGAAGGAGTTGGATATCACATCTCATGTTATAGGAAGGATCTCAGGTTTGGTATTAGAGGCATTGCGATATCATATCTCATGCTATTTGAAGGGTCTCAGGATTGGAATGTGAAGGATTTGGATATCACATCTCATGCTAAAGGAAGGGTCTCGGGTTTGGCAGAAGCATTGAGATATCACATCTCATGCTATAGGAAGGGTCTCAGGATTGGAATGGGAAGGATTTGGATATCACATCTCATGCCATAGTAAGGGTCTCAGGTTTGGTATAAGCATTGAGATATCACATCTCTGCTATCGGAAGGGTCTCAGGATTGGATTGGGAAGGAGTTGGATATCCCTTCTCATGCTATAGGAAGGGTCTCAGGATTGGAATGGGAAGGATTTGGATATCACATCTCTTGCTATAGGAAGGGTCTCAGTTTTTTATTAGAAACATTGAGATATCACATCTCATGCTATAGGAAGGGTTTCAGGATTGGAATGGGAAGGATTTGGATATCACATCTCATGCTAAAGGAAGGGTCTCAGGTTTGGAAGGGGAAGGAGTTGGATATCACAACTCATGGTAAAGGAAGGGTCTCAGGTTTGATAGAAGCATTGAGATATTACAGCTCATGCTATAGGAAGGGTCTCAGGATTGGAATGGGAAGGAGTTGGATATCACATCTCATGCTAAAGGAAGGGTCTCAGGTTTGATAGAAGCATTGAGATATCACATCTCATGCTATAGGAAGGGTCTCAGGTTTGGTATAAGCATTGAGATATCACATCTCTGCTATCGGAAGGGTCTCAGGATAGGAATGGGAAGGACTTAGATATCACATCTCATGCTATAGGGAGGGTCTCAGTTTTGATATTAGAAGCATTGAGATATCACATCTCATGCTATCGGAAGGGTCTCAGGATTGGAATGGGAAGGAGTTGGATATCACATCTCAAGCTATCTCAGGATTGGAATGGGAAGGAGTTTGATATCACATCTCAAGCTATAGGAAGGGTCTCAGGTTTGGAAGGGGAAGGATTTGGATCTCACATCTCATGTTTTAGGACGGGTCTCAGGTTTGGTATTAGAAGCATTGAGATATTTTTTTTTATTTTTTATTTATTTGCATTTGTTAAGCGCGCTTGCAGCCCGTAAGGCATCGAGGCGCTGTTACAGAGGATACGCAAACTTAGGATTACAGACAGGTGCCAGGAGGGCTCTTAGTTACAGATTGGTAGGCATATATGCAGTGGACGATACAGGTTCAGGTTAAACAAAGAGTCTGGTTTTGATAGCCTTACGGAAGGCTAGGTGGGATTGAATGAGTCTTAGGTGAGGTGGCAGAGCGTTCCAGTGCGTGGCTGCTAGGGTGGGGAAGCTGGAGCCACCAGCGCGCACTTTCCCAGTAGTAGGCGTGACAATTGTGTTGGCATAAGGGGACCTGAGAGGTCTCGTGGCGGTGTGCCTAGTAATTCTGTTGGTCAGGTAAGGAGAGGGGCAAGTTCGTGAAGGCATTTGTGTGTGAGAGCAAGAGTTTTAAAGACAATTCTCTCTTTGACAGGGAGCCAGTGTGCTTGCCTTCTGATTTCGGAGATATGGTTTCTTCTTGAGGTACCGGTGGCTGCCCTTAGCGCATTGTTCTGGGCTAGCTGCAATTTGGCCAGGTTTTTGCTGGATGTCCCCACGAGAAGGGCATTACAGTAGTCAAGTCTTGACCCGATAATTGCCCTGGCAATCGTGAGGCAATTTTGACGGGCCAAGAAGGGCCTGGCTGCATTGAGGACTTTGGAGTAGTAGGCTGAGGATGCAGCGATAGCATTGACCTGTTTATCCATGGACAGGTCGGAGTCAAGGTAGACTCCGAGTGTCTTAACATGGTTCGAGACCTTGATTGGAATGTTATCAAGTGAGAAGGAGGCGTACTGATCTCCGAGGTTACCCAGAGTGAAGGGTGACCCAATGAGGAGGAGTTCGGTCTTTTCGCTGTTGAGGCACAGCCAATTCTCCGCCATCCAGGATTGGATGGTAGTGTAGATAGAGGTGAGGGTGTTGGAATCTGCTAGGTAGTCGCTCGTGAGTGGGATCAGTACCTGCGTATCGTCAGCATAGTTGGTATATGAAATACCAAGGGAATCCAAGATGCTAAACAGGGGCCTTGTAAAGAGGTTATAGAGTGTTGGGGCGATACAGGATCCCTGAGGGACACCGCAGGTGAGGAGGCTAGGGGTGGCGGCGGCAGCTTCAGAAAAGACTTTCATGGCCCTTTCTTGGAGAAAGGAGGTGATCCACTGGCAGGCTTTCGGGGAGAAGTTGGCTTGGGTGGCTAGGTGGTGACACAAGGTGTTGTGGTCAACCAGATCGAACGCTGCGGATAGATCCAGGAGCAGTAGGAGGGCAGGTTTGCCTGCATCTCTGAGGTCATCCATTTGGTTCTTTAGATCTAGGAGGGCCGTTTCAGTGCCATGTCGGGGGCGGAACCCAGATTGCCGCAGGCCGAGGAGACGGTTGTCCTCTAAGAACTTTTGGACCTGCAGGTAGGCTGCTTTGGCCAAGATTTTGAGCAGGAATGGTACAGTTGTGATGGGCCTGTAATTCCCCGGGACGGTTGGGTCGAGTGAGGGTTTCTTGAGGAGTGGGCGTACCCACGCTTCCTTGAGTCCTGATGGGACATGGCCTGATTGGAAGGAGGAGTTGATAAAGGCTGTAAGGAAGGGGGCGAGAGTATGTGCGGAGTCTTTGATGAGGCTGGCTGGGCAGGCATCGCCTTTACAATTGGAGGGTTTAATATAGTTGAGGAGGATGATGACCTCTTGCTCAGTGATGTCTTTGAATTCGAACATCGGGGATGACGTGGACTTGATGGGTGGCTTGGCGTGGATGTTCGCTATGATATGGGAAAGGGCTTTTTGGTGGCCACAAATTTTTGTTTGGAGGGTGTTGAGCTTCTCTAGCATGGCAGATTGAATGCTGTTGCACCACTTGTCATCTTTGATAACTGAGGAGGGGGGGCAGATGGTTTTTCAAGTTCCCTGAAGATTGTGAATAGTTCCTTAGATCCTGACTTGGCGTCGGAGATCCTGGCGTTGAAGGAGGCAGCCTTTGCCAGTGTGATGTTAGTCTTGTAGGATTTGGAAATGGCTTTGAACTTCTGTTTAGTGGCTTCAGAGGGGTTTGCTTTCCAGGAGGATAGTGCAATCCTCTTTTGCGCACGTTGGTCAAGGAGTTCTTTAGAGAACCATGAGTTAGCATGTTTGGCTTTCTTAGCTTTTTTGAGTCAGGGGAGCAATGGCGTCCACGGCTGACGTGATGACATCCTTGAAGGTGTCAGCTAAGGTGTCAGGGTTATTAGATGAAGGTGCCTGAAGGGCTGGGTTAAGGAGGTAGGGTGCTAGGTTCTCGACTGTGAGGAGGCGTGAGCTCCTGGCGTAGGTGGCGAGGCATGGTGATGGCGGAGAGAGAGCCACTTTTCTGGTTCCGAGGTTGAATTGGATGTAGTGATGGTCAGACCAGGGGATAGGGGTATTGGCCGTGATGAGAAGGGAGCAGTTGTGATGACTGATCCAGTCAAGGGTGCGCCCTTTGATGTGCGTGGTGTCAGAAATGGAGTGCACAAAGCTGATGTTGGAGAGTGCCTTCTTGAGGTGTTTCGCTGGGGAGTCTTTAGGGTCATTCAGCCCTAGGTTGAGGTCACCAAGGAGTAGAACCTGAGAGGTCTTTTTGATGTTGTGAGACAATGCAGGGATAAGGGTGTCATGGAAGTCCGTACATGGGCCAGGGGGTCTGTATACAATGTGCATGGATATGGTGCAGTTGGGCGAGAAATTGATTTTTAGCGGGAGGTAGTCACTATTGCTATCAAGGATGCCTTCAGCTTCTCTGATGGTAAGGGTGTCCCTCGCGATGAGGGCAACGCCTCCACCTCTCTGAGAGGTGCGGTCTTTCCTAAAAATGGAATATCCAGGTGGGATGGCGAGTGATAAGACTGGGCCTGAGCTTTCATTCAGCCAGGTTTCAGTAAGGATGAGGAGGTCGAGCTTGTTGTTTATGAGCAGGTCGTTGATGAGACCGTGTGTAGGGTCTTTCGGCAGTGTCTCCTACGAGCCCTAAAGCTCTGAGATCATTACCTAACAAGACCTTTCCCGGGACGTTTCTCTGAATGCTCACTGGAATCCTGACTGCTGTACCATTTAAAGTAAGATTTACAGGTATTACTGGAAACATACGGAGGGGGCCGTCAGCCAACTTAGTGGGCATCAGAGTAGCTCTGGCAACTTCCTCTGAGTCTACCAAGGTAGAATCCACTACAGTGCGACTGCACCCACTATCCCTAAGAGCTGGAGTATCTACTCCATTGATCAGCACACTGTCTTTAAAGTAGTGCTTGGTATTATCCGGAATCCTAGCATAAGCCTCTGCGACTTTAGGCTCCCAGGAACCCAGGGACACTAAAACTACCTCAGCCTCTATTCCGCTGGGAAATGAGTCTGAGGAGAAGGATGCTCCTGTAATCTCTTCTTCCTCGTAGGAGGAGAAGGCCAGATTAGCGGAGTGGACCCCCAAAGGTCTAACCTTACAACGGGGATCCCCCTTCACATGGTCAGTTGCTCCACAAGCAAAACAAGATCCAATGGGTCTGTTTACATAGGGAGGCTTATTGTAACCAGAGTTCTGTTTCGGAGGCGGACCTCCACTACCCTGTGAGTTCTCTTGTGTCTTACCCTTGTTTTTCTTTTTGTGGCCCTTATGGGAAGAAGATTTAGCAGATTCTCCACCCTCCATATCTTTGGACTTTTTCCCTTCCTCCTGCTTACCAGGATGAGTTTTGTCCTTATGGGACACTCGATGTGACACCCATAAGTCTGCTGCAATGGCCAGCTTCTTAGGATCTATCTCCTTCGAATCGGCCAAATGCTGCTTAAGCTCCGGGGAAGAAGAAGCAAAAATGTGTTCCAGCATGACAAGATTTATCATGCCTTCGAAGGTAGAAACCTTATAACCTTCGACCCAGCCAGTTAAGTTTTTCAAGGATTCAGTGACATAAGATACCCAAGTACCACCTTCCTTTTTCTTATACTCTCTAAAACGTTTCAAATATTGGGCCGGAGTCTTCCCAAACTTTAAAATGAGAGTTTGCTTTAGCATTGCGAAATCAGCTCGCTCAGCCTTCGACATTTCCATAATGGCACTACAGCCAGAATGGGGCAGTCTGCTGAGTAGCCAGGCAATCTTATCAGCATTGTCAACTTGTTGAACTTCGCATGCATACTCAAACGCATTCAGCCAGTCCATAATGTCATTCCGTTCTTCATACACACTGAGCAGATCTTTCGGAAACCGTGGATGAGTGGAGGCCCCAGACCCATGTCCAGGAGCCTTGGACCCATTTGCAACCTGAAGCTTGGCCAGTTCCAACTGGTGATCCCTGTCTTTTTGTTTTTCTGCCTGTTCGATTTTTAGTTTGGCTATGCTGAATTCAAGCTCCTGCTGCCTAAACCGCAGCTCTTGCTTCTTGAATTCAAGCATAGCCTCCCCATCAGCACTGGCAGAGGAAACATTAGACATCTCGTCCTCCCTGTCCTCGTGGTCGCGATGGATCAGTGCAGCGGCAGAACCGTCGGTTCTGCCAGTGAGAGCAGCCCCACCACCTTCTGCACTGTCCTCAGAAGTTATAGCGTCAAGCTGCGCTTCTTGCCACGCCACGATTCTCTGGATCATTTCCAATTTTGTGCCTTGAGAGGAAACACCTCTCTCCGCACACATCTTTTTCAGCGTTTCTGATTTGGAAGCATTTAAAGTTAACAACGTATTTGTTTCCATACTGTTAGATAGGACTATGGCCTTTTTAAAGTTATATTACAACAATTCACTACGTGTACTGGTTGGAATAACCTGAAATGCCTTAGTTCGTGCGCAACACTGGATACCTTCAGTCGTATCCCACCGCTGTACACCAATTTGTTAAGACGGATTTCTGAACTCTGTCCTGGCGGCGCAGAAGTTCAGAAGGCCAACCTAATTACTTGGAACAGGGTAACCTCTGGACGAGCCAGACCAATCAAGGTAGCGATCGCGGCGGTCAAGACTAGGTCTCAAGAGGGGTGAGGGTGACTGAAAGCCCGCAATGAGCACACAAAACCAGAACACTCACAAACTACTCCAAACAGGTGTTATATCAAAAATATATACACATTTATTTTAAGGCCTTTAAAACAATGACCGTAGCGAGAAAATCACAATATCACAATATTAAACCAACACATACCATATCCACACAATATATATACAAATACTACAGTCACAAGCGTTATATGCACGAAATGTGTAGTCCACCTGAAAGGGAAGGAAAACAGGCAGTGCGATAATGCTTTCGACTCAGTTCGCCTTTAGAGGCACCTAACTAGATGGAAGTCCGAGCCCTGCGAAGAGTGGAGCCTTGTGCTCAAAGTACCTGCACGCGCTGGTGCCAACGGGCAAAAGGAGAAGCTCTTCGGAGGAAGTCAGGCAGTTCGAGTTAGTGCACAATAGAAGAAGAACAGGTTCCGCGACTCAAGCGCAGCCTCCACAGCGGGCAGAAGCAGAGCGCGAGTACGGACAAAAAGGGTGCTGTTTTACACAGCGGGGAAAAGCAATGGGCTACTGCAGGAGGGCGACCAGATCCTAGCTATGCTACTCACCGGTCCCCGATGCAAGCAGACCCAGGCTTCTCCACTTCAGTTTCAGCAGCTGGCAGGTTCAGAAGAGCCGGGAAAGCCTCGTCATCGTGTAGAGCAAAAAGACGTCCCCATCGTAGAAACCTGCACAGTTTGTTGCCGCAGCAGGACAACGGAGCGGCCGTGTGTATCTGAGCCAAAAGTACACTCCTCCCTTCAGACCTGGGAACGCCAAGTGCACGAAGCGTGGGAGAGTGACAAGGACTCGAGATACTACACAACCTGGCGGCGGTTACAGAGCAAGACTCCCGTGTAAGCTGGTCAGTCAACTGGATGGCCCAGAGACGCTTCCGAAGGCTTACTTGGCAGGAGATGGTGAAGATGCCAGGAATAGCTGTTCCTGCTATTCCAAAGGTCGAAGCACCAGTACAGGCCTTCTGGTTCGATCAAAGGAGGAAAGGGTTTCACAGGACGACAGCAGTGCAAAGGAGGAGTCCTTCAGCGGGTCACCAGCGATTCCTCGGTCCAGCCTCTTGGTTGCAGGATACTTGGCTCCTGTATTCCTTCGTTCGTGAGAACTCAGGAGATCGACATGGTAGTGGTGTTTCCAGCCCCCTCTTATCCACGGTTCCCTTCGCGCCAAAACGGAGGGGAGCCAATGGGAGATCCGCTCATCAACACACACACCATTCGTGGACCAATCACGGACCACGGTGGTCCCAGGCATTCACACCACCCTAGACTCTCTGGCACCCAGGATGTGTATTGGGACCAGACATCCCAGCCCACACCCTGGAGGCACACAACCGACATGTAGAAGCCCGCGAAAGCATCCGTGTTTCGCGGGAAAGTACATGCCCAAATAAGGAAGGCCCCGGGTCGCTCGACCTGGGGAAGGTGAAGGGAGCAAGACGGTCAGTGGACAGGACAAAGGAGCCTCATGGTCTGGCCATTTTGGGAGCCAGGCCACCATTTTGGGTTCAGTGCGAAAAACGCGCTCAGAACGCCAAAAGGAGCTCAAAATACACAAAACGATCGCTGCCACCATTCCAGTCCCTGAATGACTTGCACCGATCAAATACAATCCTAAACGAGTATCTAGGGCCTGTAGAAGGCTAGAGACCCAAGAGAGCTGTAATTTAGCTTACAGTGCCCTCTTGTGTCATGTTGCACGAAAGCCGCAACATGATAAAAGAAACTACGGGAAACAGCGTTCCCCGGTACTGACTGTCTTAAGGGCATGTCAGTTTCCCCGTAAGAAAGGAGCGAAAGCCCAGAGGAGT
The DNA here is from genome assembly GCF_040938575.1 of Ambystoma mexicanum. Lineage (NCBI taxonomy): Eukaryota > Metazoa > Chordata > Amphibia > Caudata > Ambystomatidae > Ambystoma > Ambystoma mexicanum. The sequence continues at coordinate 574,146,296 of NC_090932.1, read as the reverse complement.
GCGGCAGAAGGCTGCACTTCTCTGGCAAAGTCAAGAACAAGGTGAAAAACAACAGCAAAAAGTTTAGGGGTTGCCACATGGAAGGAAAATTACCTACAATTACGAAATCTTTCCTAACAATGTTATAGGAAGGATCTCAGGATTGGAATGGGAAGGATTTGGATATCACATCTCTTGCTATAGGAAGGGTCTCAGGATTGGAATGGGAAGGAGTTGGATATCCCTTCTCATACTATAGGAAGGGTCTCAGGTTGGAATGGGAAGGAGTTGGATATCACATCTCATGTTATAGGAAGGGTCTCAGGATTGGAATGGGAAGGATTTGGATATCACATCTCTTGCTATTGGAAGGGTCTCAGGTTTTTTATTAGAAACATTGAGATATCACATCTCATGCTATAGGAAGGGTTTCAGGATTGGAATGGGAAGGAGTTGGATATCACATCTCATGTTATAGGAAGGGTCTCAGGATTGGAATGGGAAGGATTTGGATATCACATCTCTTGCTATAGGAAGGGTCTCAGGTTTTTTATTAGAAACATTGAGATATCACATCTCATGCTAAAGGAAGGGTTTCAGGATTGGAATGGGAAGGATTTGGATATCATATCTCATGTTATAGGACGGGTCCCAGGTTTGGTATTAGAAGCATTGAGATATCACTTCTCATGCTATCGGAAGGATCTCAGGTTTAGTATTAGAAGCATTGAGATATCACATCTCATGCTATCAGAAGGGTCTCAGGATTGGAATGGGAAGGAGTTGGATTTCACATCTCATGCTAAAGGGAGGGTCTCAGGTTTGGAAGGGGAAGGATTTGGATATCACATCTCATGTTATCGGAAGGATCTCAGGTTTGGTATTAGAAGCATTGAGATATCACATCTCATGCTATAGGAAGGGTCTCAGGATTGGAATGGGAAGGAGATTGATATCACATCTCATGCTAAAGGAAGGGTCTCATGTTTGGTAGAAGCATTGAGATATCACATCTCATGCTATAGGAAGGGTCTCAGGATTGAAATGGGAAGGAGTTGGATATCACATCTCATGCCATAGGAAGGGTCTCAGGTTTGGTATAAGCATTGAGATATCACATCTCTGCTATGGGAAGGGTCTCAGGATTGGAATGCGAAGGACTTAGATATCACATCTCATGCTATAGGGAGGGTCTCAGTTTTGATATTAGAAGCATTGAGATATCACATCTCATGCTATCGGAAGGGTCTCAGGATTGGAATAGGAAGGAGCTGGATATCACATCTCTTGCTATAGGAAGGGTCTCAGGTTTTTTATTAGAAACATTGAGATATCACATCTCATGCTAAAGGAAGGGTTTCAGGATTGGAATGGGAAGGATTTGGATATAATATCTCATGTTATAGGACGGGTCCCAGGTTTGGTATTAGAAGCATTGAGATATCACTTCTCATGCTATCGGAAGGATCTCAGGTTTAGTATTAGAAGCATTGAGATATCACATCTCATGCTATCAGAAGGGTCTCAGGATTGGAATGGGAAGGAGTTGGATATCACATCTCATGCTAAAGGAAGGGTCTCATGTTTGGTAGAAGCATTGAGATATCACATCTCATGCTATAGGAAGGGTCTCAGGATTGAAATGGGAAGGAGTTGGATATCACATCTCATGCCATAGGAAGGGTCTCAGGTTTGGTATAAGCATTGAGATATCACATCTCTGCTATCGGAAGGGTCTCAGGATTGGAATGGGAAGGTCTTAGATATCACATCTCATGCTATAGGGAGGGTCTCAGTTTTGATATTAGAAGCTTTGATATATCACATCTCATGCTATCGGAAGGGTCTCAGGATTGGAATGGGAAGGAGCTGGATATCACATCTCATGCTAAAGGAAGGGTCTCAGGTTTGGAAGGGGAAGGATTTGGATATCACATCTCATGTTATAGGACGGGTCTCAGGTTTGGTATTAGAAGCATTAAGATATCACATCTCATGGTATAGGAAGGGTTTCAGGATTGGAATGGGAAGGAGTTGGATATCATATCTCATGCTATAGGAAGGGTCTCAGGATTGGAATGGGAAGGAGTTTGATATTAAATCTCATGCCATAGGAAGGGTCTCAGGTTTGGTATTAGAAGCATTGAGATATCACATCTCATGCTATAGGAAGTGTCTGAGGATTGGAATGGGAAGGAGTTGGAAATCCCATCTCATGTTATAGGAAGGGTCTCAGGTTTGGTAGAAGCATTGAGATATCACATCTCATGCTATAGGAAGAGTCTCAGGATTGGAATGGGAAGGAGTTGGATATCATGTCTCATGCTATAGGGAGGGTCTCAAGTTTGATATTAGAAGCATTGAGATATCACATCTCATGCTATAGGAAGGGTCCCAGGATTGGAATGGGAAGGAGTTGGATATCACATCTCATGCTATAGGAAGGGTCTCAGGTTTGGTATAAGCAGTGAGGTATCACATCTCATGCTATAGGAAGGGCCTCAGGATTGGAATGGGAAGGAGTTGGATATCACATCTCATGTTATAGGAAGGATCTCAGGTTCGGTATTAGAAGCATTGAGACATCACATCTCATGCTATAGGAAGGGTCTCAGGTTGGAATGGGAAGGAGTTGGATATCACATCTCATGTTATAGGTAGGGTCTCAGGATTGAAATGGGAAGGATTTGGATATCACATCTCTTGCTATAGGAAGGGTCTCAGTTTTTTATTAGAAACATTGAGATATCACATCTCATGCTATAGGAGGGGTTTCAGGATTGGAATGGGAAGGATTTGGATATCACATCTCATGCTAAAGGAAGGGTCTCAGGTTTGGAAGGGGAAGGATTTGGATATCATATCTCATGTTATAGGACGGGTCCCAGGTTTGGTATTAGAAGCATTGAGATATCACATCTCATGGTATAGGAAGGGTGTCAGGATTGGAATGGGAAGGTGTTGGATATCACATCTCATCCAATAGGAAGGGTCTCAGGTTTGGAATGGGAAATAATTGGGTATCACATCTCATGTTATAGGAAGGATCTCAGGATTGGAATGGGAAGGAATTGTATATCACTTCTCTTGCTATAGGAAGGGTCTCAGGATTGGAATGGGAAAGAGTTGGATATCCCTTCTCATGCTATAGGAAGGGTCTCAGGATTGGAATGGGAAGGATTTGGATATCACATCTCTTGCTATTGGAAGGGTCTCAGGTTTTTTATTAGAAAAATTGAGATATCACATCTCATGCTATAGGAAGGGTTTCAGGATTGGAATGGGAAGGATTTGGACATCACATCTCTTGCTATTGGAAGGGTCTCAGGTTTTTTATTAGAAAAATTGAGATATCACATCTCATGCTATAGGAAGGGTTTCAGGATTGGAATGGGAAGGAGTTGGATATCCCTTCTCATGCTATAGGAAGGGTCTCAGTTTGGAATGGGAAGGAGTTGGATATCACATCTCATGTTATAGGAAGGGTCTCAGGATTGGAATGGGAAGGATTTGGATATCACATCTCTTGCTATTGGAAGGGTCTCAGGTTTTTTATTAGAAAAATTGAGATATCACATCTCATGCTATAGGAAGGGTTTCAGGATTGGAATGGGAAGGAGTTGGATATCACATCTCATGTTATAGGAAGGGTCTCAGGATTGGAATGGGAAGGATTTGGATAACACATCTCTTGCTATAGGAAGGGTCTCAGGTTTTTTATTAGAAACATTGAGATATCACATCTCATGCTAAAGGAAGGGTTTCAGGATTGGAATGGGAAGGATTTGGATATAATATCTCATGTTATAGGACGGGTCCCAGGTTTGGTATTAGAAGCATTGAGATATCACTTCTCATGCTATCGGAAGGATCTCAGGTTTAGTATTAGAAGCATTGAGATATCACATCTCATGCTATCAGAAGGGTCTCAGGATTGGAATGGGAAGTAGTTGGATATCACATCTCATGTTAAAGGGAGGGTCTCAGGTTTGGAAGGGGAAGGATTTGGATATCACATCTCATGTTATCGGAAGGATCTCAGGTTTGGTATTAGAAGCATTGAGATATCACATCTCATGCTATAGGAAGGGTCTCAGGATTGGTATGGGAAGGAGATGGATATCACATCTCATGCTAAAGGAAGGGTCTCATGTTTGGTAGAAGCATTGAGATATCACATCTCATGCTATAGGAAGGGTCTCAGGATTGAAATGGGAAGGAGTTGGATATCACATCTCATGCCATAGGAAGGGTCTCAGGTTTGGTATAAGCATTGAGATATCACATCTCTGCTATCGGAAGGGTCTCAGGATTGGAATGGGAAGGACTTAGATATCACATCTCATGCTATAGGGAGGGTCTCAGTTTTGATATTAGAAGCATTGAGATATCACATCTCATGCTATCGGAAGGGTCTCAGGATTGGAATGGGAAGGAGCTGGATATCACATCTCATGCTAAAGGAAGGGTCTCAGGTTTGGAAGGGGAAGGATTTGGATATCACATCTCATGTTATAGGACGGCTCTCAGGTTTGGAATTAGAAGCATTAAGATATCACATCTCATGGTATAGGAAGGGTTTCAGGATTGGAATGGGAAGGAGTTGGATATCATATCTCATGCTATAGGAAGGGTCTCAGGATTGGAATGGGAAGGAGTTTGATATCAAATCTCATGCCATAGGAAGGGTCTCAGGTTTGGTATTAGAAGCATTGAGATATCACATCTCATGCTATAGGAAGTGTCTGAGGATTGGAATGGGAAGGAGTTGGATATCCCATCTCATGTTATAGGAAGGGTCTCAGGTTTGGTAGAAGCATTGAGATATCACATCTCATGCTATAGGAAGAGTCTCAGGATTGGAATGGGAAGGAGTTGGATATCACGTCTCATGCTATAGGGAGGGTCTCAAGTTTGATATTAGAAGCATTGAGATATCACATCTCATGCTATAGGAAGGGTCTCAGGATTGGAATGGGAAGGAGTTGGATATCACATCTCATGCCATAGGAAGGGTCTCAGGTTTGGTATTAGAAGCATTGAGATATCACATCTCATGCTATAGGAAGTGTCTGAGGATTGGAGTGGGAAGGAGTTGGATATCCCATCTCATGTTATAGGAAGGGTCTCAGGTTTGGTAGAAGCATTGAGATATCACATCTCATGCTATAGGAAGAGTCTCAGGATTGGAATGGTAAGGAGTTGGATATCACGTCTCATGCTATAGGGATGGTCTCAAGTTTGATATTAGAAGCATTGAGATATCACATCTCATGCCATAGGAAGGGTCTCAGGCTTGGTATAAGCATTGAGATATCACATCTATGCTATCCGAAGGGTCTCAGGATTGGAATGGGAAGGAGTTGGATATCCCATCTCATGTCATAGGAAGGGTCTCAGGTTTGGTATTAGAAGCATTGAGATATCACATCTCATGTTATAGGAAGGATCTCAGGATTGGAATGGGAAGGATTTGGATATCACATCTCTTGCTATAGGAAGGGTCTCAGGATTGGAATGGGAAGGAGTTGGATATCCCTTCTCATGCAATAGGAAGGGTCTCAGGTTGGTATGGGAAGGAGTTGGATATCACATCTCATGTTATAGGAAGGGTCTCAGGATTGGAATGGGAAGGATTTGGATATCACATCTCTTGCTATTGGAAGGGTCTCAGGTTTTTTATTAGAAACATTGAGATATCACATCTCATGCTATAGGAAGGGTTTCAGGATTGGAATGGGAAGGAGTTGGATATCACATCTCATGTTATAGGAAGGGTCTCAGGTTGGAATGGGAAGGAGTTGGATATCACATCTCATGTTATAGGTAGGGTCTCAGGATTGAAATGGGAAGGATTTGGATATCACATCTCTTGCTATAGGAAGGGTCTCAGTTTTTTATTAGAAACATTGAGATATCACATCTCATGCTATAGGAGGGGTTTCAGGATTGGAATGGGAAGGATTTGGATATCACATCTCATGCTAAAGGAAGGGTCTCAGGTTTGGAAGGGGAAGGATTTGGATGTCATATCTCATGTTATAGGACGGGTCCCAGGTTTGGTATTAGAAGCATTGAGATATCACATCTCATGGTATAGGAAGGGTGTCAGGATTGGAATGGGAAGGTGTTGGATATCACATCTCATCCAATAGGAAGGGTCTCAGGTTTGGAATAGGAAATCATTGGGTATCACATCTCATGTTATAGGAAGGATCTCAGGATTGGAATGGGAAGGATTTGGATATCACATCTCTTGCTATAGGAAGGGTCTCAGGATTGGAATGGGAAGGAGTTGGATATCCCTTCTCATGCTATAGGAAACGTCTCAGGTTGGAATGGGAAGGAGTTGGATATCACATCTCAGGTTATAGGAAGGGTCTCAGGATTGGAATGGGAAGGATTTGGATAGCACATCTCTTGCTATTGGAAGGGTCTCAGGTTTTTTATTAGAAACATTGAGATATCACATCTCATGCTATAGGAAGGGTCTCAGGATTGGAATGGGAAGGATTTGGATATCACAAGTCTTGCTTTTGGAAGGGTCTCAGGTTGTTTATTAGAAACATTGAGATATCACATCTCATGCTATAGGAAGGGTTTCAGGATTGGAATGGGAAGGAGTTGGATATCACATCTCATGTTATAGGAAGGGTCTCAGGATTGGAATGGGAAGGATTTGGATATCACATCTCTTGCTATAGGAACGGTCTCAGGTTTTTTATTAGAAACATTGAGATATCACATCTCATGCTAAAGGAAGGGTTTCAGGATTGGAATGGGAAGGATTTGGATATCATATCTCATGTTATAGGACGGGTCCCAGGTTTGGTATTAGAAGCATTGAGATATCACTTCTCATGCTATCGGAAGGATCTCAGGTTTAGTATTAGAAGCATTGAGATATCACATCTCATGCTATCAGAAGGGTCTCAGGATTGGAATGGGAAGGAGTTGGATATCACATCTCATGCTAAAGGGAGGGTCTCGGGTTTGGAAGGGGAAGGATTTGGATATCACATCTCATGTTATCGGAAGGATCTCAGGTTTGGTATTAGAAACATTGAGATATCACATCTCATGCTCTAGGAAGGGTCTCAGGATTGGAATGGGAAGGAGATGGATATCACATCTCATGCTAAAGGAAGGGTCTCATGTTTGGTAGAAGCATTGAGATATCACATCTCATGCTATAGGAAGGGTCTCAGGATTGAAATGGGAAGGAGTTGGATATCACATCTCATGCCATAGGAAGGGTCTCAGGTTTATTATAAGCATTGAGATATCACATCTCTGCTATCGGAAGGGTCTCAGGATTGGAATGGGAAGGACTTAGATATCACATCTCATGCTATAGGAAGGGTCTCAGGATTGGAATGGGAAGGAGTTGGATATCATGTCTCGTGCTATAGGGAGGGTCTCAAGTTTGATATTAGAAGCATTGAGATATCACATCTCATGCTATAGGAAGGGTCTCAGGATTAGAATGGGAAGGAGTTGGATATCACATCTCATGCTATAGGAAGGGTCTGAGGTTTGGTATAAGCAGTGAGATATCACATCTCATGCTATAGGAAGGGCCTCAGGATTGGAATGGGAAGGAGTTGGATATCACATCTCATGTTATAGGAAGGATCTCAGGTTCGGTATTAGAAGCATTGAGACATCACATCTCATGCTATAGGAAGGGTCTCAGGTTGGAATGGGAAGGAGTTGGATATCACATCTCATGTTATAGGTAGGGTCTCAGGATTGAAATGCGAAGGATTTGGATATCACATCTCTTGCTATAGGAAGGGTCTCAGTTTTTTATTAGAAACATTGAGATATCACATCTCATGCTATAGGAGGGGTTTCAGGATTGGAATGGGAAGGATTTGGATATCACATCTCATGCTAAAGGAAGGGTCTCAGGTTTGGAAGGGGAAGGATTTGGATATCATATCTCATGTTATAGGACGGGTCCCATGTTTGGTATTAGAAGCATTGAGATATCACATCTCATGGTATAGGAAGGGTGTCAGGATTGGAATGGGAAGGTGTTGGATATCACATCTCATCCAATAGGAAGGGTCTCAGGTTTGGAATGGGAAATAATTGGGTATCACATCTCATGTTATAGGAAGGATCTCAGGATTGGAATGGGAAGGAATTGGATATCACTTCTCTTGCTATAGGAAGGGTCTCAGGATTGGAATGGGAAGGAGTTGGATATCCCTTCTCATGCTATAGGAAGGGTCTCAGGATTGGAATGGGAAGGATTTGGATATCACATCTCTTGCTATTGGAAGGGTCTCAGGTTTTTTATTAGAAAAATTGAGATATCACATCTCATGCTATAGGAAGGGTTTCAGGATTGGAATGGGAAGGAGTTGGATATCCCTTCTCATGCTATAGGAAGGGTCTCAGTTTGGAATGGGAAGGAGTTGGATATCACATCTCATGTTATAGGAAGGGTCTCAGGATTGGAATGGGAAGGATTTGGATATCACATCTCTTGCTATTGGAAGGGTCTCAGGTTTTTTATTAGAAAAATTGAGATATCACATCTCATGCTATAGGAAGGGTTTCAGGATTGGAATGGGAAGGAGTTGGATATCACATCTCATGTTATAGGAAGGGTCTCAGGATTGGAATGGGAAGGATTTGGATAATACATCTCTTGCTATAGGAAGGGTCTCAGGTTTTTTATTAGAAACATTGAGATATCACATTCCAATCCTGAGACCCTTCCGATAGCAGAGATGTGATATCTCAATGCTTATACCAAACCTGAGACCCTTCCTATGGCATGAGATGTGATATCCAACTCCTTGCCATTCAAATCCTGAGACCCTCCCTATAACAAGAGATGTCATATCCAACTCCTTCCCATTCCAAACCTGAGACCCTTCCTTTAGCATAAGATGTGATATCCAAATCCTTCACATTCCAACCCCTAGACCAATCCTATAGCATGAGATGTGATATCTCAATGCTTCTAATACCAAACCTGAGACCCTTCCGATAGCATGAGATGTAATATCTCAATGCTTCAAAAACCAAACATGAGAACCATCCTATAACATGAGATGTGAAATCCAAATCCTTCCCTTCCCAAACCTGAGACTCTTCCTATAGCATGAGATGTGATATCTCAATGCTTCTAATATCAAACTTGAGACCCTCCCTATAGCATGAGATGTGATATCCAAGTCCTTCCCATTCCAATCCTGAGACACTTCCTATAGCATGAGATGTGATATCTCAATGCTTCTAATACCAAACCTGAGACTCTTCCTATAACATGAGATGGGATATCCAACTCCTTCCCATTCCAATCCTGAGACTCTTCTGATAGCAGAGATGTGATATCTCAATGCTTATACCAAACCTGAGACCCTTCCTACGGCATGAGATGTCATATACAACTCCTTCCCATTCCAATCCTGAGACCCTTCCTATAGCATGAGATGTGATATCTCAATACTTATACCAAACCTGAGACCCTTCCTATAACATGAGATGTGATATCCAACTCCTTCCATTCCAATCCTGAGACCCTTCCTATAGCATGAGATTTGATATCTCAATGCTTATACCAAACCTGAGACTCTTCCTATAGCATGAGATGTGATATCCAAGTCTTTCCCATTCCAATCCTTAGACCCTTCCTACAGCATGCAATATGATATCTCAATGATTCTAATAACAATCCTGAGACCCGTCCTATAACATGAGATGGGATATCCAATTCCTTCCCATTCCAATCCTGAGACACTTCCGATAGCAGAGATGTGATATCTCAATGCTGATACCAAACCTGAGACCCTTCCTATAACATGAGATCGGATATCCAACTCCTTCCCGTTCCAAACTTGAGACCCTTCCTTTAGCATGAGATGTAATATCCAGCTCCTTCCCATTCCAATCCTGAGACACTTCCGATAGCATGAGATGTGATATCTCAATGCTTCTAATATCAAAACTGAAACCCTCCCTATAGCATGATATGTGATATCTAAGTCCTTCCCATTCCAATCCTGAGACCCTTCCTATAGCATGAGATGTGATATCTCAATGCTTCTACCAAACCTGAGACCCTTCCTTTAGCATGAGATGTGATATCCAACTCCTTCCCATTCCAACCTGAGACCCTTCCTATAGCATGAGAAGGGATATCCAACTCCTTCCCAATCCAATCCTGAGACCCTTCCGATAGCAGAGATGTGATATCTCAATGCTTATACCAAACCTGAGACCCTTCCTATGGCATGAGATGTGATATCCAACTCCTTGCCATTCAAATCCTGAGACCCTCCCTATAACAAGAGATGTCATATCCAACTCCTTCCCATTCCAAACCTGAGACCCTTCCTTTAGCATGAGATGTGATATCCAAATCCTTCACATTCCAATCCGGAGACCCTTCCTATAACATGAGATGTGATATCCAACTCCTTCCCAATCCAATCCTGAGACCCTTCCGATAGCAGAGATGTGATATCTCAATGCTTATACCAAACCTGAGACCCTTCCTATGGCATGAGATGTGATATCCAACTCCTTGCCATTCAAATCCTGAGACCCTCCCTATAACAAGAGATGTCATATCCAACTCCTTCCCATTCCAAACCTGAGACCCTTCCTTTAGCATGAGATGTGATATCCAAATCCTTCACATTCCAATCCAGAGACCAATCCTATAGCATGAGATGTGATATCTCAATGCTTCTAATACCAAACCTGAGACCCTTCCGATAGCATGAGATGTGATATCTCAATGCTTCTAATATCAAAACTGAGACCCTCCCTATAGCATGAGATGTGATATCTAAGTCCTTGCCATTCCAATCCTGAGACCCTTCCGATAGCAGAGATGTGATATCTCAATGCTTATACCAAACCTGAGACCCTTCCTATGGCATGAGATGTGATATCCAACTCCTTGCCATTCAAATCCTGAGACCATCCCTATAACAAGAGATGTCATATCCAACTCCTTCCCATTCCAAACCTGAGACCCTTCCTTTAGCATGAGATGTGATATCCAAATCCTTCACATTCCAATCCGGAGACCAATCCTATAGCATGAGATGTGATATCTCAATGCTTCTAATACCAAACCTGAGACCCTTCCGATAGCATGAGATGTGATATCTCAATGCTTCAAAAACCAAACATGAGAACCATCCTATAACATGAGATGTGAAATCCAAATCCTTCCCTTCCCAAACCTGAGGCTCTTCCTATAGCATGAGATGTGATATCTCAATGCTTCTAATATCAAACTTGAGACCCTCCCTATAGCATGAGATGTGATATCCAAGTCCTTCCCATTCCAATCCTGAGACACTTCCTATAGCATGAGATGTGATATCTCAATGCTTCTAATACCAAACCTGAGACTCTTCCTATAACATGAGATGGGATATCCAACTCCTTCCCATTCCAATCCTGAGACTCTTCTGATAGCAGAGATGTGATATCTCAATGCTTATACCAAACCTGAGACCCTTCCTACGGCATGAGATGTCATATACAACTCCTTCCCATTCCAATCCTGAGACCCTTCCTATAGCATGAGATGTGATATCTCAATGCTTATACCAAACCTGAGACCCTTCCTATAGCATGAGATGTGATATCCAACTCCTTCCCATTCCAATCCTGAGACCCTTCCTATAGCATGAGATTTGATGTCTCAATGCTTCTAATACCAAACCTGAGATCCTTCCTATAACATGAGATGTGATATCCAACTCCTTCCATTCCAATCCTGAGACCCTTCCTATAGCCTGAGATTTGATATCTCAATGCTTATACCAAACCTGAGACCCTTCCTATAGCATGAGATGTGATATCCAAGTCTTTCCCATTCCAATCCTTAGATCCTTCCTACAGCATACAAAATGATATCTCAATGATTCTAATAACAATCCTGAGACCCGTCCTTTACCATGAGATGGGATATCCAATTCCTTCCCATTCCAATCCTGAGACACTTCCGATAGCAGAGATGTGATATCTCAATGCTTATACCAAACCTGAGACCCTTCCTATAACATGAGATCGGATATCCAACTCCTTCCCGTTCCAAACCTGAGACCCTTCCTTTAGCATGAGATGTAATATCCAGCTCCTTCCCATTCCAATCCTGAGACACTTCCGATAGCATGAGATGTGATATCTCAATGCTTCTAATATCAAAACTGGAACCCTCCCTATAGCATGATATGTGATATCTAAGTCCTTCCCATTCCAATCCTGAGACCCTTCCTATAGCATGAGATGTGATATCTCAATGCTTCTACCAAACCTGAGACCCTTCCTTTAGCATGAGATGTGATATCCAACTCCTTCCCATTCCAACCTGAGACCCTTCCTATAGCATGAGAAGGGATATCCAACTCCTTCCCAATCCAATCCTGAGACCCTTCCGATAGCAGAGATGTGATATCTCAATGCTTATACCAAACCTGAGACGCTTCCTATGGCATGAGATGTGATATCCAACTCCTTGCCATTCAAATCCTGAGACCCTCCCTATAACAAGAGATGTCATATCCAACTCCTTCCCATTCCAAACCTGAGACCCTTCCTTTAGCATGAGATGTGATATCCAAATCCTTCACATTCCAATCCAGACACCCTTCCTATAACATGAGATGTGATATCCAACTCCTTCCCAATCCAATCCTGAGACCCTTGCAGAGATGTGATATCTCAATGCTTATACCAAACCTGAGACCCTTCCTATGGCATGAGATGTGATATCCAACTCCTTGCCATTCAAATCCTGAGACCCTCCCTATAACAAGAGATGTCATATCCAACTCCTTCCCATTCCAAACCTGAGACCCTTCCTTTAGCATGAGATGTGATATCCAAATCCTTCACATTCCAATCCGGAGACCAATCCTATAGCATGAGATGTGATATCTCAATGCTTCTAATACCAAACCTGAGACCCTTCCGATAGCATGAGATGAGATATCTCAATGCTTCAAAAACCAAACATGAGAACCATCCTATAACATGAGATGTGAAATCCAAATCCTTCCCTTCCCAAACCTGAGACTCTTCCTATAGCATGAGATGTGATATCTCAATGCTTCTACCAAACCTGAAACCCTTCCTATAGCATGAGATGTGATATCCAACTCCTTCCCATTCCAATCCTGAGACACTTCCTATAGCATGAGATGTGATATCACAATGCTTCTAATACCAAACCTGAGACCCATCCTATAACATGAGATGTGATATCCAAATCCTTCCCCTTCCAAACCTGAGACCCTTCCTTTAGCATGAGATGTGATATCCAGCTCCTCCCATTCCAATCCTGAGACCCTTCCGATAGCATGAGATGTGATATCTCAATGCTTCTAATATCAAAACTAAGACCCTCCCTATAGCATGAGATGTGATATCTAAGTCCTTCCCATTCCAATCCTGAGACCCTTCCGATAGCAGAGATGTGATATCTCAATGCTTATACCAAACCTGAGACCCTTCCTATGGCATGAGATGTGATATCCAACTCCTTGCCATTCAAATCCTGAGACCCTCCCTATAACAAGAGATGTCATATCCAACTCCTTCCCATTCCAAACCTGAGACCCTTCCTTTAGCATGAGATGTGATATCCAAATCCTTCACATTCCAATCCGGAGACCAATCCTATAGCATGAGATGTGATATCTCAATGCTTCTAATACCAAACCTGAGACCCTTCCGATAGCATGAGATGTGATATCTCAATGCTTCAAAAACCAAACATGAGAACCATCCTATAACATGAGATGTGAAATCCAAATCCTTCCCTTCCCAAACCTGAGACTCTTCCTATAGCATGAGATGTGATATCTCAATGCTTCTAATATCAAACTTGAGACCCTCCCTATAGCATGAGATGTGATATCCAAGTCCTTCCCATTCCAATCCTGAGACACTTCCTGTAGCATGAGATGTGATATCTCAATGCTTCTAATACCAAACCTGAGACTCTTCCTATAACATGAGATGGGATATCCAACTCCTTCCCATTCCAATCCTGAGACTCTTCTGATAGCAGAGATGTGATATCTCAATGCTTATACCAAACCTGAGACCCTTCCTACGGCATGAGATGTCATATACAACTCCTTCCCATTCCAATCCTGAGACCCTTCCTATAGCATGAGATGTGATATCTCAATGCTTATACCAAACCTGAGACCCTTCCTATAGCATGAGATGTGATATCCAACTCCTTCCCATTCCAATCCTGAGACCCTTCCTATAGCATGAGATGTGATGTCTCAATGCTTCTAATACCAAACCTGAGATCCTTCCTATAACATGAGATGTGATATCCAACTCCTTCCATTCCAATCCTGAGACCCTTCCTATAGCATGAGATTTGATATCTCAATGCTTATACCAAACCTGAGACCCTTCCTATAGCATGAGATGTGATATCCAAGTCTTTCCCATTCCAATCCTTAGACCCTTCATACAGCATGCAATATGATATCTCAATGATTCTAATAACAATCCTGAGACCCGTCCTATAACATGAGATGGGATATCCAATTCCTTCCCATTCCAATCCTGAGACACTTCCGATAGCAGAGATGTGATATCTCAATGCTTATACCAAACCTGAGACCCTTCCTATAACATGAGATCGGATATCCAACTCCTTCCCGTTCCAAACCTGAGACCCTTCCTTTAGCATGAGATGTAATATCCAGCTCCTTCCCATTCCAATCCTGAGACACTTCCGATAGCATGAGATGTGATATCTCAATGCTTCTACCAAACCTGAGACCCTTCCTTTAGCATGAGATGTGATATCCAACTCCTTCCCATTCCAACCTGAGACCCTTCCTATAGCATGAGAAGGGATATCCAACTCCTTCCCAATCCAATCCTGAGACCCTTCCGATAGCAGAGATGTGATATCCCAATGCTTCTACAAAACCTGAGACCCATACCATGGCATGATGTGATATCAAACTCCCGTCCTATACCATGAGACTTGATATCTCAATGCTTCTAATACCAAACCTGAGACCGGTCAAATAACATGAGATGTGATATCCAAATCCTTCCCCTTCCAAACCTGAGACCCTTCCTTTAGCATGAGATGTGATATCCAAATCCTTCCCATTCCAATCCTTAAACCCTTCCTATAGCATGAGATGTGATATCTCAATGTTTCTAATAAAAAACCTGAGACCCTTCCTATAGCAAGAGATGTGATATCCAAATCCTTCCCATTCCAACCTGAGACCCTTCCTATAGCATGAGAAGGGATATCCAACTCCTTCCCATTCCAATCCTTAAACCCTTCCTATAGCATGAGATGTGATATCTCAATGTTTCTAATAAAAAACCTGAGACCCTTCCTATAGCAAGAGATGTGATATCCAAATCCTTCCCATTCCAACCTGAGACCCTTCCTATAGCATGAGAAGGGATATTCAACTCCTTCCCATTCCAATCCTGAGATCCTTCCTATAACATGAGATGTGATATCCAATTCCTTCCCATTCCAAACCTGAGACCCTTCCTATTGGATGAGATGTGATATCCAACTCCTTCCCATTGCAAACCTGAGACCCTTCCTATACCATAAGATGTG
Source organism: Ambystoma mexicanum (assembly GCF_040938575.1). Taxonomy (NCBI): domain Eukaryota; kingdom Metazoa; phylum Chordata; class Amphibia; order Caudata; family Ambystomatidae; genus Ambystoma; species Ambystoma mexicanum. Next base: position 574,130,707 of record NC_090932.1, on the reverse strand, counting down.
ATATCTCAATGCTTCTAATACCAAACCTGGGACCCGCCCTATAACATGAGATATGATATCCAAATCCTTCCCATTCCAATCCTGAAACCCTTCCGATAGCATGAGATGTGATATCTCAATGTTTCTAATAAAAAACCTGAGACCCTTCATATAGCAAGAGATGTGATATCCAAATCCTTCCCATTTCAATCTTGAGACCCTTCCTATAACATGAGATATGATATCCAACTCCTTCCCATTCCAACATGAGACCCTTCCTATAGCATGAGAGGGGATGTCCAACTCCTTCCCAATCCAATCCTGAGACCCTTCCGATAGCAGAGATGTGATATCTCAATGCTTATACCAAACCTGAGACCCTTCCTTTAGCATGAGATTTGATATCCAAATCCTTCACATTCCAATCCTGAGACCCTTCCTATAGCATGAGATGTGATATCTCAATGCTTCTAATACCAAACCTGAGATGCTTCCTATAACATGAGATGTGATATCCAACTCCTTCCCATTCCAAACCTGAGACCCTTCCGATAGCATGAGATGTGATATCTCAATGCTTCTAAAACCAAACATGAGAACCATCCTATAACATGAGATGTGAAATCCCAATCCTTCCCTTCCCAAACCTGAGACCCTTCCTATAGCTTGAGATGTGATATCAAACTCCTTCCCATTCCAATCCTGAAATAGCTTGAGATGTGATATCCAACTCCTTCCCATTCCAATCCTGAGACCCTTATTATACCATGAGATGTGATATCTCAAGGCTTCTAATACCAAACCTGAGACCCTTCCTATGGCATGAGATGTGATATCCAACTCCTTGCCATTCAAATCCTGAGACCCTCCCTATAACAAGAGATGTCATATCCAACTCCTTCCCATTCCAAACCTGAGACGCTTCCTTTAGCATGAGATGTGATATCCAAATCCTTCACATTCCAATCGAGAGACCAATCCTATAGCATGAGATGTGATATCTCAATGCTTCTAATACCAAACCTGAGACCCTTCCGATAGCATGAGATGTGATATCTCAATGCTTCAAAAACCAAACATGAGAACCATCCTATAACATGAGATGTAAAATCCAAATCCTTCCCTTCCCAAACCTGAGACTCTTCCTATAGCATGAGATGTGATATCTCAATGCTTCTACCAAACCTGAAACCCTTCCTTTAGCATGAGATGTGATATCCAGCTCCTCCCATTCCAATCCTGAGACCCTTCCGATAGCATGAGATGTGATATCTCAATGCTTCTAATATCAAAACTGAGACCCTCCCTATAGCATGAGATGTGATATTTAAGTCCTTCCCATTCCAATCCTGAGACCCTTCCGATAGCAGAGATGTGATATCTCAATGCTTATACCAAACCTGAGACCCTTCCTATGGCATGAGATGTGATATCCAACTCCTTGCCATTCAAATCCTGAGACCCTCCCTATAACAAGAGATGTCATATCCAACTTCTTCCCATTCCAAACCTGAGACCATTCCTTTAGCATGAGATGTGATATCCAAATCCTTCACATTCCAATCCGGAGACCAATCCTATAGCATGAGATGTGATATCTCAATGCTTCTAATACCAAACCTGAGACCCTTCCGATAGCATGAGATGTAATATCTCAATGCTTCAAAAACCAAACATGAGAACCATCCTATAACATGAGATGTGAAATCCAAATCCTTCACTTCCCAAACCTGAGACTCTTCCTATAGCATGAGATGTGATATCTCAATGCTTCTAATATCAAACTTGAGACCCTCCCTATAGCATGAGATGTGATATCCAAGTCCTTCCCATTCCAATCCTGAGACACTTCCTATAGCATGAGATGTGATATCTCAATGCTTCTAATACCAAACCTGAGACTCTTCCTATAACATGAGATGGGATATCCAACTCCTTCCCATTCCAATCCTGAGACCCTTCCTATAGCATGAGATGTGATATCTCAATGCTTATCCCAAACCTGAGACCCTTCCTATAGCTTGAGATGTGATATCAAACTCCTTCCCATTCCAATCCTGAAATAGCTTGAGATGTGATATCCAACTCCTTCCCATTCCAATCCTGAGACCCTTATTATACCATGAGATGTGATATCTCAAGGCTTCTAATACCAAACCTGAGACCCTTCCTATGGCATGAGATGTGATATCCAACTCCTTGCCATTCAAATCCTGAGACCCTCCCTATAACAAGAGATGTCATATCCAACTCCTTCCCATTCCAAACCTGAGACCCTTCCTTTAGCATGAGATGTGATATCCAGATCCTTCACATTCCAATCCGGAGACCCTTCCTATAACATGAGATGTGATATCCAACTCCTTCCCAATCCAATCCTGAGACCCTTCCGATAGCAGAGATGTAATATCTCAATGCTTATACCAAACCTGAGACCCTTCCTATGGCATGAGATGTGATATCCAACTCCTTGCCATTCAAATCCTGAGACCCTCCCTATAACAAGAGATGTCATATCCAACTCCTTCCCATTCCAAACCTGAGACCCTTCCTTTAGCATGAGATGTGATATCCAAATCCTTCACATTCCAATCCAGAGACCAATCCTATAGCATGAGATGTGATATCTCAATGCTTCTAATACCAAACCTGAGACCCTTCCGATAGCATGAGATGTGATATCCAACTCCTTCCCATTCCAATCCTGAGACACTTCCTATAGCATGAGATGTGATATCACAATGCTTCTAATACCAAACCTGAAACCCATCCTATAACATGAGATGTGATATCCAAATCCTTCCCCTTCCAAACCTGAGACCCTTCCTTTAGCATGAGATGTGATATCCAGCTCCTCCCATTCCAATCCTGAGACCCTTCCGATAGCATGAGATGTGATATCTCAATTCTTCTAATATCAAAACTGAGACCCTCCCTATAGCATGAGATGTGATATCTAACTCCTTCCCATTCCAATCCTGAGACCCTTCCGATAGCAGAGATGTGATATCTCAATGCTTATACCAAACCTGAGACCCTTCCTATGGCATGAGATGTGATATCCAACTCCTTGCCATTCAAATCCTGAGACCCTCCCTATAACAAGAGATGTCATATCCAACTCCTTCCCATTCCAAACCTGAGACCCTTCCTTTAGCATGAGATGTGATATCCAAATCCTTCACATTCCAATCCGGAGACCAATCCTATAGCATGAGATGTGATATCTCAATGCTTCTAATACCAAACCTGAGACCCTTCCGATAGCATGAGATGTGATATCTCAATGCTTCAAAAACCAAACATGAGAACCATCCTATAACATGAGATGTGAAATCCAAATCCTTCCCTTCCCAAACCTGAGACTCTTCCTATAGCATGAGATGTGATATCTCAATGCTTCTAATATCAAACTTGAGACCCTCCCTATAGCATGAGATGTGATATCCAAGTCCTTCCCATTCCAATCCTGAGACACTTCCTATAGCATGAGATGTGATATCTCAATGCTTCTAATACCAAACCTGAGACTCTTCCTATAACATGAGATGGGATATCCAACTCCTTCCCATTCCAATCCTGAGACTCTTCTGATAGCAGAGATGTGATATCTCGATGCTTATACCAAACCTGAGACCCTTCCTACGGCATGAGATGTCATATACAACTCCTTCCCATTCCAATCCTGAGACCCTTCCTATAGCATGAGATGTGATATCTCAATGCTTATACCAAACCTGAGACCCTTCCTATAGCATGAGATGTGATATCCAACTCCTTCCCATTCCAATCCTGAGACCCTTCCTATAGCATGAGATTTGATGTCTCAATGCTTCTAATACCAAACCTGAGATCCTTCCTATAACATGAGATGTGATATCCAACTCCTTCCATTCCAATCCTGAGACCCTTCCTATAGCATGAGATTTGATATCTCAATGCTTATACCAAACCTGAGACCCTTCCTATAGCATGAGATGTGATATCCAAGTCTTTCCCATTCCAATCCTTAGACCCTTCCTACAGCATGCAATATGATATCTCAATGATTCTAATAACAATCCTGAGACCCGTCCTATAACATGAGATGGGATATCCAATTCCTTCCCATTCCAATCCTGAGACACTTCCGATAGCAGAGATGTGATATCTCAATGCTTATACCAAACCTGAGACCCTTCCTATAACATGAGATCGGATATCCAACTCCTTCCCGTTCCAAACCTGAGACCCTTCCTTTAGCATGAGATGTAATATCCAGCTCCTTCCCATTCCAATCCTGAGACACTTCCGATAGCATGAGATGTGATATCTCAATGCTTCTAATATCAAAACTGAAACCCTCCCTATAGCATGATATGTGATATCTAAGTCCTTCCCATTCCAATCCTGAGACCCTTCCTATAGCATGAGATGTGATATCTCAATGCTTCTACCAAACCTGAGACCCTTCCTTTAGCATGAGATGTGATATCCAACTCCTTCCCATTCCAACCTGAGACCCTTCCTATAGCATGAGAAGGGATATCCAACTCCTTCCCAATCCAATCCTGAGACCCTTCCTAAGGCATGAGATGTGATATCCAACTCCTTGCCATTCAAATCCTGAGACCCTCCCTATAACAAGAGATGTCATATCCAACTCCTTCCCATTCCAAACCTGAGACCCTTCCTTTAGCATGAGATGTGATATCCAAATCCTTCACATTCCAATCCGGAGACCCTTCCTATAACATGAGATGTGATATCCAACTCCTTCCCATTCCAAACCTGAGACCCTTCCTTTAGCATGAGATGTCATATCCAAATCCTTCACATTCCAATCCGGAGACCCTTCCTATAACATGAGATGTGATATCCAACTCCTTCCCAATCCAATCCTGAGACCCTTCCGATAGCAGAGATGTGATATCTCAATGCTTATACCAAACCTGAGACCCTTCCGATAGCAGAGATGTGATATCTCAATGCTTATACCAAACCTGAGACCCTTCCTATGGCATGAGATGTGATATCCAACACCTTGCCATTCAAATCCTGAGACCCTCCCTATAACAAGAGATGTCATATCCAACTCCTTCCCATTCCAAACCTGAGACCCTTCCTTTAGCATGAGATGTGATATCCAAATCCTTCACATTCCAATCCGGAGACCCTTCCTATAACATGAGATGTGATATCCAACTCCTTCCCAATCCAATCCTGAGACCATTCCGATAGCAGAGATGTGATATCTCAATGCTTATACCAAACCTGAGACCCTTCCTATAGCATGAGATGTGATATCCAACTCCTTTCGATTCCAATCCTGAGACCCTTCCTATAGCATGAGATGTGATATCGCAATGCTTCTACTAAAACTGAGACCCTTCCTTTAGCATGAGATGTGATATCCAAGTCCTTCCCATTCCAATCCTGAGACCCTTCCTATAGCATGAGATGTGATATCTCAATGCTTCTAATACCAAACCTGAGATCCTTCCGATAGCATGAGATGTGATATCTCAATGCTTCTAATACCAAACCTGAGATCCTTCCTATAACATGCGATGTGATATCCAAATCCTTCCCCATCCAAACCTGAGACCCTCCCTTTAGCATGAGATGTGATATCCAACTCCTTCCCATTCCAATCCTGATACCCTTCTGATAGCATGAGATGTGATATCTCAATGCCTCTAATACCAAACCTGAGATCCTAACTCTAACATGAAATGTGATATCCAACTCCTTCCCTTTCCAAACCTGAGAGCCTTCCTACAGCATGAGATGTGATATCCAAGTCCTTCCCATTCCAATCTTGAGACCCTTCCTATAACATGAGATGTGATATCCAACTCTTTCCCATTCCAACCTGAGACCTTTCCTATAGCATGAGATGGGATATCCAACAACTCCTTCCAAATCCAATCCTGATACCCTTCCGATAGCATGAGATGTGATATCCCAATGCTTCTACAAAACCTGAGACCCATACCATGGCATGATGTGATATCAAACTCCCGTCCTATACCATGAGACTTGATATCTCAATGCTTCTAATACCAAACCTGAGACCGGTCAAATAACATGAGATGTGATATCCAAATCCTTCCCCTTCCAAACCTGAGACCCTTCCTTTAGCATGAGATGTGATATCCAAATCCTTCCCATTCCAATCCTTAAACCCTTCCTATAGCATAAGATGTGATATCTCAATGTTTCTAATAAAAAACCTGAGACCCTTCCTGTAGCATGAGAAGGGATATCCAACTCCTTCCCATTCCAATCCTTAAACCCTTCCTATAGCATGAGATGTGATATCTCAATGTTTCTAATAAAAAACCTGAGACCCTTCCTATAGCAAGAGATGTGATATCCAAATCCTTCCCATTCTAACCTGAGACCCTTCCTATAGCATGAGAAGGGATATCCAACTCCTTCCCATTCCAATCCTGAGATCCTTCCTATAACATGAGATGTGATATCCAATTCCTTCCCATTCCAAACCTGAGACCCTTCCTATTGGATGAGATGTGATATCCAACTCCTTCCCATTCCAAACCTGAGACCCTTCCTATACCATAAGATGTGATATCTCAATGCTTCTAATACCAAACCTGGGACCCGTCCTATAACATGAGATATGATATCCAAATCCTTCCCATTCCAATCCTGAAACCCTTCCGATAGCATGAGATGTGATATCTCAATGTTTCTAATAAAAAACCTGAGACCCTTCATATAGCAAGAGATGTGATATCCAAATCCTTCCCATTTCAATCTTGAGACCCTTCCTATAACATGAGATATGATATCCAACTCCTTCCCATTCCAACATGAGACCCTTCCTATAGCATGAAAAGGGATGTCCAACTCCTTCCCAATCCAATCCTGAGACCCTTCCGATAGCAGAGATGTGATATCTCAATGCTTATACCAAACCTGAGACCCTTCCTTTAGCATGAGATTTGATATCCAAATCCTTCACATTCCAATCCTGAGACCCTTCCTATAGCATGAGATGTGATATCTCAATGCTTCTAATACCAAACCTGAGACCCTTCCTATAGCTTGAGATGTGATATCAAACTCCTTCCCATTCCAATCCTGAAATAGCTTGAGATGTGATATCCAACTCCTTCCCATTCCAATCCTGAGACCCTTATTATACCATGAGATGTGATATCTCAAGGCTTCTAATACCAAACCTGAGACCCTTCCTATGGCATGAGATGTGATATCCAACTCCTTGCCATTCAAATCCTGAGACCCTCCCTATAACAAGAGATGTCATATCCAACTCCTTCCCATTCCAAACCTGAGACGCTTCCTTTAGCATGAGATGTGATATCCAAATCCTTCACATTCCAATCCAGAGACCAATCCTATAGCATGAGATGTGATATCTCAATGCTTCTAATACCAAACCTGAGACCCTTCCGATAGCATGAGATGTGATATCTCAATGCTTCAAAAACCAAACATGAGAACCATCCTATAACATGAGATGTGAAATCCAAATCCTTCCCTTCCCAAACCTTAGACTCTTCCTATAGCATGAGATGTGATATCTCAATGCTTCTACCAAACCTGAAACCCTTCCTTTAGCATGAGATGTGATATCCAGCTCCTCCCATTCCAATCCTGAGACCCTTCCGATAGCAGAGATGTGATATCTCAATGCTTATACCAAACCTGAGACCCTTCCTATGGCATGAGATGTCATATACAACTCATTCCCATTCCAATCCTGAGACCCTTCCTATAGCATGAGATGTGATATCTCAATGCTTATACCAAACCTGAGACCCTTCCTATAGCATGAGATGTGATATCCAACTCCTTCCCATTCCAATCCTGAGACCCTTCCTATAGCATGAGATGTGATGTCTCAATGCTTCTAATACCAAACCTGAGATCCTTCCTATAACATGAGATGTGATATCCAACTCCTTCCATTCCAATCCTGAGACCCTTCCTATAGCATGAGATTTGATATCTCAATGCTTATACCAAACCTGAGACCCTTCCTATAGCATGAGATGTGATATCCAAATCCTTCACATTCCAATCCGGAGACCCTTCCTATAACATGAGATGTGATATCCAACTCCTTCCCAATCCAATCCTGAGACCCTTCCGATAGCAGAGATGTGATATCTCAATGCTTATACCAAACCTGAGACCCTTCCTTTAGCATGAGATGTGATATCCAAATCCTTCACATTCCAATCCGGAGACCCTTCCTATAACATGAGATGTGATATCCAACTCCTTCCCAATCCAATCCTGAGACCCTTCCGATAGCAGAGATGTGATATCTCAATGCTTATACCAAACCTGAGACCCTTCCTATGGCATGAGATGTGATATCCAACTCCTTGCCATTCAAATCCTGAGACCCTCCCTATAACAAGAGATGTCATATCCAACTCCTTCCCATTCCAAACCTGAGACCCTTCCTTTAGCATGAGATGTGATATCCAAATCCTTCACATTCCAATCCAGAGACCAATCCTATAGCATGAGATGTGATATCTCAATGCTTCTAATACCAAACCTGAGACCCTTCCGATAGCATGAGATGTGATATCTCAATGCTTCAAAAACCAAACATGAGAACCGTCCTATAACATGAGATGTGAAATCCAAATCCTTCCCTTCCCAAACCTGAGACTCTTCCTATAGCATGAGATGTGATATCTCAATGCTTCTAATATCAAACTTGAGACCCTCCCTATAGCATGAGATGTGATATCCAAGTCCTTCCCATTCCAATCCTGAGACACTTCCTATAGCATGAGATGTGATATCTCAATGCTTCTAATACCAAACCTGAGACTCTTCCTATAACATGAGATGGGATATCCAACTCCTTCCCATTCCAATCCTGAGACTCTTCTGATAGCAGAGATGTGATATCTCAATGCTTATACCAAACCTGAGACCCTTCCTACGGCATGAGATGTCATATACAACTCCTTCCCATTCCAATCCTGAAACCCTTCCTATAGCATGAGATGTGATATCTCAATGCTTATACCAAACCTGAGACCCTTCCTATAGCATGAGATGTGATATCCAACTCCTTCCCATTCCAATCCTGAGACCTTTCCTATAGCATGAGATGTGATGTCTCAATGCTTTTAATACCAAACCTGAGATCCTTCCTATAACATGAGATGTGATATCCAACTCCTTCCATTCCAATCCTGAGACCCTTCCTATAGCGTGAGATTTGATATCTCAATGCTTATACCAAACCTGAGACCCTTCCTATAGCATGAGATGTGATATCCAAGTCTTTCCCATTCTAATCCTTAGACCCTTCCTACAGCATGCAATATGATATCTCAATGATTCTAATAACAATCCTGAGACCCGTCCTATAACATGAGATGGGATATCCAACTCCTTCCCATTCCAATCCTGAGACACTTCCGATAGCAGAGATGTGATATCTCAATGCTTATACCAAACCTGAGACCCTTCCTATAACATGAGATCGGATATCCAACTCCTTCCCGTTCCAAACCTGAGACCCTTCCTTTAGCATGAGATGTAATATCCAGCTCCTTCCCATTCCAATCCTGAGACACTTCCGATTGCATGAGATGTGATATCTCAATGCTTCTAATATCAAAACTGAAACCCTCCCTATAGCATGAGATGTGATATCCAACTCCTTCCCTTTCCAACCTGAGACCCTTCCTATAGCATGAGAAGGGATATCCAACTCCTTCCCAATCCAATCCTGAGACCCTTCCGATAGCAGAGATGTGATATCTCAATGCTTATACCAAACCTGAGACCCTTCCTATGGCATGAGATGTGATATCCAACTCCTTGCCATTCAAATCCTGAGACCCTTCCTATAGCATGAGAAGGGATATCCAACTCCTTCCCAATCCAATCCTGAGACCCTTCCGATAGCAGAGATGTGATATCTCAATGCTTATACCAATCCTGAGACCCTTCCTATAGCATGAGATGTGATGTCTCAATGCTTCTAATACCAAACCTGAGATCCTTCCTATAACATGAGATGTGATATCCAACTCCTTCCATTCCAATCCTGAGACCCTTCCTATAGCATGAGATTTGATATCTCAATGCTTATACCAAACCTGAGACCCTTCCTATAGCATGAGATGTGATATCCAAGTCTTTCCCATTCCAATCTTTAGACCCTTCATACAGCATGCAATATGATATCTCTATGATTCTAATAACAATCCTGAGACCCGTCCTATAACATGAGATGGGATATCCAATTCCTTCCCATTCCAATCCTGAGACACTTCCTATAGCAGAGATGTGATATCTCAATGCTTATACCAAACCTGAGACCCTTCCTATAACATGAGATCGGATATCCAACTCCTTCCCGTTCCAAACCTGAGACCCTTCCTTTAGCATGAGATGTAATATCCAGCTCCTTCCCATTCCAATCCTGAGACACTTCCGATAGCATGAGATGTGATATCTCAATGCTTCTACCAAACCTGAGACCCTTCCTTTAGCATGAGATGTGATATCCAACTCATTCCCATTCCAACCTGAGACCCTTCCTATAGCATGAGAAGGGATATCGAACTCCTTCCCAATCCAATCCTGAGACCCTTCCGATAGCAGAGATGTGATATCTCAATGCTTATACCAAACCTGAGACCCTTCCTATGGCATGAGATGTGATATCCAACTCCTTGCCATTCAAATCCTGAGACCCTCCCTATAACAAGAGATGTCATATCCAACTCCTTCCCATTCCAAACCTGAGACCCTTCCTTTAGCATGAGATGTGATATCCAAATCCTTCACATTCCAATCCGGAGACCCTTCCTATAACATGAGATGTGATATCCAACTCCTTCCCAATCCAATCCTGAGACACTTCCGATAGCAGAGATGTGATATCTCAATGCTTATACCAAACCTGAGACCCTTCCTATGGCATGAGATGTGATATCCAACTCCTTGCCATTCAAATCCTGAGACCCTCCCTATAACAAGAGATGTCATATCCAACTCCTTCCCATTCCAAACCTGAGACCCTTCCTTTAGCATGAGATGTGATATCCAAATCCTTCACATTCCAATCCGGAGACCCTTCCTATAACATGAGATGTGATATCCAACTCCTTCCCAATCCAATCCTGAGACCCTTCCGATAGCAGAGATGTGATATCTCAATGCTTATACCAAACCTGAGACCCTTCCTATAGCATGAGATGTGATATCCAACTCCTTCCGATTCCAATCCTGAGACCCTTCCTATAGCATGAGATGTGATATCGCAATGCTTCTACCAAAACTGAGACCCTTCCTTTAGCATGAGATGTGATATCCAAGTCCTTCCCATTCCAATCCTGAGACCCTTCCTATAGCATGAGATGTGATATCTCAATGCTTCTAATACCAAACCTGAGATCCTTCCGATAGCATGAGATGTGATATCTCAATGCTTCTAATACCAAACCTGAGATCCTTCCTATAACATGAGATGTGATATCCAAATCCTTCCCCATCCAAACCTGAGACCCTCCCTTTAGCATGAGATGTGATATCCAACTCCTTCCCATTCCAATCCTGATACCCTTCTGATAGCATGAGATGTGATATCTCAATGCCTCTAATACCAAACCTGAGATCCTACCTCTAACATGAAATGTGATATCCAACTATTTCCCTTTCCAAACCTGAGAGCCTTCCTACAGCATGAGATGTAATATCCAAGTCATTCCCATTCCAATCTTGAGACCCTTCCTATAACATGAGATGTGATAGCCAACTCTTTCCCATTCCAACCTGAGACCTTTCCTATAGCATGAGATGGGATATCCAACAACTCCTTCCAAATCCAATCCTGATACCCTTCCGATAGCATGAGATGTGATATCCCAATGCTTCTACAAAACCTGAGACCCATACCATGGCATGATGTGATATCAAACTCCCGTCCTATACCATGAGACTTGATATCTCAATGCTTCTAATACCAAACCTGAGACCGGTCAAATAACATGCGATGTGATATCCAAATCCTTCCCCTTCCAAACCTGAGACCCTTCCTTTAGCATGAGATGTGATATCCAAATCCTTCCCATTCCAATCCTTAAACCCTTCCTATAGCATGAGATGTGATATCTCAATGTTTCTAATAAAAAACCTGAGACCCTTCCTATAGCAAGAGATGTGATATCCAAATCCTTCCCATTCCAACCTGAGACCCTTCCTATAGCATGAGAAGGGATATCCAACTCCTTCCCATTCCAATCCTTAAACCCTTCCTATAGCATGAGATGTGATATCTCAATGTTTCTAATAAAAAACCTGAGACCCTTCCTATAGCAAGAGATGTGATATCCAAATCCTTCCCATTCCAAACCTGAGACCCTTCCGATTGGATGAGATGTGATATCCAACTACTTCCCATTCCAAACCTGAGACCCTTCCTATACCATAAGATGTGATATCTCAATGCTTCTAATACCAAACCTGGGACCCGTCCTATAACATGAGATATGATATCCAAATCCTTCCCATTCCAATCCTGAAACCCTTCCGATAGCATGAGATGTGATATCTCAATGTTTCTAATAAAAAACCTGAGACCCTTCATATAGCAAGAGATGTGATATCCAAATACTTCCCATTTCAATCTTGAGACCCTTCCTATAACATGAGATATGATATCCAACTCCTTCCCATTCCAACATGAGACCCTTCCTATAGCATGAGAAGGGATGTCCAACTACTTCCCAATCCAATCCTGAGACCCTTCCGATAGCAGAGATGTGATATCTCAATGCTTATACCAAACCTGAGACCCTTCCTTTAGCATGAGATTTGATATCCAAATCCTTCACATTCCAATCCTGAGACCCTTCCTATAGCATGAGATGTGATATCTCAATGCTTCTAATACCAAACCTGAGATGCTTCCTATAACATGAGATGTGATATCCAACTCCTTCCCATTCCAAACCTGAGACCCTTCCGATAGCATGAGATGTGATATCTCAATGTTTCTAAAACCAAACATGAGAACCATCCTATAACATGAGATGCGAAATCCCAATCCTTCCCTTCCCAAACCTGAGACACTTCCTATAGCTTGAGATGTGATATCAAACTCCTTCCCATTCCAATCCTGAAATAGCTTGAGATGTGATATCCAACTCCTTCCCATTCCAATCCTGAGACCCTTATTATACCATGAGATGTGATATCTCAAGGCTTCTAATACCAAACCTGAGACCCTTCCTATGGCATGAGATGTGATATCCAACTCCTTGCCATTCAAATCCTGAGACCCTCCCTATAACAAGAGATGTCATATCCAACTCCTTCCCATTCCAAACCTGAGACCCTTCCTTTAGCATGAGATGTGATATCCAAATCCTTCAGATTCCAATCCAGAGACCAATCCTATAGCATGAGATGTGATATCTCAATGCTTCTAATACCAAACCTGAGACCCTTCCGATAGCATGAGATGTGATATCTCAATGCTTCAAAAACCAAACATGAGAACCATCCTATAACATGAGATGTGAAATCCAAATCCTTCCCTTCCCAAACCTGAGACTCTTCCTATAGCATGAGATGTGATATCTCAATGCTTCTACCAAACCTGAAACCCTTCCTATAGCATAAGATGTGATATACAACTCCTTCCCATTCCAATCCTGAGACACTTCCTATAGCATGAGATGTGATATCACAATGCTTCTAATACCAAACCTGAGACCGATTCTATAACATGAGATGTGATATCCAAATCCTTCCCCTTCCAAACCTGAGACCCTTCCTTTAGCATGAGATGTGATATCCAGCTCCTCCCATTCCAATCCTGAGACCCTTCCGATAGCATGAGATGTGATATCTCAATGCTTCTAATATCAAAACTGAGACCCTCCCTATAGCATGAGATGTGATATCTAAGTCCTTCCCATTCCAATCCTGAGACCCTTCTGATAGCAGAGATGTGATATCTCAATGCTTATACCAAACCTGAGACCCTTCCTATGGCATGAGATGTGATATCCAACTCCTTGCCATTCAAATCCTGAGACCCTCCCTATAACAAGAGATGTCATATCCAACTCCTTCCCATTCCAAACCTGAGACCCTTCCTTTAGCATGAGATGTGATATCCAAATCCTTCACATTCCAACCCCTAGACCAATCCTATAGCATGAGATGTGATATCTCAATGCTTCTAATACCAAACCTGAGACCCTTCCGATAGCATGAGATGTAATATCTCAATGCTTCAAAAACCAAACATGAGAACCATCCTATAACATGAGATGTGAAATCCAAATCCTTCCCTTCCCAAACCTGAGACTCTTCCTATAGCATGAGATGTGATATCTCAATGCTTCTAATATCAAACTTGAGACCCTCCCTATAGCATGAGATGTGATATCCAAGTCCTTCCCATTCCAATCCTGAGACACTTCCTATAGCATGAGATGTGATATCTCAATGCTTCTAATACCAAACCTGAGACTCTTCCTATAACATGAGATGGGATATCCAACTCCTTCCCATTCCAATCCTGAGACTCTTCTGATAGCAGAGATGTGATATCTCAATGCTTATACCAAACCTGAGACCCTTCCTACGGCATGAGATGTCATATACAACTCCTTCCCATTCCAATCCTGAGACCCTTCCTATAGCATGAGATGTGATATCTCAATGCTTATACCAAACCTGAGACCCTTCCTATAGCATGAGATGTGATATCCAACTCCTTCCCATTCCAATCCTGAGACCCTTCCTATAGCATGAGATGTGATGTCTCAATGCTTCTAATACCAAACCTGAGATCCTTCCTATAACATGAGATGTGATATCCAACTCCTTCCATTCCAATCCTGAGACCCTTCCTATAGCATGAGATTTGATATCTCAATGCTTATACCAAACCTGAGACTCTTCCTATAGCATGAGAAGTGATATCCAAGTCTTTCCCATTCCAATCCTTAGACCCTTCCTACAGCATGCAATATGATATCTCAATGATTCTAATAACAATCCTGAGACCCGTCCTATAACATGAGATGGGATAACCAATTCCTTCCCATTCCAATCCTGAGACACTTCCGATAGCAGAGATGTGATATCTCAATGCTTATACCAAACCTGAGACCCTTCCTATAACATGAGATCGGATATCCAACTCCTTCCCATTCCAAACCTGAGACCCTTCCTTTAGCATGAGATGTAATATCCAGCTCCTTCCCATTCCAATCCTGAGACACTTCCGATAGCATGAGATGTGATATCTCAATGCTTCTAATATCAAAACTGAAACCCTCCCTATAGCATGATATGTGATATCTAAGTCCTTCCCATTCCACTCCTGAGACCCTTCCTATAGCATGAGATGTGATATCTCAATGCTTCTACCAAACCTGAGACCCTTCCTTTAGCATGAGATGTGATATCCAACTCCTTCCCATTCCAACCTGAGACCCTTCCTATAGCATGAGAAGGGATATCCAACTCCTTCCCAATCCAATCCTGAGACCCTTCCGATAGCAGAGATGTGATATCTCAATGCTTATACCAAACCTGAGACCCTTCCTATGGCATGAGATGTGATATCCAACTCCTTGCCATTCAAATCCTGAGACCCTCCCTATAACAAGAGATGTCATATCCAACTCCTTCCCATTCCAAACCTGAGACCCTTCCTTTAGCATGAGATGTGATATCCAAATCCTTCACATTCCAATCCGGAGACCCTTCCTATAACATGAGATGTGATATATAACTCCTTCCCAATCCAATCCTGAGACCCTTCCGATAGCAGAGATGTGATATCTCAATGCTTATACCAAACCTGAGACCCTTCCTATGGCATGAGATGTGATATCCAACTCCTTGCCATTCAAATCCTGAGACCCTCCCTATAACAAGAGATGTCATATCCAACTCCTTCCCATTCCAAACCTGAGACCCTTCCTTTAGCATGAGATGTGATATCCAAATCCTTCACATTCCAATCCAGAGACCAATCCTATAGCATGAGATGTGATATCTCAATGCTTCTAATACCAAACCTGAGACCCTTCCGATAGCATGAGATGTGATATCTCAATGCTTCAAAAACCAAACATGAGAACCATCCTATAACATGAGATGTGAAATCCAAATCCTTCCCTTCCCAAACCTGAGACTCTTCCTATAGCATGAGATGTGATATCTCAATGCTTCTACCAAACCTGAAACCCTTCCTATAGCATGAGATGTGATATCCAACTCCTTCCCATTCCAATCCTGAGACACTTCCTATAGCATGAGATGTGATATCACAATGCTTCTAATACCAAACCTGAAACCCATCCTATAACATGAGATGTGATATCCAAATCCTTCCCCTTCCAAACCTGAGACCCTTCCTTTAGCATGAGATGTGATATCCAGCTCCTCCCATTCCAATCCTGAGACTCTTCCGATAGCATGAGATGTGATATCTCAATGCTTCTAATATCAAAACTGAGACCCTCCCTATAGCATGAGATGTGATATCTAAGTCCTTCCCATTCCAATCCTGAGACCCTTCCGATAGCAGAGATGTGATATCTCAATGCTTATACCAAACCTGAGATCCTTCCTATGGCATGAGATGTGATATCCAACTCCTTGCCATTCAAATCCTGAGACCATCCCTATAACAAGAGATGTCATATTCAACTCCTTCCCATTCCAAACCTGAGACCCTTCCTTTAGCATGAGATGTGATATCCAAATCCTTCACATTCCAATCCGGAGACCAATCCTATAGCATGAGATGTGATATCTCAATGCTTCTAATACCAAACCTGAGACCCTTCCGATAGCATGAGATGTGATATCTCAATGCTTCAAAAACCAAACATGAGAACCATCCTATAGCATGAGATGTGAAATCCAAATCCTTCCCTTCCCAAACCTGAGACTCTTCCTATAGCATGAGATGTGATATCTCAATGCTTCTAATATCAAACTTGAGACCCTCCCTATAGCATGAGATGTGATATCCAAGTCCTTCCCATTCCAATCCTGAGACACTTCCTATAGCATGAGATGTGATATCTCAATGCTTCTAATACCAAACCTGAGACTCTTCCTATAACATGAGATGGGATATCCAACTCCTTCCCATTCCAATCCTGAGACTCTTCTGATAGCTTAGATGTGATATCTCAATGCTTATACCAAACCTGAGACCCTTCCTACGGCATGAGATGTCATATACAACTCCTTCCCATTCCAATCCTGAGACCCTTCCTATAGCATGAGATGTGATATCTCAATGCTTATACCAAACCTGAGACCCTTCCTATAGCATGAGATGTGATATCCAACTCTTTCCCATTCCAATCCTGATACCCTTCCTATAGCATGAGATTTGATGTCTCAATGCTTCTAATACCAAACCTGAGATCCTTCCTATAACATGAGATGTGATATCCAACTCCTTCCATTCCAATCCTGAGACCCTTCCTATAGCATGAGATTTGATATCTCAATGCTTATACCAAACCTGAGACCCTTCCTATAGCATGAGATGTGATATCCAAGTCTTTCCCATTCCAATGCTTAGACCCTTCCTACAGCATGCAAAATGATATCTCAATGATTCTAATAACAATCCTGAGACCCGTCCTATAACATGAGATGGGATATCCAATTCCTTCCCATTCCAATCCTGAGACACTTCCGATAGCAGAGATGTGATATCTCAATGCTTATACCAAACCTGAGACCCTTCCTATAACATGAGATCGGATATCCAACTCCTTCCCGTTCCAAACCTGAGACCCTTCCTTTAGCATGAGATGTAATATCCAGCTCCTTCCCATTCCAATCCTGAGACACTTCCGATAGCATGAGATGTGATATCTCAATGCTTCTAATATCAAAACTGAAACCCTCCCTATAGCATGATATGTGATATCTAAGTCCTTCCCATTCCAATCCTGAGACCCTTCCTATAGCATGAGATGTGATATCTCAATGCTTCTACCAAACCTGAGACCCTTCCTTTAGCATGAGATGTGATATCCAACTCCTTCCCATTCCAACCTGAGACCCTTCCTATAGCATGAGAAGGGATATCCAACTCCTTCCCAATCCAATCCTGAGACCCTTCCGATAGCAGAGATGTGATATCTCAATGCTTATACCAAACCTGAGACCCTTCCTATGGCATGAGATGTGATATCCAACTCCTTGCCATTCAAATCCTGAGACCCTGCCTATAACAAGAGATGTCATATCCAACTCCTTCCCATTCCAAACCTGAGACCCTTCCTTTAGCATGAGATGTGATATCCAAATCCTTCACATTCCAATCCGGAGACCCTTCCTATAACATGAGATGTGATATCCAACTCCTTCCCAATCCAATCCTGAGACCCTTGCAGAGATGTGATATCTCAATGCTTATACCAAACCTGAGACCCTTCCTATGGCATGAGATGTGATATCCAACTCCTTGCCATTCAAATCCTGAGACCCTCACAAGAGATGTCATATCCAACTCCTTCCCATTCCAAACCTGAGACCCTTCCTTTAGCATGAGATGTGATATCCAAATCCTTCACATTCCAATCCGGAGACCAATCCTATAGCATGAGATGTGATATCTCAATGCTTCTAATACCAAACCTGAGACCCTTCCGATAGCATGAGATGTGATATCTCAATGCTTCAAAAACCAAACATGAGAACCATCCTATAACATGAGATGTGAAATCCAAATCCTTCCCTTCCCAAACCTGAGACTCTTCCTATAGCATGAGATGTGATATCTCAATGCTTCTACCAAACCTGAAACCCTTCCTGAGATGTGATATCCAACTCCTTCCCATTCCAATCCTGAGACACTTCCTATAGCATGAGATGTGATATCACAATGCTTCTAATACCAAACCTGAGGCCCATCCTATAACATGAGATGTGATATCCAAATCCTTCCCCTTCCAAACCTGAGACCCTACCTTTAGCATGAGATGTGATATCCAGCTCCTCCCATTCCAATCCTGAGACCCTTCCGATAGCATGAGATGTGATATCTCAATGCTTCTAATATCAAAACTGAGACCCTCCCTATAGCATGAGATGTGATATCTAAGTCCTTCCCATTCCAATCCTGAGACCCTTCCGATAGCAGAGATGTGATATCTCAATGCTTATACCAAACCTGAGACCCTTCCTATGGCATGAGATGTGATATCCAACTCCTTGCCATTCAAATCCTGAGACCCTCCCTATAACAAGAGATGTCATATCCAACTCCTTCCCATTCCAAACCTGAGACCCTTCCTTTAGCATGAGATGTGATATCCAAATCCTTCACATTCCAATCCGGAGACCAATCCTATAGCATGAGATGTGATATCTCATTGCTTCTAATACCAAACCTGAGACCCTTCCGATAGCATGAGATGTGATATCTCAATGCTTCAAAAACCAAACATGAGAACCATCCTATAACATGAGATGTGAAATCCAAATCCTTCCCTTCCCAAACCTGAGACTCTTCCTATAGCATGAGATGTGATATCTCAATGCTTCTAATATCAAACTTGAGACCCTCCCTATAGCATGAGATGTGATATCCAAGTCCTTCCCATTCCAATCCTGAGACACTTCCTATAGCATGAGATGTGATATCTCAATGCTTCTAATACCAAACCTGAGACTCTTCCTATAACATGAGATGGGATATCCAACTCCTTCCCATTCCAATCCTGAGACTCTTCTGACAGCAGAGATGTGATATCTCAATGCTTATACCAAACCTGAGACCCTTCCTACGGCATGAGATGTCATATACAACTCCTTCCCATTCCAATCCTGAGACCCTTCCTATAGCATGAGATGTGATATCTCAATGCTTATACCAAACCTGAGACCCTTCCTATAGCATGAGATGTGATATCCAACTCCTTCCCATTCCAATCCTGAGACCCTTCCTATAGCATGAGATGTGATGTCTCAATGCTTCTAATACCAAACCTGAGATCCTTCCTATAACATGAGATGTGATATCCAACTCCTTCCATTCCAATCCTGAGACCCTTCCTATAGCATGAGATTTGATATCTCAATGCTTATACCAAACCTGAGTCCCTTCCTATAGCATGAGATGTGATATCCAAGTCTTTCCCATTCCAATCCTTAGACCCTTCATACAGCATGCAATATGATATCTCAATGATTCTAATAACAATCCTGAGACCCGTCCTATAACATGAGATGGGATATCCAATTCCTTCCCATTCCAATCCTGAGACACTTCCGATAGCAGAGATGTGATATCTCAATGCTTATACCAAACCTGAGACCCTTCCTATAACATGAGATCGGATATCCAACTCCTTCCCGTTCCAAACCTGAGACCCTTCCTTTAGCATGAGATGTAATATCCAGCTCCTTCCCATTCCAAGCCTGAGACACTTCCGATAGCATGAGATGTGATATCTCAATGCTTCTACCAAACCTCAGACCCTTCCTTTAGCATGAGATGTGATATCCAACTCCTTCCCATTCCAACCTGAGACCCTTCCTATAGCATGAGAAGGGATATCCAACTCCTTCCCAATCCAATCCTGAGACCCTTCCGATAGCAGAGATGTGATATCTCAATGCTTATACCAAACCTGAGACCCTTCCTAAGGCATGAGATGTGATATCCAACTCCTTGCCATTCAAATCCTGAGACCCTCCCTATAACAAGAGATGTCATATCCAACTCCTTCCCATTCCAAACCTGAGACCCTTCCTTTAGCATGAGATGTGATATCCAAATCCTTCACATTCCAATCCGGAGACCAATCCTATAGCATGAGATGTGATATCTCAATGCTTCTAATACCAAACCTGAGACCCTTCCGATAGCATGAGATGTGATATCTCAATGCTTCAAAAACCAAACATGAGAACCATCCTATAACATGAGATGTGAAATCCAAATCCTTCCCTTCCCAAACCTGAGACTCTTCCTATAGCATGAGATGTGATATCTCAATGCTTCTACCAAACCTGAAACCCTTCCTATAGCATGAGATGTGATATCCAACTCCTTCCCATTCCAATCCTGAGACACTTCCTATAGCATGAGATGTGATATCACAATGCTTCTAATACCAAACCTGAGACCCATCCTATAACATGAGATGTGATATCCAAATCCTTCCCCTTCCAAACCTGAGACCCTTCCTTTAGCATGAGATGTGATATCCAGCTCCTCCCATTCCAATCCTGAGACCCTTCCGATATCATGAGATGTGATATCTCAATGCTTCTAAATCAAAACTGAGACCCTCCCTATAGCATGAGATGTGATATCTAAGTCCTTCCCATTCCAATCCTGAGACCCTTCCGATAGCAGAGATGTGATATCTCAATGCTTATACCAAACCTGAGACCCTTCCTATGGCATGAGATGTGATATCCAAATCCTTCACATTCCAATCCGGAGACCCTTCCTATAACATGAGATGTGATATCCAACTCCTTCCCAATCCAATCCTGAGACCCTTCCGGTAGCAGAGATGTGATATCTCAATGCTTATACCAAACCTGAGACCCTTCCTATGGCATGAGATGTGATATCCAACTCCTTGCCATTCAAATCCTGAGACCCTCCCTATAACAAGAGATGTCATATCCAACTCCTTCCCATTCCAAACCTGAGACCCTTCCTTTAGCATGAGATGTGATATCCAAATCCTTCACATTCCAATCCAGAGACCAATCCTATAGCATGAGATGTGATATCTCAATGCTTCTAATACCAAACCTGAGACCCTTCCGATAGCATGAGATGTGATATCTCAATGCTTCAAAAACCAAACATGAGAACCGTCCTATAACATGAGATGTGAAATCCAAATCCTTCCCTTCCCAAACCTGAGACTCTTCCTATAGCATGAGATGTGATATCTCAATGCTTCTAATATCAAACTTGAGAACCTCCCTATAGCATGAGATGTGATATCCAAGTCCTTCCCATTCCAATCCTGAGACACTTCCTATAGCATGAGATGTGATATCTCAATGCTTCTAATACCAAACCTGAGACTCTTCCTATAACATGAGATGGGATATCCAACTCCTTCCCATTCCAATCCTGAGACTCTTCTGATAGCAGAGATGTGATATCTCAATGCTTATACCAAACCTGAGACCCTTCCTACGGCATGAGATGTCATATACAACTCCTTCCCATTCCAATCCTGAGACCCTTCCTATAGCATGAGATGTGATATCTCAATGCTTATACCAAACCTGAGACCCTTCCTATAGCATGAGATGTGATATCCAACTCCTTCCCATTCCAATCCTGAGACCCTTCCTATAGCATGAGATGTGATGTCTCAATGCTTCTAATACCAAACCTGAGATCCTTCCTATAACATGAGATGTGATATCCAACTCCTTCCATTCCAATCCTGAGACCCTTCCTATAGCATGAGATGTGATATCTCAATGCTTATACCAAACCTGAGACCCTTCCTATAACATGAGATCGGATATCCAACTCCTTCCCGTTCCAAACCTGAGACCCTTCCTTTAGCATGAGATGTAATATCCAGCTCCTTCCCATTCCAATCCTGAGACACTTCCAATAGCATGAGATGTGATATCTCAATGCTTCTAATATCAAAACTGAAACCCTCCCTATAGCATGAGATGTGATATCCAACTCCTTCCCTTTCCAACCTGAGACCCTTCCTATAGCATGAGAAGGGATATCCAACTCCTTCCCAATCCAATCCTGAGACCCTTCCGATAGCAGAGATGTGATATCTCAATGCTTATACCAAACCTGAGACCCTTCCTATGGCATGAGATGTGATATCCAACACCTTGCCATTCAAATCCTGAGACCCTCCCTATAACAAGAGATGTCATATCCAACTCCTTCCCATTCCAAACCTGAGACCCTTCCTTTAGCATGAGATGTGATATCCAAATCCTTCACATTCCAATCCGGAGACCCTTCCTATAACATGAGATGTGATATCCAACTCCTTCCCAATCCAATCCTGAGACCCTTCCGATAGCAGAGATGTGATATCTCAATGCTTATACCAAACCTGAGACCCTTCCTATAGCATGAGATGTGATATCTCAATGCTTCTAATACCAAACCTGAGATCCTTCCGATAGCATGAGATGTGATATCTCAATGCTTCTAATACCAAACCTGAGATCCTTCCTATAACATGAGATGTAATATCCAAATCCTTCCCCATCCAAACCTGATACCCTTCTGATAGCATGAGATGTGATATCTCAATGCCTCTAATACCAAACCTGAGATCCTACCTCTAACATGAAATGTGATATCCAACTCCTTCCCTTTCCAAACCTGATTGCCTTCCTACAGCATGAGATGTGATATCCAAGTCCTTCCCATTCCAATCTTGAGACCCTTCCTATAACATGAGATGTGATATCCAACTCTTTCCCATTCCAACCTGAGACCTTTCCTATAGCATGAGATGGGATATCCAACAACTCCTTCCAAATCCAATCCTGATACCCTTCCGATAGCATGAGATGTGATATCCCAATGCTTCTACAAAACCTGAGACCCATACCATGGCATGATGTGATATCAAACTCCCGTCCTATACCATGAGACTTGATATCTCAATGCTTCTAATACCAAACCTGAGACCGGTCAAATAACATGAGATGTGATATCCAAATCCTTCCCCTTCCAAACCTGAGACCCTTCCTTTAGCATGAGATGTGATATCCAAATCCTTCCCATTCCAATCCTTAAACCCTTCCTATAGCATGAGATGTGATATCTCAATGTTTCTAATAAAAAACCTGAGACCCTTCCTATAGCAAGAGATGTGATATCCAAATCCTTCCCATTCCAACCTGAGACCCTTCCTATAGCATGAGAAGGGATATCCAACTCCTTCCCATTCCAATCCTTAAACCCTTCCTATAGCATGAGATGTGATATCTCAATGTTTCTAATAAAAAACCTGAGACCCTTCCTATAGCAAGAGATGTGATATCCAAATCCTTCCCATTCCAACCTGAGACCCTTCCTATAGCATGAGAATGGATATCCAACTCCTTCCAATTCAAATACTGCGACCCTTCCAATAGCATATGTGATATCTCAATGCTTCTAATATCAAAACTGAGACCCTCCCTATAGCATGAGATGTGATATCTAACTCGTTCCCATTCCAATCGAGACCCTTCCTATAACATGAGATGTGATATCTCTATGCTTCTAATACCAAACCTGAGCCCCTTCTCGTAGTATATGTGATATCCAACTCCTTCCCATTCCAAACTTGTGACCCTTCCTGTAGCATGAAATGTGATTTTCACCCCTTCCAATACCAAACCCGAGACCATTCCCACAGCCTGAGATTTGAAATCTCATTTCTTCCAATACCAAACCCGAGACCCTTCCGATAGGATGAGATTTACTATCTCACTCCTTAAAATACCAAACTCGAGTCCCTTCCTAAAGGATGCGATTCTAATACCAAACCTGAGACCCTCCCTATAACAAGAGATGTCATATCCAACTCCTTCCCATTCCAATCATGAGACTCTTCCTATAGCATGACATGTGATATCGAACTTCCCATTCCAATCCTGAGACTCAGACCTCCCCGCCTAACCTTCTCACCACTCCTAGCTCCCGGATGGATCATGCACTCCTGCTGTCTCCTCTCTCCCTTCTTCTGCTTCCTTTCCTCTCTCCTTCCTCATCTGCCCTTGGTCAGGCTCCTTCTACACCTCCGCAGGGATTACTGATTTGTACCCCTCCCCACTCTCAACTCTCACTCAGTTTCAAAAACTCATCTGACATCTGCCATTTCCTGGAAGAACCCGACCTTGATGTTCTTGGTCTAACCGAGACATGGTTGACGGCCAGCGCTGTCTCGAGCTTTGACACTTTCCTCCCTGATGACAAGTTCCTCTCCATGCCCAGATCCAACCGTTCTTGAGGGGGGAGCATCCTTGATTCCTGTAGTGAATTGCTTTCCTTTGCAGGCCGACTCCTCTCACGAATGCCTTGTCTGCATGCATTCTCTCTTTCCTGGCCATTCTCTCACCGTGGCTATTTGCCTACCCCCTTCCTCTCTCAGTGGATGGACTTCTCCATCCTAGCCTCCTACCACTCAACTCCGCCTACTTGGAGAATTCAACATGAACCTGTATGCTTCCTGACCTGGACTTTTACGAGATCTGCAACTATACATGTCACTGGCCCTACACACTGCAGGGAATACTCAGGATTTTCTGATCTCAGACCTCCCCCTCTGTTACCCTCTCAACAATCCTCTCCCGTGGTGATCAAGTTCTCATCTCCAAAGAAGGCTACCTACCAGCTGTTCCTCCTCAGTGGAGTTCTCCCTTTCTGTCCCTGCTCCCTGCACCGTTTCGCGTTGCAAACACTCGCTTCCCAGCTCTCTGGTTTAGACGCGTGTTCCCTGCCTTCTCTCCTCTTCCCGCTGCCTTCAAATCAACAAATGAGCTTCAAAAGATACACGGTGCTCAGAATGCTTTATAACACCCATTATTCATCATATAGCCGTAACCCGCTAGACGTATTGAAATGTGCTGTAAACTAGCAAAACCAGCTAGAAAATGTACTTTCCTCGCGTTTTTGTAAATGCGAATTCTGATGGGTTCCCATGTATGTACTGTGTCCGTGCGTTTGTTGTCGAATCCTGAAGTTTTTAACCACTGTTCTCCCATACAAGGGGGGTTCAACATCTACTGCTGTTCACAGGTTCACAGGCTGAATGTATACGGTTGAAATCTTCAAGGCATTATCAGCTTTCCTGACAGTTTTGGAACGTGTATTTGCCATCTATTAATACAGTTGCCTTGTGGTCATCCTCCCTTTTAGTTTACAGGCTGCACTCCCCTGGTGATCACATTCTCCTCTCCAGAGCAGGGTAACTACCAGCTGCTCCTCCTCAGAGGCGTTCCTCCTTTCTGTTCCTGCTCCCTGCACCGTGTTGCATGTACTCGCTTCCAAGCTCTCTGGTTTAGATGCGTGTTTCCTGCATTCTCTCCTCTTCCTACAGCCTTCCAATGAGCTCCACAAGACACAGTGTTCAGAATTCTTTATAACCCCATTATTCAACATATAGCTGTAACCCGCTAGACGTATTAAAACGTCCTAAAACCTGCAAAAATAGCTAGAAAATGTACTTCCCTCGCGTTTTGGTAAATGCAGGGTACACGCGTCTAAACCAGAGAGCAGGGAAGCGATCATTTCAGCAGTATAAATTCAGCCTGTGAACAACACATTTTGATCCTCCCTTTTATGGGAGAAGAGTGGTTCAAAAGAACAGGATTCGACTGAACAAACGCACGAACAGAGTACAAAATGGGAATCCACCAGAATTCGCATTTACCAAAACGCGGGGAAAGTACATTTTCTAGTTGTGTTTGCTAGTTTTTAGCACGTTTCAATACGTCTAGCGGGTTACGGCTATATGTTGAATAATGGGTGTTATAAAGCATTCTGAACACTATCTTGTGGAGCTCCTTGGAAGGCTTTAGGAAGAGCAGAGAAGGCAGGGAACACGCATCTAAACCAGAGAGGTGGGAAGCGAGTACATGCAACGCGAAACGGTGCAGGGAGCATGGACAGAAAGAAGGAACGCCTCTGAGGAGGAGCAGCTGGTAGTTAGCCTGCTCTGGAGAGGAGAATGTGATCACCAGGGGAGTGCAGCCTGTAAACTAAAAGGGACGATGACCACAAGGCGACTGCATTAACAGATGGCAAATACACGTTCCAAAACAGTCAGGAAAGCTGATAATGCCTTGAAGATTTCAGCCGTATACATTCAGCCTGTGAACAGCAGTAGATGTTGACCCCCCCCCCCCCCTTAGTATGGGAGAACAGTGGTTAAAAACTTCAGGATTCGACAACAAACGCACGGACACAGTACATACAACATGGGAACCCACCAGAATTCGCATTTACAAAAACGGGAGGGAAGTACATTTTCTAGCTATTTTTGCTAGTTTTTAGCACGTTTCAATACGTCTAGCGGGTTACAGCTATATGTTGAATAATGGGTTTATGAAGCATTCTGAACACTATCTTGTGGAGCTCATTGGAAGGCTGTAGGAAGAGGAGAGAAGGCAGGGAACACGCATCTAAACCAGAGAGGTGGGAAGCGAGTACATGCAACGCGAAACGGTGCAGGGAGCAGGGACAGAAAGAAGGAACGCCTCTGAGGAGGAGCAGCTGGTAGTTAGCCTGCTCTGGAGAAGAGAATGTGATCACCAGGGGAGTGCAGCCTGTAAACTAAAAGGGACGATGACCACAAGGCGACTGCATTAACAGATGGCAAATACACGTTCCAAAACAGTCAGGAAAGCTGATAATGCCTTGAAGATTTCAGCCGTATACATTCAGCCTGTGAACAGCAGTAGATGTTGAACCCCCCTTGTATGGGAGAACAGTGGTTAAACACTTCAGGATTCGACAAGAAACGCACGGGCACAGTACATACATGGGAACCCATCAGAATTCGCATTTACAAAAACGCGAGGAAAGTACATTTTCTAGCTGGTTTTGCTAGTTTACAGCACATTTCAATACGTCTAGCGGGTTACAGCTATATGATGAATAATGGGTGTTATAAAGCATTCTGAGCAATGTGTATCTTTTGAAGCTCATTTGTTGATTTGAAGGCAGCGGGAAGAGGAGAGAAGGCAGGGAACACGCTTCTAAACCAGAGAGCTGGGAAGCGAGTACTGCAACGCGAAACTGTGCAGGGAGCAGGGACAGAAAGAAGAACGCCTCTGAGGAGGAACAGCGTCTAAACCAGAGAGCAGGGAAGCGAGTGTTTGCAACGCGAAACGGAGCAGGGATCAGCGACAGAAAGGATGAACGCCTATGAGGAGGAGCAGCTGGTAGTTAACCTGCTCTGGAGAGGAGAATGTGATCTCCAGGGGAGTGCAGCCTGTAAAGTAGAAGGGACGATGAACACGGCGACTGCATTAACAGATGGCAAATACACGTTCCAAAACAGTCAGGAAAGCTGATAATGCCTTGAAGATTTCAGCTGTATACAATCAGCCTGTGAACAGCAGTAGATGTTGGACCCCCCCTTGTATTGGAGAATAGTGGTTAAAAACTTCAGGATTCGACAACAAACGCACGGACACAGTACATACACCGTGTATCTTTTGAAGCTCATTTGTTGATTTGAAGGCAGCGGGAAGAGGAGAGAAGGCAGGGAACACGCGTCGAAACCAGAGAGCTGGGAAGCGAGTACTTGCAACGCGAAACGGTGCAGGGAGCAGGGACAGAAAGGGAGAACTCCACTGAGGAGGAACAGCTGGCAGTTAGCCTTCTTTGGAGATGAGAACTTGATCACCACGGGAGAGGATTGTTGAGAGGGTTACAGAGGGGGAGGTCTGAGATCTGAAAATCCTGAGTATTCCCTGCAGTGTGTAGGGCCAGATACATGAAGAGTTGCAGATCTCGTAAAAGTCCAGGTCGGGAAGCATACAGGTTCATGTGGAATTCTCCAAGTAGGCGGAGTTGAGTGGTAGGAGGCTAGGATGGAGAAGTCCATCCACTGAGAGAGGAAGGGGGTAGGCAAATAGCCACGGTGAGAGATTCGCCAGGAAAGAGAGAATGCATGCAGACAAGGCATTCGTGAGAGGAGTCGGCCTGCAAAGGAAAGCAATTTACTACAGGAATCAAGGATACTCCCCCTCAAGAACGGTTGGATCTGGGCATGGAGAGGAACTTGTCATCAGGGAGGAAAGTGTCAAAGCTCGAGATAGCGCTGGCCGTCAACCATGTCTCGGTTAGACCAAGAACATCAAGGTCGGGTACTTCCAGGAAATGGCAGATGTCAGATGAGTGTTTGAAACTGAGTGAGAGTTGAGAGTGGGGAGGGGTACAAATCAGTAATCACTGCGGAGGTGTAGAAGGAGATGAGGAAGGAGAGAGGAAAGGAAGCAGAAGAAGGGAGCGAAGAGACAGCAGGAGTTCATGATCAATCCGGGAGCTAGGAGTGGTGAGAAGGTTAGACGGGGAGGTCTGAGTCTCAGGATTGGAATGAGAAGTTCGATATCACATGTCATGCTATAGGAAGAGTCTCAGGATTGGAATGGGAAGGAGTTGGATATGACATCTCTTGTTGTAGGGAGAGTCTCAGGTTTGGTATTAGAATCACATCCTTTAGGAAGGGACTCGAGTTTGGTATTTTAAGGAGTGAGATAGTAAATCTCATCCTATCGGAAGGGTCTCGGGTTTGGTATTGGAAGAAATGAGATTTCAAATCTCAGGCTGTGGGAATGGTCTCGGGTTTGGCATTGGAAGGGGTGAGAAATCACATTTCATGCTACAGGAAGGGTCACAAGTTTGGAATGGGAAGGAGTTGGATATCACATGAAGGGGCACAGGTTTGGTATTAGTAGCAAAGAGATATCACATCTCGTTATAGGAAGGGTCTCGATTGGAATGGGAAGGAGTTGGATATCACATCTCATGCTATAGGGAGGGTCTCAGTTTTGATATTAGAAGCACTGAGATATCACATATGCTATTGGAAGGGTCTCAGTATTGGAATTGGAAGGAGTTGGATATCACATCTCATGCTATAGGGAGGTTCTCAGGTTTGATATTAGAAGCATTGAGATATCACATCTCATGCTATGGGAAGGGTCTCAGGATTGGAATGGGAAGGAGTAGGATATCACATATGCTAAAGGAAAGGTCTCAGGTTTGGAAGGGGAAGGATTTGGATCTCACATCTCATGTTTTAGGACGGGTCTCAGGTTTGGTATTAGAACCCTTGAGATATCACATATGGTATGATAAGGGTCTCAGGATTGGAAAGGGAAGGAGTTGGACATCACATCTCAAGCTATCTCAGGATTGGAATGGGAAAGAGTTTGATATCACATCTCGAGCTATAGGAAGGGTCTCAGGTTTGGGAAGGGAAGGATTGGGATTTCACATCTCATGTTATAGGATGGTTCTCAGCTTTGGTATTAGAAGTGTTAGGAAAGATTTCGTTATTGTAGGGAACTTTCCTTCCATGTGGCAACCCCTAAACTTTTTGCTATTGTTTTCAACCTGTTTTCTTGACTTTGCCAGAGAAGTGCAGCCTTCTGCTGTACTCCTCTGGGCTTTCGCTCCTTTCTTACGGGGAAACTGACATGCCCTTAAGACAGTCAGTACCGGGGAACGCTGTTTCCCGTAGTTTCTTTTATCGTGTCGCCATTTTAGTGCAACACGACACAAGAGGGCACTGTAAGCTAAGTTACAGCTCTCTTGGGTCTCTAGCCTTCTACAGACCCTAGACACTCTTATAGGATGGTTTTTGGATCGGTGCAAGTCATTCAGGGACTGGGCTGGTGGCAGCGATCATTTGGTTTATTTTGAGCTCCTTTTGCCGTTCTGAGCACCTTTTTGCCGCGAACACAAAAGGGTGGCCCGGCTACCCAAAATGGCCGGACCACGAGGCTCCTTTGTCTAGTCCACTGTCCGTCTTGCTCCCTTTACCTTCCCCCGGGTCAGGCGACCCGGGGCCTTCCTTATTTGGGCATGTAGTTTCCCGCGAAACACGGTTGCTTTCGCGGGCTTCTACATGTCGTTTGAGTGCCCCCAGGATGTGGGCTGGGCTGTCTGGTCCCAATACACATCCTGGGTGCCAGAGAGTCTAGGGTGGTGTGAATGCCTGGGACCACTGTGGTCCGTGATTGGTCCACGTATGGTATGTGTGTTGATGAGCGGATCTCCCATTGGCTCCCCTCCGTTTTGGCGCGAAGGGAACCGTGGATAAGAGGGAGCTGGAAACACCACTACCATGTCGATCTCCTGAGTTCTTACGAACCCAGGGATACAGGAGCCAAGTATCCTGCGAACACGAGGCTGGACCGAGGAATCGCTGGTGACCCCCTGAAGAACTTCTGCTCCTCATTGCTGTCGTCCGGTGAAGCCCTTTCTGTTAAGACGGATTTCTGAACTCTGTCCTGGTGGCGCAGAGGTTCAGAAGGCCAACCTAATTACTTGGAACAGGGTAACCTCTGGACAAGCCAGACCAATCAAGGTAGCGATCGCGGCGGTCAAGACTAGGTCTCAAGAGGGGTGAGGGTGACTGAAAGCCCGCAATGAGCACACAAAGCAAGAGCGCTTACAAACTACTCCAAACAGTTGTTTATATCAAAAATAGATACACATTTATTATAAGGCCTTGAAACTAATAACTACAGTAAAAGCAGCAATATACAACGATATTAAACCAACACATACACTATCCACCCAATATATATACAGAATACACAGTTTCACAGCATTAGCAGCACGAAATATGTTATCCACCTGCAGGGGAAGGAAAACAGGCAGTGCGAACCAATGCTTGTGATATGTCCGCCTTCTGAGGCCCCTAACTAGATGGTAGTCCAATCCCTACGAAGAGTGGAGCCTAGCGCTCAGAAGTACCTGCACACGCCGGTGCCAATGGGCAGAAGGTGAGGCTCTTCGGAGGACGTTGAACAGCTCTGTAGGGAGCTCTAATGAAGGAGAACACGGTCCGCGACTCTAGCGCAGCCTCCACTGTGAGGCAGAAGCAGGGCGCGAGTACGGACAAGGGGTGCTGTATTCACAGCGGGGAAAAGCAAAGGGCACTGCAGGAGGGCGACCAGATCCTAGCTAATCTACTCACCGGTCCCCGAAGCAAGCAGGCCCGAGCTTCTCCTCGATAGATGCAGCTTCTGGCAGGTTCTGAAGAGCAGGGAACGTCTCGTCGTCGTGCAGAGTAAAAAGACGTCCCGATCGAAGAAACAAGCACAGTTTTTGTCGCCACAGCAGGGCAACGGAACGGCCGGGTGTATTCAAGCCAAACGAGCACTGCTCACCTCTAGCTTAGGACTGCTAAGCAAACGAAGCGTGTGAGCATGCCCCGGACTCAGAATACCACCCAACCTGTCGGCGATTACAGAGCAGGCCTCCTTAGTAAGCTGGTCAGTCAACTGGATGGCCCAGAGACACTTCCGAAGGCTTACAGCAGGAGTTGATGAAGGTGCCGGGAATAGCTGGTCCTGCTATTCCAATAGGTCGAAGCGCCAGTACAGGCCTTCTTGTTCGATCTTAGGTGGAAAGGGCTTCACCGGACGACAGCAATGAGGAGCAGAAGTTCTTCAGGGGGTCACCAGCGATTCCTCGGTCCAGCCTCGTGTTCGCAGGATACTTGGCTCCTGTATCCCTGGGTTCGTAAGAACTCAGGAGATCGACATGGCAGTGGTGTTTCCAGCTCCCTCTTATCCACGGTTCCCTTCGCGCCAAAACGGAGGGGAGCCAATGGGAGATCCGCTCATCAACACACATACCATACGTGGACCAATCACGGACCACGGTGGTCCCAGGCATTCACACCACCCTAGACTCTCTGGCACCCAGGATGTGTATTGGGACCAGACAGCCCAGCCCACATCCTGGGGGCACTCAAACGACATGTAGAAGCCCGCGAAAGCAACCGTGTTTCGCGGGAAACTACATGCCCAAATAAGGAAGGCCCCGGGTCGCCTGACCCGGGGGAAGGTAAAGGGAGCAAGACGGACAGTGGACTAGACAAAGGAGCCTCGTGGTCCGGCCATTTTGTGTAGCCGGGCCACCCTTTTGTGTTCGCGGCAAAAACGTGCTCAGAACGGCAAAAGGAGCTCAAAATAAACCAAATGATCGCTGCCACCAGCCCAGTCCCTGAATGACTTGCACCGATCCAAAAACCATCCTACAAGAGTGTCTAGGGTCTGTAGAAGGCTAGAGACCCAAGAGAGCTGTAACTTAGCTTACAGTGCCCTCTTGTGTCGTGTTGCACTAAAATGGCGACACGATAAAAGAAACTACGGGAAACAGCGTTCCCCGGTACTGACTGTCTTAAGGGCATGTCAGTTTCCCCGTAAGAAAGGAGCGAAAGCCCAGAGGAGTACGGCAGAAGGCTGCACTTCTCTGGCAAAGTCAAGAAAACAGGTTGAAAACAATAGCAAAAAGTTTAGGGGTTGCCACATGGAAGGAAAGTTCCCTACAATAACGAAATCTTTCCTAACACTCGCCCCTCCCAGACTATGGACAGGGGGAACTAATCCACCCCTGGATGAGTCTCTTGTTCAGGTCGGTAAAACATTCTGGACAACCCATCAGCATTGCTATGTTGGACACCTGGCCTATGCTCAATAGTGAAGTCGAAGCCTTGTAGACTTATGGACCACCTAAGCAACTTTGGATTCTCCCCCTTCATGTTCATTAGCCACTTTAACGGCTTATGGTCAGTCTGCACAGTGAAGTGGGTCCCATAGAGGTAGGGCCGCAGCTTCCTTAGGGCCCACACAACAGAGAAACATTCTTTCTCTACCGTGGACCATCTGAGCTCTCTGTCCTTAAGCTGGCGACTAATAAAACCGATAGGGTGTTCCTTACCCTTCTCATCTACTTGTGATAGTACAGCTCCTATCCCAGTGTCAGAGGCATCCGTCTGCACGATAAAAGGTCTTTGATAATCAGGGGCCCTGAGCACAGGGGCCTGGCACAAGGAGTCTTTCAAGCCATTGAAGGCCTTCTCACACTCGTCAGTCCAAGTTACCTTCTTGGGTTTCTTCGGAGTTGTGAGGGCAGTCAGAGGAGCAGCTATGGTGCCATAGTCTGCCACAAAATTGCGGTAATAACCCGTGAGTCCTAAGAAGGCTCTCACTTGGGTTTGCGTAGTGGGGGTAGGCCAGTCTTGTACGGCTTGTACCTGACTGAGTAGAGGCTGTCTCCTCCCTCCAACTACTTCATGTCCAAGGTAAACCACTGAGCCTTGTCCATTTTGGTGAGGGGCCACTCGGACACCCTCAAAAGAGCTAACTGAAGGACTGCTTGGGAACAGGTCGGGGAGAGGTTCAGACTCCTCTTCCTCAACATCTGAAGCCAGGAGCAGTGCTACGATTTCGACGCTTGGGCCGAAAGCCTTCAGCCTATTCACGGGAAGCACTTTGGGAGCCTGTCCAGGCCTTCCAAGGTCCACTGAATAGTTAACCTCACCCAGGGGCTCCACCACTGGGTAAGGGCCTGACCATTTGTCCTGTAAAGCTCGAGGCCTTATGAGATTCATGATCAGGACTTGCTGACCAAGTGTAAAGTTGATGAGGGAAGCTTTCTGGTCGTACCAAGGTTTCACCAGCGCTTGCCCTGCCTTCAATTTATCACTAGTCAAGCCTATCAGAAGTACCATTCGTTTTCTGAGCCCTAGCACATAATCAACTACATTGGTAGTAACAGGGGGAGTGGGCATCTCCCATCCCTCTTTGATGATGGCTAAGGGTCCCCGTACGGGATGACCGAACAGAAGTTCGAAGGGGCTGAAGCCAACACCCTCCTGTGGTACCTCTCGGTAGGCAAACAGCAAGCATGAAACAAGAAGATCCCATTTTCTTCTCTGAGGCTCCTCCAGAGCCCCAATCATGCTTTTTAACGTCCTGTTAAGACGCCCCCCCAGACCATCGGTCTGGGGGCGGTATGCAGAAGAGAACCTGTAGGTGACCCCACATTCTTTCCACATAGCCTGCCTATACTTCGACATAAAGTTGCTGCCATCATCCGGCACAACTTCTTTAGGGAAGCCAACCCTAGTAAACATGCCGAGTAAAGCTTCTGCAACTGGCTTGGCAGTTACAGTTGTAAATGGGACGGCCTCAGGATACCTGGTTGCATGGTCGACCAGCACCAGGATAAACCTATTGCCTGAGGATGTTTGCGGGTCAAGGGGACCAACCATGTCGATCCCTACCCTTTCAAATGGTACCCCCACAACTGGGAGCGGTACCAACGGAGCTTGGATTGTCGCGCCAACCTTACCAGACAACTGGCAGGCGGCACAACTCCTGCAGTGACTTTCTACTTGCTCCCCCATCTTGGGCCAGTAGAAGTGCATGGATAACCTTTGCTTGGTCCTCCTCATACCAAGGTGACCAGCAAGGTGAACGACATGCGCCAACTGCAGGAGGAAGGGCCTAACAGCAAGGGAAACCACCAACCTCCTATGGTCTCCTTCTGTAGACTCTGTGGGCTCACTATACAGGAGTCCACCTTCCTGGTAAATCCTTTGCAACCCAGGAGGTTCACCCTCAAGCTGGGAGCAGGCCTGTCTCCTTAGGCCTTCCAGAGATGGGCACTCACGTTGGCCCTTACTGAAGTCGTCCCTATCAGGACCTCCTTCAACTAACAAGTCTTTTAGTTCAGGATGGTCGTTGGGGTCGAACACTTCAGGCATCGCCACCTCCTCGTCAGGCTCGGGCGATTGACCAACTCCCTCCACCGCAGTGGTAGGCGAGCTCGGGGGAATATTCTCTTTCCCCCGTCGGGACTTGTTGACTCCTTTCGCCTTGGGTTTCCCCTTCGGCTGGGGCGGCGTATTGGACTTGGCCAATGCTGCCCGTGCTTGAGACCGTGTGTAGGGTCTTTCGGCAGTGTCTCCTACGAGCCCTAGAGCTCTGAGATCATTGCCCAACAAGACCTTTCCCGGGACGTTTCTCTGAATGCTCACTGGAATCCTAACTGCTGTACCATTTAAAGTTAGATTAACAGGGATCACGGGAAACATACGGAGGGGGCCGTCAGCCAACTTAGTGGGCATCAGAGTAGCTCTGGCAACTTCCTCTGAGTCTACCAAGGTAGAATCCACTACAGTTCGACTGCACCCACTATCCCTAAGAGCTGGAGTATCCACTCCATTGATCAGCACACTGTCTTTAAAGTAGTGCTTGGTATTATCCGGAATCCTAGCATACGCCTCTGCGACTTTAGGCTCCCAGGAACCCAGGGACACTAAAACTACCTCAGCCTCTATTCCGCTGGGAAATGAGTCTGAGGAGAAGGATGCTCCTGTAATCTCTTCTTCCTCGTAGGAGGAGAAGGCCAGATTAGCGGAGTGGACCCCCAAAGGTCTAACCTTACAACGGGGATCCCCCTTCACATGGTCAGTTGCTCCACAAGAAAAACAAGCCCCATTGGGTCTGTTTACGTAGGGAGGCTTATTATAACCAGAGTTCTGTTTCGGAGGCGAACCTCCACTACCCTGTGAGTTCTCGGATGGCTTACCCTTATTTTTCTTTTTGTGGCCCTTATGGGAAGAAGATTTAGCAGATTCCCCACCCTCCACATCTTTGGACTTTTTCCCTTCCTCCTGCTTACCAGGATGAGTTTTGTCCTTATGGGACACTCGATGTGACACCCATAAATCTGCTGCAATGGCCAGCTTCTTAGGATCTATCTCCTTCGAATCGGCCAAATGCTGCTTAAGCTCCGGGGAAGAAGAAGCAAAAATGTGTTCCAGCATGACCAGATTGATCATGCCTTCGAAGGTAGAAACCTTATAACCTTCAACCCAGCCAGTCAAGTTTTTCAGGGACTCAGCTACATACGACACCCAAGTACCACCTTCCTTTTTCTTATACTCTCTAAACCTTTTCAAATATTGGGTCGGAGTCTTCCCAAACTTTAAAATGAGAGTCTGCTTCAACATTGCAAAATCAGCGCGCTCAGCCTTCGACATTTCCATAATGGCACTGCAACCAGAATGGGGCAGTCTGCTGAGTAACCATGCAATCTTATCCGCATTATCAACCTCTTGAACCTCGCATGCATACTCAAACGCATTTAACCAGTCCATAATGTCATTTCGTTCCTCATACACACTGAGCAGATCTTTTGGAAACCGTGGATGAGAGGAAGCCCCAGAACCATGTCCAGGACCCTTGGACCCATTTGCGAACTGAAGCTTGGCCAGTTCCAACTGGTGATCCCTGTCTTTTTGTTTTTCTGCCTGGTCGATTTTCAGTTTGGCTATGCTGAATTCAAGCTCCTGCTGCCTAAACCGCAGCTCTTGCTTCTTGAATTCAAGCATAGCCTCCCCATCAACACTGGCAGAGGAAACGTTAGACATTACATCCTCCCTGTCCTCGTGGTCGTGATGGATCAGTGCAGCGGCAGAACCGTCGGTTCTGCCAGTGAGAGCAGCCCCACCACCTTCTGCACTGTCCTCGGAAGTTATAGCGTCAAGCTGCGCTTCTTGCCACGCCACGATTCTCTGGATCATTTCCAATTTAGTGCCTTGAGAGGAAACCCCTCTCTCCGCACACATCTTCTTCAATGTTTCAGATTTCGAAGCATTTAAGGTTAATAAAGTATTCGTTTCCATACTGTCGATAGGACTATGGCCTTTTTAACGTTATATTCAATACTTTACTGCGTGTCCTGGTTGGAATAACCTGAAAACGCCTTAGCTCGTGCGCAACACTGGATACCTTCAGTCGTATCCCACCGCTGTACACCAATTTGTTAAGACGGATTTCTGAACTCTGTCCTGGTGGCGCAGAGGTTCAGAAGGCCAACCTAATTACTTGGAACAGGGTAACCTCTGGACAAGCCAGACCAATCAAGGTAGCGATCGCGGCGGTCAAGACTAGGTCTCAAGAGGGGTGAGGGTGACTGAAAGCCCGCAATGAGCACACAAAGCAAGAGCGCTTACAAACTACTCCAAACAGTTGTTTATATCAAAAATAGATACACATTTATTATAAGGCCTTGAAACTAATAACTACAGTAAAAGCAGCAATATACAACGATATTAAACCAACACATACACTATCCACCCAATATATATACAGAATACACAGTTTCACAGCATTAGCAGCACGAAATATGTTATCCACCTGCAGGGGAAGGAAAACAGGCAGTGCGAACCAATGCTTGTGATATGTCCGCCTTCTGAGGCCCCTAACTAGATGGTAGTCCAATCCCTACGAAGAGTGGAGCCTAGCGCTCAGAAGTACCTGCACACGCCGGTGCCAATGGGCAGAAGGTGAGGCTCTTCGGAGGACGTTGAACAGCTCTGTAGGGAGCTCTAATGAAGGAGAACACGGTCCGCGACTCTAGCGCAGCCTCCACTGTGAGGCAGAAGCAGGGCGCGAGTACGGACAAGGGGTGCTGTATTCACAGCGGGGAAAAGCAAAGGGCACTGCAGGAGGGCGACCAGATCCTAGCTAATCTACTCACCGGTCCCCGAAGCAAGCAGGCCCGAGCTTCTCCTCGATAGATGCAGCTTCTGGCAGGTTCTGAAGAGCAGGGAACGTCTCGTCGTCGTGCAGAGTAAAAAGACGTCCCGATCGAAGAAACAAGCACAGTTTTTGTCGCCACAGCAGGGCAACGGAACGGCCGGGTGTATTCAAGCCAAACGAGCACTGCTCACCTCTAGCTTAGGACTGCTAAGCAAACGAAGCGTGTGAGCATGCCCCGGACTCAGAATACCACCCAACCTGTCGGCGATTACAGAGCAGGCCTCCTTAGTAAGCTGGTCAGTCAACTGGATGGCCCAGAGACACTTCCGAAGGCTTACAGCAGGAGTTGATGAAGGTGCCGGGAATAGCTGGTCCTGCTATTCCAATAGGTCGAAGCGCCAGTACAGGCCTTCTTGTTCGATCTTAGGTGGAAAGGGCTTCACCGGACGACAGCAATGAGGAGCAGAAGTTCTTCAGGGGGTCACCAGCGATTCCTCGGTCCAGCCTCGTGTTCGCAGGATACTTGGCTCCTGTATCCCTGGGTTCGTAAGAACTCAGGAGATCGACATGGCAGTGGTGTTTCCAGCTCCCTCTTATCCACGGTTCCCTTCGCGCCAAAACGGAGGGGAGCCAATGGGAGATCCGCTCATCAACACACATACCATACGTGGACCAATCACGGACCACGGTGGTCCCAGGCATTCACACCACCCTAGACTCTCTGGCACCCAGGATGTGTATTGGGACCAGACAGCCCAGCCCACATCCTGGGGGCACTCAAACGACATGTAGAAGCCCGCGAAAGCAACCGTGTTTCGCGGGAAACTACATGCCCAAATAAGGAAGGCCCCGGGTCGCCTGACCCGGGGGAAGGTAAAGGGAGCAAGACGGACAGTGGACTAGACAAAGGAGCCTCGTGGTCCGGCCATTTTGTGTAGCCGGGCCACCCTTTTGTGTTCGCGGCAAAAACGTGCTCAGAACGGCAAAAGGAGCTCAAAATAAACCAAATGATCGCTGCCACCAGCCCAGTCCCTGAATGACTTGCACCGATCCAAAAACCATCCTACAAGAGTGTCTAGGGTCTGTAGAAGGCTAGAGACCCAAGAGAGCTGTAACTTAGCTTACAGTGCCCTCTTGTGTCGTGTTGCACTAAAATGGCGACACGATAAAAGAAACTACGGGAAACAGCGTTCCCCGGTACTGACTGTCTTAAGGGCATGTCAGTTTCCCCGTAAGAAAGGAGCGAAAGCCCAGAGGAGTACGGCAGAAGGCTGCACTTCTCTGGCAAAGTCAAGAAAACAGGTTGAAAACAATAGCAAAAAGTTTAGGGGTTGCCACATGGAAGGAAAGTTCCCTACAATAACGAAATCTTTCCTAACACTTTCCACCTAAGATCGAACAAGAAGGCCTGTACTGGCGCTTCGACCTATTGGAATAGCAGGACCAGCTATTCCCGGCACCTTCATCAACTCCTGCCGTAAGCCTTCGGAAGTGTCTCTGGGCCATCCAGTTGACTGACCAGCTTACTAAGGAGTCCTGCTCTGTAATCGCCGACAGGTTGGGTGGTATTCTGAGTCCGGGGCATGCTCACACGCTTCGTTTGCTTAGCAGTCCTAAGCTAGAGGTGAGCGGTGCTCGTTTGGCTTGAATACACCCGGCCGTTCCGTTGCCCTGCTGTGGCGACAAAACTGTGCTTGTTTCTTCGATCGGGACGTCTTTTTACTCTGCACGACGACGAGACGTTCCCTGCTCTTCAGAACCTGCCAGAAGCTGCATCTATCGAGGAGGAGCTCGGGCCTGCTTGCTTCGGGGACCGGTGAGTAGATTAGCTAGGATCTGGTCGCTCTCCTGCAGTGCCTCTTGCTTTTCCCCGCTGTAAATACAGCACCCCTTGTCCGTACTCGCGCCCTGCTTCTGCCTCACAGTGGAGGCTGCGCTAGAGTCGCGGACCGTGTTCTCCTTCATTAGAGCTCCCTACAGAGCTGTTCAACGTCCTCCGAAGAGCTTCACCTTCTGCCCATTGGCACCGGCGTGTGCAGGTACTTTTGAGCGCTAGGCTCCACTCTTCGTAGGGATTGGACTACCATCCAGTTAGGGGCCTCAGAAGGCGGACATATCACACGCATTGGTTCGCACTGCCTGTTTTCCTTCCCCTGCAGGTGGATAACATATTTCGTGCTGCTAATGCTGTGAAACTGTGTATTCTGTATATATATTGAGTGGATAGTGTATGTGTTGGTTTAATATCGTTGTATGTTGCTGCTTTTACTGTGGTTATTAGTTTCAAGGCCTTATAATAAATGTGTATCTATTTTTGATATAAACAACTGTTTGGAGTAGTTTGTAAGCGCTCTTGCTTTGTGTGCTCATTGCGGGCTTTCAGTCACCCTCACCCCTCTTGAGACCTAGTCTTGACCGCCGCGATCGCTACCTTGATTGGTCTGGCTTGTCCAGAGGTTACCCTGTTCCAAGTAATTAGGTTGGCCTTCTGAACCTCTGCGCCACCAGGACAGAGTTCAGAAATCCGTCTTAACAAATTGGTGTACAGCGGTGGGATACGACTGAAGGTATCCAGTGTTGCGCACGAGCTAAGGCGTTTTCAGGTTATTCCAACCAGGACACGCAGTAAAGTATTGAATATAACGTTAAAAAGGCCATAGTCCTATCAACAGTATGGAAACGAATACTTTATTAACCTTAAATGCTTCGAAATCTGAAACATTGAAGAAGATGTGTGCGGAGAGAGGGGTTTCCTCTCAAGGCACTAAATTGGAAATGATCCAGAGAATCGTGGCGTGGCAAGAAGCGCAGCTTGACGCTATAACTTCCGAGGACAGTGCAGAAGGTGGTGGGGCTGCTCTCACTGGCAGAACCGACGGTTCTGCCGCTGCACTGATCCATCACGACCACGAGGACAGGGAGGATGTAATGTCTAATGTTTCCTCTGCCAGTGTTGATGGGGAGGCTATGCTTGAATTCAAGAAGCAAGAGCTGCGGTTTAGGCAGCAGGAGCTTGAATTCAGCATAGCCAAACTGAAAATCGACCAGGCAGAAAAACAAAAAGACAGGGATCACCAGTTGGAACTGGCCAAGCTTCAGTTCGCAAATGGGTCCAAGGGTCCTGGACATGGTTCTGGGGCTTCCTCTCATCCACGGTTTCCAAAAGATCTGCTCAGTGTGTATGAGGAACGAAATGACATTATGGACTGGTTAAATGCGTTTGAGTATGCATGCGAGGTTCAAGAGGTTGATAATGCGGATAAGATTGCATGGTTACTCAGCAGACTGCCCCATTCTGGTTGCAGTGCCATTATGGAAATGTCGAAGGCTGAGCGCGCTGATTTTGCAATGTTGAAGCAGACTCTCATTTTAAAGTTTGGGAAGACTCCGACCCAATATTTGAAAAGGTTTAGAGAGTATAAGAAAAAGGAAGGTGGTACTTGGGTGTCGTATGTAGCTGAGTCCCTAAAAAACTTAACTGGCTGGGTTGAAGGTTATAAGGTTTCTACCTTCGAAGGCATGATCAATCTGGTCATGCTGGAACACATTTTTGCTTCTTCTTCCCCGGAGCTTAAGCAGCATTTGGCCGATTCGAAGGAGATAGATCCTAAGAAGCTGGCCATTGCAGCAGACTTATGGGTGTCACATCGAGTGTCCCATAAGGACAAAACTCATCCTGGTAAGCAGGAGGAAGGGAAAAAGACCAAAGATATGGAGGGTGGGGAATCTGCTAAATCATCTTCCCATAAGGGCCACAAAAAGAAAAATAAGGGTAAGCCATCCGAGAACTCACAGGGTAGTGGAGGTTCGCCTCCGAAACAGAACTCTGGTTATAATAAGCCTCCCTACGTAAACAGACCCAATGGGGCTTGTTTTTCTTGTGGAGCAACTGACCATGTGAAGGGGGATCCCCGTTGTAAGGTTAGACCTTTGGGGGTCCACTCCGCTAATCTGGCCTTCTCCTCCTACGAGGAAGAAGAGATTACAGGAGCATCCTTCTCCTCAGACTCATTTCCCAGCGGAATAGAGGCTGAGGTAGTTTTAGTGTCCCTGGGTTCCTGGGAGCCTAAAGTCGCAGAGGCGTATGCTAGGATTCCGGATAATACCAAGCACTACTTTAAAGACAGTGTGCTGATCAATGGAGTGGATACTCCAGCTCTTAGGGATAGTGGGTGCAGTCGAACTGTAGTGGATTCTACCTTGGTAGACTCAGAGGAAGTTGCC
Organism: Ambystoma mexicanum; assembly: GCF_040938575.1. NCBI lineage: Eukaryota > Metazoa > Chordata > Amphibia > Caudata > Ambystomatidae > Ambystoma > Ambystoma mexicanum. The sequence goes on along the minus strand of NC_090932.1, from coordinate 574,088,440 downwards.
AGAGCTACTCTGATGCCCACTAAGTTGGCTGACGGCCCCCTCCGTATGTTTCCCGTGATCCCTGTTAATCTAACTTTAAATGGTACAGCAGTTAGGATTCCAGTGAGCATTCAGAGAAACGTCCCGGGAAAGGTCTTGTTGGGCAATGATCTCAGAGCTCTAGGGCTCGTAGGAGACACTGCCGAAAGACCCTACACACGGTCTCAAGCACGGGCAGCATTGGCCAAGTCCAATACGCCGCCCCAGCCGAAGGGGAAACCCAAGGCGAAAGGAGTCAACAAGTCCCGACGGGGGAAAGAGAATATTCCCCCGAGCTCGCCTACCACTGCGGTGGAGGGAGTTGGTCAATCGCCCGAGCCTGACGAGGAGGTGGCGATGCCTGAAGTGTTCGACCCCAACGACCATCCTGAACTAAAAGACTTGTTAGTTGAAGGAGGTCCTGATAGGGACGACTTCAGTAAGGGCCAACGTGAGTGCCCATCTCTGGAAGGCCTAAGGAGACAGGCCTGCTCCCAGCTTGAGGGTGAACCTCCTGGGTTGCAAAGGATTTACCAGGAAGGTGGACTCCTGTATAGTGAGCCCACAGAGTCTACAGAAGGAGACCATAGGAGGTTGGTGGTTTCCCTTGCTGTTAGGCCCTTCCTCCTGCAGTTGGCGCATGTCGTTCACCTTGCTGGTCACCTTGGTATGAGGAGGACCAAGCAAAGGTTATCCATGCACTTCTACTGGCCCAAGATGGGGGTGCAAGTAGAAAGTCACTGCAGGAGTTGTGCCTCCTGCCAGTTGTCTGGTAAGGTTGGCGCGACAATCCAAGCTCCGTTGGTACCGCTCCCAGTTGTGGGGGTACCATTTGAAAGGGTAGGGATCGACATGGTTGGTCCCCTTGACCCGCAAACATCCTCAGGCAATAGGTTTATCCTGGTGCTGGTCGACCATGCAACCAGGTATCCTGAGGCCGTCCCATTTACAACTGTAACTGCCAAGCCAGTTGCAGAAGCTTTACTCGGCATGTTTACTAGGGTTGGCTTCCCTAAAGAAGTTGTGTCGGATCATGGCAGCAACTTTATGTCGAAGTATAGGCAGGCTATGTGGAAAGAATGTGGGGTCACCTACAGGTTCTCTTCTGCATACCGCCCCCAGACCGATGGTCTGGGGGGGCGTCTTAACAGGACGTTAAAAAGCATGATTGGGGCTCTGGAGGAGCCTCAGAGAAGAAAATGGGATCTTCTTGTTTCATGCTTGCCGTTTGCCTACCGAGAGGTACCACAGGAGGGTGTTGGCTTCAGCCCCTTCGAACTTCTGTTCGGTCATCCCGTACGGGGACCCTTAGCCATTGTCAAGGAGGGATGGGAGATGCCCACTCCCCCTGTTACTACCAATGTAGTTGATTATGTGCTAGGGCTCAGAAAACGGATGGTACTTCTGATGGGCTTGGCTAGTGCTAAATTGAAGGCAGGGCAAGCGCTGGTGAAACATTGGTACGACCAGAAAGCTTCCCTCATCAACTTTACACATGGCCAGCAAGTCCTGATCGTGAATCCCATAAGGCCTCGAGCTTTACAGGACAAATGGTCAGGCCCTTACCCAGTGGTGGAGCCCCTGGGTGAGGTTAGCTATTCAGTGGACCTTGGAAGGCCTGGACAGGCTCTAAAAGTGTTTCACGTGAATAGGCTGAAGGCTTTCGTCCCAAGCGGCGAAATCGCAGCACTGCTATTGGCTTCAGACGTTGAGGAAGAGGAGTCTGAACCTCTCCCTGACCTGTTCCAAAGCAGTCCTTCAGAAAGCTCTTTTGAGGGTGTCCGAGTGGCCCCTCACCAAAATGGACAAGGCTCAGTGGTTTGCCTTGGACATGAAGTAGGTGGAGGGAGGAGACAGCCTCTCCCCAGTAAAGTACAAGCAGTACAAGACTGGCCTACCCCCACTACACAAACCCAAGTGAGAGCCTTCTTAGGACTCACGGGTTATTACCGCAATTTTGTGGCAGACTATGGCACCATAGCTGCTCCTCTGACTGCCCTCACAACTCCGAAGAAACCCAAGAAGGTAACTTGGACTGACGAGTGTGAGAAGGCCTTCAATGGCTTGAAAGACTCCTTGTGCCAGGCCCCTGTGCTCAGGGCCCCTGATTATCAAAGACCTTTTATCGTGCAGACGGATGCCTCTGACACTGGGATAGGAGCTGTACTATCACAAGTAGATGAGAAGGGTAAGGAACACCCTATCGGTTTTATTAGTCGCCAGCTTAAGGACAGAGAGCTCAGATGGTCCACGGTAGAGAAAGAATGTTTCTCTGTTGTGTGGGCCCTAAGGAAGCTGCGGCCCTACCTCTATGGGACCCACTTCACTGTGCAGACTGACCATAAGCCGTTAAAGTGGCTAATGAACATGAAGGGGGAGAATCCAAAGTTGCTTAGGTGGTCCATAAGTCTACAAGGCTTCGACTTCACTATTGAGCATAGGCCAGGTGTCCAACATAGCAATGCTGATGGGTTGTCCAGAATGTTTTACCGACCTGAACAAGAGACTCATCCAGGGGTGGATTAGTTCCCCCTGTCCATAGTCTGGGAGGGGCGAGTGTTAGGAAAGATTTCGTTATTGTAGGGAACTTTCCTTCCATGTGGCAACCCCTAAACTTTTTGCTATTGTTTTCAACCTGTTTTCTTGACTTTGCCAGAGAAGTGCAGCCTTCTGCTGTACTCCTCTGGGCTTTCGCTCCTTTCTTACGGGGAAACTGACATGCCCTTAAGACAGTCAGTACCGGGGAACGCTGTTTCCCGTAGTTTCTTTTATCGTGTCGCCATTTTAGTGCAACACGACACAAGAGGGCACTGTAAGCTAAGTTACAGCTCTCTTGGGTCTCTAGCCTTCTACAGACCCTAGACACTCTTATAGGATGGTTTTTGGATCGGTGCAAGTCATTCAGGGACTGGGCTGGTGGCAGCGATCATTTGGTTTATTTTGAGCTCCTTTTGCCGTTCTGAGCACCTTTTTGCCGCGAACACAAAAGGGTGGCCCGGCTACCCAAAATGGCCGGACCACGAGGCTCCTTTGTCTAGTCCACTGTCCGTCTTGCTCCCTTTACCTTCCCCCGGGTCAGGCGACCCGGGGCCTTCCTTATTTGGGCATGTAGTTTCCCGCGAAACACGGTTGCTTTCGCGGGCTTCTACATGTCGTTTGAGTGCCCCCAGGATGTGGGCTGGGCTGTCTGGTCCCAATACACATCCTGGGTGCCAGAGAGTCTAGGGTGGTGTGAATGCCTGGGACCACTGTGGTCCGTGATTGGTCCACGTATGGTATGTGTGTTGATGAGCGGATCTCCCATTGGCTCCCCTCCGTTTTGGCGCGAAGGGAACCGTGGATAAGAGGGAGCTGGAAACACCACTACCATGTCGATCTCCTGAGTTCTTACGAACCCAGGGATACAGGAGCCAAGTATCCTGCGAACACGAGGCTGGACCGAGGAATCGCTGGTGACCCCCTGAAGAACTTCTGCTCCTCATTGCTGTCGTCCGGTGAAGCCCTTTCCACCTAAGATCGAACAAGAAGGCCTGTACTGGCGCTTCGACCTATTGGAATAGCAGGACCAGCTATTCCCGGCACCTTCATCAACTCCTGCCGTAAGCCTTCGGAAGTGTCTCTGGGCCATCCAGTTGACTGACCAGCTTACTAAGGAGTCCTGCTCTGTAATCGCCGACAGGTTGGGTGGTATTCTGAGTCCGGGGCATGCTCACACGCTTCGTTTGCTTAGCAGTCCTAAGCTAGAGGTGAGCGGTGCTCGTTTGGCTTGAATACACCCGGCCGTTCCGTTGCCCTGCTGTGGCGACAAAACTGTGCTTGTTTCTTCGATCGGGACGTCTTTTTACTCTGCACGACGACGAGACGTTCCCTGCTCTTCAGAACCTGCCAGAAGCTGCATCTATCGAGGAGGAGCTCGGGCCTGCTTGCTTCGGGGACCGGTGAGTAGATTAGCTAGGATCTGGTCGCCCTCCTGCAGTGCCTCTTGCTTTTCCCCGCTGTAAATACAGCACCCCTTGTCCGTACTCGCGCCCTGCTTCTGCCTCACAGTGGAGGCTGCGCTAGAGTCGCGGACCGTGTTCTCCTTCATTAGAGCTCCCTACAGAGCTGTTCAACGTCCTCCGAAGAGCTTCACCTTCTGCCCATTGGCACCGGCGTGTGCAGGTACTTTTGAGCGCTAGGCTCCACTCTTCGTAGGGATTGGACTACCATCCAGTTAGGGGCCTCAGAAGGCGGACATATCACACGCATTGGTTCGCACTGCCTGTTTTCCTTCCCCTGCAGGTGGATAACATATTTCGTGCTGCTAATGCTGTGAAACTGTGTATTCTGTATATATATTGAGTGGATAGTGTATGTGTTGGTTTAATATCGTTGTATGTTGCTGCTTTTACTGTGGTTATTAGTTTCAAGGCCTTATAATAAATGTGTATCTATTTTTGATATAAACAACTGTTTGGAGTAGTTTGTAAGCGCTCTTGCTTTGTGTGCTCATTGCGGGCTTTCAGTCACCCTCACCCCTCTTGAGACCTAGTCTTGACCGCCGCGATCGCTACCTTGATTGGTCTGGCTTGTCCAGAGGTTACCCTGTTCCAAGTAATTAGGTTGGCCTTCTGAACCTCTGCGCCACCAGGACAGAGTTCAGAAATCCGTCTTAACAAGAAGCATTGAGATATCACATCTCATGCTATAGGAAGGGTCTCAGGATTGGAATGTGAAGGATTTGGATATCACATCATGCTAAAGGTAGGGTCTCAGGTTTGGTATAAGCATTGAGATATCACATCTCTGCTATCGGAAGGGTCTCAGGATTGGATTGGGAAGGAGTTGGATATCCCTTATGCTATAGGAAGGGTATCAGGTTGGAATGGGAAGGAGTTGGATATCACATCTCATGCTATAGGAATGGTTTCAGGATTGGAATGGGAAGGAGTTGGATATCCCTTCTCATGCTAAAGGAAGGTCAGGTTGGAATGGGAAGGAGTTGGATATCACATCTCGTTATAGGAAGGGTCTCAGAATTGGAATGGGAAGGATTTGGATATCACATCTCTTGCTATAGGAAGGGTCTCAGGTTTTTTATTAGAAACATTGAGCCATCACATCTCATGCTATAGGAAGGGTTTCAGAATTGGAATGGAAGGATTTGGATATCACATCTCATGCTAATTGAAGGGTCTCAGGTTTGGAAGGGGAAGGATTTGGATATCATATCTCATGTTATAGGACGGGTCCCAGGTTTGGTATTAGAAGCATTGAGATATCACATCTCATGCTATAGGAGGTGTCTCAGGATTGGAATGGGAAGGAGTTGGATATCACGTCTCATGTTATAGGAAGGGTCTCAGGATTGGAATGGCAAGGAGTTGGATATCACATCTCATGCTAAAGGAAGGGTCTCAGGTTTGATAGAAGCATTGAGATCACATCTCATGCTATAGGAAGGAACTCAGGATTGCAATGGGAGTAGTTGGATATCACATATCATGCCATAGGATGGGTCATCAGGTTTGGTATAAGCATTGAGATATCACATCTCTGCTATCGGAAGGGTCTCAGGATAGGAATGGGAAGGACTTAGATACTCATACTATAGGGAGGGTCTCAGTTTTGATATTAGAAGCATTGAGCTATCACATCTCATGCTATCGGAAGGGTCTCAGGATTGGAATGGGATGGAGTTGGATACATCTCAAGCTATCAGGATTGGAATGGGAAGGAGTTTGATATCACTTCTCAAGCTATAGGAAGGGTCTCAGGTTTGGAAGGGGAAGTATTTGGATCTCACATCTCATGTTTTAGGACGGGTCTCAGGTTTGGTATTAGAAGCATTGAGATATCACATCTCATGCTATCGGAAGGGTCTCAGGTTTGGAAAGGGAAGGATTTGCAGTTCACATGTTATAGGATGGTTCTCAGGTTTGGTTTTAGAAGCATTACGATATAACATCTCATGCTATAGGAAGGGTCTCGGGTTTGGAATGGGAAGGAGTTGGATATCACATTGAATGGGAAGGAGTTTGATATCACATCTCAAGCTATAGGAAGGGTCTCAGGTTTGGAAAGGGAATGATTTGGATTTCACATCTCATGTTATAGGATGGTTCTCATGTTTGGTTTTAGAAGCATTGAGATATCACATCTCATGCTATCAGAAGGGTCTCAGGTTTGGAATGGGAAGGAGTTTGATATCACATCTCATGCTATAGGAAGGATCTCAGGTTTGGTATTAGAAGCATTGAGATATCACATCTCATGCTATAGGAAGGGTCTCAGGATTGGAATCGGAAGGAGTTGTATATGACATCTCATGCTGTTAAGACGGATTTCTGAACTCTGTCCTGGTGGCGCAGAAGTTCAGAAGGCCAACCTAATTACTTGGAACAGGGTAACCTCTGGACGAACCAGACCAATCAAGGTAGCGATCGGATTTGGATATCACATCTCATGCTAAAGGAAGGGTCTTAGGTTTGGAAGGGGAAGGATTTGGATATCACATCTCATGTTATAGGACGGGTCCCAGGTTTGGTATTAGAAGCATTGAGATATCACAACTCATGCTATAGGAAGGGTCTCAGGATTTGAATGGGAAGGAGTTGGATATCACATGTCATGCTAAAGGAAGGGTCTCAGGTTTGATAGAAGCATTGAGATTTCACATCTCATGCTATAGGAAGGGTCTCAGGATTGGAATGGGAAGGAGTTGGATATCACATCTCATGCCATAGGAAGGGTCTCAGATTTGGTATAAGTATTGAGATATCACATCTCTGCTATCGGAAGGGTCTCAGGATAGGAATGGGAAGGACTTAGATATCACATCTCATGCTATAGGGAGGGTCTCAGTTTTGATATTAGAAGCATTGAGATATCACATCTCATGCTATCGGAAGGGTCCCAGGATTGGAATGGGAAGGAGTTGGATATCACATCTCAAGCTATCTCAGGATTGGAATGGGAAGGAGTTTGATATCACATCTCAAGCTATAGGAAGGGTCTCAGGTTTGGAAAGGGAAGGATTTGGATTTCACATCTCATGTTGTAGGATGGTTCTCATGTTTGGTTTTAGAAGCATTGAGATATCACATCTCATGCTATCGGAAGGGTCTCAGGTTTGGAAAGGGAAGGATTTGTATTTCACATATGTTATAGGATGGTTCTCAGGTTTGGTTTTAGAAGCAGTAAGATATCACATCTCATGCTATAGGAAGGGTCTCAGGTTTGGAATGGGAAGGAGTTGGATACAAATCTCATGTTATAGGAAGGATCTCAGGTTTGGTATTAGAAGCATTGAGATATCACATATGCTATAGGAAAGGTCTCAGGATTGGAATGGGAAGGAGTTGGATATCACATCACATGCTAAAGGAAAGGTCTCAGGTTTGGAAGGGGAAGGATTTGGATCTCACATATGTTTTAGGACGGGTGTCAGGTTTGGTATTAGAAGCATTGAGATATCACATCTCATGGTATAGGAAGGGTCTCAGGATTGGAATGGGAAGGAGTTGGATAGCACATCTCAAGCTATCTCAGGATTGGAATGGGAAGGAGTTTGATATCACATCTCAAGCTATAGGAAGGGTCTCAGGTTTGGAAAGGGAATGATTTGGATTTCACATGTTACAGGATAGTTCTCATGTTTGGTTTTAGAAGCATTGAGATATCACATCTCATGTTATAGGAAGGATCTCAGGTTTGGTATTAGAAGCATTGAGATATCACATCTCATGCTATAGGAAGGGTCTCAGGATTGGAATGGGAAGGAGTTGGATAGCACATCTCAAGCTATCTCAGGATTGGAATGGGAAGGAGTCGGATATCACATCTCATGCTAAAGGGAGGGTTTCAGGTTTGGAAGTGGAAGGATTTGGATATCACATCTCATGTTATAGGAAGATCTCAGGTTTGGTATTAGAAGCATTGAGATATCACATCTCATGCTATCGGAAGGATCTCAGGTTTGGTATTAGAAGCATTGAGATATCACATCTCATGCTATAGGAAGGGTCTCAGGATTGGAATGGGAAGGAGTTGGATATCACATCTCATGCTATAGGAAGGGTCTCAGGTTTGGTATTACAAACATTGTGATATTACATCTCATGCTATAGGAAGGGTTTCAGGATTGGATTGGGAAGGAGTTGGATATCACATCTCATGCTATAGGAAGGGTCTCAGGTTTGGAATGGGAAGGATTTGTACATCACATCTCTTGCTATAGGAAGGGCCTCAGGTTTGGTAAGAGAAACATTAAGATATCACATCTCATGCTATCGGAAGGGTCTCAGGATTGGAATGGGAAGGAGTTGGATATCACATCTCAAGCTATCTCAGGATTGGAATGGGAAGGAGTTTGATATCACATCTCAAGCTATAGGAAGGGTCTCAAGTTTGGAAGGGGAAGGATTTGGATTTCACATCTCATGTTTTAGGACGGGTCTCAGGTTTGGTATTAGAAACATTGAGATATCACATCTCATGGTATAGGAAGGGTTTCAGGATTGGAATGGGAAGGAGTTGGATATCACATCTCATGCAATAGGAAGGGTCTCAGGTTTGATAGAAGCATTGAGATATCACATCTCATGCTATAGGAAGGGTCTCAGGATTGGAATGGGAAGGAGTTGGATATCACATCTCATGCCATAGGAAGAGTCTCAGGTTTGGTATAAGCATTGAGATATCACATCTCTGCTATCGTAAGGGTCTCAGGATTGGAATAGGAAGGAGTTGGATATCCCATCTCATGCTTTAAGAAGGGTCTCAGGTTTGGTATTAGAAGCATTGAGATATCACATCTCATGCTATAGGAAGGGTCTAAGGATTGGAATGGGAAGGAGTTGGATATCACATCTTATGCTATAGGAAGGGTCTCAGGTTTGGTATTACAAGCATTGTGATATTATATCTCATGCTATAACAAGGGTCTCAGGATTGGATTGGGAAGGAGTTGGATATCACATCTCATGCTATAGGAAGGGTCTCAGGTTTGGAATGGGAAGGGTTTGTACATCACATCTCTTGCTATAGGAAGGGCCTCAGGTTTGGTATGAGAAACATTGAGATATCACATCTCATGTTATAGGAAGGGTCTCAGGTTTGGTAGAAGCATTGAGATATCACATCTCATGCTATAGGAAGGGTCTCCGGATTGGAATGGGAAGTAGTTGTATATGACATCTCATGCCATAGGAAGGGTAGCACATATGCTATAGGAAGGGTCTCAGGTTTGGAACACGGGAAGGAGTTGGATATCACATCTCATGCTTTAAGAAGGGTCTCAGTTTTGGTATTAGAAGCATTGAGATATCACATCTCATGCTATAGGAAGGGTCTCAGGATTGGAATGGGAACGGGTTGGATATCACATCTCTTGCTATAGGAAGGGCCTCAGGTTTGGTATCAGAAACATTGAGATATCACATCTCATGGTATAGGAAGGATCTCAGTATTGGAATGGAAAGGGGTTGGATATCACATCTCATGTTATAGGAAGGATATCAGGTTTGGTATTAGAAGCATTGAGATATCACATCTCATGCTATAGGAAGGGTCTCAGGATTGGAATGGGAAGGAGTAGTATATGACATCTCATGCCATAGGAAGGGTCTCAGGTTTGGTATAAGCATTGAGATATCACATCTCTGCTATCGGAAGGGTCTCGGGATTGGAATGGGAAGGAGTTGGATATTACATTCTTGCTATAGGAAGGGTCTCAGGTTTGGAATGGGAAGGAGTTGGATATCCCATCTCATGTCATAGGAAGGATCTCAGGTTTGCTATTAGAAGCACTGAGATATCACATCTCATGCTATAGGAATGGTCTCAGGATTGGAATGGGAAGGAGTTGGATATTACATTCTTGCTATAGGAAGGGTCTCAGGTTTGGAACGGGAACGAGTTGGATATCACATCTCATGCTATAGGAAGGGTCTCAGGTTTAGTATTACAAGCATTGCGATATTACATCTCATGCTATAGGAAGGGTCTCAGGTTTGGAATGGGGAGGATTTGTATATCACATCTCTTGCTATAGGAAGGGCCTCAGGTTTGGTATGAGAAACATTGAGATATCACATCTCATGGTATAGGAAGGATCTCAGGATTGGAATGGGAAGGAGTTGGATATCACATCTCATGTTATAGGAAGGATATCAGGTTTGGTATTAGAAGCATTGAGATATCACATCTCATGCTATAGGAAGTGTCTCTGTTTTGGGATGGGAAGGAGTTGGAGATAACATCTCATGCTATATGAAGGGTCTCAGGTTTGGTATTAGAAGCTTTGAGATATCACATTTCATACTATAGGAAGGGTCTCTGGTTTGGGATGGGAAGGAGTTGGATATCACATCTCATGCTATAACAAGGGTCTCAGGTTTGGTATTAGAAGCATTGAGATATCACATCTCATGCTATAGGAAGGGTCTCAGGTTTGGATTGGGAAGTAGTTGGATATCACATCTGATGCTATAGGAAGGGTCTCAGGTTTGGAATGGGAAGGATTTGTACATCACATCTCTTGCTATAGGAAGGGCCTCAGGTTTGGTATGAGAAACATTGAAATATCACATCTCATGGTATAGGAAGGATCTCAGGATTGGAATGTGAAGGAGTTGGATATCACATCTCGTGTTATAGTATTAGAAGCATTGAGATATCACATCTCATGCTATAGGAATGGTCTCAGGTTTGGTAGAAGCATTGAGATATCACATCTCATGCTATAGGAAGGGTCTCAGGATTGGAATGGGAAGGAGTAGTATATGACCTCTCATGCCATAGGAATGGTCTCAGGTTTGGTACAAGCATTGAGATATCACATCTCTGCTATCGGAAGGGTCTCAGGTTTGGAAAGGGAAGAAGTTGGATATCACGTCTCATGCTATAGGAAGGTTCTCAGGTTTGGTATTAGAAGCATTGAGATATCACATCTCATGCTATAGGTAGGGTCTCAGTATTGGAATGGGAAGGAGTTGGATATCACATCTCATGCTACAGGAAGGGTCTCAGGTTTGGAATGGGAAGGAATTGGATATCACATCTCATGTTATAGGAAGGATCTCAGGTCTGGTATTAGAAGCATTGAGATATCACATCTCATGCTATAGGAAGGGTCTCAGGTTTGGAATGGGAAGGAGTTGGATATCACATCTCATGCTATAGGAAGGATCTCAGGTTTGGTGTTAGAAGCATTGAGATATCACATCTCATGCTACCAGAAGGGTCTCAGGATTGGAATGGGAAGGAGTCGGATATCACATCTCATGCTAAAGGGAGGGTTTCAGGTTTGGAAGTGGAAGGATTTGGATATCACATCTCATGTTATAGGAAGATCTCAGGTTTGGTATTAGAAGCATTGAGATATCACATCTCATGCTATCGGAAGGATCTCAGGTTTGGTATTAGAAGCATTGAGATATCACATCTCATGCTATAGGAAGGGTCTCAGGATTGGAATGGGAAGGAGTTGGATATCACATCTCATGCTATAGGAAGGGTCTCAGGTTTGGTATTACAAACATTGTGATATTACATCTCATGCTATAGGAAGGGTTTCAGGATTGGATTGGGAAGGAGTTGGATATCACATCTCATGCTATAGGAAGGGTCTCAGGTTTGGAATGGGAAGGATTTGTACATCACATCTCTTGCTATAGGAAGGGCCTCAGGTTTGGTAAGAGAAACATTAAGATATCACATCTCATGCTATCGGAAGGGTCTCAGGATTGGAATGGGAAGGAGTTGGATATCACATCTCAAGCTATCTCAGGATTGGAATGGGAAGGAGTTTGATATCACATCTCAAGCTATAGGAAGGGTCTCAAGTTTGGAAGGGGAAGGATTTGGATTTCACATCTCATGTTTTAGGACGGGTCTCAGGTTTGGTATTAGAAACATTGAGATATCACATCTCATGGTATAGGAAGGGTTTCAGGATTGGAATGGGAAGGAGTTGGATATTACATCTCATGCAATAGGAAGGGTCTCAGGTTTGATAGAAGCATTGAGATATCACATCTCATGCTATAGGAAGGGTCTCAGGATTGGAATGGGAAGGAGTTGGATATCACATCTCATGCCATAGGAAGAGTCTCAGGTTTGGTATAAGCATTGAGATATCACATCTCTGCTATCGTAAGGGTCTCAGGATTGGAATAGGAAGGAGTTGGATATCCCATCTCATGCTTTAAGAAGGGTCTCAGGTTTGGTATTAGAAGCATTGAGATATCACATCTCATGCTATAGGAAGGGTCTAAGGATTGGAATGGGAAGGAGTTGGATATCACATCTTATGCTATAGGAAGGGTCTCAGGTTTGGTATTACAAGCATTGTGATATTATATCTCATGCTATAGGAAGGGTCTCAGGATTGGATTGGGAAGGAGTTGGATATCACATCTCATGCTATAGGAAGGGTCTCAGGTTTGGAATGGGAAGGGTTTGTACATCACATCTCTTGCTATAGGAAGGGCCTCAGGTTTGGTATGAGAAACATTGAGATATCACATCTCATGTTATAGGAAGGGTCTCAGGTTTGGTAGAAGCATTGAGATATCACATCTCATGCTATAGGAAGGGTCTCCGGATTGGAATGGGAAGTAGTTGTATATGACATCTCATGCCATAGGAAGGGTAGCACATATGCTATAGGAAGGGTCTCAGGTTTGGAACACGGGAAGGAGTTGGATATCACATCTCATGCTTTAAGAAGGGTCTCAGTTTTGGTATTAGAAGCATTGAGATATCACATCTCATGCTATAGGAAGGGTCTCAGGATTGGAATGGGAACGAGTTGGATATCACATCTCATGCTATAGGAAAGGTCTCAGGTTTGGAATGGGAATGATTTGTATATCACATCTCTTGCTATAGGAAGGGCCTCAGGTTTGGTATCAGAAACATTGAGATATCACATCTCATGGTATAGGAAGGATCTCAGTATTGGAATGGAAAGGGGTTGGATATCACATCTCATGTTATAGGAAGGATATCAGGTTTGGTATTAGAAGCATTGAGATATCACATCTCATGCTATAGGAAGGGTCTCAGGATTGGAATGGGAAGGAGTAGTATATGACATCTCATGCCATAGGAAGGGTCTCAGGTTTGGTATAAGCATTGAGATATCACATCTCTGCTATCGGAAGGGTCTCGGGATTGGAATGGGAAGGAGTTGGATATTACATTCTTGCTATAGGAAGGGTCTCAGGTTTGGAATGGGAAGGAGTTGGATATCCCATCTCATGTCATAGGAAGGATCTCAGGTTTGCTATTAGAAGCACTGAGATATCACATCTCATGCTATAGGAATGGTCTCAGGATTGGAATGGGAAGGAGTTGGATATTACATTCTTGCTATAGGAAGGGTCTCAGGTTTGGAACGGGAACGAGTTGGATATCACATCTCATGCTATAGGAAGGGTCTCAGGTTTGGTATTACAAGCATTGCGATATTACATCTCATGCTATAGGAAGGGTCTCAGGTTTGGAATGGGGAGGATTTGTATATCACATCTCTTGCTATAGGAAGGGCCTCAGGTTTGGTATGAGAAACATTGAGATATCACATCTCATGGTATAGGAAGGATCTCAGGATTGGAATGGGAAGGAGTTGGATATCACATCTCATGTTATAGGAAGGATATCAGGTTTGGTATTAGAAGCATTGAGATATCACATCTCATGCTATAGGAAGTGTCTCTGTTTTGGGATGGGAAGGAGTTGGAGATAACATCTCATGCTATATGAAGGGTCTCAGGTTTGGTATTAGAAGCTTTGAGATATCACATTTCATACTATAGGAAGGGTCTCTGGTTTGGGATGGGAAGGAGTTGGATATCACATCTCATGCTATAACAAGGGTCTCAGGTTTGGTATTAGAAGCATTGAGATATCACATCTCATGCTATAGGAAGGGTCTCAGGTTTGGATTGGGAAGTAGTTGGATATCACATCTGATGCTATAGGAAGGGTCTCAGGTTTGGAATGGGAAGGATTTGTACATCACATCTCTTGCTATAGGAAGGGCCTCAGGTTTGGTATGAGAAACATTGAAATATCACATCTCATGGTATAGGAAGGATCTCAGGATTGGAATGTGAAGGAGTTGGATATCACATCTCGTGTTATAGTATTAGAAGCATTGAGATATCACATCTCATGCTATAGGAATGGTCTCAGGTTTGGTAGAAGCATTGAGATATCACATCTCATGCTATAGGAAGGGTCTCAGGATTGGAATGGGAAGGAGTAGTATATGACCTCTCATGCCATAGGAATGGTCTCAGGTTTGGTACAAGCATTGAGATATCACATCTCTGCTATCGGAAGGGTCTCAGGTTTGGAAAGGGAAGGAGTTGGATATCACGTCTCATGCTATAGGAAGGTTCTCAGGTTTGGTATTAGAAGCATTGAGATATCACATCTCATGCTATAGGTAGGGTCTCAGTATTGGAATGGGAAGGAGTTGGATATCACATCTCATGCTACAGGAAGGGTCTCAGGTTTGGAATGGGAAGGAATTGGATATCACATCTCATGTTATAGGAAGGATCTCAGGTCTGGTATTAGAAGCATTGTGATATCACATCTCATGCCATAGGAAGGGTCTCAGGATTGGAATGGGAAGGAGTTGGATATCACATCTCAAGCTATCTCAGGATTGGAATGGGAAGGAGTTTGATATCACATCTCAAGCTATAGGAAGGGTCTCAAGTTTGGAAGGGGAAGGATTTGGATTTCACATCTCATGTTTTAGGACGGGTCTCAGGTTTGGTATTAGAAACATTGAGATATCACATCTCATGGTATAGGAAGGGTTTCAGGATTGGAATGGGAAGGAGTTGGATATCACATCTCATGCAATAGGAAGGGTCTCAGGTTTGATAGAAGCATTGAGATATCACATCTCATGCTATAGGAAGGGTCTCAGGATTGGAATGGGAAGGAGTTGGATATCACATCTCATGCCATAGGAAGAGTCTCAGGTTTGGTATAAGCATTGAGATATCACATCTCTGCTATCGTAAGGGTCTCAGGATTGGAATAGGAAGGAGTTGGATATCCCATCTCATGCTTTAAGAAGGGTCTCAGGTTTGGTATTAGAAGCACTGAGATATCACATCTCATGCTATAGGAATGGTCTCAGGATTGGAATGGGAAGGAGTTGGATATTACATTCTTGCTATAGGAAGGGTCTCAGGTTTGGAACGGGAACGAGTTGGATATCACATCTCAAGCTATAGGAAGGGTCTCAGGTTTGGTATTACAAGCATTGCGATATTACATCTCATGCTATAGGAAGGGTCTCAGGTTTGGAATGGGGAGGATTTGTATATCACATCTCTTGCTATAGGAAGGGCCTCAGGTTTGGTATGAGAAACATTGAGATATCACATCTCATGGTATAGGAAGGATCTCAGGATTGGAATGGGAAGGAGTTGGATATCACATCTCATGTTATAGGAAGGATATCAGGTTTGGTATTAGAAGCATTGAGATATCACATCTCATGCTATAGGAAGTGTCTCTGTTTTGGGATGGGAAGGAGTTGGAGATAACATCTCATGCTATATGAAGGGTCTCAGGTTTGGTATTAGAAGCTTTGAGATATCACATTTCATACTATAGGAAGGGTCTCTGGTTTGGGATGGGAAGGAGTTGGATATCACATCTCATGCTATAACAAGGGTCTCAGGTTTGGTATTAGAAGCATTGAGATATCACATCTCATGCTATAGGAAGGGTCTCAGGTTTGGATTGGGAAGTAGTTGGATATCACATCTGATGCTATAGGAAGGGTCTCAGGTTTGGAATGGGAAGGATTTGTACATCACATCTCTTGCTATAGGAAGGGCCTCAGGTTTGGTATGAGAAACATTGAAATATCACATCTCATGGTATAGGAAGGATCTCAGGATTGGAATGTGAAGGAGTTGGATATCACATCTCGTGTTATAGTATTAGAAGCATTGAGATATCACATCTCATGCTATAGGAATGGTCTCAGGTTTGGTAGAAGCATTGAGATATCACATCTCATGCTATAGGAAGGGTCTCAGGATTGGAATGGGAAGGAGTAGTATATGACCTCTCATGCCATAGGAATGGTCTCAGGTTTGGTACAAGCATTGAGATATCACATCTCTGCTATCGGAAGGGTCTCAGGTTTGGAAAGGGAAGGAGTTGGATATCACGTCTCATGCTATAGGAAGGTTCTCAGGTTTGGTATTAGAAGCATTGAGATATCACATCTCATGCTATAGGTAGGGTCTCAGTATTGGAATGGGAAGGAGTTGGATATCACATCTCATGCTACAGGAAGGGTCTCAGGTTTGGAATGGGAAGGAATTGGATATCACATCTCATGTTATAGGAAGGATCTCAGGTCTGGTATTAGAAGCATTGAGATATCACATCTCATGCTATAGGAAGGGTCTCAGGTTTGGAATGGGAAGGAGTTGGATATCACATCTCATGCTATAGGAAGGATCTCAGGTTTGGTGTTAGAAGCATTGAGATATCACATCTCATGCTACCAGAAGGGTCTCAGGATTGGAATGGGAAGGAGTCGGATATCACATCTCATGCTAAAGGGAGGGTTTCAGGTTTGGAAGTGGAAGGATTTGGATATCACATCTCATGTTATAGGAAGATCTCAGGTTTGGTATTAGAAGCATTGAGATATCACATCTCATGCTATCGGAAGGATCTCAGGTTTGGTATTAGAAGCATTGAGATATCACATCTCATGCTATAGGAAGGGTCTCAGGATTGGAATGGGAAGGAGTTGGATATCACATCTCATGCTATAGGAAGGGTCTCAGGTTTGGTATTACAAACATTGTGATATTACATCTCATGCTATAGGAAGGGTTTCAGGATTGGATTGGGAAGGAGTTGGATATCACATCTCATGCTATAGGAAGGGTCTCAGGTTTGGAATGGGAAGGATTTGTACATCACATCTCTTGCTATAGGAAGGGCCTCAGGTTTGGTAAGAGAAACATTAAGATATCACATCTCATGCTATCGGAAGGGTCTCAGGATTGGAATGGGAAGGAGTTGGATATCACATCTCAAGCTATCTCAGGATTGGAATGGGAAGGAGTTTGATATCACATCTCAAGCTATAGGAAGGGTCTCAAGTTTGGAAGGGGAAGGATTTGGATTTCACATCTCATGTTTTAGGACGGGTCTCAGGTTTGGTATTAGAAACATTGAGATATCACATCTCATGGTATAGGAAGGGTTTCAGGATTGGAATGGGAAGGAGTTGGATATCACATCTCATGCAATAGGAAGGGTCTCAGGTTTGATAGAAGCATTGAGATATCACATCTCATGCTATAGGAAGGGTCTCAGGATTGGAATGGGAAGGAGTTGGATATCACATCTCATGCCATAGGAAGAGTCTCAGGTTTGGTATAAGCATTGAGATATCACATCTCTGCTATCGTAAGGGTCTCAGGATTGGAATAGGAAGGAGTTGGATATCCCATCTCATGCTTTAAGAAGGGTCTCAGGTTTGGTATTAGAAGCATTGAGATATCACATCTCATGCTATAGGAAGGGTCTAAGGATTGGAATGGGAAGGAGTTGGATATCACATCTTATGCTATAGGAAGGGTCTCAGGTTTGGTATTACAAGCATTGTGATATTATATCTCATGCTATAGGAAGGGTCTCAGGATTGGATTGGGAAGGAGTTGGATATCACATCTCATGCTATAGGAAGGGTCTCAGGTTTGGAATGGGAAGGGTTTGTACATCACATCTCTTGCTATAGGAAGGGCCTCAGGTTTGGTATGAGAAACATTGAGATATCACATCTCATGTTATAGGAAGGGTCTCAGGTTTGGTAGAAGCATTGAGATATCACATCTCATGCTATAGGAAGGGTCTCCGGATTGGAATGGGAAGTAGTTGTATATGACATCTCATGCCATAGGAAGGGTAGCACATATGCTATAGGAAGGGTCTCAGGTTTGGAACACGGGAAGGAGTTGGATATCACATCTCATGCTTTAAGAAGGGTCTCAGTTTTGGTATTAGAAGCATTGAGATATCACATCTCATGCTATAGGAAGGGTCTCAGGATTGGAATGGGAACGAGTTGGATATCACATCTCATGCTATAGGAAAGGTCTCAGGTTTGGAATGGGAATGATTTGTATATCACATCTCTTGCTATAGGAAGGGCCTCAGGTTTGGTATCAGAAACATTGAGATATCACATCTCATGGTATAGGAAGGATCTCAGTATTGGAATGGAAAGGGGTTGGATATCACATCTCATGTTATAGGAAGGATATCAGGTTTGGTATTAGAAGCATTGAGATATCACATCTCATGCTATAGGAAGGGTCTCAGGATTGGAATGGGAAGGAGTAGTATATGACATCTCATGCCATAGGAAGGGTCTCAGGTTTGGTATAAGCATTGAGATATCACATCTCTGCTATCGGAAGGGTCTCGGGATTGGAATGGGAAGGAGTTGGATATTACATTCTTGCTATAGGAAGGGTCTCAGGTTTGGAATGGGAAGGAGTTGGATATCCCATCTCATGTCATAGGAAGGATCTCAGGTTTGCTATTAGAAGCACTGAGATATCACATCTCATGCTATAGGAATGGTCTCAGGATTGGAATGGGAAGGAGTTGGATATTACATTCTTGTATAGGAAGGGTCTCAGGTTTGGAACGGGAACGAGTTGGATATCACATCTCATGCTATAGGAAGGGTCTCAGGTTTGGTATTACAAGCATTGCGATATTACATCTCATGCTATAGGAAGGGTCTCAGGTTTGGAATGGGGAGGATTTGTATATCACATCTCTTGCTATAGGAAGGGCCTCAGGTTTGGTATGAGAAACATTGAGATATCACATCTCATGGTATAGGAAGGATCTCAGGATTGGAATGGGAAGGAGTTGGATATCACATCTCATGTTATAGGAAGGATATCAGGTTTGGTATTAGAAGCATTGAGATATCACATCTCATGCTATAGGAAGTGTCTCTGTTTTGGGATGGGAAGGAGTTGGAGATAACATCTCATGCTATATGAAGGGTCTCAGGTTTGGTATTAGAAGCTTTGAGATATCACATTTCATACTATAGGAAGGGTCTCTGGTTTGGGATGGGAAGGAGTTGGATATTGTTAAGACGGATTTCTGAACTCTGTCCTGGTGGCGCAGAGGTTCAGAAGGCCAACCTAATTACTTGGAACAGGGTAACCTCTGGACAAGCCAGACCAATCAAGGTAGCGATCGCGGCGGTCAAGACTAGGTCTCAAGAGGGGTGAGGGTGACTGAAAGCCCGCAATGAGCACACAAAGCAAGAGCGCTTACAAACTACTCCAAACAGTTGTTTATATCAAAAATAGATACACATTTATTATAAGGCCTTGAAACTAATAACTACAGTAAAAGCAGCAATATACAACGATATTAAACCAACACATACACTATCCACCCAATATATATACAGAATACACAGTTTCACAGCATTAGCAGCACGAAATATGTTATCCACCTGCAGGGGAAGGAAAACAGGCAGTGCGAACCAATGCGTGTGATATGTCCGCCTTCTGAGGCCCCTAACTAGATGGTAGTCCAATCCCTACGAAGAGTGGAGCCTAGCGCTCAAAAGTACCTGCACACGCCGGTGCCAATGGGCAGAAGGTGAAGCTCTTCGGAGGACGTTGAACAGCTCTGTAGGGAGCTCTAATGAAGGAGAACACGGTCCGCGACTCTAGCGCAGCCTCCACTGTGAGGCAGAAGCAGGGCGCGAGTACGGACAAGGGGTGCTGTATTTACAGCGGGGAAAAGCAAGGGGCACTGCAGGAGGGCGACCAGATCCTAGCTAATCTACTCACCGGTCCCCGAAGCAAGCAGGCCCGAGCTTCTCCTCGATAGATACAGCTTCTGGCAGGTTCTGAAGAGCAGGGAACGTCTCGTCGTCGTGCAGAGTAAAAAGACGTCCCGATCGAAGAAACAAGCACAGTTTTGTCGCCACAGCAGGGCAACGGAACGGCCGGGTGTATTCAAGCCAAACGAGCACTGCTCACCTCTAGCTTAGGACTGCTAAGCAAACGAAGCGTGTGAGCATGCCCCGGACTCAGAATACCACCCAACCTGTCGGCGATTACAGAGCAGGCCTCCTTAGTAAGCTGGTCAGTCAACTGGATGGCCCAGAGACACTTCCGAAGGCTTACAGCAGGAGTTGATGAAGGTGCCGGGAATAGCTGGTCCTGCTATTCCAATAGGTCGAAGCGCCAGTACAGGCCTTCTTGTTCGATCTTAGGTGGAAAGGGCTTCACCGGACGACAGCAATGAGGAGCAGAAGTTCTTCAGGGGGTCACCAGCGATTCCTCGGTCCAGCCTCGTGTTCGCAGGATACTTGGCTCCTGTATCCCTGGGTTCGTAAGAACTCAGGAGATCGACATGGTAGTGGTGTTTCCAGCTCCCTCTTATCCACGGTTCCCTTCGCGCCAAAACGGAGGGGAGCCAATGGGAGATCCGCTCATCAACACACATACCATACGTGGACCAATCACGGACCACAGTGGTCCCAGGCATTCACACCACCCTAGACTCTCTGGCACCCAGGATGTGTATTGGGACCAGACAGCCCATCCCACATCCTGGGGGCACTCAAACGACATGTAGAAGCCCGCGAAAGCAACCGTGTTTCGCGGGAAACTACATGCCCAAATAAGGAAGGCCCCGGGTCGCCTGACCCGGGGGAAGGTAAAGGGAGCAAGACGGACAGTGGACTAGACAAAGGAGCCTCGTGGTCCGGCCATTTTGTGTAGCCGGGCCACCCTTTTGTGTTCGCGGCAAAAACGTGCTCAGAACGGCAAAAGGAGCTCAAAATAAACCAAATGATCGCTGCCACCAGCCCAGTCCCTGAATGACTTGCACCGATCCAAAAACCATCCTACAAGAGTGTCTAGGGTCTGTAGAAGGCTAGAGACCCAAGAGAGCTGTAACTTAGGTTACAGTGCCCTCTTGTGTCGTGTTGCTCTAAAATGGCGACACGATAAAAGAAACTACGGGAAACAGCGTTCCCCGGTACTGACTGTCTTAAGGGCATGTCAGTTTCCCCGTAAGAAAGGAGCGAAAGCCCAGAGGAGTACAGCAGAAGGCTGCACTTCTCTGGCAAAGTCAAGAAAACAGGTTGAAAACAATAGCAAAAAGTTTAGGGGTTGCCACATGGAAGGAAAGTTCCCTACAATAACGAAATCTTTCCTAACACTCGCCCCTCCCAGACTATGGACAGGGGGAACTAATCCACCCCTGGATGAGTCTCTTGTTCAGGTCGGTAAAACATTCTGGACAACCCATCAGCATTGCTATGTTGGACACCTGGCCTATGCTCAATAGTGAAGTCGAAGCCTTGTAGACTTATGGACCACCTAAGCAACTTTGGATTCTCCCCCTTCATGTTCATTAGCCACTTTAACGGCTTATGGTCAGTCTGCACAGTGAAGTGGGTCCCATAGAGGTAGGGCCGCAGCTTCCTTAGGGCCCACACAACAGAGAAACATTCTTTCTCTACCGTGGACCATCTGAGCTCTCTGTCCTTAAGCTGGCGACTAATAAAACCGATAGGGTGTTCCTTACCCTTCTCATCTACTTGTGATAGTACAGCTCCTATCCCAGTGTCAGAGGCATCCGTCTGCACGATAAAAGGTCTTTGATAATCAGGGGCCCTGAGCACAGGGGCCTGGCACAAGGAGTCTTTCAAGCCATTGAAGGCCTTCTCACACTCGTCAGTCCAAGTTACCTTCTTGGGTTTCTTCGGAGTTGTGAGGGCAGTCAGAGGAGCAGCTATGGTGCCATAGTCTGCCATAAAATTGCGGTAATAACCCGTGAGTCCTAAGAAGGCTCTCACTTGGGTTTGTGTAGTGGGGGTAGGCCAGTCTTGTACTGCTTGTACTTTACTGGGGAGAGGCTGTATCCTTCCTCCACCTACTTCATGCCCAAGGTAAACCACTGAGCCTTGTCCAATCTGGCATTTACTCGCCTTTATGGTCAAGTGGGCTTTCTGAAGAGCCTGGAGCACAATCCCGAGGTGTTTCACATGGTCTTCCCAGGTGGCACTGAAAACTGCTATATCGTCCAGATATGCAAGACAGAATTCGTCCAACCCATTCAACACATGATTCACAAGCCTCTGGAAAGTGGCAGGTGCATTCTTCAATCCGAACGGCATTACCCGGAATTGGTAAAGCCCGTCGGGAGTTGAAAATGCTGTCTTCTCCTTGGCATGTTCTGCTAAAGCTATTTGCCAATAGCCCGCAGTCAGGTCAAACGTGCTGAGGTACTTGGAGGCACCCAAGGTATCCACCAGCTCGTCAGTTCGAGGCAAGGGGTGAGCGTCTGTCTTGGTGACAGCATTCAGAGCCCTGTAATCCACGCAGAACCTCAATTCAGAAGTGCCTGCTTTTGGAACCAGAACCACAGGACTGGACCAAGGACTACTAGAGGGTTCAATCACCCCAAGGTCTAACATCTTGTTGACCTCGGTCTTAATATAAGACCGTACTTTATCCGACATCCTGTATCCCCTACTTTTGGTAGGTACACTGTCTCCTGTGTCAATGTTATGTTTGCACCAAGGTGTCAAACCAGGCGACTGTGAAAACAGGGGGGAAAACTGCCTAAGCAAACTTTTCACCTCAGCCTGCTGATCAGAAGTCAGGTGAGGGGCCACTCGGACACCCTCAACGGAGCTATCTGAAGGACCGCTTTGGAACAGGTCGGGAAGAGGTTCTGACTCCTCTTCCTCAACGTCTGACGCCAGTAGCAGTGCTGCGATTTCGACTCTTGGGACGAAAGCCTTCAGCCTATTTACGTGGAACACTTTTGGAGCCTGTCCAGGCCTTCCAAGGTCCACTAAATAGTTCACCTCACCCAGGGGCTCCACCACTGTGTAAGGGCCTGACCATTTGTCCTGTAAAGCGCGAGGCCTTATAGGGTTCATGATCAGGACTTGCTGACCAGGGGTAAAGTGAATTAAGGAAGCTTTCTGGTCGTACCAATGTTTCACCAGCGCTTGTCCGGCCTTCAACTTTTCACTAGCCAAGCCCATCAGGAGTACCATCCGTTTTCTGAGCCCTAGCACATAGTCAACTACATTGGTAGTAACAGGGGGAGTGGGCATCTCCCATCCCTCTTTGACGATGGCTAAGGGTCCCCGTACGGGATGACCGAACAGAAGTTCGAAGGGGCTGAAGCCAACACCCTCCTGTGGTACCTCTCTGTAGGCAAACAACAAGCATGGTAAAAGAAGGTCCCATTTCCTCCTCTGGGGCTCCTCCAGAGCCCCAATCATGCTCTTTAGCGTTCTGTTGAAACGCTCCACCAGACCATTGGTCTGGGGGTGGTATGCAGAAGAGAACTTGTAGGTGACCCCACATTCTTTCCACATAGCCTGCATATACTTCGACATAAAGTTGCTGCCACGATCTGACACAACTTCTTTAGGGAAGCCAACCCTAGTAAATATGCCGAGTAACGCTTTTGCAACTGACTTGGCAGTTACAGTCTTTAATGGGATGGCCTCAGGATACCTGGTTGCATGGTCGACCAGCACCAGGATAAACCTATTGCCTGAGGATGTTTGCGGGTCAAGGGGACCAACGATGTCGATCCCTACCCTTTCAAATGGTACCCCCACAACTGGGAGCGGTACCAACGGAGCTTGGATTGTCGCGCCAACCTTACCAGACAACTGGCAGGAGGCACAACTCCTGCAGTGACTTTCTACTTGCACCCCCATCTTGGGCCAGTAGAAGTGCATAGATAACCTTTGCTTGGTCCTCTTCATTCCAAGGTGACCAGCAAGGGGAACTTCATGCGCCAACTGCAGGAGGAAGGGTCTAACAGAAAGGGGAACCACCAACCTCCTATGGTCTCCTTCTGTAGACTCTGTGGGCTCACTGTACAGGAGTCCACCTTCCCAATAAATCCGATGCTTCCCAGGAGGTTCACCCTCAAGCTGGGAGCAGGCCTGTCTCCTTAGGCCTTCCAGAGATGGGCACTCACGTTGGCCCTTACTGAAGTCGTCCCTATCAGGACCTCCTTCAACTAACAAGTCTTTTAGTTCAGGATGGTCGTTGGGGTCGAACACTTCAGGCATCGCCACCTCCTCGTCAGGCTCGGGCGATTGACCAACTCCCTCCACCGCAGTGGTAGGCGAGTTCGGGGGAATATTCTCTTTCCCCCGTCGGGACTTGTTGACTCCTTTCGCCTTGGGTTTCCCCTTCGGCTGGGGCGGCGTATTGGACTTGGCCAATGCTGCCCGTGCTTGAGACCGTGTGTAGGGTCTTTCGGCAGTGTCTCCTACGAGCCCTAGAGCTCTGAGATCATTGCCCAACAAGACCTTTCCCGGGACGTTTCTCTGAATGCTCACTGGAATCCTAACTGCTGTACCATTTAAAGTTAGATTAACAGGGATCACGGGAAACATACGGAGGGGGCCGTCAGCCAACTTAGTGGGCATCAGAGTAGCTCTGGCAACTTCCTCTGAGTCTACCAAGGTAGAATCCACTACAGTTCGACTGCACCCACTATCCCTAAGAGCTGGAGTATCCACTCCATTGATCAGCACACTGTCTTTAAAGTAGTGCTTGGTATTATCCGGAATCCTAGCATACGCCTCTGCGATTTTAGGCTCCCAGGAACCCAGGGACACTAAAACTACCTCAGCCTCTATTCCGCTGGGAAATGAGTCTGAGGAGAAGGATGCTCCTGTAATCTCTTCTTCCTCGTAGGAGGAGAAGGCCAGATTAGCGGAGTGGACCCCCAAAGGTCTAACCTTACAACGGGGATCCCCCTTCACATGGTCAGTTGCTCCACAAGAAAAACAAGCCCCATTGGGTCTGTTTACGTAGGGAGGCTTATTATAACCAGAGTTCTGTTTCGGAGGCGAACCTCCACTACCCTGTGAGTTCTCGGATGGCTTACCCTTATTTTTCTTTTTGTGGCCCTTATGGGAAGAAGATTTAGCAGATTCCCCACCCTCCACATCTTTGGACTTTTTCCCTTCCTCCTGCTTACCAGGATGAGTTTTGTCCTTATGGGACACTCGATGTGACACCCATAAATCTGCTGCAATGGCCAGCTTCTTAGGATCTATCTCCTTCGAATCGGCCAAATGCTGCTTAAGCTCCGGGGAAGAAGAAGCAAAAATGTGTTCCAGCATGACCAGATTGATCATGCCTTCGAAGGTAGAAACCTTATAACCTTCAACCCAGCCAGTCAAGTTTTTCAGGGACTCAGCTACATACGACACCCAAGTACCACCTTCCTTTTTCTTATACTCTCTAAACCTTTTCAAATATTGGGTCGGAGTCTTCCCAAACTTTAAAATGAGAGTCTGCTTCAACATTGCAAAATCAGCGCGCTCAGCCTTCGACATTTCCATAATGGCACTGCAACCAGAATGGGGCAGTCTGCTGAGTAACCATGCAATCTTATCCGCATTATCAACCTCTTGAACCTCGCATGCATACTCAAACGCATTTAACCAGTCCATAATGTCATTTCGTTCCTCATACACACTGAGCAGATCTTTTGGAAACCGTGGATGAGAGGAAGCCCCAGAACCATGTCCAGGACCCTTGGACCCATTTGCGAACTGAAGCTTGGCCAGTTCCAACTGGTGATCCCTGTCTTTTTGTTTTTCTGCCTGGTCGATTTTCAGTTTGGCTATGCTGAATTCAAGCTCCTGCTGCCTAAACCGCAGCTCTTGCTTCTTGAATTCAAGCATAGCCTCCCCATCAACACTGGCAGAGGAAACGTTAGACATTACATCCTCCCTGTCCTCGTGGTCGTGATGGATCAGTGCAGCGGCAGAACCGTCGGTTCTGCCAGTGAGAGCAGCCCCACCACCTTCTGCACTGTCCTCGGAAGTTATAGCGTCAAGCTGCGCTTCTTGCCACGCCACGATTCTCTGGATCATTTCCAATTTAGTGCCTTGAGAGGAAACCCCTCTCTCCGCACACATCTTCTTCAATGTTTCAGATTTCGAAGCATTTAAGGTTAATAAAGTATTCGTTTCCATACTGTCGATAGGACTATGGCCTTTTTAACGTTATATTCAATACTTTACTGCGTGTCCTGGTTGGAATAACCTGAAAACGCCTTAGCTCGTGCGCAACACTGGATACCTTCAGTCGTATCCCACCGCTGTACACCAATTTGTTAAGACGGATTTCTGAACTCTGTCCTGGTGGCGCAGAGGTTCAGAAGGCCAACCTAATTACTTGGAACAGGGTAACCTCTGGACAAGCCAGACCAATCAAGGTAGCGATCGCGGCGGTCAAGACTAGGTCTCAAGAGGGGTGAGGGTGACTGAAAGCCCGCAATGAGCACACAAAGCAAGAGCGCTTACAAACTACTCCAAACAGTTGTTTATATCAAAAATAGATACACATTTATTATAAGGCCTTGAAACTAATAACTACAGTAAAAGCAGCAATATACAACGATATTAAACCAACACATACACTATCCACCCAATATATATACAGAATACACAGTTTCACAGCATTAGCAGCACGAAATATGTTATCCACCTGCAGGGGAAGGAAAACAGGCAGTGCGAACCAATGCGTGTGATATGTCCGCCTTCTGAGGCCCCTAACTAGATGGTAGTCCAATCCCTACGAAGAGTGGAGCCTAGCGCTCAAAAGTACCTGCACACGCCGGTGCCAATGGGCAGAAGGTGAAGCTCTTCGGAGGACGTTGAACAGCTCTGTAGGGAGCTCTAATGAAGGAGAACACGGTCCGCGACTCTAGCGCAGCCTCCACTGTGAGGCAGAAGCAGGGCGCGAGTACGGACAAGGGGTGCTGTATTTACAGCGGGGAAAAGCAAGGGGCACTGCAGGAGGGCGACCAGATCCTAGCTAATCTACTCACCGGTCCCCGAAGCAAGCAGGCCCGAGCTTCTCCTCGATAGATACAGCTTCTGGCAGGTTCTGAAGAGCAGGGAACGTCTCGTCGTCGTGCAGAGTAAAAAGACGTCCCGATCGAAGAAACAAGCACAGTTTTGTCGCCACAGCAGGGCAACGGAACGGCCGGGTGTATTCAAGCCAAACGAGCACTGCTCACCTCTAGCTTAGGACTGCTAAGCAAACGAAGCGTGTGAGCATGCCCCGGACTCAGAATACCACCCAACCTGTCGGCGATTACAGAGCAGGCCTCCTTAGTAAGCTGGTCAGTCAACTGGATGGCCCAGAGACACTTCCGAAGGCTTACAGCAGGAGTTGATGAAGGTGCCGGGAATAGCTGGTCCTGCTATTCCAATAGGTCGAAGCGCCAGTACAGGCCTTCTTGTTCGATCTTAGGTGGAAAGGGCTTCACCGGACGACAGCAATGAGGAGCAGAAGTTCTTCAGGGGGTCACCAGCGATTCCTCGGTCCAGCCTCGTGTTCGCAGGATACTTGGCTCCTGTATCCCTGGGTTCGTAAGAACTCAGGAGATCGACATGGTAGTGGTGTTTCCAGCTCCCTCTTATCCACGGTTCCCTTCGCGCCAAAACGGAGGGGAGCCAATGGGAGATCCGCTCATCAACACACATACCATACGTGGACCAATCACGGACCACAGTGGTCCCAGGCATTCACACCACCCTAGACTCTCTGGCACCCAGGATGTGTATTGGGACCAGACAGCCCATCCCACATCCTGGGGGCACTCAAACGACATGTAGAAGCCCGCGAAAGCAACCGTGTTTCGCGGGAAACTACATGCCCAAATAAGGAAGGCCCCGGGTCGCCTGACCCGGGGGAAGGTAAAGGGAGCAAGACGGACAGTGGACTAGACAAAGGAGCCTCGTGGTCCGGCCATTTTGTGTAGCCGGGCCACCCTTTTGTGTTCGCGGCAAAAACGTGCTCAGAACGGCAAAAGGAGCTCAAAATAAACCAAATGATCGCTGCCACCAGCCCAGTCCCTGAATGACTTGCACCGATCCAAAAACCATCCTACAAGAGTGTCTAGGGTCTGTAGAAGGCTAGAGACCCAAGAGAGCTGTAACTTAGCTTACAGTGCCCTCTTGTGTCGTGTTGCACTAAAATGGCGACACGATAAAAGAAACTACGGGAAACAGCGTTCCCCGGTACTGACTGTCTTAAGGGCATGTCAGTTTCCCCGTAAGAAAGGAGCGAAAGCCCAGAGGAGTACGGCAGAAGGCTGCACTTCTCTGGCAAAGTCAAGAAAACAGGTTGAAAACAATAGCAAAAAGTTTAGGGGTTGCCACATGGAAGGAAAGTTCCCTACAATAACGAAATCTTTCCTAACACTTTCCACCTAAGATCGAACAAGAAGGCCTGTACTGGCGCTTCGACCTATTGGAATAGCAGGACCAGCTATTCCCGGCACCTTCATCAACTCCTGCCGTAAGCCTTCGGAAGTGTCTCTGGGCCATCCAGTTGACTGACCAGCTTACTAAAGAGTCCTGCTCTGTAATCGCCGACAGGTTGGGTGGTATTCTGAGTCCGGGGCATGCTCACACGCTTCGTTTGCTTAGCAGTCCTAAGCTAGAGGTGAGCGGTGCTCGTTTGGCTTGAATACACCCGGCCGTTCCGTTGCCCTGCTGTGGCGACAAAACTGTGCTTGTTTCTTCGATCGGGACGTCTTTTTACTCTGCACGACGACGAGACGTTCCCTGCTCTTCAGAACCTGCCAGAAGCTGCATCTATCGAGGAGGAGCTCGGGCCTGCTTGCTTCGGGGACCGGTGAGTAGATTAGCTAGGATCTGGTCGCCCTCCTGCAGTGCCTCTTGCTTTTCCCCGCTGTAAATACAGCACCCCTTGTCCGTACTCGCGCCCTGCTTCTGCCTCACAGTGGAGGCTGCGCTAGAGTCGCGGACCGTGTTCTCCTTCATTAGAGCTCCCTACAGAGCTGTTCAACGTCCTCCGAAGAGCTTCACCTTCTGCCCATTGGCACCGGCGTGTGCAGGTACTTTTGAGCGCTAGGCTCCACTCTTCGTAGGGATTGGACTACCATCCAGTTAGGGGCCTCAGAAGGCGGACATATCACACGCATTGGTTCGCACTGCCTGTTTTCCTTCCCCTGCAGGTGGATAACATATTTCGTGCTGCTAATGCTGTGAAACTGTGTATTCTGTATATATATTGAGTGGATAGTGTATGTGTTGGTTTAATATCGTTGTATGTTGCTGCTTTTACTGTGGTTATTAGTTTCAAGGCCTTATAATAAATGTGTATCTATTTTTGATATAAACAACTGTTTGGAGTAGTTTGTAAGCGCTCTTGCTTTGTGTGCTCATTGCGGGCTTTCAGTCACCCTCACCCCTCTTGAGACCTAGTCTTGACCGCCGCGATCGCTACCTTGATTGGTCTGGCTTGTCCAGAGGTTACCCTGTTCCAAGTAATTAGGTTGGCCTTCTGAACCTCTGCGCCACCAGGACAGAGTTCAGAAATCCGTCTTAACAAATTGGTGTACAGCGGTGGGATACGACTGAAGGTATCCAGTGTTGCGCACGAGCTAAGGCGTTTTCAGGTTATTCCAACCAGGACACGCAGTAAAGTATTGAATATAACGTTAAAAAGGCCATAGTCCTATCAACAGTATGGAAACGAATACTTTATTAACCTTAAATGCTTCGAAATCTGAAACATTGAAGAAGATGTGTGCGGAGAGAGGGGTTTCCTCTCAAGGCACTAAATTGGAAATGATCCAGAGAATCGTGGCGTGGCAAGAAGCGCAGCTTGACGCTATAACTTCCGAGGACAGTGCAGAAGGTGGTGGGGCTGCTCTCACTGGCAGAACCGACGGTTCTGCCGCTGCACTGATCCATCACGACCACGAGGACAGGGAGGATGTAATGTCTAATGTTTCCTCTGCCAGTGTTGATGGGGAGGCTATGCTTGAATTCAAGAAGCAAGAGCTGCGGTTTAGGCAGCAGGAGCTTGAATTCAGCATAGCCAAACTGAAAATCGACCAGGCAGAAAAACAAAAAGACAGGGATCACCAGTTGGAACTGGCCAAGCTTCAGTTCGCAAATGGGTCCAAGGGTCCTGGACATGGTTCTGGGGCTTCCTCTCATCCACGGTTTCCAAAAGATCTGCTCAGTGTGTATGAGGAACGAAATGACATTATGGACTGGTTAAATGCGTTTGAGTATGCATGCGAGGTTCAAGAGGTTGATAATGCGGATAAGATTGCATGGTTACTCAGCAGACTGCCCCATTCTGGTTGCAGTGCCATTATGGAAATGTCGAAGGCTGAGCGCGCTGATTTTGCAATGTTGAAGCAGACTCTCATTTTAAAGTTTGGGAAGACTCCGACCCAATATTTGAAAAGGTTTAGAGAGTATAAGAAAAAGGAAGGTGGTACTTGGGTGTCGTATGTAGCTGAGTCCCTAAAAAACTTAACTGGCTGGGTTGAAGGTTATAAGGTTTCTACCTTCGAAGGCATGATCAATCTGGTCATGCTGGAACACATTTTTGCTTCTTCTTCCCCGGAGCTTAAGCAGCATTTGGCCGATTCGAAGGAGATAGATCCTAAGAAGCTGGCCATTGCAGCAGACTTATGGGTGTCACATCGAGTGTCCCATAAGGACAAAACTCATCCTGGTAAGCAGGAGGAAGGGAAAAAGACCAAAGATATGGAGGGTGGGGAATCTGCTAAATCATCTTCCCATAAGGGCCACAAAAAGAAAAATAAGGGTAAGCCATCCGAGAACTCACAGGGTAGTGGAGGTTCGCCTCCGAAACAGAACTCTGGTTATAATAAGCCTCCCTACGTAAACAGACCCAATGGGGCTTGTTTTTCTTGTGGAGCAACTGACCATGTGAAGGGGGATCCCCGTTGTAAGGTTAGACCTTTGGGGGTCCACTCCGCTAATCTGGCCTTCTCCTCCTACGAGGAAGAAGAGATTACAGGAGCATCCTTCTCCTCAGACTCATTTCCCAGCGGAATAGAGGCTGAGGTAGTTTTAGTGTCCCTGGGTTCCTGGGAGCCTAAAGTCGCAGAGGCGTATGCTAGGATTCCGGATAATACCAAGCACTACTTTAAAGACAGTGTGCTGATCAATGGAGTGGATACTCCAGCTCTTAGGGATAGTGGGTGCAGTCGAACTGTAGTGGATTCTACCTTGGTAGACTCAGAGGAAGTTGCCAGAGCTACTCTGATGCCCACTAAGTTGGCTGACGGCCCCCTCCGTATGTTTCCCGTGATCCCTGTTAATCTAACTTTAAATGGTACAGCAGTTAGGATTCCAGTGAGCATTCAGAGAAACGTCCCGGGAAAGGTCTTGTTGGGCAATGATCTCAGAGCTCTAGGCTCGTAGGAGACACTGCCGAAAGACCCTACACACGGTCTCAAGCACGGGCAGCATTGGCCAAGTCCAATACGCCGCCCCAGCCGAAGGGGAAACCCAAGGCGAAAGGAGTCAACAAAGTCCCGACGGGGGAAAGAGAATATTCCCCCGAGCTCGCCTACCACTGCGGTGGAGGGAGTTGGTCAATCGCCCGAGCCTGACGAGGAGGTGGCGATGCCTGAAGTGTTCGACCCCAACGACCATCCTGAACTAAAAGACTTGTTAGTTGAAGGAGGTCCTGATAGGGACGACTTCAGTAAGGGCCAACGTGAGTGCCCATCTCTGGAAGGCCTAAGGAGACAGGCCTGCTCCCAGCTTGAGGGTGAACCTCCTGGGTTGCAAAGGATTTACCAGGAAGGTGGACTCCTGTATAGTGAGCCCACAGAGTCTACAGAAGGAGACCATAGGAGGTTGGTGGTTTCCCTTGCTGTTAGGCCCTTCCTCCTGCAGTTGGCGCATGTCGTTCACCTTGCTGGTCACCTTGGTATGAGGAGGACCAAGCAAAGGTTATCCATGCACTTCTACTGGCCCAAGATGGGGGTGCAAGTAGAAAGTCACTGCAGGAGTTGTGCCTCCTGCCAGTTGTCTGGTAAGGTTGGCGCGACAATCCAAGCTCCGTTGGTACCGCTCCCAGTTGTGGGGGTACCATTTGAAAGGGTAGGGATCGACATGGTTGGTCCCCTTGACCCGCAAACATCCTCAGGCAATAGGTTTATCCTGGTGCTGGTCGACCATGCAACCAGGTATCCTGAGGCCGTCCCATTTACAACTGTAACTGCCAAGCCAGTTGCAGAAGCTTTACTCGGCATGTTTACTAGGGTTGGCTTCCCTAAAGAAGTTGTGTCGGATCATGGCAGCAACTTTATGTCGAAGTATAGGCAGGCTATGTGGAAAGAATGTGGGGTCACCTACAGGTTCTCTTCTGCATACCGCCCCCAGACCGATGGTCTGGGGGGGCGTCTTAACAGGACGTTAAAAAGCATGATTGGGGCTCTGGAGGAGCCTCAGAGAAGAAAATGGGATCTTCTTGTTTCATGCTTGCCGTTTGCCTACCGAGAGGTACCACAGGAGGGTGTTGGCTTCAGCCCCTTCGAACTTCTGTTCGGTCATCCCGTACGGGGACCCTTAGCCATTGTCAAGGAGGGATGGGAGATGCCCACTCCCCCTGTTACTACCAATGTAGTTGATTATGTGCTAGGGCTCAGAAAACGGATGGTACTTCTGATGGGCTTGGCTAGTGCTAAATTGAAGGCAGGGCAAGCGCTGGTGAAACATTGGTACGACCAGAAAGCTTCCCTCATCAACTTTACACATGGCCAGCAAGTCCTGATCGTGAATCCCATAAGGCCTCGAGCTTTACAGGACAAATGGTCAGGCCCTTACCCAGTGGTGGAGCCCCTGGGTGAGGTTAGCTATTCAGTGGACCTTGGAAGGCCTGGACAGGCTCTAAAAGTGTTTCACGTGAATAGGCTGAAGGCTTTCGTCCCAAGCGGCGAAATCGCAGCACTGCTATTGGCTTCAGACGTTGAGGAAGAGGAGTCTGAACCTCTCCCTGACCTGTTCCAAAGCAGTCCTTCAGAAAGCTCTTTTGAGGGTGTCCGAGTGGCCCCTCACCAAAATGGACAAGGCTCAGTGGTTTGCCTTGGACATGAAGTAGGTGGAGGGAGGAGACAGCCTCTCCCCAGTAAAGTACAAGCAGTACAAGACTGGCCTACCCCCACTACACAAACCCAAGTGAGAGCCTTCTTAGGACTCACGGGTTATTACCGCAATTTTGTGGCAGACTATGGCACCATAGCTGCTCCTCTGACTGCCCTCACAACTCCGAAGAAACCCAAGAAGGTAACTTGGACTGACGAGTGTGAGAAGGCCTTCAATGGCTTGAAAGACTCCTTGTGCCAGGCCCCTGTGCTCAGGGCCCCTGATTATCAAAGACCTTTTATCGTGCAGACGGATGCCTCTGACACTGGGATAGGAGCTGTACTATCACAAGTAGATGAGAAGGGTAAGGAACACCCTATCGGTTTTATTAGTCGCCAGCTTAAGGACAGAGAGCTCAGATGGTCCACGGTAGAGAAAGAATGTTTCTCTGTTGTGTGGGCCCTAAGGAAGCTGCGGCCCTACCTCTATGGGACCCACTTCACTGTGCAGACTGACCATAAGCCGTTAAAGTGGCTAATGAACATGAAGGGGGAGAATCCAAAGTTGCTTAGGTGGTCCATAAGTCTACAAGGCTTCGACTTCACTATTGAGCATAGGCCAGGTGTCCAACATAGCAATGCTGATGGGTTGTCCAGAATGTTTTACCGACCTGAACAAGAGACTCATCCAGGGGTGGATTAGTTCCCCCTGTCCATAGTCTGGGAGGGGCGAGTGTTAGGAAAGATTTCGTTATTGTAGGGAACTTTCCTTCCATGTGGCAACCCCTAAACTTTTTGCTATTGTTTTCAACCTGTTTTCTTGACTTTGCCAGAGAAGTGCAGCCTTCTGCTGTACTCCTCTGGGCTTTCGCTCCTTTCTTACGGGGAAACTGACATGCCCTTAAGACAGTCAGTACCGGGGAACGCTGTTTCCCGTAGTTTCTTTTATCGTGTCGCCATTTTAGTGCAACACGACACAAGAGGGCACTGTAAGCTAAGTTACAGCTCTCTTGGGTCTCTAGCCTTCTACAGACCCTAGACACTCTTATAGGATGGTTTTTGGATCGGTGCAAGTCATTCAGGGACTGGGCTGGTGGCAGCGATCATTTGGTTTATTTTGAGCTCCTTTTGCCGTTCTGAGCACCTTTTTGCCGCGAACACAAAAGGGTGGCCCGGCTACCCAAAATGGCCGGACCACGAGGCTCCTTTGTCTAGTCCACTGTCCGTCTTGCTCCCTTTACCTTCCCCCGGGTCAGGCGACCCGGGGCCTTCCTTATTTGGGCATGTAGTTTCCCGCGAAACACGGTTGCTTTCGCGGGCTTCTACATGTCGTTTGAGTGCCCCCAGGATGTGGGCTGGGCTGTCTGGTCCCAATACACATCCTGGGTGCCAGAGAGTCTAGGGTGGTGTGAATGCCTGGGACCACTGTGGTCCGTGATTGGTCCACGTATGGTATGTGTGTTGATGAGCGGATCTCCCATTGGCTCCCCTCCGTTTTGGCGCGAAGGGAACCGTGGATAAGAGGGAGCTGGAAACACCACTACCATGTCGATCTCCTGAGTTCTTACGAACCCAGGGATACAGGAGCCAAGTATCCTGCGAACACGAGGCTGGACCGAGGAATCGCTGGTGACCCCCTGAAGAACTTCTGCTCCTCATTGCTGTCGTCCGGTGAAGCCCTTTCCACCTAAGATCGAACAAGAAGGCCTGTACTGGCGCTTCGACCTATTGGAATAGCAGGACCAGCTATTCCCGGCACCTTCATCAACTCCTGCCGTAAGCCTTCGGAAGTGTCTCTGGGCCATCCAGTTGACTGACCAGCTTACTAAGGAGTCCTGCTCTGTAATCGCCGACAGGTTGGGTGGTATTCTGAGTCCGGGGCATGCTCACACGCTTCGTTTGCTTAGCAGTCCTAAGCTAGAGGTGAGCGGTGCTCGTTTGGCTTGAATACACCCGGCCGTTCCGTTGCCCTGCTGTGGCGACAAAACTGTGCTTGTTTCTTCGATCGGGACGTCTTTTTACTCTGCACGACGACGAGACGTTCCCTGCTCTTCAGAACCTGCCAGAAGCTGCATCTATCGAGGAGGAGCTCGGGCCTGCTTGCTTCGGGGACCGGTGAGTAGATTAGCTAGGATCTGGTCGCCCTCCTGCAGTGCCTCTTGCTTTTCCCCGCTGTAAATACAGCACCCCTTGTCCGTACTCGCGCCCTGCTTCTGCCTCACAGTGGAGGCTGCGCTAGAGTCGCGGACCGTGTTCTCCTTCATTAGAGCTCCCTACAGAGCTGTTCAACGTCCTCCGAAGAGCTTCACCTTCTGCCCATTGGCACCGGCGTGTGCAGGTACTTTTGAGCGCTAGGCTCCACTCTTCGTAGGGATTGGACTACCATCCAGTTAGGGGCCTCAGAAGGCGGACATATCACACGCATTGGTTCGCACTGCCTGTTTTCCTTCCCCTGCAGGTGGATAACATATTTCGTGCTGCTAATGCTGTGAAACTGTGTATTCTGTATATATATTGAGTGGATAGTGTATGTGTTGGTTTAATATCGTTGTATGTTGCTGCTTTTACTGTGGTTATTAGTTTCAAGGCCTTATAATAAATGTGTATCTATTTTTGATATAAACAACTGTTTGGAGTAGTTTGTAAGCGCTCTTGCTTTGTGTGCTCATTGCGGGCTTTCAGTCACCCTCACCCCTCTTGAGACCTAGTCTTGACCGCCGCGATCGCTACCTTGATTGGTCTGGCTTGTCCAGAGGTTACCCTGTTCCAAGTAATTAGGTTGGCCTTCTGAACCTCTGCGCCACCAGGACAGAGTTCAGAAATC
This sequence comes from Ambystoma mexicanum, assembly GCF_040938575.1. Classification (NCBI taxonomy): domain Eukaryota; kingdom Metazoa; phylum Chordata; class Amphibia; order Caudata; family Ambystomatidae; genus Ambystoma; species Ambystoma mexicanum. The sequence goes on along the minus strand of NC_090932.1, from coordinate 574,052,598 downwards.
CGTCTTAACAAGAAGCATTGAGATATCACATCTCATGCTATAGGAAGGGTCTCAGGATTGGAATGTGAAGGATTTGGATATCACATCATGCTAAAGGTAGGGTCTCAGGTTTGGTATAAGCATTGAGATATCACATCTCTGCTATCGGAAGGGTCTCAGGATTGGATTGGGAAGGAGTTGGATATCCCTTATGCTATAGGAAGGGTATCAGGTTGGAATGGGAAGGAGTTGGATATCACATCTCATGCTATAGGAATGGTTTCAGGATTGGAATGGGAAGGAGTTGGATATCCCTTCTCATGCTAAAGGAAGGTCAGGTTGGAATGGGAAGGAGTTGGATATCACATCTCGTTATAGGAAGGGTCTCAGAATTGGAATGGGAAGGATTTGGATATCACATCTCTTGCTATAGGAAGGGTCTCAGGTTTTTTATTAGAAACATTGAGCCATCACATCTCATGCTATAGGAAGGGTTTCAGAATTGGAATGGAAGGATTTGGATATCACATCTCATGCTAATTGAAGGGTCTCAGGTTTGGAAGGGGAAGGATTTGGATATCATATCTCATGTTATAGGACGGGTCCCAGGTTTGGTATTAGAAGCATTGAGATATCACATCTCATGCTATAGGAGGTGTCTCAGGATTGGAATGGGAAGGAGTTGGATATCACGTCTCATGTTATAGGAAGGGTCTCAGGATTGGAATGGCAAGGAGTTGGATATCACATCTCATGCTAAAGGAAGGGTCTCAGGTTTGATAGAAGCATTGAGATCACATCTCATGCTATAGGAAGGAACTCAGGATTGCAATGGGAGTAGTTGGATATCACATATCATGCCATAGGATGGGTCATCAGGTTTGGTATAAGCATTGAGATATCACATCTCTGCTATCGGAAGGGTCTCAGGATAGGAATGGGAAGGACTTAGATACTCATACTATAGGGAGGGTCTCAGTTTTGATATTAGAAGCATTGAGCTATCACATCTCATGCTATCGGAAGGGTCTCAGGATTGGAATGGGATGGAGTTGGATACATCTCAAGCTATCAGGATTGGAATGGGAAGGAGTTTGATATCACTTCTCAAGCTATAGGAAGGGTCTCAGGTTTGGAAGGGGAAGTATTTGGATCTCACATCTCATGTTTTAGGACGGGTCTCAGGTTTGGTATTAGAAGCATTGAGATATCACATCTCATGCTATCGGAAGGGTCTCAGGTTTGGAAAGGGAAGGATTTGCAGTTCACATGTTATAGGATGGTTCTCAGGTTTGGTTTTAGAAGCATTACGATATAACATCTCATGCTATAGGAAGGGTCTCGGGTTTGGAATGGGAAGGAGTTGGATATCACATTGAATGGGAAGGAGTTTGATATCACATCTCAAGCTATAGGAAGGGTCTCAGGTTTGGAAAGGGAATGATTTGGATTTCACATCTCATGTTATAGGATGGTTCTCATGTTTGGTTTTAGAAGCATTGAGATATCACATCTCATGCTATCAGAAGGGTCTCAGGTTTGGAATGGGAAGGAGTTTGATATCACATCTCATGCTATAGGAAGGATCTCAGGTTTGGTATTAGAAGCATTGAGATATCACATCTCATGCTATAGGAAGGGTCTCAGGATTGGAATCGGAAGGAGTTGTATATGACATCTCATGCTGTTAAGACGGATTTCTGAACTCTGTCCTGGTGGCGCAGAAGTTCAGAAGGCCAACCTAATTACTTGGAACAGGGTAACCTCTGGACGAACCAGACCAATCAAGGTAGCGATCGGATTTGGATATCACATCTCATGCTAAAGGAAGGGTCTTAGGTTTGGAAGGGGAAGGATTTGGATATCACATCTCATGTTATAGGACGGGTCCCAGGTTTGGTATTAGAAGCATTGAGATATCACAACTCATGCTATAGGAAGGGTCTCAGGATTTGAATGGGAAGGAGTTGGATATCACATGTCATGCTAAAGGAAGGGTCTCAGGTTTGATAGAAGCATTGAGATTTCACATCTCATGCTATAGGAAGGGTCTCAGGATTGGAATGGGAAGGAGTTGGATATCACATCTCATGCCATAGGAAGGGTCTCAGATTTGGTATAAGTATTGAGATATCACATCTCTGCTATCGGAAGGGTCTCAGGATAGGAATGGGAAGGACTTAGATATCACATCTCATGCTATAGGGAGGGTCTCAGTTTTGATATTAGAAGCATTGAGATATCACATCTCATGCTATCGGAAGGGTCCCAGGATTGGAATGGGAAGGAGTTGGATATCACATCTCAAGCTATCTCAGGATTGGAATGGGAAGGAGTTTGATATCACATCTCAAGCTATAGGAAGGGTCTCAGGTTTGGAAAGGGAAGGATTTGGATTTCACATCTCATGTTGTAGGATGGTTCTCATGTTTGGTTTTAGAAGCATTGAGATATCACATCTCATGCTATCGGAAGGGTCTCAGGTTTGGAAAGGGAAGGATTTGTATTTCACATATGTTATAGGATGGTTCTCAGGTTTGGTTTTAGAAGCAGTAAGATATCACATCTCATGCTATAGGAAGGGTCTCAGGTTTGGAATGGGAAGGAGTTGGATACAAATCTCATGTTATAGGAAGGATCTCAGGTTTGGTATTAGAAGCATTGAGATATCACATATGCTATAGGAAAGGTCTCAGGATTGGAATGGGAAGGAGTTGGATATCACATCACATGCTAAAGGAAAGGTCTCAGGTTTGGAAGGGGAAGGATTTGGATCTCACATATGTTTTAGGACGGGTGTCAGGTTTGGTATTAGAAGCATTGAGATATCACATCTCATGGTATAGGAAGGGTCTCAGGATTGGAATGGGAAGGAGTTGGATAGCACATCTCAAGCTATCTCAGGATTGGAATGGGAAGGAGTTTGATATCACATCTCAAGCTATAGGAAGGGTCTCAGGTTTGGAAAGGGAATGATTTGGATTTCACATGTTACAGGATAGTTCTCATGTTTGGTTTTAGAAGCATTGAGATATCACATCTCATGTTATAGGAAGGATCTCAGGTTTGGTATTAGAAGCATTGAGATATCACATCTCATGCTATAGGAAGGGTCTCAGGATTGGAATGGGAAGGAGTTGGATAGCACATCTCAAGCTATCTCAGGATTGGAATGGGAAGGAGTCGGATATCACATCTCATGCTAAAGGGAGGGTTTCAGGTTTGGAAGTGGAAGGATTTGGATATCACATCTCATGTTATAGGAAGATCTCAGGTTTGGTATTAGAAGCATTGAGATATCACATCTCATGCTATCGGAAGGATCTCAGGTTTGGTATTAGAAGCATTGAGATATCACATCTCATGCTATAGGAAGGGTCTCAGGATTGGAATGGGAAGGAGTTGGATATCACATCTCATGCTATAGGAAGGGTCTCAGGTTTGGTATTACAAACATTGTGATATTACATCTCATGCTATAGGAAGGGTTTCAGGATTGGATTGGGAAGGAGTTGGATATCACATCTCATGCTATAGGAAGGGTCTCAGGTTTGGAATGGGAAGGATTTGTACATCACATCTCTTGCTATAGGAAGGGCCTCAGGTTTGGTAAGAGAAACATTAAGATATCACATCTCATGCTATCGGAAGGGTCTCAGGATTGGAATGGGAAGGAGTTGGATATCACATCTCAAGCTATCTCAGGATTGGAATGGGAAGGAGTTTGATATCACATCTCAAGCTATAGGAAGGGTCTCAAGTTTGGAAGGGGAAGGATTTGGATTTCACATCTCATGTTTTAGGACGGGTCTCAGGTTTGGTATTAGAAACATTGAGATATCACATCTCATGGTATAGGAAGGGTTTCAGGATTGGAATGGGAAGGAGTTGGATATCACATCTCATGCAATAGGAAGGGTCTCAGGTTTGATAGAAGCATTGAGATATCACATCTCATGCTATAGGAAGGGTCTCAGGATTGGAATGGGAAGGAGTTGGATATCACATCTCATGCCATAGGAAGAGTCTCAGGTTTGGTATAAGCATTGAGATATCACATCTCTGCTATCGTAAGGGTCTCAGGATTGGAATAGGAAGGAGTTGGATATCCCATCTCATGCTTTAAGAAGGGTCTCAGGTTTGGTATTAGAAGCATTGAGATATCACATCTCATGCTATAGGAAGGGTCTAAGGATTGGAATGGGAAGGAGTTGGATATCACATCTTATGCTATAGGAAGGGTCTCAGGTTTGGTATTACAAGCATTGTGATATTATATCTCATGCTATAACAAGGGTCTCAGGATTGGATTGGGAAGGAGTTGGATATCACATCTCATGCTATAGGAAGGGTCTCAGGTTTGGAATGGGAAGGGTTTGTACATCACATCTCTTGCTATAGGAAGGGCCTCAGGTTTGGTATGAGAAACATTGAGATATCACATCTCATGTTATAGGAAGGGTCTCAGGTTTGGTAGAAGCATTGAGATATCACATCTCATGCTATAGGAAGGGTCTCCGGATTGGAATGGGAAGTAGTTGTATATGACATCTCATGCCATAGGAAGGGTAGCACATATGCTATAGGAAGGGTCTCAGGTTTGGAACACGGGAAGGAGTTGGATATCACATCTCATGCTTTAAGAAGGGTCTCAGTTTTGGTATTAGAAGCATTGAGATATCACATCTCATGCTATAGGAAGGGTCTCAGGATTGGAATGGGAACGGGTTGGATATCACATCTCTTGCTATAGGAAGGGCCTCAGGTTTGGTATCAGAAACATTGAGATATCACATCTCATGGTATAGGAAGGATCTCAGTATTGGAATGGAAAGGGGTTGGATATCACATCTCATGTTATAGGAAGGATATCAGGTTTGGTATTAGAAGCATTGAGATATCACATCTCATGCTATAGGAAGGGTCTCAGGATTGGAATGGGAAGGAGTAGTATATGACATCTCATGCCATAGGAAGGGTCTCAGGTTTGGTATAAGCATTGAGATATCACATCTCTGCTATCGGAAGGGTCTCGGGATTGGAATGGGAAGGAGTTGGATATTACATTCTTGCTATAGGAAGGGTCTCAGGTTTGGAATGGGAAGGAGTTGGATATCCCATCTCATGTCATAGGAAGGATCTCAGGTTTGCTATTAGAAGCACTGAGATATCACATCTCATGCTATAGGAATGGTCTCAGGATTGGAATGGGAAGGAGTTGGATATTACATTCTTGCTATAGGAAGGGTCTCAGGTTTGGAACGGGAACGAGTTGGATATCACATCTCATGCTATAGGAAGGGTCTCAGGTTTAGTATTACAAGCATTGCGATATTACATCTCATGCTATAGGAAGGGTCTCAGGTTTGGAATGGGGAGGATTTGTATATCACATCTCTTGCTATAGGAAGGGCCTCAGGTTTGGTATGAGAAACATTGAGATATCACATCTCATGGTATAGGAAGGATCTCAGGATTGGAATGGGAAGGAGTTGGATATCACATCTCATGTTATAGGAAGGATATCAGGTTTGGTATTAGAAGCATTGAGATATCACATCTCATGCTATAGGAAGTGTCTCTGTTTTGGGATGGGAAGGAGTTGGAGATAACATCTCATGCTATATGAAGGGTCTCAGGTTTGGTATTAGAAGCTTTGAGATATCACATTTCATACTATAGGAAGGGTCTCTGGTTTGGGATGGGAAGGAGTTGGATATCACATCTCATGCTATAACAAGGGTCTCAGGTTTGGTATTAGAAGCATTGAGATATCACATCTCATGCTATAGGAAGGGTCTCAGGTTTGGATTGGGAAGTAGTTGGATATCACATCTGATGCTATAGGAAGGGTCTCAGGTTTGGAATGGGAAGGATTTGTACATCACATCTCTTGCTATAGGAAGGGCCTCAGGTTTGGTATGAGAAACATTGAAATATCACATCTCATGGTATAGGAAGGATCTCAGGATTGGAATGTGAAGGAGTTGGATATCACATCTCGTGTTATAGTATTAGAAGCATTGAGATATCACATCTCATGCTATAGGAATGGTCTCAGGTTTGGTAGAAGCATTGAGATATCACATCTCATGCTATAGGAAGGGTCTCAGGATTGGAATGGGAAGGAGTAGTATATGACCTCTCATGCCATAGGAATGGTCTCAGGTTTGGTACAAGCATTGAGATATCACATCTCTGCTATCGGAAGGGTCTCAGGTTTGGAAAGGGAAGAAGTTGGATATCACGTCTCATGCTATAGGAAGGTTCTCAGGTTTGGTATTAGAAGCATTGAGATATCACATCTCATGCTATAGGTAGGGTCTCAGTATTGGAATGGGAAGGAGTTGGATATCACATCTCATGCTACAGGAAGGGTCTCAGGTTTGGAATGGGAAGGAATTGGATATCACATCTCATGTTATAGGAAGGATCTCAGGTCTGGTATTAGAAGCATTGAGATATCACATCTCATGCTATAGGAAGGGTCTCAGGTTTGGAATGGGAAGGAGTTGGATATCACATCTCATGCTATAGGAAGGATCTCAGGTTTGGTGTTAGAAGCATTGAGATATCACATCTCATGCTACCAGAAGGGTCTCAGGATTGGAATGGGAAGGAGTCGGATATCACATCTCATGCTAAAGGGAGGGTTTCAGGTTTGGAAGTGGAAGGATTTGGATATCACATCTCATGTTATAGGAAGATCTCAGGTTTGGTATTAGAAGCATTGAGATATCACATCTCATGCTATCGGAAGGATCTCAGGTTTGGTATTAGAAGCATTGAGATATCACATCTCATGCTATAGGAAGGGTCTCAGGATTGGAATGGGAAGGAGTTGGATATCACATCTCATGCTATAGGAAGGGTCTCAGGTTTGGTATTACAAACATTGTGATATTACATCTCATGCTATAGGAAGGGTTTCAGGATTGGATTGGGAAGGAGTTGGATATCACATCTCATGCTATAGGAAGGGTCTCAGGTTTGGAATGGGAAGGATTTGTACATCACATCTCTTGCTATAGGAAGGGCCTCAGGTTTGGTAAGAGAAACATTAAGATATCACATCTCATGCTATCGGAAGGGTCTCAGGATTGGAATGGGAAGGAGTTGGATATCACATCTCAAGCTATCTCAGGATTGGAATGGGAAGGAGTTTGATATCACATCTCAAGCTATAGGAAGGGTCTCAAGTTTGGAAGGGGAAGGATTTGGATTTCACATCTCATGTTTTAGGACGGGTCTCAGGTTTGGTATTAGAAACATTGAGATATCACATCTCATGGTATAGGAAGGGTTTCAGGATTGGAATGGGAAGGAGTTGGATATTACATCTCATGCAATAGGAAGGGTCTCAGGTTTGATAGAAGCATTGAGATATCACATCTCATGCTATAGGAAGGGTCTCAGGATTGGAATGGGAAGGAGTTGGATATCACATCTCATGCCATAGGAAGAGTCTCAGGTTTGGTATAAGCATTGAGATATCACATCTCTGCTATCGTAAGGGTCTCAGGATTGGAATAGGAAGGAGTTGGATATCCCATCTCATGCTTTAAGAAGGGTCTCAGGTTTGGTATTAGAAGCATTGAGATATCACATCTCATGCTATAGGAAGGGTCTAAGGATTGGAATGGGAAGGAGTTGGATATCACATCTTATGCTATAGGAAGGGTCTCAGGTTTGGTATTACAAGCATTGTGATATTATATCTCATGCTATAGGAAGGGTCTCAGGATTGGATTGGGAAGGAGTTGGATATCACATCTCATGCTATAGGAAGGGTCTCAGGTTTGGAATGGGAAGGGTTTGTACATCACATCTCTTGCTATAGGAAGGGCCTCAGGTTTGGTATGAGAAACATTGAGATATCACATCTCATGTTATAGGAAGGGTCTCAGGTTTGGTAGAAGCATTGAGATATCACATCTCATGCTATAGGAAGGGTCTCCGGATTGGAATGGGAAGTAGTTGTATATGACATCTCATGCCATAGGAAGGGTAGCACATATGCTATAGGAAGGGTCTCAGGTTTGGAACACGGGAAGGAGTTGGATATCACATCTCATGCTTTAAGAAGGGTCTCAGTTTTGGTATTAGAAGCATTGAGATATCACATCTCATGCTATAGGAAGGGTCTCAGGATTGGAATGGGAACGAGTTGGATATCACATCTCATGCTATAGGAAAGGTCTCAGGTTTGGAATGGGAATGATTTGTATATCACATCTCTTGCTATAGGAAGGGCCTCAGGTTTGGTATCAGAAACATTGAGATATCACATCTCATGGTATAGGAAGGATCTCAGTATTGGAATGGAAAGGGGTTGGATATCACATCTCATGTTATAGGAAGGATATCAGGTTTGGTATTAGAAGCATTGAGATATCACATCTCATGCTATAGGAAGGGTCTCAGGATTGGAATGGGAAGGAGTAGTATATGACATCTCATGCCATAGGAAGGGTCTCAGGTTTGGTATAAGCATTGAGATATCACATCTCTGCTATCGGAAGGGTCTCGGGATTGGAATGGGAAGGAGTTGGATATTACATTCTTGCTATAGGAAGGGTCTCAGGTTTGGAATGGGAAGGAGTTGGATATCCCATCTCATGTCATAGGAAGGATCTCAGGTTTGCTATTAGAAGCACTGAGATATCACATCTCATGCTATAGGAATGGTCTCAGGATTGGAATGGGAAGGAGTTGGATATTACATTCTTGCTATAGGAAGGGTCTCAGGTTTGGAACGGGAACGAGTTGGATATCACATCTCATGCTATAGGAAGGGTCTCAGGTTTGGTATTACAAGCATTGCGATATTACATCTCATGCTATAGGAAGGGTCTCAGGTTTGGAATGGGGAGGATTTGTATATCACATCTCTTGCTATAGGAAGGGCCTCAGGTTTGGTATGAGAAACATTGAGATATCACATCTCATGGTATAGGAAGGATCTCAGGATTGGAATGGGAAGGAGTTGGATATCACATCTCATGTTATAGGAAGGATATCAGGTTTGGTATTAGAAGCATTGAGATATCACATCTCATGCTATAGGAAGTGTCTCTGTTTTGGGATGGGAAGGAGTTGGAGATAACATCTCATGCTATATGAAGGGTCTCAGGTTTGGTATTAGAAGCTTTGAGATATCACATTTCATACTATAGGAAGGGTCTCTGGTTTGGGATGGGAAGGAGTTGGATATCACATCTCATGCTATAACAAGGGTCTCAGGTTTGGTATTAGAAGCATTGAGATATCACATCTCATGCTATAGGAAGGGTCTCAGGTTTGGATTGGGAAGTAGTTGGATATCACATCTGATGCTATAGGAAGGGTCTCAGGTTTGGAATGGGAAGGATTTGTACATCACATCTCTTGCTATAGGAAGGGCCTCAGGTTTGGTATGAGAAACATTGAAATATCACATCTCATGGTATAGGAAGGATCTCAGGATTGGAATGTGAAGGAGTTGGATATCACATCTCGTGTTATAGTATTAGAAGCATTGAGATATCACATCTCATGCTATAGGAATGGTCTCAGGTTTGGTAGAAGCATTGAGATATCACATCTCATGCTATAGGAAGGGTCTCAGGATTGGAATGGGAAGGAGTAGTATATGACCTCTCATGCCATAGGAATGGTCTCAGGTTTGGTACAAGCATTGAGATATCACATCTCTGCTATCGGAAGGGTCTCAGGTTTGGAAAGGGAAGGAGTTGGATATCACGTCTCATGCTATAGGAAGGTTCTCAGGTTTGGTATTAGAAGCATTGAGATATCACATCTCATGCTATAGGTAGGGTCTCAGTATTGGAATGGGAAGGAGTTGGATATCACATCTCATGCTACAGGAAGGGTCTCAGGTTTGGAATGGGAAGGAATTGGATATCACATCTCATGTTATAGGAAGGATCTCAGGTCTGGTATTAGAAGCATTGTGATATCACATCTCATGCCATAGGAAGGGTCTCAGGATTGGAATGGGAAGGAGTTGGATATCACATCTCAAGCTATCTCAGGATTGGAATGGGAAGGAGTTTGATATCACATCTCAAGCTATAGGAAGGGTCTCAAGTTTGGAAGGGGAAGGATTTGGATTTCACATCTCATGTTTTAGGACGGGTCTCAGGTTTGGTATTAGAAACATTGAGATATCACATCTCATGGTATAGGAAGGGTTTCAGGATTGGAATGGGAAGGAGTTGGATATCACATCTCATGCAATAGGAAGGGTCTCAGGTTTGATAGAAGCATTGAGATATCACATCTCATGCTATAGGAAGGGTCTCAGGATTGGAATGGGAAGGAGTTGGATATCACATCTCATGCCATAGGAAGAGTCTCAGGTTTGGTATAAGCATTGAGATATCACATCTCTGCTATCGTAAGGGTCTCAGGATTGGAATAGGAAGGAGTTGGATATCCCATCTCATGCTTTAAGAAGGGTCTCAGGTTTGGTATTAGAAGCACTGAGATATCACATCTCATGCTATAGGAATGGTCTCAGGATTGGAATGGGAAGGAGTTGGATATTACATTCTTGCTATAGGAAGGGTCTCAGGTTTGGAACGGGAACGAGTTGGATATCACATCTCAAGCTATAGGAAGGGTCTCAGGTTTGGTATTACAAGCATTGCGATATTACATCTCATGCTATAGGAAGGGTCTCAGGTTTGGAATGGGGAGGATTTGTATATCACATCTCTTGCTATAGGAAGGGCCTCAGGTTTGGTATGAGAAACATTGAGATATCACATCTCATGGTATAGGAAGGATCTCAGGATTGGAATGGGAAGGAGTTGGATATCACATCTCATGTTATAGGAAGGATATCAGGTTTGGTATTAGAAGCATTGAGATATCACATCTCATGCTATAGGAAGTGTCTCTGTTTTGGGATGGGAAGGAGTTGGAGATAACATCTCATGCTATATGAAGGGTCTCAGGTTTGGTATTAGAAGCTTTGAGATATCACATTTCATACTATAGGAAGGGTCTCTGGTTTGGGATGGGAAGGAGTTGGATATCACATCTCATGCTATAACAAGGGTCTCAGGTTTGGTATTAGAAGCATTGAGATATCACATCTCATGCTATAGGAAGGGTCTCAGGTTTGGATTGGGAAGTAGTTGGATATCACATCTGATGCTATAGGAAGGGTCTCAGGTTTGGAATGGGAAGGATTTGTACATCACATCTCTTGCTATAGGAAGGGCCTCAGGTTTGGTATGAGAAACATTGAAATATCACATCTCATGGTATAGGAAGGATCTCAGGATTGGAATGTGAAGGAGTTGGATATCACATCTCGTGTTATAGTATTAGAAGCATTGAGATATCACATCTCATGCTATAGGAATGGTCTCAGGTTTGGTAGAAGCATTGAGATATCACATCTCATGCTATAGGAAGGGTCTCAGGATTGGAATGGGAAGGAGTAGTATATGACCTCTCATGCCATAGGAATGGTCTCAGGTTTGGTACAAGCATTGAGATATCACATCTCTGCTATCGGAAGGGTCTCAGGTTTGGAAAGGGAAGGAGTTGGATATCACGTCTCATGCTATAGGAAGGTTCTCAGGTTTGGTATTAGAAGCATTGAGATATCACATCTCATGCTATAGGTAGGGTCTCAGTATTGGAATGGGAAGGAGTTGGATATCACATCTCATGCTACAGGAAGGGTCTCAGGTTTGGAATGGGAAGGAATTGGATATCACATCTCATGTTATAGGAAGGATCTCAGGTCTGGTATTAGAAGCATTGAGATATCACATCTCATGCTATAGGAAGGGTCTCAGGTTTGGAATGGGAAGGAGTTGGATATCACATCTCATGCTATAGGAAGGATCTCAGGTTTGGTGTTAGAAGCATTGAGATATCACATCTCATGCTACCAGAAGGGTCTCAGGATTGGAATGGGAAGGAGTCGGATATCACATCTCATGCTAAAGGGAGGGTTTCAGGTTTGGAAGTGGAAGGATTTGGATATCACATCTCATGTTATAGGAAGATCTCAGGTTTGGTATTAGAAGCATTGAGATATCACATCTCATGCTATCGGAAGGATCTCAGGTTTGGTATTAGAAGCATTGAGATATCACATCTCATGCTATAGGAAGGGTCTCAGGATTGGAATGGGAAGGAGTTGGATATCACATCTCATGCTATAGGAAGGGTCTCAGGTTTGGTATTACAAACATTGTGATATTACATCTCATGCTATAGGAAGGGTTTCAGGATTGGATTGGGAAGGAGTTGGATATCACATCTCATGCTATAGGAAGGGTCTCAGGTTTGGAATGGGAAGGATTTGTACATCACATCTCTTGCTATAGGAAGGGCCTCAGGTTTGGTAAGAGAAACATTAAGATATCACATCTCATGCTATCGGAAGGGTCTCAGGATTGGAATGGGAAGGAGTTGGATATCACATCTCAAGCTATCTCAGGATTGGAATGGGAAGGAGTTTGATATCACATCTCAAGCTATAGGAAGGGTCTCAAGTTTGGAAGGGGAAGGATTTGGATTTCACATCTCATGTTTTAGGACGGGTCTCAGGTTTGGTATTAGAAACATTGAGATATCACATCTCATGGTATAGGAAGGGTTTCAGGATTGGAATGGGAAGGAGTTGGATATCACATCTCATGCAATAGGAAGGGTCTCAGGTTTGATAGAAGCATTGAGATATCACATCTCATGCTATAGGAAGGGTCTCAGGATTGGAATGGGAAGGAGTTGGATATCACATCTCATGCCATAGGAAGAGTCTCAGGTTTGGTATAAGCATTGAGATATCACATCTCTGCTATCGTAAGGGTCTCAGGATTGGAATAGGAAGGAGTTGGATATCCCATCTCATGCTTTAAGAAGGGTCTCAGGTTTGGTATTAGAAGCATTGAGATATCACATCTCATGCTATAGGAAGGGTCTAAGGATTGGAATGGGAAGGAGTTGGATATCACATCTTATGCTATAGGAAGGGTCTCAGGTTTGGTATTACAAGCATTGTGATATTATATCTCATGCTATAGGAAGGGTCTCAGGATTGGATTGGGAAGGAGTTGGATATCACATCTCATGCTATAGGAAGGGTCTCAGGTTTGGAATGGGAAGGGTTTGTACATCACATCTCTTGCTATAGGAAGGGCCTCAGGTTTGGTATGAGAAACATTGAGATATCACATCTCATGTTATAGGAAGGGTCTCAGGTTTGGTAGAAGCATTGAGATATCACATCTCATGCTATAGGAAGGGTCTCCGGATTGGAATGGGAAGTAGTTGTATATGACATCTCATGCCATAGGAAGGGTAGCACATATGCTATAGGAAGGGTCTCAGGTTTGGAACACGGGAAGGAGTTGGATATCACATCTCATGCTTTAAGAAGGGTCTCAGTTTTGGTATTAGAAGCATTGAGATATCACATCTCATGCTATAGGAAGGGTCTCAGGATTGGAATGGGAACGAGTTGGATATCACATCTCATGCTATAGGAAAGGTCTCAGGTTTGGAATGGGAATGATTTGTATATCACATCTCTTGCTATAGGAAGGGCCTCAGGTTTGGTATCAGAAACATTGAGATATCACATCTCATGGTATAGGAAGGATCTCAGTATTGGAATGGAAAGGGGTTGGATATCACATCTCATGTTATAGGAAGGATATCAGGTTTGGTATTAGAAGCATTGAGATATCACATCTCATGCTATAGGAAGGGTCTCAGGATTGGAATGGGAAGGAGTAGTATATGACATCTCATGCCATAGGAAGGGTCTCAGGTTTGGTATAAGCATTGAGATATCACATCTCTGCTATCGGAAGGGTCTCGGGATTGGAATGGGAAGGAGTTGGATATTACATTCTTGCTATAGGAAGGGTCTCAGGTTTGGAATGGGAAGGAGTTGGATATCCCATCTCATGTCATAGGAAGGATCTCAGGTTTGCTATTAGAAGCACTGAGATATCACATCTCATGCTATAGGAATGGTCTCAGGATTGGAATGGGAAGGAGTTGGATATTACATTCTTGTATAGGAAGGGTCTCAGGTTTGGAACGGGAACGAGTTGGATATCACATCTCATGCTATAGGAAGGGTCTCAGGTTTGGTATTACAAGCATTGCGATATTACATCTCATGCTATAGGAAGGGTCTCAGGTTTGGAATGGGGAGGATTTGTATATCACATCTCTTGCTATAGGAAGGGCCTCAGGTTTGGTATGAGAAACATTGAGATATCACATCTCATGGTATAGGAAGGATCTCAGGATTGGAATGGGAAGGAGTTGGATATCACATCTCATGTTATAGGAAGGATATCAGGTTTGGTATTAGAAGCATTGAGATATCACATCTCATGCTATAGGAAGTGTCTCTGTTTTGGGATGGGAAGGAGTTGGAGATAACATCTCATGCTATATGAAGGGTCTCAGGTTTGGTATTAGAAGCTTTGAGATATCACATTTCATACTATAGGAAGGGTCTCTGGTTTGGGATGGGAAGGAGTTGGATATTGTTAAGACGGATTTCTGAACTCTGTCCTGGTGGCGCAGAGGTTCAGAAGGCCAACCTAATTACTTGGAACAGGGTAACCTCTGGACAAGCCAGACCAATCAAGGTAGCGATCGCGGCGGTCAAGACTAGGTCTCAAGAGGGGTGAGGGTGACTGAAAGCCCGCAATGAGCACACAAAGCAAGAGCGCTTACAAACTACTCCAAACAGTTGTTTATATCAAAAATAGATACACATTTATTATAAGGCCTTGAAACTAATAACTACAGTAAAAGCAGCAATATACAACGATATTAAACCAACACATACACTATCCACCCAATATATATACAGAATACACAGTTTCACAGCATTAGCAGCACGAAATATGTTATCCACCTGCAGGGGAAGGAAAACAGGCAGTGCGAACCAATGCGTGTGATATGTCCGCCTTCTGAGGCCCCTAACTAGATGGTAGTCCAATCCCTACGAAGAGTGGAGCCTAGCGCTCAAAAGTACCTGCACACGCCGGTGCCAATGGGCAGAAGGTGAAGCTCTTCGGAGGACGTTGAACAGCTCTGTAGGGAGCTCTAATGAAGGAGAACACGGTCCGCGACTCTAGCGCAGCCTCCACTGTGAGGCAGAAGCAGGGCGCGAGTACGGACAAGGGGTGCTGTATTTACAGCGGGGAAAAGCAAGGGGCACTGCAGGAGGGCGACCAGATCCTAGCTAATCTACTCACCGGTCCCCGAAGCAAGCAGGCCCGAGCTTCTCCTCGATAGATACAGCTTCTGGCAGGTTCTGAAGAGCAGGGAACGTCTCGTCGTCGTGCAGAGTAAAAAGACGTCCCGATCGAAGAAACAAGCACAGTTTTGTCGCCACAGCAGGGCAACGGAACGGCCGGGTGTATTCAAGCCAAACGAGCACTGCTCACCTCTAGCTTAGGACTGCTAAGCAAACGAAGCGTGTGAGCATGCCCCGGACTCAGAATACCACCCAACCTGTCGGCGATTACAGAGCAGGCCTCCTTAGTAAGCTGGTCAGTCAACTGGATGGCCCAGAGACACTTCCGAAGGCTTACAGCAGGAGTTGATGAAGGTGCCGGGAATAGCTGGTCCTGCTATTCCAATAGGTCGAAGCGCCAGTACAGGCCTTCTTGTTCGATCTTAGGTGGAAAGGGCTTCACCGGACGACAGCAATGAGGAGCAGAAGTTCTTCAGGGGGTCACCAGCGATTCCTCGGTCCAGCCTCGTGTTCGCAGGATACTTGGCTCCTGTATCCCTGGGTTCGTAAGAACTCAGGAGATCGACATGGTAGTGGTGTTTCCAGCTCCCTCTTATCCACGGTTCCCTTCGCGCCAAAACGGAGGGGAGCCAATGGGAGATCCGCTCATCAACACACATACCATACGTGGACCAATCACGGACCACAGTGGTCCCAGGCATTCACACCACCCTAGACTCTCTGGCACCCAGGATGTGTATTGGGACCAGACAGCCCATCCCACATCCTGGGGGCACTCAAACGACATGTAGAAGCCCGCGAAAGCAACCGTGTTTCGCGGGAAACTACATGCCCAAATAAGGAAGGCCCCGGGTCGCCTGACCCGGGGGAAGGTAAAGGGAGCAAGACGGACAGTGGACTAGACAAAGGAGCCTCGTGGTCCGGCCATTTTGTGTAGCCGGGCCACCCTTTTGTGTTCGCGGCAAAAACGTGCTCAGAACGGCAAAAGGAGCTCAAAATAAACCAAATGATCGCTGCCACCAGCCCAGTCCCTGAATGACTTGCACCGATCCAAAAACCATCCTACAAGAGTGTCTAGGGTCTGTAGAAGGCTAGAGACCCAAGAGAGCTGTAACTTAGGTTACAGTGCCCTCTTGTGTCGTGTTGCTCTAAAATGGCGACACGATAAAAGAAACTACGGGAAACAGCGTTCCCCGGTACTGACTGTCTTAAGGGCATGTCAGTTTCCCCGTAAGAAAGGAGCGAAAGCCCAGAGGAGTACAGCAGAAGGCTGCACTTCTCTGGCAAAGTCAAGAAAACAGGTTGAAAACAATAGCAAAAAGTTTAGGGGTTGCCACATGGAAGGAAAGTTCCCTACAATAACGAAATCTTTCCTAACACTCGCCCCTCCCAGACTATGGACAGGGGGAACTAATCCACCCCTGGATGAGTCTCTTGTTCAGGTCGGTAAAACATTCTGGACAACCCATCAGCATTGCTATGTTGGACACCTGGCCTATGCTCAATAGTGAAGTCGAAGCCTTGTAGACTTATGGACCACCTAAGCAACTTTGGATTCTCCCCCTTCATGTTCATTAGCCACTTTAACGGCTTATGGTCAGTCTGCACAGTGAAGTGGGTCCCATAGAGGTAGGGCCGCAGCTTCCTTAGGGCCCACACAACAGAGAAACATTCTTTCTCTACCGTGGACCATCTGAGCTCTCTGTCCTTAAGCTGGCGACTAATAAAACCGATAGGGTGTTCCTTACCCTTCTCATCTACTTGTGATAGTACAGCTCCTATCCCAGTGTCAGAGGCATCCGTCTGCACGATAAAAGGTCTTTGATAATCAGGGGCCCTGAGCACAGGGGCCTGGCACAAGGAGTCTTTCAAGCCATTGAAGGCCTTCTCACACTCGTCAGTCCAAGTTACCTTCTTGGGTTTCTTCGGAGTTGTGAGGGCAGTCAGAGGAGCAGCTATGGTGCCATAGTCTGCCATAAAATTGCGGTAATAACCCGTGAGTCCTAAGAAGGCTCTCACTTGGGTTTGTGTAGTGGGGGTAGGCCAGTCTTGTACTGCTTGTACTTTACTGGGGAGAGGCTGTATCCTTCCTCCACCTACTTCATGCCCAAGGTAAACCACTGAGCCTTGTCCAATCTGGCATTTACTCGCCTTTATGGTCAAGTGGGCTTTCTGAAGAGCCTGGAGCACAATCCCGAGGTGTTTCACATGGTCTTCCCAGGTGGCACTGAAAACTGCTATATCGTCCAGATATGCAAGACAGAATTCGTCCAACCCATTCAACACATGATTCACAAGCCTCTGGAAAGTGGCAGGTGCATTCTTCAATCCGAACGGCATTACCCGGAATTGGTAAAGCCCGTCGGGAGTTGAAAATGCTGTCTTCTCCTTGGCATGTTCTGCTAAAGCTATTTGCCAATAGCCCGCAGTCAGGTCAAACGTGCTGAGGTACTTGGAGGCACCCAAGGTATCCACCAGCTCGTCAGTTCGAGGCAAGGGGTGAGCGTCTGTCTTGGTGACAGCATTCAGAGCCCTGTAATCCACGCAGAACCTCAATTCAGAAGTGCCTGCTTTTGGAACCAGAACCACAGGACTGGACCAAGGACTACTAGAGGGTTCAATCACCCCAAGGTCTAACATCTTGTTGACCTCGGTCTTAATATAAGACCGTACTTTATCCGACATCCTGTATCCCCTACTTTTGGTAGGTACACTGTCTCCTGTGTCAATGTTATGTTTGCACCAAGGTGTCAAACCAGGCGACTGTGAAAACAGGGGGGAAAACTGCCTAAGCAAACTTTTCACCTCAGCCTGCTGATCAGAAGTCAGGTGAGGGGCCACTCGGACACCCTCAACGGAGCTATCTGAAGGACCGCTTTGGAACAGGTCGGGAAGAGGTTCTGACTCCTCTTCCTCAACGTCTGACGCCAGTAGCAGTGCTGCGATTTCGACTCTTGGGACGAAAGCCTTCAGCCTATTTACGTGGAACACTTTTGGAGCCTGTCCAGGCCTTCCAAGGTCCACTAAATAGTTCACCTCACCCAGGGGCTCCACCACTGTGTAAGGGCCTGACCATTTGTCCTGTAAAGCGCGAGGCCTTATAGGGTTCATGATCAGGACTTGCTGACCAGGGGTAAAGTGAATTAAGGAAGCTTTCTGGTCGTACCAATGTTTCACCAGCGCTTGTCCGGCCTTCAACTTTTCACTAGCCAAGCCCATCAGGAGTACCATCCGTTTTCTGAGCCCTAGCACATAGTCAACTACATTGGTAGTAACAGGGGGAGTGGGCATCTCCCATCCCTCTTTGACGATGGCTAAGGGTCCCCGTACGGGATGACCGAACAGAAGTTCGAAGGGGCTGAAGCCAACACCCTCCTGTGGTACCTCTCTGTAGGCAAACAACAAGCATGGTAAAAGAAGGTCCCATTTCCTCCTCTGGGGCTCCTCCAGAGCCCCAATCATGCTCTTTAGCGTTCTGTTGAAACGCTCCACCAGACCATTGGTCTGGGGGTGGTATGCAGAAGAGAACTTGTAGGTGACCCCACATTCTTTCCACATAGCCTGCATATACTTCGACATAAAGTTGCTGCCACGATCTGACACAACTTCTTTAGGGAAGCCAACCCTAGTAAATATGCCGAGTAACGCTTTTGCAACTGACTTGGCAGTTACAGTCTTTAATGGGATGGCCTCAGGATACCTGGTTGCATGGTCGACCAGCACCAGGATAAACCTATTGCCTGAGGATGTTTGCGGGTCAAGGGGACCAACGATGTCGATCCCTACCCTTTCAAATGGTACCCCCACAACTGGGAGCGGTACCAACGGAGCTTGGATTGTCGCGCCAACCTTACCAGACAACTGGCAGGAGGCACAACTCCTGCAGTGACTTTCTACTTGCACCCCCATCTTGGGCCAGTAGAAGTGCATAGATAACCTTTGCTTGGTCCTCTTCATTCCAAGGTGACCAGCAAGGGGAACTTCATGCGCCAACTGCAGGAGGAAGGGTCTAACAGAAAGGGGAACCACCAACCTCCTATGGTCTCCTTCTGTAGACTCTGTGGGCTCACTGTACAGGAGTCCACCTTCCCAATAAATCCGATGCTTCCCAGGAGGTTCACCCTCAAGCTGGGAGCAGGCCTGTCTCCTTAGGCCTTCCAGAGATGGGCACTCACGTTGGCCCTTACTGAAGTCGTCCCTATCAGGACCTCCTTCAACTAACAAGTCTTTTAGTTCAGGATGGTCGTTGGGGTCGAACACTTCAGGCATCGCCACCTCCTCGTCAGGCTCGGGCGATTGACCAACTCCCTCCACCGCAGTGGTAGGCGAGTTCGGGGGAATATTCTCTTTCCCCCGTCGGGACTTGTTGACTCCTTTCGCCTTGGGTTTCCCCTTCGGCTGGGGCGGCGTATTGGACTTGGCCAATGCTGCCCGTGCTTGAGACCGTGTGTAGGGTCTTTCGGCAGTGTCTCCTACGAGCCCTAGAGCTCTGAGATCATTGCCCAACAAGACCTTTCCCGGGACGTTTCTCTGAATGCTCACTGGAATCCTAACTGCTGTACCATTTAAAGTTAGATTAACAGGGATCACGGGAAACATACGGAGGGGGCCGTCAGCCAACTTAGTGGGCATCAGAGTAGCTCTGGCAACTTCCTCTGAGTCTACCAAGGTAGAATCCACTACAGTTCGACTGCACCCACTATCCCTAAGAGCTGGAGTATCCACTCCATTGATCAGCACACTGTCTTTAAAGTAGTGCTTGGTATTATCCGGAATCCTAGCATACGCCTCTGCGATTTTAGGCTCCCAGGAACCCAGGGACACTAAAACTACCTCAGCCTCTATTCCGCTGGGAAATGAGTCTGAGGAGAAGGATGCTCCTGTAATCTCTTCTTCCTCGTAGGAGGAGAAGGCCAGATTAGCGGAGTGGACCCCCAAAGGTCTAACCTTACAACGGGGATCCCCCTTCACATGGTCAGTTGCTCCACAAGAAAAACAAGCCCCATTGGGTCTGTTTACGTAGGGAGGCTTATTATAACCAGAGTTCTGTTTCGGAGGCGAACCTCCACTACCCTGTGAGTTCTCGGATGGCTTACCCTTATTTTTCTTTTTGTGGCCCTTATGGGAAGAAGATTTAGCAGATTCCCCACCCTCCACATCTTTGGACTTTTTCCCTTCCTCCTGCTTACCAGGATGAGTTTTGTCCTTATGGGACACTCGATGTGACACCCATAAATCTGCTGCAATGGCCAGCTTCTTAGGATCTATCTCCTTCGAATCGGCCAAATGCTGCTTAAGCTCCGGGGAAGAAGAAGCAAAAATGTGTTCCAGCATGACCAGATTGATCATGCCTTCGAAGGTAGAAACCTTATAACCTTCAACCCAGCCAGTCAAGTTTTTCAGGGACTCAGCTACATACGACACCCAAGTACCACCTTCCTTTTTCTTATACTCTCTAAACCTTTTCAAATATTGGGTCGGAGTCTTCCCAAACTTTAAAATGAGAGTCTGCTTCAACATTGCAAAATCAGCGCGCTCAGCCTTCGACATTTCCATAATGGCACTGCAACCAGAATGGGGCAGTCTGCTGAGTAACCATGCAATCTTATCCGCATTATCAACCTCTTGAACCTCGCATGCATACTCAAACGCATTTAACCAGTCCATAATGTCATTTCGTTCCTCATACACACTGAGCAGATCTTTTGGAAACCGTGGATGAGAGGAAGCCCCAGAACCATGTCCAGGACCCTTGGACCCATTTGCGAACTGAAGCTTGGCCAGTTCCAACTGGTGATCCCTGTCTTTTTGTTTTTCTGCCTGGTCGATTTTCAGTTTGGCTATGCTGAATTCAAGCTCCTGCTGCCTAAACCGCAGCTCTTGCTTCTTGAATTCAAGCATAGCCTCCCCATCAACACTGGCAGAGGAAACGTTAGACATTACATCCTCCCTGTCCTCGTGGTCGTGATGGATCAGTGCAGCGGCAGAACCGTCGGTTCTGCCAGTGAGAGCAGCCCCACCACCTTCTGCACTGTCCTCGGAAGTTATAGCGTCAAGCTGCGCTTCTTGCCACGCCACGATTCTCTGGATCATTTCCAATTTAGTGCCTTGAGAGGAAACCCCTCTCTCCGCACACATCTTCTTCAATGTTTCAGATTTCGAAGCATTTAAGGTTAATAAAGTATTCGTTTCCATACTGTCGATAGGACTATGGCCTTTTTAACGTTATATTCAATACTTTACTGCGTGTCCTGGTTGGAATAACCTGAAAACGCCTTAGCTCGTGCGCAACACTGGATACCTTCAGTCGTATCCCACCGCTGTACACCAATTTGTTAAGACGGATTTCTGAACTCTGTCCTGGTGGCGCAGAGGTTCAGAAGGCCAACCTAATTACTTGGAACAGGGTAACCTCTGGACAAGCCAGACCAATCAAGGTAGCGATCGCGGCGGTCAAGACTAGGTCTCAAGAGGGGTGAGGGTGACTGAAAGCCCGCAATGAGCACACAAAGCAAGAGCGCTTACAAACTACTCCAAACAGTTGTTTATATCAAAAATAGATACACATTTATTATAAGGCCTTGAAACTAATAACTACAGTAAAAGCAGCAATATACAACGATATTAAACCAACACATACACTATCCACCCAATATATATACAGAATACACAGTTTCACAGCATTAGCAGCACGAAATATGTTATCCACCTGCAGGGGAAGGAAAACAGGCAGTGCGAACCAATGCGTGTGATATGTCCGCCTTCTGAGGCCCCTAACTAGATGGTAGTCCAATCCCTACGAAGAGTGGAGCCTAGCGCTCAAAAGTACCTGCACACGCCGGTGCCAATGGGCAGAAGGTGAAGCTCTTCGGAGGACGTTGAACAGCTCTGTAGGGAGCTCTAATGAAGGAGAACACGGTCCGCGACTCTAGCGCAGCCTCCACTGTGAGGCAGAAGCAGGGCGCGAGTACGGACAAGGGGTGCTGTATTTACAGCGGGGAAAAGCAAGGGGCACTGCAGGAGGGCGACCAGATCCTAGCTAATCTACTCACCGGTCCCCGAAGCAAGCAGGCCCGAGCTTCTCCTCGATAGATACAGCTTCTGGCAGGTTCTGAAGAGCAGGGAACGTCTCGTCGTCGTGCAGAGTAAAAAGACGTCCCGATCGAAGAAACAAGCACAGTTTTGTCGCCACAGCAGGGCAACGGAACGGCCGGGTGTATTCAAGCCAAACGAGCACTGCTCACCTCTAGCTTAGGACTGCTAAGCAAACGAAGCGTGTGAGCATGCCCCGGACTCAGAATACCACCCAACCTGTCGGCGATTACAGAGCAGGCCTCCTTAGTAAGCTGGTCAGTCAACTGGATGGCCCAGAGACACTTCCGAAGGCTTACAGCAGGAGTTGATGAAGGTGCCGGGAATAGCTGGTCCTGCTATTCCAATAGGTCGAAGCGCCAGTACAGGCCTTCTTGTTCGATCTTAGGTGGAAAGGGCTTCACCGGACGACAGCAATGAGGAGCAGAAGTTCTTCAGGGGGTCACCAGCGATTCCTCGGTCCAGCCTCGTGTTCGCAGGATACTTGGCTCCTGTATCCCTGGGTTCGTAAGAACTCAGGAGATCGACATGGTAGTGGTGTTTCCAGCTCCCTCTTATCCACGGTTCCCTTCGCGCCAAAACGGAGGGGAGCCAATGGGAGATCCGCTCATCAACACACATACCATACGTGGACCAATCACGGACCACAGTGGTCCCAGGCATTCACACCACCCTAGACTCTCTGGCACCCAGGATGTGTATTGGGACCAGACAGCCCATCCCACATCCTGGGGGCACTCAAACGACATGTAGAAGCCCGCGAAAGCAACCGTGTTTCGCGGGAAACTACATGCCCAAATAAGGAAGGCCCCGGGTCGCCTGACCCGGGGGAAGGTAAAGGGAGCAAGACGGACAGTGGACTAGACAAAGGAGCCTCGTGGTCCGGCCATTTTGTGTAGCCGGGCCACCCTTTTGTGTTCGCGGCAAAAACGTGCTCAGAACGGCAAAAGGAGCTCAAAATAAACCAAATGATCGCTGCCACCAGCCCAGTCCCTGAATGACTTGCACCGATCCAAAAACCATCCTACAAGAGTGTCTAGGGTCTGTAGAAGGCTAGAGACCCAAGAGAGCTGTAACTTAGGTTACAGTGCCCTCTTGTGTCGTGTTGCTCTAAAATGGCGACACGATAAAAGAAACTACGGGAAACAGCGTTCCCCGGTACTGACTGTCTTAAGGGCATGTCAGTTTCCCCGTAAGAAAGGAGCGAAAGCCCAGAGGAGTACAGCAGAAGGCTGCACTTCTCTGGCAAAGTCAAGAAAACAGGTTGAAAACAATAGCAAAAAGTTTAGGGGTTGCCACATGGAAGGAAAGTTCCCTACAATAACGAAATCTTTCCTAACAGATATCACATCTCATGCTATAACAAGGGTCTCAGGTTTGGTATTAGAAGCATTGAGATATCACATCTCATGCTATAGGAAGGGTCTCAGGTTTGGATTGGGAAGTAGTTGGATATCACATCTGATGCTATAGGAAGGGTCTCAGGTTTGGAATGGGAAGGATTTGTACATCACATCTCTTGCTATAGGAAGGGCCTCAGGTTTGGTATGAGAAACATTGAAATATCACATCTCATGGTATAGGAAGGATCTCAGGATTGGAATGTGAAGGAGTTGGATATCACATCTCGTGTTATAGTATTAGAAGCATTGAGATATCACATCTCATGCTATAGGAATGGTCTCAGGTTTGGTAGAAGCATTGAGATATCACATCTCATGCTATAGGAAGGGTCTCAGGATTGGAATGGGAAGGAGTAGTATATGACCTCTCATGCCATAGGAATGGTCTCAGGTTTGGTACAAGCATTGAGATATCACATCTCTGCTATCGGAAGGGTCTCAGGTTTGGAAAGGGAAGGAGTTGGATATCACGTCTCATGCTATAGGAAGGTTCTCAGGTTTGGTATTAGAAGCATTGAGATATCACATCTCATGCTATAGGTAGGGTCTCAGTATTGGAATGGGAAGGAGTTGGATATCACATCTCATGCTACAGGAAGGGTCTCAGGTTTGGAATGGGAAGGAATTGGATATCACATCTCATGTTATAGGAAGGATCTCAGGTCTGGTATTAGAAGCATTGTGATATCACATCTCATGCCATAGGAAGGGTCTCAGGATTGGAATGGGAAGGAGTTGGATATCACATCTCAAGCTATCTCAGGATTGGAATGGGAAGGAGTTTGATATCACATCTCAAGCTATAGGAAGGGTCTCAAGTTTGGAAGGGGAAGGATTTGGATTTCACATCTCATGTTTTAGGACGGGTCTCAGGTTTGGTATTAGAAACATTGAGATATCACATCTCATGGTATAGGAAGGGTTTCAGGATTGGAATGGGAAGGAGTTGGATATCACATCTCATGCAATAGGAAGGGTCTCAGGTTTGATAGAAGCATTGAGATATCACATCTCATGCTATAGGAAGGGTCTCAGGTTTGGTATAAGCATTGAGATATCACATCTCTGCTATCGTAAGGGTCTCAGGATTGGAATAGGAAGGAGTTGGATATCCCATCTCATGCTTTAAGAAGGGTCTCAGGTTTGGTATTAGAAGCATTGAGATATCACATCTCATGCTATAGGAAGGGTCTAAGGATTGGAATGGGAAGGAGTTGGATATCACATCTTATGCTATAGGAAGGGTCTCAGGTTTGGTATTACAAGCATTGTGATATTATATCTCATGCTATAACAAGGGTCTCAGGATTGGATTGGGAAGGAGTTGGATATCACATCTCATGCTATAGGAAGGGTCTCAGGTTTGGAATGGGAAGGGTTTGTACATCACATCTCTTGCTATAGGAAGGGCCTCAGGTTTGGTATGAGAAACATTGAGATATCACATCTCATGTTATAGGAAGGGTCTCAGGTTTGGTAGAAGCATTGAGATATCACATCTCATGCTATAGGAAGGGTCTCCGGATTGGAATGGGAAGTAGTTGTATATGACATCTCATGCCATAGGAAGGGTAGCACATATGCTATAGGAAGGGTCTCAGGTTTGCAACACGGGAAGGAGTTGGATATCACATCTCATGCTTTAAGAAGGGTCTCAGTTTTGGTATTAGAAGCATTGAGATATCACATCTCATGCTATAGGAAGGGTCTCAGGATTGGAATGGGAACGAGTTGGATATCACATCTCTTGCTATAGGAAGGGCCTCAGGTTTGGTATCAGAAACATTGAGATATCACATCTCATGGTATAGGAAGGATCTCAGTATTGGAATGGAAAGGGGTTGGATATCACATCTCATGTTATAGGAAGGATATCAGGTTTGGTATTAGAAGCATTGAGATATCACATCTCATGCTATAGGAAGGGTCTCAGGATTGGAATGGGAAGGAGTAGTATATGACATCTCATGCCATAGGAAGGGTCTCAGGTTTGGTATAAGCATTGAGATATCACATCTCTGCTATCGGAAGGGTCTCGGGATTGGAATGGGAAGGAGTTGGATATTACATTCTTGCTATAGGAAGGATCTCAGGTTTGCTATTAGAAGCACTGAGATATCACATCTCATGCTATAGGAATGGTCTCAGGATTGGAATGGGAAGGAGTTGGATATTACATTCTTGCTATAGGAAGGGTCTCAGGTTTGGAACGGGAACGAGTTGGATATCACATCTCAAGCTATAGGAAGGGTCTCAGGTTTGGTATTACAAGCATTGCGATATTACATCTCATGCTATAGGAAGGGTCTCAGGTTTGGAATGGGGAGGATTTGTATATCACATCTCTTGCTATAGGAAGGGCCTCAGGTTTGGTATGAGAAACATTGAGATATCACATCTCATGGTATAGGAAGGATCTCAGGATTGGAATGGGAAGGAGTTGGATATCACATCTCATGTTATAGGAAGGATATCAGGTTTGGTATTAGAAGCATTGAGATATCACATCTCATGCTATAGGAAGTGTCTCTGTTTTGGGATGGGAAGGAGTTGGAGATAACATCTCATGCTATATGAAGGGTCTCAGGTTTGGTATTAGAAGCTTTGAGATATCACATTTCATACTATAGGAAGGGTCTCTGGTTTGGGATGGGAAGGAGTTGGATATCACATCTCATGCTATAACAAGGGTCTCAGGTTTGGTATTAGAAGCATTGAGATATCACATCTCATGCTATAGGAAGGGTCTCAGGTTTGGATTGGGAAGTAGTTGGATATCACATCTGATGCTATAGGAAGGGTCTCAGGTTTGGAATGGGAAGGATTTGTACATCACATCTCTTGCTATAGGAAGGGCCTCAGGTTTGGTATGAGAAACATTGAAATATCACATCTCATGGTATAGGAAGGATCTCAGGATTGGAATGTGAAGGAGTTGGATATCACATCTCGTGTTATAGTATTAGAAGCATTGAGATATCACATCTCATGCTATAGGAATGGTCTCAGGTTTGGTAGAAGCATTGAGATATCACATCTCATGCTATAGGAAGGGTCTCAGGATTGGAATGGGAAGGAGTAGTATATGACCTCTCATGCCATAGGAATGGTCTCAGGTTTGGTACAAGCATTGAGATATCACATCTCTGCTATCGGAAGGGTCTCAGGTTTGGAAAGGGAAGGAGTTGGATATCACGTCTCATGCTATAGGAAGGTTCTCAGGTTTGGTATTAGAAGCATTGAGATATCACATCTCATGCTATAGGTAGGGTCTCAGTATTGGAATGGGAAGGAGTTGGATATCACATCTCATGCTACAGGAAGGGTCTCAGGTTTGGAATGGGAAGGAATTGGATATCACATCTCATGTTATAGGAAGGATCTCAGGTCTGGTATTAGAAGCATTGAGATATCACATCTCATGCTATAGGAAGGGTCTCAGGTTTGGAATGGGAAGGAGTTGGATATCACATCTCATGCTATAGGAAGGATCTCAGGTTTGGTGTTAGAAGCATTGAGATATCACATCTCATGCTACCAGAAGGGTCTCAGGATTGGAATGGGAAGGAGTCGGATATCACATCTCATGCTAAAGGGAGGGTTTCAGGTTTGGAAGTGGAAGGATTTGGATATCACATCTCATGTTATAGGAAGATCTCAGGTTTGGTATTAGAAGCATTGAGATATCACATCTCATGCTATCGGAAGGATCTCAGGTTTGGTATTAGAAGCATTGAGATATCACATCTCATGCTATAGGAAGGGTCTCAGGATTGGAATGGGAAGGAGTTGGATATCACATCTCATGCTATAGGAAGGGTCTCAGGTTTGGTATTACAAACATTGTGATATTACATCTCATGCTATAGGAAGGGTTTCAGGATTGGATTGGGAAGGAGTTGGATATCACATCTCATGCTATAGGAAGGGTCTCAGGTTTGGAATGGGAAGGATTTGTACATCACATCTCTTGCTATAGGAAGGGCCTCAGGTTTGGTAAGAGAAACATTAAGATATCACATCTCATGCTATCGGAAGGGTCTCAGGATTGGAATGGGAAGGAGTTGGATATCACATCTCAAGCTATCTCAGGATTGGAATGGGAAGGAGTTTGATATCACATCTCAAGCTATAGGAAGGGTCTCAAGTTTGGAAGGGGAAGGATTTGGATTTCACATCTCATGTTTTAGGACGGGTCTCAGGTTTGGTATTAGAAACATTGAGATATCACATCTCATGGTATAGGAAGGGTTTCAGGATTGGAATGGGAAGGAGTTGGATATCACATCTCATGCAATAGGAAGGGTCTCAGGTTTGATAGAAGCATTGAGATATCACATCTCATGCTATAGGAAGGGTCTCAGGATTGGAATGGGAAGGAGTTGGATGTCACATCTCATGCCATAGGAAGAGTCTCAGGTTTGGTATAAGCATTGAGATATCACATCTCTGCTATCGTAAGGGTCTCAGGATTGGAATAGGAAGGAGTTGGATATCCCATCTCATGCTTTAAGAAGGGTCTCAGGTTTGGTATTAGAAGCATTGAGATATCACATCTCATGCTATAGGAAGGGTCTAAGGATTGGAATGGGAAGGAGTTGGATATCACATCTTATGCTATAGGAAGGGTCTCAGGTTTGGTATTACAAGCATTGTGATATTATATCTCATGCTATAGGAAGGGTCTCAGGATTGGATTGGGAAGGAGTTGGATATCACATCTCATGCTATAGGAAGGGTCTCAGGTTTGGAATGGGAAGGGTTTGTACATCACATCTCTTGCTATAGGAAGGGCCTCAGGTTTGGTATGAGAAACATTGAGATATCACATCTCATGTTATAGGAAGGGTCTCAGGTTTGGTAGAAGCATTGAGATATCACATCTCATGCTATAGGAAGGGTCTCCGGATTGGAATGGGAAGTAGTTGTATATGACATCTCATGCCATAGGAAGGGTAGCACATATGCTATAGGAAGGGTCTCAGGTTTGGAACACGGGAAGGAGTTGGATATCACATCTCATGCTTTAAGAAGGGTCTCAGTTTTGGTATTAGAAGCATTGAGATATCACATCTCATGCTATAGGAAGGGTCTCAGGATTGGAATGGGAACGAGTTGGATATCACATCTCATGCTATAGGAAAGGTCTCAGGTTTGGAATGGGAATGATTTGTATATCACATCTCTTGCTATAGGAAGGGCCTCAGGTTTGGTATCAGAAACATTGAGATATCACATCTCATGGTATAGGAAGGATCTCAGTATTGGAATGGAAAGGGGTTGGATATCACATCTCATGTTATAGGAAGGATATCAGGTTTGGTATTAGAAGCATTGAGATATCACATCTCATGCTATAGGAAGGGTCTCAGGATTGGAATGGGAAGGAGTAGTATATGACATCTCATGCCATAGGAAGGGTCTCAGGTTTGGTATAAGCATTGAGATATCACATCTCTGCTATCGGAAGGGTCTCGGGATTGGAATGGGAAGGAGTTGGATATTACATTCTTGCTATAGGAAGGGTCTCAGGTTTGGAATGGGAAGGAGTTGGATATCCCATCTCATGTCATAGGAAGGATCTCAGGTTTGCTATTAGAAGCACTGAGATATCACATCTCATGCTATAGGAATGGTCTCAGGATTGGAATGGGAAGGAGTTGGATATTACATTCTTGCTATAGGAAGGGTCTCAGGTTTGGAACGGGAACGAGTTGGATATCACATCTCATGCTATAGGAAGGGTCTCAGGTTTGGTATTACAAGCATTGCGATATTACATCTCATGCTATAGGAAGGGTCTCAGGTTTGGAATGGGGAGGATTTGTATATCACATCTCTTGCTATAGGAAGGGCCTCAGGTTTGGTATGAGAAACATTGAGATATCACATCTCATGGTATAGGAAGGATCTCAGGATTGGAATGGGAAGGAGTTGGATATCACATCTCATGTTATAGGAAGGATATCAGGTTTGGTATTAGAAGCATTGAGATATCACATCTCATGCTATAGGAAGTGTCTCTGTTTTGGGATGGGAAGGAGTTGGAGATAACATCTCATGCTATATGAAGGGTCTCAGGTTTGGTATTAGAAGCTTTGAGATATCACATTTCATACTATAGGAAGGGTCTCTGGTTTGGGATGGGAAGGAGTTGGATATCACATCTCATGCTATAACAAGGGTCTCAGGTTTGGTATTAGAAGCATTGAGATATCACATCTCATGCTATAGGAAGGGTCTCAGGTTTGGATTGGGAAGTAGTTGGATATCACATCTGATGCTATAGGAAGGGTCTCAGGTTTGGAATGGGAAGGATTTGTACATCACATCTCTTGCTATAGGAAGGGCCTCAGGTTTGGTATGAGAAACATTGAAATATCACATCTCATGGTATAGGAAGGATCTCAGGATTGGAATGTGAAGGAGTTGGATATCACATCTCGTGTTATAGTATTAGAAGCATTGAGATATCACATCTCATGCTATAGGAATGGTCTCAGGTTTGGTAGAAGCATTGAGATATCACATCTCATGCTATAGGAAGGGTCTCAGGATTGGAATGGGAAGGAGTAGTATATGACCTCTCATGCCATAGGAATGGTCTCAGGTTTGGTACAAGCATTGAGATATCACATCTCTGCTATCGGAAGGGTCTCAGGTTTGGAAAGGGAAGGAGTTGGATATCACGTCTCATGCTATAGGAAGGTTCTCAGGTTTGGTATTAGAAGCATTGAGATATCACATCTCATGCTATAGGTAGGGTCTCAGTATTGGAATGGGAAGGAGTTGGATATCACATCTCATGCTACAGGAAGGGTCTCAGGTTTGGAATGGGAAGGCATTGGATATCACATCTCATGTTATAGGAAGGATCTCAGGTCTGGTATTAGAAGCATTGTGATATCACATCTCATGCCATAGGAAGGGTCTCAGGTTTGGAGCGGGAAGGAGTTGGATATCACATCTCATGCTATAGGAAGGGTCTCAGGTTTGGTAGAAGCATTGAGATATCACATCTCATGCTATAGGAAGGGTCTCCGGATTGGAATGGGTAGTAGTTGTATATTACATCTCATGCCATAGGAAGGGTCTCAGGTTTGGTATTAGAAGCATTGAGATATCACATCTCATGCTATAGGAAAGGTCTCAGGATTGGGATGGGAAGGACTTGGATATCTCATCTCATGTTATAGGACGGGTCTCAGGTGTGGTATTAGAAGGATTGAGATATCACATCGCATGCTGTAGGAAGGGTCTCAGGTTTGGAATGGGAAGGAATTGGATATCACATCTCATGTCATAGGAAGGATCTCAGGTTTGCTATTAGAAGCATTGAGATATCACTTCTCAAGCTATAGGAAGGGTCTCAGGTTTGGAAAGGAAAGGATTTGGATTTCACATCTCATGTTGTAGGATGGTTCTCATGTTTGGTTTTAGAAGCATTGAGATATCACATCTCATGCTATCGGAAGGGTCTCAGGTTTGGAAAGGGAAGGATTTGGATTTCACATGTGTTATAGGATGGTTCTCAGTTTTGGTATTAGAAGCATTGAGATATCACATCTCATGCTATAGGAAGGGTCTCAGGATTGGAATGGGAACGAGTTGGATATCACATCTCATGCTATAGGAAGGGTCTCAGGATTGGATTGGGAAGGAGTCGGATATCACATCCCATGCTATAGGAAAGGTCTCAGGTTTGGAATGGGAATGATTTGTATATCACATCTCTTGCTATAGGAAGGGCCTCAGGTTTGGTATAAGCATTGAGATATCACATCTCATGCTATAGGAAGGGTCTCAGGATTGGAATGGGAAGGAGTAGTATATGACATCTCATGCCATAGGAAGGGTCTCAGGTTTGGTATAAGCATTGAGATATCACATCTCTGCTATCGGAAGTGTCTCAGGATTGGAATGGGAAGGAATTGGATATCCCATCTCATGTCATAGGAAGGATCTCAGATTTGCTATTAGAAGCACTGAGATATCACATCTCATGCTATAGGAATGGTCTCAGGATTGGAATGGGAAGGAGTTGGATATTACATTCTTGCTATAGGAAGGGTCTCAGGTTTGGAATGGGAAGGAGTTGGATATCCCATCTCATGTCATAGGAAGGATCTCAGGTTTGCTATTAGAAGCACTGAGATATCACATCTCATGCTATAGGAATGGTCTCAGGATTGGAATGGGAAGGAGTTGGATATTACATTCTTGCTATAGGAAGGGTCTCAGGTTTGGAACGGGAAGGAGTTGGATATCACATCTCATGCTTTAAGAAGGGTCTCAGTTTTGGTATTAGAAGCATTGAGATATCACATCTCATGCTATAGGAAGGGTCTCAGGATTGGAATGGGAAGGAGTTGGATATCACATCTCATGCTATAGGAAGGGTCTCAGGTTTGGTATTACAAGCATTGCGATATTACATCTCATGCTATAGGAAGGGTCTCAGGTTTGGAATGGGGAGGATTTGTATATCACATCTCTTGCTATAGGAAGGGCCTCAGGTTTGGTATGAGAAACATTGAGATATCACATCTCATGGTATAGGAAGGATCTCAGGATTGGAATGGGAAGGAGTTGGATATCACATCTCATGTTATAGGAAGGATATCAGGTTTGGTATTAGAAGCATTGAGATATCACATCTCATGCTATAGGAAGTGTCTCTGTTTTGGGATGGGAAGGAGTTGGAGATAACATCTCATGCTATATGAAGGGTCTCAGGTTTGGTATTAGAAGCTTTGAGATATCACATTTCATACTATAGGAAGGGTCTCTGGTTTGGGATGGGAAGGAGTTGGATATCACATCTCATGCTATAACAAGGGTCTCAGGTTTGGTATTAGAAGCATTGAGATATCACATCTCATGCTATAGGAAGGGTCTCAGGTTTGGAATGGGAAGGAGTTGGATATCACATCTCAGGCTATAGGAAGGATCTCAGTTTTGGAATGAGAAGGAGTTGGATATCACATATCATGTTATATGAAGGCTCTCAGGTTTGGTATTAGAAGCATTGAGATATCACATCTCATGCTATAGTAAGGGTCTCAGGATTGGCATGGGAAGGAGTTTGATATCACATCTCATGCTAAAGGAAGGGTCTCCGGTTTGGGATGGGAAGGAGTTGGATATCACATCTCATGTTATAGGAAGGATCTCAGGTTTGGTATTAGAAACATTGAGATAACACATCTCATGCTATAGGAAGGGTCTCAGGATTGAAATGGGAAGGAGTTGGATATCACATCTCATGCTATCGTAAGGGTCTCAGGATTGGAATAGGAAGGAGTTGGATATCCCATCTCATGCTTTAAGAAGGGTCTCAGGTTTGGTATTAGAAGCATTGAGATATCACATCTCATGCTATAGGAAGGGTCTAAGGATTGGAATGGGAAGGAGTTGGATATCACATATGCTATAGGAAGGGTCTCAGGTTTGGTATTACAAGCATTGTGATATTACATCTCATGCTATAGGAAGGGTCTCAGGATTGGATTGGGAAGTAGTTGGATATCACATCTGATGCTATAGGAAGGGTCTCAGGTTTGGAATGGGAAGGATTTGTACATCACATCTCTTGCTATAGGAAGGGCCTCAGGTTTGGTATGAGAAACATTGAAATATCACATCTCATGGTATAGGAAGGATCTCAGGATTGGAATGTGAAGGAGTTGGATATCACATCTCGTGTTATAGGAAGGATATCCAGTTTGGTATTAGAAGCATTGAGATATCACATCTCATGCTATAGGAAGGGTCTCAGGTTTGGTAGAAGCATTGAGATATCACATCTCATGCTATAGGAAGGGTCTCAGGATTGGAATGGGAAGGAGTAGTATATGACCTCTCATGCCATAGGAATGGTCTCAGGTTTGGTACAAGCATTGAGATATCACATCTCTGCTATCGGAAGGGTCTCAGGTTTGGTATTAGAAGCATTGAGATATCACATCTCATGCTATAGGAAGGGTCTCAGTATTGGAATGGGAAGGAGTTGGATATCACATCTCATGCTACAGGAAGGGTCTCAGGTTTGGAATGGGAAGGAATTGGATATCACATCTCATGTTATAGGAAGGATCTCAGGTCTGGTATTAGAAGCATTGTGATATCACATCTCATGCCATAGGAAGGGTCTCAGGTTTGGAGTGGGAAGGAGTTGGATATCACATCTCATGCTATAGGAAGGGTCTCAGGTTTGGTAGAAGCATTGAGATATCACATCTCATGCTATAGGAAGGGTCTCCGGATTGGAATGGGTAGTAGTTGTATATTACATCTCATGCCATAGGAAGGGTCTCAGGTTTGGCATAAGCATTGAGATATCACATCTCTGCTATCGGAAGGGTCTCAGGATTGGAATGGGAAGGAGTTGGATATCCCATCTCATGTTATAGGAAGGGTCTCAGGTTTGGTATTAGAAGCATTGAGATATCACATCTCATGCTATAGGAAAGGTCTCAGGATTGGGATGGGAAGGACTTGGATATCTCATCTCATGTTATAGGACGGGTCTCAGGTGTGGTATTAGAAGGATTGAGATATCACATCGCATGCTATAGGAAGGGTCTCAGGTTTGGAATGGGAAGGAATTGGATATCACATCTCATGTCATAGGAAGGATCTCAGGTTTGCTATTAGAAGCATTGAGATATCACTTCTCAAGCTATAGGAAGGGTCTCAGGTTTGGAAAGGGAAGGATTTGCAGTTCACATGTTATAGGATGGTTCTCAGGTTTGGTTTTAGAAGCATTACGATATAACATCTCATGCTATAGGAAGGGTCTCAGGTTTGGAATGGGAAGGAGTTGGATATCACATTGAATGGGAAGGAGTTTGATAGCACATCTCAAGCTATAGGAAGGGTCTCAGGTTTGGAAAGGGAATGATTTGGATTTCACATCTCATGTTATAGGATGGTTCTCATGTTTGGTTTTAGAAGCATTGAGATATCACATCTCATGCTATCAGAAGGGTCTCAGGTTTGGAATGGGAAGGAGTTTGATATCACATCTCATGCTATAGGAAGGATCTCAGGTTTGGTATTAGAAGCATTGAGATATCACATCTCATGCTATAGGAAGGGTCTCAGGATTGGAATCGGAAGGAGTTGTATATGACATCTCATGCTGTTAAGACGGATTTCTGAACTCTGTCCTGGTGGCGCAGAAGTTCAGAAGGCCAACCTAATTACTTGGAACAGGGTAACCTCTGGACGAACCAGACCAATCAAGGTAGCGATCGGATTTGGATATCACATCTCATGCTAAAGGAAGGGTCTTAGGTTTGGAAGGGGAAGGATTTGGATATCACATCTCATGTTATAGGACGGGTCCCAGGTTTGGTATTAGAAGCATTGAGATATCACAACTCATGCTATAGGAAGGGTCTCAGGATTTGAATGGGAAGGAGTTGGATATCACATGTCATGCTAAAGGAAGGGTCTCAGGTTTGATAGAAGCATTGAGATTTCACATCTCATGCTATAGGAAGGGTCTCAGGATTGGAATGGGAAGGAGTTGGATATCACATCTCATGCCATAGGAAGGGTCTCAGATTTGGTATAAGCATTGAGATATCACATCTCTGCTATCGCAAGGGTCTCAGGATAGGAATGGGAAGGACTTAGATATCACATCTCATGCTATAGGGAGGGTCTCAGTTTTGATATTAGAAGCATTGAGATATCACATCTCATGCTATCGGAAGGGTCCCAGGATTGGAATGGGAAGGAGTTGGATATCACATCTCAAGCTATCTCAGGATTGGAATGGGAAGGAGTTTGATATCACATCTCAAGCTATAGGAAGGGTCTCAGGTTTGGAAAGGGAAGGATTTGGATTTCACATCTCATGTTGTAGGATGGTTCTCATGTTTGGTTTTAGAAGCATTGAGATATCACATCTCATGCTATCGGAAGGGTCTCAGGTTTGGAAAGGGAAGGATTTGTATTTCACATATGTTATAGGATGGTTCTCAGGTTTGGTTTTAGAAGCAGTAAGATATCACATCTCATGCTATAGGAAGGGTCTCAGGTTTGGAATGGGAAGGAGTTGGATACAAATCTCATGTTATAGGAAGGATCTCAGGTTTGGTATTAGAAGCATTGAGATATCACATATCATGCTATAGGAAAGGTCTCAGGATTGGAATGGGAAGGAGTTGGATATCACATCACATGCTAAAGGAAAGGTCTCAGGTTTGGAAGGGGAAGGATTTGGATCTCACATATGTTTTAGGACGGGTGTCAGGTTTGGTATTAGAAGCATTGAGATATCACATCTCATGGTATAGGAAGGGTCTCAGGATTGGAATGGGAAGGAGTTGGATAGCACATCTCAAGCTATCTCAGGATTGGAATGGGAAGGAGTTTGATATCACATCTCAAGCTATAGGAAGGGTCTCAGGTTTGGAAAGGGAATGATTTGGATTTCACATGTTACAGGATAGTTCTCATGTTTGGTTTTAGAAGCATTGAGATATCACATCTCATGTTATAGGAAGGATCTCAGGTTTGGTATTAGAAGCATTGAGATATCACATCTCATGCTATAGGAAGGGTCTCAGGTTTGGAATGGGAAGGAGTTGGATATCACATCTCATGCTATAGGAAGGATCTCAGGTTTGGTGTTAGAAGCATTGAGATATCAGATCTCATGCTATCGGAAGGATCTCAGGTTTGGTATTAGAAGCATTGAGATATCACATCTCATGCTACCAGAAGGGTCTCAGGATTGGAATGGGAAGGAGTCGGATATCACATCTCATGCTAAAGGGAGGGTTTCAGGTTTGGAAGTGGAAGGATTTGGATATCACATCTCATGTTATAGGAAGATCTCAGGTTTGGTATTAGAAGCATTGAGATATCACATCTCATGCTATCGGAAGGATCTCAGGTTTGGTATTAGAAGCATTGAGATATCACATCTCATGCTATAGGAAGGGTCTCAGGATTGGAATGGGAAGGAGTTGGATATCACATCTCATGCTATAGGAAGGGTCTCAGGTTTGGTATTACAAACATTGTGATATTACATCTCATGCTATAGGAAGGGTTTCAGGATTGGATTGGGAAGGAGTTGGATATCACATCTCATGCTATAGGAAGGGTCTCAGGTTTGGAATGGGAAGGATTTGTACATCACATCTCTTGCTATAGGAAGGGCCTCAGGTTTGGTAAGAGAAACATTAAGATATCACATCTCATGCTATCGGAAGGGTCTCAGGATTGGAATGGGAAGGAGTTGGATATCACATCTCAAGCTATCTCAGGATTGGAATGGGAAGGAGTTTGATATCACATCTCAAGCTATAGGAAGGGTCTCAAGTTTGGAAGGGGAAGGATTTGGATTTCACATCTCATGTTTTAGGACGGGTCTCAGGTTTGGTATTAGAAACATTGAGATATCACATCTCATGGTATAGGAAGGGTTTCAGGATTGGAATGGGAAGGAGTTGGATATCACATCTCATGCAATAGGAAGGGTCTCAGGTTTGATAGAAGCATTGAGATATCACATCTCATGCTATAGGAAGGGTCTCAGGATTGGAATGGGAAGGAGTTGGATATCACATCTCATGCCATAGGAAGAGTCTCAGGTTTGGTATAAGCATTGAGATATCACATCTCTGCTATCGTAAGGGTCTCAGGATTGGAATAGGAAGGAGTTGGATATCCCATCTCATGCTTTAAGAAGGGTCTCAGGTTTGGTATTAGAAGCATTGAGATATCACATCTCATGCTATAGGAAGGGTCTAAGGATTGGAATGGGAAGGAGTTGGATATCACATCTTATGCTATAGGAAGGGTCTCAGGTTTGGTATTACAAGCATTGTGATATTATATCTCATGCTATAGGAAGGGTCTCAGGATTGGATTGGGAAGGAGTTGGATATCACATCTCATGCTATAGGAAGGGTCTCAGGTTTGGAATGGGAAGGGTTTGTACATCACATCTCTTGCTATAGGAAGGGCCTCAGGTTTGGTATGAGAAACATTGAGATATCACATCTCATGTTATAGGAAGGGTCTCAGGTTTGGTAGAAGCATTGAGATATCACATCTCATGCTATAGGAAGGGTCTCCGGATTGGAATGGGAAGTAGTTGTATATGACATCTCATGCCATAGGAAGGGTAGCACATATGCTATAGGAAGGGTCTCAGGTTTGGAACACGGGAAGGAGTTGGATATCACATCTCATGCTTTAAGAAGGGTCTCAGTTTTGGTATTAGAAGCATTGAGATATCACATCTCATGCTATAGGAAGGGTCTCAGGATTGGAATGGGAACGAGTTGGATATCACATCTCATGCTATAGGAAAGGTCTCAGGTTTGGAATGGGAATGATTTGTTTATCACATCTCTAGCTATAGGAAGGGCCTCAGGTTTGGTATCAGAAACATTGAGATATCACATCTCATGGTATAGGAAGGATCTCAGTATTGGAATGGAAAGGGGTTGGATATCACATCTCATGTTATAGGAAGGATATCAGGTTTGGTATTAGAAGCATTGAGATATCACATCTCATGCTATAGGAAGGGTCTCAGGATTGGAATGGGAAGGAGTAGTATATGACATCTCATGCCATAGGAAGGGTCTCAGGTTTGGTATAAGCATTGAGATATCACATCTCTGCTATCGGAAGGGTCTCGGGATTGGAATGGGAAGGAGTTGGATATTACATTCTTGCTATAGGAAGGGTCTCAGGTTTGGAATGGGAAGGAGTTGGATATCCCATCTCATGTCATAGGAAGGATCTCAGGTTTGCTATTAGAAGCACTGAGATATCACATCTCATGCTATAGCAATGGTCTCAGGATTGGAATGGGAAGGAGTTGGATATTACATTCTTGCTATAGGAAGGGTCTAAGGATTGGAATGGGAAGGAGTTGGATATCACACATGCTATAGGATGGTTCTCAGTTTTGGTATTAGAAGCATTGAGATATCACATCTCATGCTATAGGAAGGGTCTCAGGTTTGGAATGGGAAGGATTTGGATTTCACATCTCATGTTGTAGGATGGTTCTCATGTTTGGTTTTAGAAGCATTGAGATATCACATCTCATGCTATCGGAAGGGTCTCAGGTTTGGAAAGGGAAGGATTTGGATTTCACATATGTTATAGGATGGTTCTCAGTTTTGGTATTAGAAGCATTGAGATATCACATCTCATGCTATAGGAAGGGTCTCAGGATTGGAATGGGAACGAGTTGGATATCACATCTCATGCTATAGGAAGGGTCTCAGGATTGGATTGGGAAGGAGTCGGATATCACATCCCATGCTATAGGAAAGGTCTCAGGTTTGGAATGGGAATGATTTGTATATCACATCTCTTGCTATAGGAAGGGCCTCAGGTTTGGTATCAGAAACATTGAGATATCACATCTCATGGTATAGGAAGGATCTCAGTATTGGAATGGAAAGGGGTTGGATATCACATCTCATGTTATAGGAAGGATATCAGGTTTGGTATTAGAAGCATTGAGATATCACATCTCATGCTATAGGAAGGGTCTCAGGATTGGAATGGGAAGGAGTTGGATATCACATCTCATGCTATAGGAAGGGTCTCAGGTTTGGTAGAAGCATTGAGATATCACATCTCATGCTATAGGAAGGGTCTCAGGATTGGAATGGGAAGGAGTAGTATATGACATCTCATGCCATAGGAAGGGTCTCAGGTTTGGTATAAGCATTGAGATATCACATCTCTGCTATCGGAAGTGTCTCAGGATTGGAATGGGAAGGAATTGGATATCCCATCTCATGTCATAGGAAGGATCTCAGGTTTGCTATTAGAAGCACTGAGATATCACATCTCATGCTATAGGAATGGTCTCAGGATTGGAATGGGAAGGAGTTGGATATTACATTCTTGCTATAGGAAGGGTCTCAGGTTTGGAATGGGAAGGAGTTGGATATCCCATCTCATGTCATAGGAAGGATCTCAGGTTTGCTATTAGAAGCACTGAGATATCACATCTCATGCTATAGGAATGGTCTCAGGATTGGAATGGGAAGGAGTTGGATATTACATTCTTGCTATAGGAAGGGTCTCAGGTTTGGAACGGGAAGGAGTTGGATATCACATCTCATGCTTTAAGAAGGGTCTCAGTTTTGGTATTAGAAGCATTGAGATATCACATCTCATGCTATAGGAAGGGTCTCAGGATTGGAATGGGAAGGAGTTGGATATCACATCTCATGCTATAGGAAGGGTCTCAGGTTTGGTATTACAAGCATTGCGATATTACATCTCATGCTATAGGAAGGGTCTCAGGTTTGGAATGGGGAGGATTTGTATATCACATCTCTTGCTATAGGAAGGGCCTCAGGTTTGGTATGAGAAACATTGAGATATCACATCTCATGGTATAGGAAGGATCTCAGGATTGGAATGGGAAGGAGTTGGATATCACATCTCATGTTATAGGAAGGATATCAGGTTTGGTATTAGAAGCATTGAGATATCACATCTCATGCTATAGGAAGTGTCTCTGTTTTGGGATGGGAAGGAGTTGGAGATAACATCTCATGCTATATGAAGGGTCTCAGGTTTGGTATTAGAAGCTTTGAGATATCACATTTCATACTATAGGAAGGGTCTCTGGTTTGGGATGGGAAGGAGTTGGATATCACATCTCATGCTATAACAAGGGTCTCAGGTTTGGTATTAGAAGCATTGAGATATCACATCTCATGCTATAGGAAGGGTCTCAGGTTTGGAATGGGAAGGAGTTGGATATCACATCTCAGGCTATAGGAAGGATCTCAGTTTTGGAATGAGAAGGAGTTGGATATCACATATCATGTTATATGAAGGCTCTCAGGTTTGGTATTAGAAGCATTGAGATATCACATCTCATGCTATAGTAAGGGTCTCAGGATTGGCATGGGAAGGAGTTTGATATCACATCTCATGCTAAAGGAAGGGTCTCCGGTTTGGGATGGGAAGGAGTTGGATATCACATCTCATGTTATAGGAAGGATCTCAGGTTTGGTATTAGAAACATTGAGATAACACATCTCATGCTATAGGAAGGGTCTCAAGATTGAAATGGGAAGGAGTTGGATATCACATCTCATGCTATCGTAAGGGTCTCGGGATTGGAATAGGAAGGAGTTGGATATCCCATCTCATGCTTTAAGAAGGGTCTCAGGTTTGGTATTAGAAGCATTGAGATATCACATCTCATGCTATAGGAAGGGTCTAAGGATTGGAATGGGAAGGAGTTGGATATCACACATGCTATAGGAAGGGTCTCAGGTTTGGTACTACAAGCATTGTGATATTACATCTCATGCTATAGGAAGGGTCTCAGGATTGGATTGGGAAGTAGTTGGATATCACATCTGATGCTATAGGAAGGGTCTCAGGTTTGGAATGGGAAGGATTTGTACATCACATCTCTTGCTATAGGAAGGGCCTCAGGTTTGGTATGAGAAACATTGAAATATCACATCTCATGGTATAGGAAGGATCTCAGGATTGGAATGTGAAGGAGTTGGATATCACATCTCGTGTTATAGGAAGGATATCAAGTTTGGTATTAGAAGCATTGAGATATCACATCTCATGCTATAGGAAGGGTCTCAGGTTTGGTAGAAGCATTGAGATATCACATCTCATGCTATAGGAAGGGTCTCAGGATTGGAATGGGAAGGAGTAGTATATGACCTCTCATGCCATAGGAATGGTCTCAGGTTTGGTACAAGCATTGAGATATCACATCTCTGCTATCGGAAGGGTCTCAGGTTTGGAAAGGGAAGGAGTTGGATATCACGTCTCATGCTATAGGAAGGTTCTCAGGTTTGGTATTAGAAGCATTGAGATATCACATCTCATGCTATAGGAAGGGTCTCAGTATTGGAATGGGAAGGAGTTGGATATCACATCTCATGCTACAGGAAGGGTCTCAGGTTTGGAATGGGAAGGAATTGGATATCACATCTCATGTTATAGGAAGGATCTCAGGTCTGGTATTAGAAGCATTGTGATATCACATCTCATGCCATAGGAAGGGTCTCAGGTTTGGAGTGGGAAGGAGTTGGATATCACATCTCATGCTATAGGAAGGGTCTCAGGTTTGGTAGAAGCATTGAGATATCACATCTCATGCTATAGGAAGGGTCTCCGGATTGGAATGGGTAGTAGTTGTATATTACATCTCATGCCATAGGAAGGGTCTCAGGTTTGGTATAAGCATTGAGATATCACATCTCTGCTATCGGAAGGGTCTCAGGATTGGAATGGGAAGGAGTTGGATATCCCATCTCATGTTATAGGAAGGGTCTCAGGTTTGGTATTAGAAGCATTGAGATATCACATCTCATGCTATAGGAAAGGTCTCAGGATTGGGATGGGAAGGACTTGGATATCTCATCTCATGTTATAGGACGGGTCTCAGGTGTGGTATTAGAAGGATTGAGATATCACATCGCATGCTGTAGGAAGGGTCTCAGGTTTGGAATGGGAAGGAATTGGATATCACATCTCATGTCATAGGAAGGATCTCAGGTTTGCTATTAGAAGCATTGAGATATCACTTCTCAAGCTATAGGAAGGGTCTCAGGTTTGGAAAGGAAAGGATTTGGATTTCACATCTCATGTTGTAGGATGGTTCTCATGTTTGGTTTTAGAAGCATTGAGATATCACATCTCATGCAATAGGAAGGGTCTAAGGATTGGAATGGGAAGGAGTTGGATATCACACATGCTATAGGAAGGGTCTCAGGTTTGGTATTACAAGCATTGTGATATTACATCTCATGCTATAGGAAGGGTCTTAGGATTGGATTGGGAAGTAGTTGGATATCACATCTGATGCTATAGGAAGGGTCTCAGGTTTGGAATGGGAAGGATTTGTACATCACATCTCTTGCTATAGGAAGGGCCTCAGGTTTGGTATGAGAAACATTGAAATATCACATCTCATGGTATAGGAAGGATCTCAGGATTGGAATGTGAAGGAGTTGGATATCACATGTCGTGTTATAGGAAGGATATCAAGTTTGGTATTAGAAGCATTGAGATATCACATCTCATGCTATAGGAATGGTCTCAGGTTTGGTAGAAGCATTGAGATATCACATCTCATGCTATAGGAAGGGTCTCAGGATTGGAATGGGAAGGAGTAGTATATGACCTCTCAAGCCATAGGAATGGTCTCAGGTTTGGTACAAGCATTGAGATATCACATCTCTGCTATCGGAAGGGTCTCAGGTTTGGAAAGGGAAGGAGTTGGATATCACCTCTCATGCTATAGGAAGGTTCTCAGGTTTGGTATTAGAAGCATTGAGATATCACATCTCATGCTATAGGTAGGGTCTCAGTATTGGAATGGGAAGGAGTTGGATATCACATCTCATGCTACAGGAAGGGTCTCAGGTTTGGAATGGGAAGGAATTGGATATCACATCTCATGTTATAGGAAGGATCTCAGGTCTGGTATTAGAAGCATTGTGATATCACATCTCATGCCATAGGAAGGGTCTCAGGTTTGGAGTGGGAAGGAGTTGGATATCACATCTCATGCTATAGGAAGGGTCTCAGGTTTGGTAGAAGCATTGAGATATCACATCTCATGCTATAGGAAGGGTCTCCGGATTGGAATGGGTAGTAGTTGTATATTACATCTCATGCCATAGGAAGGGTCTCAGGTTTGGTATAAGCATTGAGATATCACATCTCTGCTATCGGAAGGGTCTCAGGATTGTAATGGGAAGGAGTTGGATATCCCATCTCATGTTATAGGAAGGGTCTCAGGTTTGGTATTAGAAGCATTGAGATATCACATCTCATGCTATAGGAAAGGTCTCAGGATTGGGATGGGAAGGACTTGGATATCTCATCTCATGTTATAGGACGGGTCTCAGGTGTGGTATTAGAAGGATTGAGATATCACATCGCATGCTGTAGGAAGGGTCTCAGGTTTGGAATGGGAAGGATTTGGATTTCACATATGTTATAGGATGGTTCTCAGTTTTGGTATTAGAAGCATTGAGATATCACATCTCATGCTATAGGAAGGGTCTCAGGTTTGGAATGGGAAGGATTTGGATTTCACATCTCATGTTGTAGGATGGTTCTCATGTTTGGTTTTAGAAGCATTGAGATATCACATCTCATGCTATCGGAAGGGTCTCAGGTTTGGAAAGGGAAGGATTTGGATTTCACATATGTTATAGGATGGTTCTCAGTTTTGGTATTAGAAGCATTGAGATATCACATCTCATGCTATAGGAAGGGTCTCAGGATTGGAATGGGAACGAGTTGGATATCACATCTCATGCTATAGGAAGGGTCTCAGGATTGGATTGGGAAGGAGTCGGATATCACATCCCATGCTATAGGAAAGGTCTCAGGTTTGGAATGGGAATGATTTGTATATCACATCTCTTGCTATAGGAAGGGCCTCAGGTTTGGTATCAGAAACATTGAGATATCACATCTCATGGTATAGGAAGGATCTCAGTATTGGAATGGAAAGGGGTTGGATATCACATCTCATGTTATAGGAAGGATATCAGGTTTGGTATTAGAAGCATTGAGATATCACATCTCATGCTATAGGAAGGGTCTCAGGATTGGAATGGGAAGGAGTTGGATATCACATCTCATGCTATAGGAAGGGTCTCAGGTTTGGTAGAAGCATTGAGATATCACATCTCATGCTATAGGAAGGGTCTCAGGATTGGAATGGGAAGGAGTAGTATATGACATCTCATGCCATAGGAAGGGTCTCAGGTTTGGTATAAGCATTGAGATATCACATCTCTGCTATCGGAAGTGTCTCAGGATTGGAATGGGAAGGAATTGGATATCCCATCTCATGTCATAGGAAGGATCTCAGGTTTGCTATTAGAAGCACTGAGATATCACATCTCATGCTATAGGAATGGTCTCAGGATTGGAATGGGAAGGAGTTGGATATTACATTCTTG
Source organism: Ambystoma mexicanum (assembly GCF_040938575.1). Lineage (NCBI taxonomy): Eukaryota > Metazoa > Chordata > Amphibia > Caudata > Ambystomatidae > Ambystoma > Ambystoma mexicanum. Next base: position 574,007,899 of record NC_090932.1, on the reverse strand, counting down.
CTATAGGAAGGGTCTCAGGTTTGGAATGGGAAGGAGTTGGATATCCCATCTCATGTCATAGGAAGGATCTCAGGTTTGCTATTAGAAGCACTGAGATATCACATCTCATGCTATAGGAATGGTCTCAGGATTGGAATGGGAAGGAGTTGGATATTACATTCTTGCTATAGGAAGGGTCTCAGGTTTGGAACGGGAAGGAGTTGGATATCACATCTCATGCTTTAAGAAGGGTCTCAGTTTTGGTATTAGAAGCATTGAGATATCACATCTCATGCTATAGGAAGGGTCTCAGGATTGGAATGGGAAGGAGTTGGATATCACATCTCATGCTATAGGAAGGGTCTCAGGTTTGGTATTACAAGCATTGCGATATTACATCTCATGCTATAGGAAGGGTCTCAGGTTTGGAATGGGGAGGATTTGTATATCACATCTCTTGCTATAGGAAGGGCCTCAGGTTTGGTATGAGAAACATTGAGATATCACATCTCATGGTATAGGAAGGATCTCAGGATTGGAATGGGAAGGAGTTGGATATCACATCTCATGTTATAGGAAGGATATCAGGTTTGGTATTAGAAGCATTGAGATATCACATCTCATGCTATAGGAAGTGTCTCTGTTTTGGGATGGGAAGGAGTTGGAGATAACATCTCATGCTATATGAAGGGTCTCAGGTTTGGTATTAGAAGCTTTGAGATATCACATTTCATACTATAGGAAGGGTCTCTGGTTTGGGATGGGAAGGAGTTGGATATCACATCTCATGCTATAACAAGGGTCTCAGGTTTGGTATTAGAAGCATTGAGATATCACATCTCATGCTATAGGAAGGGTCTCAGGTTTGGAATGGGAAGGAGTTGGATATCACATCTCAGGCTATAGGAAGGATCTCAGTTTTGGAATGAGAAGGAGTTGGATATCACATATCATGTTATATGAAGGCTCTCAGGTTTGGTATTAGAAGCATTGAGATATCACATCTCATGCTATAGTAAGGGTCTCAGGATTGGCATGGGAAGGAGTTTGATATCACATCTCATGCTAAAGGAAGGGTCTCCGGTTTGGGATGGGAAGGAGTTGGATATCACATCTCATGTTATAGGAAGGATCTCAGGTTTGGTATTAGAAACATTGAGATAACACATCTCATGCTATAGGAAGGGTCTCAAGATTGAAATGGGAAGGAGTTGGATATCACATCTCATGCTATCGTAAGGGTCTCAGGATTGGAATAGGAAGGAGTTGGATATCCCATCTCATGCTTTAAGAAGGGTCTCAGGTTTGGTATTAGAAGCATTGAGATATCACATCTCATGCTATAGGAAGGGTCTAAGGATTGGAATGGGAAGGAGTTGGATATCACACATGCTATAGGAAGGGTCTCAGGTTTGGTACTACAAGCATTGTGATATTACATCTCATGCTATAGGAAGGGTCTCAGGATTGGATTGGGAAGTAGTTGGATATCACATCTGATGCTATAGGAAGGGTCTCAGGTTTGGAATGGGAAGGATTTGTACATCACATCTCTTGCTATAGGAAGGGCCTCAGGTTTGGTATGAGAAACATTGAAATATCACATCTCATGGTATAGGAAGGATCTCAGGATTGGAATGTGAAGGAGTTGGATATCACATCTCGTGTTATAGGAAGGATATCAAGTTTGGTATTAGAAGCATTGAGATATCACATCTCATGCTATAGGAAGGGTCTCAGGTTTGGTAGAAGCATTGAGATATCACATCTCATGCTATAGGAAGGGTCTCAGGATTGGAATGGGAAGGAGTAGTATATGACCTCTCATGCCATAGGAATGGTCTCAGGTTTGGTACAAGCATTGAGATATCACATCTCTGCTATCGGAAGGGTCTCAGGTTTGGAAAGGGAAGGAGTTGGATATCACGTCTCATGCTATAGGAAGGTTCTCAGGTTTGGTATTAGAAGCATTGAGATATCACATCTCATGCTATAGGAAGGGTCTCAGTATTGGAATGGGAAGGAGTTGGATATCACATCTCATGCTACAGGAAGGGTCTCAGGTTTGGAATGGGAAGGAATTGGATATCACATCTCATGTTATAGGAAGGATCTCAGGTCTGGTATTAGAAGCATTGTGATATCACATCTCATGCCATAGGAAGGGTCTCAGGTTTGGAGTGGGAAGGAGTTGGATATCACATCTCATGCTATAGGAAGGGTCTCAGGTTTGGTAGAAGCATTGAGATATCACATCTCATGCTATAGGAAGGGTCTCCGGATTGGAATGGGTAGTAGTTGTATATTACATCTCATGCCATAGGAAGGGTCTCAGGTTTGGTATAAGCATTGAGATATCACATCTCTGCTATCGGAAGGGTCTCAGGATTGGAATGGGAAGGAGTTGGATATCCCATCTCATGTTATAGGAAGGGTCTCAGGTTTGGTATTAGAAGCATTGAGATATCACATCTCATGCTATAGGAAAGGTCTCAGGATTGGGATGGGAAGGACTTGGATATCTCATCTCATGTTATAGGACGGGTCTCAGGTGTGGTATTAGAAGGATTGAGATATCACATCGCATGCTGTAGGAAGGGTCTCAGGTTTGGAATGGGAAGGAATTGGATATCACATCTCATGTCATAGGAAGGATCTCAGGTTTGCTATTAGAAGCATTGAGATATCACTTCTCAAGCTATAGGAAGGGTCTCAGGTTTGGAAAGGGAAGGATTTGGATTTCACATCTCATGTTGTAGGATGGTTCTCATGTTTGGTTTTAGAAGCATTGAGATATCACATCTCATGCTATCGGAAGGGTCTCAGGTTTGGAAAGGGAAGGATTTGGATTTCACATATGTTATAGGATGGTTCTCAGGTTTGGTTTTAGAAGCAGTAAGATATCACATCTCATGTTATAGGAAAGGTCTCAGGATTGGAATGGGAAGGAGTTGGATATCACATCACATGCTAAAGGAAAGGTCTCAGGTTTGGAAGGGGAAGGATTTGGATATCCCATCTCATGTCATGGGAAGGATCTCAGGTTTGCTATTAGAAGCACTGAGATATCACATCTCATGCTATCGGAAGGGTCTCAGGTTTGGAATGGGAAGGAGTTGGATACAAATCTCATGTTATAGGAAGGATCTCAGGTTTGGTATTAGAAGCATTGAGATATCACATATCATGCTATAGGAAAGGTCTCAGGATTGGAATGGGAAGGAGTTGGATATCACAACACATGCTAAAGGAAAGGTCTCAGGTTTGGAAGGGGAAGGATTTGGATCTCACATATGTTTTAGGACGGGTGTCAGGTTTGGTATTAGAAGCATTGAGATATCACATCTCATGGTATAGGAAGGGTCTCAGGATTGGAATGGGAAGGAGTTGGATAGCACATCTCAAGCTATCTCAGGATTGCAATGGGAAGGAGTTTGATATCACATCTCAAGCTATAGGAAGGGTCTCAGGTTTGGAAAGGGAATGATTTGGATTTCACATGTTACAGGATAGTTCTCATGTTTGGTTTTAGAAGCATTGAGATATCACATCTCATGTTATAGGAAGGATCTCAGATTTGGTATTAGAAGCATTGAGATATCACATCTCATGCTATAGGAAGGGTCTCAGGTTTGGAATGGGAAGGAGTTGGATATTACATCTCATGCTATAGGAAGGATCTCAGGTTTGGTGTTAGAAGCATTGAGATATCAGATCTCATGCTATCGGAAGGATCTCAGGTTTGGTATTAGAAGCATTGAGATATCACATCTCATGCTACCAGAAGGGTCTCAGGATTGGAATGGGAAGGAGTCGGATATCACATCTCATGCTAAAGGGAGGGTTTCAGGTTTGGAAGTGGAAGGATTTGGATATCACATCTCATGTTATAGGAAGATCTCAGGTTTGGTATTAGAAGCATTGAGATATCACATCTCATGCTATCAGAAGGATCTCAGGTTTGGTATTAGAAGCATTGAGATATCACATCTCATGCTATAGGAAGGGTCTCAGGATTGGAATGGGAAGGAGTTGGATATCACATCTCATGCTATAGGAAGGGTCTCAGGTTTGGTATTACAAACATTGTGATATTACATCTCATGCTATAGGAAGGGTTTCAGGATTGGATTGGGAAGGAGTTGGATATCACATCTCATGCTATAGGAAGGGTCTCAGGTTTGGAATGGGAAGGATTTGTACATCACATCTCTTGCTATAGGAAGGGCCTCAGGTTTGGTAAGAGAAACATTAAGATATCACATCTCATGCTATCGGAAGGGTCTCAGTATTGGAATGGGAAGGAGTTGGATATCACATCTCAAGCTATCTCAGGATTGGAATGGAAAGGAGTTTGATATCACATCTCAAGCTATAGGAAGGGTCTCAAGTTTGGAAGGGGAAGGATTTGGATTTCACATCTCATGTTTTAGGACGGGTCTCAGGTTTGGTATTAGAAACATTGAGATATCACATCTCATGGTATAGGAAGGGTTTCAGGATTGGAATGGGAAGGAGTTGGATATCACATCTCATGCAATAGGAAGGGTCTCAGGTTTGATAGAAGCATTGAGATATCACATCTCATGCTATAGGAAGGGTCTCAGGATTGGAATGGGAAGGAGTTGGATATCACATCTCATGCCATAGGAAGAGTCTCAGGTTTGGTATAAGCATTGAGATATCACATCTCTGCTATCGTAAGGGTCTCAGGATTGGAATAGGAAGGAGTTGGATATCCCATCTCATGCTTTAAGAAGGGTCTCAGGTTTGGTATTAGAAGCATTGAGATATCACATCTCATGCTATAGGAAGGGTCTAAGGATTGGAATGGGAAGGAGTTGGATATCACATCTTATGCTATAGGAAGGGTCTCAGGTTTGGTATTACAAGCATTGTGATATTATATCTCATGCTATAGGAAGGGTCTCAGGATTGGATCGGGAAGGAGTTGGATATCACATCTCATGCTATAGGAAGGGTCTCAGGTTTGGAATGGGAAGGGTTTGTACATCACATCTCTTGCTATAGGAAGGGCCTCAGGTTTGGTATGAGAAACATTGAGATATCACATCTCATGTTATAGGAAGGATATCAGGTTTGGTATTAGAAGCATTGAGATATCACATCTCATGATATAGGAAGGGTCTCAGGATTGGAATGGGAAGGAGTTGGATATCACATCTCATGCTATAGGAAGGGTCTCAGGTTTGGTAGAAGCATTGAGATATCACATCTCATGCTATAGGAAGGGTCTCCGGATTGGAATGGGAAGTAGTTGTATATGACATCTCATGCCATAGGAAGGGTAGCACATATGCTATAGGAAGGGTCTCAGGTTTGGAACACGGGAAGGAGTTGGATATCACATCTCATGCTTTAAGAAGGGTCTCAGTTTTGGTATTAGAAGCATTGAGATATCACATCTCATGCTATAGGAAGGAACTCAGGATTGCAATGGGAAGTAGTTGGATATCACATATCATGCCATAGGATGGGTCATCAGGTTTGGTATAAGCATTGAGATATCACATCTCTGCTATCGGAAGGGTCTCAGGATAGGAATGGGAAGGACTTAGATACTCATACTATAGGGAGGGTCTCAGTTTTGATATTAGAAGCATTGAGCTATCACATCTCATGCTATCGGAAGGGTCTCAGGATTGGAATGGGATGGAGTTGGATACAACATCTCAAGCTATCAGGATTGGAATGGGAAGGAGTTTGATATCACTTCTCAAGCTATAGGAAGGGTCTCAGGTTTGGAAGGGGAAGTATTTGGATCTCACATCTCATGTTTTAGGACGGGTCTCAGGTTTGGTATTAGAAGCATTGAGATATCACATCTCATGGTATAGGAAGGGTCTCAGGATTGGAATGGGAAGGAGTTGGATATCACATCTCAAGCTATCTCAGGATTGGAATGGGAAGGAGTTTGATATCACATCTCAAGCTATAGGAAGGGTCTCAGGTTTGGAAAGGGAAGGATTTGGATTTCACATCTCATGTTATAGGATGGTTCTCATGTTTGGTTTTAGTAGCATTGAGATATCACATCTCATGCTATCGGAAGGGTCTCAGGTTTGGAAAGGGAAGGATTTGCAGTTCACATGTTATAGGATGGTTCTCAGGTTTGGTTTTAGAAGCATTACGATATAACATCTCATGCTATAGGAAGGGTCTCAGGTTTGGAATGGGAAGGAGTTGGATATCACATTGAATGGGAAGGAGTTTGATATCACATCTCAAGCTATAGGAAGGGTCTCAGGTTTGGAAAGGGAATGATTTGGATTTCACATCTCATGTTATAGGATGGTTCTCATGTTTGGTTTTAGAAGCATTGAGATATCACATCTCATGCTATCAGAAGGGTCTCAGGTTTGGAATGGGAAGGAGTTTGATATCACATCTCATGCTATAGGAAGGATCTCAGGTTTGGTATTAGAAGCATTGAGATATCACATCTCATGCTATAGGAAGGGTCTCAGGATTGGAATCGGAAGGAGTTGTATATGACATCTCATGCTGTTAAGACGGATTTCTGAACTCTGTCCTGGTGGCGCAGAAGTTCAGAAGGCCAACCTAATTACTTGGAACAGGGTAACCTCTGGACGAACCAGACCAATCAAGGTAGCGATCGGATTTGGATATCACATCTCATGCTAAAGGAAGGGTCTTAGGTTTGGAAGGGGAAGGATTTGGATTTCACATCTCATGTTATAGGACGGGTCCCAGGTTTGGTATTAGAAGCATTGAGATATCACAACTCATGCTATAGGAAGGGTCTCAGGATTTGAATGGGAAGGAGTTGGATATCACATGTCATGCTAAAGGAAGGGTCTCAGGTTTGATAGAAGCATTGAGATTTCACATCTCATGCTATAGGAAGGGTCTCAGGATTGGAATGGGAAGGAGTTGGATATCACATCTCATGCCATAGGAAGGGTCTCAGATTTGGTATAAGCATTGAGATATCACATCTCTGCTATCGGAAGGGTCTCAGGATAGGAATGGGAAGGACTTAGATATCACATCTCATGCTATAGGGAGGGTCTCAGTTTTGATATTAGAAGCATTGAGATATCACATCTCATGCTATCGGAAGGGTCCCAGGATTGGAATGGGAAGGAGTTGGATATCACATCTCAAGCTATCTCAGGATTGGAATGGGAAGGAGTTTGATATCACATCTCAAGCTATAGGAAGGGTCTCAGGTTTGGAAAGGGAAGGATTTGGATTTCACATCTCATGTTGTAGGATGGTTCTCATGTTTGGTTTTAGAAGCATTGAGATATCACATCTCATGCTATCGGAAGGGTCTCAGGTTTGGAAAGGGAAGGATTTGTATTTCACATATGTTATAGGATGGTTCTCAGGTTTGGTTTTAAAAGCAGTAAGATATCACATCTCATGCTATAGGAAGGGTCTCAGGTTTGGAATGGGAAGGAGTTGGATACAAATCTCATGTTATAGGAAGGATCTCAGGTTTGGTATTAGAAGCATTGAGATATCACATATCATGCTATAGGAAAGGTCTCAGGATTGGAATGGGAAGGAGTTGGATATCACATCACATGCTAAAGGAAAGGTCTCAGGTTTGGAAGGGGAAGGATTTGGATCTCACATATGTTTTAGGACGGGTGTCAGGTTTGGTATTAGAAGCATTGAGATATCACATCTCATGGTATAGGAAGGGTCTCAGGATTGGAATGGGAAGGAGTTGGATAGCACATCTCAAGCTATCTCAGGATTGGAATGGGAAGGAGTTTGATATCACATCTCAAGCTATAGGAAGGGTCTCAGGTTTGGAAAGGGAATGATTTGGTTTTCACATGTTACAGGATAGTTCTCATGTTTGGTTTTAGACGCATTGAGATATCACATCTCATGTTATAGGAAGGATCTCAGGTTTGGTATTAGAAGCATTGAGATATCACATCTCATGCTATAGGAAGGGTCTCAGGATTGGAATGGGAAGGAGTTGGATAGCACATCTCAAGCTATCTCAGGATTGGAATGGGAAGGAGTTGGATAACACATCTCATGCTATAGGAAGGATCTCAGGTTTGGTGTTAGAAGCATTGAGATATCACATCTCATGCTACCAGAAGGGTCTCAGGATTGGAATGGGAAGGAGTCGGATATCACATCTCATGCTAAAGGGAGGGTTTCAGGTTTGGAAGTGGAAGGATTTGGATATCACATCTCATGTTATAGGAAGATCTCAGGTTTGGTATTAGAAGCATTGAGATATCACATCTCATGCTATCGGAAGGATCTCAGGTTTGGTATTAGAAGCATTGAGATATCACATCTCATGCTATAGGAAGGGTCTCAGGATTGGAATGGGAAGGAGTTGGATATCACATCTCATGCTATAGGAAGGGTCTCAGGTTTGGAATGGGAAGGATTTGTACATCACATCTCTTGCTATAGGAAGGGCCTCAGGTTTGGTAAGAGAAACATTAAGATATCACATCTCATGCTATCGGAAGGGTCTCAGGATTGGAATGGGAAGGAGTTGGATATCACATCTCATGCTATAGGAAGGGTCTCAGGTTTGGAATGGGAAGGATTTGTACATCACATCTCTTGCTATAGGAAGGGCCTCAGGTTTGGTAAGAGAAACATTAAGATATCACATCTCATGCTATCGGAAGGGTCTCAGGATTGGAATGGGAAGGAGTTGGATATCACATCTCAAGCTATCTCAGGATTGGAATGGGAAGGAGTTTGATATCACATCTCAAGCTATAGGAAGGGTCTCAAGTTTGGAAGGGGAAGGATTTGGATTTCACATCTCATGTTTTAGGACGGGTCTCAGGTTTGGTATTAGAAACATTGAGATATCACATCTCATGGTATAGGAAGGGTTTCAGGATTGGAATGGGAAGGAGTTGGATATCACATCTCATGCAATAGGAAGGGTCTCAGGTTTGATAGAAGCATTGAGATATCACATCTCATGCTATAGGAAGGGTCTCAGGATTGGAATGGGAAGGAGTTGGATATCACATCTCATGCCATAGGAAGAGTCTCAGGTTTGGTATAAGCATTGAGATATCACATCTCTGCTATCGTAAGGGTCTCAGGATTGGAATAGGAAGGAGTTGGATATCCCATCTCATGCTTTAAGAAGGGTCTCAGGTTTGGTATTAGAAGCATTGAGATATCACATCTCATGCTATAGGAAGGGTCTAAGGATTGGAATGGGAAGGAGTTGGATATCACATCTTATGCTATAGGAAGGGTCTCAGGTTTGGTATTACAAGCATTGTGATATTATATCTCATGCTATAACAAGGGTCTCAGGATTGGATTGGGAAGGAGTTGGATATCACATCTCATGCTATAGGAAGGGTCTCAGGTTTGGAATGGGAAGGGTTTGTACATCACATCTCTTGCTATAGGAAGGGCCTCAGGTTTGGTATGAGAAACATTGAGATATCACATCTCATGTTATAGGAAGGGTCTCAGGTTTGGTAGAAGCATTGAGATATCACATCTCATGCTATAGGAAGGGTCTCCGGATTGGAATGGGAAGTAGTTGTATATGACATCTCATGCCATAGGAAGGGTAGCACATATGCTATAGGAAGGGTCTCAGGTTTGGAACACGGGAAGGAGTTGGATATCACATCTCATGCTTTAAGAAGGGTCTCAGTTTTGGTATTAGAAGCATTGAGATATCACATCTCATGCTATAGGAAGGGTCTCAGGATTGGAATGGGAACGAGTTGGATATCACATCTCTTGCTATAGGAAGGGCCTCAGGTTTGGTATCAGAAACATTGAGATATCACATCTCATGGTATAGGAAGGATCTCAGTATTGGAATGGAAAGGGGTTGGATATCACATCTCATGTTATAGGAAGGATATCAGGTTTGGTATTAGAAGCATTGAGATATCACATCTCATGCTATAGGAAGGGTCTCAGGATTGGAATGGGAAGGAGTAGTATATGACATCTCATGCCATAGGAAGGGTCTCAGGTTTGGTATAAGCATTGAGATATCACATCTCTGCTATCGGAAGGGTCTCGGGATTGGAATGGGAAGGAGTTGGATATTACATTCTTGCTATAGGAAGGGTCTCAGGTTTGGAATGGGAAGGAGTTGGATATCCCATCTCATGTCATAGGAAGGATCTCAGGTTTGCTATTAGAAGCACTGAGATATCACATCTCATGCTATAGGAATGGTCTCAGGATTGGAATGGGAAGGAGTTGGATATTACATTCTTGCTATAGGAAGGGTCTCAGGTTTGGAACGGGAACGAGTTGGATATCACATCTCATGCTATAGGAAGGGTCTCAGGTTTAGTATTACAAGCATTGCGATATTACATCTCATGCTATAGGAAGGGTCTCAGGTTTGGAATGGGGAGGATTTGTATATCACATCTCTTGCTATAGGAAGGGCCTCAGGTTTGGTATGAGAAACATTGAGATATCACATCTCATGGTATAGGAAGGATCTCAGGATTGGAATGGGAAGGAGTTGGATATCACATCTCATGTTATAGGAAGGATATCAGGTTTGGTATTAGAAGCATTGAGATATCACATCTCATGCTATAGGAAGTGTCTCTGTTTTGGGATGGGAAGGAGTTGGAGATAACATCTCATGCTATATGAAGGGTCTCAGGTTTGGTATTAGAAGCTTTGAGATATCACATTTCATACTATAGGAAGGGTCTCTGGTTTGGGATGGGAAGGAGTTGGATATCACATCTCATGCTATAACAAGGGTCTCAGGTTTGGTATTAGAAGCATTGAGATATCACATCTCATGCTATAGGAAGGGTCTCAGGTTTGGATTGGGAAGTAGTTGGATATCACATCTGATGCTATAGGAAGGGTCTCAGGTTTGGAATGGGAAGGATTTGTACATCACATCTCTTGCTATAGGAAGGGCCTCAGGTTTGGTATGAGAAACATTGAAATATCACATCTCATGGTATAGGAAGGATCTCAGGATTGGAATGTGAAGGAGTTGGATATCACATCTCGTGTTATAGTATTAGAAGCATTGAGATATCACATCTCATGCTATAGGAATGGTCTCAGGTTTGGTAGAAGCATTGAGATATCACATCTCATGCTATAGGAAGGGTCTCAGGATTGGAATGGGAAGGAGTAGTATATGACCTCTCATGCCATAGGAATGGTCTCAGGTTTGGTACAAGCATTGAGATATCACATCTCTGCTATCGGAAGGGTCTCAGGTTTGGAAAGGGAAGGAGTTGGATATCACGTCTCATGCTATAGGAAGGTTCTCAGGTTTGGTATTAGAAGCATTGAGATATCACATCTCATGCTATAGGTAGGGTCTCAGTATTGGAATGGGAAGGAGTTGGATATCACATCTCATGCTACAGGAAGGGTCTCAGGTTTGGAATGGGAAGGAATTGGATATCACATCTCATGTTATAGGAAGGATCTCAGGTCTGGTATTAGAAGCATTGAGATATCACATCTCATGCTATAGGAAGGGTCTCAGGTTTGGAATGGGAAGGAGTTGGATATCACATCTCATGCTATAGGAAGGATCTCAGGTTTGGTGTTAGAAGCATTGAGATATCACATCTCATGCTACCAGAAGGGTCTCAGGATTGGAATGGGAAGGAGTCGGATATCACATCTCATGCTAAAGGGAGGGTTTCAGGTTTGGAAGTGGAAGGATTTGGATATCACATCTCATGTTATAGGAAGATCTCAGGTTTGGTATTAGAAGCATTGAGATATCACATCTCATGCTATCGGAAGGATCTCAGGTTTGGTATTAGAAGCATTGAGATATCACATCTCATGCTATAGGAAGGGTCTCAGGATTGGAATGGGAAGGAGTTGGATATCACATCTCATGCTATAGGAAGGGTCTCAGGTTTGGTATTACAAACATTGTGATATTACATCTCATGCTATAGGAAGGGTTTCAGGATTGGATTGGGAAGGAGTTGGATATCACATCTCATGCTATAGGAAGGGTCTCAGGTTTGGAATGGGAAGGATTTGTACATCACATCTCTTGCTATAGGAAGGGCCTCAGGTTTGGTAAGAGAAACATTAAGATATCACATCTCATGCTATCGGAAGGGTCTCAGGATTGGAATGGGAAGGAGTTGGATATCACATCTCAAGCTATCTCAGGATTGGAATGGGAAGGAGTTTGATATCACATCTCAAGCTATAGGAAGGGTCTCAAGTTTGGAAGGGGAAGGATTTGGATTTCACATCTCATGTTTTAGGACGGGTCTCAGGTTTGGTATTAGAAACATTGAGATATCACATCTCATGGTATAGGAAGGGTTTCAGGATTGGAATGGGAAGGAGTTGGATATCACATCTCATGCAATAGGAAGGGTCTCAGGTTTGATAGAAGCATTGAGATATCACATCTCATGCTATAGGAAGGGTCTCAGGATTGGAATGGGAAGGAGTTGGATATCACATCTCATGCCATAGGAAGAGTCTCAGGTTTGGTATAAGCATTGAGATATCACATCTCTGCTATCGTAAGGGTCTCAGGATTGGAATAGGAAGGAGTTGGATATCCCATCTCATGCTTTAAGAAGGGTCTCAGGTTTGGTATTAGAAGCATTGAGATATCACATCTCATGCTATAGGAAGGGTCTAAGGATTGGAATGGGAAGGAGTTGGATATCGCATCTTATGCTATAGGAAGGGTCTCAGGTTTGGTATTACAAGCATTGTGATATTATATCTCATGCTATAGGAAGGGTCTCAGGATTGGATTGGGAAGTTGGATATCACATCTCATGCTATAGGAAGGGTCTCAGGTTTGGAATGGGAAGGGTTTGTACATCACATCTCTTGCTATAGGAAGGGCCTCAGGTTTGGTATGAGAAACATTGAGATATCACATCTCATGTTATAGGAAGGGTCTCAGGTTTGGTAGAAGCATTGAGATATCACATCTCATGCTATAGGAAGGGTCTCCGGATTGGAATGGGAAGTAGTTGTATATGACATCTCATGCCATAGGAAGGGTAGCACATATGCTATAGGAAGGGTCTCAGGTTTGGAACACGGGAAGGAGTTGGATATCACATCTCATGCTTTAAGAAGGGTCTCAGTTTTGGTATTAGAAGCATTGAGATATCACATCTCATGCTATAGGAAGGGTCTCAGGATTGGAATGGGAACGAGTTGGATATCACATCTCATGCTATAGGAAAGGTCTCAGGTTTGGAATGGGAATGATTTGTATATCACATCTCTTGCTATAGGAAGGGCCTCAGGTTTGGTATCAGAAACATTGAGATATCACATCTCATGGTATAGGAAGGATCTCAGTATTGGAATGGAAAGGGGTTGGATATCACATCTCATGTTATAGGAAGGATATCAGGTTTGGTATTAGAAGCATTGAGATATCACATCTCATGCTATAGGAAGGGTCTCAGGATTGGAATGGGAAGGAGTAGTATATGACATCTCATGCCATAGGAAGGGTCTCAGGTTTGGTATAAGCATTGAGATATCACATCTCTGCTATCGGAAGGGTCTCGGGATTGGAATGGGAAGGAGTTGGATATTACATTCTTGCTATAGGAAGGGTCTCAGGTTTGGAATGGGAAGGAGTTGGATATCCCATCTCATGTCATAGGAAGGATCTCAGGTTTGCTATTAGAAGCACTGAGATATCACATCTCATGCTATAGGAATGGTCTCAGGATTGGAATGGGAAGGAGTTGGATATTACATTCTTGCTATAGGAAGGGTCTCAGGTTTGGAACGGGAACGAGTTGGATATCACATCTCATGCTATAGGAAGGGTCTCAGGTTTGGTATTACAAGCATTGCGATATTACATCTCATGCTATAGGAAGGGTCTCAGGTTTGGAATGGGGAGGATTTGTATATCACATCTCTTGCTATAGGAAGGGCCTCAGGTTTGGTATGAGAAACATTGAGATATCACATCTCATGGTATAGGAAGGATCTCAGGATTGGAATGGGAAGGAGTTGGATATCACATCTCATGTTATAGGAAGGATATCAGGTTTGGTATTAGAAGCATTGAGATATCACATCTCATGCTATAGGAAGTGTCTCTGTTTTGGGATGGGAAGGAGTTGGAGATAACATCTCATGCTATATGAAGGGTCTCAGGTTTGGTATTAGAAGCTTTGAGATATCACATTTCATACTATAGGAAGGGTCTCTGGTTTGGGATGGGAAGGAGTTGGATATCACATCTCATGCTATAACAAGGGTCTCAGGTTTGGTATTAGAAGCATTGAGATATCACATCTCATGCTATAGGAAGGGTCTCAGGTTTGGATTGGGAAGTAGTTGGATATCACATCTGATGCTATAGGAAGGGTCTCAGGTTTGGAATGGGAAGGATTTGTACATCACATCTCTTGCTATAGGAAGGGCCTCAGGTTTGGTATGAGAAACATTGAAATATCACATCTCATGGTATAGGAAGGATCTCAGGATTGGAATGTGAAGGAGTTGGATATCACATCTCGTGTTATAGTATTAGAAGCATTGAGATATCACATCTCATGCTATAGGAATGGTCTCAGGTTTGGTAGAAGCATTGAGATATCACATCTCATGCTATAGGAAGGGTCTCAGGATTGGAATGGGAAGGAGTTGGATATCACATCTCAAGCTATCTCAGGATTGGAATGGGAAGGAGTTTGATATCACATCTCAAGCTATAGGAAGGGTCTCAGGTTTGGAAAGGGAAGGATTTGGATTTCACATCTCATGTTATAGGATGGTTCTCATGTTTGGTTTTAGTAGCATTGAGATATCACATCTCATGCTATCGGAAGGGTCTCAGGTTTGGAAAGGGAAGGATTTGCAGTTCACATGTTATAGGATGGTTCTCAGGTTTGGTTTTAGAAGCATTACGATATAACATCTCATGCTATAGGAAGGGTCTCAGGTTTGGAATGGGAAGGAGTTGGATATCACATTGAATGGGAAGGAGTTTGATATCACATCTCAAGCTATAGGAAGGGTCTCAGGTTTGGAAAGGGAATGATTTGGATTTCACATCTCATGTTATAGGATGGTTCTCATGTTTGGTTTTAGAAGCATTGAGATATCACATCTCATGCTATCAGAAGGGTCTCAGGTTTGGAATGGGAAGGAGTTTGATATCACATCTCATGCTATAGGAAGGATCTCAGGTTTGGTATTAGAAGCATTGAGATATCACATCTCATGCTATAGGAAGGGTCTCAGGATTGGAATCGGAAGGAGTTGTATATGACATCTCATGCTGTTAAGACGGATTTCTGAACTCTGTCCTGGTGGCGCAGAAGTTCAGAAGGCCAACCTAATTACTTGGAACAGGGTAACCTCTGGACGAACCAGACCAATCAAGGTAGCGATCGGATTTGGATATCACATCTCATGCTAAAGGAAGCGTCTTAGGTTTGGAAGGGGAAGGATTTGGATATCACATCTCATGTTATAGGACGGGTCCCAGGTTTGGTATTAGAAGCATTGAGATATCACAACTCATGTTATAGGAAGGGTCTCAGGATTTGAATGGGAAGGAGTTGGATATCACATGTCATGCTAAAGGAAGGGTCTCAGGTTTGATAGAAGCATTGAGATTTCACATCTCATGCTATAGGAAGGGTCTCAGGATTGGAATGGGAAGGAGTTGGATATCACATCTCATGCCATAGGAAGGGTCTCAGATTTGGTATAAGCATTGAGATATCACATCTCTGCTATCGGAAGGGTCTCAGGATAGGAATGGGAAGGACTTAGATATCACATCTCATGCTATAGGGAGGGTCTCAGTTTTGATATTAGAAGCATTGAGATATCACATCTCATGCTATCGGAAGGGTCCCAGGATTGGAATGGGAAGGAGTTGGATATCACATCTCAAGCTATCTCAGGATTGGAATGGGAAGGAGTTTGATATCACATCTCAAGCTATAGGAAGGGTCTCAGGTTTGGAAAGGGAAGGATTTGGATTTCACATCTCATGTTGTAGGATGGTTCTCATGTTTGGTTTTAGAAGCATTGAGATATCACATCTCATGCTATCGGAAGGGTCTCAGGTTTGGAAAGGGAAGGATTTGTATTTCACATATGTTATAGGATGGTTCTCAGGTTTGGTTTTAGAAGCAGTAAGATATCACATCTCATGCTATAGGAAGGGTCTCAAGTTTGGAATGGGAAGGAGTTGGATACAAATCTCATGTTATAGGAAGGATCTCAGGTTTGGTATTAGAAGCATTGAGATATCACATATCATGCTATAGGAAAGGTCTCAGGATTGGAATGGGAAGGAGTTGGATATCACATCACATGCTAAAGGAAAGGTCTCAGGTTTGGAAGGGGAAGGATTTGGATCTCACATATGTTTTAGGACGGGTGTCAGGTTTGGTATTAGAAGCATTGAGATATCACATCTCATGGTATAGGAAGTGTTAGGAAAGATTTCGTTATTGTAGGGAACTTTCCTTCCATGTGGCAACCCCTAAACTTTTTGCTATTGTTTTCAACCTGTTTTCTTGACTTTGCCAGAGAAGTGCAGCCTTCTGCTGTACTCCTCTGGGCTTTCGCTCCTTTCTTACGGGGAAACTGACATGCCCTTAAGACAGTCAGTACCGGGGAACGCTGTTTCCCGTAGTTTCTTTTATCGTGTCGCCATTTTAGTGCAACACGACACAAGAGGGCACTGTAAGCTAAGTTACAGCTCTCTTGGGTCTCTAGCCTTCTACAGACCCTAGACACTCTTATAGGATGGTTTTTGGATCGGTGCAAGTCATTCAGGGACTGGGCTGGTGGCAGCGATCATTTGGTTTATTTTGAGCTCCTTTTGCCGTTCTGAGCACCTTTTTGCCGCGAACACAAAAGGGTGGCCCGGCTACCCAAAATGGCCGGACCACGAGGCTCCTTTGTCTCGTCCACTGTCCGTCTTGCTCCCTTTACCTTCCCCCGGGTCAGGCGACCCGGGGCCTTCCTTATTTGGGCATGTAGTTTCCCGCGAAACACGGTTGCTTTCGCGGGCTTCTACATGTCGTTTGAGTGCCCCCAGGATGTGGGCTGGGCTGTCTGGTCCCAATACACATCCTGGGTGCCAGAGAGTCTAGGGTGGTGTGAATGCCTGGGACCACTGTGGTCCGTGATTGGTCCACGTATGGTATGTGTGTTGATGAGCGGATCTCCCATTGGCTCCCCTCCGTTTTGGCGCGAAGGGAACCGTGGATAAGAGGGAGCTGGAAACACCACTGCCATGTCGATCTCCTGAGTTCTTACGAACCCAGGGATACAGGAGCCAAGTATCCTGCGAACACGAGGCTGGACCGAGGAATCGCTGGTGACCCCCTGAAGAACTTCTGCTCCTCATTGCTGTCGTCCGGTGAAGCCCTTTCCACCTAAGATCGAACAAGAAGGCCTGTACTGGCGCTTCGACCTATTGGAATAGCAGGACCAGCTATTCCCGGCACCTTCATCAACTCCTGCTGTAAGCCTTCGGAAGTGTCTCTGGGCCATCCAGTTGACTGACCAGCTTACTAAGGAGGCCTGCTCTGTAATCGCCGACAGGTTGGGTGGTATTCTGAGTCCGGGGCATGCTCACACGCTTCGTTTGCTTAGCAGTCCTAAGCTAGAGGTGAGCGGTGCTCGTTTGGCTTGAATACACCCGGCCGTTCCGTTGCCCTGCGGTGGCGACAAAACTGTGCTTGTTTCTTCGATCGGGACGTCTTTTTACTCTGCACGACGACGAGACGTTCCCTGCTCTTCAGAACCTGCCAGAAGCTGCATCTATCGAGGAGAAGCTCGGGCCTGCTTGCTTCGGGGACCGGTGAGTAGATTAGCTAGGATCTGGTCGCCCTCCTGCAGTGCCCCTTGCTTTTCCCCGCTGTGAATACAGCACCCCTTGTCCGTACTCGCGCCCTGCTTCTGCCTCACAGTGGAGGCTGCGCTAGAGTCGCGGACCGTGTTCTCCTTCATTAGAGCTCCCTACAGAGCTGTTCAACGTCCTCCGAAGAGCTTCACCTTCTGCCCATTGGCACCGGCGTGTGCAGGTACTTTTGAGCGCTAGGCTCCACTCTTCGTAGGGATTGGACTACCATCTAGTTAGGGGCCTCAGAAGGCGGGCATATCACACGCATTGGTTCGCACTGCCTGTTTTCCTTCCCCTGCAGGTGGATAACATATTTCGTGCTGCTAATGCTGTGAAACTGTGTATTCTGTATATATATTGGGTGGATAGTGTATGTGTTGGTTTAATATCGTTGTATATTGCTGCTTTTACTGTGGTTATTAGTTTCAAGGCCTTATAATAAATGTGTATCTATTTTTGATATAAACAACTGTTTGGAGTAGTTTGTAAGCGCTCTTGCTTTGTGTGCTCATTGCGGGCTTTCAGTCACCCTCACCCCTCTTGAGACCTAGTCTTGACCGCCGCGATCGCTACCTTGATTGGTCTGGCTTGTCCAGAGGTTACCCTGTTCCAAGTAATTAGGTTGGCCTTCTGAACCTCTGCGCCACCAGGACAGAGTTCAGAAATCCGTCTTAACAAATTGGTGTACAGCGGTGGGATACGACTGAAGGTATCCAGTGTTGCGCACGAGCTAAGGCGTTTTCAGGTTATTCCAACCAGGACACGCAGTAGAGTATTGAATATAACGTTAAAAAGGCCATAGTCCTATCGACAGTATGGAAACGAATACTTTATTAACCTTAAATGCTTCGAAATCTGAAACATTGAAGAAGATGTGTGCGGAGAGAGGGGTTTCCTCTCAAGGCACTAAATTGGAAATGATCCAGAGAATCGTGGCGTGGCAAGAAGCGCAGCTTGACGCTATAACTTCCGAGGACAGTGCAGAAGGTGGTGGGGCTGCTCTCACTGGCAGAACCGACGGTTCTGCCGCTGCACTGATCCATCACGACCACGAGGACAGGGAGGATGTAATGTCTAACGTTTCCTCTGCCAGTGTTGATGGGGAGGCTATGCTTGAATTCAAGAAGCAAGAGCTGCGGTTTAGGCAGCAGGAGCTTGAATTCAGCATAGCCAAACTGAAAATCGACCAGGCAGAAAAACAAAAAGACAGGGATCACCAGTTGGAACTGGCCAAGCTTCAGTTCGCAAATGGGTCCAAGGGTCCTGGACATGGTTCTGGGGCTTCCTCTCATCCACGGTTTCCAAAAGATCTGCTCAGTGTGTATGAGGAACGAAATGACATTATGGACTGGTTAAATGCGTTTGAGTATGCATGCGAGGTTCAAGAGGTTGATAATGCGGATAAGATTGCATGGTTACTCAGCAGACTGCCCCATTCTGGTTGCAGTGCCATTATGGAAATGTCGAAGGCTGAGCGCGCTGATTTTGCAATGTTGAAGCAGACTCTCATTTTAAAGTTTGGGAAGACTCCGACCCAATATTTGAAAAGGTTTAGAGAGTATAAGAAAAAGGAAGGTGGTACTTGGGTGTCGTATGTAGCTGAGTCCCTGAAAAACTTGACTGGCTGGGTTGAAGGTTATAAGGTTTCTACCTTCGAAGGCATGATCAATCTGGTCATGCTGGAACACATTTTTGCTTCTTCTTCCCCGGAGCTTAAGCAGCATTTGGCCGATTCGAAGGAGATAGATCCTAAGAAGCTGGCCATTGCAGCAGACTTATGGGTGTCACATCGAGTGTCCCATAAGGACAAAACTCATCCTGGTAAGCAGGAGGAAGGGAAAAAGACCAAAGATATGGAGGGTGGGGAATCTGCTAAATCATCTTCCCATAAGGGCCACAAAAAGAAAAATAAGGGTAAGCCATCCGAGAACTCACAGGGTAGTGGAGGTTCGCCTCCGAAACAGAACTCTGGTTATAATAAGCCTCCCTACGTAAACAGACCCAATGGGGCTTGTTTTTCTTGTGGAGCAACTGACCATGTGAAGGGGGATCCCCGTTGTAAGGTTAGACCTTTGGGGGTCCACTCCGCTAATCTGGCCTTCTCCTCCTACGAGGAAGAAGAGATTACAGGAGCATCCTTCTCCTCAGACTCATTTCCCAGCGGAATAGAGGCTGAGGTAGTTTTAGTGTCCCTGGGTTCCTGGGAGCCTAAAGTCGCAGAGGCGTATGCTAGGATTCCGGATAATACCAAGCACTACTTTAAAGACAGTGTGCTGATCAATGGAGTGGATACTCCAGCTCTTAGGGATAGTGGGTGCAGTCGAACTGTAGTGGATTCTACCTTGGTAGACTCAGAGGAAGTTGCCAGAGCTACTCTGATGCCCACTAAGTTGGCTGACGGCCCCCTCCGTATGTTTCCCGTGATCCCTGTTAATCTAACTTTAAATGGTACAGCAGTTAGGATTCCAGTGAGCATTCAGAGAAACGTCCCGGGAAAGGTCTTGTTGGGCAATGATCTCAGAGCTCTAGGGCTCGTAGGAGACACTGCCGAAAGACCCTACACACGGTCTCAAGCACGGGCAGCATTGGCCAAGTCCAATACGCCGCCCCAGCCGAAGGGGAAACCCAAGGCGAAAGGAGTCAACAAGTCCCGACGGGGGAAAGAGAATATTCCCCCGAACTCGCCTACCACTGCGGTGGAGGGAGTTGGTCAATCGCCCGAGCCTGACGAGGAGGTGGCGATGCCTGAAGTGTTCGACCCCAACGACCATCCTGAACTAAAAGACTTGTTAGTTGAAGGAGGTCCTGATAGGGACGACTTCAGTAAGGGCCAACGTGAGTGCCCATCTCTGGAAGGCCTAAGGAGACAGGCCTGCTCCCAGCTTGAGGGTGAACCTCCTGGGAAGCATCGGATTTATTGGGAAGGTGGACTCCTGTACAGTGAGCCCACAGAGTCTACAGAAGGAGACCATAGGAGGTTGGTGGTTCCCCTTTCTGTTAGACCCTTCCTCCTGCAGTTGGCGCATGAAGTTCCCCTTGCTGGTCACCTTGGAATGAAGAGGACCAAGCAAAGGTTATCTATGCACTTCTACTGGCCCAAGATGGGGGTGCAAGTAGAAAGTCACTGCAGGAGTTGTGCCTCCTGCCAGTTGTCTGGTAAGGTTGGCGCGACAATCCAAGCTCCGTTGGTACCGCTCCCAGTTGTGGGGGTACCATTTGAAAGGGTAGGGATCGACATCGTTGGTCCCCTTGACCCGCAAACATCCTCAGGCAATAGGTTTATCCTGGTGCTGGTCGACCATGCAACCAGGTATCCTGAGGCCATCCCATTAAAGACTGTAACTGCCAAGTCAGTTGCAAAAGCGTTACTCGGCATATTTACTAGGGTTGGCTTCCCTAAAGAAGTTGTGTCAGATCGTGGCAGCAACTTTATGTCGAAGTATATGCAGGCTATGTGGAAAGAATGTGGGGTCACCTACAAGTTCTCTTCTGCATACCACCCCCAGACCAATGGTCTGGTGGAGCGTTTCAACAGAACGCTAAAGAGCATG
Source organism: Ambystoma mexicanum (assembly GCF_040938575.1). Lineage (NCBI taxonomy): Eukaryota > Metazoa > Chordata > Amphibia > Caudata > Ambystomatidae > Ambystoma > Ambystoma mexicanum. The sequence continues at coordinate 573,986,509 of NC_090932.1, read as the reverse complement.
ATTGGGGCTCTGGAGGAGCCCCAGAGGAGGAAATGGGACCTTCTTTTACCATGCTTGTTGTTTGCCTACAGAGAGGTACCACAGGAGGGTGTTGGCTTCAGCCCCTTCGAACTTCTGTTCGGTCATCCCGTACGGGGACCCTTAGCCATCGTCAAAGAGGGATGGGAAATGCCCACTCCCCCTGTTACTACCAATGTAGTTGACTATGTGCTAGGGCTCAGAAAACGGATGGTACTCCTGATGGGCTTGGCTAGTGAAAAGTTGAAGGCCGGACAAGCGCTGGTGAAACATTGGTACGACCAGAAAGCTTCCTTAATTCACTTTACCCCTGGTCAGCAAGTCCTGATCATGAACCCTATAAGGCCTCGCGCTTTACAGGACAAATGGTCAGGCCCTTACACAGTGGTGGAGCCCCTGGGTGAGGTGAACTATTTAGTGGACCTTGGAAGGCCTGGACAGGCTCCAAAAGTGTTCCACGTAAATAGGCTGAAGGCTTTCGTCCCAAGAGTCGAAATCGCAGCACTGCTACTGGCGTCAGACGTTGAGGAAGAGGAGTCAGAACCTCTTCCCGACCTGTTCCAAAGCGGTCCTTCAGATAGCTCCGTTGAGGGTGTCCGAGTGGCCCCTCACCTGACTTCTGATCAGCAGGCTGAGGTGAAAAGTTTGCTTAGGCAGTTTTCCCCCCTGTTTTCACAGTCGCCTGGTTTGACACCTTGGTGCAAACATAACATTGACACAGGAGACAGTGTACCTACCAAAAGTAGGGGATACAGGATGTCGGATAAAGTACGGTCTTATATTAAGACCGAGGTCAACAAGATGTTAGACCTTGGGGTGATTGAACCCTCTAGTAGTCCTTGGTCCAGTCCTGTGGTTCTGGTTCCAAAAGCAGGCACTTCTGAATTGAGGTTCTGCGTGGATTACAGGGCTCTGAATGCTGTCACCAAGACAGACGCTCACCCCTTGCCTCGAACTGACGAGCTGGTGGATACCTTGGGTGCCTCCAAGTACCTCAGCACGTTTGACCTGACTACGGGCTATTGGCAAATAGCTTTAGCAGAACATGCCAAGGAGAAGACAGCATTTTCAACTCCCGACGGGCTTTACCAATTCCGGGTAATGCCGTTCGGATTGAAGAATGCACCTGCCACTTTCCAGAGGCTTGTGAATCATGTGTTGAATGGGTTGGACGAATTCTGTCTTGCATATCTGGACGATATAGCAGTTTTCAGTGCCACCTGGGAAGACCATGTGAAACACCTCGGGATTGTGCTCCAGGCTCTTCAGAAAGCCCACTTGACCATAAAGGCGAGTAAATGCCAGATTGGACAAGGCTCAGTGGTTTACCTTGGGCATGAAGTAGGTGGAGGAAGGATACAGCCTCTCCCCAGTAAAGTACAAGCAGTACAAGACTGGCCTACCCCCACTACACAAACCCAAGTGAGAGCCTTCTTAGGACTCACGGGTTATTACCGCAATTTTATGGCAGACTATGGCACCATAGCTGCTCCTCTGACTGCCCTCACAACTCCGAAGAAACCCAAGAAGGTAACTTGGACTGACGAGTGTGAGAAGGCCTTCAATGGCTTGAAAGACTCCTTGTGCCAGGCCCCTGTGCTCAGGGCCCCTGATTATCAAAGACCTTTTATCGTGCAGACGGATGCCTCTGACACTGGGATAGGAGCTGTACTATCACAAGTAGATGAGAAGGGTAAGGAACACCCTATCGGTTTTATTAGTCGCCAGCTTAAGGACAGAGAGCTCAGATGGTCCACGGTAGAGAAAGAATGTTTCTCTGTTGTGTGGGCCCTAAGGAAGCTGCGGCCCTACCTCTATGGGACCCACTTCACTGTGCAGACTGACCATAAGCCGTTAAAGTGGCTAATGAACATGAAGGGGGAGAATCCAAAGTTGCTTAGGTGGTCCATAAGTCTACAAGGCTTCGACTTCACTATTGAGCATAGGCCAGGTGTCCAACATAGCAATGCTGATGGGTTGTCCAGAATGTTTTACCGACCTGAACAAGAGACTCATCCAGGGGTGGATTAGTTCCCCCTGTCCATAGTCTGGGAGGGGCGAGTGTTAGGAAAGATTTCGTTATTGTAGGGAACTTTCCTTCCATGTGGCAACCCCTAAACTTTTTGCTATTGTTTTCAACCTGTTTTCTTGACTTTGCCAGAGAAGTGCAGCCTTCTGCTGTACTCCTCTGGGCTTTCGCTCCTTTCTTACGGGGAAACTGACATGCCCTTAAGACAGTCAGTACCGGGGAACGCTGTTTCCCGTAGTTTCTTTTATCGTGTCGCCATTTTAGTGCAACACGACACAAGAGGGCACTGTAAGCTAAGTTACAGCTCTCTTGGGTCTCTAGCCTTCTACAGACCCTAGACACTCTTATAGGATGGTTTTTGGATCGGTGCAAGTCATTCAGGGACTGGGCTGGTGGCAGCGATCATTTGGTTTATTTTGAGCTCCTTTTGCCGTTCTGAGCACCTTTTTGCCGCGAACACAAAAGGGTGGCCCGGCTACCCAAAATGGCCGGACCACGAGGCTCCTTTGTCTCGTCCACTGTCCGTCTTGCTCCCTTTACCTTCCCCCGGGTCAGGCGACCCGGGGCCTTCCTTATTTGGGCATGTAGTTTCCCGCGAAACACGGTTGCTTTCGCGGGCTTCTACATGTCGTTTGAGTGCCCCCAGGATGTGGGCTGGGCTGTCTGGTCCCAATACACATCCTGGGTGCCAGAGAGTCTAGGGTGGTGTGAATGCCTGGGACCACTGTGGTCCGTGATTGGTCCACGTATGGTATGTGTGTTGATGAGCGGATCTCCCATTGGCTCCCCTCCGTTTTGGCGCGAAGGGAACCGTGGATAAGAGGGAGCTGGAAACACCACTGCCATGTCGATCTCCTGAGTTCTTACGAACCCAGGGATACAGGAGCCAAGTATCCTGCGAACACGAGGCTGGACCGAGGAATCGCTGGTGACCCCCTGAAGAACTTCTGCTCCTCATTGCTGTCGTCCGGTGAAGCCCTTTCCACCTAAGATCGAACAAGAAGGCCTGTACTGGCGCTTCGACCTATTGGAATAGCAGGACCAGCTATTCCCGGCACCTTCATCAACTCCTGCTGTAAGCCTTCGGAAGTGTCTCTGGGCCATCCAGTTGACTGACCAGCTTACTAAGGAGGCCTGCTCTGTAATCGCCGACAGGTTGGGTGGTATTCTGAGTCCGGGGCATGCTCACACGCTTCGTTTGCTTAGCAGTCCTAAGCTAGAGGTGAGCGGTGCTCGTTTGGCTTGAATACACCCGGCCGTTCCGTTGCCCTGCGGTGGCGACAAAACTGTGCTTGTTTCTTCGATCGGGACGTCTTTTTACTCTGCACGACGACGAGACGTTCCCTGCTCTTCAGAACCTGCCAGAAGCTGCATCTATCGAGGAGAAGCTCGGGCCTGCTTGCTTCGGGGACCGGTGAGTAGATTAGCTAGGATCTGGTCGCCCTCCTGCAGTGCCCCTTGCTTTTCCCCGCTGTGAATACAGCACCCCTTGTCCGTACTCGCGCCCTGCTTCTGCCTCACAGTGGAGGCTGCGCTAGAGTCGCGGACCGTGTTCTCCTTCATTAGAGCTCCCTACAGAGCTGTTCAACGTCCTCCGAAGAGCTTCACCTTCTGCCCATTGGCACCGGCGTGTGCAGGTACTTTTGAGCGCTAGGCTCCACTCTTCGTAGGGATTGGACTACCATCTAGTTAGGGGCCTCAGAAGGCGGGCATATCACACGCATTGGTTCGCACTGCCTGTTTTCCTTCCCCTGCAGGTGGATAACATATTTCGTGCTGCTAATGCTGTGAAACTGTGTATTCTGTATATATATTGGGTGGATAGTGTATGTGTTGGTTTAATATCGTTGTATATTGCTGCTTTTACTGTGGTTATTAGTTTCAAGGCCTTATAATAAATGTGTATCTATTTTTGATATAAACAACTGTTTGGAGTAGTTTGTAAGCGCTCTTGCTTTGTGTGCTCATTGCGGGCTTTCAGTCACCCTCACCCCTCTTGAGACCTAGTCTTGACCGCCGCGATCGCTACCTTGATTGGTCTGGCTTGTCCAGAGGTTACCCTGTTCCAAGTAATTAGGTTGGCCTTCTGAACCTCTGCGCCACCAGGACAGAGTTCAGAAATCCGTCTTAACAGGAAGGGTCTCAGGATTGGAATGGGAAGGAGTTGGATAGCACATCTCAAGCTATCTCAGGATTGGAATGGGAAGGAGTTTGATATCACATCTCAAGCTATAGGAAGGGTCTCAGGTTTGGAAAGGGAATGATTTGGATTTCACATGTTACAGGATAGTTCTCATGTTTGGTTTTAGAAGCATTGAGATATCACATCTCATGTTATAGGAAGGATCTCAGGTTTGGTATTAGAAGCATTGAGATATCACATCTCATGCTATAGGAAGGGTCTCAGGTTTGGAATGGGAAGGAGTTGGATATCACATCTCATGCTATAGGAAGGATCTCAGGTTTGGTGTTAGAAGCATTGAGATATCACATCTCATGCTACCAGAAGGGTCTCAGGATTGGAATGGGAAGGAGTCGGATATCACATCTCATGCTAAAGGGAGGGTTTCAGGTTTGGAAGTGGAAGGATTTGGATATCACATCTCATGTTATAGGAAGATCTCAGGTTTGGTATTAGAAGCATTGAGATATCACATCTCATGCTATCGGAAGGATCTCGGGTTTGGTATTAGAAGCATTGAGATATCACATCTCATGCTATAGGAAGGGTCTCAGGATTGGAATGGGAAGGAGTTGGATATCACATCTCATGCTATAGGAAGGGTCTCAGGTTTGGTATTACAAACATTGTGATATTACATCTCATGCTATAGGAAGGGTTTCAGGATTGGATTGGGAAGGAGTTGGATATCACATCTCATGCTATAGGAAGGGTCTCAGGTTTGGAATGGGAAGGATTTGTACATCACATCTCTTGCTATAGGAAGGGCCTCAGGTTTGGTAAGAGAAACATTAAGATATCACATCTCATGCTATCGGAAGGGTCTCAGGATTGGAATGGGAAGGAGTTGGATATCACATCTCAAGCTATCTCAGGATTGGAATGGGAAGGAGTTTGATATCACATCTCAAGCTATAGGAAGGGTCTCAAGTTTGGAAGGGGAAGGATTTGGATTTCACATCTCATGTTTTAGGACGGGTCTCAGGTTTGGTATTAGAAACATTGAGATATCACATCTCATGGTATAGGAAGGGTTTCAGGATTGGAATGGGAAGGAGTTGGATATCACATCTCATGCAATAGGAAGGGTCTCAGGTTTGATAGAAGCATTGAGATATCACATCTCATGCTATAGGAAGGGTCTCAGGATTGGAATGGGAAGGAGTTGGATATCACATCTCATGCCATAGGAAGAGTCTCAGGTTTGGTATAAGCATTGAGATATCACATCTCTGCTATCGTAAGGGTCTCAGGATCGGAATAGGAAGGAGTTGGATATCCCATCTCATGCTTTAAGAAGGGTCTCAGGTTTGGTATTAGAAGCATTGAGATATCACATCTCATGCTATAGGAAGGGTCTAAGGATTGGAATGGGAAGGAGTTGGATATCACATCTTATGCTATAGGAAGGGTCTCAGGTTTGGTATTACAAGCATTGTGATATTATATCTCATGCTATAACAAGGGTCTCAGGATTGGATTGGGAAGGAGTTGGATATCACATCTCATGCTATAGGAAGGGTCTCAGGTTTGGAATGGGAAGGGTTTGTACATCACATCTCTTGCTATAGGAAGGGCCTCAGGTTTGGTATGAGAAACATTGAGATATCACATCTCATGTTATAGGAAGGGTCTCAGGTTTGGTAGAAGCATTGAGATATCACATCTCATGCTATAGGAAGGGTCTCCGGATTGGAATGGGAAGTAGTTGTATATGACATCTCATGCCATAGGAAGGGTAGCACATATGCTATAGGAAGGGTCTCAGGTTTGGAACACGGGAAGGAGTTGGATATCACATCTCATGCTTTAAGAAGGGTCTCAGTTTTGGTATTAGAAGCATTGAGATATCACATCTCATGCTATAGGAAGGGTCTCAGGATTGGAATGGGAACGAGTTGGATATCACATCTCTTGCTATAGGAAGGGCCTCAGGTTTGGTATCAGAAACATTGAGATATCACATCTCATGGTATAGGAAGGATCTCAGTATTGGAATGGAAAGGGGTTGGATATCACATCTCATGTTATAGGAAGGATATCAGGTTTGGTATTAGAAGCATTGAGATATCACATCTCATGCTATAGGAAGGGTCTCAGGATTGGAATGGGAAGGAGTAGTATATGACATCTCATGCCATAGGAAGGGTCTCAGGTTTGGTATAAGCATTGAGATATCACATCTCTGCTATCGGAAGGGTCTCGGGATTGGAATGGGAAGGAGTTGGATATTACATTCTTGCTATAGGAAGGGTCTCAGGTTTGGAATGGGAAGGAGTTGGATATCCCATCTCATGTCATAGGAAGGATCTCAGGTTTGCTATTAGAAGCACTGAGATATCACATCTCATGCTATAGGAATGGTCTCAGGATTGGAATGGGAAGGAGTTGGATATTACATTCTTGCTATAGGAAGGGTCTCAGGTTTGGAACGGGAACGAGTTGGATATCACATCTCATGCTATAGGAAGGGTCTCAGGTTTGGTATTACAAGCATTGCGATATTACATCTCATGCTATAGGAAGGGTCTCAGGTTTGGAATGGGGAGGATTTGTATATCACATCTCTTGCTATAGGAAGGGCCTCAGGTTTGGTATGAGAAACATTGAAATATCACATCTCATGGTATAGGAAGGATCTCAGGATTGGAATGGGAAGGAGTTGGATATCACATCTCATGTTATAGGAAGGATATCAGGTTTGGTATTAGAAGCATTGAGATATCACATCTCATGCTATAGGAAGTGTCTCTGTTTTGGGATGGGAAGGAGTTGGAGATAACATCTCATGCTATATGAAGGGTCTCAGGTTTGGTATTAGAAGCTTTGAGATATCACATTTCATACTATAGGAAGGGTCTCTGGTTTGGGATGGGAAGGAGTTGGATATCACATCTCATGCTATAACAAGGGTCTCAGGTTTGGTATTAGAAGCATTGAGATATCACATCTCATGCTATAGGAAGGGTCTCAGGTTTGGATTGGGAAGTAGTTGGATATCACATCTGATGCTATAGGAAGGGTCTCAGGTTTGGAATGGGAAGGATTTGTACATCACATCTCTTGCTATAGGAAGGGCCTCAGGTTTGGTATGAGAAACATTGAAATATCACATCTCATGGTATAGGAAGGATCTCAGGATTGGAATGTGAAGGAGTTGGATATCACATCTCGTGTTATAGTATTAGAAGCATTGAGATATCACATCTCATGCTATAGGAATGGTCTCAGGTTTGGTAGAAGCATTGAGATATCACATCTCATGCTATAGGAAGGGTCTCAGGATTGGAATGGGAAGGAGTAGTATATGACCTCTCATGCCATAGGAATGGTCTCAGGTTTGGTACAAGCATTGAGATATCACATCTCTGCTATCGGAAGGGTCTCAGGTTTGGAAAGGGAAGGAGTTGGATATCACGTCTCATGCTATAGGAAGGTTCTCAGGTTTGGTATTAGAAGCATTGAGATATCACATCTCATGCTATAGGTAGGGTCTCAGTATTGGAATGGGAAGGAGTTGGATATCACATCTCATGCTACAGGAAGGGTCTCAGGTTTGGAATGGGAAGGAGTTGGATATCACATCTCATGCTATAGGAAGGATCTCAGGTTTGGTGTTAGAAGCATTGAGATATCACATCTCATGCTACCAGAAGGGTCTCAGGATTGGAATGGGAAGGAGTCGGATATCACATCTCATGCTAAAGGGAGGGTTTCAGGTTTGGAAGTGGAAGGATTTGGATATCACATCTCATGTTATAGGAAGATCTCAGGTTTGGTATTAGAAGCATTGAGATATCACATCTCATGCTATCGGAAGGATCTCAGGTTTGGTATTAGAAGCATTGAGATATCACATCTCATGATATAGGAAGGGTCTCAGGATTGGAATGGGAAGGAGTTGGATATCACATCTCATGCTATAGGAAGGGTCTCAGGTTTGGTATTACAAACATTGTGATATTACATCTCATGCTATAGGAAGGGTTTCAGGATTGGATTGGGAAGGAGTTGGATATCACATCTCATGCTATAGGAAGGGTCTCAGGTTTGGAATGGGAAGGATTTGTACATCACATCTCTTGCTATAGGAAGGGCCTCAGGTTTGGTAAGAGAAACATTAAGATATCACATCTCATGCTATCGGAAGGGTCTCAGGATTGGAATGGGAAGGAGTTGGATATCACATCTCAAGCTATCTCAGGATTGGAATGGGAAGGAGTTTGATATCACATCTCAAGCTATAGGAAGGGTCTCAAGTTTGGAAGGGGAAGGATTTGGATTTCACATCTCATGTTTTAGGACGGGTCTCAGGTTTGGTATTAGAAACATTGAGATATCACATCTCATGGTATAGGAAGGGTTTCAGGATTGGAATGGGAAGGAGTTGGATATCACATCTCATGCAATAGGAAGGGTCTCAGGTTTGATAGAAGCATTGAGATATCACATCTCATGCTATAGGAAGGGTCTCAGGATTGGAATGGGAAGGAGTTGGATATCACATCTCATGCCATAGGAAGAGTCTCAGGTTTGGTATAAGCATTGAGATATCACATCTCTGCTATCGTAAGGGTCTCAGGATTGGAATAGGAAGGAGTTGGATATCCCATCTCATGCTTTAAGAAGGGTCTCAGGTTTGGTATTAGAAGCATTGAGATATCACATCTCATGCTATAGGAAGGGTCTAAGGATTGGAATGGGAAGGAGTTGGATATCACATCTTATGCTATAGGAAGGGTCTCAGGTTTGGTATTACAAGCATTGTGATATTATATCTCATGCTATAGGAAGGGTCTCAGGATTGGATTGGGAAGGAGTTGGATATCACATCTCATGCTATAGGAAGGGTCTCAGGTTTGGAATGGGAAGGGTTTGTACATCACATCTCTTGCTATAGGAAGGGCCTCAGGTTTGGTATGAGAAACATTGAGATATCACATCTCATGTTATAGGAAGGGTCTCAGGTTTGGTAGAAGCATTGAGATATCACATCTCATGCTATAGGAAGGGTCTCCGGATTGGAATGGGAAGTAGTTGTATATGACATCTCATGCCATAGGAAGGGTAGCACATATGCTATAGGAAGGGTCTCAGGTTTGGAACACGGGAAGGAGTTGGATATCACATCTCATGCTTTAAGAAGGGTCTCAGTTTTGGTATTAGAAGCATTGTGATATTATATCTCATGCTATAGGAAGGGTCTCAGGATTGGAATGGGAACGAGTTGGATATCACATCTCATGCTATAGGAAAGGTCTCAGGTTTGGAATGGGAATGATTTGTATATCACATCTCTTGCTATAGGAAGGGCCTCAGGTTTGGTATCAGAAACATTGAGATATCACATCTCATGGTATAGGAAGGATCTCAGTATTGGAATGGAAAGGGGTTGGATATCACATCTCATGTTATAGGAAGGATATCAGGTTTGGTATTAGAAGCATTGAGATATCACATCTCATGCTATAGGAAGGGTCTCAGGATTGGAATGGGAAGGAGTAGTATATGACATCTCATGCCATAGGAAGGGTCTCAGGTTTGGTATAAGCATTGAGATATCACATCTCTGCTATCGGAAGGGTCTCAGGATTGGAATGGGAAGGAGTTGGATATTACATTCTTGCTATAGGAAGGGTCTCAGGTTTGGAATGGGAAGGAGTTGGATATCCCATCTCATGTCATAGGAAGGATCTCAGGTTTGCTATTAGAAGCACTGAGATATCACATCTCATGCTATAGGAATGGTCTCAGGATTGGAATGGGAAGGAGTTGGATATTACATTCTTGCTATAGGAAGGGTCTCAGGTTTGGAACGGGAACGAGTTGGATATCACATCTCATGCTATAGGAAGGGTCTCAGGTTTGGTATTACAAGCATTGCGATATTACATCTCATGCTATAGGAAGGGTCTCAGGTTTGGAATGGGGAGGATTTGTATATCACATCTCTTGCTATAGGAAGGGCCTCAGGTTTGGTATGAGAAACATTGAGATATCACATCTCATGGTATAGGAAGGATCTCAGGATTGGAATGGGAAGGAGTTGGATATCACATCTCATGTTATAGGAAGGATATCAGGTTTGGTATTAGAAGCATTGAGATATCACATCTCATGCTATAGGAAGTGTCTCTGTTTTGGGATGGGAAGGAGTTGGAGATAACATCTCATGCTATATGAAGGGTCTCAGGTTTGGTATTAGAAGCTTTGAGATATCACATTTCATACTATAGGAAGGGTCTCTGGTTTGGGATGGGAAGGAGTTGGATATCACATCTCATGCTATAACAAGGGTCTCAGGTTTGGTATTAGAAGCATTGAGATATCACATCTCATGCTATAGGAAGGGTCTCAGGTTTGGATTGGGAAGTAGTTGGATATCACATCTGATGCTATAGGAAGGGTCTCAGGTTTGGAATGGGAAGGATTTGTACATCACATCTCTTGCTATAGGAAGGGCCTCAGGTTTGGTATGAGAAACATTGAAATATCACATCTCATGGTATAGGAAGGATCTCAGGATTGGAATGTGAAGGAGTTGGATATCACATCTCGTGTTATAGTATTAGAAGCATTGAGATATCACATCTCATGCTATAGGAATGGTCTCAGGTTTGGTAGAAGCATTGAGATATCACATCTCATGCTATAGGAAGGGTCTCAGGATTGGAATGGGAAGGAGTAGTATATGACCTCTCATGCCATAGGAATGGTCTCAGGTTTGGTACAAGCATTGAGATATCACATCTCTGCTATCGGAAGGGTCTCAGGTTTGGAAAGGGAAGGAGTTGGATATCACGTCTCATGCTATAGGAAGGTTCTCAGGTTTGGTATTAGAAGCATTGAGATATCACATCTCATGCTATAGGTAGGGTCTCAGTATTGGAATGGGAAGGAGTTGGATATCACATCTCATGCTACAGGAAGGATCTCAGGATTGGAATGGGAAGGAGTTGGATATCACATCTCATGTTATAGGAAGGATATCAGGTTTGGTATTAGAAGCATTGAGATATCACATCTCATGCTATAGGAAGTGTCTCTGTTTTGGGATGGGAAGGAGTTGGAGATAACATCTCATGCTATATGAAGGGTCTCAGGTTTGGTATTAGAAGCTTTGAGATATCACATTTCATACTATAGGAAGGGTCTCTGGTTTGGGATGGGAAGGAGTTGGATATCACATCTCATGCTATAACAAGGGTCTCAGGTTTGGTATTAGAAGCATTGAGATATCACATCTCATGCTATAGGAAGGGTCTCAGGTTTGGATTGGGAAGTAGTTGGATATCACATCTGATGCTATAGGAAGGGTCTCAGGTTTGGAATGGGAAGGATTTGTACATCACATCTCTTGCTATAGGAAGGGCCTCAGGTTTGGTATGAGAAACATTGAAATATCACATCTCATGGTATAGGAAGGATCTCAGGATTGGAATGTGAAGGAGTTGGATATCACATCTCGTGTTATAGTATTAGAAGCATTGAGATATCACATCTCATGCTATAGGAATGGTCTCAGGTTTGGTAGAAGCATTGAGATATCACATCTCATGCTATAGGAAGGGTCTCAGGATTGGAATGGGAAGGAGTAGTATATGACCTCTCATGCCATAGGAATGGTCTCAGGTTTGGTACAAGCATTGAGATATCACATCTCTGCTATCGGAAGGGTCTCAGGTTTGGAAAGGGAAGGAGTTGGATATCACGTCTCATGCTATAGGAAGGTTCTCAGGTTTGGTATTAGAAGCATTGAGATATCACATCTCATGCTATAGGTAGGGTCTCAGTATTGGAATGGGAAGGAGTTGGATATCACATCTCATGCTACAGGAAGGGTCTCAGGTTTGGAATGGGAAGGAATTGGATATCACATCTCATGTTATAGGAAGGATCTCAGGTCTGGTATTAGAAGCATTGTGATATCACATCTCATGCCATAGGAAGGGTCTCAGGTTTGGAGCGGGAAGGAGTTGGATATCACATCTCATGCTATAGGAAGGGTCTCAGGTTTGGTAGAAGCATTGAGATATCACATCTCATGCTATAGGAAGGGTCTCCGGATTGGAATGGGTAGTAGTTGTATATTACATCTCATGCCATAGGAAGGGTCTCAGGTTTGGTATTAGAAGCATTGAGATATCACATCTCATGCTATAGGAAAGGTCTCAGGATTGGGATGGGAAGGACTTGGATATCTCATCTCATGTTATAGGACGGGTCTCAGGTGTGGTATTAGAAGGATTGAGATATCACATCGCATGCTGTAGGAAGGGTCTCAGGTTTGGAATGGGAAGGAATTGGATATCACATCTCATGTCATAGGAAGGATCTCAGGTTTGCTATTAGAAGCATTGAGATATCACTTCTCAAGCTATAGGAAGGGTCTCAGGTTTGGAAAGGAAAGGATTTGGATTTCACATCTCATGTTGTAGGATGGTTCTCATGTTTGGTTTTAGAAGCATTGAGATATCACATCTCATGCTATCGGAAGGGTCTCAGGTTTGGAAAGGGAAGGATTTGGATTTCACATATGTTATAGGATGGTTCTCAGTTTTGGTATTAGAAGCATTGAGATATCACATCTCATGCTATAGGAAGGGTCTCAGGATTGGAATGGGAACGAGTTGGATATCACATCTCATGCTATAGGAAGGGTCTCAGGATTGGATTGGGAAGGAGTCGGATATCACATCCCATGCTATAGGAAAGGTCTCAGGTTTGGAATGGGAATGATTTGTATATCACATCTCTTGCTATAGGAAGGGCCTCAGGTTTGGTATAAGCATTGAGATATCACATCTCATGCTATAGGAAGGGTCTCAGGATTGGAATGGGAAGGAGTAGTATATGACATCTCATGCCATAGGAAGGGTCTCAGGTTTGGTATAAGCATTGAGATATCACATCTCTGCTATCGGAAGTGTCTCAGGATTGGAATGGGAAGGAATTGGATATCCCATCTCATGTCATAGGAAGGATCTCAGATTTGCTATTAGAAGCACTGAGATATCACATCTCATGCTATAGGAATGGTCTCAGGATTGGAATGGGAAGGAGTTGGATATTACATTCTTGCTATAGGAAGGGTCTCAGGTTTGGAATGGGAAGGAGTTGGATATCCCATCTCATGTCATAGGAAGGATCTCAGGTTTGCTATTAGAAGCACTGAGATATCACATCTCATGCTATAGGAATGGTCTCAGGATTGGAATGGGAAGGAGTTGGATATTACATTCTTGCTATAGGAAGGGTCTCAGGTTTGGAACGGGAAGGAGTTGGATATCACATCTCATGCTTTAAGAAGGGTCTCAGTTTTGGTATTAGAAGCATTGAGATATCACATCTCATGCTATAGGAAGGGTCTCAGGATTGGAATGGGAAGGAGTTGGATATCACATCTCATGCTATAGGAAGGGTCTCAGGTTTGGTATTACAAGCATTGCGATATTACATCTCATGCTATAGGAAGGGTCTCAGGTTTGGAATGGGGAGGATTTGTATATCACATCTCTTGCTATAGGAAGGGCCTCAGGTTTGGTATGAGAAACATTGAGATATCACATCTCATGGTATAGGAAGGATCTCAGGATTGGAATGGGAAGGAGTTGGATATCACATCTCATGTTATAGGAAGGATATCAGGTTTGGTATTAGAAGCATTGAGATATCACATCTCATGCTATAGGAAGTGTCTCTGTTTTGGGATGGGAAGGAGTTGGAGATAACATCTCATGCTATATGAAGGGTCTCAGGTTTGGTATTAGAAGCTTTGAGATATCACATTTCATACTATAGGAAGGGTCTCTGGTTTGGGATGGGAAGGAGTTGGATATCACATCTCATGCTATAACAAGGGTCTCAGGTTTGGTATTAGAAGCATTGAGATATCACATCTCATGCTATAGTAAGGGTCTCAGGATTGGCATGGGAAGGAGTTTGATATCACATCTCATGCTAAAGGAAGGGTCTCCGGTTTGGGATGGGAAGGAGTTGGATATCACATCTCATGTTATAGGAAGGATCTCAGGTTTGGTATTAGAAACATTGAGATAACACATCTCATGCTATAGGAAGGGTCTCAGGATTGAAATGGGAAGGAGTTGGATATCACATCTCATGCTATCGTAAGGGTCTCAGGATTGGAATAGGAAGGAGTTGGATATCCCATCTCATGCTTTAAGAAGGGTCTCAGGTTTGGTATTAGAAGCATTGAGATATCACATCTCATGCTATAGGAAGGGTCTAAGGATTGGAATGGGAAGGAGTTGGATATCACATATGCTATAGGAAGGGTCTCAGGTTTGGTATTACAAGCATTGTGATATTACATCTCATGCTATAGGAAGGGTCTCAGGATTGGATTGGGAAGTAGTTGGATATCACATCTGATGCTATAGGAAGGGTCTCAGGTTTGGAATGGGAAGGATTTGTACATCACATCTCTTGCTATAGGAAGGGCCTCAGGTTTGGTATGAGAAACATTGAAATATCACATCTCATGGTATAGGAAGGATCTCAGGATTGGAATGTGAAGGAGTTGGATATCACATCTCGTGTTATAGGAAGGATATCCAGTTTGGTATTAGAAGCATTGAGATATCACATCTCATGCTATAGGAAGGGTCTCAGGTTTGGTAGAAGCATTGAGATATCACATCTCATGCTATAGGAAGGGTCTCAGGATTGGAATGGGAAGGAGTAGTATATGACCTCTCATGCCATAGGAATGGTCTCAGGTTTGGTACAAGCATTGAGATATCACATCTCTGCTATCGGAAGGGTCTCAGGTTTGGTATTAGAAGCATTGAGATATCACATCTCATGCTATAGGAAGGGTCTCAGTATTGGAATGGGAAGGAGTTGGATATCACATCTCATGCTACAGGAAGGGTCTCAGGTTTGGAATGGGAAGGAATTGGATATCACATCTCATGTTATAGGAAGGATCTCAGGTCTGGTATTAGAAGCATTGTGATATCACATCTCATGCCATAGGAAGGGTCTCAGGTTTGGAGTGGGAAGGAGTTGGATATCACATCTCATGCTATAGGAAGGGTCTCAGGTTTGGTAGAAGCATTGAGATATCACATCTCATGCTATAGGAAGGGTCTCCGGATTGGAATGGGTAGTAGTTGTATATTACATCTCATGCCATAGGAAGGGTCTCAGGTTTGGCATAAGCATTGAGATATCACATCTCTGCTATCGGAAGGGTCTCAGGATTGGAATGGGAAGGAGTTGGATATCCCATCTCATGTTATAGGAAGGGTCTCAGGTTTGGTATTAGAAGCATTGAGATATCACATCTCATGCTATAGGAAAGGTCTCAGGATTGGGATGGGAAGGACTTGGATATCTCATCTCATGTTATAGGACGGGTCTCAGGTGTGGTATTAGAAGGATTGAGATATCACATCGCATGCTATAGGAAGGGTCTCAGGTTTGGAATGGGAAGGAATTGGATATCACATCTCATGTCATAGGAAGGATCTCAGGTTTGCTATTAGAAGCATTGAGATATCACTTCTCAAGCTATAGGAAGGGTCTCAGGTTTGGAAAGGGAAGGATTTGCAGTTCACATGTTATAGGATGGTTCTCAGGTTTGGTTTTAGAAGCATTACGATATAACATCTCATGCTATAGGAAGGGTCTCAGGTTTGGAATGGGAAGGAGTTGGATATCACATTGAATGGGAAGGAGTTTGATATCACATCTCAAGCTATAGGAAGGGTCTCAGGTTTGGAAAGGGAATGATTTGGATTTCACATCTCATGTTATAGGATGGTTCTCATGTTTGGTTTTAGAAGCATTGAGATATCACATCTCATGCTATCAGAAGGGTCTCAGGTTTGGAATGGGAAGGAGTTTGATATCACATCTCATGCTATAGGAAGGATCTCAGGTTTGGTATTAGAAGCATTGAGATATCACATCTCATGCTATAGGAAGGGTCTCAGGATTGGAATCGGAAGGAGTTGTATATGACATCTCATGCTGTTAAGACGGATTTCTGAACTCTGTCCTGGTGGCGCAGAAGTTCAGAAGGCCAACCTAATTACTTGGAACAGGGTAACCTCTGGACGAACCAGACCAATCAAGGTAGCGATCGGATTTGGATATCACATCTCATGCTAAAGGAAGGGTCTTAGGTTTGGAAGGGGAAGGATTTGGATATCACATCTCATGTTATAGGACGGGTCCCAGGTTTGGTATTAGAAGCATTGAGATATCACAACTCATGCTATAGGAAGGGTCTCAGGATTTGAATGGGAAGGAGTTGGATATCACATGTCATGCTAAAGGAAGGGTCTCAGGTTTGATAGAAGCATTGAGATTTCACATCTCATGCTATAGGAAGGGTCTCAGGATTGGAATGGGAAGGAGTTGGATATCACATCTCATGCCATAGGAAGGGTCTCAGATTTGGTATAAGCATTGAGATATCACATCTCTGCTATCGAAAGGGTCTCAGGATAGGAATGGGAAGGACTTAGATATCACATCTCATGCTATAGGGAGGGTCTCAGTTTTGATATTAGAAGCATTGAGATATCACATCTCATGCTATCGGAAGGGTCCCAGGATTGGAATGGGAAGGAGTTGGATATCACATCTCAAGCTATCTCAGGATTGGAATGGGAAGGAGTTTGATATCACATCTCAAGCTATAGGAAGGGTCTCAGGTTTGGAAAGGGAAGGATTTGGATTTCACATCTCATGTTGTAGGATGGTTCTCATGTTTGGTTTTAGAAGCATTGAGATATCACATCTCATGCTATCGGAAGGGTCTCAGGTTTGGAAAGGGAAGGATTTGTATTTCACATATGTTATAGGATGGTTCTCAGGTTTGGTTTTAGAAGCAGTAAGATATCACATCTCATGCTATAGGAAGGGTCTCAGGTTTGGAATGGGAAGGAGTTGGATACAAATCTCATGTTATAGGAAGGATCTCAGGTTTGGTATTAGAAGCATTGAGATATCACATATCATGCTATAGGAAAGGTCTCAGGATTGGAATGGGAAGGAGTTGGATATCACATCACATGCTAAAGGAAAGGTCTCAGGTTTGGAAGGGGAAGGATTTGGATCTCACATATGTTTTAGGACGGGTGTCAGGTTTGGTATTAGAAGCATTGAGATATCACATCTCATGGTATAGGAAGGGTCTCAGGATTGGAATGGGAAGGAGTTGGATAGCACATCTCAAGCTATCTCAGGATTGGAATGGGAAGGAGTTTGATATCACATCTCAAGCTATAGGAAGGGTCTCAGGTTTGGAAAGGGAATGATTTGGATTTCACATGTTACAGGATAGTTCTCATGTTTGGTTTTAGAAGCATTGAGATATCACATC
Organism: Ambystoma mexicanum; assembly: GCF_040938575.1. Classification (NCBI taxonomy): domain Eukaryota; kingdom Metazoa; phylum Chordata; class Amphibia; order Caudata; family Ambystomatidae; genus Ambystoma; species Ambystoma mexicanum. Next base: position 573,968,920 of record NC_090932.1, on the reverse strand, counting down.
TCATGTTATAGGAAGGATCTCAGGTTTGGTATTAGAAGCATTGAGATATCACATCTCATGCTATAGGAAGGGTCTCAGGTTTGGAATGGGAAGGAGTTGGATATCACATCTCATGCTATAGGAAGGATCTCAGGTTTGGTGTTAGAAGCATTGAGATATCAGATCTCATGCTATCGGAAGGATCTCAGGTTTGGTATTAGAAGCATTGAGATATCACATCTCATGCTACCAGAAGGGTCTCAGGATTGGAATGGGAAGGAGTCGGATATCACATCTCATGCTAAAGGGAGGGTTTCAGGTTTGGAAGTGGAAGGATTTGGATATCACATCTCATGTTATAGGAAGATCTCAGGTTTGGTATTAGAAGCATTGAGATATCACATCTCATGCTATCGGAAGGATCTCAGGTTTGGTATTAGAAGCATTGAGATATCACATCTCATGCTATAGGAAGGGTCTCAGGATTGGAATGGGAAGGAGTTGGATATCACATCTCATGCTATAGGAAGGGTCTCAGGTTTGGTATTACAAACATTGTGATATTACATCTCATGCTATAGGAAGGGTTTCAGGATTGGATTGGGAAGGAGTTGGATATCACATCTCATGCTATAGGAAGGGTCTCAGGTTTGGAATGGGAAGGATTTGTACATCACATCTCTTGCTATAGGAAGGGCCTCAGGTTTGGTAAGAGAAACATTAAGATATCACATCTCATGCTATCGGAAGGGTCTCAGGATTGGAATGGGAAGGAGTTGGATATCACATCTCAAGCTATCTCAGGATTGGAATGGGAAGGAGTTTGATATCACATCTCAAGCTATAGGAAGGGTCTCAAGTTTGGAAGGGGAAGGATTTGGATTTCACATCTCATGTTTTAGGACGGGTCTCAGGTTTGGTATTAGAAACATTGAGATATCACATCTCATGGTATAGGAAGGGTTTCAGGATTGGAATGGGAAGGAGTTGGATATCACATCTCATGCAATAGGAAGGGTCTCAGGTTTGATAGAAGCATTGAGATATCACATCTCATGCTATAGGAAGGGTCTCAGGATTGGAATGGGAAGGAGTTGGATATCACATCTCATGCCATAGGAAGAGTCTCAGGTTTGGTATAAGCATTGAGATATCACATCTCTGCTATCGTAAGGGTCTCAGGATTGGAATAGGAAGGAGTTGGATATCCCATCTCATGCTTTAAGAAGGGTCTCAGGTTTGGTATTAGAAGCATTGAGATATCACATCTCATGCTATAGGAAGGGTCTAAGGATTGGAATGGGAAGGAGTTGGATATCACATCTTATGCTATAGGAAGGGTCTCAGGTTTGGTATTACAAGCATTGTGATATTATATCTCATGCTATAGGAAGGGTCTCAGGATTGGATTGGGAAGGAGTTGGATATCACATCTCATGCTATAGGAAGGGTCTCAGGTTTGGAATGGGAAGGGTTTGTACATCACATCTCTTGCTATAGGAAGGGCCTCAGGTTTGGTATGAGAAACATTGAGATATCACATCTCATGTTATAGGAAGGGTCTCAGGTTTGGTAGAAGCATTGAGATATCACATCTCATGCTATAGGAAGGGTCTCCGGATTGGAATGGGAAGTAGTTGTATATGACATCTCATGCCATAGGAAGGGTAGCACATATGCTATAGGAAGGGTCTCAGGTTTGGAACACGGGAAGGAGTTGGATATCACATCTCATGCTTTAAGAAGGGTCTCAGTTTTGGTATTAGAAGCATTGAGATATCACATCTCATGCTATAGGAAGGGTCTCAGGATTGGAATGGGAACGAGTTGGATATCACATCTCATGCTATAGGAAAGGTCTCAGGTTTGGAATGGGAATGATTTGTATATCACATCTCTTGCTATAGGAAGGGCCTCAGGTTTGGTATCAGAAACATTGAGATATCACATCTCATGGTATAGGAAGGATCTCAGTATTGGAATGGAAAGGGGTTGGATATCACATCTCATGTTATAGGAAGGATATCAGGTTTGGTATTAGAAGCATTGAGATATCACATCTCATGCTATAGGAAGGGTCTCAGGATTGGAATGGGAAGGAGTAGTATATGACATCTCATGCCATAGGAAGGGTCTCAGGTTTGGTATAAGCATTGAGATATCACATCTCTGCTATCGGAAGGGTCTCGGGATTGGAATGGGAAGGAGTTGGATATTACATTCTTGCTATAGGAAGGGTCTCAGGTTTGGAATGGGAAGGAGTTGGATATCCCATCTCATGTCATAGGAAGGATCTCAGGTTTGCTATTAGAAGCACTGAGATATCACATCTCATGCTATAGCAATGGTCTCAGGATTGGAATGGGAAGGAGTTGGATATTACATTCTTGCTATAGGAAGGGTCTCAGGTTTGGAACGGGAACGAGTTGGATATCACATCTCATGCTTTAAGAAGGGTCTCAGTTTTGGTATTAGAAGCATTGAGATATCACATCTCATGCTATAGGAAGGGTCTCAGGATTGGAATGGGAAGGAGTTGGATATCACATCTCATGCTATAGGAAGGGTCTCAGGTTTGGTATTACAAGCATTGCGATATTACATCTCATGCTATAGGAAGGGTCTCAGGTTTGGAATGGGGAGGATTTGTATATCACATCTCTTGCTATAGGAAGGGCCTCAGGTTTGGTATGAGAAACATTGAGATATCACATCTCATGGTATAGGAAGGATCTCAGGATTGGAATGGGAAGGAGTTGGATATCACATCTCATGTTATAGGAAGGATATCAGGTTTGGTATTAGAAGCATTGAGATATCACATCTCATGCTATAGGAAGTGTCTCTGTTTTGGGATGGGAAGGAGTTGGAGATAACATCTCATGCTATATGAAGGGTCTCAGGTTTGGTATTAGAAGCTTTGAGCTATCACATTTCATACTATAGTAAGGGTCTCTGGTTTGGGATGGGAAGGAGTTGGATATCACATCTCATGCTATAACAAGGGTCTCAGGTTTGGTATTAGAAGCATTGAGATATCACATCTCATGCTATAGGAAGGGTCTCAGGTTTGGAATGGGAAGGAGTTGGATATCACATCTCAGGCTATAGGAAGGATCTCAGTTTTGGAATGAGAAGGAGTTGGATATCACATATCATGTTATATGAAGGCTCTCAGGTTTGGTATTAGAAGCATTGAGATATCACATCTCATGCTATAGTAAGGGTCTCAGGATTGGCATGGGAAGGAGTTTGATATCACATCTCATGCTAAAGGAAGGGTCTCCGGTTTGGAATGGGAAGGAGTTGGATATCACATCTCATGTTATAGGAAGGATCTCAGGTTTGGTATTAGAAACATTGAGATAACACATCTCATGCTATAGGAAGGGTCTCAGGATTGAAATGGGAAGGAGTTGGATATCACATCTCATGCTATCGTAAGGGTCTCAGGATTGGAATAAGAAGGAGTTGGATATCCCATCTCATGCTTTAAGAAGGGTCTCAGGTTTGGTATTAGAAGCATTGAGATATCACATCTCATGCTATAGGAAGGGTCTAAGGATTGGAATGGGAAGGAGTTGGATATCACACATGCTATAGGAAGGGTCTCAGGTTTGGTATTACAAGCATTGTGATATTACATCTCATGCTATAGGAAGGGTCTTAGGATTGGATTGGGAAGTAGTTGGATATCACATCTGATGCTATAGGAAGGGTCTCAGGTTTGGAATGGGAAGGATTTGTACATCACATCTCTTGCTATAGGAAGGGCCTCAGGTTTGGTATGAGAAACATTGAAATATCACATCTCATGGTATAGGAAGGATCTCAGGATTGGAATGTGAAGGAGTTGGATATCACATCTCGTGTTATAGGAAGGATATCAAGTTTGGTATTAGAAGCATTGAGATATCACATCTCATGCTATAGGAATGGTCTCAGGTTTGGTAGAAGCATTGAGATATCACATCTCATGCTATAGGAAGGGTCTCAGGATTGGAATGGGAAGGAGTAGTATATGACCTCTCATGCCATAGGAATGGTCTCAGGTTTGGTACAAGCATTGAGATATCACATCTCTGCTATCGGAAGGGTCTCAGGTTTGGAAAGGGAAGGAGTTGGATATCACGTCTCATGCTATAGGAAGGTTCTCAGGTTTGGTATTAGAAGCATTGAGATATCACATCTCATGCTATAGGTAGGGTCTCAGTATTGGAATGGGAAGGAGTTGGATATCACATCTCATGCTACAGGAAGGGTCTCAGGTTTGGAATGGGAAGGAATTGGATATCACATCTCATGTTATAGGAAGGATCTCAGGTCTGTTATTAGAAGCATTGTGATATCACATCTCATGCCATAGGAAGGGTCTCAGGTTTGGAGTGGGAAGGAGTTGGATATCACATCTCATGCTATAGGAAGGGTCTCAGGTTTGGTAGAAGCATTGAGATATCACATCTCATGCTATAGGAAGGGTCTCCGGATTGGAATGGGTAGTAGTTGTATATTACATCTCATGCCATAGGAAGGGTCTCAGGTTTGGTATAAGCATTGAGATATCACATCTCTGCTATCGGAAGGGTCTCAGCATTGGAATGGGAAGGAGTTGGATATCCCATCTCATGTTATAGGAAGGGTCTCAGGTTTGGTATTAGAAGCATTGAGATATCACATCTCATGCTATAGGAAAGGTCTCAGGATTGGGATGGGAAGGACTTGGATATCTCATCTCATGTTATAGGACGGGTCTCAGGTGTGGTATTAGAAGGATTGAGATATCACATCGCATGCTGTAGGAAGGGTCTCAGGTTTGGAATGGGAAGGAATTGGATATCACATCTCATGTCATAGGAAGGATCTCAGGTTTGCTATTAGAAGCATTGAGATATCACTTCTCAAGCTATAGGAAGGGTCTCAGGTTTGGAAAGGAAAGGATTTGGATTTCACATCTCATGTTGTAGGATGGTTCTCATGTTTGGTTTTAGAAGCATTGAGATATCACATCTCATGCTATAGGAAGGGTCTAAGGATTGGAATGGGAAGGAGTTGGATATCACACATGCTATAGGAAGGGTCTCAGGTTTGGTATTACAAGCATTGTGATATTACATCTCATGCTATAGGAAGGGTCTTAGGATTGGATTGGGAAGTAGTTGGATATCACATCTGATGCTATAGGAAGGGTCTCAGGTTTGGAATGGGAAGGATTTGTACATCACATCTCTTGCTATAGGAAGGGCCTCAGGTTTGGTATGAGAAACATTGAAATATCACATCTCATGGTATAGGAAGGATCTCAGGATTGGAATGTGAAGGAGTTGGATATCACATCTCGTGTTATAGGAAGGATATCAAGTTTGGTATTAGAAGCATTGAGATATCACATCTCATGCTATAGGAATGGTCTCAGGTTTGGTAGAAGCATTGAGATATCACATCTCATGCTATAGGAAGGGTCTCAGGATTGGAATGGGAAGGAGTAGTATATGACCTCTCATGCCATAGGAATGGTCTCAGGTTTGGTACAAGCATTGAGATATCACATCTCTGCTATCGGAAGGGTCTCAGGTTTGGAAAGGGAAGGAGTTGGATATCACCTCTCATGCTATAGGAAGGTTCTCAGGTTTGGTATTAGAAGCATTGAGATATCACATCTCATGCTATAGGTAGGGTCTCAGTATTGGAATGGGAAGGAGTTGGATATCACATCTCATGCTACAGGAAGGGTCTCAGGTTTGGAATGGGAAGGAATTGGATATCACATCTCATGTTATAGGAAGGATCTCAGGTCTGGTATTAGAAGCATTGTGATATCACATCTCATGCCATAGGAAGGGTCTCAGGTTTGGAGTGGGAAGGAGTTGGATATCACATCTCATGCTATAGGAAGGGTCTCAGGTTTGGTAGAAGCATTGAGATATCACATCTCATGCTATAGGAAGGGTCTCCGGATTGGAATGGGTAGTAGTTGTATATTACATCTCATGCCATAGGAAGGGTCTCAGGTTTGGTATAAGCATTGAGATATCACATCTCTGCTATCGGAAGGGTCTCAGGATTGTAATGGGAAGGAGTTGGATATCCCATCTCATGTTATAGGAAGGGTCTCAGGTTTGGTATTAGAAGCATTGAGATATCACATCTCATGCTATAGGAAAGGTCTCAGGATTGGGATGGGAAGGACTTGGATATCTCATCTCATGTTATAGGACGGGTCTCAGGTGTGGTATTAGAAGGATTGAGATATCACATCGCATGCTGTAGGAAGGGTCTCAGGTTTGGAATGGGAAGGATTTGGATTTCACATATGTTATAGGATGGTTCTCAGTTTTGGTATTAGAAGCATTGAGATATCACATCTCATGCTATAGGAAGGGTCTCAGGTTTGGAATGGGAAGGATTTGGATTTCACATCTCATGTTGTAGGATGGTTCTCATGTTTGGTTTTAGAAGCATTGAGATATCACATCTCATGCTATCGGAAGGGTCTCAGGTTTGGAAAGGGAAGGATTTGGATTTCACATATGTTATAGGATGGTTCTCAGTTTTGGTATTAGAAGCATTGAGATATCACATCTCATGCTATAGGAAGGGTCTCAGGATTGGAATGGGAACGAGTTGGATATCACATCTCATGCTATAGGAAGGGTCTCAGGATTGGATTGGGAAGGAGTCGGATATCACATCCCATGCTATAGGAAAGGTCTCAGGTTTGGAATGGGAATGATCTGTATATCACATCTCTTGCTATAGGAAGGGCCTCAGGTTTGGTATCAGAAACATTGAGATATCACATCTCATGGTATAGGAAGGATCTCAGTATTGGAATGGAAAGGGGTTGGATATCACATCTCATGTTATAGGAAGGATATCAGGTTTGGTATTAGAAGCATTGAGATATCACATCTCATGCTATAGGAAGGGTCTCAGGATTGGAATGGGAAGGAGTTGGATATCACATCTCATGCTATAGGAAGGGTCTCAGGTTTGGTAGAAGCATTGAGATATCACATCTCATGCTATAGGAAGGGTCTCAGGATTGGAATGGGAAGGAGTAGTATATGACATCTCATGCCATAGGAAGGGTCTCAGGTTTGGTATAAGCATTGAGATATCACATCTCTGCTATCGGAAGTGTCTCAGGATTGGAATGGGAAGGAATTGGATATCCCATCTCATGTCATAGGAAGGATCTCAGGTTTGCTATTAGAAGCACTGAGATATCACATCTCATGCTATAGGAATGGTCTCAGGATTGGAATGGGAAGGAGTTGGATATTACATTCTTGCTATAGGAAGGGTCTCAGGTTTGGAATGGGAAGGAGTTGGATATCCCATCTCATGTCATAGGAAGGATCTCAGGTTTGCTATTAGAAGCACTGAGATATCACATCTCATGCTATAGGAATGGTCTCAGGATTGGAATGGGAAGGAGTTGGATATTACATTCTTGCTATAGGAAGGGTCTCAGGTTTGGAACGGGAAGGAGTTGGATATCACATCTCATGCTTTAAGAAGGGTCTCAGTTTTGGTATTAGAAGCATTGAGATATCACATCTCATGCTATAGGAAGGGTCTCAGGATTGGAATGGGAAGGAGTTGGATATCACATCTCATGCTATAGGAAGGGTCTCAGGTTTGGTATTACAAGCATTGCGATATTACATCTCATGCTATAGGAAGGGTCTCAGGTTTGGAATGGGGAGGATTTGTATATCACATCTCTTGCTATAGGAAGGGCCTCAGGTTTGGTATGAGAAACATTGAGATATCACATCTCATGGTATAGGAAGGATCTCAGGATTGGAATGGGAAGGAGTTGGATATCACATCTCATGTTATAGGAAGGATATCAGGTTTGGTATTAGAAGCATTGAGATATCACATCTCATGCTATAGGAAGTGTCTCTGTTTTGGGATGGGAAGGAGTTGGAGATAACATCTCATGCTATATGAAGGGTCTCAGGTTTGGTATTAGAAGCTTTGAGATATCACATTTCATACTATAGGAAGGGTCTCTGGTTTGGGATGGGAAGGAGTTGGATATCACATCTCATGCTATAACAAGGGTCTCAGGTTTGGTATTAGAAGCATTGAGATATCACATCTCATGCTATAGGAAGGGTCTCAGGTTTGGAATGGGAAGGAGTTGGATATCACATCTCAGGCTATAGGAAGGATCTCAGTTTTGGAATGAGAAGGAGTTGGATATCACATATCATGTTATATGAAGGCTCTCAGGTTTGGTATTAGAAGCATTGAGATATCACATCTCATGCTATAGTAAGGGTCTCAGGATTGGCATGGGAAGGAGTTTGATATCACATCTCATGCTAAAGGAAGGGTCTCCGGTTTGGGATGGGAAGGAGTTGGATATCACATCTCATGTTATAGGAAGGATCTCAGGTTTGGTATTAGAAACATTGAGATAACACATCTCATGCTATAGGAAGGGTCTCAAGATTGAAATGGGAAGGAGTTGGATATCACATCTCATGCTATCGTAAGGGTCTCAGGATTGGAATAGGAAGGAGTTGGATATCCCATCTCATGCTTTAAGAAGGGTCTCAGGTTTGGTATTAGAAGCATTGAGATATCACATCTCATGCTATAGGAAGGGTCTAAGGATTGGAATGGGAAGGAGTTGGATATCACACATGCTATAGGAAGGGTCTCAGGTTTGGTACTACAAGCATTGTGATATTACATCTCATGCTATAGGAAGGGTCTCAGGATTGGATTGGGAAGTAGTTGGATATCACATCTGATGCTATAGGAAGGGTCTCAGGTTTGGAATGGGAAGGATTTGTACATCACATCTCTTGCTATAGGAAGGGCCTCAGGTTTGGTATGAGAAACATTGAAATATCACATCTCATGGTATAGGAAGGATCTCAGGATTGGAATGTGAAGGAGTTGGATATCACATCTCGTGTTATAGGAAGGATATCAAGTTTGGTATTAGAAGCATTGAGATATCACATCTCATGCTATAGGAAGGGTCTCAGGTTTGGTAGAAGCATTGAGATATCACATCTCATGCTATAGGAAGGGTCTCAGGATTGGAATGGGAAGGAGTAGTATATGACCTCTCATGCCATAGGAATGGTCTCAGGTTTGGTACAAGCATTGAGATATCACATCTCTGCTATCGGAAGGGTCTCAGGTTTGGAAAGGGAAGGAGTTGGATATCACGTCTCATGCTATAGGAAGGTTCTCAGGTTTGGTATTAGAAGCATTGAGATATCACATCTCATGCTATAGGAAGGGTCTCAGTATTGGAATGGGAAGGAGTTGGATATCACATCTCATGCTACAGGAAGGGTCTCAGGTTTGGAATGGGAAGGAATTGGATATCACATCTCATGTTATAGGAAGGATCTCAGGTCTGGTATTAGAAGCATTGTGATATCACATCTCATGCCATAGGAAGGGTCTCAGGTTTGGAGTGGGAAGGAGTTGGATATCACATCTCATGCTATAGGAAGGGTCTCAGGTTTGGTAGAAGCATTGAGATATCACATCTCATGCTATAGGAAGGGTCTCCGGATTGGAATGGGTAGTAGTTGTATATTACATCTCATGCCATAGGAAGGGTCTCAGGTTTGGTATAAGCATTGAGATATCACATCTCTGCTATCGGAAGGGTCTCAGGATTGGAATGGGAAGGAGTTGGATATCCCATCTCATGTTATAGGAAGGGTCTCAGGTTTGGTATTAGAAGCATTGAGATATCACATCTCATGCTATAGGAAAGGTCTCAGGATTGGGATGGGAAGGACTTGGATATCTCATCTCATGTTATAGGACGGGTCTCAGGTGTGGTATTAGAAGGATTGAGATATCACATCGCATGCTGTAGGAAGGGTCTCAGGTTTGGAATGGGAAGGAATTGGATATCACATCTCATGTCATAGGAAGGATCTCAGGTTTGCTATTAGAAGCATTGAGATATCACTTCTCAAGCTATAGGAAGGGTCTCAGGTTTGGAAAGGGAAGGATTTGGATTTCACATCTCATGTTGTAGGATGGTTCTCATGTTTGGTTTTAGAAGCATTGAGATATCACATCTCATGCTATCGGAAGGGTCTCAGGTTTGGAAAGGGAAGGATTTGGATTTCACATATGTTATAGGATGGTTCTCAGGTTTGGTTTTAGAAGCAGTAAGATATCACATCTCATGTTATAGGAAAGGTCTCAGGATTGGAATGGGAAGGAGTTGGATATCACATCACATGCTAAAGGAAAGGTCTCAGGTTTGGAAGGGGAAGGATTTGGATATCCCATCTCATGTCATGGGAAGGATCTCAGGTTTGCTATTAGAAGCACTGAGATATCACATCTCATGCTATCGGAAGGGTCTCAGGTTTGGAATGGGAAGGAGTTGGATACAAATCTCATGTTATAGGAAGGATCTCAGGTTTGGTATTAGAAGCATTGAGATATCACATATCATGCTATAGGAAAGGTCTCAGGATTGGAATGGGAAGGAGTTGGATATCACAACACATGCTAAAGGAAAGGTCTCAGGTTTGGAAGGGGAAGGATTTGGATCTCACATATGTTTTAGGACGGGTGTCAGGTTTGGTATTAGAAGCATTGAGATATCACATCTCATGGTATAGGAAGGGTCTCAGGATTGGAATGGGAAGGAGTTGGATAGCACATCTCAAGCTATCTCAGGATTGCAATGGGAAGGAGTTTGATATCACATCTCAAGCTATAGGAAGGGTCTCAGGTTTGGAAAGGGAATGATTTGGATTTCACATGTTACAGGATAGTTCTCATGTTTGGTTTTAGAAGCATTGAGATATCACATCTCATGTTATAGGAAGGATCTCAGATTTGGTATTAGAAGCATTGAGATATCACATCTCATGCTATAGGAAGGGTCTCAGGTTTGGAATGGGAAGGAGTTGGATATCACATCTCATGCTATAGGAAGGATCTCAGGTTTGGTGTTAGAAGCATTGAGATATCAGATCTCATGCTATCGGAAGGATCTCAGGTTTGGTATTAGAAGCATTGAGATATCACATCTCATGCTACCAGAAGGGTCTCAGGATTGGAATGGGAAGGAGTCGGATATCACATCTCATGCTAAAGGGAGGGTTTCAGGTTTGGAAGTGGAAGGATTTGGATATCACATCTCATGTTATAGGAAGATCTCAGGTTTGGTATTAGAAGCATTGAGATATCACATCTCATGCTATCAGAAGGATCTCAGGTTTGGTATTAGAAGCATTGAGATATCACATCTCATGCTATAGGAAGGGTCTCAGGATTGGAATGGGAAGGAGTTGGATATCACATCTCATGCTATAGGAAGGGTCTCAGGTTTGGTATTACAAACATTGTGATATTACATCTCATGCTATAGGAAGGGTTTCAGGATTGGATTGGGAAGGAGTTGGATATCACATCTCATGCTATAGGAAGGGTCTCAGGTTTGGAATGGGAAGGATTTGTACATCACATCTCTTGCTATAGGAAGGGCCTCAGGTTTGGTAAGAGAAACATTAAGATATCACATCTCATGCTATCGGAAGGGTCTCAGTATTGGAATGGGAAGGAGTTGGATATCACATCTCAAGCTATCTCAGGATTGGAATGGAAAGGAGTTTGATATCACATCTCAAGCTATAGGAAGGGTCTCAAGTTTGGAAGGGGAAGGATTTGGATTTCACATCTCATGTTTTAGGACGGGTCTCAGGTTTGGTATTAGAAACATTGAGATATCACATCTCATGGTATAGGAAGGGTTTCAGGATTGGAATGGGAAGGAGTTGGATATCACATCTCATGCAATAGGAAGGGTCTCAGGTTTGATAGAAGCATTGAGATATCACATCTCATGCTATAGGAAGGGTCTCAGGATTGGAATGGGAAGGAGTTGGATATCACATCTCATGCCATAGGAAGAGTCTCAGGTTTGGTATAAGCATTGAGATATCACATCTCTGCTATCGTAAGGGTCTCAGGATTGGAATAGGAAGGAGTTGGATATCCCATCTCATGCTTTAAGAAGGGTCTCAGGTTTGGTATTAGAAGCATTGAGATATCACATCTCATGCTATAGGAAGGGTCTAAGGATTGGAATGGGAAGGAGTTGGATATCACATCTTATGCTATAGGAAGGGTCTCAGGTTTGGTATTACAAGCATTGTGATATTATATCTCATGCTATAGGAAGGGTCTCAGGATTGGATTGGGAAGGAGTTGGATATCACATCTCATGCTATAGGAAGGGTCTCAGGTTTGGAATGGGAAGGGTTTGTACATCACATCTCTTGCTATAGGAAGGGCCTCAGGTTTGGTATGAGAAACATTGAGATATCACATCTCATGTTATAGGAAGGATATCAGGTTTGGTATTAGAAGCATTGAGATATCACATCTCATGATATAGGAAGGGTCTCAGGATTGGAATGGGAAGGAGTTGGATATCACATCTCATGCTATAGGAAGGGTCTCAGGTTTGGTAGAAGCATTGAGATATCACATCTCATGCTATAGGAAGGGTCTCCGGATTGGAATGGGAAGTAGTTGTATATGACATCTCATGCCATAGGAAGGGTAGCACATATGCTATAGGAAGGGTCTCAGGTTTGGAACACGGGAAGGAGTTGGATATCACATCTCATGCTTTAAGAAGGGTCTCAGTTTTGGTATTAGAAGCATTGAGATATCACATCTCATGCTATAGGAAGGAACTCAGGATTGCAATGGGAAGTAGTTGGATATCACATATCATGCCATAGGATGGGTCATCAGGTTTGGTATAAGCATTGAGATATCACATCTCTGCTATCGGAAGGGTCTCAGGATAGGAATGGGAAGGACTTAGATACTCATACTATAGGGAGGGTCTCAGTTTTGATATTAGAAGCATTGAGCTATCACATCTCATGCTATCGGAAGGGTCTCAGGATTGGAATGGGATGGAGTTGGATACAACATCTCAAGCTATCAGGATTGGAATGGGAAGGAGTTTGATATCACTTCTCAAGCTATAGGAAGGGTCTCAGGTTTGGAAGGGGAAGTATTTGGATCTCACATCTCATGTTTTAGGACGGGTCTCAGGTTTGGTATTAGAAGCATTGAGATATCACATCTCATGGTATAGGAAGGGTCTCAGGATTGGAATGGGAAGGAGTTGGATATCACATCTCAAGCTATCTCAGGATTGGAATGGGGAGGAGTTTGATATCACATCTCAAGCTATAGGAAGGGTCTCAGGTTTGGAAAGGGAAGGATTTGGATTTCACATCTCATGTTATAGGATGGTTCTCATGTTTGGTTTTAGTAGCATTGAGATATCACATCTCATGCTATCGGAAGGGTCTCAGGTTTGGAAAGGGAAGGATTTGCAGTTCACATGTTATAGGATGGTTCTCAGGTTTGGTTTTAGAAGCATTACGATATAACATCTCATGCTATAGGAAGGGTCTCAGGTTTGGAATGGGAAGGAGTTGGATATCACATTGAATGGGAAGGAGTTTGATATCACATCTCAAGCTATAGGAAGGGTCTCAGGTTTGGAAAGGGAATGATTTGGATTTCACATCTCATGTTATAGGATGGTTCTCATGTTTGGTTTTAGAAGCATTGAGATATCACATCTCATGCTATCAGAAGGGTCTCAGGTTTGGAATGGGAAGGAGTTTGATATCACATCTCATGCTATAGGAAGGATCTCAGGTTTGGTATTAGAAGCATTGAGATATCACATCTCATGCTATAGGAAGGGTCTCAGGATTGGAATCGGAAGGAGTTGTATATGACATCTCATGCTGTTAAGACGGATTTCTGAACTCTGTCCTGGTGGCGCAGAAGTTCAGAAGGCCAACCTAATTACTTGGAACAGGGTAACCTCTGGACGAACCAGACCAATCAAGGTAGCGATCGGATTTGGATATCACATCTCATGCTAAAGGAAGGGTCTTAGGTTTGGAAGGGGAAGGATTTGGATATCACATCTCATGTTATAGGACGGGTCCCAGGTTTGGTATTAGAAGCATTGAGATATCACAACTCATGCTATAGGAAGGGTCTCAGGATTTGAATGGGAAGGAGTTGGATATCACATGTCATGCTAAAGGAAGGGTCTCAGGTTTGATAGAAGCATTGAGATTTCACATCTCATGCTATAGGAAGGGTCTCAGGATTGGAATGGGAAGGAGTTGGATATCACATCTCATGCCATTGGAAGGGTCTCAGATTTGGTATAAGCATTGAGATATCACATCTCTGCTATCGGAAGGGTCTCAGGATAGGAATGGGAAGGACTTAGATATCACATCTCATGCTATAGGGAGGGTCTCAGTTTTGATATTAGAAGCATTGAGATATCACATCTCATGCTATCGGAAGGGTCCCAGGATTGGAATGGGAAGGAGTTGGATATCACATCTCAAGCTATCTCAGGATTGGAATGGGAAGGAGTTTGATATCACATCTCAAGCTATAGGAAGGGTCTCAGGTTTGGAAAGGGAAGGATTTGGATTTCACATCTCATGTTGTAGGATGGTTCTCATGTTTGGTTTTAGAAGCATTGAGATATCACATCTCATGCTATCGGAAGGGTCTCAGGTTTGGAAAGGGAAGGATTTGTATTTCACATATGTTATAGGATGGTTCTCAGGTTTGGTTTTAGAAGCAGTAAGATATCACATCTCATGCTATAGGAAGGGTCTCAGGTTTGGAATGGGAAGGAGTTGGATACAAATCTCATGTTATAGGAAGGATCTCAGGTTTGGTATTAGAAGCATTGAGATATCACATCTCATGGTATAGGAAGGGTCTCAGGATTGGAATGGGAAGGAGTTGGATAGCACATCTCAAGCTATCTCAGGATTGGAATGGGAAGGAGTTTGATATCACATCTCAAGCTATAGGAAGGGTCTCAGGTTTGGAAAGGGAATGATTTGGATTTCACATGTTACAGGATAGTTCTCATTTTTGGTTTTAGAAGCATTGAGATATCACATCTCATGTTATAGGAAGGATCTCAGGTTTGGTATTAGAAGCATTGAGATATCACATCTCATGCTATAGGAAGGGTCTCAGGTTTGGAATGGGAAGGAGTTGGATATCACATCTCATGCTATAGGAAGGATCTCAGGTTTGGTGTTAGAAGCATTGAGATATCACATCTCATGCTACCAGAAGGGTCTCAGGATTGGAATGGGAAGGAGTCGGATATCACATCTCATGCTAAAGGGAGGGTTTCAGGTTTGGAAGTGGAAGGATTTGGATATCACATCTCATGTTATAGGAAGATCTCAGGTTTGGTATTAGAAGCATTGAGATATCACATCTCATGCTATCGGAAGGATCTCAGGTTTGGTATTAGAAGCATTGAGATATCACATCTCATGCTATAGGAAGGGTCTCAGGATTGGAATGGGAAGGAGTTGGATATCACATCTCATGCTATAGGAAGGGTCTCAGGTTTGGTATTACAAACATTGTGATATTACATCTCATGCTATAGGAAGGGTTTCAGGATTGGATTGGGAAGGAGTTGGATATCACATCTCATGCTATAGGAAGGGTCTCAGGTTTGGAATGGGAAGGATTTGTACATCACATCTCTTGCTATAGGAAGGGCCTCAGGTTTGGTAAGAGAAACATTAAGATATCACATCTCATGCTATCGGAAGGGTCTCAGGATTGGAATGGGAAGGAGTTGGATATCACATCTCAAGCTATCTCAGGATTGGAATGGGAAGGAGTTTGATATCACATCTCAAGCTATAGGAAGGGTCTCAAGTTTGGAAGGGGAAGGATTTGGATTTCACATCTCATGTTTTAGGACGGGTCTCAGGTTTGGTATTAGAAACATTGAGATATCACATCTCATGGTATAGGAAGGGTTTCAGGATTGGAATGGGAAGGAGTTGGATATCACATCTCATGCAATAGGAAGGGTCTCAGGTTTGATAGAAGCATTGAGATATCACATCTCATGCTATAGGAAGGGTCTCAGGATTGGAATGGGAAGGAGTTGGATATCACATCTCATGCCATAGGAAGAGTCTCAGGTTTGGTATAAGCATTGAGATATCACATCTCTGCTATCGTAAGGGTCTCAGGATTGGAATAGGAAGGAGTTGGATATCCCATCTCATGCTTTAAGAAGGGTCTCAGGTTTGGTATTAGAAGCATTGAGATATCACATCTCATGCTATAGGAAGGGTCTAAGGATTGGATTGGGAAGGAGTTGGATATCACATCTCATGCTATAGGAAGGGTCTCAGGTTTGGAATGGGAAGGGTTTGTACATCACATCTCTTGCTATAGGAAGGGCCTCAGGTTTGGTATGAGAAACATTGAGATATCACATCTCATGTTATAGGAAGGGTCTCAGGTTTGGTAGAAGCATTGAGATATCACATCTCATGCTATAGGAAGGGTCTCCGGATTGGAATGGGAAGTAGTTGTATATGACATCTCATGCCATAGGAAGGGTAGCACATATGCTATAGGAAGGGTCTCAGGTTTGGAACACGGGAAGGAGTTGGATATCACATCTCATGCTTTAAGAAGGGTCTCAGTTTTGGTATTAGAAGCATTGAGATATCACATCTCATGCTATAGGAAGGGTCTCAGGATTGGAATGGGAACGAGTTGGATATCACATCTCATGCTATAGGAAAGGTCTCAGGTTTGGAATGGGAATGATTTGTATATCACATCTCTTGCTATAGGAAGGGCCTCAGGTTTGGTATCAGAAACATTGAGATATCACATCTCATGGTATAGGAAGGATCTCAGTATTGGAATGGAAAGGGGTTGGATATCACATCTCATGTTATAGGAAGGATATCAGGTTTGGTATTAGAAGCATTGAGATATCACATCTCATGCTATAGGAAGGGTCTCAGGATTGGAATGGGAAGGAGTAGTATATGACATCTCATGCCATAGGAAGGGTCTCAGGTTTGGTATAAGCATTGAGATATCACATCTCTGCTATCGGAAGGGTCTCGGGATTGGAATGGGAAGGAGTTGGATATTACATTCTTGCTATAGGAAGGGTCTCAGGTTTGGAATGGGAAGGAGTTGGATATCCCATCTCATGTCATAGGAAGGATCTCAGGTTTGCTATTAGAAGCACTGAGATATCACATCTCATGCTATAGGAATGGTCTCAGGATTGGAATGGGAAGGAGTTGGATATTACATTCTTGCTATAGGAAGGGTCTCAGGTTTGGAACGGGAACGAGTTGGATATCACATCTCATGCTATAGGAAGGGTCTCAGGTTTGGTATTACAAGCATTGCGATATTACATCTCATGCTATAGAAAGGGTCTCAGGTTTGGAATGGGGAGGATTTGTATATCACATCTCTTGCTATAGGAAGGGCCTCAGGTTTGGTATGAGAAACATTGAGATATCACATCTCATGGTATAGGAAGGATCTCAGGATTGGAATGGGAAGGAGTTGGATATCACATCTCATGTTATAGGAAGGATATCAGGTTTGGTATTAGAAGCATTGAGATATCACATCTCATGCTATAGGAAGTGTCTCTGTTTTGGGATGGGAAGGAGTTGGAGATAACATCTCATGCTATATGAAGGGTCTCAGGTTTGGTATTAGAAGCTTTGAGATATCACATTTCATACTATAGGAAGGGTCTCTGGTTTGGGATGGGAAGGAGTTGGATATCACATCTCATGCTATAACAAGGGTCTCAGGTTTGGTATTAGAAGCATTGAGATATCACATCTCATGCTATAGGAAGGGTCTCAGGTTTGGATTGGGAAGTAGTTGGATATCACATCTGATGCTATAGGAAGGGTCTCAGGTTTGGAATGGGAAGGATTTGTACATCACATCTCTTGCTATAGGAAGGGCCTCAGGTTTGGTATGAGAAACATTGAAATATCACATCTCATGGTATAGGAAGGATCTCAGGATTGGAATGTGAAGGAGTTGGATATCACATCTCGTGTTATAGTATTAGAAGCATTGAGATATCACATCTCATGCTATAGGAATGGTCTCAGGTTTGGTAGAAGCATTGAGATATCACATCTCATGCTATAGGAAGGGTCTCAGGATTGGAATGGGAAGGAGTAGTATATGACCTCTCATGCCATAGGAATGGTCTCAGGTTTGGTACAAGCATTGAGATATCACATCTCTGCTATCGGAAGGGTCTCAGGTTTGGAAAGGGAAGGAGTTGGATATCACGTCTCATGCTATAGGAAGGTTCTCAGGTTTGGTATTAGAAGCATTGAGATATCACATCTCATGCTATAGGTAGGGTCTCAGTATTGGAATGGGAAGGAGTTGGATATCACATCTCATGCTACAGGAAGGGTCTCAGGTTTGGAATGGGAAGGAATTGGATATCACATCTCATGTTATAGGAAGGATCTCAGGTCTGGTATTAGAAGCATTGTGATATCACATCTCATGCCATAGGAAGGGTCTCAGGTTTGGAGCGGGAAGGAGTTGGATATCACATCTCATGCTATAGGAAGGGTCTCAGGTTTGGTAGAAGCATTGAGATATCACATCTCATGCTATAGGAAGGGTCTCCGGATTGGAATGGGTAGTAGTTGTATATTACATCTCATGCCATAGGAAGGGTCTCAGGTTTGGTATAAGCATTGAGATATCACATCTCTGCTATCGGAAGGGTCTCAGGATTGGAATGGGAAGGAGTTGGATATCCCATCTCATGTTATAGGAAGGGTCTCACGTTTGGTATTAGAAGCATTGAGATATCACATCTCATGCTATAGGAAAGGTCTCAGGATTGGGATGGGAAGGACTTGGATATCTCATCTCATGTTATAGGACGGGTCTCAGGTGTGGTATTAGAAGGATTGAGATATCACATCGCATGCTGTAGGAAGGGTCTCAGGTTTGGAATGGGAAGGAATTGGATATCACATCTCATGTCATAGGAAGGATCTCAGGTTTGCTATTAGAAGCATTGAGATATCACTTCTCAAGCTATAGGAAGGGTCTCAGGTTTGGAAAGGAAAGGATTTGGATTTCACATCTCATGTTGTAGGATGGTTCTCATGTTTGGTTTTAGAAGCATTGAGATATCACATCTCATGCTATCGGAAGGGTCTCAGGTTTGGAAAGGGAAGGATTTGGATTTCACATATGTTATAGGATGGTTCTCAGTTTTGGTATTAGAAGCATTGAGATATCACATCTCATGCTATAGGAAGGGTCTCAGGATTGGAATGGGAACGAGTTGGATATCACATCTCATGCTATAGGAAGGGTCTCAGGATTGGATTGGGAAGGAGTCGGATATCACATCCCATGCTATAGGAAAGGTCTCAGGTTTGGAATGGGAATGATTTGTATATCACATCTCTTGCTATAGGAAGGGCCTCAGGTTTGGTATCAGAAACATTGAGATATCACATCTCATGGTATAGGAAGGATCTCAGTATTGGAATGGAAAGGGGTTGGATATCACATCTCATGCTATAGGAAGGGTCTCAGGTTTGGTAGAAGCATTGAGATATCACATCTCATGCTATAGGAAGGGTCTCAGGATTGGAATGGGAAGGAGTAGTATATGACATCTCATGCCATAGGAAGGGTCTCAGGTTTGGTATAAGCATTGAGATATCACATCTCTGCTATCGGAAGTGTCTCAGGATTGGAATGGGAAGGAATTGGATATCCCATCTCATGTCATAGGAAGGATCTCAGGTTTGCTATTAGAAGCACTGAGATATCACATCTCATGCTATAGGAATGGTCTCAGGATTGGAATGGGAAGGAGTTGGATATTACATTCTTGCTATAGGAAGGGTCTCAGGTTTGGAATGGGAAGGAGTTGGATATCCCATCTCATGTCATAGGAAGGATCTCAGGTTTGCTATTAGAAGCACTGAGATATCACATCTCATGCTATAGGAATGGTCTCAGGATTGGAATGGGAAGGAGTTGGATATTACATTCTTGCTATAGGAAGGGTCTCAGGTTTGGAACGGGAAGGAGTTGGATATCACATCTCATGCTTTAAGAAGGGTCTCAGTTTTGGTATTAGAAGCATTGAGATATCACATCTCATGCTATAGGAAGGGTCTCAGGATTGGAATGGGAAGGAGTTGGATATCACATCTCATGCTATAGGAAGGGTCTCAGGTTTGGTATTACAAGCATTGCGATATTACATCTCATGCTATAGGAAGGGTCTCAGGTTTGGAATGGGGAGGATTTGTATATCACATCTCTTGCTATAGGAAGGGCCTCAGGTTTGGTATGAGAAACATTGAGATATCACATCTCATGGTATAGGAAGGATCTCAGGATTGGAATGGGAAGGAGTTGGATATCACATCTCATGTTATAGGAAGGATATCAGGTTTGGTATTAGAAGCATTGAGATATCACATCTCATGCTATAGGAAGTGTCTCTGTTTTGGGATGGGAAGGAGTTGGAGATAACATCTCATGCTATATGAAGGGTCTCAGGTTTGGTATTAGAAGCTTTGAGATATCACATTTCATACTATAGGAAGGGTCTCTGGTTTGGGATGGGAAGGAGTTGGATATCACATCTCATGCTATAACAAGGGTCTCAGGTTTGGTATTAGAAGCATTGAGATATCACATCTCATGCTATAGGAAGGGTCTCAGGTTTGGAATGGGAAGGAGTTGGATATCACATCTCAGGCTATAGGAAGGATCTCAGTTTTGGAATGAGAAGGAGTTGGATATCACATATCATGTTATATGAAGGCTCTCAGGTTTGGTATTAGAAGCATTGAGATATCACATCTCATGCTATAGTAAGGGTCTCAGGATTGGCATGGGAAGGAGTTTGATATCACATCTCATGCTAAAGGAAGGGTCTCCGGTTTGGGATGGGAAGGAGTTGGATATCACATCTCATGTTATAGGAAGGATCTCAGGTTTGGTATTAGAAACATTGAGATAACACATCTCATGCTATAGGAAGGGTCTCAGGATTGAAATGGGAAGGAGTTGGATATCACATCTCATGCTATCGTAAGGGTCTCAGGATTGGAATAGGAAGGAGTTGGATATCCCATCTCATGCTTTAAGAAGGGTCTCAGGTTTGGTATTAGAAGCATTGAGATATCACATCTCATGCTATAGGAAGGGTCTAAGGATTGGAATGGGAAGGAGTTGGATATCACACATGCTATAGGAAGGGTCTCAGGTTTGGTATTACAAGCATTGTGATATTACATCTCATGCTATAGGAAGGGTCTCAGGATTGGATTGGGAAGTAGTTGGATATCACATCTGATGCTATAGGAAGGGTCTCAGGTT
Organism: Ambystoma mexicanum; assembly: GCF_040938575.1. Lineage (NCBI taxonomy): Eukaryota > Metazoa > Chordata > Amphibia > Caudata > Ambystomatidae > Ambystoma > Ambystoma mexicanum. Next base: position 573,947,644 of record NC_090932.1, on the reverse strand, counting down.
TGGAATGGGAAGGATTTGTACATCACATCTCTTGCTATAGGAAGGGCCTCAGGTTTGGTATGAGAAACATTGAAATATCACATCTCATGGTATAGGAAGGATCTCAGGATTGGAATGTGAAGGAGTTGGATATCACATCTCGTGTTATAGGAAGGATATCAAGTTTGGTATTAGAAGCATTGAGATATCACATCTCATGCTATAGGAAGGGTCTCAGGTTTGGTAGAAGCATTGAGATATCACATCTCATGCTATAGGAAGGGTCTCAGGATTGGAATGGGAAGGAGTAGTATATGACCTCTCATGCCATAGGAATGGTCTCAGGTTTGGTACAAGCATTGAGATATCACATCTCTGCTATCGGAAGGGTCTCAGGTTTGGTATTAGAAGCATTGAGATATCACATCTCATGCTATAGGAAGGGTCTCAGTATTGGAATGGGAAGGAGTTGGATATCACATCTCATGCTACAGGAAGGGTCTCAGGTTTGGAATGGGAAGGAATTGGATATCACATCTCATGTTATAGGAAGGATCTCAGGTCTGGTATTAGAAGCATTGTGATATCACATCTCATGCCATAGGAAGGGTCTCAGGTTTGGAGTGGGAAGGAGTTGGATATCACATCTCATGCTATAGGAAGGGTCTCAGGTTTGGTAGAAGCATTGAGATATCACATCTCATGCTATAGGAAGGGTCTCCGGATTGGAATGGGTAGTAGTTGTATATTACATCTCATGCCATAGGAAGGGTCTCAGGTTTGGCATAAGCATTGAGATATCACATCTCTGCTATCGGAAGGGTCTCAGGATTGGAATGGGAAGGAGTTGGATATCCCATCTCATGTTATAGGAAGGGTCTCAGGTTTGGTATTAGAAGCATTGAGATATCACATCTCATGCTATAGGAAAGGTCTCAGGATTGGGATGGGAAGGACTTGGATATCTCATCTCATGTTATAGGACGGGTCTCAGGTGTGGTATTAGAAGGATTGAGATATCACATCGCATGCTGTAGGAAGGGTCTCAGGTTTGGAATGGGAAGGACTTGGATATCTCATCTCATGTTATAGGACGGGTCTCAGGTGTGGTATTAGAAGGATTGAGATATCACTTCTCAAGCTATAGGAAGGGTCTCAGGTTTGGAAAGGGAAGGATTTGCAGTTCACATGTTATAGGATGGTTCTCAGGTTTGGTTTTAGAAGCATTACGATATAACATCTCATGCTATAGGAAGGGTCTCAGGTTTGGAATGGGAAGGAGTTGGATATCACATTGAATGGGAAGGAGTTTGATATCACATCTCAAGCTATAGGAAGGGTCTCAGGTTTGGAAAGGGAATGATTTGGATTTCACATCTCATGTTATAGGATGGTTCTCATGTTTGGTTTTAGAAGCATTGAGATATCACATCTCATGCTATCAGAAGGGTCTCAGGTTTGGAATGGGAAGGAGTTTGATATCACATCTCATGCTATAGGAAGGATCTCAGGTTTGGTATTAGAAGCATTGAGATATCACATCTCATGCTATAGGAAGGGTCTCAGGATTGGAATCGGAAGGAGTTGTATATGACATCTCATGCTGTTAAGACGGATTTCTGAACTCTGTCCTGGTGGCGCAGAAGTTCAGAAGGCCAACCTAATTACTTGGAACAGGGTAACCTCTGGACGAACCAGACCAATCAAGGTAGCGATCGGATTTGGATATCACATCTCATGCTAAAGGAAGGGTCTTAGGTTTGGAAGGGGAAGGATTTGGATATCACATCTCATGTTATAGGACGGGTCCCAGGTTTGGTATTAGAAGCATTGAGATATCACAACTCATGCTATAGGAAGGGTCTCAGGATTTGAATGGGAAGGAGTTGGATATCACATGTCATGCTAAAGGAAGGGTCTCAGGTTTGATAGAAGCATTGAGATTTCACATCTCATGCTATAGGAAGGGTCTCAGGATTGGAATGGGAAGGAGTTGGATATCACATCTCATGCCATAGGAAGGGTCTCAGATTTGGTATAAGCATTGAGATATCACATCTCTGCTATCGGAAGGGTCTCAGGATAGGAATGGGAAGGACTTAGATATCACATCTCATGCTATAGGGAGGGTCTCAGTTTTGATATTAGAAGCATTGAGATATCACATCTCATGCTATCGGAAGGGTCCCAGGATTGGAATGGGAAGGAGTTGGATATCACATCTCAAGCTATCTCAGGATTGGAATGGGAAGGAGTTTGATATCACATCTCAAGCTATAGGAAGGGTCTCAGGTTTGGAAAGGGAAGGATTTGGATTTCACATCTCATGTTGTAGGATGGTTCTCATGTTTGGTTTTAGAAGCATTGAGATATCACATCTCATGCTATCGGAAGGGTCTCAGGTTTGGAAAGGGAAGGATTTGTATTTCACATATGTTATAGGATGGTTCTCAGGTTTGGTTTTAGAAGCAGTAAGATATCACATCTCATGCTATAGGAAGGGTCTCAGGTTTGGAATGGGAAGGAGTTGGATACAAATCTCATGTTATAGGAAGGATCTCAGGTTTGGTATTAGAAGCATTGAGATATCACATATCATGCTATAGGAAAGGTCTCAGGATTGGAATGGGAAGGAGTTGGATATCACATCACATGCTAAAGGAAAGGTCTCAGGTTTGGAAGGGGAAGGATTTGGATCTCACATATGTTTTAGGACGGGTGTCAGGTTTGGTATTAGAAGCATTGAGATATCACATCTCATGGTATAGGAAGGGTCTCAGGATTGGAATGGGAAGGAGTTGGATAGCACATCTCAAGCTATCTCAGGATTGGAATGGGAAGGAGTTTGATATCACATCTCAAGCTATAGGAAGGGTCTCAGGTTTGGAAAGGGAATGATTTGGATTTCACATGTTACAGGATAGTTCTCATGTTTGGTTTTAGAAGCATTGAGATATCACATCTCATGTTATAGGAAGGATCTCAGGTTTGGTATTAGAAGCATTGAGATATCACATCTCATGCTATAGGAAGGGTCTCAGGTTTGGAATGGGAAGGAGTTGGATATCACATCTCATGCTATAGGAAGGATCTCAGGTTTGGTGTTAGAAGCATTGAGATATCAGATCTCATGCTATCGGAAGGATCTCAGGTTTGGTATTAGAAGCATTGAGATATCACATCTCATGCTACCAGAAGGGTCTCAGGATTGGAATGGGAAGGAGTCGGATATCACATCTCATGCTAAAGGGAGGGTTTCAGGTTTGGAAGTGGAAGGATTTGGATATCACATCTCATGTTATAGGAAGATCTCAGGTTTGGTATTAGAAGCATTGAGATATCACATCTCATGCTATCGGAAGGATCTCAGGTTTGGTATTAGAAGCATTGAGATATCACATCTCATGCTATAGGAAGGGTCTCAGGATTGGAATGGGAAGGAGTTGGATATCACATCTCATGCTATAGGAAGGGTCTCAGGTTTGGTATTACAAACATTGTGATATTACATCTCATGCTATAGGAAGGGTTTCAGGATTGGATTGGGAAGGAGTTGGATATCACATCTCATGCTATAGGAAGGGTCTCAGGTTTGGAATGGGAAGGATTTGTACATCACATCTCTTGCTATAGGAAGGGCCTCAGGTTTGGTAAGAGAAACATTAAGATATCACATCTCATGCTATCGGAAGGGTCTCAGGATTGGAATGGGAAGGAGTTGGATATCACATCTCAAGCTATCTCAGGATTGGAATGGGAAGGAGTTTGATATCACATCTCAAGCTATAGGAAGGGTCTCAAGTTTGGAAGGGGAAGGATTTGGATTTCACATCTCATGTTTTAGGACGGGTCTCAGGTTTGGTATTAGAAACATTGAGATATCACATCTCATGGTATAGGAAGGGTTTCAGGATTGGAATGGGAAGGAGTTGGATATCACATCTCATGCAATAGGAAGGGTCTCAGGTTTGATAGAAGCATTGAGATATCACATCTCATGCTATAGGAAGGGTCTCAGGATTGGAATGGGAAGGAGTTGGATATCACATCTCATGCCATAGGAAGAGTCTCAGGTTTGGTATAAGCATTGAGATATCACATCTCTGCTATCGTAAGGGTCTCAGGATTGGAATAGGAAGGAGTTGGATATCCCATCTCATGCTTTAAGAAGGGTCTCAGGTTTGGTATTAGAAGCATTGAGATATCACATCTCATGCTATAGGAAGGGTCTAAGGATTGGAATGGGAAGGAGTTGGATATCACATCTTATGCTATAGGAAGGGTCTCAGGTTTGGTATTACAAGCATTGTGATATTATATCTCATGCTATAGGAAGGGTCTCAGGATTGGATTGGGAAGGAGTTGGATATCACATCTCATGCTATAGGAAGGGTCTCAGGTTTGGAATGGGAAGGGTTTGTACATCACATCTCTTGCTATAGGAAGGGCCTCAGGTTTGGTATGAGAAACATTGAGATATCACATCTCATGTTATAGGAAGGGTCTCAGGTTTGGTAGAAGCATTGAGATATCACATCTCATGCTATAGGAAGGGTCTCCGGATTGGAATGGGAAGTAGTTGTATATGACATCTCATGCCATAGGATGGGTAGCACATATGCTATAGGAAGGGTCTCAGGTTTGGAACACGGGAAGGAGTTGGATATCACATCTCATGCTTTAAGAAGGGTCTCAGTTTTGGTATTAGAAGCATTGAGATATCACATCTCATGCTATAGGAAGGGTCTCAGGATTGGAATGGGAACGAGTTGGATATCACATCTCATGCTATAGGAAAGGTCTCAGGTTTGGAATGGGAATGATTTGTATATCACATCTCTTGCTATAGGAAGGGCCTCAGGTTTGGTATCAGAAACATTGAGATATCACATCTCATGGTATAGGAAGGATCTCAGTATTGGAATGGAAAGGGGTTGGATATCACATCTCATGTTATAGGAAGGATATCAGGTTTGGTATTAGAAGCATTGAGATATCACATCTCATGCTATAGGAAGGGTCTCAGGATTGGAATGGGAAGGAGTAGTATATGACATCTCATGCCATAGGAAGGGTCTCAGGTTTGGTATAAGCATTGAGATATCACATCTCTGCTATCGGAAGGGTCTCGGGATTGGAATGGGAAGGAGTTGGATATTACATTCTTGCTATAGGAAGGGTCTCAGGTTTGGAATGGGAAGGAGTTGGATATCCCATCTCATGTCATAGGAAGGATCTCAGGTTTGCTATTAGAAGCACTGAGATATCACATCTCATGCTATAGCAATGGTCTCAGGATTGGAATGGGAAGGAGTTGGATATTACATTCTTGCTATAGGAAGGGTCTCAGGTTTGGAACGGGAACGAGTTGGATATCACATCTCATGCTTTAAGAAGGGTCTCAGTTTTGGTATTAGAAGCATTGAGATATCACATCTCATGCTATAGGAAGGGTCTCAGGATTGGAATGGGAAGGAGTTGGATATCACATCTCATGCTATAGGAAGGGTCTCAGGTTTGGTATTACAAGCATTGCGATATTACATCTCATGCTATAGGAAGGGTCTCAGGTTTGGAATGGGGAGGATTTGTATATCACATCTCTTGCTATAGGAAGGGCCTCAGGTTTGGTATGAGAAACATTGAGATATCACATCTCATGGTATAGGAAGGATCTCAGGATTGGAATGGGAAGGAGTTGGATATCACATCTCATGTTATAGGAAGGATATCAGGTTTGGTATTAGAAGCATTGAGATATCACATCTCATGCTATAGGAAGTGTCTCTGTTTTGGGATGGGAAGGAGTTGGAGATAACATCTCATGCTATATGAAGGGTCTCAGGTTTGGTATTAGAAGCTTTGAGATATCACATTTCATACTATAGGAAGGGTCTCTGGTTTGGGATGGGAAGGAGTTGGATATCACATCTCATGCTATAACAAGGGTCTCAGGTTTGGTATTAGAAGCATTGAGATATCACATCTCATGCTATAGGAAGGGTCTCAGGTTTGGAATGGGAAGGAGTTGGATATCACATCTCAGGCTATAGGAAGGATCTCAGTTTTGGAATGAGAAGGAGTTGGATATCACATATCATGTTATATGAAGGCTCTCAGGTTTGGTATTAGAAGCATTGAGATATCACATCTCATGCTATAGTAAGGGTCTCAGGATTGGCATGGGAAGGAGTTTGATATCACATCTCATGCTAAAGGAAGGGTCTCCGGTTTGGAATGGGAAGGAGTTGGATATCACATCTCATGTTATAGGAAGGATCTCAGGTTTGGTATTAGAAACATTGAGATAACACATCTCATGCTATAGGAAGGGTCTCAGGATTGAAATGGGAAGGAGTTGGATATCACATCTCATGCTATCGTAAGGGTCTCAGGATTGGAATAAGAAGGAGTTGGATATCCCATCTCATGCTTTAAGAAGGGTCTCAGGTTTGGTCTTAGAAGCATTGAGATATCACATCTCATGCTATAGGAAGGGTCTAAGGATTGGAATGGGAAGGAGTTGGATATCACACATGCTATAGGAAGGGTCTCAGGTTTGGTATTACAAGCATTGTGATATTACATCTCATGCTATAGGAAGGGTCTTAGGATTGGATTGGGAAGTAGTTGGATATCACATCTGATGCTATAGGAAGGGTCTCAGGTTTGGAATGGGAAGGATTTGTACATCACATCTCTTGCTATAGGAAGGGCCTCAGGTTTGGTATGAGAAACATTGAAATATCACATCTCATGGTATAGGAAGGATCTCAGGATTGGAATGTGAAGGAGTTGGATGTCACATCTCGTGTTATAGGAAGGATATCAAGTTTGGTATTAGAAGCATTGAGATATCACATCTCATGCTATAGGAATGGTCTCAGGTTTGGTAGAATCATTGAGATATCACATCTCATGCTATAGGAAGGGTCTCAGGATTGGAATGGGAAGGAGTAGTATATGACCTATCATGCCATAGGAATGGTCTCAGGTTTGGTACAAGCATTGAGATATCACATCTCTGCTATCGGAAGGGTCTCAGGTTTGGAAAGGGAAGGAGTTGGATATCACGTCTCATGCTATAGGAAGGTTCTCAGGTTTGGTATTAGAAGCATTGAGATATCACATCTCATGCTATAGGTAGGGTCTCAGTATTGGAATGGGAAGGAGTTGGATATCACATCTCATGCTACAGGAAGGGTCTCAGGTTTGGAATGGGAAGGAATTGGATATCACATCTCATGTTATAGGAAGGATCTCAGGTCTGTTATTAGAAGCATTGTGATATCACATCTCATGCCATAGGAAGGGTCTCAGGTTTGGAGTGGGAAGGAGTTGGATATCACATCTCATGCTATAGGAAGGGTCTCAGGTTTGGTAGAAGCATTGAGATATCACATCTCATGCTATAGGAAGGGTCTCCGGATTGGAATGGGTAGTAGTTGTATATTACATCTCATGCCATAGGAAGGGTCTCAGGTTTGGTATAAGCATTGAGATATCACATCTCTGCTATCGGAAGGGTCTCATGATTGGAATGGGAAGGAGTTGGATATCCCATCTCATGTTATAGGAAGGGTCTCAGGTTTGGTATTAGAAGCATTGAGATATCACATCTCATGCTATAGGAAAGGTCTCAGGATTGGGATGGGAAGGACTTGGATATCTCATCTCATGTTATAGGACGGGTCTCAGGTGTGGTATTAGAAGGATTGAGATATCACATCACATGCTGTAGGAAGGGTCTCAGGTTTGGAATGGGAAGGAATTGGATATCACATCTCATGTCATAGGAAGGATCTCAGGTTTGCTATTAGAAGCATTGAGATATCAGTTCTCAAGCTATAGGAAGGGTCTCAGGTTTGGAAAGGAAAGGATTTGGATTTCACATCTCATGTTGTAGGATGGTTCTCATGTTTGGTTTTAGAAGCATTGAGATATCACATCTCATGCTATAGGAAGGGTCTAAGGATTGGAATGGGAAGGAGTTGGATATCACACATGCTATAGGAAGGGTCTCAGGTTTGGTATTACAAGCATTGTGATATTACATCTCATGCTATAGGAAGGGTCTTAGGATTGGATTGGGAAGTAGTTGGATATCACATCTGATGCTATAGGAAGGGTCTCAGGTTTGGAATGGGAAGGATTTGTACATCACATCTCTTGCTATAGGAAGGGCGTCAGGTTTGGTATGAGAAACATTGAAATATCACATCTCATGGTATAGGAAGGATCTCAGGATTGGAATGTGAAGGAGTTGGATATCACATCTCGTGTTATAGGAAGGATATCAAGTTTGGTATTAGAAGCATTGAGATATCACATCTCATGCTATAGGAATGGTCTCAGGTTTGGTAGAAGCATTGAGATATCACATCTCATGCTATAGGAAGGGTCTCAGGATTGGAATGGGAAGGAGTAGTATATGACCTCTCATGCCATAGAAATGGTCTCAGGTTTGGTACAAGCATTGAGATATCACATCTCTGCTATCGGAAGGGTCTCAGGTTTGGAAAGGGAAGGAGTTGGATATCACGTCTCATGCTATAGGAAGGTTCTCAGGTTTGGTATTAGAAGCATTGAGATATCACATCTCATGCTATAGGTAGGGTCTCAGTATTGGAATGGGAAGGAGTTGGATATCACATCTCATGCTACAGGAAGGGTCTCAGGTTTGGAATGGGAAGGAATTGGATATCACATCTCATGTTATAGGAAGGATCTCAGGTCTGGTATTAGAAGCATTGTGATATCACATCTCATGCCATAGGAAGGGTCTCAGGTTTGGAGTGGGAAGGAGTTGGATATCACATCTCATGCTATAGGAAGGGTCTCAGGTTTGGTAGAAGCATTGAGATATCACATCTCATGCTATAGGAAGGGTCTCCGGATTGGAATGGGTAGTAGTTGTATATTACATCTCATGCCATAGGAAGGGTCTCAGGTTTGGTATAAGCATTGAGATATCACATCTCTGCTATCGGAAGGGTCTCAGGATTGGAATGGGAAGGAGTTGGATATCCCATCTCATGTTATAGGAAGGGTCTCAGGTTTGGTATTAGAAGCATTGAGATATCACATCTCATGCTATAGGAAAGGTCTCAGGATTGGGATGGGAAGGACTTGGATATCTCATCTCATGTTATAGGACGGGTCTCAGGTGTGGTATTAGAAGGATTGAGATATCACATCGCATGCTGTAGGAAGGGTCTCAGGTTTGGAATGGGAAGGAATTGGATATCACATCTCATGTCATAGGAAGGATCTCAGGTTTGCTATTAGAAGCATTGAGATATCACTTCTCAAGCTATAGGAAGGGTCTCAGGTTTGGAAAGGAAAGGATTTGGATTTCACATCTCATGTTGTAGGATGGTTCTCATGTTTGGTTTTAGAAGCATTGAGATATCACATCTCATGCTATAGGAAGGGTCTAAGGATTGGAATGGGAAGGAGTTGGATATCACACATGCTATAGGAAGGGTCTCAGGTTTGGTATTACAAGCATTGTGATATTACATCTCATGCTATAGGAAGGGTCTTAGGATTGGATTGGGAAGTAGTTGGATATCACATCTGATGCTATAGGAAGGGTCTCAGGTTTGGAATGGGAAGGATTTGTACATCACATCTCTTGCTATAGGAAGGGCCTCAGGTTTGGTATGAGAAACATTGAAATATCACATCTCATGGTATAGGAAGGATCTCAGGATTGGAATGTGAAGGAGTTGGATATCACATCTCGTGTTATAGGAAGGATATCAAGTTTGGTATTAGAAGCATTGAGATATCACATCTCATGCTATAGGAATGGTCTCAGGTTTGGTAGAAGCATTGAGATATCACATCTCATGCTATAGGAAGGGTCTCAGGATTGGAATGGGAAGGAGTAGTATATGACCTCTCATGCCATAGGAATGGTCTCAGGTTTGGTACAAGCATTGAGATATCACATCTCTGCTATCGGAAGGGTCTCAGGTTTGGAAAGGGAAGGAGTTGGATATCACGTCTCATGCTATAGGAAGGTTCTCAGGTTTGGTATTAGAAGCATTGAGATATCACATCTCATGCTATAGGTAGGGTCTCAGTATTGGAATGGGAAGGAGTTGGATATCACATCTCATGCTACAGGAAGGGTCTCAGGTTTGGAATGGGAAGGAATTGGATATCACATCTCATGTTATAGGAAGGATCTCAGGTCTGGTATTAGAAGCATTGTGATATCACATCTCATGCCATAGGAAGGGTCTCAGGTTTGGAGTGGGAAGGAGTTGGATATCACATCTCATGCTATAGGAAGGGTCTCAGGTTTGGTAGAAGCATTGAGATATCACATCTCATGCTATAGGAAGGGTCTCCGGATTGGAATGGGTAGTAGTTGTATATTACATCTCATGCCATAGGAAGGGTCTCAGGTTTGGTATAAGCATTGAGATATCACATCTCTGCTATCGGAAGGGTCTCAGGATTGTAATGGGAAGGAGTTGGATATCCCATCTCATGTTATAGGAAGGGTCTCAGGTTTGGTATTAGAAGCATTGAGATATCACATCTCATGCTATAGGAAAGGTCTCAGGATTGGGATGGGAAGGACTTGGATATCTCATCTCATGTTATAGGACGGGTCTCAGGTGTGGTATTAGAAGGATTGAGATATCACATCGCATGCTGTAGGAAGGGTCTCAGGTTTGGAATTTGAAGGATTTGGATTTCACATATGTTATAGGATGGTTCTCAGTTTTGGTATTAGAAGCATTGAGATATCACATCTCATGCTATAGGAAGGGTCTCAGGTTTGGAATGGGAAGGATTTGGATTTCACATCTCATGTTGTAGGATGGTTCTCATGTTTGGTTTTAGAAGCATTGAGATATCACATCTCATGCTATCGGAAGGGTCTCAGGTTTGGAAAGGGAAGGATTTGGATTTCACATATGTTATAGGATGGTTCTCAGTTTTGGTATTAGAAGCATTGAGATATCACATCTCATGCTATAGGAAGGGTCTCAGGATTGGAATGGGAACGAGTTGGATATCACATCTCATGCTATAGGAAGGGTCTCAGGATTGGATTGGGAAGGAGTCGGATATCACATCCCATGCTATAGGAAAGGTCTCAGGTTTGGAATGGGAATGATTTGTATATCACATCTCTTGCTATAGGAAGGGCCTCAGGTTTGGTATCAGAAACATTGAGATATCACATCTCATGGTATAGGAAGGATCTCAGTATTGGAATGGAAAGGGGTTGGATATCACATCTCATGTTATAGGAAGGATATCAGGTTTGGTATTAGAAGCATTGAGATATCACATCTCATGCTATAGGAAGGGTCTCAGGATTGGAATGGGAAGGAGTTGGATATCACATCTCATGCTATAGGAAGGGTCTCAGGTTTGGTAGAAGCATTGAGATATCACATCTCATGCTATAGGAAGGGTCTCAGGATTGGAATGGGAAGGAGTAGTATATGACATCTCATGCCATAGGAAGGGTCTCAGGTTTGGTATAAGCATTGAGATATCACATCTCTGCTATCGGAAGTGTCTCAGGATTGGAATGGGAAGGAATTGGATATCCCATCTCATGTCATAGGAAGGATCTCAGGTTTGCTATTAGAAGCACTGAGATATCACATCTCATGCTATAGGAATGGTCTCATGATTGGAATGGGAAGGAGTTGGATATTACATTCTTGCTATAGGAAGGGTCTCAGGTTTGGAATGGGAAGGAGTTGGATATCCCATCTCATGTCATAGGAAGGATCTCAGGTTTGCTATTAGAAGCACTGAGATATCACATCTCATGCTATAGGAATGGTCTCAGGATTGGAATGGGAAGGAGTTGGATATTACATTCTTGCTATAGGAAGGGTCTCAGGTTTGGAACGGGAAGGAGTTGGATATCACATCTCATGCTTTAAGAAGGGTCTCAGTTTTGGTATTAGAAGCATTGAGATATCACATCTCATGCTATAGGAAGGGTCTCAGGATTGGAATGGGAAGGAGTTGGATATCACATCTCATGCTATAGGAAGGGTCTCAGGTTTGGTATTACAAGCATTGCGATATTACATCTCATGCTATAGGAAGGGTCTCAGGTTTGGAATGGGGAGGATTTGTATATCACATCTCTTGCTATAGGAAGGGCCTCAGGTATGGTATGAGAAACATTGAGATATCACATCTCATGGTATAGGAAGGATCTCAGGATTGGAATGGGAAGGAGTTGGATATCACATCTCATGTTATAGGAAGGATATCAGGTTTGGTATTAGAAGCATTGAGATATCACATCTCATGATATAGGAAGTGTCTCTGTTTTGGGATGGGAAGGAGTTGGAGATAACATCTCATGCTATATGAAGGGTCTCAGGTTTGGTATTAGAAGCTTTGAGATATCACATTTCATACTATAGGAAGGGTCTCTGGTTTGGGATGGGAAGGAGTTGGATATCACATCTCATGCTATAACAAGGGTCTCAGGTTTGGTATTAGAAGCATTGAGATATCACATCTCATGCTATAGGAAGGGTCTCAGGTTTGGAATGGGAAGGAGTTGGATATCACATCTCAGGCTATAGGAAGGATCTCAGTTTTGGAATGAGAAGGAGTTGGATATCACATATCATGTTATATGAAGGCTCTCAGGTTTGGTATTAGAAGCATTGAGATATCACATCTCATGCTATAGTAAGGGTCTCAGGATTGGCATGGGAAGGAGTTTGATATCACATCTCATGCTAAAGGAAGGGTCTCCGGTTTGGGATGGGAAGGAGTTGGATATCACATCTCATGTTATAGGAAGGATCTCAGGTTTGGTATTAGAAACATTGAGATAACACATCTCATGCTATAGGAAGGGTCTCAAGATTGAAATGGGAAGGAGTTGGATATCACATCTCATGCTATCGTAAGGGTCTCAGGATTGGAATAGGAAGGAGTTGGATATCCCATCTCATGCTTTAAGAAGGGTCTCAGGTTTGGTATTAGAAGCATTGAGATATCACATCTCATGCTATAGTAAGGGTCTAAGGATTGGAATGGGAAGGAGTTGGATATCACACATGCTATAGGAAGGGTCTCAAGTTTGGTATTACAAGCATTGTGATATTACATCTCATGCTATAGGAAGGGTCTCAGGATTGGATTGGGAAGTAGTTGGATATCACATCTGATGCTATAGGAAGGGTCTCAGGTTTGGAATGGGAAGGATTTGTACATCACATCTCTTGCTATAGGAAGGGCCTCAGGTTTGGTATGAGAAACATTGAAATATCACATCTCATGGTATAGGAAGGATCTCAGGATTGGAATGTGAAGGAGTTGGATATCACATCTCGTGTTATAGGAAGGATATCAAGTTTGGTATTAGAAGCATTGAGATATCACATCTCATGCTATAGGAAGGGTCTCAGGTTTGGTAGAAGCATTGAGATATCACATCTCATGCTATAGGAAGGGTCTCAGGATTGGAATGGGAAGGAGTAATATATGACCTCTCATGCCATAGGAATGGTCTCAGGTTTGGTACAAGCATTGAGATATCACATCTCTGCTATCGGAAGGGTCTCAGGTTTGGAAAGGGAAGGAGTTGGATATCACGTCTCATGCTATAGGAAGGTTCTCAGGTTTGGTATTAGAAGCATTGAGATATCACATCTCATGCTATAGGAAGGGTCTCAGTATTGGAATGGGAAGGAGTTGGATATCACATCTCATGCTACAGGAAGGGTCTCAGGTTTGGAATGGGAAGGAATTGGATATCACATCTCATGTTATAGGAAGGATCTCAGGTCTGGTATTAGAAGCATTGTGATATCACATCTCATGCCATAGGAAGGGTCTCAGGTTTGGAGTGGGAAGGAGTTGGATATCACATCTCATGCTATAGGAAGGGTCTCAGGTTTGGTAGAAGCATTGAGATATCACATCTCATGCTATAGGAAGGGTCTCCGCATTGGAATGGGTAGTAGTTGTATATTACATCTCATGCCATAGGAAGGGTCTCAGGTTTGGTATAAGCATTGAGATATCACATCTCTGCTATCGGAAGGGTCTCAGGATTGGAATGGGAAGGAGTTGGATATCCCATCTCATGTTATAGGAAGGGTCTCAGGTTTGGTATTAGAAGCATTGAGATATCACATCTCATGCTATAGGAAAGGTCTCAGGATTGGGATGGGAAGGACTTGGATATCTCATCTCATGTTATAGGACGGGTCTCAGGTGTGGTATTAGAAGGATTGAGATATCACATCGCATGCTGTAGGAAGGGTCTCAGGTTTGGAATGGGAAGGAATTGGATATCACATCTCATGTCATAGGAAGGATCTCAGGTTTGCTATTAGAAGCATTGAGATATCACTTCTCAAGCTATAGGAAGGGTCTCAGGTTTGGAAAGGGAAGGATTTGGATTTCACATCTCATGTTGTAGGATGGTTCTCATGTTTGGTTTTAGAAGCATTGAGATATCACATCTCATGCTATCGGAAGGGTCTCAGGTTTGGAAAGGGAAGGATTTGGATTTCACATATGTTATAGGATGGTTCTCAGGTTTGGTTTTAGAAGCAGTAAGATATCACATCTCATGTTATAGGAAAGGTCTCAGGATTGGAATGGGAAGGAGTTGGATATCACATCACATGCTAAAGGAAAGGTCTCAGGTTTGGAAGGGGAAGGATTTGGATATCCCATCTCATGTCATAGGAAGGATCTCAGGTTTGCTATTAGAAGCACTGAGATATCACATCTCATGCTATCGGAAGGGTCTCAGGTTTGGAATGGGAAGGAGTTGGATACAAATCTCATGTTATAGGAAGGATCTCAGGTTTGGTATTAGAAGCATTGAGATATCACATATCATGCTATAGGAAAGGTCTCAGGATTGGAATGGGAAGGAGTTGGATATCACAACACATGCTTAAGGAAAGGTCTCAGGTTTGGAAGGGGAAGGATTTGGATCTCACATATGTTTTAGGACGGGTGTCAGGTTTGGTATTAGAAGCATTGAGATATCACATCTCATGGTATAGGAAGGGTCTCAGGATTGGAATGGGAAGGAGTTGGATAGCACATCTCAAGCTATCTCAGGATTGCAATGGGAAGGAGTTTGATATCACATCTCAAGCTATAGGAAGGGTCTCAGGTTTGGAAAGGGAATGATTTGGATTTCACATGTTACAGGATAGTTCTCATGTTTGGTTTTAGAAGCATTGAGATATCACATCTCATGTTATAGGAAGGATCTCAGATTTGGTATTAGAAGCATTGAGATATCACATCTCATGCTATAGGAAGGGTCTCAGGTTTGGAATGGGAAGGAGTTGGATATCACATCTCATGCTATAGGAAGGATCTCAGGTTTGGTGTTAGAAGCATTGAGATATCAGATCTCATGCTATCGGAAGGATCTCAGGTTTGGTATTAGAAGCATTGAGATATCACATCTCATGCTACCAGAAGGGTCTCAGGATTGGAATGGGAAGGAGTCGGATATCACATCTCATGCTAAAGGGAGAGTTTCAGGTTTGGAAGTGGAAGGATTTGGATATCACATCTCATGTTATAGGAAGATCTCAGGTTTGGTATTAGAAGCATTGAGATATCACATCTCATGCTATCAGAAGGATCTCAGGTTTGGTATTAGAAGCATTGAGATATCACATCTCATGCTATAGGAAGGGTCTCAGGATTGGAATGGGAAGGAGTTGGATATCACATCTCATGCTATAGGAAGGGTCTCAGGTTTGGTATTACAAACATTGTGATATTACATCTCATGCTATAGGAAGGGTTTCAGGATTGGATTGGGAAGGAGTTGGATATCACATCTCATGCTATAGGAAGGGTCTCAGGTTTGGAATGGGAAGGATTTGTACATCACATCTCTTGCTATAGGAAGGGCCTCAGGTTTGGTAAGAGAAACATTAAGATATCACATCTCATGCTATCGGAAGGGTCTCAGTATTGGAATGGGAAGGAGTTGGATATCACATCTCAAGCTATCTCAGGATTGGAATGGAAAGGAGTTTGATATCACATCTCAAGCTATAGGAAGGGTCTCAAGTTTGGAAGGGGAAGGATTTGGATTTCACATCTCATGTTTTAGGACGGGTCTCAGGTTTGGTATTAGAAACATTGAGATATCACATCTCATGGTATAGGAAGGGTTTCAGGATTGGAATGGGAAGGAGTTGGATATCACATCTCATGCAATAGGAAGGGTCTCAGGTTTGATAGAAGCATTGAGATATCACATCTCATGCTATAGGAAGGGTCTCAGGATTGGAATGGGAAGGAGTTGGATATCACATCTCATGCCATAGGAAGAGTCTCAGGTTTGGTATAAGCATTGAGATATCACATCTCTGCTATCGTAAGGGTCTCAGGATTGGAATAGGAAGGAGTTGGATATCCCATCTCATGCTTTAAGAAGGGTCTCAGGTTTGGTATTAGAAGCATTGAGATATCACATCTCATGCTATAGGAAGGGTCTAAGGATTGGAATGGGAAGGAGTTGGATATCACATCTTATGCTATAGGAAGGGTCTCAGGTTTGGTATTACAAGCATTGTGATATTATATCTCATGCTATAGGAAGGGTCTCAGGATTGGATTGGGAAGGAGTTGGATATCACATCTCATGCTATAGGAAGGGTCTCAGGTTTGGAATGGGAAGGGTTTGTACATCACATCTCTTGCTATAGGAAGGGCCTCAGGTTTGGTATGAGAAACATTGAGATATCACATCTCATGTTATAGGAAGGATATCAGGTTTGGTATTAGAAGCATTGAGATATCACATCTCATGATATAGGAAGGGTCTCAGGATTGGAATGGGAAGGAGTTGGATATCACATCTCATGCTATAGGAAGGGTCTCAGGTTTGGTAGAAGCATTGAGATATCACATCTCATGCTATAGGAAGGGTCTCCGGATTGGAATGGGAAGTAGTTGTATATGACATCTCATGCCATAGGAAGGGTAGCACATATGCTATAGGAAGGGTCTCAGGTTTGGAACACGGGAAGGAGTTGGATATCACATCTCATGCTTTAAGAAGGGTCTCAGTTTTGGTATTAGAAGCATTGAGATATCACATCTCATGCTATAGGAAGGGTCTCAGGATTGGAATGGGAACCAGTTGGATATCACATCTCATGCTATAGGAAGGGTCTCAGGATTGGATTGGGAAGGAGTCGGATATCACATCCCATGCTATAGGAAAGGTCTCAGGTTTGGAATGGGAATGATTTGTATATCACATCTCTTGCTATAGGAAGGGCCTCAGGTTTGGTATCAGAAACATTGAGATATCACATCTCATGGTATAGGAAGGATCTCAGTATTGGAATGGAAAGGGGTTGGATATCACATCTCATGTTATAGGAAGGATATCAGGTTTGGTATTAGAAGCATTGAGATATCACATCTCATGCTATAGGAAGGGTCTCAGGATTGGAATGGGAAGGAGTTGGATATCACATCTCATGCTATAGGAAGGGTCTCAGGTTTGGTAGAAGCATTAAGATATCACATCTCATGCTATAGGAAGGGTCTCAGGATTGGAATGGGAAGGAGTAGTATATGACATCTCATGCCATAGGAAGGGTCTCAGGTTTGGTATAAGCATTGAGATATCACATCTCTGCTATCGGAAGGGTGTCGGGATTGGAATGGGAAGGAGTTGGATATTACATTCTTGCTATAGGAAGGGTCTCAGGTTTGGAACGGGAAGGAGTTGGATATCCCATCTCATGTCATAGGAAGGATCTCAGGTTTGCTATTAGAAGCACTGAGATATCACATCTCATGCTATAGGAATGGTCTCAGGATTGGAATGGGAAGGAGTTGGATATTACATTCTTGCTATAGGAAGGGTCTCAGGTTTGGAACGGGAAGGAGTTGGATATCACATCTCATGCTTTAAGAAGGGTCTCAGTTTTGGTATTAGAAGCATTGAGATATCACATCTCATGCTCTAGGAAGGGTCTCAGGATTGGAATGGGAAGGAGTTGGATATCACATCTCATGCTATAGGAAGGGTCTCAGGTTTGGTATTACAAGCATTGCGATATTACATCTCAGGCTATAGGAAGGGTCTCAGGTTTGGAATGGGGAGGATTTGTATATCACATCTCTTGCTATAGGAAGGGCCTCAGGTTTGGTATGAGAAACATTGAGATATCACATCTCATGGTATAGGAAGGATCTCAGGATTGGAATGGGAAGGAGTTGGATATCACATCTCATGTTATAGGAAGGATATCAGGTTTGGTATTAGAAGCATTGAGATATCACATCTCATGCTATAGGAAGGGTCTCTGTTTTGGGATGGGAAGGAGTTGGAGATAACATCTCATGCTATATGAAGGGTCTCAGGTTTGGTATTAGAAGCTTTGAGATATCACATTTCATACTATAGGAAGGGTCTCTGGTTTGGGATGGGAAGGAGTTGGATATCACATCTCATGCTATAACAAGGGTCTCAGGTTTGGTATCAGAAGCATTGAGATATCACATCTCATGCTATAGGAAGGGTCTCAGGTTTGGAATGGGAAGGAGTTGGATATCACATCTCAGGCTATAGGAAGGATCTCAGGTTTGGAATGAGAAGGAGTTGGATATCACATATCATGTTATATGAAGGCTCTCAGGTTTGGTATTAGAAGCATTGAGATATCACATCTCATGCTATAGTAAGGGTCTCAGGATTGGCATGGGAAGGAGTTTGATATCACATCTCATGCTAAAGGAAGGGTCTCCGGTTTGGAATGGGAAGGAGTTGGATATCACATCTCATGTTATAGGAAGGATCTCAGGTTTGGTATTAGAAACATTGAGATAACACATCTCATGCTATAGGAAGGGTCTCAGGATTGAAATGGGAAGGAGTTGGATATCACATCTCATGCTATCGTAAGGGTCTCAGGATTGGAATAGGAAGGAGTTGGATATCCCATCTCATGCTTTAAGAAGGGTCTCAGGTTTGGTATTAGAAGCATTGAGATATCACATCTCATGCTATAGGAAGGGTCTAAGGATTGGAATGGGAAGGAGTTGGATATCACACATGCTATAGGAAGGGTCTCAGGTTTGGTATTACAAGCATTGTGATATTACATCTCATGCTATAGGAAGGGTCTCAGGATTGGAATGTGATGGAGTTGGATATCACATCTCGTGTTATAGGAAGGATATCAAGTTTGGTATTAGAAGCATTGAGATATCACATCTCATGCTATAGGAAGGGTCTCAGGTTTGGTAGAAGCATTGAGATATCACATCTCATGCTATAGGAAGGGTCTCAGGATTGGAATGGGAAGGAGTAGTATATGACCTCTCATGCCATAGGAAGGGTCTCAGGTTTGGTACAAGCATTGAGATATCACATCTCTGCTATCGGAAGGGTCTCAGGTTTGGAAAGGGAAGGAGTTGGTTATCACGTCTCATGCTATAGGAAGGTTCTCAGGTTTGGTATTAGAAGCATTGAGATATCACATCGCATGCTGTAGGAAGGGTCTCAGGATTGGAATGGGAAGGAGTTGGATATTACATCTCATGCTATAGGAAGGGTCTCAGGTTTGGTATAAGCATTGAAATATCACATCTCTGCTATCGGAAGTGTCTCAGGATTGGAATGGGAAGGAGTTGGATATCCCATCTCATGTTATAGGACGGGTCTCAGGTTTGTTATTAGAATCATTGAGATATCATATTGCATGCTGTAGGAAGGGTCTAAGGATTGGAATGGGAAGGACTTGAATATCACATCTCATGCTATAGGTAGGCTCTCAGGTTTGGAAAGGGAAGGAGTTGGATATCACATTTCATGTAAGAGGAAGGATCTCAGGTTTGGTATTAGAGGCATTGAGATATCACATCTCATGCTATAGGAAGGGTCTCAGGATTAGAATGGGAAGGAGTTGGATATCACATCTCATGCTATAGGAAGGGTCTCAGGTGTGGTATAAGCATTGAGATGTCACATCTCATGCTATAGGAAGGGTCTCAGGATTGGAATGGGAAGGAGTTGGATATCACATCTCATGTTATAGGAAGGATCTCAGGTTTGGTATTAGAAGCATTGAGATATCACATCTCATGCTATAGGAAGGGTCTCAGGATTGGAATGGGAAGGAGTTGTATATGACATCTCATGCCATAGGAAGGGTCTCAGGTTTGGTATAAGCATTGAGATATCACATCTCTGCTATTGGAAGGGTCTCAGGATTGGAATGGGAAGGAGTTGGATATCCCATCTCATGTTATAGGAAAAGTCTAAGGTTTGGTATTAGAAGCATTGAGATATCACATCTGATGCTATAGGAAGTGTCTCAGGATTGGAATGGGAAGGAGTTTGATATCACATCTCATGCCATGTATGGGTCTCAGGTTTTGTAGAAGGCTATAGGAAGGGTCTCATGATTGGAATGGGAAGGACTTGGATATCACATCTCATGCTATAGGGAGGGTCTCAAGATTGATATTAGAAGCATTGAGATATTGCATCTCATGATATCGGAAGGGTCTCAGGATTTGAATGGGAAGGAGTTGGATATCACATCTCATGATAAAGGAAGGGTCTAAGGTTTGGAAGGGGAAGGATTTGGATATCACATCTCATGTTATAGGACGGGTCTCAGGTTTGGTATTAGAAGCATTGAGATATCAAGTCTCATGTTATAGGAAGGGGATCAGAATTGGAATGGGAAGGAGTTGGATGTCACATCTCAAGCTATAGGAAGGGTCTCAGGATTGGAATGGGAAGGACTTGGATATCACATCTCATGCTATAGGGAGGGTCTCAAGTTTGATATTAGAAGCATTGAGATATCACATCTCATGATATCGGAAGGGTCTCAGGATTGGAATGGGAAGGAGTTGGATATCACATCTCATGATAAAGGAAGGGTCTAAGGTTTGGAAGGGGAAGGATTTGGATATCACATCTCATGTTATAGGACGGGTCTCAGGTTTGGTATTAGAAGCATTGAGATATCACATCTCATGCTATCGGAAGGGTCTCAGGATTGGAATGGGAAGGAGTCGGATATCACATCTCATGCTATGGGAAGGCTCTCAGGTTTGGAAGGGGAAAGAGTTGGATATCACATTTCATGTTAGAGGTAGGATCTCAGGTTTGGTATTAGAGGCATTGAGATATCACATCTCATGCTATCAGAAGGGTCTCAGGATTGGAATGGGAAGGAGTTGGATATCACATCTCATGCTATCAGAAGGGTCTCAGGTTTGGAAGGGGAAGGATTTGGATATCACATCTCATGTTATCGGAAGGATCTCAGGTTTGGTATTAGAAGAATTGAGATATCACATCTCATGCTATAGGAAGGGTCTCAGGATTGGAATGGGAAGGAGTTGGATATCACATCTCATGCTAAAGGAAGGGTCTCAGGTTTGGTAGAAGCATTGAGATATCACATCTCATGCTATAGGAAGGGTCTCAGGATTGGAATGGGAAGGAGTTTGATATCACATCTCATGCTATAGGAAGGGTCTCAGGTTTGGTATAAGCATTGAGATATCACATCTCATGCTATAGGAAGGGTCTCAGGATTGGAATGGGAAGGAGTTGTATATGACATCTCATGCCGTAGGAAGGGTCTCAGGTTTGGTATAAGCATTGAGATATCACATCTCATGCTATAGGAAGGGTCTCAGGATTGGAATGGGAAGGAGTTGGATATCACATCTCATGCTATAGGAAGGGTCTCAGGTTTGGTATAAGCATTGAGATATCACATCTCATGCTATAGGAAGGGTTTCAGGATTGGAATGGGAAGGAGTTGTATATGACATCTCATGCCGTAGGAAGGTTCTCAGGTTTGGTATAAGCATTGAGATATCACATCTCTGCTATCGGAAGGGTCTCAGGATTGGAATGGGAAGGAGTTGGATATCCCATCTCATGTTATAGGAAGAGTCTCAGGTTTGGTATTAGAAGCATTGAGATATCACATCTCATGCTATAGGAAGTGTCTCAGGATTGGAATGGGAAGGACTTGGATATCACATCTCATGCTATAGGGAGGCTCTAAAGTTTGATATTAGAAGCATTGAGATATCACATCTCATGCTATAGGAAGGATCTCAGGATTGGAATGGGAAGGAGTTGGATATCACATCTCATGCTATAGGAAGGGTCTCAGGTTTGGTATAAGCAGTGAGATATCACATCTCATGCTATAGGAAGTGTCTCAGGATTGGAATGGGAAGGAGTTGGATATCACATCTCATGTTATAGGAAGGATCTCAGGTTTGGTATTAGAAGCATTGAGATATCACATCTCATGTTATAGGACGGGTCTCAGGTTTGTTATTAGAATCATTGAGATATCATATTGCATGCTGTAGGAAGGGTCTAAGGATTGGAATGGGAAGGACTTGAATATCACATCTCATGCTATAGGTAGGCTCTCAGGTTTGGAAAGGGAAGGAGTTGGATATCACATTTCATGTTAGAGGAAGGATCTCAGGTTTGGTATTAGAGGCATTGAGATATCACATCTCATGCTATAGGAAGGGTCTCAGGATTGGAATGGGAAGGAGTTGGATATCACATTTCATGCTATAGGAAGGGTCTCAGGTTTGGTATAAGCATTGAGATGTCACATCTCATGCTATAGGAAGGGTCTCAGGATTGGAATGGGAAGGAGTTGGATATCACATCTCATGTTATAGGAAGGATCTCAGGTTTGGTATTAGAAGCATTGAGATATCACATCTCATGCTATAGGAAGGGTCTCAGGATTGGAATGGGAAGGAGTTGTATATGACATCTCATGCCATAGGAAGGGTCTCAGGTTTGGTATAAGCATTGAGATATCACATCTCTGCTATCGGAAGGGTCTCAGGATTGGAATGGGAAGGAGTTGGATATCCCATCTCAGGTTATAGGAAGAGTCTCAGGTTTGGTATTAGAAGCATTGAGATATCACATCTGATGCTATAGGAAGTGTCTCAGGATTGGAATGGGAAGGAGTTGGATATCACATCTCATGCTAAAGGGAGGGTCTCAGGTTTGGAAGGGGAAGGATTTGGATATCACGTCTCAGGTTATAGGAAGGATCTCAGGTTTGGTATTAGAAGCATTGAGATATCACATCTCATGCTATCGGAAGGATCTCAGGTTTGGTATTAGAGGCATTGGGATATCACATCTCATGCTAAAGGGAGGGTCTCAGGTTTGGAAGGGGAAGGATTTGGATATCACATCTCTTGTTATAGGAAGGATCACAGGTTTGGTATTAGAAGCATTGAGATATCACATCTCATGCTATCGGAAGGGTCTCAGGATTGGAATGGGAAGGAGTTGGATATCACACCTCATGCTAAACGGAGGGTCTCAGGTTTGGAAGGGGAAGGATTTGGATATCACATCTCATGTTATAGGAAGGATCTCAGGTTTGGTATTAGAGGCATTGAGATATCACATCTCATGCTATCTATCATAAGGGTCTCAGGATTGGAATGGGAAGGAGTTGATTATCACATCTCATGCTAAAGGGAGGGTCTCAGGTTTGGAAGGGGAAGGATTTGGATATCACATCACATGTTATAAGAAGGATCTCAGGTTTGGTATTAGAAGCATTGAGATATCACATCTCATGCTATCGGAAGGGTCTCAGGATTGGAACGGGAAGGAGTCGGATATCACATCTCATGCTATAGGAAGGCTCTCAGGTTTGGAAGGGGAAAGAGTTGGATATCACATTTCATGTTAGAGGTAGGATCTCAGGTTTGGTATTAGAGGCATTGAGATATCACATCTCATGCTATCAGAAGGGTCTCAGGATTGGAATGGGAAGGAGTTGGATATCACATCTCATGCTAAAGGGAGGGTCTCAGGTTTGGAAGGGGAAGGATTTGGATATCACGTCTCATGTTATAGGAAGGATCTCAGGTTTGGTATTAGAAGCATTGAGATATCACATCTCATGCTATCGGAAGGATCTCAGGTTTGGTGGTTTGGTATTAGAGGCATTGAGATATCACATCTCATGCTAAAGGGAGGGTCTCAGGTTTGGAAGGGGAAGGATTTGGATATCACATCTCATGTTATCGGAAGGATTTCAGGTTTGGTATTAGAAGCATTGAGATATCACATCTCATGCTATCGGAAGGGTCTCAAGATTGGAATGGGACGGAGTTGGATATCACATCTCATGCTAAAGGGAGGGTCTCAGGTTTGGAAGGGGAAGGATGTGGATATCACATTTCATGTTAGAGGTAGGATCTCAGGTTTGGTATTGGAGGCATTGAGATATCACATCTCATGCTATCAGAAGGGTCTCAGGATGGGAATGGGAAGGAGTTGGATATCACATCTCATGCTAAAGGGAGGGTCTCAGGTTTGGAAGGGGAAGGATTTGGATATCACATCTCATGTTATCGGAAGGATCTCAGGTTTGGTATTAGAAGCATTGAGATATCACATCTCATGCTATAGGAAGGGTCTCAGGTTTGGTATTAGAAGCATTGAGATATCAAGTCTCATGGTATAGGAAGGGTCTCGGAATTGGAATGGGAAGGAGTTGGATATCTCAAGCTTTAGGATGGGTCTCAGGATTGGAATGGGAAGGGGTTTGATATCACAACTCATGCCATAGTATGGGTCTCAGGTTTGGTAGAAACATTGGGATATCACATCTCATGCTATCGGAAGGGTATCAGGATTTGATTTGGAAGGAGTTGGATATCCCATCTCATGCTATAGGAAGGGTCTCAGGTTGGAATGGGAAGGAGTTGGATATCACATCTCATGTTATAGGAAGGGTCCCAGGATTGGAATGGGAAGGACTTGGATATCATATCTCATGCTATAGGAAGGCTCTCAGGTTTGGAAGGGGAAGGAGTTGGATATCACATTTCATGTTAGAGGAAGGATCTCAGGTTTGGTATTAGAGGCATTAAGATATCACATCTCATGTTATAGGAAGGGTCTCACGTTTGGTATAAGCATTGAGATATCACATCTCATGCTATAGGAAGGGTCTCAGGATTGGAATGGGAAGGAGTTGGATATCACATCTCAAGCTATAGGAAGGGTCTCACGTTTGGTATAAGCATTGAGATATCACATCTCATGCTATAGGAAGGCTCTCAGGTTTGGAAGGGGAAAGAGTTGGATATCACATTTCATGTTAGAGGTAGGATCTCAGGTTTGGTATTAGAGGCATTGAGATATCACATCTCATGCTATCAGAAGGGTCTCAGGATTGGAATGGGAAGGAGTTGGATATCACATCTCATGCTAAAGGGAGGGTCTCAGGTTTGGAAGGGGAAGGATTTGGATATCACGTCTCATGTTATAGGAAGGATCTCAGGTTTGGTATTAGAAGCATTGAGATATCACATCTCATGCTATCGGAAGGATCTCAGGTTTGGTGGTTTGGTATTAGAGGCATTGAGATATCACATCTCATGCTAAAGGGAGGGTCTCAGGTTTGGAAGGGGAAGGATTTGGATATCACATCTCATGTTATCGGAAGGATTTCAGGTTTGGTATTAGAAGCATTGAGATATCACATCTCATGCTATCGGAAGGGTCTCAAGATTGGAATGGGACGGAGTTGGATATCACATCTCATGCTAAAGGGAGGGTCTCAGGTTTGGAAGGGGAAGGATGTGGATATCACATTTCATGTTAGAGGTAGGATCTCAGGTTTGGTATTGGAGGCATTGAGATATCACATCTCATGCTATCAGAAGGGTCTCAGGATGGGAATGGGAAGGAGTTGGATATCACATCTCATGCTAAAGGGAGGGTCTCAGGTTTGGAAGGGGAAGGATTTGGATATCACATCTCATGTTATCGGAAGGATCTCAGGTTTGGTATTAGAAGCATTGAGATATCACATCTCATGCTATAGGAAGGGTCTCAGGTTTGGTATTAGAAGCATTGAGATATCAAGTCTCATGGTATAGGAAGGGTCTCGGAATTGGAATGGGAAGGAGTTGGATATCTCAAGCTTTAGGATGGGTCTCAGGATTGGAATGGGAAGGGGTTTGATATCACAACTCATGCCATAGTATGGGTCTCAGGTTTGGTAGAAACATTGGGATATCACATCTCATGCTATCGGAAGGGTATCAGGATTTGATTTGGAAGGAGTTGGATATCCCATCTCATGCTATAGGAAGGGTCTCAGGTTGGAATGGGAAGGAGTTGGATATCACATCTCATGTTATAGGAAGGGTCCCAGGATTGGAATGGGAAGGACTTGGATATCATATCTCATGCTATAGGAAGGCTCTCAGGTTTGGAAGGGGAAGGAGTTGGATATCACATTTCATGTTAGAGGAAGGATCTCAGGTTTGGTATTAGAGGCATTAAGATATCACATCTCATGTTATAGGAAGGGTCTCACGTTTGGTATAAGCATTGAGATATCACATCTCATGCTATAGGAAGGGTCTCAGGATTGGAATGGGAAGGAGTTGGATATCACATCTCAAGCTATAGGAAGGGTCTCACGTTTGGTATAAGCATTGAGATATCACATCTCATGCTATAGGAAAGGTCTAAGGATTGGAATGGGAAGGTGTTGGATATCACATCTCATGTTATAGGAAAGATCTCAGGTTTGGTATTAGAAGCATTGCGACATCACATCTCATGTTATAGGAAGGGTCTCAGGATTGGAATGGGAAGAAGTTGGCTATCACATCTCATGCTATAGGAAGGGTCTCAGGTTTGGTATAAGCATTGAGATATCACATCTCATGCTATAGGAAGGGTCTCAGGATTGGAATGGGAAGGAGTTGTATATGACATCTCATGCCATAGGAAGGGTCTCAGGTTTGGAATAAGCATTGAGATATCACATCTCATGCTATAGGAAGGGTCTCAGGATTGGAATGGGACGGACTTGGATATCACATCTCATGCTATAGGGAGGGTCTCAGGTTTGGAAGGGGAAGGATTTGGATATCACATCGCATGTTATAGGAAGGATCTCAGGTTTGGTAAGGGAAGGAGTTGGATATCACATTTCATGTTAGAGGTAGGATCTCAGGTTTGGTATTAGAGGCATTGAGGTATCACATCTCATGCTATCAGAAGGGTCTCAGGATTGGAATGGGAAGGAGTTGGATATCACATCTCATGCTAAAGGGAGGGTCTCAGGTTTGGAAGGGGAAGGATTTGGATATCACATCGCATGTTATAGGAAGGATCTCAGGTTTGGTATTAGAAGCATTGAGATATCACATCTCATGCTATCAGAAGGGTCTCAGGATTGGAATGGGAAGGAGTTGGATATCACATCTCATGCTATAGGAAGGGTCTCAGGTTTGGAACGGGAAGGAGTTGGATATCACATCTCATGTTATAGGAAGAGTCTCAGGTTTGGTATAAGCATTGAGATATCACATCTCTGCAATCGGAAGTGTCTCAGGATTGGGATGGGAAGGAGTTGGATATCACATCTCATGCTATAGGAAGGGTCTCAGGTTTGGAACGGGAAGGGGTTGGATATCCCATCTCATGTTATAGGACGGGTCTCAGGTTTGGTATTAGAAGCATTGAGATATCACATCGCATGTTATAAGAAGGATCTCAGGTTTGGTATTAGAAGCATTGAGATATCACATCTCATGCTATCAGAAGTATCTCAGGTTTGGTATTAGAGGCATTGAGATATCACATCTCATGCTATCATAAGGGTCTCAGGATTGGAATGGGAAGGAGTTGGATATCACTTCTCATGCTAAAGGGAGGGTCTCAGGTTTGGAAGGGGAAGGATTTGGATATCACATCACATGTTATAAGAAGGATCTCAGGTTTGGTATTAGAAGCATTGAGATATCACATCTCATGCTATCAGAAGGGTCTCAGGATTGGAATGGGAAGGAGTTGGATATCACATCTCATGCTATAGGAAGGGTCTCAGGTTTGGAACGGGAAGGAGTTGGATATCACATCTCATGTTATAGGAAGAGTCTCAGGTTTGGTATAAGCATTGAGATATCACATCTCTGCAATCGGAAGTGTCTCAGGATTGGGATGGGAAGGAGTTGGATATCACATCTCATGCTATAGGAAGGGTCTCAGGTTTGGAACGGGAAGGGGTTGGATATCCCATCTCATGTTATAGGACGGGTCTCAGGTTTGGTATTAGAAGCATTGAGATATCACATCGCATGCTGTAGGAAGGGTCTCAGGATTGGAATGGGAAGGAGTTGGATATTACATCTCATGCTATAGGAAGGGTC
This sequence comes from Ambystoma mexicanum, assembly GCF_040938575.1. Lineage (NCBI taxonomy): Eukaryota > Metazoa > Chordata > Amphibia > Caudata > Ambystomatidae > Ambystoma > Ambystoma mexicanum. The sequence continues at coordinate 573,919,423 of NC_090932.1, read as the reverse complement.
TCAGGTTTGGTATAAGCATTGAGATATCACATCTCTGCTATCGGAAGTGTCTCAGGATTGGAATGGGAAGGAGTTGGATATCCCATCTCATGTTATAGGACGGGTCTCAGGTTTGTTATTAGAATCATTGAGATATCATATTGCATGCTGTAGGAAGGGTCGAAGGATTGGAATGGGAAGGACTTGAATATCACATCTCATGCTATAGGTAGGCTCTCAGGTTTGGAAAGGGAAGGAGTTGGATATCACATTTCATGTTAGAGGAAGGATCTCAGGTTTGGTATTAGAGGCATTGAGATATCACATCTCATGCTATAGGAAGGGTCTCAGGATTGGAATGGGAAGGAGTTGGATATCACATTTCATGCTATAGGAAGGGTCTCAGGTTTGGTATAAGCATTGAGATGTCACATCTCATGCTATAGGAAGGGTCTCAGGATTGGAATGGGAAGGAGTTGGATATCACATCTCATGTTATAGGAAGGATCTCAGGTTTGGTATTAGAAGCATTGAGATATCACATCTCATGCTATAGGAAGGGTCTCAGGGTTGGAATGGGAAGGAGTTGTATATGACATCTCATGCCATAGGAAGGGTCTCAGGTTTGGTATAAGCATTGAGATATCACATCTCTGCTATCGGAAGTGTCTCAGGATTGGAATGGGAAGGAGTTGGATATCCCATCTCATGTTATAGGACGGGTCTCAGGTTTGTTATTAGAATCATTGAGATATCATATTGCATGCTGTAGGAAGGGTCTATGGATTGGAATGGGAAGGACTTGAATATCACATCTCATGCTATAGGTAGGCTCTCAGGTTTGGAAAGGGAAGGAGTTGGATATCACATTTCATGTTAGAGGAAGGATCTCAGGTTTGGTATTAGAGGCATTGAGATATCACATCTCATGCTATAGGAAGGGTCTCAGGATTGGAATGGGAAGGAGTTGGATATCACATCTCATGCTATAGGAAGGGTCTCAGGTGTGGTATAAGCATTGAGATGTCACATCTCATGCTATAGGAAGGGTCTCAGGATTGGAATGGGAAGGAGTTGGATATCACATCTCATGTTATAGGAAGGATCTCAGGTTTGGTATTAGAAGCATTGAGATATCACATCTCATGCTATAGGAAGGGTCTCAGGATTGGAATGGGAAGGAGTTGTATATGACATCTCATGCCATAGGAAGGGTCTCAGGTTTGGTATAAGCATTGAGATATCACATCTCTGCTATCGGAAGGGTCTCAGGATTGGAATGGGAAGGAGTTGGATATCCCATCTCATGCCATGTATGGGTCTCAGGTTTTGTAGAATCATTGGGATATCACATCTCATGCTATCGGAAGGGTATCAGGATTGGATTTGGAAGGAGTTGGATATCACATCTCATGTTATAGGAAGGGTCTCAGGATTGGAATGGGAAGGACTTGGATATCACATCTCATGCTATAGGAAGGCTCTCAGGTTTGGAAGGGGAAGGAGTTGGATATCACATTTCATGTTAGAGGTAGGATCGCAGGTTTGGTATTAGAGGCATTGAGATATCACATCTCATGCTATCAGAAGGGTCTCAGGATTGGAATGGGAAGGAGTTGGATATCACATCTCATGCTAAAGGGAGGGTCTCAGGTTTGGAAGGGGAAGGATTTGGATATCACATCTCATGTTATAGGAAGGATCTCAGGTTTGGTATTAGAAGCAATGAGATATCACATCTCATGCTATCGGAAGGATCTCAGGTTTGGTATTAGAGGCATTGAGATATCACATCTCATGCTATCAGAAGGGTCTCAGGATTGGAATGGGAAGGAGTTGGATATCACTTCTCATGCTAAAGGGAGGGTCTCAGGTTTGGAAGGGGAAGGCTTTGGATATCACATCACATGTTATAAGAAGGATCTCAGGTTTGGTATTAGAAGCATTGAGATATCACATCTCATGCTATCAGAAGGGTCTCAGGATTGGAATGGGAAGGAGTTGGATATCACATCTCATGCTATAGGAAGGGTCTCAGGTTTGGAACGGGAAGGAGTTGGATATCACATCTCATGTTATAGGAAGAGTCTCAGGTTTGGTATAAGCATTGAGATATCACATCTCTGCAATCGGAAGTGTCTCAGGATTGGGATGGGAAGGAGTTGGATATCACATCTCATGCTATAGGAAGGGTCTCAGGTTTGGAACGGGAAGGAGTTGGATATCCCATCTCATGTTATAGGACGGGTCTCAGGTTTGGTATTAGAAGCATTGAGATATCACATCGCATGCTGTAGGAAGGGTCTCAGGATTGGAATGGGAAGGAGTTGGATATTACATCTCATGCTATAGGAAGGGTCTCAGGTTTGGCATAAGCATTGAGATATCACATCTCTGCTATCGGAAGTGTCTCAGGATTGGAATGGGAAGGAGTTGGATATCCCATCTCATGTTATAGGACGGGTCTCAGGTTTGTTATTAGAATCATTGAGATATCATATTGCATGCTGTAGGAAGGGTCTAAGGATTGGAATGGGAAGGACTTGAATATCACATCTCATGCTATAGGTAGGCTCTCAGGTTTGGAAAGGGAAGGAGTTGGATATCACATTTCATGTTAGAGGAAGGATCTCAGGTTTGGTATTAGAGGCATTGAGATATCACATCTCATGCTATAGGAAGGGTCTCAGGATTGGAATGGGAAGGAGTTGGATATCACATCTCATGCTATAGGAAGGGTCTCAGGTGTGGTATAAGCATTGAGATGTCACATCTCATGCTATAGGAAGGGTCTCAGGATTGGAATGGGAAGGAGTTGGATATCACATCTCATGTTATAGGAAGGATCTCAGGTTTGGTATTAGAAGCATTGAGATATCACATCTCATGCTATAGGAAGGGTCTCAGGATTGGAATGGGAAGGAGTTGTATATGACATCTCATGCCATAGGAAGGGTCTCAGGTTTGGTATAAGCATTGAGATATCACATCTCTGCTATCGGAAGGGTCTCAGGATTGGAATGGGAAGGAGTTGGATATCCCATCTCATGTTATAGGAAGAGTCTCAGGTTTGGTATTAGAAGCACTGAGATATCACATCTGATGCTATAGGAAGTGTCTCAGGATTGGAATGGGAAGGAGTTTGATATCACATCTCATGCCATGTATGGGTCTCAGGTTTTGTAGAATCATTGGGATATCACATCTCATGCTATCGGAAGGGTATCAGGATTGGATTTGGAAGGAGTTGGATATCACATCTCATGTTATAGGAAGGGTCTCAGGATTGGAATGGGAAGGACTTGGATATCACATCTCATGCTATAGGAAGGCTCTCAGGTTTGGAAGGGGAAGGAGTTGGATATCACATTTCATGTTAGAGGTAGGATCTCAGTTTTGGTATTAGAGGCATTGAGATATCACATCTCATGCTATCAGAAGGGTCTCAGGATTGGAATGGGAAGGAGTTGGATATCACATCTCATGCTAAAGGGAGGGTCTCAGGTTTGGAAGGGGAAGGATTTGGATATCACATCTCATGTTATAGGAAGGATCTCAGGTTTGGTATTAGAAGCAATGAGATATCACATCTCATGCTATCGGAAGGATCTCAGGTTTGGTATTAGAGGCATTGAGATATCACATCTCATGCTATCAGAAGGGTCTCAGGATTGGAATGGGAAGGAGTCGGATATCACATCTCATGCTAAAGGGAGGGTCTCAGGTTTGGAAGTGGAAGGATTTGGATATCACATCTCATGTTATAGGAAGGATCTCAGGTTTGGTATTAGAAGCATTGAGATATCACATCTCATGCTATAGGAAGGGTCTCAGTATTGGAATGGGAAGGAGTTGGATATCACATCTCAAGCTATAGAAAGGGTCTCAGGATTGGAATGGGAAGGAGTTGGATATCACATCTTAAGCTATAGTAAGGGTCTCAGGATTGGAATGGGAAGGAGTTGGATATCACATCTCATGCTATAGGAAGGGTCTCAGGTTTGGTATTAGCATTAAGATATCCCATCTCATGCTATAGGAAGGGTCTCAGGTTTGGAATCGGAAGGAGTTGTATATGACATCTCATGCCATAGGTAGGGTCTCAGGTTTGGTATAAGCATTGAGATATCACATCTCTGCTATCGGAAGGGTCTCAGGATTGGAATGGGAAGGAGTTGGATATCCCATCTCGTTATAGGAAGGGTCTCAGGTTTGGTATAAGAAGCATTGAGATATCACATCTCATGGTATAGGACGGGTCTCAGAATTGGAATGGGAAGGAGTTAGATATCACTTCTCAAGCTATAGGAAGGGTCTCAGGATTGGAATGGGAAGGAGTTGGATATCACATCCCATGCTAAAGGGAGGGTCTCAGGTTTGGAAGGGGAAGGATTTGGATATCACATTGCATGTTATAGGAAGGATCTCAGGTTTGGTATTAGAATCATTGAGATATCACATCTCATGCTATCGGAAGTATCTCAGGTTTGGTATTAGAGGCATTGAGATATCACATCTCATGCTATCATAAGGGTCTCAGGATTGGAATGGGAAGGAGTTGGATATCACTTCTCATGCTAAAGGGAGGGTCTCAGGTTTGGAAGGGGAAGGATTTGGATATCACATCACATGTTATAAGAAGGATCTCAGGTTTGGTATTAGAAGCATTGAGATATCACATCTCATGCTATCAGAAGGGTCTCAGGATTGGAATGGGAGGGAGTTGGATATCACATCTCATGCTATAGGAAGGGTCTCAGGTTTGGAACGGGAAGGAGTTGGATATCACATCTCATGTTATAGGAAGAGTCTCAGGTTTGGTATAAGCATTGAGATATCACATCTCTGCAATCGGAAGTGTCTCAGGATTGGGATGGGAAGGAGTTGGATATCACATCTCATGCTATAGGAAGGGTCTCAGGTTTGGAACGGGAAGGAGTTGGATATCCCATCTCATGTTATAGGACGGGTCTCAGGTTTGGTATTAGAAGCATTGAGATATCACATCGCATGCTGTAGGAAGGGTCTCAGGATTGGAATGGGAAGGAGTTGGATATTACATCTCATGCTATAGGAAGGGTCTCAGGTTTGGTATAAGCATTGAGATATCACATCTCTGCTATCGGAAGTGTCTCAGGATTGGAATGGGAAGGAGTTGGATATCCCATCTCATGTTATAGGACGGGTCTCAGGTTTGTTATTAGAATCATTGAGATATCATATTGCATGCTGTAGGAAGGGTCTAAGGATTGGAATGGGAAGGACTTGAATATCACATCTCATGCTATAGGTAGGCTCTCAGGTTTGGAAAGGGAAGGAGTTGGATATCACATTTCATGTTAGAGGAAGGATCTCAGGTTTGGTATTAGAGGCATTGAGATATCACATCTCATGCTATAGGAAGGGTCTCAGGATTGGAATGGGAAGGAGTTGGATATCACATTTCATGCTATAGGAAGGGTCTCAGGTTTGGTATAAGCATTGAGATGTCACATCTCATGCAATAGGAAGGGTCTCAGGATTGGAATGGGAAGGAGTTGGATATCACATCTCATGTTATAGGAAGGATCTCAGGTTTGGTATTAGAAGCATTGAGATATCACATCTCATGCTATAGGAAGGGTCTCAGGGTTGGAATGGGAAGGAGTTGTATATGACATCTCATGCCATAGGAAGGGTCTCAGGTTTGGTATAAGCATTGAGATATCACATCTCTGCTATCGGAAGTGTCTCAGGATTGGAATGGGAAGGAGTTGGATATCCCATCTCATGTTATAGGACGGGTCTCAGGTTTGTTATTAGAATCATTGAGATATCATATTGCATGCTGTAGGAAGGGTCTAAGGATTGGAATGGGAAGGACTTGAATATCACATCTCATGCTATAGGTAGGCTCTCAGGTTTGGAAAGGGAAGGAGTTGGATATCACATTTCATGTTAGAGGAAGGATCTCAGGTTTGGTATTAGAGGCATTGAGATATCACATCTCATGCTATAGGAAGGGTCTCAGGATTGGAATGGGAAGGAGTTGGATATCACATCTCATGCTATAGGAAGGGTCTCAGGTGTGGTATAAGCATTGAGATGTCACATCTCATGCTATAGGAAGGGTCTCAGGATTGGAATGGGAAGGAGTTGGATATCACATCTCATGTTATAGGAAGGATCTCAGGTTTGGTATTAGAAGCATTGAGATATCACATCTCATGCTATAGGAAGGGTCTCAGGATTGGAATGGGAAGGAGTTGTATATGACATCTCATGCCATAGGAAGGGTCTCAGGTTTGGTATAAGCATTGAGATATCACATCTCTGCTATCGGAAGGGTCTCAGGATTGGAATGGGAAGGAGTTGGATATCCCATCTCATGTTATAGGAAGAGTCTCAGGTTTGGTATTAGAAGCATTGAGATATCACATCTGATGCTATATCAAGTGTCTCAGGATTGGAATGGGAAGGAGTTTGATATCACATCTCATGCCATGTATGGGTCTCAGGTTTTGTAGAATCATTGGGATATCACATCTCATGCTATCGGAAGGGTATCAGGATTGGATTTGGAAGGAGTTGGATATCACATCTCATGTTATAGGAAGGGTCTCAGGATTGGAATGGGAAGGACTTGGATATCACATCTCATGCTATAGGAAGGCTCTCAGGTTTGGAAGGGGAAGGAGTTGGATATCACATTTCATGTTAGAGGTAGGATCTCAGGTTTGGTATTAGAGGCATTGAGATATCACATCTCATGCTATCAGAAGGGTCTCAGGATTGGAATGGGAAGGAGTTGGATATCACGTCTCATGCTAAAGGGAGGGTCTCAGGTTTGGAAGGGGAAGGATTTGGATATCACATCTCATGTTATAGGAAGGATCTCAGGTTTGGTATTAGAAGCAATGAGATATCACATCTCATGCTATCGGAAGGATCTCAGGTTTGGTATTAGAGGCATTGAGATATCACATCTCATGCTATCAGAAGGGTCTCAGGATTGGAATGGGAAGGAGTCGGATATCACATCTCATGCTAAAGGGAGGGTCTCAGGTTCGGAAGTGGAAGGATTTGGATATCACATCTCATGTTATAGGAAGGATCTCAGGTTTGGTATTAGAAGCATTGAGATATCACATCTCATGCTATAGGAAGGGTCTCAGTATTGGAATGGGAAGGAGTTGGATATCACATCTCAAGCTATAGAAAGGGTCTCAGGATTGGAATGGGAAGGAGTTGGATATCACATCTCAAGCTATAGTAAGGGTCTCAGGATTGGAATGGGAAGGAGTTGGATATCACATCTCATGCTATAGGAAGGGTCTCAGGTTTGGTATTAGCATTGAGATATCCCATCTCATGCTATAGGAAGGGTCTCAGGTTTGGAATCGGAAGGAGTTGTATATGACATCTCATGCCATAGGTAGGGTCTCAGGTTTGGTATAAGCATTGAGATATCACATCTCTGCTATCGGAAGGGTCTCAGGATTGGAATGGGAAGGAGTTGGATATCCCATCTCGTTATAGGAAGGGTCTCAGGTTTGGTATAAGAAGCATTGAGATATCACATCTCATGGTATAGGACGGGTCTCAGAATTGGAATGGGAAGGAGTTAGATATCACTTCTCAAGCTATAGGAAGGGTCTCAGGATTGGAATGGGAAGGAGTTGGATATCACATCTCATGCTAAAGGGAGGGTCTCAGGTTTGGAAGGGGAAGGATTTGGATATCACATCGCATGTTATAGGAAGGATCTCAGGTTTGGTATTAGAATCATTGAGATATCACATCTCATGCTATCGGAAGTATCTCAGGTTTGGTATTAGAGGCATTGAGATATCACATCTCATGCTATCATAAGGGTCTCAGGATTGGAATGGGAAGGAGTTGGATATCACTTCTCATGCTAAAGGGAGGGTCTCAGGTTTGGAAGGGGAAGGATTTGGATATCACATCACATGTTATAAGAAGGATCTCAGGTTTGGTATTAGAAGCATTGAGATATCACATCTCATGCTATCAGAAGGGTCTCAGGATTGGAATGGGAGGGAGTTGGATATCACATCTCATGCTATAGGAAGGGTCTCAGGTTTGGAACGGGAAGGAGTTGGATATCACATCTCATGTTATAGGAAGAGTCTCAGGTTTGGTATAAGCATTGAGATATCACATCTCTGCAATCGGAAGTGTCTCAGGATTGGGATGGGAAGGAGTTGGATATCACATCTCATGCTATAGGAAGGGTCTCAGGTTTGGAACGGGAAGGAGTTGGATATCCCATCTCATGTTATAGGACGGGTCTCAGGTTTGGTATTAGAAGCATTGAGATATCACATCGCATGCTGTAGGAAGGGTCTCAGGATTGGAATGGGAAGGAGTTGGATATTACATCTCATGCTATAGGAAGGGTCTCAGGTTTGGTATAAGCATTGAGATATCACATCTCTGCTATCGGAAGTGTCTCAGGATTGGAATGGGAAGGAGTTGGATATCCCATCTCATGTAATAGGACGGGTCTCAGGTTTGTTATTAGAATCATTGAGATATCATATTGCATGCTGTAGGAAGGGTCTAAGGATTGGAATGGGAAGGACTTGAATATCACATCTCATGCTATAGGTAGGCTCTCAGGTTTGGAAAGGGAAGGAGTTGGATATCACATTTCATGTTAGAGGAAGGATCTCAGGTTTGGTATTAGAGGCATTGAGATATCACATCTCATGCTATAGGAAGGGTCTCAGGATTGGAATGGGAAGGATTTGGATATCACATTTCATGCTATAGGAAGGGTCTCAGGTTTGGTATAAGCATTGAGATGTCACATCTCATGCTATAGGAAGGGTCTCAGGATTGGAATGGGAAGGAGTTGGATATCACATCTCATGTTATAGGAAGGATCTCAGGTTTGGTATTAGAAGCATTGAGATATCACATCTCATGCTATAGGAAGGGTCTCAGGGTTGGAATGGGAAGGAGTTGTATATGACATCTCATGCCATAGGAAGGGTCTCAGGTTTGGTATAAGCATTGAGATATCACATCTCTGCTATCGGAAGGGTCTCAGGATTGGAATGGGAAGAAGTTGGATATCCCATCTCATGTTATAGGAAGAGTCTCAGGTTTGGTATTAGAAGCATTGAGATATCACATCTGATGCTATAGGAAGTGTCTCAGGATTGGAATGGGAAGGAGTTTGATATCACATCTCATGCCATGTATGGGTCTCAGGTTTTGTAGAAGCATTGGGATATCACATCTCATGCTATCGGAAGGGTATCAGGATTGGATTTGGAAGGAGTTGGATATCACATCTCATGTTATAGGAAGGGTCTCAGGATTGGAAAGGGAAGGACTTGGATATCACATCTCATGCTATAGGAAGGCTCTCAGGTTTGGAAGGGGAAGGAGTTGGATATCACATTTCATGTTAGAGGTAGGATCTCAGGTTTGGTATTAGAGGCATTGAGATATCACATCTCATGCTATCAGAAGGGTCTCAGGATTGGAATGGGAAGGAGTTGGATATCACATCTCATGCTAAAGGGAGGGTCTCAGGTTTGGAAGGGGAAGGGTTTGGATATCACGTCTCATGTTATAGGAAGGATCTCAGGTTTGGTATTAGAAGCATTGAGATATCACATCTCATGCTATCGGAAGGATCTCAGGTTTGGTATTAGAGGCATTGAGATATCACATCTCATGCTAAAGGGAGGGTCTCAGGTTTGGAAGGGGAAGGATTTGGATATCACATCTCTTGTTATAGGAAGGATCACAGGTTTGGTATTAGAAGCATTGAGATATCACATCTCATGCTATCGGAAGGGTCTCAGGATTGGAATGGGACGGAGTTGGATATCACATCTCATGCTAAAGGGAGGGTCTCAGGTTTGGAAGGGGAAGGATGTGGATATCACATTTCATGTTAGAGGTAGGATCTCAGGTTTGGTATTGGAGGCATTGAGATATCACATCTCATGCTATCAGAAGGGTCTCAGGATGGGAATGGGAAGGAGTTGGATATCACATCTCATGCTAAAGGGAGGGTCTCAGGTTTGGAAGGGGAAGGATTTGGATATCACATCTCATGTTATCGGAAGGATCTCAGGTTTGGTATTAGAAGCATTGAGATATCACATCTCATGCTATAGGAAGGGTCTCAGGTTTGGTATTAGAAGCATTGAGATATCAAGTCTCATGGTATAGGAAGGGTCTCAGAATTGGAATGGGAAGGAGTTGGATATCTCAAGCTATAGGAAGGGTCTCAGGATTGGAATGGGAAGGGGTTTGATATCACAACTCATGCCATAGTATGGGTCTCAGGTTTGGTAGAAACATTGGGATATCACATCTCATGCTATCGGAAGGGTATCAGGATTTGATTTGGAAGGAGTTGGATATCCCATCTCATGCTATAGAAAGGGTCTCAGGTTGGAATGGGAAGGAGTTGGATATCACATCTCATGTTATAGGAAGGGTCCCAGGATTGGAATGGGAAGGACTTGGATATCATATCTCATGCTATAGGAAGGCTCTCAGGTTTGGAACGGGAAGGAGTTGGATATCACATTTCATGTTAGAGGAAGGATCTCAGGTTTGGTATTAGAGGCATTAAGATATCACATCTCATGTTATAGGAAGGGTCTCACGTTTGGTATAAGCATTGAGATATCACATCTCATGCTATAGGAAGGGTCTCAGGATTGGAATGGGAAGGAGTTGGATATCACATCTCAAGCTATAGGAAGGGTCTCACGTTTGGTATAAGCATTGAGATATCACATCTCATGCTATAGGAAGGGTCTGAGGATTGGAATGGGAAGGTGTTGGATATCACATCTCATGTTATAGGAAAGATCTCAGGTTTGGTATTAGAAGCATTGCGACATCACATCTCATGTTATAGGAAGGGTCTCAGGATTGGAATGGGAAGAAGTTGGCTATCACATCTCATGCTATAGGAAGGGTCTCAGGTTTGGTATAAGCATTGAGATATCACATCTCATGCTATAGGAAGGGTCTCAGGATTGGAATGGGAAGGAGTTGTATATGACATCTCATGCCATAGGAAGGGTCTCAGGTTTGGAATAAGCATTGAGATATCACATCTCATGCTATAGGAAGGGTCTCAGGATTGGAATGGGACGGACTTGGATATCACATCTCATGCTATAGGGAAGGTCTCAGGTTTGGAAGGGGAAGGATTTGGATATCACATCGCATGTTATAGGAAGGATCTCAGGTTTGGTAAGGGAAGGAGTTGGATATCACATTTCATGTTAGAGGTAGGATCTCAGGTTTGGTATTAGAGGCATTGAGGTATCACATCTCATGCTATCAGAAGGGTCTCAGGATTGGAATGGGAAGGAGTTGGATATCACATCTCATGCTAAAGGGAGGGTCTCAGGTTTGGAAGGGGAAGGATTTGGATATCACATCGCATGTTATAGGAAGGATCTCAGGTTTGGTATTAGAATCATTGAGATATCACATCTCATGCTATCGGAAGTATCTCAGGTTTGGTATTAGAGGCATTGAGATATCACATCTCATGCTATCATAAGGGTCTCAGGATTGGAATGGGAAGGAGTTGGATATCACTTCTCATGCTAAAGGGAGGGTCTCAGGTTTGGAAGGGGAAGGATTTGGATATCACATCACATGTTATAAGAAGGATCTCAGGTTTGGTATTAGAAGCATTGAGATATCACATCTCATGCTATCAGAAGGGTCTCAGGATTGGAATGGGAAGGAGTTGGATATCACATCTCATGCTATAGGAAGGGTCTCAGGTTTGGAACGGGAAGGAGTTGGATATCACATCTCATGTTATAGGAAGAGTCTCAGGTTTGGTATAAGCATTGAGATATCACATCTCTGCAATCGGAAGTGTCTCAGGATTGGGATGGGAAGGAGTTGGATATCACATCTCATGCTATAGGAAGGGTCTCAGGTTTGGAACGGGAAGGAGTTGGATATCCCATCTCATGTTATAGGACGGGTCTCAGGTTTGGTATTAGAAGCATTGAGATATCACATCGCATGCTGTAGGAAGGGTCTCAGGATTGGAATGGGAAGGAGTTGGATATTACATCTCATGCTATAGGAAGGGTCTCAGGTTTGGTATAAGCATTGAAATATCACATCTCTGCTATCGGAGGTGTCTCAGGATTGGAATGGGAAGGAGTTGGATATCCCATCTCATGTTATAGGACGGGTCTCAGGTTTGTTATTAGAATCATTGAGATATCATATTGCATGCTGTAGGAAGGGTCTAAGGATTGGAATGGGAAGGACTTGAATATCACATCTCATGCTATAGGTAGGCTCTCAGGTTTGGAAAGGGAAGGAGTTGGATATCACATTTCATGTTAGAGGAAGGATCTCAGGTTTGGTATTAGAGGCATTGAGATATCACATCTCATGCTATAGGAAGGGTCTCAGGATTGGAATGGGAAGGAGTTGGATATCACATCTCATGCTATAGGAAGGGTCTCAGGTGTGGTATAAGCATTGAGATGTCACATCTCATGCTATAGGAAGGGTCTCAGGATTGGAATGGGAAGGAGTTGGATATCACATCTCATGTTATAGGAAGGATCTCAGGTTTGGTATTAGAAGCATTGAGATATCACATCTCATGCTATAGGAAGGGTCTCAGGATTGGAATGGGAAGGAGTTGTATATGACATCTCATGCCATAGGAAGGGTCTCAGGTTTGGTATAAGCATTGAGATATCACATCTCTGCTATTGGAAGGGTCTCAGGATTGGAATGGGAAGGAGTTGGATATCCCATCTCATGTTATAGGAAGAGTCTCAGGTTTGGTATTAGAAGCATTGAGATATCACATCTGATGCTATAGGAAGTGTCTCAGGATTGGAATGGGAAGGAGTTTGATATCACATCTCATGCCATGTATGGGTCTCAGGTTTTGTAGAAGCATTGGGATATCACATCTCATGCTATCGGAAGGGTATCAGGATTGGATTTGGAAGGAGTTGGATATCACATCTCATGTTATAGGAAGGGTCTCAGGATTGGAATGGGAAGGACTTGGATATCACATCTCATGCTATAGGAAGGCTCTCAGGTTTGGAAGGGGAAGGAGTTGGATATCACATTTCATGTTATAGGAAGGATCTCAGGTTTGGTATTAGAAGCATTGAGATATCACATCTCATGCTATAGGAAGGGTCTCAGGATTGGAATGGGAAGGAGTTGGATATCACATCTCATGCTAAAGGGAGGGTCTCAGGTTTGGAAGGGGAAGGATTTGGATATCACATCTCATGTTATAGGAAGGATCTCAGGTTTGGTATTAGAAGCATTGAGATATCACATCTCATGCTATCGGAAGGATCTCAGGTTTGGTATTAGAGGCATTGAGATATCACATCTCATGTTATCAGAAGGGTCTCAGGATTGGAATGGGAAGGAGTCGGATATCACATCTCATGCTAAAGGGAGGGTCTCAGGTTTGGAAGTGGAAGGATTTGGATATCACATCTCATGTTATAGGAAGGATCTCAGGTTTGGTATTAGAAGCATTGAGATATCACATCTCATGCTATAGGAAGGGTCTCAGGATTGGAATGGGAAGGAGTTGGATATCACATCTCAAGCTATAGAAAGGGTCTCAGGATTGGAATGGGAAGGAGTTGGATATCACATCTCAAGCTATAGTAAGGGTCTCAGGATTGGAATGGGAAGGAGTTGGATATCACATCTCATGCTATAGGAAGGGTCTCAGGTTTGGTATTAGCATTGAGATATCCCATCTCATGCTATAGGAAGGGTCTCGGGTTTGGAATCGGAAGGAGTTGTATATGACATCTCATGCCATAGGTAGGGTGTCAGGTTTGGTATAAGCATTGAGATATCACATCTCTGCTATCGGAAGGGTCTCAGGATTGGAATGGGAAGGAGTTGGATATCCCATCTCGTTATAGGAAGGGTCTCAGGTTTGGTATTAGAAGCATTGAGATATCACATCTCATGGTATAGGACGGGTCTCAGAATTGGAATGGGAAGGAGTTGGATATCACATCTCAAGCTATAGGAAGGGTCGCAGGATTGGAATGGGAAGGACTTGGATATCACATCTCATGTTATAGGAAGGGTCTCAGGTTTGGTATTAGAAGCATTGAGATATCACATCTCATGCTATAGGAAGGGTCTTAGGATTGGAATGGGAAGGAGTTATATATCACATCTCAAGCTATAGGAAGGGTCTCAGGATTGGAATGGGAAGGACTTGGATATCACATCTCATGATATAGGAAGGGTCTCAGGTTTGGTATTAGAAGCATTGAGATATCACATCTCATGCTATAGGAAGGGTCTCAGGATTGGAATGGGAAGGACTTGGATAACACATCTCATGTTATAGGAAGGGTCTCAGGTTTGGTATTAGAAGCATTGAGATATCACATCTCATGCTATAGGAAGGGTCTCAGAATTGGAATGGGAAGGAGTTGGATATCACATCTCAAGCTATAGGAAGGGTCTCAGGATTGGAATGGGAAGGAGTTTGATATCACATCTCATGCGATGTATGGGTCTCAGGTTTTGTAGAAGCATTGGGATATCACATCTCATGCTATCGGAAGGGTATCAGGATTGGATTTGGAAGGAGTTGGATATCCCATCTCATGATATAGGAAGGGTCTCAGGTTGGAATGGGAAGGAGTTGGATATCACATCTCATGTTATAGGAAGGGTCTCAGGAATGGAATGGGAAGGACTTGGATATCACATCTCATGCTATAGGAAGGCTCTCAGGTTTGGAAGGGGAAGGAGTTGGATATCACACTACATGTTAGAGGTAGGATCTCAGGTTTGGTATTAGAGGCATTGAGATATCACATCTCATGCTATCAGAAGGATCTCAGGATCGGAATGGGAAGGAGTTGGATGTCACATCTCATGCTAAAGGGAGGGTGTCAGGTTTGGAAGGGGAAGGATTTGGATATCACATCTCATGTTATAGGAAGGATCTCAGGTTTGGTATTAGACACATTGAGATATCACATCTCATGCTATCGGAAGGATCTCAGGTTTGGTATTAGAGGCATTGAGATATCACATCTCATGCTATCAGAAGGGTCTCAGGATTGGAATGGGAAGGAGTCGGATATCACATCTCATGCTAAAGGGAGGGTCTCAGGTTTACTATTAGAAGCATTGAGATATCACATCTCATGTTATAGGAAGGAACTCAGGTTTGGTATTAGAGGCATTGAGATATCACATCTCATGCTATCAGAAGGGTCTCAGGATTGGAATGGGAAGGAGTCGGATATCACATCTCATGCTAAAGGGAGGGTCTCAGGTTTGGAAGGGGAAGGATTTGGATATCACATCTCATGTTATAGGAAGGATCTCAGGTTTGGTATTAAAAGCATTGAGATATCACATCTCATGCTATCGGAAGGATCTCAGGTTTGGTATTAGAGGCATTGAGATATCACATCTCATGCTATCAGAACGGTCTCGGGATTGGAATGGGAAGGAGTTGGATATCACATCTCATGCTAAAGGGAGGGTCTCGAGTTTGGAAGGGGAAGGATTTGGATATCACATCTCATGTTATAGGAAGGATCTCAGGTTTGGTATTAGCATTGAGATATCCCATCTGATGCTATAGGAAGGGTCTCAGGTTTGGAATCGGAAGGAGTTGTATATGACATCTCATGCCATAGGAAGGGTCTCAGGTTTGGTATAAGCATTGAGATATCCCATCTGATGCTATAGGAAGGGTCTCAGGTTTGGAATCGGAAGGAGTTGTATATGACATCTCTGCTATCGGAAGGGTCTAAGGATTGGAATGGGAAGGAGTTGGATATCCCATCTCGTTATAGGAAGGATCTCAGGTTTGGTATTAGAAGCATTGAGATATCACATCTCATGGTATAGGACGGGTCTCAGAATTGGAATTTGAAGGAGTTGGATATCACATCTCAAACTATAGGAAGGGTCTCCGGATTGGAATGGGAAGGACTTGGATATCACATCTCATGTTATAGGAAGGGTCTCAGGTTTGGTATTAGAAGCATTAAGATATCACATCTCATGCTATAGGAAGGGTCTCAGGATTGGAATGGGAAGGACTTGGATATCACATCTCATGTTATAGGAAGGGTCTCAGGTTTGGTATTAGAAGCATTGAGATATCACATCTCATGCTGAAGGAAGGGTCTCTGGATTGGAATGGGAAGGACTTGGATATCACATCTCATGATAAAGGAAGGGTCTAAGGTTTGGAAGGGGAAGGATTTGGATATCACATCTCATGTTATAGGACCGGTCTCAGGTTTGGTATTAGAAGCATTGAGATATCAAGTCTCATGGTATAGGACGGGTCTCAGAATTGGAATGGGAAGCAGTTGGATATCACATCTCAAGCTATAGGAAGGGTCTCAGGATTGGAATGGGAAGGAGTTTGATATCACATCTCATGCCATGTATGGGTCTCAGGTTTTGTAGAAGCATTGGGATATCACATCTCATGCTATCGGAAGGGTATCAGGATTGGATCTGGAAGGAGTTGGATATCCCATCTCATGCTATAGAAAGGGTCTCAGGTTGGAATGGGAAGGAGTTGGATATCACATCTCATGTTATAGGAAGGGTCTCAGGATTGGAACGGGAAGGACTTGGATATCACATCTCATGCTATAGGAAGGCTCTCAGGTTTGGAAGGGGAAGGAGTTGGATATCACATTTCATGTTAGAGGAAGGATCTCAGGTTTGGTATTAGAGGCATTGAGATATCACATCTCATGCTATCAGAAGGGTCTCAGGATTGGAATGGGAAGGAGTTGGATATCACATCTCATGCTAAAGGAAGGGTCTCAGGATTGGAATGGGAAGGAGTTTGATATCACATCTCATGCCATGTATGGGTCTCAGGTTTTGTAGAAGCATTGGGATATCACATCTCATGCTATCGGAAGGGTATCAGGATTGGATCTGGAAGGAGTTGGATATCACATTTCATGTTAGAGGAAGGATCTCAGGTTTGGTATTAGAAGCATTGAGATATCAAGTCTCATGGTATAGGACGGGTCTCAGAATTGGAATGGGAAGGAGTTGGATATCACATCTCAAGCTATAGGAAGGGTCTCAGGATTGGAATGGGAAGGAGTTTGATATCACATCTCATGCCATGTATGGGTCTCAGGTTTTGTAGAAGCATTGGGATATCACATCTCATGCTATCGGAAGGGTATCAGGATTGGATCTGGAAGGAGTTGGATATCCCATCTCATGCTATCAGAAGGGTCTCAGGATTGGAATGGGAAGGTCTTGGATATCACATCTCATGATAAAGGAAGGGTCTAAGGTTTGGAAGGGGAAGGATTTGGATATCACATCTCATGTTATAGGACCGGTCTCAGGTTTGGTATTAGAAGCATTGAGATATCAAGTCTCATGGTATAGGACGGGTCTCAGAATTGGAATGGGAAGGAGTTGGATATCACATCTCAAGCTATAGGAAGGGTCTCAGGATTGGAATGGGAAGGAGTTTGATATCACATCTCATGCCATGTATGGGTCTCAGGTTTTGTAGAAGCATTGGGATATCACATCTCATGCTATCGGAAGGGTATCAGGATTGGATCTGGAAGGAGTTGGATATCCCATCTCATGTTATAGGAAGGGTCTCAGGATTGGAATGGGAAGGACTTGGATATCACATCTCATGCTATAGGAAGGCTCTCAGGTTTGGAAGGGGAAGGAGTTGGATATCACATTTCATGTTAGAGGAAGGATCTCAGGTTTGGTATTAGAGGCATTGAGATATCACATCTCATGCTATCAGAAGGGTCTCAGGATTGGAATGGGAAGGAGTTGGATATCACATCTCATGCTAAAGGGAGGGTCTCAGGTTTGGAAGGGGAAGGATTTGGAGATCACATCTCATGTTATAGGAACGATCTCAGGTTTGGTATTAGAAGCATTGAGATATCACATCTCATGCTATCGGAAGGATCTCAGGTTTGGTATTAGAGGCATTGAGATATCACATCTCATGCTATCCGAAGGGTCTCAGGATTGGAATGGGAAGGAGTCGGATATCACATCTCATGCTAAATGGAGGGCCTCAGGTTTGGAAGTGGAAGGATTTGGATATCACATCTCATGTTATAGGAAGGATCTCAGGTTTGGTATTAGAAGCATTGAGATATCACATCTCATGCTATAGGAAGGGTCTCAGGATTGGAATGGGAAGGAGTTGGATATCACATCTCAAGCTATAGGAAGGGTCTCAGGATTGGAATCGGAAGGAGTTGGATATCACATCTCAAGCTATAGGAAGGGTCTCAGAATTGGAATGGGAAGGAGTTGGATATCACATCTCATGCTATAGGAAGGGTCTCAGGTTTGGTATAAGCATTGAGATATCCCATCTCATTCTATAGGAAGGGTCTCAGGTTTGGAATCGGAAGGAGTTGTATATGACATCTCATGCCATAGGAAGGGTCTCAGGTTTGGTATAAGCATTGAGATATCACATCTCTGCTATCGGAAGGGTCTCAGGATTGGAATGGGAAGGAGTTGGATATCCCATCTCGTTATAGGAAGGGTCTCAGGTTTGGTATTAGAAGCATTGAGATATCACATCTCATGCTATGGGAAGGGTTTCAGAATTGGAATGGGAAGGAGTTGGATATCACATCTCAAGCTATAGGAAGGGTCTCAGGATTGGAATGGGAAGGACTTGGATATCACATCTCATGTTATAGGAAGGGTCTCAGGTTTGGTATTAGAAGCATTGAGATATCACATCTCATGCTATAGGAAGGGTCTCAGGATTGGAATGGGAAGGACTTGGATATCACATCTCATGTTATAGGAAGGGTCTCAGGTTTGGTATTAGAAGCATTGAGATATCACATCTCATGCTATGGGAAGGGTCTCAGAATTGGAATGGGAAGGAGTTGGATATCACATCTCAAGCTATAGGAAGGGTCTCAGGATTGGAATGGGAAGGAGTTTGATATCAAATCTCATGCCATGTATGGGTCTCAGGTTTTGTATAAGCATTGGGATATCACATCTCATGCTATCGGAAGGGTATCAGGATTGGATTTGGAAGAAGTTGGATATCCCATCTCATGCTATAGGAAGGGTCTCAGGTTGGAATGGGAAGGAGTTGGATATCACATCTCATGTTATAGGAAGGATCTCAGGTTTGGTATTAGAAGCATTGAGATATCACATCTCATGCTATAGGAAGGGTCTCAGGATTGGAATGGGAAGGAGTTGGATATCACATCTCAAGCTATAGGAAGGGTCTCAGGATTGGAATCGGAAGGAGTTGGATATCACATCTCAAGCTATAGGAAGGGTCTCAGAATTGGAATGGGAAGGAGTTGGATATCACATCTCATGCTATAGGAAGGGTCTCAGGTTTGGTATAAGCATTGAGATATCCCATCTCATTCTATAGGAAGGGTCTCAGGTTTGGAATCGGAAGGAGTTGTATATGACATCTCATGCCATAGGAAGGGTCTCAGGTTTGGTATAAGCATTGAGATATCACATCTCTGCTATCGGAAGGGTCTCAGGATTGCAATGGGAAGGAGTTGGATATCCCATCTCGTTATAGGAAGGGTCTCAGGTTTGGTATTAGAAGCATTGAGATATCACATCTCATGCTATGGGAAGGGTTTCAGAATTGGAATGGGAAGGAGTTGGATATCACATCTCAAGCTATAGGAAGGGTCTCAGGATTGGAATGGGAAGGACTTGGATATCACATCTCATGTTATAGGAAGGGTCTCAGGTTTGGTATTAGAAGCATTGAGATATCACATCTCATGCTATAGGAAGGGTCTCAGGATTGGAATGGGAAGGACTTGGATATCACATCTCATGTTATAGGAAGGGTCTCAGGTTTGGTATTAGAAGCATTGAGATATCACATCTCATGCTATGGGAAGGGTCTCAGAATTGGAATGGGAAGGAGTTGGATATCACATCTCAAGCTATAGGAAGGGTCTCTGGATTGGAATGGGAAGGAGTTTGATATCAAATCTCATGCCATGTATGGGTCTCAGGTTTTGTATAAGCATTGGGATATCACATCTCATGCTATCGGAAGGGTATCAGGATTGGATTTGGAAGAAGTTGGATATCCCATCTCATGCTATAGGAAGGGTCTCAGGTTGGAATGGGAAGGAGTTGGATATCACATCTCATGTTATAGGAAGGGTCTCAGGATTGGAATGGGAAGGACTTGGATATCACATCTCATGCTATAGGAAGGCTCTCAGGTTTGGAAGGGGAAGGAGTTGGATATCACATTACATGTTAGAGGTAGTATCTCAGGTTTGGTATTAGAGGCATTGAGATATCACATCTCATGCTATCAGAAGGATCTCAGGATCAGAATGGGAAGGAGTTGGATATCACATCTCATGCTAAAGGGAGGGTCTCAGGTTTGGAAGAGGAAGGATTTGGATATCACATCTCATGTTATAGGAAGGATCTCAGGTTTGGTATTAGAAGCATTGAGATATCACATCTAATGCTATAGGAAGGGTCTCAGGATTGGAATGGGAAGGAGTTGGATATCACATCTCAAGCTATAGGAAGGGTCTCAGGATTGGAATCGGAAGGAGTTGGATATCACATCTCAAGCTATAGGAAGGGTCTCAGGATTGGAATGGGAAGGAGTTGGATATCACATCTCATGCTATAGGAAGGGTCTCAGGTTTGGTATTAGAAGCATTGAGATATCACATCTCATGCTATCGGAAGGATCTCAGGTTTGGTATTAGAGGCATTGAGATATCACATCTCATGCTATCCGAAGGGTCTCAGGATTGGAATGGGAAGGAGTCGGATATCACATCTCATGCTAAATGGAGGGCCTCAGGTTTGGAAGTGGAAGGATTTGGATATCACATCTCATGTTATAGGAAGGATCTCAGGTTTGGTATTAGAAGCATTGAGATATCACATCTCATGCTATAGGAAGGGTCTCAGGATTGGAATGGGAAGGAGTTGGATATCACATCTCAAGCTATAGGAAGGGTCTCAGGATTGGAATCGGAAGGAGTTGGATATCACATCTCAAGCTATAGGAAGGGTCTCAGGATTGGAATGGGAAGGAGTTGGATATCACATCTCATGCTATAGGAAGGGTCTCAGGTTTGGTATAAGCATTGAGATATCCCATCTCATTCTATAGGAAGGGTCTCAGGTTTGGAATCGGAAGGAGTTGTATATGACATCTCATGCCATAGGAAGGGTCTCAGGTTTGGTATAAGCATTGAGATATCACATCTCTGCTATCGGAAGGGTCTCAGGATTGGAATGGGAAGGAGTTGGATATCCCATCTCGTTATAGGAAGGGTCTCAGGTTTGGTATTAGAAGCATTGAGATATCACATCTCATGCTATGGGAAGGGTTTCAGAATTGGAATGGGAAGGAGTTGGATATCACATCTCAAGCTATAGGAAGGGTCTCAGGATTGGAATGGGAAGGACTTGGATATCACATCTCATGTTATAGGAAGGGTCTCAGGTTTGGTATTAGAAGCATTGAGATATCACATCGCATGCTATAGGAAGGGTCTCAGGATTGGAATGGGAAGGACTTGGATATCACATCTCATGTTATAGGAAGGGTCTCAGGTTTGGTATTAGAAGCATTGAGCTATCACATCTCATGCTATGGGAAGGGTCTCAGAATTGGAATGGGAAGGAGTTGGATATCACATCTCAAGCTATAGGAAGGGTCTCAGGATTGGAATGGGAAGGAGTTTGATATCAAATCTCATGCCATGTATGGGTCTCAGGTTTTGTAGAAGCATTGGGATATCACATCTCATGCTATCGGAAGGGTATCAGGATTGGATTTGGAAGAAGTTGGATATCCCATCTCATGCTATAGGAAGGGTCTCAGGTTGGAATGGGAAGGAGTTGGATATCACATCTCATGTTATAGGAAGGGTCTCAGGATTGGAATGGGAAGGACTTGGATATCACATCTCATGCTATAGGAAGGCTCTCAGGTTTGGAAGGGGAAGGAGTTGGATATCACATTACATGTTAGAGGTAGGATCTCAGGTTTGGTATTAGAGGCATTGAGATATCACATCTCATGCTATCAGAAGGATCTCAGGATCAGAATGGGAAGGAGTTGGATATCACATCTCATGCTAAAGGGAGGGTCTCAGGTTTGGAAGAGGAAGGATTTGGATATCACATCTCATGTTATAGGAAGGATCTCAGGTTTGGTATTAGACGCATTGAGATATAACATCTCATGCTATCGGAAGGATCTCAGGTTTGGTATTAGAGGCATTGAGATATCACATCTCATGATATCAGAAGGGTCTCAGGATTGGAATGGGAAGGAGTCGGATATCACATCTCATGCTAAAGGGAGGGTCTCAGGTTGGGTATTAGAAGCATTGAGATATCACATCTCATGTTATAGGAAGGGTCTCAGGTTTGGTATTAGAAGCATTGAGACATCACATCTCATGCTATCAGAAGGGTCTCAGGATTGGAATGGGAAAGAGTCGGATATCACATCTCATGCTAAAGGGAGGTTCTCAGGTTTGGAAGGGGAAGGATTTGGATATCACATCTCATGTTATAGGAAGGATCTCAGGTTTGGTATTAGAAGCATTGAGATATCAGATCTCATGCTATCGGAAGGATCTCAGGTTTGGTATTAGAGGCATTGAGATATCACATCTCATGCTATCAGAAGGGTCTCGGGATTGGAATGGGAAGGAGTTGGATATCACATCTCATGTGGGTCTCGGGTTTGGAAGGGGAAGTATTTGGATATCACATCTCATGTTACAGGAAGGATCTCAGGTTTGGTATTAGCATTGAGATATCACATCTCATGCTATCGGAAGGGTATCAGGATTGGATCTGGAAAGAGTTGGATATCCCATCTCATGCTATAGGAAGGGTCTCAGGTTTGGTATAAGCATTGAGATATCCCATCTCATGCTATAGGAAGGGTCTCAGGTTTGGAATCGGAAGGAGTCGTATATGACATCTCATGCCATAGGAAGGGTCTCAGGTTTGGTATAAGCATTGAGATATCACATCTCTGCTATCTGAAGGGTCTCAGGATTGGAATGGGAAGGAGTTGGATATCCCATCCCGTTATAGGAAGGGTCTCAGGTTTGGTATTAGAAGCATTGAGATATCACATCTCATGGTATAGGACGGGTCTCAGAATTGGAATGGGAAGGAGTTGGATATCACATCTCAAGCTATAGGAAGGGTCTCAGTATTGGAATGGGAAGGACTTGGATATCACATCTCATGTTATAGGAAGGATCTCAGGTTTGGTATTAGAAGCATTGAGATATCACATCTCATGCTATAGGAAGGGTCTCAGGATTGGAATGGGAAGGACTTGGATATCACATCTCATGTTATAGGAAGGGTCTCAGGTTTGGTATTAGAAGCATTGAGATATCATATCTCATGCTATGGGAAGGGTCTCAGAATTGGAATGGGAAGGAGTTGGATATCACATCTCAAGCTATAGGAAGGGTCTCAGAATTGGAATGGGAAGGAGTTGGATATCACATCTCATGCTATAGGAAGGGTCTCAGGTTTGGTATAAGCATTGAGATATCCCATCTCATTCTATAGGAAGGGTCTCAGGTTTGGAATCGGAAGGAGTTGTATATGACATCTCATGCCATAGGAAGGGTCTCAGGTTTGGTATAAGTATTGAGATATCACATCTCTGCTATCGGAAGGGTCTCAGGATTGGAATGGGAAGGAGTTGGATATCAGGGTCTCAGGTTTGGTATTAGAAGCATTGAGATATCACATCTCATGGTATGGGAAGGGTTTCAGAATTGGAATGGGAAGGAGTTGGATATCACATCTCAAGCTATAGGAAGGGTCTCAGGATTGGAATGGGAAGGACTTGGATATCACATCTCATGTTATAGGAAGGGTCTCAGGTTTGGTATTAGAAGCATTGAGATATCACATCTCATGCTATAGGAAGGGTCTCAGGATTGGAATGGGAAGGACTTGGATATCACATCTCATGTTATAGGAAGGGTCTCAGGTTTGGTATTAGAAGCATTGAGATATCACATCTCATGCTATGGGAAGGGTCTCAGAATTGGAATGGGAAGGAGTTGGATATCACATCTCAAGCTATAGGAAGGGTCTCAGGATTGGAATGGGAAGGAGTTTGATATCAAATCTCATGCCATGTATGGGTCTCAGGTTTTGTAGAAGCATTGGGATATCACATCTCATGCTATCGGAAGGGTATCAGGATTGGATTTGGAAGAAGTTGGATATCCCATCTCATGCTATAGGAAGGGTCTCAGGTTGGAATGGGAAGGAGTTGGATATCACATCTCATGTTATAGGAAGGGTCTCAGGATTGGAATGGGAAGGACTTGGATATCACATCTCATGCTATAGGAAGGCTCTCATGTTTGGAAGGGGAAGGAGTTGGATATCACATTACATGTTAGAGGTAGGATCTCAGGTTTGGTATTAGAGGCATTGAGATATCACATCTCATGCTATCAGAAGGATCTCAGGATCAGAATGGGAAGGAGTTGGATATCACATCTCATGCTAAAGGGAGGGTCTCAGGTTTGGAAGAGGAAGGATTTGGATATCACATCTCATGTTATAGGAAGGATCTCAGGTTTGGTATTAGAAGCATTGAGATATCACATCTAATGCTATAGGAAGGGTCTCAGGATTGGAATGGGAAGGAGTTGGATATCACATCTCAAGCTATAGGAAGGGTCTCAGGATTGGAATCGGAAGGAGTTGGATATCACATCTCAAGCTATAGGAAGGGTCTCAGGATTGGAATGGGAAGGAGTTGGATATCACATCTCATGCTATAGGAAGGGTCTCAGGTTTGGTATTAGAAGCATTGAGATATCACATCTCATGCTATCGGAAGGATCTCAGGTTTGGTATTAGAGGCATTGAGATATCACATCTCATGCTATCCGAAGGGTCTCAGGATTGGAATGGGAAGGAGTCGGATATCACATCTCATGCTAAATGGAGGGCCTCAGGTTTGGAAGTGGAAGGATTTGGATATCACATCTCATGTTATAGGAAGGATCTCAGGTTTGGTATTAGAAGCATTGAGATATCACATCTCATGCTATAGGAAGGGTCTCAGGATTGGAATGGGAAGGAGTTGGATATCACATCTCAAGCTATAGGAAGGGTCTCAGGATTGGAATCGGAAGGAGTTGGATATCACATCTCAAGCTATAGGAAGGGTCTCAGGATTGGAATGGGAAGGAGTTGGATATCACATCTCATGCTATAGGAAGGGTCTCAGGTTTTGTATAAGCATTGAGATATCCCATCTCATTCTATAGGAAGGGTCTCAGGTTTGGAATCGGAAGGAGTTGTATATGACATCTCATGCCATAGGAAGGGTCTCAGGTTTGGTATAAGCATTGAGATATCACATCTCTGCTATCGGAAGGGTCTCAGGATTGGAATGGGAAGGAGTTGGATATCCCATCTCGTTATAGGAAGGGTCTCAGGTTTGGTATTAGAAGCATTGAGATATCACATCTCATGCTATGGGAAGGGTTTCAGAATTGGAATGGGAAGGAGTTGGATATCACATCTCAAGCTATAGGAAGGGTCTCAGGATTGGAATGGGAAGGACTTGGATATCACATCTCATGTTATAGGAAGGGTCTCAGGTTTGGTATTAGAAGCATTGAGATATCACATCTCATGCTATAGGAAGGGTCTCAGGATTGGAATGGGAAGGACTTGGATATCACATCTCATGTTATAGGAAGGGTCTCAGGTTTGGTATTGGAAGCATTGAGCTATCACATCTCATGCTATGGGAAGGGTCTCAGAATTGGAATGGGAAGGAGTTGGATATCACATCTCAAGCTATAGGAAGGGTCTCAGGATTGGAATGGGAAGGAGTTTGATATCAAATCTCATGCCATGTATGGGTCTCAGGTTTTGTAGAAGCATTGGGATATCACATCTCATGCTATCGGAAGGGTATCAGGATTGGATTTGGAAGAAGTTGGATATCCCATCTCATGCTATAGGAAGGGTCTCAGGTTGGAATGGGAAGGAGTTGGATATCACATCTCATGTTATAGGAAGGGTCTCAGGATTGGAATGGGAAGGACTTGGATATCACATCTCATGCTATAGGAAGGCTCTCAGGTTTGGAAGGGGAAGGAGTTGGATATCACATTACATGTTAGAGGTAGGATCTCAGGTTTGGTATTAGAGGCATTGAGATATCACATCTCATGCTATCAGAAGGATCTCAGGATCAGAATGGGAAGGAGTTGGATATCACATCTCATGCTAAAGGGAGGGTCTCAGGTTTGGAAGAGGAAGGATTTGGATATCACATCTCATGTTATAGGAAGGATCTCAGGTTTGGTATTAGACGCATTGAGATATAACATCTCATGCTATCGGAAGGATCTCAGGTTTGGTATTAGAGGCATTGAGATATCACATCTCATGATATCAGAAGGGTCTCAGGATTGGAATGGGAAGGAGTCGGATATCAAATCTCATGCTAAAGGGAGGGTCTCAGGTTGGGTATTAGAAGCATTGAGATATCACATCTCATGTTATAGGAAGGGTCTCAGGTTTGGTATTAGAAGCATTGAGACATCACATCTCATGCTATCAGAAGGGTCTCAGGATTGGAATGGGAAAGAGTCGGATATCACATCTCATGCTAAAGGGAGGTTCTCAGGTTTGGAAGGGGAAGGATTTGGATATCACATCTCATGTTATAGGAAGGATCTCAGGTTTGGTATTAGAAGCATTGAGATATCAGATCTCATGCTATCGGAAGGATCTCAGGTTTGGTATTAGAGGCATTGAGATATCACATCTCATGCTATCAGAAGGGTCTCGGGATTGGAATGGGAAGGAGTTGGATATCACATCTCATGTGGGTCTCGGGTTTGGAAGGGGAAGTGTTTGGATATCACATCTCATGTTACAGGAAGGATCTCAGGTTTGGTATTAGCATTGAGATATCACATCTCATGCTATCGGAAGGGTATCAGGATTGGATCTGGAAAGAGTTGGATATCCCATCTCATGCTATAGGAAGGGTCTCAGGTTTGGTATAAGCATTGAGATATCCCATCTCATGCTATAGGAAGGGTCTCAGGTTTGGAATCGGAAGGAGTCGTATATGACATCTCATGCCATAGGAAGGGTCTCAGGTTTGGTATAAGCATTGAGATATCACATCTTTGCTATCTGAAGGGTCTCAGGATTGGAATGTGAAGGAGTTGGATATCCCATCCCGTTATAGGAAGGGTCTCAGGTTTGGTATTAGAAGCATTGAGATATCACATCTCATGGTATAGGACGGGTCTCAGAATTGGAATGGGAAGGAGTTGGATATCACATCTCAAGCTATAGGAAGGGTCTCAGTATTGGAATGGGAAGGACTTGGATATCACATCTCATGTTATAGGAAGGATCTCAGGTTTGGTATTAGAAGCATTGAGATATCACATCTCATGCTATAGGAAGGGTCTCAGGATTGGAATGGGAAGGACTTGGATATCACATCTCATGTTATAGGAAGGGTCTCAGGTTTGGTATTAGAAGCATTGAGATATCATATCTCATGCTATGGGAAGGGTCTCAGAATTGGAATGGGAAGGAGTTGGATATCACATCTCATGTTATAGGAAGGGTCTCAGGATTGGAATGGGAAGGACTTGGATATCACATCTCATGCTATAGGAAGGCTCTCAGGTTTGGAAGGGGAAGGAGTTGGATATCACATTACATGTTAGAGGTAGGATCTCAGGTTTGGTATTAGAGGCATTGAGATATCACATCTCGTGCTATCAGAAGGATCTCAGGATCGGAATGGGAAGGAGTTGGATATCACATCTCATGCTAAAGGGAGGGTCTCAGGTTTGGAAGGGGAAGGATTTGGATATCACATCTCATGTTATAGGAAGGATCATAGGTTTGGTATTAGAAGCATTGAGATATCAGATCTCATGCTATCGGAAGGATCTCAGGTTTGGTATTAGAGGCATTGAGATATCACATCTCATGCTATCAGAAGGATCTCGGGATTGGAATGGGAAGGAGTTGGATATCACATCTCATGTGGGTCTCGGGTTTGGAAGGGGAAGTATTTGGATATCACATCTCATGTTACAGGAAGGATCTCAGGTTTGGTATTAGCATTGAGATATCACATCTCATGCTATCGGAAGGGTATCAGGATTGGATCTGGAAGGAGTTGGATATCCCATCTCATGCTATAGGATGGGTCTCAGGTTTGGTATAAGCATTGAGATATCCCATCTCATGCTATAGGAAGGGTCTCAGGTTTGGAATCGGAAGGAGTCGTATATGACATCTCATGCCATAGGAAGGGTCTCGGGTTTGGTATAAGCATTGAGATATCACATCTCTGGTATCTGAAGGGTCTCAGGATTGGAATGTGAAGGAGTTGGATATCCCATCTCGTTATAGGAAGGGCCTCAGGTTTGGTATTAGAAGCATTGAGATATCACATCTCATGGTATAGGACGGGTCTCAGAATTGGAAGGGGAAGGAGTTGGATATCACATCTCAAGCTATAGGAAGGGTCTCAGTATTGGAATGGGAAGGAGTTGGATATCCCATCTCGTTATAGGAAGGGTCTCAGGTTTGGTATTAGAAGCATTGAGATATCACATCTCATGCTATAGGAAGGGTCTCAGGATTGGAATGGGAAGGACTTGGATATCACATCTCATGTTATAGGAAGGGTCTCAGGTTTGGTATTAGAAGCATTGAGATATCATATCTCATGCTATGGGAAGGGTCTCAGAATTGGCATGGGAAGGAGTTGGATATCACATCTCAAGCTATAGGAAGGGTCTCAGGATTGGAATGGGAAGGAGTTTGATATCACATCTCATGCCATGTATGGGTCTCAGGTTTTGTAGAAGCATTGGGATATCACATCTCATGCTATCGGAAGGGTATCAGGATTGGATTTGGAAGGAGTTGGATATCCCATCTCATGCTATAGGAAGGGTCTCAGGTTGGAATGGGAAGGAGTTGGATATCACATCTCATGTTATAGGAAGGGTCTCAGGATTGGAATGGGAAGGACTTGGATATCACATCTCATGCTATAGGAAGGCTCTCAGGTTTGGAAGGGGAAGGAGTTGGATATCACATTACATGTTAGAGGTAGGATCTCAGGTTTGGTATTAGAGGCATTGAGATATCACATCTCATGCTATCAGAAGGATCTCAGGATCGGAATGGGAAGGAGTTGTATATCACATCTCATGCTAAAGGGAGGGTCTCAGGTTTGGAAGGGGAAGGATTTGGATATCACATCTCATGTTATAGGAAGGATCTCAGGTTTGGTATTAGATGCATTGAGATATCACATCTCATGCTATCGGAAGGATCTCAGGTTTGGTATTAGAGGCATTGAGATATAACATCTCATGCTATCAGAAGGGTCTCAGGATTGGAATGGGAAGGAGTCGGATATCACATCTCATGCTAAAGGGAGGGTCTCAGGTTTGGTATTAGAAGCATTGAGATATCACATCTCATGTTATAGGAAGGATCTCAGGTTTGGTATTAGAGGCATTGAGATATCACATCTCATGCTATCAGAAGGGTCTCAGGATTGGAATGGGAAGGAGTCGGATATCACATCTCATGCTAAAGGGAGGTTCTCAGGTTTGGATGGGGAAGGATTTGGATATCACATCTCATGTTATAGGAAGGATCTCAGGTTTGGTATTAGAAGCATTGAGATATCACATCTCATGCTATCGGAAGGATCTCAGGTTTCGTATTAGAGGCATTGAGATATCACATCTCATGCTATCAGAAGGGTCTCGGGATTGGAATGGGAAGGAGTTGGATATCACATCTCATGCTAAAGTGAGGGTCTCAGGTTTGGAAGGGGAAGGATTTGGATATCACATCTCATGTTATAGGAAGGACCTCAGGTTTGGTATTAGCATTGAGATATCCCATCTGATGCTATAGGAAGGGTCTCAGGTTTGGAATCGGAAGGAGTTGTATATGACATCTCATGCCATAGGAAGGGTCTCAGGTTTGGTATAAGCATTGAGATATCACATCTCTGCTATCGGAAGGGTCTCAGGATTGGAATGGGAAGGAGTTGGATATCCCATCTCGTTATAGGAAGGGTCTCAGGTTTGGTATTAGAAGCATTGAGATATCAAATCTCATGGTATAGGACGGGTCTCAGAATTGGAATGGGAAGGAGTTGGATATCACATCTCAAGCTATAGGAAGGGTCTCAGGATTGGAATGGGAAGGTTTTGGATATCACATCTCATGTTATAGGAAGGGTCTCAGGTTTGGTATTAGAAGCATTGAGATATCACATCCCATGCTATAGGAAGGGTCTCAGGATTGGAATGGGAAGGACTTGGATATCACATCTTATGTTATAGGAAGGGTCTCAGGTTTGGTATTAGAAGCATTGAGATATCACATCTCATGCTATAGGAAGGGTCTCAGGATTGGAATGGGAAGGTCTTGGATATCACATCTCATGATAAAGGAAGGGTCTAAGGTTTGGAAGGGGAAGGATTTGGATATCACATCTCATGTTATAGGACCAGTCTCAGGTTTGGTATTAGAAGCATTGAGATATCAAGTCTCATGGTATAGGATGGGTCTCAGAATTGGAATGGGAAGGAGTTGGATATCACATCTCAAGCTATAGGAAGGGTCTCAGGATTGGAATGGGAAGGAGTTTGATATCACATCTCATGCCATGTATGTGTCTCAGGTTTTGTAGAAGCATTGGGATATCACATCTCATGCTATCGGAAGGGTATCAGGATTGGATCTGGAAGGAGTTGGATATCCCATCTCATGCTATAGGAAGGGTCTCAGGTTGGAATGGGAAGGAGTTGGATATCACATCTCGTGTTATAGGAAGGGTCTCAGGATTGGAATGGGAAGGACTTGGATATCACATCTCATGCTATAGGAAGGCTCTCAGGTTTGGAAGGGGAAGGAGTTGGATATCACATTTCATGTTAGAGGAAGGATCTCACGTTTGGTATTAGAGGCATTGAGATATCACATCTCATGCTATCAGAAGCGTCTCAGGATTGGAATGGGAAGGAGTTGGATATCACATCTCATGCTAAAGGGAGGGTCTCAGGTTTGGAAGGGGAAGGATTTGGAGATCACATCTCATGTTATAGGAAGGATCTCAGGTTTGGTATTAGAAGCATTGAGATATCACATCTCATGCTATCGGAAGGATCTCAAGTTTGGTATTAGAGGCATTGAGATATCACATCTCATGCTATCAGAAGGGTCTCAGGATTGGAATGGGAAGGAGTCGGATATCACATCTCATGCTAAAGGGAGGGTCTCAGGTTTGGAAGTGGAAGGATTTGGATATCACATCTCATGTTATAGGAAGGATCTCAGGTTTGGTATTAGAAGCATTGAGATATCACATCTCATGCTATAGGAAAGGTCTCAGGATTGGAATGGGAAGGAGTTGGATATCACATCTCAAGCTATAGGAAGGGTCTCAGGATTGGAATGGGAAGGAGTTGGATATCACATCTCAAGCTATAGGAAGGGTTTCAGGATTGGAATGGGAAGGAGTTGGATATCAAATCTCATGCTATAGGAAGGGTCTCAGGTTTGGTATAAGCATTGAGATATCCCATCTCATGCTATAGGAAGGGTCTCAGGTTTGGAATCGGAAGGAGTTGTATATGACATCTCATGCCATAGGAAGGGTCTCAGGTTTGGTATAAGCATTGAGATATCACATCTCTGCTATCGGAAGGGTCTCAGGATTGGAATGGGAAGGAGTTGGATATCCCATCTCGTTATAGGAAGGGTCTCAGGTTTGGTATTAGAAGCATTGAGATATCACATCTCATGGTATAGGACGGGTCTCAGAATTGGAATGGGAAGGAGTTGGATATCACATCTCAAGCTATAGGAAGGGTCTCAGGATTGGAATGGGAAGGACTTGGATATCACATCTCATGTTATAGGAAGGGTCTCAGGTTTGGTATTAGAAGCATTGAGATATCACATCTCATGCTATAGGAAGGGTCTTAGGATTGGAATTGGAAGGACTTGGATATCACATCTCATGTTATAGGATGGGTCTCAGGTTTGGTATTAGAAGCATTGAGATATCAAATCTCATGGTATAGGACGGGTCTCAGAATTGGAATGGGAAGGAGTTGGATATCACATCTCAAGCTATAGGAAGGGTCTCGGGATTGGAATGGGAAGGACTTGGATATCACATCTCATGTTATAGGAAGGGTCTCAGGTTTGGTATTAGAAGCATTGAGATATCACATCTCATGCTATAGGAAGGGTCTTAGGATTGGAACGGGAAGGACTTGGATATCACATCTCATGTTATAGGATGGGTCTCAGGTTTGGTATTAGAAGCAGTGAGATATCACATCTCATGCTATCGGAAGGGTATCAGGATTGGATTTGGAAGGAGTTGGATATCCCATCTCATGCTATAGGAAGGGTCTCAGGTTGGAATGGGAAGGAGTTGGATATCACATCTCATGTTATAGGAAGGGTCTCAGGATTGGAATGGGAAGGACTTGGATATCACATCTCATGCTATAGGAAGGCTCTCACGATTAGAAGGGGAAGGAGTTGGATATCACATTACATGTTAGATGTAGGATCTCAGGTTTGGTATTAGAGGCATTGAGATATCACATCTCCTGCTATCAGAAGGATCTCAGGATCGGAATGGGAAGGAGTTGGATATCACATCTCATGCTAAAGCGAGGGTCTCAGGTTTGGAAGGGGAAGGATTTGGATATCACATCTCATGTTATAGGAAGGATCTCAGGTTTGGTATTAGACGCATTGAGATATCACATATGCTATCGGAAGGATCTCAGGTTTGGTATTAGAGGCATTGAGATATCACATCTCATGCTATAGGAAGGGTCTCAGGATTGGAATGGGAAGGACTTGGATATCACATCTCATGTTATAGGAAGGGTCTCAGGTTTGGTATTAGAAGCATTGAGATATCATATCTCATGCTATGGGAAGGGTCTCAGAATTGGAATGGGAAGGAGTTGGATATCACATCTCAAGCTATAGGAAGGGTCTCAGGATTGGAATGGGAAGGAGTTTGATATCACATCTCATGCCATGTATGGGTCTCAGGTTTTGTAGAAGCATTGGGATATCACATCTCATGCTATCGGAAGGGTATCAGGATTCGATTTGGAAGGAGTTGGATATCCCATCTCATGCTATAGGAAGGGTCTCAGGTTGGAATGGGAAGGAGTTGGATATCACATCTCATGTTATAGGAAGGGTCTCAGGATTGGAATGGGAAGGACTTGGATATCACATCTCATGCTATAGGAAGGCTCTCAGGTTTGGAAGGGGAAGGAGTTGGATATCACATTACATGTTAGAGGTAGGATCTCAGGTTTGGTATTAGAGGCATTGAGATATCACATCTCATGCTATCAGAAGGATCTCAGGATCGGAATGGGAAGGAGTTGGATATCACATCTCATGCTAAAGGGAGGGTCTCAGGTTTGGAAGGGGAAGGATTTGGATATCACATCTCATGTTATAGGAAGGATCTCAGGTTTGGTATTAGATGCATTGAGATATCACATCTCATGCTATCGGAAGGATCTCAGGTTTGGTATTAGAGGCATTGAGATATAACATCTCATGCTATCAGAAGGGTCTCAGGATTGGAATGGGAAGGAGTCGGATATCACATCTCATGCTAAAGGGAGGGTCTCAGGTTTGGTATTAGAAGCATTGAGATATCACATCTCATGTTATAGGAAGGATCTCAGGTTTGGTATTAGAGGCATTGAGATATCACATCTCATGCTATCAGAAGTTTCTCAGGATTGGAATGGGAATGAGTCGGATATCACATCTCATGCTAAAGGGAGGGTCTCAGGTTTGGAAGGGGAAGGATTTGGATATCACATCTCATGTTATAGGAAGGACCTCAGGTTTGGTATTAGCATTGAGATATCCCATCTGATGCTATCAGAAGGGTCTCGGGATTGGAATGGGAAGGAGTTGGATATCACATCTCATGACAAAGGGAGGGTCTCGGGTTTGGAAGGGGAAGGATTTGGATATCACATCTCATGTTACAGGAAGGACCTCAGGTTTGGTATTAGCATTGAGATATCCCATCTGATGCTATAGGAAGGGTCTCAGGTTTGGAATCGGAAGGAGTTGTATATGACATCTCATGCCATAGGAAGGGTCTCAGGTTTGGTATAAGCATTGAGATATCACATCTCTGCTATCGGAAGGGTCTCAGGATTGGAATGGGAAGGAGTTGGATATCCCATCTCGTTATAGGAAGGGTCTCAGGTTTGGTATTAGAAGCATTGAGATATCACATCTCATGATATAGGACGGGTCTCAGAATTGGAATGGGAAGGAGTTGGATATCACATCTCAAGCTATAGGAAGGGTCTCAGGATTGGAATGGGAAGGTTTTGGATATCACATCTCATGTTATAGGAAGGGTCTCAGGTTTGGTATTAGAAGCATTGAGATATCACATCTCATGCTATAGGAAGGGTCTCAGGATTGGAATGGGAAGGACTTGGATATCACATCTCATGTTATAGGAAGGGTCTCAGGTTTGGTATTAGAAGCATTGAGATATCACATCTCATGCTATAGGAAGGGTCTCAGGATTGGAATGGGAAGGTCTTGGATATCACATCTCATGATAAAGGAAGGGTCTAAGGTTTGGAAGGGGAAGGATTTGGATATCACATCTCATGTTATAGGACCAGTCTCAGGTTTGGTATTAGAAGCATTGAGATATCAAGTCTCATGGTATAGGATGGGTCTCAGAATTGGAATGGGAAGGAGTTGGATATCACATCTCAAGCTATAGGAAGGGTCTCAGGTTGGAATGGGAAGGAGTTGGATATCACATCTCATGTTATAGGAAGGGTCTCAGGATTGGAATGGGAAGGACTTGGATATCACATCTCATGCTATAGGAAGGCTCTCAGGTTTGGAAGGGGAAGGAGTTTGATATCACATTTCATGTTAGAGGAAGGATCTCACGTTTGGTATTAGAGGCATTGAGATATCACATCTCATGCTATCGGAAGGATCTCAGGTTTGGTATTAGAGGCATTGAGATATCACATCTCATGCTATCAGAAGGGTCTCAGGATTGGAATGGGAAGGAGTCGGATATCACATCTCATGCTAAAGGGAGGGTCTCAGGTTTGGAAGTGGAAGGATTTGGATATCACATCTCATGTTATAGGAAGGATCTCAGGTTTGGTATTAGAAGCATTGAGATATCACATCTCATGCTATAGGAAAGGTCTCAGGATTGGAATGGGAAGGAGTTGGATATCACATCTCAAGCTATAGGAAGGGTCTCAGGATTGGAATGGGAAGGAGTTGGATATCACATCTCAAGCTATAGGAAGGGTCTCAGGATTGGAATGGGAAGGAGTTGGATATCACATCTCATGCTATAGGAAGGGTCTCAGGTTTGGTATAAGCATTGAGATATCCCATCTCATGCTATAGGAAGGGTCTCAGGTTTGGAATCGGAAGGAGTTGTATATGACATCTCATGCCATAGGAAGGGTCTCAGGTTTGGTATAAGCATTGAGATATCACATCTCTGCTATCGGAAGGGTCTCAGGATTGGAATGGGAAGGAGTTGGATATCCCATCTCGTTATAGGAAGGGTCTCAGGTTTGGTATTAGAAGCATTGAGATATCACATCTCATGGTATAGGACGGGTCTCAGAATTGGAATGGGAAGGAGTTGGATATCACATCTCATGTTATAGGAAGGGTCTCAGGTTTGGTATTAGAAGCATTGAGATATCACATCTCATGCTATAGGAAGTGTCTTAGGATCAGAATGGGAAGGACTTGGATATCACATCTCATGTTATAGGATGGGTCTCAGGTTTGGTATTAGAAGCATTGAGATATCACATCTCATGCTATGGGAAGGGTCTCAGAATTGGAATGGGAAGGAGTTGGATATCACATCTCAAGCTATAGGAAGGGTCTCAGGATTGGAATGGGAAGGAGTTTGATATCACATCTCATGCCATGTATGGGTCTCAGGTTTTGTAGAAGCATTGGGATATCACATCTCATGCTATCGGAACGGTATCAGGATTGGATTTGGAAGGAGTTGGATATCCCATCTCATGCTATAGGAAGGGTCTCAGGTTGGAATGGGAAGGAGTTGGATATCACATCTCATGTTATAGGAAGGGTCTCAGGATTGGAATGGGAAGGACTTGGATATCACATCTCATGCTATAGGAAGGCTCTCAGGTTTAGAAGGGGAAGGAGTTGGATATCACATTACATGTTAGATGTAGGATCTCAGGTTTGGTATTAGAGGCATTGAGATATCACATCTCCTGCTATCAGAAGGATCTCAGGATCGGAATGGGAAGGAGTTGGATATCACATCTCATGCTAAAGCGAGGGTCTCAGGTTTGGAAGGGGAAGGATTTGGATATCACATCTCATGTTATAGGAAGGATCTCAGGTTTGGTATTAGACGCATTGAGATATCACATATCATGCTATCGGAAGGATCTCAGGTTTGGTATTAGAGGCATTGAGATATCACATCTCATGCTATCAGAAGGGTCTCAGGATTGGAATGGGAAGGAGTCGGATATCACATCTCATG
This sequence comes from Ambystoma mexicanum, assembly GCF_040938575.1. Lineage (NCBI taxonomy): Eukaryota > Metazoa > Chordata > Amphibia > Caudata > Ambystomatidae > Ambystoma > Ambystoma mexicanum. The sequence continues at coordinate 573,882,708 of NC_090932.1, read as the reverse complement.
CTAAAGGGAGGGTCTCAGGTTTGGTATTAGAAGCATTGAGATATCACATCTCATGTTATAGGAAGGATCTCAGGTTTGGTATTAGAGGCATTGAGATATCACATCTCATGCTATCAGAAGGGTCTCAGGATTGGAATGGGAAAGAGTCGGATATCACATCTCATGCTAAAGGGGGGTCTCAGGTTTGGAAGGGGAAGGATTTGGATATCACATCTCATGTTATAGGAAGGATCTCAGGTTTGGTATTAGAAGCATTGAGAAATCACATCTCATGCTATCGGAAGGATCTCAGGTTTGGTATTAGAGGCATTGAGATATCACATCTCATGCTATCCGAAGGGTCTCGGGATTGGAATGGGAAAGAGTTGGATATCACATCTCATGCTAAAGGGAGGGTCTCCGGTTTGGAAGGGGAAGGATTTGGATATCACATCTCATGTTACAGGAAGGATCTCAGGTTTGGTATTAGCATTGAGATATCCCATCTGATGCTATAGGAAGGGTCTCAGGTTTGGAATCGGAAGGAGTTGTATATGACATCTCATGCCATAGGAAGGGTCTCAGGTTTGGTATAAGCATTGAGATATCACATCTCTGCTATCGGAAGGGTCTCAGGATTGGAATGGGAAGGAGTTGGATATCCCATCTCGTTATAGGAAGGGTCTCAGGTTTGGTATTAGAAGCATTGAGATATCACATCTCATGGTATAGGACGGGTCTCAAATTGGAATGGGAAGGAGTTGGATATCACATCTCAAGCTATAGGAAGGGTCTCAGGATTGGAATGGGAAGGAGTTGGATATCACATCTCATGCTATAGGAAGGGTCTCAGGAATGGAATGGGAAGGAGTTTTATATGACATCTCATGCCATAGGAAGGATCTCAGGTTTGGTATTAGAAGCATTGAGACATCACATCTCATGTTATAGGAAGGGTCTCAGGATTGGAATGGGAAGGAGTTGGATATCACATCTCATGCTATAGGAAGGGTCTCAGGTTTGGTATAAGCATTGAGATATCACATCTCATGCTATAGGAAGGGTCCCAGGATTGGAATGGGAAGGAGTTGTATATGACATCTCATGCCATAGGAAGGGTCTCAGGTTTGGTATAAGCATTGAGATATCACATCTCTGCTATCGGAAGGGTCTCAGGATTGGAATGAGAAGGAGTTGGATATCCCATCTTATGTTATAGGAAGGGTCTCAGGTTTGGTATTAGAAGCATTGAGATATCACATCTCATGCTATAGGAAGGGTCTCAGGATTGGAATGGGAAGGAGTTGGATATCCCATCTCGTTATAGGAAGGGTCTCAGGTTTGGCATTAGAAGCATTGAGATATCACATCTCATGATAAAGGAAGGGTCTAAGGTTTGGAAGGGAAAGGATTTGGATATCACATCTCATGTTATAGGACCAGTCTCAGGTTTGGTATTAGAAGCATTGAGATATCAAGTCTCATGGTATAGGACGGGTCTCAGAATTGGAATGGGAAGGAGTTGGATATCACATCTCAAGCTATAGGAAGGGTCTCAGGATGGGAATGGGAAGGTGTTTGATATCACATCTCATGCCATGGTATGGGTCTCAGGTTTTGTAGAAGCATTGGGATATCACATCTCATGCTATCGGAAGGGTATCAGGATTGGATTTGGAAGGAGTTGGATATCCCATCTCATGCTATAGGAAGGGTCTCAGGTTGGAATGGGAAGGAGTTGGATATCACATCTCATGTTATAGGAAGGGTATCAGGATTGGAATGGGAAGGACTTGGATATCACATCTCATGCTATAGGAAGGCTCTCAGGTTTGGAAGGGGAAGGAGTTGGATATCACATTTCATGTTAGAGGTAGGATCTCAGGTTTGGTATTAGAGGTATTGAAATATCACATCTCATGCTATCAAAAGGGTCTCAGGATTGGAATGGGAAGGAGTTGGATATCACATCTCACGCTAAAGGGAGGGTCTCAGGATTGGAAAGGGAAGGAGTTGGATATCACATTTCATGTTAGAGGAAGGATCTCAGGTTTGGTATTAGAGGCATTGAGATATCACATCTCATGCTATAGGAAGGGTCTCAGGATTGGAATGGGAAGGATTTGGATATCACATCTCATGCTATAGGAAGGATCTCAGGTTTGGTATAAGCATTGAGATATCACATCTCATGCTATAGGAAGGGTCTCAGGATTGGAATGGGAAGGAGTTGGATATCACATCTCAGGTTATAGGAAGGATCTCAGATTTGGTATTAGAAGCATTGAGACATCACATCTCATGCTATAGGAAGGGTCTCAGAATTGGAATGGGAAGGAGTTGGATATCACATCTCATGTTATAGGAAGGGTCTCAGGATTGGAATGGGAAGGACTTCGATATCACATCTCATGTTATAGGAAGGCTCCCAGGTTTGGAAGGGGAAGGAGTTGGATATCGCATTTCATGTTAGAGGTAGGATCTCACGTTTGGTATTAGAGGCATTGAGATATAACATCTCATGCTATCAGAAGGGTCTCAGGATTGGAATGGGAAGGAATTGGATATCACATCTCATGCTAAAGGGAGGGTCTCAGGTTTGGAAGGGGAAGGATTTGGATATCACATCTCGTGTTATAGGAAGGATCTCAGGTTTGGTATTAGAAGAATTGAAATATCACATCTCATGCTAGCGGAAGGATCTCAGGTTTGGTATTAGAAGCATTGAGATATCACATCTCATGCTATCAGAACGGTCTCAGGATTGGAATGGGAAGGAGTTGAATATCACATCTCATGCTAAAGGGAGGGTCTCTGGTTTGGAAGGGGAAGGATTTGGATATCACATTTCATGTTATAGGAAGGATCTCAGGTTTGGTATTAGAAGCATTGAGATATCACATCTCATGCTATAGGAAGGGTCTCAGGATTGGAATGGGAAGGAGTTGGATATCACATCTCATGCTATAGGAAGGGTCTCAGGAATGGAATGGGAAGGAGTTTTATATGACATCTCATGCCATAGGAAGGATCTCAGGTTTGGTATTAGAAGCATTGAGACATCACATCTCATGTTATAGGAAGGGTCTCAGGATTGGAATGGGAAGGAGTTGGATATCACATCTCATGCTATAGGAAGGGTCTCAGGTTTGGTATTAGAAGCATTTAGATATCACATCTCATGCTATAGGAAGGGTCTCAGGATTGGAATGGGAAGGACGTGAATATCACATCTCATGCTATAGGGAGGCTCTCACGTTTGGAAAGGGAAGGAATTGGATATCACATTTCATGTTAGAGGTAGGATCTCAGGTTTGGTATTAGAGGCATTGAATATCACATCTCATGCTATCAGAAGGGTCTCAGGATTGGAATGGGAAGGAGTTGGATATCACATCTCATGCTAAAGGGAGGGTCTCAGGTTTGGAAGGGGAAGGATTTTGATATCACATCTCATGTTATAGGAAGGATCTCAGGTTTGGTATTAGAAGCATTGAGATATCACATCTCATGCTATCGGAAGGATCTCAGGTTTGGTATTAGAGGGATTGAGATATCCCATCTCATGCTATCGGAAGGGTATCAGGATTGGATTTGGAAGTAGTTGGATATCCCATCTCATGCTATAGGAAGGGTCTCAGGTTGGAATGGGAAGGAGTTGGATATCACATCTCATGTTATAGGATGGGTCTCAGGATTGGAATGGGAAATACTTCAATATCACATCTCATGCTATAGGAAGGCTATCAGGTTTGGAAGGGGAACGAGTTGGATATCACATTTCATGTTAGAGGTAGGATCTCAGGTTTGGTATTAGAGGCATTGAGATATCACATCTCATGCTATCAGAAGGGTCTCAGGATTGGAATGGGAAGGGCTTGGATATCACATCTCATGCTAAAGGGAGGGTCTCAGGTTTGGAAGGGGAAGGATTTGGCTATCACATCTCGTGTTATAGGAATGATATCAGGTTTGGTATTAGAAGCATTGAGATATCAAATCTCATGCTATAGGAAGGGTCTCAGGATTGGAATCGGAAGGAGTTGGATATCACATCTCATGCTATAGGAAGGGTCTCAGGATTGGAATGGGAAGGAGTTTTATATGACATCTCATGCCATAGGAACGATCTCAGGTTTGGTATTAGAAGCATTGAGACATCACATCTCATGTTATAGTTAGGGTCTCAGGATTGGAATGGGAAGGAGTTGGATATCACATCTCATGTTATAGGAAGGGTCTCAGGTTTGGTATAAGCATTGAGATATCACATCTCTGCTATCGGAAGTGTCTCAGGATTGAAATGGGAAGGAGTTGGATATCCCATCTCATGTTATAGGACGGGTCTCAGGTTTGGTATTAGAATCATTGAGATATCACATCTCATGCTGTAGGAAGTGTCTAAGGATTGGAATGGGAAGGACTTGGATATCACATCTCATGCTATAGGTAGTCTCTCAGGTTTGGAAAGGGAAGGAGTTGGATATCACATTTCATGTTAGAGGAAGGATCTCAGGTTTGGTATTAGAGGCATTGAGATATCACATCTCATGCAATAGGAAGGGTCTCAGGATTGGAATGGGAGGATTTGGATATCACATCTCATGCTATAGGAAGGGTCTCAGGTTTGGTATAAGCATTGAGATATCACATCTCATGCTATAGGAAGGGTCTCAGGATTGGAATGGGAAGGAGTTGGATATCACATCTCATGCTATAGATAGGCTCTCAGGTTTGGAAAGGGAAGGATTTGGATATCACATTTCATGTTAGAGGAAGGATCTCAGGTTTGGTATTAGAGGCATTGAGATATCACATCTCATGCTATAGGAAGGGTCTCAGGATTGGAATGGGAAGGATTTGGATATCACATCTCATGCTATAGGAAGGGTCTCAGGTTTGGTATAAGCATTGAGATATCACATATCATGCTATAGGAAGGGTCTCAGGATTGGAATGGGAAGGAGTTGGATATCACATCTCATGTTATAGGAAGGATCTCAGATTTGGTATTAGAACCATTGAGACATCACATCTCATGCTATAGGAAGGGTCTCAGGATTGGAATGGGAAGAAGTTGGATATCACATCTCATGTTATAGGAAGGCTCCCAGGTTTGGAAGGGGAAGGAGTTGGATATCACATTTCATGCTATAGGAAGGGTCTCAGGTTTGGTATAAGCATTGAGATATCACATCTCATGCTATAGGAAGGGTCTCAGGATTGGAATGGGAAGGAGTTGGATATCACATCTCATGCTATAGATAGGCTCTCAGGTTTGGAAAGGGAAGGATTTGGATATCACATTTCATGTTAGAGGAAGGATCTCAGGTTTGGTATTAGAGGCATTGAGATATCACATCTCATGCTATAGGAAGGGTCTCAGGATTGGAATGGGAAGGATTTGGATATCACATCTCATGCTATAGGAAGGGTCTCAGGTTTGGTATAAGCATTGAGATATCACATATCATGCTATAGGAAGGGTCTCAGGATTGGAATGGGAAGGAGTTGGATATCACATCTCATGTTATAGGAAGGATCTCAGATTTGGTATTAGAACCATTGAGACATCACATCTCATGCTATAGGAAGGGTCTCAGGATTGGAATGGGAAGAAGTTGGATATCACATCTCATGTTAGAGGTAGGATCTCAGGTTTGGTATTAGAGGCATTGAGATATAACATCTCATGCTATCAGAAGGGTCTCAGGATTGGAATGGGAAGGAGTTGGATATCACATCTCATGCTAAAGGGAGGGTCTCAGGTTTGGAAGGGGAAGGATTTGGATATCACATCTCATGTTATAGGAAGGATCTCAGGTTTATTATTAGAAGCATTGAGATATCACATCTCATGCTATAGGAAGGGTCTCAGGATTGGAATGGGAAGGAGTTGGATATCACATCTCATGCTATAGGAAGGGTCTCAGGTTTGGAAGGGGAAGGATTTGGATATCACATCTCGTGTTATAGGAATGATCTCAGGTTTGGTATTAGAAGCATTGAGATATCACATCTCATGTTATAGGAAGGGTCTCAGGATTGGAATGGGAAGGAGTTGGATATCACCTTTCATGTTAGAGGAAGGATCTCAGGTTTGGTATTAGAGGCATTGAGATATCACATCTCATGCTATAGGAAGGGTCTCAGGATTGGAATGGGAAGGATTTGGATATCACATCTCATGCTATAGGAAGGGTCTCAGGTTTGGTATAAGCATTGAGATATCACATCTCATGCTATAGGAAGGGTCTCAGGATTGGAATGGGAAGGAGTTGGATATCACATCTCATGCTATAGGAAGGGTCTCAGGTTTGGTATAAGCATTGAGATATCACATCTCATGCTATAGGAAGGGTCTCAGGATTGGAATGGGAAGGAGTTGGATATCACATCTCATGTTATAGGAAGGATCTTAGATTTGGTATTAGAAGCATTGAGACATCACATCTCATGCTATAGGAAGGGTCTCAGGATTGGAATGGGAAGGAGTTGGATATCACATCTCATGTTATAGGAAGGGTCTCAGGATTGGAATGGGAAGGACTTCGATATCACATCTCATGTTATAGGAAGGCTCCCAGGTTTGGAAGGGGAAGGAGTTGGATATCACATTTCATGTTAGAGGTAGTATCTCAGGTTTGGTATTAGAGGCATTGAGATATAACATCTCATGCTATCAGAAGGGTCTCAGGATTGGAATGGGAAGGAGTTGGATATCACATCTCATGCTAAAGGGAGGGTCTCAGGTTTGGAAGGGGAAGGATTTGGATATCACATCTCGTGTTATAGGAAGGATCTCAGGTTTGGTATTAGAAGAATTGAAATATCACATCTCATGCTATCAAAAGGATCTCAGGTTTGGTATTAGAAGCATTGAGATATCACATCTCATGCTATCAGAACGGTCTCAGGATTGGAATGGGAAGGAGTTGGATATCACATCTCATGCTAAAGGGAGGGTCTCTGGTTTGGAAGGGGAAGGATTTGGATATCACATCTCATGTTATAGGAAGGATCTCAGGTTTGTTGTTAGAAGCATTGAGATATCACATCTCATGCTATAGGAAGGGTCTCAGGGTTGGAATGGGAAGGAGTTGGATATCACATCTCATGCTATAGGAAGGGTCTCAGGAATGGAATGGGAAGGAGTTTTATATGACATCTCATGCCATAGGAAGGATCTCAGGTTTGGTATTAGAAGCATTGAGACATCACATCTCATGTTATAGGAAGGGTCTCAGGATTGGAATGCGAAGGAGTTGGATATCACATCTCATGCTATAGGAAGGGTCTCAGGTTTGGTATAAGCATTGAGATATCACATCTCATGCTATAGGAAGGGTCTCAGGATTGGAATGGGAAGGAGTTGTATATGACATCTCATGCCATAGGAAGGGTCTCAGGTTTGGTATAAGCATTGAGATATCACATCTCTGCTATTGGAAGGGTCTCAGGATTGGAATGGGAAGGAGTTGGATATCCCATCTTATGTTATAGGAAGGGTCTCAGGTTTGGTATTAGAAGCATTGAGATATCACATCTCATGCTATAGGAAGGGTCTCAGGATTGGAATGGGAAGGACTTGAATATCACATCTCATGCTATATGGAGGCTCTCACGTTTGGAAAGGGAAGGAGTTGGATATCACATTTCATGTTAGAGGTAGGATCTCAGGTTTGGTATTAGAGGCATTGAAAATCACATCTCATGCTATCAGAAGGGTCTCAGGATTGGAATGGGAAGGAGTTGGATATCACATCTCATGCTAAAGGGAGGGTCTCAGGTTTGGAAGGGGAAGGATTTTGATATCACATCTCATGTTATAGGAAGGATCTCAGGTTTGGTATTAGAAGCATTGAGATATCACATCTCATGTTATCGGAAGGATCTCAGGTTTGGTATTAGAGGGATTGAGATATCACATCTCATGCTATCGGAAGGGTATCAGGATTGGACTTGGAAGTAGTTTGATATCCCATCTCATGCTATAGGAAGGGTCTCAGGTTGGAATGGGAAGGAGTTGGATATCACATCTCATGTTATAGGAAGGGTCTCAGGATTGGAATGGGAAATACTTCGATATCACATCTCATGCTATAGGAAGGCTCCAGGTTTGGAAGGGGAAGGAGTTGGATATCACATTTCATGTTAGAGGTAGGATCTCAGGTTTGGTATTAGAGGCATTGAGATATCACATCTCATGCTATAGGAAGGGTCTCAGGATTGGAATGGGAAGGAGTTGGATATCACATTTCATGTTAGAGGAAGGATCTTAGGTTTGGTATTAGAGGCATTGAGATATCACATCTCATGCTATAGGAAGGGTCTCAGGATTGGAATGGGAAGGATTTGGATATCACATCTCATGCTATAGGAAGGGTCTCAGGTTTGGTATAAGCATTGAGATATCACATCTCATGTTATAGGAAGGGTCTCAGGATTGGAATGGGAAGGAGTTGGATATCACATTTCATGTTAGAGGAAGGATCTCAGGTTTGGTATTAGAGGCATTGAGATATCACATCTCATGCTATAGGAAGGGTCTCAGGATTGGAATGGGAAGGATTTGGATATCACATCTCATGCTATAGGAAGGGTCTCAGGTTTGGTATAAGCAATGAGATATCACATCTCATGCTATAGGAAGGGTCTCAGGATTGGAATGGGAAGGAGTTGGATATCACATCTCATGTTATAGGAAGGATCTTAGATTTGGTATTAGAAGCATTGAGACATCGCATCTCATGCTATATGAAGGGTCTCAGGATTGGAATGGGAAGGAGTTGGATATCACATCTCATGTTATAGGAAGGGTCTCAGGATTGGAATGGGAAGGACTTCGATATCAAATCTCATGTTATAGGAAGGCTCCCAGGTTTGGTATAAGCATTGAGATATCACATCTCATGCTATAGGAAGGGTCTCAGGATTGGAATGGGAAGGAGTTGGATATCACATCTCATGTTATAGGAAGGATCTTAGATTTGGTATTAGAAGCATTGGGATATCACATCTCATGCCATCGGAAGGGTATCAGGATTGGATTTGGAAGGAGTTGGATATCCCATCTCATGCTATAGGAAGGGTCTCAGGTTGGAATCGGAAGGAGTTGGATATCACATCTCATGTTACAGGAAGGGTCTCCGGATTGGAATGAGAAGGACTTGGATATCACATCTCATGCTATAGGAAGGCTCTCAGGTTTGGAAAGGGAAGGAGTTGGATATCACATTTCATGTTAGAGGTAGTATCTCAGGTTTGGTATTAGAGGCATTGAGATATAACATCTCATGCTATCAGAAGGGTCTCAGGATTGGAATGGGAAGGAGTTGGATATCACATCTCATGCTAAAGGGAGGGTCTCAGGTTTGGAAGGGGAAGGATTTGGATATCACATCTCGTGTTATAGGAAGGATCTCAGGTTTGGTATTAGAAGAATTGAAATATCACATCTCATGCTATCAAAAGGATCTCAGGTTTGGTATTAGAAGCATTGAGATATCACATCTCATGCTATCAGAACGGTCTCAGGATTGGAATGGGAAGGAGTTGGTTATCACATCTCATGCTAAAGGGAGGGTCTCTGGTTTGGAAGGGGAAGGATTTGGATATCACATCTCATGTTATAGGAAGGATCTCAGGTTTGTTGTTAGAAGCATTGAGATATCACATCTCATGCTATAGGAAGGGTCTCAGGATTGGAATGGGAAGGAGTTGGATATCACATCTCATGCTATAGGAAGGGTCTCAGGAATGGAATGGGAAGGAGTTTTATATGACATCTCATGCCATAGGAAGGATCTCAGGTTTGGTATTAGAAGCATTGAGACATCACATCTCTTGTTATAGGAAGGGTCTCAGGATTGGAATGGGAAGGAGTTGGATATCACATCTCATGCTATAGGAAGGGTCTCAGGATTGGAATGGGAAGGAGTTGTATATGACATCTCATGCCATAGGAAGGGTCTCAGGTTTGGTATAAGCATTGAGATATCACATCTCTGCTATTGGAAGGGTCTCAGGATTGGAATGGGAAGGAGTTGGATATCCCATCTTATGTTATAGGAAGGGTCTCAGGTTTGGTATTAGAAGCATTGAGATATCACATCTCATGCTATAGGAAGGGTCTCAGGATTGGAATGGGAAGGACTTGAATATCACATCTCATGCTATATGGAGGCTCTCACGTTTGGAAAGGGAAGGAGTTGGATATCACATTTCATGTTAGAGGTAGGATCTCAGGTTTGGTATTAGAGGCATTGAAAATCACATCTCATGCTATCAGAAGGGTCTCAGGATTGGAATGGGAAGGTGTTGGATATCACATCTCATGCTAAAGGGAGGGTCTCAGGTTTGGAAGGGGAAGGATTTTGATATCACATCTCATGTTATAGGAAGGATCTCAGGTTTGGTACTAGAAGCATTGAGATATCACATCTCATGCTATCGGAAGGATCTCAGGTTTGGTATTAGAGGGATTGAGATATCACATCTCATGCTATCGGAAGGGTATCAGGATTGGACTTGGAAGTAGTTTGATATCCCATCTCATGCTATAGGAAGGGTCTCAGGTTGGAATGGGAAGGAGTTGGATATCACATCTCATGTTATAGGAAGGGTCTCAGGATTGGAATGGGAAATACTTCGATATCACATCTCATGCTATAGGAAGGCTCCAGGTTTGGAAGGAGAAGGAGTTGGATATCACATTTCATGTTAGAGGTAGGATCTCAGGTTTGGTATTAGAGGCATTGAGATATCACATCTCATGCTATCAGAAGGGTCTCAGGATTGGAATGGGAAGGAGTTGGATATCACATCTCATGCTAAAGGGAGGGTCTCAGGTTTGGAATGGGAGGATTTGGATATCACATCTCATGCTATAGGAAGGGTCTCAGGTTTGGTATAAGCATTGAGATATCACATCTCATGCTATAGGAAGGGTCTCAGGATTGGAATGGGAAGGAGTTGGATATCACATCTCATGCTATAGATAGGCTCTCAGGTTTGGAAAGGGAAGGATTTGGATATCACATTTCATGTTAGAGGAAGGATCTCAGGTTTGGTATTAGAGGCATTGAGATATCACATCTCATGCTATAGGAAGGGTCTCAGGATTGGAATGGGAAGGATTTGGATATCACATCTCATGCTATAGGAAGGGTCTCAGGTTTGGTATAAGCACTGAGATATCACATATCATGCTATAGGAAGGGTCTCAGGATTGGAATGGGAAGGAGTTGGATATCACATCTCATGTTATAGGAAGGATCTCAGATTTGGTATTAGAACCATTGAGACATCACATCTCATGCTATAGGAAGGGTCTCAGGATTGGAATGGGAAGAAGTTGGATATCACATCTCATGTTATAGGAAGGCTCCCAGGTTTGGAAGGGGAAGGAGTTGGATATCACATTTCATGCTATAGGAAGGGTCTCAGGTTTGGTATAAGCATTGAGATATCACATCTCATGCTATAGGAAGGGTCTCAGGATTGGAATGGGAAGGAGTTGGATATCACATCTCATGCTATAGATAGGCTCTCAGGTTTGGAAAGGGAAGGATTTGGATATCACATTTCATGTTAGAGGAAGGATCTCAGGTTTGGTATTAGAGGCATTGAGATATCACATCTCATGCTATAGGAAGGGTCTCAGGATTGGAATGGGAAGGATTTGGATATCACATCTCATGCTATAGGAAGGGTCTCAGGTTTGGTATAAGCATTGAGATATCACATATCATGCTATAGGAAGGGTCTCAGGATTGGAATGGGAAGGAGTTGGATATCACATCTCATGTTATAGGAAGGATCTCAGATTTGGTATTAGAACCATTGAGACATCACATCTCATGCTATAGGAAGGGTCTCAGAATTGGAATGGGAAGAAGTTGGATATCACATCTCATGTTAGAGGTAGGATCTCAGGTTTGGTATTAGAGGCATTGAGATATAACATCTCATGCTATCAGAAGGGTCTCAGGATTGGAATGGGAAGGAGTTGGATATCACATCTCATGCTAAAGGGAGGGTCTCAGGTTTGGAAGGGGAAGGATTTGGATATCACATCTCATGTTATAGGAAGGATCTCAGGTTTATTATTAGAAGCATTGAGATATCACATCTCATGCTATAGGAAGGGTCTCAGGATTGGAATGGGAAGGAGTTGGATATCACATCTCATGCTATAGGAAGGGTCTCAGGTTTGGAAGGGGAAGGATTTGGATATCACATCTCGTGTTATAGGAATGATCTCAGGTTTGGTATTAGAAGCATTGAGATATCACATCTCATGTTATAGGAAGGGTCTCAGGATTGGAATGGGAAGGAGTTGGATATCACATTTCATGTTAGAGGAAGGATCTCAGGTTTGGTATTAGAGGCATTGAGATATCACATCTCATGCTATAGGAAGGGTCTCAGGATTGGAATGGGAAGGATTTGGATATCACATCTCATGCTATAGGAAGGGTCTCAGGTTTGGTATAAGCATTGAGATATCACATCTCATGCTATAGGAAGGGTCTCAGGATTGGAATGGGAAGGAGTTGGATATCACATCTCATGCTATAGGAAGGGTCTCAGGTTTGGTATAAGCATTGAGATATCACATCTCATGCTATAGGAAGGGTCTCAGGATTGGAATGGGAAGGAGTTGGATATCACATCTCATGTTATAGGAAGGATCTTAGATTTGGTATTAGAAGCATTGAGACATCACATCTCATGCTATAGGAAGGGTCTCAGGATTGGAATGGGAAGGAGTTGGATATCACATCTCATGTTATAGGAAGGGTCTCAGGATTGGAATGGGAAGGACTTCGATATCACATCTCATGTTATAGGAAGGCTCCCAGGTTTGGAAGGGGAAGGAGTTGGATATCACATTTCATGTTAGAGGTAGTATCTCAGGTTTGGTATTAGAGGCATTGAGATATAACATCTCATGCTATCAGAAGGGTCTCAGGATTGGAATGGGAAGGAGTTGGATATCACATCTCATGCTAAAGGGAGGGTCTCAGGTTTGGAAGGGGAAGGATTTGGATATCACATCTCGTGTTATAGGAAGGATCTCAGGTTTGGTATTAGAAGAATTGAAATATCACATCTCATGCTATCAAAAGGATCTCAGGTTTGGTATTAGAAGCATTGAGATATCACATCTCATGCTATCAGAACGGTCTCAGGATTGGAATGGGAAGGAGTTGGATATCACATCTCATGCTAAAGGGAGGGTCTCTGGTTTGGAAGGGGAAGGATTTGGATATCACATCTCATGTTATAGGAAGGATCTCAGGTTTGTTGTTAGAAGCATTGAGATATCACATCTCATGCTATAGGAAGGGTCTCAGGATTGGAATGGGAAGGAGTTGGATATCACATCTCATGCTATAGGAAGGGTCTCAGGAATGGAATGGGAAGGAGTTTTATATGACATCTCATGCCATAGGAAGGATCTCAGGTTTGGTATTAGAAGCATTGAGACATCACATCTCTTGTTATAGGAAGGGTCTCAGGATTGGAATGGGAAGGAGTTGGATATCACATCTCATGCTATAGGAAGGGTCTCAGGATTGGAATGGGAAGGAGTTGTATATGACATCTCATGCCATAGGAAGGGTCTCAGGTTTGGTATAAGCATTGAGATATCACATCTCTGCTATTGGAAGGGTCTCAGGATTGGAATGGGAAGGAGTTGGATATCCCATCTTATGTTATAGGAAGGGTCTCAGGTTTGGTATTAGAAGCATTGAGATATCACATCTCATGCTATAGGAAGGGTCTCAGGATTGGAATGGGAAGGACTTGAATATCACATCTCATGCTATATGGAGGCTCTCACGTTTGGAAAGGGAAGGAGTTGGATATCACATTTAGAGGAAGGATCTCCGGTTTGGTATTAGAGGCATTGAGATATCACATCTCATGCTATAGGAAGGGTCTCAGGATTGGAATGGGAAGGAGTTGGATATCACATTTCATGCTACAGGAAGGGTCTCAGGTTTGGTATTAGAAGCATTGAGATATCACATCTCATGCTATAGGAAGGGTCTCAGGGTTGGAATGGGAAGGAGTTGTATATGACATCTCATGCCATAGGAAGGGTCTCAGGTTTGGTATAAGCATTGAGATATCACATCTCTGCTATCGGAAGTGTCTCAGGATTGGAATGGGAAGGAGTTGGATATCCCATCTCATGTTATAGGACGGGTCTCAGGTTTGTTATTAGAATCATTGAGATATCATATTGCATGCTGTAGGAAGGGTCTAAGGATTGGAATGGGAAGGACTTGAATATCACAACTCATGCTATAGGTAGGCTCTCAGGTTTGGAAAGGGAAGGAGTTGGATATCACATTTCATGTTAGAGGAAGGATCTCAGGTTTGGTATTAGAGGCATTGAGATATCACATCTCATGCTATAGGAAGGGTCTCAGGATTGGAATGGGAAGGAGTTGGATATCACATCTCATGCTATAGGAAGGGTCTCAGGTGTGGTATAAGCATTGAGATGTCACATCTCATGCTATAGGAAGGGTCTCAGGATTGGAATGGGAAGGAGTTGGATATCACATCTCATGTTATAGGAAGGATCTCAGGTTTGGTATTAGAAGCATTGAGATATCACATCTCATGCTATAGGAAGGGTCTCAGGGTTGGAATGGGAAGGAGTTGTATATGACATCTCATGCCATAGGAAGGGTCTCAGGTTTGGTATAAGCATTGAGATATCACATCTCTGCTATCGGAAGTGTCTCAGGATTGGAATGGGAAGGAGTTGGATATCCCATCTCATGTTATAGGACGGGTCTCAGGTTTGTTATTAGAATCATTGAGATATCATATTGCATGCTGTAGGAAGGGTCTAAGGATTGGAATGGGAAGGACTTGAATATCACAACTCATGCTATAGGTAGGCTCTCAGGTTTGGAAAGGGAAGGAGTTGGATATCACATTTCATGTTAGAGGAAGGATCTCAGGTTTGGTATTAGAGGCATTGAGATATCACATCTCATGCTATAGGAAGGGTCTCAGGATTGGAATGGGAAGGAGTTGGATATCACATCTCATGCTATAGGAAGGGTCTCAGGTGTGGTATAAGCATTGAGATGTCACATCTCATGCTATAGGAAGGGTCTCAGGATTGGAATGGGAAGGAGTTGGATATCACATCTCATGTTATAGGAAGGATCTCAGGTTTGGTATTAGAAGCATTGAGATATCACATCTCATGCTATAGGAAGGGTCTCAGGATTGGAATGGGAAGGAGTTGTATATGACATCTCATGCCATAGGAAGGGTCTCAGGTTTGGTATAAGCATTGAGATATCACATCTCTGCTATCGGAAGGGTCTCAGGATTGGAATGGGAAGGAGTTGGATATCCCATCTCATGTTATAGGAAGAGTCTCAGGTTTGGTATTAGAAGCATTGAGATATCACATCTGATGCTATAGGAAGTGTCTCAGGATTGGAATGGGAAGGAGTTTGATATCACATCTCATGCCATGTATGGGTCTCAGGTTTTGTAGAATCATTGGGATATCACATCTCATGCTATCGGAAGGGTATCAGGATTGGATTTGGAAGGAGTTGGATATCACATCTCATGTTATAAGAAGGGTCTCAGGATTTGAATGGGAAGGACTTGGATATCACATCTCATGCTATAGGAAGGCTCTCAGGTTTGGAAGGGGAAGGAGTTGGATATCACATTTCATGTTAGAGGTAGGATCTCAGGTTTGGTATTAGAGGCATTGAGATATCACATCTCATGCTATCAGAAGGGTCTCAGGATTGGAATGGGAAGGAGTTGGATATCACATCTCATGCTAAAGGGAGGGTCTCAGGTTTGGAAGGGGAAGGATTTGGATATCACATCTCATGTTATAGGAAGGATCTCAGGTTTGGTATTAGAAGCAATGAGATATCACATCCCATGCTATCGGAAGGATCTCAGGTTTGGTATTAGAGGCATTGAGATATCACATCTCATGCTATCAGAAGGGTCTCAGGATTGGAATGGGAAGGAGTCGGATATCACATCTCATGCTAAAGGGAGGGTCTCAGGTTTGGAAGTGGAAGGATTTGGATATCACATCTCATGTTATAGGAAGGATCTCAGGTTTGGTATTAGAAGCATTGAGATATCACATCTCATGCTATAGGAAGGGTCTCAGTATTGGAATGGGAAGGAGTTGGATATCACATCTCAAGCTATAGAAAGGGTCTCAGGATTGGAATGGGAAGGAGTTGGATATCACATCTCAAGCTAAAGTAAGGGTCTCAGGATTGGAATGGGAAGGAGTTGGATATCACATCTCATGCTATAGGAAGGGTCTCAGGTTTGGTATTAGCATTGAGATATCCCATCTCATGCTATAGGAAGGGTCTCAGGATTGGAATGGGAAGGAGTTGGATATCCCATCTCGTTATAGGAAGGGTCTCAGGTTTGGTATAAGAAGCATTGAGATATCACATCTCATGGTATAGGACGGGTCTCAGAATTGGAATGGGAAGGAGTTAGATATCACTTCTCAAGCTATAGGAAGGGTCTCAGGATTGGAATGGGAAGGAGTTGGATATCACATCTCATGCTAAAGGGAGGGTCTCAGGTTTGGAAGGGGAAGGATTTGGATATCACATCGCATGTTATAGGAAGGATCTCAGGTTTGGTATTAGAATCATTGAGATATCACATCTCATGCTATCGGAAGTATCTCAGGTTTGGTATTAGAGGCATTGAGATATCACATCTCATGCTATCATAAGGGTCTCAGGATTGGAATGGGAAGGAGTTGGATATCACTTCTCATGCTAAAGGGAGGGTCTCAGGTTTGGAAGGGGAAGGATTTGGATATCACATCACATGTTATAAGAAGGATCTCAGGTTTGGTATTAGAAGCATTGAGATATCACATCTCATGCTATCAGAAGGGTCTCAGGATTGGAATGGGAGGGAGTTGGATATCACATCTCATGCTATAGGAAGGGTCTCAGGTTTGGAACGGGAAGGAGTTGGATATCACATCTCATGTTATAGGAAGAGTCTCAGGTTTGGTATAAGCATTGAGATATCACATCTCTGCAATCGGAAGTGTCTCAGGATTGGGATGGGAAGGAGTTGGATATCACATCTCATGCTATAGGAAGGGTCTCAGGTTTGGAACGGGAAGGAGTTGGATATCCCATCTCATGTTATAGGACGGGTCTCAGGTTTGGTATTAGAAGCATTGAGATATCACATCGCATGCTGTAGGAAGGGTCTCAGGATTGGAATGGGAAGGAGTTGGATATTACATCTCATGCTATAGGAAGGGTCTCAGGTTTGGTATAAGCATTGAGATATCACATCTCTGCTATCGGAAGTGTCTCAGGATTGGAATGGGAAGGAGTTGGATATCCCATCTCATGTTATAGGACGGGTCTCAGGTTTGTTATTAGAATCATTGAGATATCATATTGCATGCTGTAGGAAGGGTCTAAGGATTGGAATGGGAAGGACTTGAATATCACATCTCATGCTATAGGTAGGCTCTCAGGTTTGGAAAGGGAAGGAGTTGGATATCACATTTCATGTTAGAGGAAGGATCTCAGGTTTGGTATTAGAGGCATTGAGATATCACATCTCATGCTATAGGAAGGGTCTCAGGATTGGAATGGGAAGGAGTTGGATATCACATTTCATGCTATAGGAAGGGTCTCAGGTTTGGTATAAGCATTGAGATGTCACATCTCATGCTATAGGAAGGGTCTCAGGATTGGAATGGGAAGGAGTTGGATATCACATCTCATGTTATAGGAAGGATCTCAGGTTTGGTATTAGAAGCATTGAGATATCACATCTCATGCTATAGGAAGGGTCTCAGGGTTGGAATGGGAAGGAGTTGTATATGACATCTCATGCCATAGGAAGGGTCTCAGGTTTGGTATAAGCATTGAGATATCACATCTCTGCTATCGGAAGGGTCTCAGGATTGGAATGGGAAGGAGTTGGATATCCCATCTCATGTTATAGGAAGAGTCTCAGGTTTGGTATTAGAAGCATTGAGATATCACATCTGATGCTATAGGAAGTGTCTCAGGATTGGAATGGGAAGGAGTTTGATATCACATCTCATGCCATGTATGGGTCTCAGGTTTTGTAGAAGCATTGGGATATCACATCTCATGCTATCGGAAGGGTATCAGGATTGGATTTGGAAGGAGTTGGATATCACATCTCATGTTATAGGAAGGGTCTCAGGATTGGAATGGGAAGGACTTGGATATCACATCTCATGCTATAGGAAGGCTCTCAGGTTTGGAAGGGGAAGGAGTTGGATATCACATTTCATGTTAGAGGTAGGATCTCAGGTTTGGTATTAGAGGCATTGAGATATCACATCTCATGCTATCAGAAGGGTCTCAGGATTGGAATGGGAAGGAGTTGGATATCACATCTCATTCTAAAGGGAGGGTCTCAGGTTTGGAAGGGGAAGGATTTGGATATCACGTCTCATGTTATAGGAAGGATCTCAGGTTTGGTATTAGAAGCATTGAGATATCACATCTCATGCTATCGGAAGGATCTCAGGTTTGGTATTAGAGGCATTGAGATATCACATCTCATGCTAAAGGGAGGGTCTCAGGTTTGGAAGGGGAAGGATTTGGATATCACATCTCTTGTTATAGGAAGGATCACAGGTTTGGTATTAGAAGCATTGAGATATCACATCTGATGCTATCGGAAGGGTCTCAGGATTGGAATGGGAAGGAGTTGGATATCACATCTCATGCTAAAGGGAGGGTCTCAGGTTTGGAAGGGGAAGGATTTGGATATCACATCTCATGTAATAGGAAGGATCTCAGGTTTGGTATTAGAGGCATTGAGATATCACATCTCATGCTATCTATCATAAGGGTCTCAGGATTGGAATGGGAAGGAGTTGGATATCACATCTCATGCTAAAGGGAGGGTCTCAGGTTTGGAAGGGGAAGGATTTGGATATCACATCACATGTTATAAGAAGGATCTCAGGTTTGGTATTAGAAGCATTGAGATATCACATCTCATGCTATCGGAAGGGTCTCAGGATTGGAACGGGAAGGAGTCGGATATCACATCTCATGCTATAGGAAGGCTCTCAGGTTTGGAAGGGGAAAGAGTTGGATATCACATTTCATGTTAGAGGTAGGATCTCAGGTTTGGTATTAGAGGCATTGAGATATCACATCTCATGCTATCAGAAGGGTCTCAGGATTGGAATGCGAAGGAGTTGGATATCACATCTCATGCTAAAGGGAGGGTCTCAGGTTTGGAAGGGGAAGGATTTGGATATCACGTCTCATGTTATAGGAAGGATCTCAGGTTTGGTATTAGAAGCATTGAGATATCACATCTCATGCTATCGGAAGGGTCTCAGGATTGGAATGGGACGGAGTTGGATATCACATCTCATGCTAAAGGGAGGGTCTCAGGTTTGGAAGGGGAAGGATTTGGATATCACATCTCTTGTTATAGGAAGGATCACAGGTTTGGTATTAGAAGCATTGAGATATCACATCTCATGCTATCGGAAGGGTCTCAGGATTGGAATGGGACGGAGTTGGATATCACATCTCATGCTAAAGGGAGGGTCTCAGGTTTGGAAGGGGAAGGATGTGGATATCACATTTCATGTTAGAGGTAGGATCTCAGGTTTGGTATTGGAGGCATTGAGATATCACATCTCATGCTATCAGAAGGGTCTCAGGATGGGAATGGGAAGGAGTTGGATATCACATCTCATGCTAAAGGGAGGGTCTCAGGTTTGGAAGGGGAAGGATTTGGATATCACATCTCATGTTATCGGAAGGATCTCAGGTTTGGTATTAGAAGCATTGAGATATCACATCTCATGCTATAGGAAGGGTCTCAGGTTTGGTATTAGAAGCATTGAGATATCAAGTCTCATGGTATAGGAAGGGTCTCAGAATTGGAATGGGAAGGAGTTGGATATCTCAAGCTATAGGAAGGGTCTCAGGATTGGAATGGGAAGGGGTTTGATATCACAACTCATGCCATAGTATGGGTCTCAGGTTTGGTAGAAACATTGGGATATCACATCTCATGCTATCGGAAGGGTATCAGGATTTGATTTGGAAGGAGTTGGATATCCCATCTCATGCTATAGGAAGGGTCTCAGGTTGGAATGGGAAGGAGTTGGATATCACATCTCATGTTATAGGAAGGGTCCCAGGATTGGAATGGGAAGGACTTGGATATCATATCTCATGCTATAGGAAGGCTCTCAGGTTTGGAACGGGAAGGAGTTGGATATCACATTTCATGTTAGAGGAAGGATCTCAGGTTTGGTATTAGAGGCATTAAGATATCACATCTCATGTTATAGGAAGGGTCTCACGTTTGGTATAAGCATTGAGATATCACATCTCATGCTATAGGAAGGGTCTCAGGATTGGAATGGGAAGGAGTTGGATATCACATCTCAAGCTATAGGAAGCGTCTCACGTTTGGTATAAGCATTGAGATATCACATCTCATGCTATAGGAAGGGTCTGAGGATTGGAATGGGAAGGTGTTGGATATCACATCTCATGTTATAGGAAAGATCTCAGGTTTGGTATTAGAAGCATTGCGACATCACATCTCATGTTATAGGAAGGGTCTCAGGATTGGAATGGGAAGAAGTTGGCTATCACATCTCATGCTATAGGAAGGGTCTCAGGTTTGGTATAAGCATTGAGATATCACATCTCATGCTATAGGAAGGGTCTCAGGATTGGAATGGGAAGGAGTTGTATATGACATCTCATGCCATAGGAAGGGTCTCAGGTTTGGAATAAGCATTGAGATATCACATCTCATGCTATAGGAAGGGTCTCAGGATTGGAATGGGACGGACTTGGATATCACATCTCATGCTATAGGGAGGGTCTCAGGTTTGGAAGGGGAAGGATTTGGATATCACATCGCATGTTATAGGAAGGATCTCAGGTTTGGTAAGGGAAGGAGTTGGATATCACATTTCATGTTAGAGGTAGGATCTCAGGTTTGGTATTAGAGGCATTGAGGTATCACATCTCATGCTATCAGAAGGGTCTCAGGATTGGAATGGGAAGGAGTTGGATATCACATCTCATGCTAAAGGGAGGGTCTCAGGTTTGGAAGGGGAAGGATTTGGATATCACATCGCATGTTATAGGAAGGATCTCAGGTTTGGTATTAGAATCATTGAGATATCACATCTCATGCTATCGGAAGTATCTCAGGTTTGGTATTAGAGGCATTGAGATATCACATCTCATGCTATCATAAGGGTCTCAGGATTGGAATGGGAAGGAGTTGGATATCACTTCTCATGCTAAAGGGAGGGTCTCAGGTTTGGAAGGGGAAGGATTTGGATATCACATCACATGTTATAAGAAGGATCTCAGGTTTGGTATTAGAAGCATTGAGATATCACATCTCATGCTATCAGAAGGGTCTCAGGATTGGAATGGGAAGGAGTTGGATATCACATCTCATGCTATCGGAAGGGTCTCAGGATTGGAATGGGACGGAGTTGGATATCACATCTCATGCTAAAGGGAGGGTCTCAGGTTTGGAAGGGGAAGGATGTGGATATCACATTTCATGTTAGAGGTAGGATCTCAGGTTTGGTATTGGAGGCATTGAGATATCACATCTCATGCTATCAGAAGGGTCTCAGGATGGGAATGGGAAGGAGTTGGATATCACATCTCATGCTAAAGGGAGGGTCTCAGGTTTGGAAGGGGAAGGATTTGGATATCACATCTCATGTTATCGGAAGGATCTCAGGTTTGGTATTAGAAGCATTGAGATATCACATCTCATGCTATAGGAAGGGTCTCAGGTTTGGTATTAGAAGCATTGAGATATCAAGTCTCATGGTATAGGAAGGGTCTCAGAATTGGAATGGGAAGGAGTTGGATATCTCAAGCTATAGGAAGGGTCTCAGGATTGGAATGGGAAGGGGTTTAATATCACAACTCATGCCATAATATGGGTCTCAGGTTTGGTAGAAACATTGGGATATCACATCTCATGCTATCGGAAGGGTATCAGGATTTGATTTGGAAGGAGTTGGATATCCCATCTCATGCTATAGGAAGGGTCTCAGGTTGGAATGGGAAGGAGTTGGATATCACATCTCATGTTATAGGAAGGGTCCCAGGATTGGAATGGGAAGGACTTTGATATCATATCTCATGCTATAGGAAGGCTCTCAGGTTTGGAACGGGAAGGAGTTGGATATCACATTTCATGTTAGAGGAAGGATCTCAGGTTTGGTATTAGAGGCATTAAGATATCACATCTCATGTTATAGGAAGGGTCTCACGTTTGGTATAAGCATTGAGATATCACATCTCATGCTATAGGAAGGGTCTCAGGATTGGAATGGGAAGGAGTTGGATATCACATCTCAAGCTATAGGAAGGGTCTCACGTTTGGTATAAGCATTGAGATATCACATCTCATGCTATAGGAAGGGTCTGAGGATTGGAATGGGAAGGTGTTGGATATCACATCTCATGTTATAGGAAAGATCTCAGGTTTGGTATTAGAAGCATTGCGACATCACATCTCATGTTATAGGAAGGGTCTCAGGATTGGAATGGGAAGAAGTTGGCTATCACATCTCATGCTATAGGAAGGGTCTCAGGTTTGGTATAAGCATTGAGATATCACATCTCATGCTATAGGAAGGGTCTCAGGATTGGAATGGGAAGGAGTTGTATATGACATCTCATGCCATAGGAAGGGTCTCAGGTTTGGAATAAGCATTGAGATATCACATCTCATGCTATAGGAAGGGTCTCAGGATTGGAATGGGACGGACTTGGATATCACATCTCATGCTATAGGGAGGGTCTCAGGTTTGGAAGGGGAAGGATTTGGATATCACATCGCATGTTATAGGAAGGATCTCAGGTTTGGTAAGGGAAGGAGTTGGATATCACATTTCATGTTAGAGGTAGGATCTCAGGTTTGGTATTAGAGGCATTGAGGTATCACATCTCATGCTATCAGAAGGGTCTCAGGATTGGAATGGGAAGGAGTTGGATATCACATCTCATGCTAAAGGGAGGGTCTCAGGTTTGGAAGGGGAAGGATTTGGATATCACATCGCATGTTATAGGAAGGATCTCAGGTTTGGTATTAGAATCATTGAGATATCACATCTCATGCTATCGGAAGTATCTCAGGTTTGGTATTAGAGGCATTGAGATATCACATCTCATGCTATCATAAGGGTCTCAGGATTGGAATGGGAAGGAGTTGGATATCACTTCTCATGCTAAAGGGAGGGTCTCAGGTTTGGAAGGGGAAGGATTTGGATATCACATCACATGTTATAAGAAGGATCTCAGGTTTGGTATTAGAAGCATTGAGATATCACATCTCATGCTATCAGAAGGGTCTCAGGATTGGAATGGGAAGGAGTTGGATATCACATCTCATGCTATAGGAAGGGTCTCAGGTTTGGAACGGGAAGGAGTTGGATATCACATCTCATGTTATAGGAAGAGTCTCAGGTTTGGTATAAGCATTGAGATATCACATCTCTGCAATCGGAAGTGTCTCAGGATTGGGATGGGAAGGAGTTGGATATCACATCTCATGCTATAGGAAGGGTCTCAGGTTTGGAACGGGAAGGAGTTGGATATCCCATCTCATGTTATAGGACGGGTCTCAGGTTTGGTATTAGAAGCATTGAGATATCACATCGCATGCTGTAGGAAGGGTCTCAGGATTGGAATGGGAAGGAGTTGGATATTACATCTCATGCTATAGGAAGGGTCTCAGGTTTGGTATAAGCATTGAAATATCACATCTCTGCTATCGGAAGTGTCTCAGGATTGGAATGGGAAGGAGTTGGATATCCCATCTCATGTTATAGGACGGGTCTCAGGTTTGTTATTAGAATCATTGAGATATCATATTGCATGCTGTAGGAAGGGTCTAAGGATTGGAATGGGAAGGACTTGAATATCACATCTCATGCTATAGGTAGGCTCTCAGGTTTGGAAAGGGAAGGAGTTGGATATCACATTTCATGTAAGAGGAAGGATCTCAGGTTTGGTATTGTTAGGAAAGATTTCGTTATTGTAGGGAACTTTCCTTCCATGTGGCAACCCCTAAACTTTTTGCTATTGTTTTCAACCTGTTTTCTTGACTTTGCCAGAGAAGTGCAGCCTTCTGCCGTACTCCTCTGGGCTTTCGCTCCTTTCTTACGGGGAAACTGACATGCCCTTAAGACAGTCAGTACCGGGGAACGCTGTTTCCCGTAGTTTCTTTTATCGTGTCGCCATTTTAGTGCAACACGACACAAGAGGGCACTGTAAGCTAAGTTACAGCTCTCTTGGGTCTCTAGCCTTCTACAGACCCTAGACACTCTTGTAGGATGGTTTTTGGATCGGTGCAAGTCATTCAGGGACTGGGCTGGTGGCAGCGATCATTTGGTTTATTTTGAGCTCCTTTTGCCGTTCTGAGCACCTTTTTGCCGCGAACACAAAAGGGTGGCCCGGCTACCCAAAATGGCCGGACCACGAGGCTCCTTTGTCTCGTCCACTGTCCGTCTTGCTCCCTTTACCTTCCCCCAGGTCAGGCGACCCGGGGCCTTCCTTATTTGGGCATGTAGTTTCCCGCGAAACACGGTTGCTTTCGCGGGCTTCTACATGTCGTTTGAGTGCCCCCAGGATGTGGGCTGGGCTGTCTGGTCCCAATACACATCCTGGGTGCCAGAGAGTCTAGGGTGGTGTGAATGCCTGGGACCACTGTGGTCCGTGATTGGTCCACGTATGGTATGTGTGTTGATGAGCGGATCTCCCATTGGCTCCCCTCCGTTTTGGCGCGAAGGGAACCGTGGATAAGAGGGAGCTGGAAACACCACTACCAGGTCGATCTCCTGAGTTCTTACGAACCCAGGGATACAGGAGCCAAGTATCCTGCGAACACGAGGCTGGACCGAGGAATCGCTGGTGACCCCCTGAAGAACTTCTGCTCCTCATTGCTGTCGTCCGGTGAAGCCCTTTCCACCTAAGATCGAACAAGAAGGCCTGTACTGGCGCTTCGACCTATTGGAATAGCAGGACCAGCTATTCCCGGCACCTTCATCAACTCCTGCCGTAAGCCTTCGGAAGTGTCTCTGGGCCATCCAGTTGACTGACCAGCTTACTAAGGAGTTCTGCTCTGTAATCGCCGACAGGTTGGGTGGTATTCTGAGTCCGGGGCACGCTCACACGCTTCGTTTGCTTAGCAACCCTAAGCTAGAGGTGAACGGTGCTCATTTGGCTTGAATACACCCGGCCGTTCCGTTGCCCTGCCGTGGCGACAAAACTGTGCTTGTTTCTTCGATCAGGACGTCTTTTTACTCTGCACGACGACGAGACGTTCCCTGCTCTTCAGAACCTGCCAGAAGCTGCATCTATCGAGGAGAAGCTCGGGCCTGCTTGCTTCGGGGACCGGTGAGTAGATTAGCTAGGATCTGGTCGCCCTCCTGCAGTGCCCCTTGCTTTTCCCCGCTGTAAATACAGCTCCCCTTGTCCGTACTCGCGCCCTGCTTCTGCCTCACAGTGGAGGCTGCGCTAGAGTCGCGGACCGTGTTCTCCTACATTAGGGCACCCTACAGAGCTGTCCAACGTCCTCCGAAGAGCTTCACCTTCTGCCCATTGGCACCGGCGTGTGCAGGTACTTTTGAGCGCTAGGCTCCACTCTTCGTAGGGATTGGACTACCATCTAGTTAGGGGCCTCAGAAGGCGGACATATCACACGCATTGGTTCGCACTGCCTGTTTTCCTTCCCCTGCAGGTGGATAACATATTTCGTGCTGCTAATGCTGTGAAACTGTGTATTCTGTATATATATTGGGTGGATAGTGTATGTGTTGGTTTAATATCGTTGTATATTGCTGCTTTTACTGTGGTTATTAGTTTCAAGGCCTTATAATAAATGTGTATCTATTTTTGATATAAAACAACTGTTTGGAGTAGTTTGTAAGCGCTCTTGCTTTGTGTGCTCACTGTGGGCTTTCAGTCACCCTCACCCCTCTTGAGACCTAGTCTTGACCGCCGCGATCGCTACCTTGATTGGTCTGGCTTGTCCAGAGGTTACCCTGTTCCAAGTAATTAGGTTGGCCTTCTGAACTTCTGCGCCACCAGGACAGAGTTCAGAAATCCGTCTTAACAAATTGGTGTACAGCGGTGGGATACGACTGAAGGTATCCAGTGTTGCGCACGAGCTAAGGCGTTTTCAGGTTATTCCAACCAGGACACGCAGTAAAGTATTGAATATAACGTTAAAAAGGCCATAGTCCTATCAACAGTATGGAAACGAATACTTTATTAACCTTAAATGCTTCGAAATCTGAAACATTGAAGAAGATGTGTGCGGAGAGAGGGGTTTCCTCTCAAGGCACTAAATTGGAAATGATCCAGAGAATCGTGGCGTGGCAAGAAGCGCAGCTTGATGCTATAACTTCCGAGGACAGTGCAGAAGGTGGTGGGGCTGCTCTCACTGGCAGAACCGACGGTTCTGCCGCTGCACTGATCCATCACGACCACGAGGACAGGGAGGATGTAATGTCTAACGTTTCCTCTGCCAGTGTTGATGGGGAGGCTATGCTTGAATTCAAGAAGCAAGAGCTGCGGTTTAGGCAGCAGGAGCTTGAATTCAGCATAGCCAAACTGAAAATCGACCAGGCAGAAAAACAAAAAGACAGGGATCACCAGTTGGAACTGGCCAAGCTTCAGTTCGCAAATGGGTCCAAGGGTCCTGGACATGGTTCTGGGGCTTCCTCTCATCCACGGTTTCCAAAAGATCTGCTCAGTGTGTATGAGGAACGAAATGACATTATGGACTGGTTAAATGCGTTTGAGTATGCATGCGAGGTTCAAGAGGTTGATAATGCGGATAAGATTGCATGGTTACTCAGCAGACTGCCCCATTCTGGTTGCAGTGCCATTATGGAAATGTCGAAGGCTGAGCGCGCTGATTTTGCAATGTTGAAGCAGACTCTCATTTTAAAGTTTGGGAAGACTCCGACCCAATATTTGAAAAGGTTTAGAGAGTATAAGAAAAAGGAAGGTGGTACTTGGGTGTCGTATGTAGCTGAGTCCCTGAAAAACTTGACTGGCTGGGTTGAAGGTTATAAGGTTTCTACCTTCGAAGGCATGATCAATCTGGTCATGCTGGAACACATTTTTGCTTCTTCTTCCCCGGAGCTTAAGCAGCATTTGGCCGATTCGAAGGAGATAGATCCTAAGAAGCTGGCCATTGCAGCAGACTTATGGGTGTCACATCGAGTGTCCCATAAGGACAAAACTCATCCTGGTAAGCAGGAGGAAGGGAAAAAGTCCAAAGATATGGAGGGTGGGGAATCTGCTAAATCTTCTTCCCATAAGGGCCACAAAAAGAAAAATAAGGGTAAGCCATACGAGAACTCACCGGGTAGTGGAGGTTCGCCTCCGAAACAGAACTCTGGTTATAATAAGCCTCCCTACGTAAACAGACCCAATGGGGCTTGTTTTTCTTGTGGAGCAACTGACCATGTGAAGGGGGATCCCCGTTGTAAGGTTAGACCTTTGGGGGTCCACTCCGCTAATCTGGCCTTCTCCTCCTACGAGGAAGAAGAGATTACAGGAGCATCCTTCTCCTCAGACTCATTTCCCAGCGGAATAGAGGCTGAGGTAGTTTTAGTGTCCCTGGGTTCCTGGGAGCCTAAAGTCGCAGAGGCGTATGCTAGGATTCCGGATAATACCAAGCACTACTTTAAAGACAGTGTGCTGATCAATGGAGTGGATACTCCAGCTCTTAGGGATAGTGGGTGCAGTCGAACTGTAGTGGATTCTACCTTGGTAGACTCAGAGGAAGTTGCCAGAGCTCCTCTGATGCCCACTAAGTTGGCTGACGGCCCCCTCCGTATGTTTCCCGTGATCCCTGTTAATCTAACTTTAAATGGTACAGCAGTTAGGATTCCAGTGAGCATTCAGAGAAACGTCCCGGGAAAGGTCTTGTTGGGCAATGATCTCAGAGCTCTAGGGCTCGTAGGAGACACTGCCGAAAGACCCTACACACGGTCTCAAGCACGGGCAGCATTGGCCAAGACCAATACGCCGCCCCAGCCGAAGGGGAAACCCAAGGCGAAAGGAGTCAACAAGTCCCGACGGGGGAAAGAGAATATTCCCCCGAGCTCGCCTACCACTGCGGTGGAGGGAGTTGGTCAATCGCCCGAGCCTGACGAGGAGGTGGCGATGCCTGAAGTGTTCGACCCCAACGACCATCCTGAACTAAAAGACTTGTTAGTTGAAGGAGGTCCTGATAGGGACGACTTCAGTAAGGGCCAACGTGAGTGCCCATCTCTGGAAGGCCTAAGGAGACAGGCCTGCTCCCAGCTTGAGGGTGAACCTCCTGGGAAGCATCAGATTTATTGGGAAGGTGGACTCCTGTACAGTGAGCCCACAGAGTCTACAGAAGGAGACCATAGGAGGTTGGTGGTTCCCCTTGCTGTTAGACCCTTCCTCCTGCAGTTGGCGCATGAAGTTCCCCTTGCTGGTCACCTTGGAATGAAGAGGACCAAGCAAAGGTTATCTATGCACTTCTACTGGCCCAAGATGGGGGTGCAAGTAGAAAGTCACTGCAGGAGTTGTGCCTCCTGCCAGTTGTCTGGTAAGGTTGGCGCGACAATCCAAGCTCCGTTGGTACCGCTCCCAGTTGTGGGGGTACCATTTGAAAGGGTAGGGATCGACATCGTTGGTCCCCTTGACCCGCAAACATCCTCAGGCAATAGGTTTATCCTGGTGCTGGTCGACCATGCAACCAGGTATCCTGAGGCCATCCCATTAAAGACTGTAACTGCCAAGTCAGTTGCAAAAGCTTTACTCGGCATATTCACTAGGGTTGGCTTCCCTAAAGAAGTTGTGTCAGATCGTGGCAGCAACTTTATGTCGAAGTATATGCAGGCTATGTGGAAAGAATGTGGGGTCACCTACAAGTTCTCTTCTGCATATCACCCCCAGACCAATGGTCTGGTGGAACGTTTCAACAGAACGTTAAAGAGCATGATTGGGGCTCTGGAGGAGCCCCAGAGAAGAAAATGGGATCTTCTTTTACCATGCTTGCTGTTTGCCTACAGAGAGGTACCACAGGAGGGTGTTGGCTTCAGCCCCTTCGAACTTCTGTTCGGTCATCCCGTACGGGGACCCTTAGCCATCGTCAAAGAGGGATGGGAGATGCCCACTCCCCCTGTTACTACCAATGTAGTTGACTATGTGCTAGGGCTCAGAAAACGGATGGTACTCCTGATGGGCTTGGCTAGTGAAAAGTTGAAGGCAGGACAAGCGCTGGTGAAACATTGGTACGACCAGAAAGCTTCCTTAATTCACTTTACCCCTGGTCAGCAAGTCCTGATCATGAACCCTATAAGGCCTCGCGCTTTACAGGACAAATGGTCAGGCCCTTACACAGTGGTGGAGCCCCTGGGTGAGGTGAACTATTTAGTGGACCTTGGAAGGCCTGGACAGGCTCCAAAAGTGTTCCACGTAAATAGGCTGAAGGCTTTCGTCCCAAGAGTCGAAATCGCAGCACTGCTACTGGCGTCAGACGTTGAGGAAGAGGAGTCAGAACCTCTTCCCGACCTGTTCCAAAGCGGTCCTTCAGATAGCTCCGTTGAGGGTGTCCGAGTGGCCCCTCACCTGACTTCTGATCAGCAGGCTGAGGTGAAAAGTTTGCTTAGGCAGTTTTCCCCCCTGTTTTCACAGTCGCCTGGTTTGACACCTTGGTGCAAACATAACATTGACACAGGAGACAGTGTACCTACCAAAAGTAGGGGATACAGGATGTCGGATAAAGTACGGTCTTATATTAAGACCGAGGTCAACAAGATGTTAGACCTTGGGGTGATTGAACCCTCTAGTAGTCCTTGGTCCAGTCCTGTGGTATTGGTTCCAAAGGCAGGCACTTCTGAATTGAGGTTCTGCGTGGATTACAGGGCTCTGAATGCTGTCACCAAGACAGACGCTCACCCCTTGCCTCGAACTGACGAGCTGGTGGATACCTTGGGTGCCTCCAAGTACCTCAGCACGTTTGACCTGACTGCGGGCTATTGGCAAATAGCTTTAGCAGAACATGCCAAGGAGAAGACAGCATTTTCAACTCCCGACGGGCTTTACCAATTCCGGGTAATGCCGTTCGGATTGAAGAATGCACCTGCCACTTTCCAGAGGCTTGTGAATCATGTGTTGAATGGGTTGGACGAATTCTGTCTTGCATATCTAGACGATATAGCAGTTTTCAGTGCCACCTGGGAAGACCATGTGAAACACCTCGGGATTGTGCTCCAGGCTCTTCAGAAAGCCCACTTGACCATAAAGGCGAGTAAATGCCAGATTGGACAAGGCTCAGTGGTTTACCTTGGGCATGAAGTAGGTGGAGGAAGGATACAGCCTCTCCCCAGTAAAGTACAAGCAGTACAAGACTGGCCTACCCCCACTACACAAACCCAAGTGAGAGCCTTCTTAGGACTCACGGGTTATTACCGCAATTTTATGGCAGACTATGGCACCATAGCTGCTCCTCTGACTGCCCTCACAACTCCGAAGAAACCCAAGAAGGTAACTTGGACTGACGAGTGTGAGAAGGCCTTCAATGGCTTGAAAGACTCCTTGTGCCAGGCCCCTGTGCTCAGGGCCCCTGATTATCAAAGACCTTTTATCGTGCAGACGGATGCCTCTGACACTGGGATAGGAGCTGTACTATCACAAGTAGATGAGAAGGGTAAGGAACACCCTATCGGTTTTATTAGTCGCCAGCTTAAGGACAGAGAGCTCAGATGGTCCACGGTAGAGAAAGAATGTTTCTCTGTTGTGTGGGCCCTAAGGAAGCTGCGGCCCTACCTCTATGGGACCCACTTCACTGTGCAGACTGACCATAAGCCGTTAAAGTGGCTAATGAACATGAAGGGGGAGAATCCAAAGTTGCTTAGGTGGTCCATAAGTCTACAAGGCTTCGACTTCACTATTGAGCATAGGCCAGGTGTCCAACATAGCAATGCTGATGGGTTGTCCAGAATGTTTTACCGACCTGAACAAGAGACTCATCCAGGGGTGGATTAGTTCCCCCTGTCCATAGTCTGGGAGGGGCGAGTGTTAGGAAAGATTTCGTTATTGTAGGGAACTTTCCTTCCATGTGGCAACCCCTAAACTTTTTGCTATTGTTTTCAACCTGTTTTCTTGACTTTGCCAGAGAAGTGCAGCCTTCTGCCGTACTCCTCTGGGCTTTCGCTCCTTTCTTAAGGGGAAACTGACATGCCCTTAAGACAGTCAGTACCGGGGAACGCTGTTTCCCGTAGTTTCTTTTATCGTGTCGCCATTTTAGTGCAACACGACACAAGAGGGCACTGTAAGCTAAGTTACAGCTCTCTTGGGTCTCTAGCCTTCTACAGACCCTAGACACTCTTGTAGGATGGTTTTTGGATCGGTGCAAGTCATTCAGGGACTGGGCTGGTGGCAGCGATCATTTGGTTTATTTTGAGCTCCTTTTGCCGTTCTGAGCACCTTTTTGCCGCGAACACAAAAGGGTGGCCCGGCTACCCAAAATGGCCGGACCACGAGGCTCCTTTGTCTCGTCCACTGTCCGTCTTGCTCCCTTTACCTTCCCCCAGGTCAGGCGACCCGGGGCCTTCCTTATTTGGGCATGTAGTTTCCCGCGAAACACGGTTGCTTTCGCGGGCTTCTACATGTCGTTTGAGTGCCCCCAGGATGTGGGCTGGGCTGTCTGGTCCCAATACACATCCTGGGTGCCAGAGAGTCTAGGGTGGTGTGAATGCCTGGGACCACTGTGGTCCGTGATTGGTCCACGTATGGTATGTGTGTTGATGAGCGGATCTCCCATTGGCTCCCCTCCGTTTTGGCGCGAAGGGAACCGTGGATAAGAGGGAGCTGGAAACACCACTACCAGGTCGATCTCCTGAGTTCTTACGAACCCAGGGATACAGGAGCCAAGTATCCTGCGAACACGAGGCTGGACCGAGGAATCGCTGGTGACCCCCTGAAGAACTTCTGCTCCTCATTGCTGTCGTCCGGTGAAGCCCTTTCCACCTAAGATCGAACAAGAAGGCCTGTACTGGCGCTTCGACCTATTGGAATAGCAGGACCAGCTATTCCCGGCACCTTCATCAACTCCTGCCGTAAGCCTTCGGAAGTGTCTCTGGGCCATCCAGTTGACTGACCAGCTTACTAAGGAGTCCTGCTCTGTAATCGCCGACAGGTTGGGTGGTATTCTGAGTCCGGGGCACGCTCACACGCTTCGTTTGCTTAGCAACCCTAAGCTAGAGGTGAACGGTGCTCATTTGGCTTGAATACACCCGGCCGTTCCGTTGCCCTGCCGTGGCGACAAAACTGTGCTTGTTTCTTCGATCAGGACGTCTTTTTACTCTGCACGACGACGAGACGTTCCCTGCTCTTCAGAACCTGCCAGAAGCTGCATCTATCGAGGAGAAGCTCGGGCCTGCTTGCTTCGGGGACCGGTGAGTAGATTAGCTAGGATCTGGTCGCCCTCCTGCAGTGCCCCTTGCTTTTCCCCGCTGTAAATACAGCTCCCCTTGTCCGTACTCGCGCCCTGCTTCTGCCTCACAGTGGAGGCTGCGCTAGAGTCGCGGACCGTGTTCTCCTACATTAGGGCACCCTACAGAGCTGTCCAACGTCCTCCGAAGAGCTTCACCTTCTGCCCATTGGCACCGGCGTGTGCAGGTACTTTTGAGCGCTAGGCTCCACTCTTCGTAGGGATTGGACTACCATCTAGTTAGGGGCCTCAGAAGGCGGACATATCACACGCATTGGTTCGCACTGCCTGTTTTCCTTCCCCTGCAGGTGGATAACATATTTCGTGCTGCTAATGCTGTGAAACTGTGTATTCTGTATATATATTGGGTGGATAGTGTATGTGTTGGTTTAATATTGTTGTATATTGCTGCTTTTACTGTGGTTATTAGTTTCAAGGCCTTATAATAAATGTGTATCTATTTTTGATATAAAACAACTGTTTGGAGTAGTTTGTAAGCGCTCTTGCTTTGTGTGCTCACTGTGGGCTTTCAGTCACCCTCACCCCTCTTGAGACCTAGTCTTGACCGCCGCGATCGCTACCTTGATTGGTCTGGCTTGTCCAGAGGTTACCCTGTTCCAAGTAATTAGGTTGGCCTTCTGAACTTCTGCGCCACCAGGACAGAGTTCAGAAATCCGTCTTAACAGGTATTAGAGGCATTGAGATATCACATCTCATGCTATAGGAAGGGTCTCAGGATTAGAATGGGAAGGAGTTGGATATCACATCTCATGCTATAGGAAGGGTCTCAGGTGTGGTATAAGCATTGAGATGTCACATCTCATGCTATAGGAAGGGTCTCAGGATTGGAATGGGAAGGAGTTGGATATCACATCTCATGTTATAGGAAGGATCTCAGGTTTGGTATTAGAAGCATTGAGATATCACATCTCATGCTATAGGAAGGGTCTCAGGATTGGAATGGGAAGGAGTTGTATATGACATCTCATGCCATAGGAAGGGTCTCAGGTTTGGTATAAGCATTGAGATATCACATCTCTGCTATTGGAAGGGTCTCAGGATTGGAATGGGAAGGAGTTGGATATCCCATCTCATGTTATAGGAAAAGTCTAAGGTTTGGTATTAGAAGCATTGAGATATCACATCTGATGCTATAGGAAGTGTCTCAGGATTGGAATGGGAAGGAGTTTGATATCACATCTCATGCCATGTATGGGTCTCAGGTTTTGTAGAAGCATTGGGATATCACATCTCATGCTATCGGAAGGGTATCAGGATTGGATTTGGAAGGAGTTGGATATCACATCTCATGTTATAGGAAGGGTCTCAGAATTGGAATGGGAAGGACTTGGATATCACATCTCATGCTATAGGAAGGCTCTCAGGTTTGGAAGGGGAAGGAGTTGGATATCACATTTCATGTTATAGGAAGGATCTCAGGTTTGGTATTAGAAGCATTGAGATATCACATCTCATGCTATAGGAAGGGTCTCAGGATTGGAATGGGAAGGAGTTGGATATCACATCTCATGCTAAAGGGAGGGTCTCAGGTTTGGAAGGGGAAGGATTTGGATATCACATCTCATGTTATAGGAAGGATCTCAGGTTTGGTATTAGAAGCATTGAGATATCACATCTCATGCTATCGGAAGGATCTCAGGTTTGGTATTAGAGGCATTGAGATATCACATCTCATGCTATCAGAAGGGTCTCAGGATTGGAATGGGAAGGAGTCGGATATCACATCTCATGCTAAAGGGAGGGTCTCAGGTTTGGAAGTGGAAGGATTTGGATATCACATCTCATGTTATAGGAAGGATCTCAGGTTTGGTATTAGAAGCATTGAGATATCACATCTCATGCTATAGGAAGGGTCTCAGGATTGGAATGGGAAGGAGTTGGATATCACATCTCAAGCTATAGAAAGGGTCTCAGGATTGGAATGGGAAGGAGTTGGATATCACATCTCAAGCTATAGTAAGGGTCTCAGGATTGGAATGGGAAGGAGTTGGATATCACATCTCATGCTATAGGAAGGGTCTCAGGTTTGGTATTAGCATTGAGATATCCCATCTCATGCTATAGGAGGGGTCTCAGGTTTGGAATCGGAAGGAGTTGTATATGACATCTCATGCCATAGGTAGGGTCTCAGGTTTGGTATAAGCATTGAGATATCACATCTCTGCTATCGGAAGGGTCTCAGGATTGGAATGGGAAGGAGTTGGATATCCCATCTCGTTATAGGAAGGGTCTCAGGTTTGGTATTAGAAGCATTGAGATATCACATCTCATGGTATAGGACGGGTCTCAGAATTGGAATGGGAAGGAGTTAGATATCACATCTCAAGCTATAGGAAGGGTCTCAGGATTGGAATGGGAAGGACTTGGATATCACATCTCATGATATAGGAAGGGTCTCAGGTTTGGTATTAGAAGCATTGAGATATCACATCTCATGCTATAGGAAGGGTCTCAGGATTGGAATGGGAAGGACTTGGATAACACATCTCATGTTATAGGAAGGGTCTCAGGTTTGGTATTAGAAGCATTGAGATATCACATCTCATGCTATAGGAAGGGTCTCAGAATTGGAATGGGAAGGAGTTGGATATCACATCTCAAGCTATAGGAAGGGTCTCAGGATTGGAATGGGAAGGAGTTTGATATCACATCTCATGCGATGTATGGGTCTCAGGTTTTGTAGAAGCATTGGGATATCACATCTCATGCTATCGGAAGGGTATCAGGATTGGATTTGGAAGGAGTTGGATATCCCATCTCATGATATAGGAAGGGTCTCAGGTTGGAATGGGAAGGAGTTGGATATCACATCTCATGTTATAGGAAGGGTCTCAGGATTGGAATGGGAAGGACTTGGATATCACATCTCATGCTATAGGAAGGCTCTCAGGTTTGGAAGGGGAAGGAGTTGGATATCACACTACATGTTAGAGGTAGGATCTCAGGTTTGGTATTAGAGGCATTGAGATATCACATCTCATGCTATCAGAAGGATCTCAGGATCGGAATGGGAAGGAGTTGGATGTCACATCTCATGCTAAAGGGAGAGTGTCAGGTTTGGAAGGGGAAGGATTTGGATATCACATCTCATGTTATAGGAAGGATCTCAGGTTTGGTATTAGACACATTGAGATATCACATCTCATGCTATCGGAAGGATCTCAGGTTTGGTATTAGAGGCATTGAGATATCACATCTCATGCTATCAGAAGGGTCTCAGGATTGGAATGGGAAGGAGTCGGATATCACATCTCATGCTAAAGGGAGGGTCTCAGGTTTACTATTAGAAGCATTGAGATATCACATCTCATGTTATAGGAAGGAACTCAGGTTTGGTATTAGAGGCATTGAGATATCACATCTCATGCTATCAGAAGGGTCTCAGGATTGAAATGGGAAGGAGTCGGATATCACATCTCATGCTAAAGGGAGGGTCTCAGGTTTGGAAGGGGAAGGATTTGGATATCACATCTCATGTTATAGGAAGGATCTCAGGTTTGGTATTAAAAGCATTGAGATATCACATCTCATGCTATCGGAAGGATCTCAGGTTTGGTATTAGAGGCATTGAGATATCACATCTCATGCTATCAGAACGGTCTCGGGATTGGAATGGGAAGGAGTTGGATATCACATCTCATGCTAAAGGGAGGGTCTCGAGTTTGGAAGGGGAAGGATTTGGATATCACATCTCATGTTATAGGAAGGAGTTGGATATCACATCTCAAGCTATAGGAAGGGTCTCAGGATTGGAATGGGAAGGAGTTGGATATCACATCTCATGCTATAGGAAGGGTCTCAGGTTTGGTATAAGCATTGAGATATCCCATCTCATGCTATAGGAAGGGTCTCAGGTTTTGAATCGGAAGGAGTTGTATATGACATCTCTTGCCATAGGAAGGGTCTCAGGTTTGGTATAAGCATTGAGATATCACATCTCTGCTATCGGAAGGGTCTCAGGATTGGAATGGGAAGGAGTTGGATATCCCATCTCGTTATAGGAAGGGTCTCAGGTTTGGTATTAGAAGCATTGAGATATCACATCTCATGGTATAGGACGGGTTTCAGAATTGGAATGGGAAGGAGTTGGATATCACATCTCAAGCTATAGGAAGGGTCTCAGGATTGGAATGGGAAGGACTTGGATATCACATCTCATGTTATAGGAAGGGTCTCAGGTTTGGTATTAGAAGCATTGCGATATCACATCTCATGCTATAGGAAGGGTCTCAGGATTGGAATGGGAAGGACTTGGATATCACATCTCATGTTATAGGAAGGGTCTCAGGTTTGGTATTAGAAGCATTGAGATATCACATCTCATGCTATCGGAAGGATCTCAGGTTTGGTATTAGAGGCATTGAGATATCACATCTCATGCTATCAGAAGGGTCTCAGGATTGGAATGGGAAGGAGTCGGATATCACATTTCATGCTAAAGGGAGGGTCTCAGGTTTGGAAGGGGAAGGATTTGGATATCACATCTCATGTTATAGGAAGGATCTCAGGTTTGGTATTAGAAGCATTGAGATATCACATCTCATGCTATCGGAAGGATCTCAGGTTTGGTATTAGAGGCATTGAGATATCACATCTCATTCTATCAGAAGGGTCTCGGGATTGGAATGGGAAGGAGTTGGATATCACATCTCATGCTAAAGGGAGGGTCTCGGGTTTGGAAGGGGAAGGATTTGGATATCACATCTCATGTTATAGGAAGGATCTCAGGTTTGGTATTAGCATTGAGATATCCCATCTGATGCTACAGGAAGGGTCTCAGGTTTGGAATAAGAAGGAGTTGTATAAGACATCTCATGCCATAGGAAGGGTCTCAGGTTTGGTATAAGCATTGAGATATCACATCTCTGCTATCGGAAGGGTCTCAGGATTGGAATGGAAAGGAGTTGGATATCCCATCTTTTTATAGGAAGGGTCTCAGGTTTGGTGTTAGAAGCATTGAGATATCACATCTCATGGTATAGGACGGGTCTCAGAATTGGAATGGGAAGGAGTTGGATATCACATCTCAAGCTATAGGAAGGGTCTCAGGATTGGAATGGGAAGGACTTGGATATCACATCTCATGATAAAGGAAGAGTCTAAGGTTTGGAAGGGGAAGGATTTGGATATCACATCTCATGTTATAGGACCAGTCTCAGGTTTGGTATTAGAAGCATTGAGATATCAAGTCTCATGGTATAGGACGGGTCTCAGAATTGGAATGGGAAGGAGTTGGATATCACATCTCAAGCTATAGGAAGGGTCTCAGGATTGGAATGGGAAGGAGTTTGATATCACATCTCATGTTATAGGAAGGGTCTCAGGATTGGAATGGGAAGGACTTGGATATCACATCTCATGTTATAGGAAGGGTCTCAGGTTTGGTATTAGAATGCTATAGGAAGGGTCTCAGGATTGGAATGGGAAGGAGTTGGATATCACATCTCAAGCTATAGGAAGGGTCTCAGGATTGGAATGGGAAGGAGTTGGATATCACATCTCAAGCTATAGGAAGGGTCTCAGGATTGGAATGGGAAGGAGTTGGATATCACATCTCATGCTATAGGAAGGGTCTCAGGTTTGGTATAAGCATTGAGATATCCCATCTCATGCTATAGGAAGGGTCTCAGGTTTTGAATCGGAAGGAGTTGTATATGACATCTCTTGCCATAGGAAGGGTCTCAGGTTTGGTATAAGCATTGAGATATCACATCTCTGCTATCGGAAGGGTCTCAGGATTGGAATGGGAAGGAGTTGGATATCCCATCTCGTTATAGGAAGGGTCTCAGGTTTGGTATTAGAAGCATTGAGATATCACATCTCATGGTATAGGACGGGTTTCAGAATTGGAATGGGAAGGAGTTGGATATCACATCTCAAGCTATAGGAAGGGTCTCAGGATTGGAATGGGAAGGACTTGGATATCACATCTCATGTTATAGGAAGGGTCTCAGGTTTGGTATTAGAAGCATTGCGATATCACATCTCATGCTATAGGAAGGGTCTCAGGATTGGAATGGGAAGGACTTGGATATCACATCTCATGTTATAGGAAGGGTCTCAGGTTTGGTATTAGAAGCATTGAGATATCACATCTCATGCTATCGGAAGGATCTCAGGTTTGGTATTAGAGGCATTGAGATATCACATCTCATGCTATCAGAAGGGTCTCAGGATTGGAATGGGAAGGAGTCGGATATCACATTTCATGCTAAAGGGAGGGTCTCAGGTTTGGAAGGGGAAGGATTTGGATATCACATCTCATGTTATAGGAAGGATCTCAGGTTTGGTATTAGAAGCATTGAGATATCACATCTCATGCTATCGGAAGGATCTCAGGTTTGGTATTAGAGGCATTGAGATATCACATCTCATTCTATCAGAAGG
Source organism: Ambystoma mexicanum (assembly GCF_040938575.1). NCBI lineage: Eukaryota > Metazoa > Chordata > Amphibia > Caudata > Ambystomatidae > Ambystoma > Ambystoma mexicanum. The sequence continues at coordinate 573,843,747 of NC_090932.1, read as the reverse complement.
GTCTCGGGATTGGAATGGGAAGGAGTTGGATATCACATCTCATGCTAAAGGGAGGGTCTCGGGTTGGGAAGGGGAAGGATTTGGATATCACATCTCATGTTATAGGAAGGATCTCAGGTTTGGTATTAGCATTGAGATATCCCATCTGATGCTACAGGAAGGGTCTCAGGTTTGGAATCAGAAGGAGTTGTATAAGACATCTCATGCCATAGGAAGGGTCTCAGGTTTGGTATAAGCATTGAGATATCACATCTCTGCTATCGGAAGGGTCTCAGGATTGGAATGGAAAGGAGTTGGATATCCCATCTTTTTATAGGAAGGGTCTCAGGTTTGGTGTTAGAAGCATTGAGATATCACATCTCATGGTATAGGACGGGTCTCAGAATTGGAATGGGAAGGAGTTGGATATCACATCTCAAGCTATAGGAAGGGTCTCAGGATTGGAATGGGAAGGTTTTGGATATCACATCTCATGTTATAGGAAGGGTCTCAGGTTTGGTATTAGAAGCATTGAGATATCACATCTCATGCTATAGGAAGGGTCTCAGGTTTGGTATTAGAATCATTGAGATATCACATCTCATGCTATAGGAAGGGTCTCAGGATTGGAATGGGAAGGACTTGGATATCACATCTCATGATAAAGGAAGAGTCTAAGGTTTGGAAGGGGAAGGATTTGGATATCACATCTCATGTTATAGGAAGGATCTCAGGTTTGGTATTAGAGGCATTGAGATATCACATCTCATGCTATCTATCATAAGAGTCTCAGGATTGGAATGGGAAGGAGTTGGATATCACATCTCATGCTAAAGGGAGGGTCTCAGGTTTGGAAGGGGAAGGATTTGGATATCACATCACATGTTATAAGAAGGATCTCAGGTTTGGTATTAGAAGCATTGAGATATCACATCTCATGCTATCGGAAGGGTCTCAGGATTGGAACGGGAAGGAGTCGGATATCACATCTCATGCTATAGGAAGGCTCTCAGGTTTGGAAGGGGAAAGAGTTGGATATCACATTTCATGTTAGAGGTAGGATCTCAGGTTTGGTATTAGAGGCATTGAGATATCACATCTCATGCTATCAGAAGGGTCTCAGGATTGGAATGGGAAGGAGTTGGATATCACATCTCATGCTAAAGGGAGGGTCTCAGGTTTGGAAGGGGAAGGATTTGGATATCACGTCTCATGTTATAGGAAGGATCTCAGGTTTGGTATTAGAAGTATTGAGATATCACATCTCATGCTATAGGAAGGGTCTCAGGATTGGAATGGGAAGGAGTTGGATATCACATCTCATGCTAAAGGAAGGGTCTCAGGTTTGGTAGAAGCATTGAGATATCACATCTCATGCTATAGGAAGGGTCTCAGGATTGGAATGGGAAGGACTTAGATATCACATATCATGCTATAGGGAGGGTCTCAGTTTTGATATTAGAAGCATTGAGATATCACATCTCATGCTATTCGAAGTGTCTCAGGATTGGAATGGGAAGGAGCTGGATATCACATCTCATGCTAAAGGAAGGGTCTCAGGTTTGGAATGGGAAGGAGTTGGATATCACATCTCATGTTATAGGAAGAGTCTCAGGTTTGGTATAAGCATTGAGATATCACATCTCTGCTATCGGAGGTGTCTCAGGATTGGGATGGGAAGGAATTGGATATCACATCTCATGCTATAGGAAGGGTATCAGGTTTGGAACGGGAAGGATTTGGATATCACATCTCATGTTATTGGACCGGTCTCAGGTTTGGTATTAGAAGCATTGAGATATCACATCACATGCTGTAGGAAGGATCTCAGGTTTGGAATGGGAAGGAATTGGATATCACATCTCATGTCATAGGAAGTATCTCAGGTTTGGTATTAGAAGCATTGAGATATCACATCTCATGCTATAGGAATGGTCTCAGGATTGGAATGAGTAGGAGTTGGATATTACATTCTTGCTATAGGAAGGGTCTCATGGTTGGAATGGGAAGGAGTTGGATATCACATATGCTATAGGAAGGGTCTCAGGTTTGGAACGGGAAGGAGTTGGATATCACATCTCATGTTATAGGAAGGGTCTCAGGTTTGGTATAAGCATTGAGATATCACATCTCTGCTATCGGAGGTGGCTCAGGATTGGAATGGGAAGGAGTTCGATATCACATCTCATGCTATAGGAAGGGTCTCAGGATTGGAATGGGAAGGAGTTTTATATGACATCTCATGCCATAGGAAGGATCTCAGTTTTAGAAGCATTGAGACATCACATCTCATGTTATAGGAAGGGTCTCAGGATTGGAATGGGAAGGAGTTGGATGTGATATCCAACTCCCTCCCATTCCAATCCTGAGACCCTTCTGATAGCATGAGATGTGATATCTCAATGCTTCTAATACCAAACCTGAGATCCTTCTTATAACATGTGATGTGATATCCAAATCCTTCCCCTTCCAAACCTGAGACCCTCCCGTTAGCATGAGAAGTGATATCCAACTCCTTCCCATTCCAATCCTGAGACCCTTATGATAGCATGAGATGTGATATCTCAATGCCTCTAATACCAAACCTGAGATACTTCCGATAGCATGAGATGTGATATCTCAATGATTCTAATACCAAACCTGAGATCCTTCCTATAACATGCGATGTGATATCCAAATCCTTCCCCTTCCAAACCTGAGACCCTCCCTTTAGCATGAGATGTGATATCCAACTCCTTCCCATTCCAATCCTGAGACCCTTCCTATAGCTTGAGAAGTGATATCTAACTCCTTCCCATTCCAATTCTGAGACCCGTCCTATACCATGAGATGTGATATCTCAATGCTTCTTATACCAAACCTGAGACCCTTCCTATAACGAGATGGGATATCCAACTCCTTCCCATTCCAATCCTGAGACCCTTCCGATAGCAGAGATGTGATATCTCAATGCTTATACCAAACCTGAGACCCTACCTATGGCATGAGATGTCATATACAACTCCTTCCGATTCCAAACCTGAGACCCTTCCTATAGCATGAGATGGGATATCTCAATGCTAATACCAAACCTGAGACCCTTCCTATAGCATGAGATGTGATATCCAACTCCTTCCCATTCCAATCCTGAGACCCTTACTATAGCTTGAGATGTGATATCCAACTCCTTCCCATTCCAATCCTGAGACCCTTTCTATAGCTTGAGATGTGATATCCAACTCCTTCCCATTCCAATACTGAGACCCTTCCTATAGCATGAGATGTGATATCTCAATGCTTCTAATACCAAACCTGAGATCCTTCCTATAACATGAGATGTGATATCCAAATCCTTCCACTTCCAAACCTGAGACCCTCCCTTTAGCATGAGATGTGATATCCGACTCCTTCCCATTCCAATCCTGAGACCCTTCTGATAGCATGAGATGTGATATCTCAATGCCTCTAATACCAAACCTGAGATCCTTCCGATAGCATGAGATGTGATATCTCATTGCTTCTAATACCAAACCTGAGATCCTTCCTATAACATGAGATGTGATATCCAAATGCTTCCCCTTCCAAACCTGAGACCCTCCCTTTAGCATGAGATGTGATATCCAACTCCTTCCCATTCCAATCCTGAGACCCTTCTGATAGCATGAGATGTGATATCTCAATGCCTCTAATACCAAACCTGAGATCCTACCTCTAACATGAAATGTGATATCCAACTCCTTCCCCTTCCAAACCTGAGAGCCTTCCTATAGCATGAGATGTGATATCCAAGTCCTTCCCATTCCAATCCTGAGACCCTTCCTATAACATGAGATGTGATATCCAACTCCTTCCAAATCCAATCCTGATACCCTTCCGATAGCATGAGATGTGATATCCCAATGATTCTACAAAACCTGAGACCCATACATGGCATGAGATGTGATATCAAACTCCTTCCCATTCCAATCCTGAGACACTTCCTATAGCATCAGATGTGATATCTCAATGCTTCTAATACCAAACCTGAGACTCTTCCTATAACATGAGATGGGATATCCAACTCCTTCCCATTCCAATCCTGAGACCCTTCCGATAGCAGAGATGTGATATCTCAATGCTTATACCAAACCTGAGACCCTTCCTATGGCATGAGATGTCATATACAACTCCTTCCCATTCCAATCCTGAGACCCTTCCTATAGCATGAGATGTGATATCTCAATGCTTCTAATACCAAACCTGAGATCCTTCCTATAAAATGAGATGTGATATCCAACTCCTTCCCATTCCAATCCTGAGACCCTTCCTATAGCATGAGATGTGACATCTCAATGCTTATACCACACCTGAGACCCTTCCTATAGCATGAGATGTGATATCCAACTCCTTCCCATTCCAATCCTGAGACCCTTCCTATAGCATGAGATGTGATATCTCAATCCCTCTAATACCAAACCTGAGATCCTTCCTCTAACATGAAATGTGATATCCAACTCCTTCCCTTTCCAAACCTGAGAGCCTACCTATAGCATGAGATGTGATATTCAAGTCCTTCCCATTCCAATCCTTAGACCCTTCCTACAGCATGCAATATGATATCTCAATGATTCTAATAACAAACCTGAGACCCGTCCTATAACATGAGATGGGATATCCAACTCCTTCCCATTCCAATCCTGAGACACTTCCGATAGCAGAGATGTGATATCTCAATGCTTATACCAAACCTGAGACCCTTCCTATGGCATGCGATGTCATATACAACTCCTTCCCATTCCAACCCTGAGACCCTTCCTATAGCATGAGATGTGATATCTCAATGCTTCTAATACCAAACCTGAGATCCTTCCTATAACATGAGATGTGATATCCAACTCCTTCCCATTCCAATCCTGAGACCATTCCTATAGCATGAGATGTGACATCTCAATGCTTATACCAAACCTGAGACCCTTCCTATAGCATGAAATGTGATATCCAACTCCTTCCCATTCCAATCCTGAGACCCTTCCTATAGCATGAGATGTGATATCTCAATGCCTCTAATACCAAACCTGAGATCCTTCCTCTAACATGAAATGTGATATCCAACTCCTTCCCTTTCCAAACCTGAGAGCCTACCTATAGCATGAGATGTGATATTCAAGTCCTTCCCATTCCAATCCTTAGACCCTTCCTACAGCATGCAATATGATATCTCAATGATTCTAATAACAAACCTGATACCCGTCCTATAACATGAGATGGGATATCCAACTCCTTCCCATTCCAATCCTGAGACACTTCCGATAGCAGAGATGTGATATCTCAATGCTTATACCAAACCTGAGACCCTTCCTATAGCATGAGATGTAATATCCAACTCCTTCCCATTCCAATCCTGAGACCCTTCCTACAGCATGCGATGTGATATCTCAATGCTTCTAATACCAAACATGAGACCCGTCCTATAACATGAGATGGGATATCCAACTCCTTCCCGTTCCAAACCTGAGACCCTTCCTATAGCATGAGATGTGATATCCAACTCCTTCCCATCCCAATCCTGAGACACTTCCGATTGCAGAGATGTGATATCTCAATGCTTATACCAAACCTGAGACTCTTCCTATAACATGAGATGTGATATCCAACTCCTTCCCGTTCCAAACCTGAGACCCTTCCTATAGCATGAGATGTGATATCCAACTCCCTCCCATTCCAATCCTGAGACCCTTCTGATAGCATGAGATGTGATATCTCAATGCTTCTAATACCAAACCTGAGATCCTTCTTATAACATGTGATGTGATATCCAAATCCTTCCCCTTCCAAACCTGAGACCCTCCCTTTAGCATGAGAAGTGATATCCAACTCCTTCCCATTCCAATCCTGAGACCCTTATGATAGCATGAGATGTGACATCTCAATGCCTCTAATACCAAACCTGAGATACTTCCGATAGCATGAGATGTGATATCTCAATGATTCTAATACCAAACCTGAGATCCTTCCTATAACATGCGATGTGATATCCAAATCCTTCCCCTTCCAAACCTGAGACCCTCCCTTTAGCATGAGATGTGATATCCAACTCCTTCCCATTCCAATCCTGAGACCCTTCCTATAGCTTGAGAAGTGATATCTAACTCCTTCCCATTCCAATTCTGAGACCCGTCCTATACCATGAGATGTGATATCTCAATGCTTCTTATACCAAACCTGAGACCCTTCCTATAACGAGATGGGATATCCAACTCCTTCCCATTCCAATCCTGAGACCCTTCCGATAGCAGAGATGTGATATCTCAATGCTTATACCAAACCTGAGACCCTACCTATGGCATGAGATGTCATATACAACTCCTTCCGATTCCAAACCTGAGACCCTTCCTATAGCATGAGATGGGATATCTCAATGCTAATACCAAACCTGAGACCCTTCCTATAGCATGAGATGTGATATCCAACTCCTTCCCATTCCAATCCTGAGACCCTTACTATAGCTTGAGATGTGATATCCAACTCCTTCCCATTCCAATCCTGAGACCCTTTCTATAGCTTGAGATGTGATATCCAACTCCTTCCCATTCCAATACTGAGACCCTTCCTATAGCATGAGATGTGATATCTCAATGCTTCTAATACCAAACCTGAGATCCTTCCTATAACATGAGATGTGATATCCAAATCCTTCCACTTCCAAACCTGAGACCCTCCCTTTAGCATGAGATGTGATATCCGACTCCTTCCCATTCCAATCCTGAGACCCTTCTGATAGCATGAGATGTGATATCTCAATGCCTCTAATACCAAACCTGAGATCCTTCCGATAGCATGAGATGTGATATCTCATTGCTTCTAACACCAAACCTGAGATCCTTCCTATAACATGAGATGTGATATCCAAATCCTTCCCCTTCCAAACCTGAGACCCTCCCTTTAGCATGAGATGTGATATCCAACTCCTTCCCATTCCAATCCTGAGACCCTTCTGATAGCATGAGATGTGATATCTCAATGCCTCTAATACCAAACCTGAGATCCTACCTCTAACATGAAATGTGATATCCAACTCCTTCCCCTTCCAAATCTGAGAGCCTTCCAATAGCATGAGATGTGATATCCATGTCCTTCCCATTCCAATCCTGAGACCCTTCCTATAACATGAGATGTGATATCCAACTCCTTCCAATTCCAATCCTGATACCCTTCCGATAGCATGAGATGTGATATCCCAATGATTCTACAAAACCTGAGACCCATACATGGCATGAGATGTGATATCAAACTCCTTCCCATTCCAATCCTGAGACACTTCCTATAGCATCAGATGTGATATCTCAATGCTTCTAAAACCAAACCTGAGACTCTTCCTATAACATGAGATGGGATATCCAACTCCTTCCCATTCCAATCCTGAGACCCTTCCGATAGCAGAGATGTGATATCTCAATGCTTATACCAAACCTGAGACCCTTCCTATGGCATGAGATGTCATATACAACTCCTTCCCATTCCAATCCTGAGACCCTTCCTATAGCATGAGATGTGATATCTCAATGCTTCTAATACCAAACCTGAGATCCTTCCTATAACATGAGATGTGATATCCAACTCCTTCCCATTCCAATCCTGAGACCCTTCCTATAGCATGAGATGTGACATCTCAATGCTTATACCACACCTGAGACCCTTCCTATAGCATGAGATGTGATATCCAACTCCTTCCCATTCCAATCCTGAGACCCTTCCTATAGCATGAGATGTGATATCTCAATGCCTCTAATACCAAACCTGAGATCCTTCCTCTAACATGAAATGTGATATCCAACTCCTTCCCTTTCCAAACCTGAGAGCCTACCTATAGCATGAGATGTGATATTCAAGTCCTTCCCATTCCAATCCTTAGACCCTTCCTACAGCATGCAATATGATATCTCAATGATTCTAATAACAAACCTGAGACCCGTCCTATAACATGAGATGGGATATCCAACTCCTTCCCATTCCAATCCTGAGACACTTCCGATAGCAGAGATGTGATATCTCAATGCTTATACCAAACCTGAGACCCTTCCTATAGCATGAGATGTAATATCCAACTCCTTCCCATTTCAATCCTGAGACCCTTCCTACAGCATGCGATGTGATATCTCAATGCTTCTAATACCAAACCTGAGACCCGTCCTATAACATGAGATGGGATATCCAACTCCTTCCCGTTCCAAACCTGAGACCCTTCCTATAGCATGAGATGTGATATCCAACTCCTTCCCATCCCAATCCTGAGACACTTCCGATTGCAGAGATGTGATATCTCAATGCTTATACCAAACCTGAGACTCTTCCTATAACATGAGATGTGATATCCAACTCCTTCCCGTTCCAAACCTGAGACCCTTCCTATAGCATGAGATGTGATATCCAACTCCTTCCCATTCCAATCCTGAGACCCTTCTGATAGCATGAGATGTGATATGTCAATGCTTCTAATACCAAACCTGAGATCCTTCTTATAACATGTGATGTGATATCCAAATCCTTCCCCTTCCAAACCTGAGACCCTCCCTTTAGCATGAGAAGTGATATCCAACTCCTTCCCATTCCAATCCTGAGACCCTTATGATAGCATGAGATGTGATATCTCAATGCCTCTAATACCAAACCTGAGATACTTCCGATAGCATGAGATGTGATATCTCAATGATTCTAATACCAAACCTGAGATCCTTCCTATAACATGCGATGTGATATCCAAATCCTTCCCCTTCCAAACCTGAGACCCTCCCTTTAGCATGAGATGTGATATCCAACTCCTTCCCATTCCAATCCTGAGACCCTTCTGATAGCATGAGATGTGATACCTCAATGCCTCTAATACCAAACCTGAGATCCTACCTCTAACATGAAATGTGATATCCAACTCCTTCCCTTACCAAACCTGAGATCCTTCCTATAACATGCGATGTGATATCCAAATCCTTCCCCTTCCAAACCTGAGACCCTCCCTATAGCATGAGATGTGATATCCAAGTCCGTCCCATTCCAATCCTGAGACCCTTCCTATAGCATGAGATGTGATATCTCAATGCTTATTCCAAACCTGAGACCCTTCCTATGGCATGAGATGTCATATACAACTCCTTCCCATTCCAATCCTGAGACCCTTCCTATAGCATGAGATGTGATATCTCAATGCTTATACCAAACCTGAGACCCTTCCTATAGCATGAGATGTGATAGCCAACTTCTTCCCATTCCAATCCTGAGACCCTTCCTATAACATGAGATGTGATGTCGCAATGCTTCTAATACCAAACCTGAGATCTTTCCTATAACATGAGATGTGATATCCAACACCTTCCCATTCCAATCCTGAGACCTTTCCTATAGCATGAGATGTGATATCTCAATGCTTATACCAAACGTGAGACCCTTCCTATAGCTTGAGATGTGATATCCAACTCCTTCCCATTCCAATCCTGAGACCCTTCCTATAGCATGAGATGTGATATCTCAATGCTTATACCAAACGTGAGACCCTTCCTATAACATGAGATGTGATATATTAATGCCTCTAATACCAAACCTGAGATCCTTCCTCTAACATGAAATGTGATATCCAACTCCTTCCCCTTCCAAACCTGAGAGCCTTCCTATAGCATGAGATATGATATCCAAGTCCTTCCCATTCCAATCCTGGGACCCTTCCTATAACATGAGATGTGATATCCAACTCCTTACCATTCCAACCTGAGACCCTTCCTATAGCATGAGATGGGATATCCAACTCCTTCCAAATCAAATCCTGATACCCTTCCGATAGCATGAGATGTGATATCCCAATGTTTCTACCAAACCTGAGACCCATACTATGGCATGAGTTGTGATATCAAACCCCTTCCCATTCCAATCCTGAGACCCATCCTATAGCTTGAGATATCCAACTCCTTCCCATTCCAATTCTGAGACCCTTCCTATACCATGAGACTTGATATCTCAATGCTTCTAATACCAAACCTGAGACCCTTCCTATAGCATGAGATGTGATATCTCAATGCTTCTAATACCAAACCTGAGATCCTTCCGATAACATGAGATGTGATATCCAAATCCTTCCCCTTCCAAACCTGAGACCCTCCCTTTAGCATGAGATGTGATATCCAACTCCTTCCCATTCCCATCCTGAGACCCTTCTGATAGCATGAGATGTGATATCTCAATGCCTCCAATACCAAACCTGAGATCCTACCTCTAACATGAAATGTGATATCCACATCCTTCCCCTTCCAAACCTGAGACCCTCCCTTTAGCATGAGATGTGATATCCCACTCCGTCCCATTCCAATCCTGAGACCCTTCCGATAGCATGAGATGTGATATCTCAATGCTTCTAATACCAAACCTGAGATCCTTCCTATAACATGAGATGTGATATCCAAATCCTTCCCCTTCCAAACCTGAGACCCTCCCTTTAGCATGAGATGTGATATCCAACTCCTTCCCATTGCAATCCTGAGACCCTCCCTTTAGCATGAGATGTGATATCTCAATGCCTCTAATACCAAACCACCAAACCTGAGATCCTTCCGATAGCATGAGATGTGATATCTCAATGCTTCTAATACCAAACCTGAGATCCTTCCTATAACATGAGACGTGATATCCAAATCCTTCCCCTTCCAAACCTGAGACCCTCCCTTTAGCATGAGATGTGATATCCAACTCTTTCCCCTTCCAAACCTGAGAGCCTTCCTATAGCATGAGATGTGATATCCGACTCCTTCCCGTTCCAATCCTGAGACCCTTCCGATAGCATGAGATGTGATATCTCAATGCTTCTAATACCAAACCTGAGATCCTTCTTATAACATGTGATGTGATATCCAAATCCTTCCCCTTCCAAACCTGAGACCCTCCCTTTAGCATGAGATGTGATATCCAACTCCTTCCCATTCCAATCCTGAGACCCTTATGATAGATAGCATGAGATGTGATATCTCAATGCCTCTAATACCAAACCTGAGATCCTTCCTATAACATGAGATGTGATATCCAAATCCTTCCCCTTCCAAACCTGAGACCCTCCCTTTAGCATGAGATGTGATATCCAACTCCTTCCCATTGCAATCCTGAGACCCTTCCGATAGCATGAGATGTGATATCTCAATGCTTCTAATACCAAACCTGTGATCCTTCCTATAACAAGAGATGTGATATCCAAATCCTTCCCCTTCCAAACCTGAGACCCTCCCTTTAGCATGAGATGTGATATCTCAATGCCTCTAATACCAAACCTGAGATCCTTCCGATAGCATGAGATGTGATATCTCAATGCTTCTAATACCAAACCTGAGATCCTTCCTATAACATGAGACGTGATATCCAAATCCTTCCCCTTCCAAACCTGAGACCCTCCCTTTAGCATGAGATGTGATATCCAACTCCTTCCCATTCCAATCCTGAGACCCTTCTGATAGCATGATATGTGATATCTCAATGCCTCTAATACCAAACCTGAGATCCTACCTCTAACATGAAATGTGATATCCAACTCCTTCCCCTTCCAAACCTGAGAGCCTTCCTATAGCATGAGATGTGATATCCAAGTCCTTCCCATTCCAATCCTGAGACCCTTCCTATAACATGAGATGTGATATCCAACTCCTTCCAAATCCAATCCTGATACCCTTCCGATAGCATGAGATGTGATATCCCAATGCTTCTACAAAACCTGAGACCCATACATGGCATGAGATGTGATATCAAACTCCTTCCCATTCCAATCCTGAGACACTTCCTATAGCATCAGATGTGATATCTCAATGCTTCTAATACCAAACCTGAGACTCTTCCTATAACCTGAGATGGGATATCCAACTCCTTCCCATTCCAATCCTGAGACCCTTCCGATAGCAGAGATGTGATATCTCAATGCTTATACCAAACCTGAGACCCTTCCTATGGCATGAGATGTCATATACAACTCCTTCCCATTCCAATCCTGAGACCCTTCCGATAGCAGAGATGTGATATCTCAATGCTTATACCAAACCTGAGACCCTTCCTATGGCATGAGATGTCATATACAACTCCTTCCCATTCCAATCCTGAGACCCTTCCTATAGCATGAGATGTGATATCTCAATGCTTCTAATACCAAACCTGAGATCCTTCCTATAACATGAGATGTGATATCCAACTCCTTCCCATTCCAATCCTGAGACCCTTCCTATAGCATGAAATGTGATATCCAACTCCTTCCCATTCCAATCCTGAGACCCTTCCTATAGCATGAGATGTGATATCTCAATGCCTCTAATACCAAACCTGAGATCCTTCCTCTAACATGAAATGTGATATCCAACTCCTTCCCTTTCCAAACCTGAGAGCCTACCTATAGCATGAGATGTGATATTCAAGTCCTTCCCATTCCAATCCTTAGACCCTTCCTACAGCATGCAATATGATATCTCAATGATTCTAATAACAAACCTGAGACCCGTCCTATAACATGAGATGGGATATCCAACTCCTTCCCATTCCAATCCTGAGACACTTCCGATAGCAGAGATGTGATATCTCAATGCTTATACCAAACCTGAGACCCTTCCTATAGCATGAGATGTAATATCCAACTCCTTCCCATTCCAATCCTGAGACCCTTCCTACAGCATGTGATGTGATATCTCAATGCTTCTAATACCAAACCTGAGACCCGTCCTATAACATGAGATGGGATATCCAACTCCTTCCCGTTCCAAACCTGAGACCCTTCCTATAGCATGAGATGTGATATCCAACTCCTTCCCATCCCAATCCTGAGACACTTCCGATTGCAGAGATGTGATATCTCAATGCTTATACCAAACCTGAGACTCTTCCTATAACATGAGATGTGATATCCAACTCCTTCCCGTTCCAAACCTGAGACCCTTCCTATAGCATGAGATGTGATATCCAACTCCTTCCCATTCCAATCCTGAGACCCTTCTGATAGCATGAGATGTGATATCTCAATGCTTCTAATACCAAACCTGAGATCCTTCTTATAACATGTGATGTGATATCCAAATCCTTCCCCTTCCAAACCTGAGACCCTCCCTTTAGCATGAGAAGTGATATCCAACTCCTTCCCATTCCAATCCTGAGACCCTTATGATAGCATGAGATGTGATATCTCAATGCCTCTAATACCAAACCTGAGATACTTCCGATAGCATGAGATGTGATATCTCAATGATTCTAATACCAAACCTGAGATCCTTCCTATAACATGCGATGTGATATCCAAATCCTTCCCCTTCCAAACCTGAGACCCTCCCTTTAGCATGAGATGTGATATCCAACTCCTTCCCATTCCAATCCTGAGACCCTTCTGATAGCATGAGATGTGATACCTCAATGCCTCTAATACCAAACCTGAGATCCTACCTCTAACATGAAATGTGATATCCAACTCCTTCCCTTACCAAACCTGAGATCCTTCCTATAACATGCGATGTGATATCCAAATCCTTCCCCTTCCAAACCTGAGACCCTCCCTATAGCATGAGATGTGATATCCAAGTCTGTCCCATTCCAATCCTGAGACCCTTCCTATAGCATAAGATGTGATATCTCAATGCTTATTCCAAACCTGAGACCCTTCCTATGGCATGAGATGTCATATACAACTCCTTCCCATTCCAATCCTGAGACCCTTCCTATAGCATGAGATGTGATATCTCTATGCTTATACCAAACCTGAGACCGTTCCTATAGCATGAGATGTGATAGCCAACTTCTTCCCATTCCAATCCTGAGACCCTTCCTATAACATGAGATGTGATGTCGCAATGCTTCTAATACCAAACCTGAGATCTTTCCTATAACATGAGATGTGATATCCAACACCTTCCCATTCCAATCCTGAGACCCTTCCTATAGCATGAGATGTGATATCTCAATGCTTATACCAAACGTGAGACCCTTCCTATAGCTTGAGATGTGATATCCAACTCCTTCCCATTCCAATCCTGAGACCCTTCCTATAGCATGAGATGTGATATCTCAATACTTCTAATACCAAACCTGAGATCCTTCCTATAACATGAGATGTGATATCCAACTCCTTCCCATTCCAATCCTGAGACCCTTCCTATAGCATGAGATGTGACATCTCAATGCTTATACCAAACCTGAGACCCTTCCTATAGCATGAAATGTGATATCCAACTCCTTCCCATTCCAATCCTGAGACCCTTCCTATAGCATGAGATGTGATATCTCAATGCCTCTAATACCAAACCTGAGATCCTTCCTCTAACATGAAATGTGATATCCAACTCCTTCCCTTTCCAAACCTGAGAGCCTACCTATAGCGTGAGATGTGATATTCAAGTCCTTCCCATTCCAATCCTTAGACCCTTCCTACAGCATGCAATATGATATCTCAATGATTCTAATAACAAACCTGAGACCCGTCCTATAACATGAGATGGGATATCCAACTCCTTCCCATTCCAATCCTGAGACACTTCCGATAGCAGAGATGTGATATCTCAATGCTTATACCAAACCTGAGACCCTTCCTATAGCATGAGATGTAATATCCAACTCCTTCCCATTCCAATCCTGAGACCCTTCCTACAGCATGTGATGTGATATCTCAATGCTTCTAATACCAAACCTGAGACCCGTCCTATAACATGAGATGGGATATCCAACTCCTTCCCGTTCCAAACCTGAGACCCTTCCTATAGCATGAGATGTGATATCCAACTCCTTCCCATCCCAATCCTGAGACACTTCCGATTGCAGAGATGTGATATCTCAATGCTTATACCAAACCTGAGACTCTTCCTATAACATGAGATGTGATATCCAACTCCTTCCCGTTCCAAACCTGAGACCCTTCCTATAGCATGAGATGTGATATCCAACTCCTTCCCATTCCAATCCTGAGACCCTTCTGATAGCATGAGATGTGATATCTCAATGCTTCTAATACCAAACCTGAGATCCTTCTTATAACATGTGATGTGATATCCAAATCCTTCCCCTTCCAAACCTGAGACCCTCCCTTTAGCATGAGAAGTGATATCCAACTCCTTCCCATTCCAATCCTGAGACCCTTATGATAGCATGAGATGTGATATCTCAATGCCTCTAATACCAAACCTGAGATACTTCCGATAGCATGAGATGTGATATCTCAATGATTCTAATACCAAACCTGAGATCCTTCCTATAACATGCGATGTGATATCCAAATCCTTCCCCTTCCAAACCTGAGACCCTCCCTTTAGCATGAGATGTGATATCCAACTCCTTCCCATTCCAATCCTGAGACCCTTCTGATAGCATGAGATGTGATACCTCAATGCCTCTAATACCAAACCTGAGATCCTACCTCTAACATGAAATGTGATATCCAACTCCTTCCCTTACCAAACCTGAGATCCTTCCTATAACATGCGATGTGATATCCAAATCCTTCCCCTTCCAAACCTGAGACCCTCCCTATAGCATGAGATGTGATATCCAAGTCTGTCCCATTCCAATCCTGAGACCCTTCCTATAGCATGAGATGTGATATCTCAATGCTTATTCCAAACCTGAGACCCTTCCTATGGCATGAGATGTCATATACAACTCCTTCCCATTCCAATCCTGAGACCCTTCCTATAGCATGAGATGTGATATCTCTATGCTTATACCAAACCTGAGACCGTTCCTATAGCATGAGATGTGATAGCCAACTTCTTCCCATTCCAATCCTGAGACCCTTCCTATAACATGAGATGTGATGTCGCAATGCTTCTAATACCAAACCTGAGATCTTTCCTATAACATGAGATGTGATATCCAACACCTTCCCATTCCAATCCTGAGACCCTTCCTATAGCATGAGATGTGATATCTCAATGCTTATACCAAACGTGAGACCCTTCCTATAGCTTGAGATGTGATATCCAACTCCTTCCGATTCCAATCCTGAGACCCTTCCTATAGCATGAGATGTGATATCTCAATGCTTATACCAAACGTGAGACCCTTCCTATAACATGAGATGTGATATCTTAATGCCTCTAATACCAAACCTGAGATCCTTCCTCTAACATGAAATGTGATATCCAACTCCTTCCCCTTCCAAACCTGAGAGCCTTCCTATAGCATGAGATATGATATCCAAGTCCTTCCCATTCCAATCCTGGGACCCTTCCTATAACATGAGATGTGATATCCAACTCCTTCCCATTCCAATCTGAGACCCTTCCTATAGCATGAGATGGGATATCCAACTCCTTCCAAATCAAATCCTGATACCCTTCCGATAGCATGAGATGTGATATCCCAATGTTTCTACCAAACCTGAGACCCATACTATGGCATGAGTTGTGATATCAAACCCCTTCCCATTCCAATCCTGAGACCCATCCTATAGCTTGAGATATCCAACTCCTTCCCATTCCAATTCTGAGACCCTTCCTATACCATGAGACTTGATATCTCAATGCTTCTAATACCAAACCTGAGACCCTTCCTATAGCATGAGATGTGATATCTCAATGCTTCTAATACCAAACCTGAGATCCTTCCGATAACATGAGATGTGATATCCAAATCCTTCCCCTTCCAAACCTGAGACCCTCCCTTTAGCATGAGATGTGATATCCAACTCCTTCCCATTCCCATCCTGAGACCCTTCTGATAGCATGAGCTGTGATATCTCAATGCCTCCAATACCAAACCTGAGATCCTACCTCTAACATGAAATGTGATATCCACATCCTTCCCCTTCCAAACCTGAGACCCTCCCTTTAGCATGAGATGTGATATCCAACTCCGTCCCATTCCAATCCTGAGACCCTTCCGATAACATGAGATGTGATATCTCAATGCTTCTAATACCAAACCTGTGATCCTTCCTATAACAAGAGATGTGATATCCAAATCCTTCCCCTTCCAAACCTGAGACCCTCCCTTTAGCATGAGATGTGATATCCAACTCCTTCCCATTCCAATCCTGAGACCCTTCTGATAGCATGAGATGTGATATCTCAATGCCTCTAATACCAAACCACCAAACCTGAGATCCTTCCGATAGCATGAGATGTGATATCTCAATGCTTCTAATACCAAACCTGAGATCCTTCCTATAACATGAGACGTGATATCCAAATCCTTCCCCTTCCAAACCTGAGACCCTCCCTTTAGCATGAGATGTGATATCCAACTCCTTCCCATTCCAATCCTGAGACCCTTCTGATAGCATGAGATGTGATATCTCAATGCCTCTAATACCAAACCTGAGATCCTACCTCTAACATGAAATGTGATATCCAACTCTTTCCCCTTCCAAACCTGAGAGCCTTCCTATAGCATGAGATGTGATATCCGACTCCTTCCCGTTCCAATCCTGAGACCCTTCCGATAGCATGAGATGTGATATCTCAATGCTTCTAATACCAAACCTGAGATCCTTCTTATAACATGTGATGTGATATCCAAATCCTTCCCCTTCCAAACCTGAGACCCTCCCTTTAGCATGAGATGTGATATCCAACTCCTTCCCATTCCAATCCTGAGACCCTTATGATAGATAGCATGAGATGTGATATCTCAATGCCTCTAATACCAAACCTGAGATCCTTCCTATAACATGAGATGTGATATCCAAATCCTTCCCCTTCCAAACCTGAGACCCTCCCTTTAGCATGAGATGTGATATCCAACTCCTTCCCATTCCAATACTGAGACCCTTCCGATAGCATGAGATGTGATATCTCAATGCTTCTAATACCAAACCTGTGATCCTTCCTATAACAAGAGATGTGATATCCAAATCCTTCCCCTTCCAAACCTGAGACCCTCCCTTTAGCATGAGATGTGATATCTCAATGCCTCTAATACCAAACCTGAGATCCTTCCGATAGCATGAGATGTGATATCTCAATGCTTCTAATACCAAACCTGAGATCCTTCCTATAACATGAGACGTGATATCCAAATCCTTCCCCTTCCAAACCTGAGACCCTCCCTTTAGCATGAGATGTGATATCCAACTCCTTCCCATTCCAATCCTTAGACCCTTCTGATAGCATGATATGTGATATCTCAATGCCTCTAATACCAAACCTGAGATCCTACCTCTAACATGAAATGTGATATCCAACTTCTTCCCCTTCCAAACCTGAGAGCCTTCCTATAGCATGAGATGTGATATCCAAGTCCTTCCCATTCCAATCCTGAGACCCTTCCTATAACATGAGATGTGATATCCAACTCCTTCCAAATCCAATCCTGATACCCTTCCGATAGCATGAGATGTGATATCCCAATGCTTCTACAAAACCTGAGACCCATACATGGCATGAGATGTGATATCAAACTCCTTCCCATTCCAATCCTGAGACACTTCCTATAGCATCAGATGTGATATCTCAATGCTTCTAATACCAAACCTGAGACTCTTCCTATAACATGAGATGGGATATCCAACTCCTTCCCATTCCAATCCTGAGACCCTTCCGATAGCAGAGATGTGATATCTCAATGCTTATACCAAACCTGAGACCCTTCCTATGGCATGAGATGTCATATACAACTCCTTCCCATTCCAATCCTGAGACCCTTCCTATAGCATGAGATGTGATATCTCAATGCTTCTAATACCAAACCTGAGATCCTTCCTATAACATGAGATGTGATATCCAACTCCTTCCCATTCCAATCCTGAGACCCTTCCTATAGCATGAGATGTGACATCTCAATGCTTATACCAAACCTGAGACCCTTCCTATAGCATGAAATGTGATATCCAACTCCTTCCCATTCCAATCCTGAGACCCTTCCTATAGCATGAGATGTGATATCTCAATGCCTCTAATACCAAACCGGAGATCCTTCCTCTAACATGAAATGTGATATCCAACTCCTTCCCTTTCCAAACCTGAGAGCCTACCTATAGCATGAGATGTGATATTCAAGTCCTTCCCATTCCAATCCTTAGACCCTTCCTACAGCATGCAATATGATATCTCAATGATTCTAATAACAAACCTGAGACCCGTCCTATAACATGAGATGGGATATCCAACTCCTTCCCATTCCAATCCTGAGACACTTCCGATAGCAGAGATGTGATATCTCAATGCTTATACCAAACCTGAGACCCTTCCTATAGCATGAGATGTAATATCCAACTCCTTCCCATTCCAATCCTGAGACCCTTCCTACAGCATGCGATGTGATATCTCAATGCTTCTAATACCAAACCTGAGACCCGTCCTATAACATGAGATGGGATATCCAACTCCTTCCCGTTCCAAACCTGAGACCCTTCCTATAGCATGAGATGTGATATCCAACTCCTTCCCATCCCAATCCTGAGACACTTCCGATTGCAGAGATGTGATATCTCAATGCTTATACCAAACCTGAGACTCTTCCTATAACATGAGATGTGATATCCAACTCCTTCCCGTTCCAAACCTAAGACCCTTCCTATAGCATGAGATGTGATATCCAACTCCCTCCCATTCCAATCCTGAGACCCTTCTGATAGCATGAGATGTGATATCTCAATGCTTCTAATACCAAACCTGAGATCCTTCTTATAACATGTGATGTGATATCCAAATCCTTCCCCTTCCAAACCTGAGACCCTCCCTTTAGCATGAGAAGTGATATCCAACTCCTTCCCATTCCAATCCTGAGACCCTTATGATAGCATGAGATGTGATATCTCAATGCCTCTAATACCAAACCTGAGATACTTCCGATAGCATGAGATGTGATATCTCAATGATTCTAATACCAAACCTGAGATCCTTCCTATAACATGCGATGTGATATCCAAATCCTTCCCCTTCCAAACCTGAGACCCTCCCTTTAGCATGAGATGTGATATCCAACTCCTTCCCATTCCAATCCTGAGACCCTTCCTATAGCTTGAGAAGTGATATCTAACTCCTTCCCATTCCAATTCTGAGACCCGTCCTATACCATGAGATGTGATATCTCAATGCTTCTAATACAAAACCTGAGACCCTTCCTATAACGAGATGGGATATCCAACTCCTTCCCATTCCAATCCTGAGACCCTTCCGATAGCAGAGATGTGATATCTCAATGCTTATACCAAACCTGAGACCCTACCTATGGCATGAGATGTCATATACAACTCCTTCCGATTCCAAACCTGAGACCCTTCCTATAGCATGAGATGGGATATCTCAATGCTAATACCAAACCTGAGACCCTTCCTATAGCATGAGATGTGATATCCAACTCCTTCCCATTCCAATCCTGAGACCCTTACTATAGCTTGAGATGTGATATCCAACTCCTTCCAATTCCAATCCTGAGACCCTTCCGATAGCAGAGATGTGATATCTCAATGCTTATACCAAACCTGAGACCCTACCTATGGCATGAGATGTCATATACAACTCCTTCCCATTCCAATCCTGAGACCCTTCTGATAGCATGAGATGTGATATCTCAATGCCTCTAATACCAAACCTGAGATCCTTCCGATAGCATGAGATGTGATATCTCAGTGCTTCTAATACCAAACCTGAGATCCTTCCTATAACATGAGATGTGATATCCAAATCCTTCCCCTTCCAAACCTGAGACCCTCCCTTTAGCATGAGATGTGATATCCAACTCCTTCCCATTCCAATCCTGAGACCCTTCTGATAGCATGAGATGTGATATCTCAATGCCTCTAATACCAAACCTGAGATCCTACCTCTAACATGAAATGTGATATCCAACTCCTTCCCCTTCCAAACCTGAGAGCCTTCCTATAGCATGAGATGTGATATCCAAGTCCTTCCCATTCCAATCCTGAGACCCTTCCTATAACATGAGATGTGATATCCAACTCCTTCCAAATCCAATCCTGATACCCTTCCGATAGCATGAGATGTGATATCCCAATGCTTCTACAAAACCTGAGACCCATACATGGCATGAGATGTGATATCAAACTCCTTCCCATTCCAATCCTGAGACACTTCCTATAGCATGAGATGGGATATCCAACTCCTTCCCATTCCAATCCTGAGACCCTTCCGATAGCAGAGATGTGATATCTCAATGCTTATACCAAACCTGAGACCCTTCCTATGGCATGAGATGTCATATACAACTCCTTCCCATTCCAATCCTGAGACCCTTCCTATAGCATGAGATGTGATATCTCAATGCTTCTAATACCAAACCTGAGATCCTTCCTATAACATGAGATGTGATATCCAACTCCTTCCCATTCCAATCCTGAGACCCTTCCTATAGCATGAGATGTGACATCTCAATGCTTATCCCACACCTGAGACCCTTCCTATAGCATGAGATGTGATATCCAACTCCTTCCCATTCCAATCCTGAGACCCTTCCTATAGCATGAGATGTGATATCTCAATGCCACTAATACCAAACCTGAGATCCTTCCTCTAACATGAAATGTGATATCCAACTCCTTCCCTTTCCAAACCTGAGAGCCTACCTATAGCATGAGATGTGATATTCAAGTCCTTCCCATTCCAATCCTTAGACCCTTCCTACAGCATGCAATATGATATCTCAATGATTCTAATAACAAACCTGAGACCCGTCCTATAACATGAGATGGGATATCCAACTCCTTCCCATTCCAATCCTGAGACACTTCCGATAGCAGAGATGTGATATCTCAATGCTTATACCAAACCTGAGACCCTTCCTATAGCATGAGATGTAATATCCAACTCCTTCCCATTCCAATCCTGAGACCCTTCCTACAGCATGCGATGTGATATCTCAATGCTTCTAATACCAAACCTGAGACCCGTCCTATAACATGAGATGGGATATCCAACTCCTTCCCGTTCCAAACCTGAGACCCTTCCTATAGCATGAGATGTGATATCCAACTCCTTCCCATCCCAATCCTGAGACACTTCCGATTGCAGAGATGTGATATCTCAATGCATATACCAAACCTGAGACTCTTCCTATAACATGAGATGTGATATCCAACTCCTTCCCGTTCCAAACCTGAGACCCTTCCTATAGCATGAGATGTGATATCCAACTCCTTCCCATTCCAATCCTGAGACCCTTCTGATAGCATGAGATGTGATATCTCAATGCTTCTAATACCAAACCTGAGATCCTTCTTATAACATGTGATGTGATATCCAAATCCTTCCCCTTCCAAACCTGAGACCCTCCCTTTAGCATGAGAAGTGATATCCAACTCCTTCCCATTCCAATCCTGAGACCCTTATGATAGCATGAGATGTGATATCTCAATGCCTCTAATACCAAACCTGAGATACTTCCGATAGCATGAGATGTGATATCTCAATGATTCTAATACCAAACCTGAGATCCTTCCTATAACATGCGATGTGATATCCAAATCCTTCCCCTTCCAAACCTGAGACCCTCCCTTTAGCATGAGATGTGATATCCAACTCCTTCCCATTCCAATCCTGAGACCCTTCTGATAGCATGAGATGTGATACCTCAATGCCTCTAATACCAAACCTGAGATCCTACCTCTAACATGAAATGTGATATCCAACTCCTTCCCTTACCAAACCTGAGATCCTTCCTATAACATGCGATGTGATATCCAAATCCTTCCCCTTCCAAACCTGAGACCCTCCCTATAGCATGAGATGTGATATCCAAGTCTGTCCCATTCCAATCCTGAGACCCTTCCTATAGCATGAGATGTGATATCTCAATGCTTATTCCAAACCTGAGACCCTTCCTATGGCATGAGATGTCATATACAACTCCTTCCCATTCCAATCCTGAGACCCTTCCTATAGCATGAGATGTGATATCTCTATGCTTATACCAAACCTGAGACCGTTCCTATAGCATGAGATGTGATAGCCAACTTCTTCCCGTTCCAAACCTGAGACCCTTCCTATAGCATGAGATGTGATATCCAACTCCTTCCCATTCCAATCCTGAGACCCTTCTGATAGCATGAGATGTGATATCTCAATGCTTCTAATACCAAACCTGAGATCCTTCTTATAACATGTGATGTGATATCCAAATCCTTCCCCTTCCAAACCTTAGACCCTCCCTTTAGCATGAGAAGTGATATCCAACTCCTTCCTATTCCAATCCTGAGACCCTTGTGATAGCATGAGATGTGATATCTCAATGCCTCTAATACCAAACCTGAGATACTTCCGATAGCATGAGATGTGATATCTCAATGATTCTAATACCAAACCTGAGATCCTTCCTATAACATGCGATGTGATATCCAAATCCTTCCCCTCCCAAACCTGAGACCCTCCCTTTAGCATGAGATGTGATATCCAACTCCTTCCCATTCCAATCCTGAGACCCTTCTGATAGCATGAGATGTGATACCTCAATGCCTCTAATACCAAACCTGAGATCCTAGCTCTAACATGAAATGTGATATCCAACTCCTTCCCTTACCAAACCTGAGATCCTTCCTATAACATGCGATGTGATATCCAAATCCTTCCCCTTCCAAACCTGAGACCCTCCCTATAGCATGAGATGTGATATCCAAGTCCGTCCCATTCCAATCCTGAGACCCTTCCTATAGCATGAGATGTGATATCTCAATGCTTATTCCAAACCTGAGACCCTTCCTATGGCATGAGATGTCATATACAACTCCTTCCCATTCCAATCCTGAGACCCTTCCTATAGCATGAGATGTGATATCTCAATGCTTATACCAAACCTGAGACCCTTCCTATAGCATGAGATGTGATAGCCAACTTCTTCCCATTCCAATCCTGAGACCCTTCCTATAACATGAGATGTGATGTCGCAATGCTTCTAATACCAAACCTGAGATCCTACCTCTAACATGAAATGTGATATCCAACTCCTTCCCTTACCAAACCTGAGATCCTTCCTATAACATGCGATGTGATATCCAAATCCTTCCCCTTCCAAACCTGAGACCCTCCCTATAGCATGAGATGTGATATCCAAGTCCGTCCCATTCCAATCCTGAGACCCTTCCTATAGCATGAGATGTGATATCTCAATGCTTATTCCAAACCTGAGACCCTTCCTATGGCATGAGATGTCATATACAACTCCTTCCCATTCCAATCCTGAGACCCTTCCTATAGCATGAGATGTGATATCTCAATGCTTATACCCAACGTGAGACCCTTCCTATAGCTTGAGATGTGATATCCAACTCCTTCCCATTCCAATCCTGAGACCCTTCCTATAGCATGAGATGTGATATCTCAATGCTTATACCAAACGTGAGACCCTTCCTATAACATGAGATGTGATATCTTAATGCCTCTAATACCAAACCTGAGATCCTTCCTCTAACATGAAATGTCATATCCAACTCCTTCCCCTTCCAAACCTGAGAGCCTTCATATAGCATGAGATATGATATCCAAGTCCTTCCCATTCCAATCCTGGGACCCTTCCTATAACATGAGATGTGATATCCAACTCCTTCCCATTCCAACC
The DNA here is from genome assembly GCF_040938575.1 of Ambystoma mexicanum. Lineage (NCBI taxonomy): Eukaryota > Metazoa > Chordata > Amphibia > Caudata > Ambystomatidae > Ambystoma > Ambystoma mexicanum. Next base: position 573,819,321 of record NC_090932.1, on the reverse strand, counting down.
TGAGACCCTTCCTATAGCATGAGATGGGATATGTAACTCCTTTCAAATCAAATCCTGATACCCTTCCGATAGCATGAGATGTGATATCCCAATGTTTCTACCAAACCTGAGACCCACACTATGGCATGAGTTGTGATATCAAACCCCTTCCCATTCCAATCCTGAGACCCTTCCTATAGCTTGAGATATCCAACTCCTTCCCATTCCAATTCTGAGACCCTTCCTATACCATGAGACTTGATATCTCAATGCTTCTAATACCAAACCTGAGACCCTTCCTATAGCATGAGATGTGATATCTCAATGCTTCTAATACCAAACCTGAGATCCTTCCGATAACATGAGATGTGATATCCAAATCCTTCCCCTTCCAAACCTGAGACCCTCCCTTTAGCATGAGATGTGATATCCAACTCCTTCCCATTCCCATCCTGAGACCCTTCTGATAGCATGAGATGTGATATCTCAATGCCTCCAATACCAAACCTGAGATCCTACCTCTAACATGAAATGTGATATCCACATCCTTCCCCTTCCAAACCTGAGACCCTCCCTTTAGCATGAGATGTGATATCCAACTCCGTCCCATTCCAATCCTGAGACCCTTCCGATAGCATGAGATGTGATATCTCAATGCTTCTAATACCAAACCTGTGATCCTTCCTATAACAAGAGATGTGATATCCAAATCCTTCCCCTTCCAAACCTGAGACCCTCCCTTTAGCATGAGATGTGATATCTCAATGCCTCTAATACCAAACCACCAAACCTGAGATCCTTCCGATAGCATGAGATGTGATATCTCAATGCTTCTAATACCAAACCTGAGATCCTTCCTATAACATGAGACGTGATATCCAAATCCTTCCCCTTCCAAACCTGAGACCCTCCCTTTAGCATGAGATGTGATATCCAACTCCTTCCCATTCCAATCCTGAGACCCTTCTGATAGCATGAGATGTGATATCTCAATGCCTCTAATACCAAACCTGAGATCCTACCTCTAACATGAAATGTGATATCCAACTCTTTCCCCTTCCAAACCTGAGAGCCTTCCTATAGCATGAGATGTGATATCCGACTCCTTACCGTTCCAATCCTGAGACCCTTCCGATAGCATGAGATGTGATATCTCAATGCTTCTAATACCAAACCTGAGATCCTTCTTATAACATGTGATGTGATATCCAAATCCTTCCCCTTCCAAACCTGAGACCCTCCCTTTAGCATGAGATGTGATATCCAACTCCTTCCCATTCCAATCCTGAGACCCTTATGATAGATAGCATGAGATGTGATATCTCAATGCCTCTAATACCAAACCTGAGATCCTTCCTATAACATGAGATGTGATATCCAAATCCTTCCCCTTCCAAACCTGAGACCCTCCCTTTAGCATGAGATGTGATATCCAACTCCTTCCCATTCCAATCCTGAGACCCTTCCGATAGCATGAGATGTGATATCTCAATGCTTCTAATACCAAACCTGTGATCCTTCCTATAACAAGAGATGTGATATCCAAATCCTTCCCCTTCCAAACCTGAGACCCTCCCTTTAGCATGAGATGTGATATCCAAGTCCTTCCCATTCCAATCCTGAGACCCTTCCTATAACATGAGATCGGATATCCAACTCCTTCCAAATCCAATCCTGATACCCTTCCGATAGCATGAGATGTGATATCCCAATGCTTCTACAAAACCTGAGACCCATACATGGCATGAGATGTGATATCAAACTCCTTCCCATTCCAATCCTGAGACACTTCCTATAGCATCAGATGTGATATCTCAATGCTTCTAATACCAAACCTGAGACTCTTCCTATAACATGAGATCGGATATCCAACTCCTTCCCATTCCAATCCTGAGACCCTTCCGATAGCATGAGATGTGATATCTCAATGCTTCTAATACCAAACCTGTGATCCTTCCTATAACAAGAGATGTGATATCCAAATCCTTCCCCTTCCAAACCTGAGACCCTCCCTTTAGCATGAGATGTGATATCTCAATGCCTCTAATACCAAACCTGAGATCCTTCCGATAGCATGAGATGTGATATCTCAATGCTTCTAATACCAAACCTGAGATCCTTCCTATAACATGAGACGTGATATCCAAATCCTTCCCCTTCCAAACCTGAGACCCTCCCTTTAGCATGAGATGTGATATCCAACTCCTTCCCATTCCAATCCTGAGACCCTTCTGATAGCATGATATGTGATATCTCAATGCCTCTAATACCAAACCTGAGATCCTACCTCTAACATGAAATGTGATATCCAACTCCTTCCCCTTCCAAACCTGAGAGCCTTCCTATAGCATGAGATGTGATATCCAAGTCCTTCCCATTCCAATCCTGAGACCCTTCCTATAACATGAGATCGGATATCCAACTCCTTCCAAATCCAATCCTGATACCCTTCCGATAGCATGAGATGTGATATCCCAATGCTTCTACAAAACCTGAGACCCATACATGGCATGAGATGTGATATCAAACTCCTTCCCATTCCAATCCTGAGACACTTCCTATAGCATCAGATGTGATATCTCAATGCTTCTAATACCAAACCTGAGACTCTTCCTATAACATGAGATCGGATATCCAACTCCTTCCCATTCCAATCCTGAGACCCTTCCGATAGCAGAGATGTGATATCTCAATGCTTATACCAAACCTGAGACCCTTCCTATGGCATGAGATGTCATATACAACTCCTTCCCATTCCAATCCTGAGACCCTTCCTATAGCATGAGATGTGATATCTCAATGCTTCTAATACCAAACCTGAGATCCTTCCTATAACATGAGATGTGATATCCAACTCCTTCCCATTCCAATCCTGAGACCCTTCCTATAGCATGAGATGTGACATCTCAATGCTTATACCAAACCTGAGACCCTTCCTATAGCATGAAATGTGAAATCCAACTCCTTCCCATTCCAATCCTGAGACCCTTCCTATAGCATGAGATGTGATATCTCAATGCCTCTAATACCAAACCTGAGATCCTTCCTCTAACATGAAATGTGATATCCAACTCCTTCCCTTTCCAAACCTGAGAGCCTACCTATAGCATGAGATGTGATATTCAAGTCCTTCCCATTCCAATCCTTAGACCCTTCCTACAGCATGCAATATGATATCTCAATGTATTTTGAGCTCCTTTTGGCGTTCTAAGCGCGTTTTCTGCGCTTAACCCAAAATGGTGGCCTGGCTCCCAAAATGGCCAGACCACGAGGCTCCTTTGTCCTGTCCGCTGACCGTCTTGCTCCCTTCAACTTCCCCAGGTCGAGCCGACCCGGGGCCTTCCTTATTTGGGCATGTACTTTCCCGCGAAACACAGATGCTTTCGCGGGCTTCTACATGTCTTGTGTATGCCTCCAGGGTGTGGGCTGGGATGTCTGGTCCCAATACACATCCTGGGTGCCAGAGAGTCTAGGGTAGTGTGAATGCCTGGGACCACCGTGGTCCGTGATTGGTCCACGAATGGTGTGAGTGTTGATGAGCGGATCTCCCATTGGGTCCCCTCCGTTTTGGCGCGAAGGGAACCGTGGATAAGAGGGGGCTGGAAACACCACTACCATGTCGATCTCCTGAGTTCTCACGAACGAAGTAATACAGGAGCCAAGTATCCTGCAACCAAGAGGCTGGACCGAGGAATCGCTGGTGACCCGCTGAAGGACTCCTCCTCTGCACTGCTGTCGCCTTGTGAAACCCTTTTCACCTTTGATCGAACCAGAAGGCCTGTACTGGTACTTCGACCCTTGGAATAGCGGGAACAGCTATTCTCGGCATCTTCACCATCTCCTGCCAGTAAGCCTTCGGAAGCTTCTCTGGGCCATCCAGTTGACTGACCAGCTTACCCGGGAGCCTTGCTCTGTAACCGCCGCCAGGTTGTGTAGTATTTCGAGTCCTTGTCACTCTCACACGCTTCGTACACTTGGCGTTCCCAGGTCGGAAGTGAGTAGTGTACATTTGGCTCAGATACACACAGCCGCTCCGTTGCCCTGCTGTGGTGACAAAACTGTGCAGGTTTCTTCGATTGGGACGTCTTTTTACTCAACACGACGACGAGGCGTTCCCTGCTCTTCTGAACCTGCCAGCTGCTGAAACTGACGCGGAGAAGCCTGGGTCTGCTTGCATCGGGGACCGGTGAGTAGTATAGCTAGGATCTGGTCGCCCTCCTGCAGGAGCCCATTGCTTTTCCCCGCTGTGTAAAACAGCACCCGTTTGTCCGTACTCGCGCTCTGCTTCTGCCCACTGTGGAGGCTGCGCTTGAGTCGCGGAACTTGTTCTTCTTCTGTATGCACTAAACTGAACTGCCTGACTTCCTTCGAAGAGCTTCTCCTTTTGCCCGTTGGCACCAGCGCGTGCAGGTACTTTGAGCACAAGCCTCCACTCTTCGCAGGGCTCGGACTTCCATCTAGTTAGGTGTCTCTGAAGGCGAACTGAGTCTAAAGCATTGTATCGCACTGCCTGTTTTCCTTCCCTTTCAGGTGGACTACACATTTCGTGCATATAACGCTTGCGACTGTCGTATTTGTATATATATTGTGTTGATATGGTATGTGTTGGTTTAATATTGTGATATTGTGATTTTCTCGCTACGGTCATTGTTTTAAAGGCCTTAAAATAAACGTGTATATATTTTTTATATAACACCTGTTTGGAGTAGTTTGTAAGTGATCTTGTTTTGTGTGCTCATTGCGGGCTTTCAGTCACCCTCACCCCTCTTGAGACCTAGTCTTGACCGCCGCGATCGCTACCTTGATTGGTCTGGCTCGTCCAGAGGTTACCCTGTTCCAAGTAATTAGGTTGGCCTTCTGAACTTCTGCGCCACCAGGACAGAGTTCAGAAATCCGTCTTAACACATCTCATGTTATAGGACGGGTCTCAGGTTTGTTATTAGAATCATTGAGATATCATATTGCATGCTGTAGGAAGGGCCTAAGGATTGGAATGGGAAGGACTTGGATATCACATCTCATGCTATAGATAGGCTCTCAGGTTTGGAAAGGGAAGGAGTTGGATATCACATTTCATGTTAGAGGAAGGATCTCAGGTTTGGTATTAGAGGCATTGAGATATCTTATCTCATGCTATAGGAAGGGTCTCAGGTTGGAATGGGAAGGAGTTGGATATCACATCTCATGTTATAGGAAGGCTCTCAGGTTTGGAAGGGGAAAGAGTTGGATATCACATTTCATGTTAGAGGTAGGATCTCAGGTTTGGTATTAGAGGCATTGAGATATCACATCTCACGCTATCAGAAGGGTCTCAGGATTGGAACGGGAAGGAGTTGGATATCACATCTCATGCTAAAGGGAGAGTCTCAGGTTTGGAAGGGGAAGGATTTGGATATCACATCTCATGTTATCGGAAGGATCTCATGTTTGGTATTAGAAGTATTGAGATATCACATCTCATGCTATCAGAAGGGTCTCAGGATTGGAATGGGAAGGAGTTGGATATCACATCTCATGTTATAGGAAGGATCTCAGGTTTGGTATTAGAAGCATTGAGATATCACATCTCATGCTATCGGAAGGATCTCAGGTTTGGTATTAGAAACATTGAGATATCACATCTCATGCTATCAGAAGGGTCTCAGGATTGGAATGGGAAGGATTTGGATATCACATCTCATGTTATCGGAAGGATCTCAGGTTTGGTATTAGAAGTATTGAGATATCACATCTCATGCTATAGGAAGGGTCTCAGGATTGGAATGGGAAGGAGTTGGATATCACATCTCATGCTAAAGGAAGGGTCTCAGGTTTGGTAGAAGCATTGAGATATCACATCTCATGCTATAGGAAGGGTCTTAGGATTGGAATGGGAAGGATTTAGATATCACATATCATGCTATAGGGAGGGTTTCAGTTTTGATATTAGAAGCATTGAGATATCACATCTCATGCTATCGGAAGTGTCTCAGGATTGGAATGGGAAGGAGCTGGATATCACATCTCATGCTAAAGGAAGGGTCTCAGGTTTGGAACGGGAAGGAGTTGGATATCCGATCTCATGTTATAGGAAGGGTCTCAGGTTAGGTATAAGCATTGAGATATCACATCTCTGCTATCGGAAGTGTCTCAGGATTGGAATGGGAAGGAATTGGATATCCCATCTCACGTTATAGGACGGGTCTCAGGATTGTTATTAGAATCATTGAGATATCATATTGCATGCTGTAGGAAGGGTCTAAGGATTGGAATGGGAAGGACTTGGGTATCACATCTCATGCTATAGGAAGGGTCTCAGGTTTGGTATAAGCATTGAGATATCAAATCTCATGCTATAGGAAGGGTCTCAGGATTGGAATGGAAGGAGTTGGATATCACATCTCATGTTATAGGAAGGATCTCAGGTTTGGTATTAGAAGCATTGAGACATCACATCTCATGCTATAGGAAGGGTCTCAGGATTGGAATGGGAAGGAGTTGGATATCACATCTCATGCTATAGGAAGGGTCTCAGGTTTGGTATAAGCATTGCGATATCACATCTCATGCTATAGGAAGGGTCTCAGGATTGGAATGGGAAGGAGTTGTATATGACATCTCATGCCGTAGGAAGGGTCTCAGGTTCGGTATAAGCATTGAGATATCACATCTCTGCTATCGGAAGGGTCTCAGGATTGGAATGGGAAGGAGTTGGATATCCCATCTCATGTTATAGGAAGAGTCTCAGGTTTGGTATTAGAAGCATTGAGATATCACATCTCATGCTATAGGAAGTGTCTCAGGATTGGAATGGGAAGGACTTGGATATCACATCTCATGCTATAGGGAGGGTCTCAAGTTTGATATTAGAAGCATTGAGATATCACATCTCATGCTATAGGAAGGGTCTCAGGATTGGAATGGGAAGGAGTTGGATATCACATCTCATGCTATAGGAAGGGTCTCAGGTTTGGTATAAGCAGTGAGATATCACATCTCATGCTATAGGAAGTGTCTCAGTATTGGAATGGGAAGGAGTTGGATATCACATCTCATGTTATAGGAAGGATTTCAGGTTTGGTATAAGCATTGAGATATCACATCTCTGCTATCGGAAGGGTCTCAGGATTAGAATGGTAAGGAGTTGGATATTCCCATCTCATGTTATAGGAAGGGTCTCAGGTTAGGTATAAGCATTGAGATATCACATCTCTGCTATCGGAAGTGTCTCAGGATTGGAATGGGAAGGAATTGGATATCCCATCTCACGTTATAGGACGGGTCTCAGGATTGTTATTAGAATCATTGAGATATCATATTGCATGCTGTAGGAAGGGTCTAAGGATTGGAATGGGAAGGACTTGGGTATCACATCTCATGCTATAGGAAGGGTCTCAGGTTTGGTATAAGCATTGAGATATCAAATCTCATGCTATAGGAAGGGTCTCAGGATTGGAATGGAAGGAGTTGGATATCACATCTCATGTTATAGGAAGGATCTCAGGTTTGGTATTAGAAGCATTGAGACATCACATCTCATGCTATAGGAAGGGTCTCAGGATTGGAATGGGAAGGAGTTGGATATCACATCTCATGCTATAGGAAGGGTCTCAGGTTTGGTATAAGCATTGCGATATCACATCTCATGCTATAGGAAGGGTCTCAGGATTGGAATGGGAAGGAGTTGTATATGACATCTCATGCCGTAGGAAGGGTCTCAGGTTCGGTATAAGCATTGAGATATCACATCTCTGCTATCGGAAGGGTCTCAGGATTGGAATGGGAAGGAGTTGGATATCCCATCTCATGTTATAGGAAGAGTCTCAGGTTTGGTATTAGAAGCATTGAGATATCACATCTCATGCTATAGGAAGTGTCTCAGGATTGGAATGGGAAGGACTTGGATATCACATCTCATGCTATAGGGAGGGTCTCAAGTTTGATATTAGAAGCATTGAGATATCACATCTCATGCTATAGGAAGGGTCTCAGGATTGGAATGGGAAGGAGTTGGATATCACATCTCATGCTATAGGAAGGGTCTCAGGTTTGGTATAAGCAGTGAGATATCACATCTCATGCTATAGGAAGTGTCTCAGTATTGGAATGGGAAGGAGTTGGATATCACATCTCATGTTATAGGAAGGATTTCAGGTTTGGTATAAGCATTGAGATATCACATCTCTGCTATCGGAAGGGTCTCAGGATTAGAATGGTAAGGAGTTGGATATTCCCATCTCATGTTATAGGAAGGGTCTCAGGTTTGGTATTAGAAGCATTGAGATATCACATCTCATGCTATAGGAAGGGTCTCAGGATTGGAATGGGAAGGACTTGGATATCCCATCTCATGCTATAGGGAGGGTCTCAGGATTGGAATGGGAAGGACTTAGATATCACATATCATTTTTGTTGGTCTCAGTTTTGATATTAGAAGCATTGAGATATCACATCTCATGCTATCGGAAGTGTCTCAGTATTGGAATGGGAAGGAGCTGGATATCACATCTAATGCTAAAGGAAGGGTCTCAGGTTTGGAACGGGAAGGAGTTGGATATCACATCTCATGCTATAGGAAGGGTCTCAGGTTTGGTATAAGCATTGAGATATCAAATCTCATGCTATAGGAAGGGTCTCAGGATTGGAATGGAAGGAGTTGGATATCACATCTCATGTTATAGGAAGGATCTCAGGTTTGGTATTAGAAGCATTGAGACATCACATCTCATGCTATAGGAAGGGTCTCAGGATTGGAATGGGAAGGAGTTGGATATCACATCTCATGCCGTAGGAAGGGTCTCAGGTTTGGTATAAGCATTGAGATATCACATCTCATGCTATAGGAAGTGTCTCAGGATTGGAATGGGAAGGACTTGGATATCACTTCTCATGCTATAGGGAGGGTCTCAAGTTTGATATTAGAAGCAATGAGATATCACATCTCATGCTATAGGAAGGGTCTCAGGATTGGAATGGGAAGGACTTAGATATCACATATCATTTTTGTTGGTCTCAGTTTTGATATTAGAAGCATTGAGATATCACATCTCATGCTATCGGAAGTGTCTCAGTATTGGAATGGGAAGGAGCTGGATATCACATCTCATGCTAAAGGAAGGGTCTCAGGTTTGGAACGGGAAGGAGTTGGATATCACATCTCATGTTATAGGAAGCGTCTCAGGTTTGGTATAAGCATTGAGATATCACATCTCTGCTATCGGAAGTGTCTCAGGATTGGAATGGGAAGGAGTTGGATATCCCATCTCATGTTATAGGACGGGTCTCAGGTTTGTTATTAGAATCATTGAGATATCATATTGCATGCTGTAGGAAGGGTCTAAGGATTGGAATGGGAAGGACTTGGATATCACATCTCATGCTATAGATAGGCTCTCAGGTTTGGAAAGGGAAGGAGTTGGATATCACATTTCATGTTAGAGGAAGGATCTCAGGTTTGGTATTAGAGGCATTGAGATATCACATCTCATGCTATAGGAAGGGTCTCAGGTTGGAATGGGAAGGAGTTGGATATCACATCTCATGTTATAGGAAGGCTCTCAGGTTTGGAAGGGGAAAGAGTTGGATATCACATTTCATGTTAGAGGTAGGATCTCAGGTTTGGTATCAGAGGCATTGAGATATCACATCTCATGCTATCAGAAGGGTCTCAGGATTGGAATGGGAAGGAGTTGGATATCACATCTCATGCTAAAGGGAGGGTCTCAGGTTTGGAAGGGGAAGGATTTGGATATCACATCTCATGTTATAGGAAGGATCTCAGGTTTGGCATTAGAAGCATTGAGATATCACATCTCATGCTATCGGAAGGATCTCAGGTTTGGTATTAGAAACATTGAGATATCACATTTCATGCTATCAGAAGGGTCTCAGGATTGGAATGGGAAGGATTTGGATATCACATCTCATGTTATCGGAAGGATCTCAGGTTTGGTATTAAAAGTATTGAGATATCACATCTCATGCTATAGGAAGGGTCTCAGGATTGGAATGGGAAGGAGTTGGATATCACATCTCATGCTAAAGGAAGGGTCTCAGGTTTGGTAGAAGCATTGAGATATCACATCTCATGCTATAGGAAGGGTCTTAGGATTGGAATGGGAAGGACTTAGATATCACATATCATGCTATAGGGAGGGTTTCAGTTTTGATATTAGAAGCATTGAGATATCACATCTCATGCTATCTGAAGTGTTTCAGGATTGGAATGGGAAGGAGCTGGATATCACATCTCATGCTAAAGGAAGGGTCTCAGGTTTGGAACGGGAAGGAGTTGGATATCCGATCTCATGTTATAGGAAGGGTCTCAGGTTTGGTATAAGCATTGAGATATCACATCTCTGCTATCGGAAGTGTCTCAGGATTGGAATGGGAAGGAATTGGATATCCCATCTCACGTTATAGGACGGGTCTCAGGATTGTTATTAGAATCATTGAGATATCATATTGCATGCTGTAGGAAGGGTCTAAGGATTGGAATGGGAAGGACTTGGGTATCACATCTCATGCTATAGGAAGGGTCTCAGGTTTGGTATAAGCATTGAGATATCAAATCTCATGCTATAGGAAGGGTCTCAGGATTGGAATGGAAGGAGTTGGATATCACATCTCATGTTATAGGAAGGATCTCAGGTTTGGTATTAGAAGCATTGAGACATCACATCTCATGCTATAGGAAGGGTCTCAGGATTGGAATGGGAAGGAGTTGGATATCACATCTCATGCTATAGGAAGGGTCTCAGGTTTGGTATAAGCATTGAGATATCACATCTCATGCTATAGGAAGGGTCTCAGGATTGGAATGGGAAGGAGTTGTATATGACATCTCATGCCGTAGGAAGGGTCTCAGGTTTGGTATAAGCATTGAGATATCACATCTCTGCTATCGGAAGGGTCTCAGGATTGGAATGGGAAGGAGTTGGATATCCCATCTCATGTTATAGGAAGAGTCTCAGGTTTGGTATTAGAAGCATTGAGATATCACATCTCATGCTATAGGAAGTGTCTCAGGATTGGAATGGGAAGGACTTGGATATCACATCTCATGCTATAGGGAGGGTCTCAAGTTTGATATTAGAAGCATTGAGATATCACATCTCATGCTATAGGAAGGGTCTCAGGATTGGAATGGGAAGGAGTTGGATATCACATCTCATGTTATAGGAAGGATCTCAGGTTTGGTATAAGCATTGAGATATCACATCTCTGCTATCGGAAGGGTCTCAGGATTAGAATGGTAAGGAGTTGGATATTCCCATCTCATGTTATAGGGAGGGTCTCAGGATTGGAATGGGAAAGACTTAGATATCACATCTCATGCTATAGGGAGGGTCTCAGGATTGGAATGGGAAGGACTTAGATATCACATATCATTTTTGTTGGTCTCAGTTTTGATATTAGAAGCATTGAGATATCACATCTCATGCTATCGGAAGTGTCTCAGTATTGGAATGGGAAGGAGCTGGATATCACATCTCATGCTAAAGGAAGGGTCTCAGGTTTGGAACGGGAAGGAGTTGGATATCACATCTCATGCTATAGGAAGGGTCTCAGGTTTGGTATAAGCATTGAGATATCAAATCTCATGCTATAGGAAGGGTCTCAGGATTGGAATGGAAGGAGTTGGATATCACATCTCATGTTATAGGAAGGATCTCAGGTTTGGTATTAGAAGCATTGAGACATCACATCTCATGCTATAGGAAGGGTCTCAGGATTGGAATGGGAAGGAGTTGGATATCACATCTCATGCTATAGGAAGGGTCTCAGGTTTGGTATAAGCATTGAGATATCACATCTCATGCTATAGGAAGGGTCTCAGGATTGGAATGGGAAGGAGTTGTATATGACATCTCATGCCGTAGGAAGGGTCTCAGGTTTGGTATAAGCATTGAGATATCACATCTCATGCTATAGGAAGTGTCTCAGGATTGGAATGGGAAGGACTTGGATATCACTTCTCATGCTATAGGGAGGGTCTCAAGTTTGATATTAGAAGCATTGAGATATCACATCTCATGCTATAGGAAGGGTCTCAGGATTGGAATGGGAAGGACTTAGATATCACATATCATTTTTGTTGGTCTCAGTTTTGATATTAGAAGCATTGAGATATCACATCTCATGCTATCGGAAGTGTCTCAGTATTGGAATGGGAAGGAGCTGGATATCACATCTCATGCTAAAGGAAGGGTCTCAGGTTTGGAACGGGAAGGAGTTGGATATCACATCTCATGTTATAGGAAGGGTCTCAGGTTTGGTATAAGCATTGAGATATCACATCTCTGCTATCGGAAGTGTCTCAGGATTGGAATGGGAAGGAGTTGGATATCCCATCTCATGTTATAGGACGGGTCTCAGGTTTGTTATTAGAATCATTGAGATATAATATTGCATGCTGTAGGAAGGGTCTAAGGATTGGAATGGGAAGGACTTGGATATCACATCTCATGCTATAGATAGGCTCTCAGGTTTGGAAAGGGAAGGAGTTGGATATCACATTTCATGTTACAGGAAGGATCTCAGGTTTGGTATTAGAGGCATTGAGATATCACATCTCATGCTATAGGAAGGGTCTCAGGTTGGAATGGGAAGGAGTTGGATATCACATCTCATGTTATAGGAAGGCTCTCAGGTTTGGAAGGGGAAAGAGTTGGATATCACATTTCATGTTAGAGGTAGGATCTCAGGTTTGGTATTAGAGGCATTGAGATATCACATCTCATGCTATCAGAAGGGTCTCAGGATTGGAATGGGAAGGAGTTGGATATCACATCTCATGCTAAAGGGAGGGTCTCAGGTTTGGAAGGGGAAGGATTTGGATATCACATCTCATGTTATCGGAAGGATCTCAGGTTTGGTATTAGAAGTATTGAGATATCACATCTCATGCTATCGGAAGGGTCTCAGGATTGGAATGGGAAGGAGTTGGATATCACATCTCATGCTAAAGGAAGGGTCTCAGGTTTGGTAGAAGCATTGAGATATCACATCTCATGCTATAGGAAGGGTCTTAGGATTGGAATGGGAAGGACTTAGATATCACATATCATGCTATAGGGAGGGTTTCAGTTTTGATATTAGAAGCATTGAGATATCACATCTCATGCTATCGGAAGTGTCTCAGGATTGGAATGGGAAGGAGCTGGATATCACATCTCATGCTAAAGGAAGGGTCTCAGGTTTGGAACGGGAAGGAGTAGGATATCCGATCTCATGTTATAGGAAGGGTCTCAGGTTTGGTATAAGCATTGAGATATCACATCTCTGCTATCGGAAGTGTCTCAGGATTGGAATGGGAAGGAATTGGATATCCCATCTCACGTTATAGGACGGGTCTCAGGATTGTTATTAGAATCATTGAGATATCATATTGCATGCTGTAGGAAGGGTCTAAGGATTGGAATGGGAAGGACTTGGGTATCACATCTCATGCTATAGGAAGGGTCTCAGGTTTGGCATAAGCATTGAGATATCAAATCTCATTCTATAGGAAGGGTCTCAGGATTGGAATGGAAGGAGTTGGATATCACATCTCATGTTATAGGAAGGATCTCAGGTTTGGTATTAGAAGCATTGAGACATCACATCTCATGCTATAGGAAGGGTCTCAGGATTGGAATGGGAAGGAGTTGGATATCACATATCATGCTATAGGAAGGGTCTCAGGTTTGGTATAAGCATTGAGATATCACATCTCATGCTATAGGAAGGGTCTCAGGATCGGAATGGGAAGGAGTTGTATATGACATCTCATGCCGTAGGAAGGGTCTCAGGTTTGGTATAAGCATTGAGATATCACATCTCTGCTATCGGAAGGGTCTCAGGATTTGAATGGGAAGGAGTTGGATATCCCATCTCATGTTATAGGAAGAGTCTCAGGTTTGGTATTAGAAGCATTGAGATATCACATCTCATGCTATAGGAAGTGTCTCAGGATTGGAATGGGAAGGACTTGGATATCACATCTCATGCTATAGGGAGGGTCTCAAGTTTGATATAAGAAGCATTGAGATATCACATCTCATGCTATAGGAAGGGTCTCAGGATTGGAATGGGAAGGAGTTGGATATCACATCTCATGCTATAGGAAGGGTCTCAGGTTTGGTATAAGCAGTGAGATATCACATCTCATGCTATAGGAAGTGTCTCAGTATTGGAATGGGAAGGAGTTGGATATCACATCTCATGTTATAGGAAGGATCTCAGGTTTGGTTTAAGCATTGAGATATCACATCTCTGCTATCGGAAGGGTCTCAGGATTGGAATGGTAAGGAGTTGGATATTCCCATCTCATGTTATAGGAAGGGTCTCAGGTTTGGTATTAGAAGCATTGAGATATCACATCTCATGCTATAGGAAGGGTCTCAGGATTGGAATGGGAAGGACTTGGATATCACATCTCATGCTATAGGGAGGGTCTCAAGTTTGATATTAGAAGCATTGAGATATCACATCTCATGATATCGGAAGGGTCTCAGGATTGGAATGGGAAGGAGTTGGATATCACATCTCAAGCTATAGGAAGGGTCTCAGGATTGGAATGGGAAGGAGTTTGATATCACATCTCATGCCATAGTATGGGTCTCAGGTTTGGTAGAAGCATTGGGATATCACATCTCATGCTATCGGAAGGGTATCAGGATTGGATTTGGAAGGAGTTGGATATCCCATCTCATGCTATAGGAAGGGTCTCAGGTTGGAATGGGAAGGAGTTGGATATCACATCTCATGTTATAGGAAGGGTCTCAGGATTGGAATGGGAAGGACTTGGATATCACATCTCATGCTATAGGAAGGCTCTCAGGTTTGGAAGGGGAGAGAGTTGGATATCACATTTCATGTTGGAGGTAGGATCTCAGGTTTGGTATTAGAGGCATTGAGATATCACATCTCATGCTATCAGAAGGGTCTCAGGATTGGAATGGGAAAGATTTGGATATCACATCTTGTTAGGAAAGATTTCGTAATTGTAGGTAATTTTCCTTCCATGTGGCAACCCCTAAACTTTTTGCTGTTGTTTTTCACCTTGTTCTTGACTTTGCCAGAGAAGTGCAGCCTTCTGCCGCACTCCTCTGGGCTTTCGCTCCTTTCTTACGGGGAAACTGACATGCCCTTAAGACAGTCAGTACCGGGGAACGCTGTTTCCCGTAGTTTCTTTTATCATGTTGCGGCTTTAGTGCAACATGACACAAGAGGGCACTGTAAGCTATGTTACAGCTCTCTTGGGTCTCTAGCCTTCTACAGGCCCTAGATACTCGTTTAGGATTGTATTTGATTGGTGCAAGTGATTCAGGGACGGGAATGGTGGCAGCGATCGTTTCTTTGTATTTTGAGCTCCTTTTGGCGTTCTAAGCGCGTTTTCTGCGCTTAACCCAAAATGGTGTCCTGGCTCCCAAAATGGCCAGACCACGAGGCTCCTTTGTCCTGTCCGCTGACCGTCTTGCTCCCTTCAACTTCCCCAGGTCGAGCCGACCCGGGGCCTTCCTTATTTGGGCATGTACTTTCCCGCGAAACACAGATGCTTTCGCGGGCTTCTACATGTCTTCTGTGTGCCTCCAGGGTGTGGGCTGGGATGTCTGGTCCCAATACACATCCTGGGTGCCAGAGAGTCTAGGGTAGTGTGAATGCCTGGGACCACCGTGGTCCGTGATTGGTCCACGAATGGTGTGAGTGTTGATGAGCGGATCTCCCATTGGGTCCCCTCCGTTTTGGCGCGAAGGGAACCGTGGATAAGAGGGGGCTGGAAACACCACTACCATGTCGATCTCCTGAGTTCTCACGAACGAAGGAATACAGGAGCCAAGTATCCTGCAACCAAGAGGCTGGACCGAGGAATCGCTGAAGGACTCCTCCTCTGCACTGCTGTCGCCTTGTGAAACCCTTTTCACCTTTGATCAAACCAGAAGGCCTGTACTGGTACTTCGACCCTTGGAATAGCGGGAACAGCTATTCTCGGCATCTTCACCATCTCCTGCCAGTAAGCCTTCGGAAGCGTCTCTGGGCCATCCAGTTGACTGACCAGCTTACCCGGGAGCCTTGCTCTGTAACCGCCGCCAGGTTGTGTAGTATTTCGAGTCCTTGTCACTCTCACACGCTTCGTACACTTGGCGTTCCCAGGTCGGAAGTGAGTAGTGTACATTTGGCTCAGATACACACGGCCGCTCCGTTGCCCTGCTGTGGTGACAAAACTGTGCAGGTTTCTTCGATTGGGACGTCTTTTTACTCAACACGACGACGAGGCGTTCCCTGCTCTTCTGAACCTGCCAGCTGCTGAAACTGACGCGGAGAAGCCTGGGTCTGCTTGCATCGGGGACCGGTGAGTAGTATAGCTAGGATCTGGTCGCCCTCCTGCAGGAGCCCATTGCTTTTCCCCGCTGTGTAAAACAGCACCCGTTTGTCCGTACTCGCGCTCTGCTTCTGCCCACTGTGGAGGCTGCGCTTGAGTCGCGGAACTTGTTCTTCTTCTGTATGCACTAAACTGAACTGCCTGACTTCCTTCGAAGAGCTTCTCCTTTTGCCCGATGGCACCAGCGCGTACAGGTACTTTGAGCACAAGGCTCCACTCTTCGCAGGGCTCGGACTTCCATCTAGTTAGGTGTCTCTGAAGGCGAACTGAGTCTAAAGCATTGTATCGCACTGCCTGTTTTCCTTCCCTTTCAGGTGGACTACACATTTCGTGCATATAACGCTTGCGACTGTCGTATTTGTATATATATTGTGTTGATATGGTATGTGTGGTTACCAGTCAATTGGTCGAAAACATTTGGTCGACAGGACAATTGGTCGACACCATTTGGTCGAATGCCAAATGGTTTTTTTTTTTTTTTTTTTTTTTTTTACCCCTTTTTTGGTTTTTTTTGGGGGGGTCCCCCACCCAAACCCCTTTTTTTTCTTTTTTTTTTTCTTTCCCCACACGAAAACCCACAAAAAAAATATATAAATAAAAAAAAAAAAATTCGACCATTTGGCATTCGACCAAATGGTGTCGACCAAATTGCAGTCGACCAAATTGCAGTCGACCAATTGACAGGACACCGGTATGTGTTGGTTTAATATTGTGATATTGTGATTTTCTCGCTACGGTCATTGTTTTAAAGGCCTTAAAATAAACGTGTATATATTTTTTATATAACACCTGTTTGGAGTAGTTTGTAAGTGATCTTGTTTTGTGTGCTCATTGCGGGCTTTCAGTCACCCTCACCGCTCTTGAGACCTAGTCTTGACCGCCGCGATCGCTACCTTGATTGGTCTGGCTCGTCCAGAGGTTACCCTGTTCCAAGTAATTAGGTTGGCCTTCTGAACTTCTGCACCACCAGGACAGAGTTCAGAAATCCGTCTTAACACATCTCATGTTATAGGACGGGTCTCAGGTTTGTTATTAGAATCATTGAGATATCATATTGCATGCTGTAGGAAGGGCCTAAGGATTGGAATGGGAAGGACTTGGATATCACATCTCATGCTATAGATAGGCTCTCATGTTTGGAAAGGGAAGGAGTTGGATATCACATTTCATGTTAGAGGAAGGATCTCAGGTTTGGTATTAGAGGCATTGAGATATCACATCTCATGCTATAGGAAGGGTCTCAGGTTGGAATGGGAAGGAGTTGGATATCACATCTCATGTTATAGGAAGGCTCTCAGGTTTGGAAGGGGAAAGAGTTGGATATCACATTTCATGTTAGAGGTAGGATCTCAGGTTTGGTATTAGAGGCATTGAGATATCACATCTCATGGTATCAGAAGGGTCTCAGGATTGGAATGGGAAGGAGTTGGATATCACATCTCATGCTAAAGGGAGAGTCTCAGGTTTGGAAGGGGAAGGATTTGGATATCACATCTCATGTTATCGGAAGGATCTCAGGTTTGGTATTAGAAGTATTGAGATATCACATCTCATGCTATCAGAAGGGTCTCAGGATTGGAATGGGAAGGAGTTGGATAACACATTTCATGCTAAAGGGAGGGTCTCAGGTTTGGAAGGGGAAGGATTTGGATATCACATCTCATGTTATCGGAAGGATCTCAGGTTTGGTATTAGAAGTATTGAGATATCACATCTCATGATATAGGAAGGGTCTCAGGATTGGAATGGGAAGGATTTGGATATCACATCTCATGCTATAGGAAGGGTCTCAGGTTTGGTATAAGCATGGAGATATCACTTCTCATGCTATAGGAAGTGTCTCAGGATTGGAATGGGAAGGAGTTGGATATCACATCTCATGTTATAGGAAGGATCTCAGGTTTGGTATTAGAAGCATTGAGACATCACATCTCATGCTATAGGAAGGGTCTCAGGATTGGAATGGGAAGGAGTTGGATATCACATCTCATGCTAAAGGGAGGGTCTCAGGTTTGGAAGGGGAAGGATTTGGATATTACATCTCGTGTTATAGGAATGATCTCAGGTTTGGTATTAGAAGCATTGCGATATCACATCTCATGCTATCGGAAGGATCTCAGGTTTGGTATTAGAAGCATTGAGATATCAAAACTCATGCTATAGGAAGGGTCTCAGGATTGGAATGGGAAGGAGTTCGATATCACATCTCATGCTATAGGAAGGGTCTCAGGATTGGAATGGGAAGGAGTTGTATATGACATCTCATGCCACAGGAAGGGTCTCAGGTTTGGTATAAGCATTGAGATATCACATCTCTGCTATCGGAAGGGTCTCAGGTTTGGAATGGGAAGGAGTTGGATATCACATCTCATGCTAAAGGGAGAGTCTCAGGTTTGGAAGGGGAAGGATTTGGATATCACATCTCATGTTATCGGAAGGATCTCAGGTTTGGTATTAGAAGTATTGAGATATCACATCTCATGCTATCAGAAGGGTCTCAGGATTGGAATGGGAAGGAGTTGGATAACACATTTCATGCTAAAGGGAGGGTCTCAGGTTTGGAAGGGGAAGGATTTGGATATCACATCTCATGTTATCGGAAGGATCTCAGGTTTGGTATTAGAAGTATTGAGATATCACATCTCATGCTATAGGAAGGGTCTCAGGATTGGAATGGGAAGGATTTGGATATCCCATCTCATGCTAAAGGGAGGGTCTCAGGTTTGGAAGGGGAAGGATTTGGATATCACATCTCATGTTATCGGAAGGATCTCAGGTTTGGTATTAGAAGTATTGAGCTATCACATCTCATGCTATAGTAAGGGTCTCAGGATTGGAATGGGAAGGAGTTGGATATCACATCTCATGCTAAAGGAAGGGTCTCATGTTTGGTAGAAGCATTGAGATATCACATCTCATGCTATAGGAAGGGTCTCAGGATTGGAATGGGAAGGACTTAGATATCACATATCATGCTATAGGGAGGGTTTCAGTTTTGATATTAGAAGCATTGAGATATCACATCTCATGCTATCGGAAGTGTCTCAGGATTGGAATGGGAAGGAGCTGGATATCACATCTCATGCTAAAGGAAGGGTCTCAGGTTTGGAACGGGAAGGAGTTGGATATCCGATCTCATGTTATAGGAAGGGTCTAAGGTCTGGTATAAGCATTGAGATATCACATCTCTGCTATCGGAAGTGTCTCAGGATTGGAATGGGAAGGAGTTGGATATCCCATCTCATGTTATAGGAAGGGTCTCAGGTTTGGTATTAGAAGCATTGAGATATCACATCTCATGCTATCATAAGGGTCTCAGGTTTTGAACGGGAAGGAGTTGGATATCACATCTTATGTTATAGGAAGAGTCTCAGGTTTGGTATAAGCATTGAGATATCACATCTCTGCTATCGGAGGTGTCTCAGGATTGGGATGGGAAGGAATTGGATATCACATCTCATGCTATAGGAAGGGTATCAGGTTTGGAACGGGAAGGAGTTGGATATCCCATCTCATGTTATAGGACGGGTCTCAGGTTTGATATTAGAAGCATTGAGATATCACATTGCATGCTGTAGGAAGGGTCTCAGGTTTGGTATTAGAAGCATTGAGATATCACATCTCATGCTATCAGAACGGTCTCAGGATTGGAATGGGAAGGAGTTGGATATCACATCTCATGCTAAAGGGAGGGTCTCAGGTTTGGAAGGGGAAGGATTTGGATATCACATCTCATGTTATCGGAAGGATCTCAGGTTTGGTATTAGAAGTATTGAGATATCACATCTCAGGCTATAGGAAGGGTCTCAGGATTGGAATGGGAAGGAGTTGGATATCACATCTCATGCTAAAGGAAGGGTCTCAGGTTTGGTAGAAGCATTGAGATATCACATCTCATGCTATAGGAAGGGTCTCAGGATTGGAATGGGAAGGACTTAGATATCACATATCATGCTATAGGGAGGGTCTCATTTTTGATATTAGAAGCATTGAGATATCACATCTCATGCTATCGGAAGTGTCTCAGGATTGGAACGGGAAGGAGTTGGATATCACATCTCATGCTATAGGAAGGGTATCAGGTTTGGAACGGGAAGGAGTTGGATATCCCATCTCATGTTATAGGACGGGTCTCAGGTTTGATATTAGAAGCATTGAGATATCACATCGCATGCTGTAGGAAGGGTCTCAGGTTTGGTATTAGAAGCATTGAGATATCACATCTCATGCTATCAGAAGGGTCTCAGGATTGGAATGGGAAGGAGTTGGATATCACATCTCATGCTAAAGGGAGGGTCTCAGGTTTGGAAGGGGAAGGATTTGGATATCACATCTCATGTTATCGGAAGGATCTCAGGTTTGGTATTAGAAGTATTGAGATATCACATCTCATGCTATAGGAAGGGTCTCAGGATTGGAATGGGAAGGAGTTGGATATCACATCTCATGCTAAAGGAAGGGTCTCAGGTTTGGTAGAAGCATTGAGATATCACATCTCATGCTATAGGAAGGGTCTCAGGATTGGAATGGGAAGGACTTAGATATCACATATCATACTATAGGGAGGGTCTCAGTTTTGATATTAGGAGCATTGAGATATCACATCTCATGCTATCGTGAGTGTCTCAGGATTGGAATGGGAAGGAGCTGGATATCACATCTCATGCTAAAGGAAGAGTCTCAGGTTTGGAACGGGAAGGAGTTGGATATCACATCTCATGTTATAGGAAGGGTCTCAGGTTTGGTATAAGCATTGAGATATCACATCTCTGCAATCGGAAGTGTCTCAGGATTGGAATGGGAAGGACTTGGATATCCCATCTCATGTTATAGGACGGGTCTCAGGTTTGTTATTAGAATCATTGAGATATCATATTGCATGCTGTAGGAAGGGTCTAAGGATTGGAATGGGAAGGACTTGGATATCACATCTCATGCTATAGATAGGCTCTCAGGTTTGGAAAGGGAAGGAGTTGGATATCACATTTCATGTTAGAGGAAGGATCTCAGGTTTGGTATTAGAGGCATTGAGATATCACATCTCATGCTATAGGAAGGGTCAAAGGTTGGAATGGGAAGGAGTTGGATATCACATCTCATGTTATAGGAAGGCTCTCAGGTTTGGAAGGGGAAAGAGTTGGATATCACATTTCATGTTAGAGGTAGGATCTCAGGTTTGGTATTAGAGGCATTGAGATATCACATCTCATGCTATCGGAAGGATCTCAGGTTTGGTATTAGAAGCATTGAGATATCACATCTCATGCTATAGGAAGGGTCTCAGGATTGGAATGGGAAGGACTTAGATATCACATATCATGCTATAGGGAGGGTTTCAGTTTTGATATTAGAAGCATTGAGATATCACATCTCATGCTATCGGAAGTGTCTCAGGATTGGAATGGGAAGGAGCTGGATATCACATCTCATGCTAAAGGAAGGGTCTCAGGTTTGGAACGGGAAGGAGTTGGATATCCGATCTCATGTTATAGGAAGGGTCTAAGGTCTGGTATAAGCATTGAGATATCACATCTCTGCTATCGGAAGTGTCTCAGGATTGGAATGGGAAGGAGTTGGATATCCCATCTCATGTTATATGACGGGTCTCAGGATTGTTATTAGAATCATTGAGATATCATATTGCATGCTGTAGGAAGGGTCTCAGGATTGGAATGGGAAGGAGTTGGATATCACATCTCATGCTGTAGGAAGGGTCTCAGGTATGGTATAAGCATTGAGATATCACATCTCATGCTATAGGAAGGGTCTCAGGATTGGAATGGGAAGGAGTTGTATATGACATCTCATGCCGTAGGAAGGGTCTCAGGTTTGGTATAAGCATTGAGATATCACATCTCATGCTATAGGAAGGGTCTCAGGATTGGAATGGGAAGGAGTTGGATATCACATCTCATGCTATAGGAAGGGTCTCAGGTTTGGTATAAGCATTGAGATATCACATCTCATGCTATAGGAAGGGTCTCAGGATTGGAATGGGAAGGAGTTGTATATGACATCTCATGCCGTAGGAAGGGTCTCAGGTTTGGTATAAGCATTGAGATATCACATCTCTGCTATCGGAAGGGTCTCAGGATTGGAATGGGAAGGAGGTGGATATCCCATCTCATGTTATAGGAAGAGTCTCAGGTTTGGTATTAGAAGCATTGAGATATCACATCTCATGCTATAGGAAGTTTCTCAGGATTGGAATGGGAAGGACTTGGATATCACATCTCATGCTATAGGGAGGCTCTCAAGTTTGATATTAGAAGCATTGAGATATCACATCTCATGCTATAGGAAGGGTCTCAGGATTGTAATGGGAAGGAGTTGGATATCACATCTCATGCTATAGGAAGGGTCTCAGGTTTGGTATAAGCAGTGAGATATCACATCTCATGCTATAGGAAGTGTCTCAGGATTGGAATGGGAAGGAGTTGGATATCACATCTCATGTTATAGGAAGGATCTCAGGTTTGGTATAAGAATTGAGATATCACATTTCTGCTATCGGAAGGGTCTCAGGATTGGAATGGGAAGGAGTTGGATATTCCAATCTCATGTTATAGGAAGGGTCTCAGGTTTGGTATTAGAAGCATTGAGATATCACATCTCATGCTATAGGAAGGGTCTCATGATTGGAATGGGAAGGACTTGGATATCACATCTCATGCTATAGGGAGGGTCTCAAGATTGATATTAGAAGCATTGAGATATTGCATCTCATGATATCGGAAGGGTCTCAGGATTTGAATGGGAAGGAGTTGGATATCACATCTCATGATAAAGGAAGGGTCTAAGGTTTGGAAGGGGAAGGATTTGGATATCACATCTCATGTTATAGGACGGGTCTCAGGTTTGGTATTAGAAGCATTGAGATATCAAGTCTCATGGTATAGGAAGGGGATCAGAATTGGAATGGGAAGGAGTTGGATGTCACATCTCAAGCTATAGGAAGGGTCTCAGGATTGGAATGGGAAGGACTTGGATATCACATCTCATGCTATAGGGAGGGTCTCAAGTTTGATATTAGAAGCATTGAGATATCACATCTCATGATATCGGAAGGGTCTCAGGATTGGAATGGGAAGGAGTTGGATATCACATCTCATGATAAAGGAAGGGTCTAAGGTTTGGAAGGGGAAGGATTTGGATATCACATCTCATGTTATAGGACGGGTCTCAGGTTTGGTATTAGAAGCATTGAGATATCAAGTCTCATGGTATAGGAAGGGGCTCAGAATTGGAATGGGAAGGAGTTGGATATCAAGTCTCATGGTATAGGAAGGGGCTCAGAATTGGAATGGGAAGGAGTTGGATATCACATCTCATGCTAAAGGGAGGGTCTCAGGTTTGGAAGGGGAAGGATTTGGATATCACATCTCATGTTATAGGAAGGATCTCAGGTTTGGTATTAGAAGCATTGAGATATCACATCTCATGCTATTGGAAGGATCTCAGGATTGGTATTAGAAGCATTGAGATATCACATCTCATGCTATCAGAAGGGTCTCAGGTTTGGAAGGGGAAGGATTTGGATATCACATCTCATGTTATCGGAAGGATCTCAGGTTTGGTATTAGAAGAATTGAGATATCACATCTCATGCTATAGGAAGGGTCTCAGGATTGGAATGGGAAGGAGTTGGATATCACATCTCATGCTAAAGGAAGGGTCTCAGGTTTGGTAGAAGCTTTGAGATATCACATCACATGCTATAGGAAGGGTCTCAGGATTGGAATGGGAAGGAGTTTGATATCACATCTCATGCTATAGGAAGGGTCTCAGGTTTGGTATAAGCATTGAGATATCACATCTCATGCTATAGGAAGGGTCTCAGGATTGGAATGGGAAGGAGTTGTATATGACATCTCATGCCGTATGAAGGTTCTCAGGTTTGGTATAAGCATTGAGATATCACATCTCTGCTATCGGAAGGGTCTCAGGATTGGAATGGGAAGGAGTTGGATATCCCATCTCATGTTATAGGAAGAGTCTCAGGTTTGGTATTAGAAGCATTGAGATATCACATCTCATGCTATAGGAAGTGTCTCAGGATTGGAATGGGAAGGACTTGGATATCACATCTCATGCTATAGGGAGGCTCTAAAGTTTGATATTAGAAGCATTGAGATATCACATCTCATGCTATAGGAAGGGTCTCAGGATTGGAATGGGAAGGAGTTGGATATCACATCTCATGCTATAGGAAGGGTCTCAGGTTTGGTATAAGCAGTGAGATATCACATCTCATGCTATAGGAAGTGTCTCAGGATTGGAATGGGAAGGAGTTGGATATCACATCTCATGTTATAGGAAGGATCTCAGGTTTGGTATTAGAAGCATTGAGATATCACATCTCATGCTATAGGAAGGGTCTAAGGTTTGGAAGGGGAAGGATTTGGGTATCACATCTCATGTTATAGGACCGGTCTCAGGTTTGGTATTAGAAGCATTGAGATATCAAGTCTCATGGTATAGGACGGGTCTCAGAATTGGAATGGGAAGGAGTTGGATATCACATCTCAAGCTATAGGAAGGGTCTCAGGATTGGAATGGGAAGGAGTTTGATATCACATCTCATGCCATTGTATGGGTCTCAGGTTTTGTAGAAGCATTGGGATATCACATCTCATGCTATCAGAAGGGTATCAGGATTGGATTTGGAAGGAGTTGGATATCCCATCTCATGCTATAGGAAGGGCCTAAGGTTGGAATGTGAAGGAGTTGGATATCACATCTCATGTTATAGGAAGGGTCTCAGGATTGGAATGGGAAGGACTTGGATATCACATCTCATTCTATAGGAAGGCTCTCAGGGTTGGAAGGGGAAGGAGTTGGATATCACATTTCATGTAGAGGTAGGATCTCAGGTTTGGTATTAGAGGCATTGAGATATCACATCTCATGCTATCAGAAGGGTCTCAGGATTGGAATGGGAAGGAGTTGGATATCACATCTCATGCTAAAGGGAGGGTCTAAGATTTGGAAGGGGAAGGATTTGGACATCACATCTCATGTTATATGAAGGATCTCAGGTTTGGTATTAGAAGCATTGAGATATCACATCTCATGCTATCGGAAGGGTCTCAGGTTTGGTATAAGCATTGAGATATCACATCTCTGCTATCGGAAGGGTCTCAGGATTGGAATGGGAAGGACTTGGATATCACAATTCATGTTATAGGAAGGGTCTCAGGTTTGGTATTAGAAGCATTGAGATATCACATCTCATGCTATAGGAAGGGTCTCAGGATTGGAATGGGAAGGACTTGGATATCACATCTCATGTTATAGGAAGGGTCTCAGGTTTGGTATTAGAAGCATTGAGATATCACATCTCATGCTATAGGAAGGGTCTCAGGAATGGAATGGGAAGGACTTGGATATCACATCTCATGATAAAGGAAGGGTCTAAGGTTCGGAAGGGGAAGGATTTGGATATCACATCTCATGTTATTGGACCGGTCTCAGGTTTGGTATTAGAAGCATTGAGATATCAAGTCTCATGGTATAGGACGGGAGTTTGATATCACATCATGCCATGGTATGGGTCTCAGGTTTTGTAGAAGCATTGGGATATCACATCTCATGCTATCGGAAGGGTATCAGGATTGGATTTGGAAGGAGTTGGATATCCCATCTCATGCTATAGGAAGGGTCTCAGGTTGGAATGGGAAAGAGTTGGATATCACATCTCATGTTATAGGAAGGGTCTCAGGATTGGAATGGGAAGGACTTGGATATCACATCTCATGCTGTAGGAAGGCTCTCAGGTTTGGAAAGGGAAGGAGTTGGATATCACATTTCATGTTAGAGGTAGGATCTCAGGTTTGGTATTAGAGGCATTGAGATATCACATCTCATGCTATCAGAAGGGTATCAGGATTGGAATGGGAAGGAGTTGGATATCACATCTCATGCTAAAGGGAGGGTCTCAGGTTTGGAAGGGAAAGGATTTGGATACAACATCTCATGTTATAGGAAGGATCTCAGGTTTGGTATTAGAAGCATTGAGATATCACATCTCATGCTATCAGAAGGATCTCAGGTTTGGTATTAGAAGCATTGAGATATCACATCTCATGCTATAGGAAGGGTCTCAGGATTGGAATGGGAAGGAGTTGGATATCACATCTCATGCTAAAGGAAGGGTCTCAGTTTTGGTAGAAGCATTGCGATATCACATCTCATGCTATAGGAAGGGTCTCAGGATTGGAATCGGAAGGAGTTGGATATCACATCTCATGCTATAGGAAGGGTCTCAGGTTTGGTGTAAGAATTGAAATATCACATCTCTGCTATAGGAAGGGTCTCAGGATTGGAATCGGAAGGACTTAGATATCACATCTCATGCTATAGGGAGGGTCTCAGTTTTGATATTAGAAGCATTGAGATATCACATCTCATGCTATCGGAAGGGTCTCAGGATTGGAATGGGAGGAGCTGGATATCACATCTCATGCTATAGGAAGGGTTTCAGGTTTGGTAGAAGCATTGAGATATCACATCTCATGCTATAGGAAGAGTCTCAGGTTTGGGAAGGGAAGGATTTGGATTTCACATCTCATGTTATAGGATGGTTCTCATGTTTGGTTTTTGAAGCATTGAGATATCACATCTCATGCTATCGGAAGGGTCTCAGGTTTGGTATTAGAAGCATTGAGATATCACATCTCATGCTAAAGGAAGGGTCTCAGGTTTGGAATGGGAAGGAGTTGGATATGACATCTCTTGTTATAGGGAGGGTCTCAGGATTTGAATGGCAAGGAGTTGGATATCACATCTCATGCCATAGGAAGGGTCTCAGGTTTGGTATAAGCATTGAGATATCACATCTCTGCTATCGGAAGGGTCTCAGGATTGGATTGGGAAGGAGTTGGATATCACATCTCATGTTATAGGAAGGGTCTCCGGATTGGAATGTGAAGGATTTGGATATCACATCTCATGCTAAAGGAAGGGTCTCAGGTTTGGAATGGGAAGGAGTTGGATATGACATCTCGTGTTATAGGGAGGATCTCAGGATTTGAATGGCAAAGAGTTGGATATCACATCTCATGCCATAGGAAGGGTCTCAGGTTTGGTATAAGCATTGAGATATCACATCTCTGCTATCGGAAGGGTCTCAGGATTGGATTGGGAAGGAGTTGGATATCCCTTCTCATGCTATAGGAAGGGTCTCAGGTTGGAATGGGAAGGAGTTGGATATCACATCTCATGCTAAAGGAAGGGTCTCAGGTTTGGTAGAAGCATTGAGATATCACATCTCATGCTATAGGAAGGGTCTCAGGATTGGAATGGGAAGGACTTAGATATCACATATCATGCTATAGGGAGGGTTTCAGTTTTGATATTAGAAGCATTGAGATATCACATCTCATGCTATCGGAAGTGTCTCAGGATTGGAATGGGAAGGAGCTGGATATCACATCTCATGCTAAAGGAAGGGTCTCAGGTTTGGAACGGGAAGGAGTTGGATATCCGATCTCATGTTATAGGAAGGGTCTCAGGTTTGGTATAAGCATTGAGATACCACATCTCTGCTATCGGAAGTGTCTCAGGATTGGAATGCGAAGGAATTGGATATCCCATCTCATGTTATAGGACGGGTCTCAGGATTGTTATTAGAATCATTGAGATATCATATTGCATGCTGTAGGAAGGGTCTAAGGATTGGAATGGGAAAGACTTGGATATCACATCTCATGCTATAGGAAGGGTCTCAGGTTTGGTATAAGCATTGAGATATCAAATCTCATGCTATAGGAAGGGTCTCAGGATTGGAATGGAAGGAGTTGGATATCACATCTCATGTTATAGGAAGGATCTCAGGTTTGGTATTAGAAGCATTGAGACATCACATCTCATGCTATAGGAAGGGTCTCAGGATTGGAATGGGAAGGAGTTGGATATCACATCTCATGCTATAGGAAGGGTCTCAGGTTTGGTATAAGCATTGAGATATCACATCTCATGCTATAGGAAGGGTCTCAGGATTGGAATGGGAAGGAGTTGTATATGACATCTCATGCCGTAGGAAAGGGTCTCAGGTTTGCTATAAGCAATGAGATATCACATCTTTGCTATCGGAAGAGTCTCAGGATTGGAATGGGAAGGAGTTGGATATCCCATCTCATGTTATAGGAAGAGTCTCAGGTTTGGTATTAGAAGCATTGAGATATCACATCTCATGCTATAGGAAGTGTCTCAGGATTGGAATGGGAAGGACTTGGATATCACATCTCATGCTATTGGGAGGGTCTCAAGTTTGATATTAGAAGCATTGAGATATCACATCTCATGCTATAGGAAGGGTCTCAGGATTGGAATGGGAAGGAGCTGGATGTCACATCTCATGCTAAAGGAAGGGTCTCAGGTTTGGAACGGGAAGGAGTTGGATATCACATCTCATGTTATAGGAAGGGTCTCAGGTTTGGTATAAGCATTGAGATATCACATCTCTGCTATCGGAAGTGTCTCAGGATTGGAATGCGAAGGAGTTGGATATCCCATCTCATGTTATAGGACGGGTCTCAGGTTTGTTATTAGAATCATTGAGATATCATATTGCATGCTGTAGGAAGGGTCTAAGGATTGGAATGGGAAGGACTTGGATATCACATCTCATGCTATAGATAGGCTCTCAGGTTTGGAAAGGGAAGGAGTTGGATATCACATTTCATGTTAGAGGAAGGATCTCAGGTTTGGTATTAGAGGCATTGAGATATCACATCTCATGCTATAGGAAGGGTCTGAGGTTGGAATGGGAAGGAGTTGGATATCACATCTCATGTTATAGGAAGGCTCTCAGGTTTGGAAGGGGAAAGAGTTGGATATCACATTTCATGTTAGAGGTAGGATCTCAGGTTTGGTATTAGAAGCATTGAGACATCACATCTCATGCTATAGGAAGGGTCTCAGGATTGGAATGGGAAGGAGTTGGATATCACATCTCATGCTAAAGGGAGGGTCTCAGGTTTGGAAGGGGAAGGATTTGGATATTACATCTCGTGTTATAGGAATGATCTCAGGTTTGGTATTAGAAGCATTGAGATATCACATCTCATGCTATCGGAAGGATCTCAGGTTTGGTATTAGAAGCATTGAGATATCAAAACTCATGCTATAGGAAGGGTCTCAGGATTGGAATGGGAAGGAGTTCGATATCACATCTCATGCTATAGGAAGGGTCTCAGGATTGGAATGGGAAGGATTTGTATATGACATCTCATGCCACAGGAAGGGTCTCAGGTTTGGTATAAGCATTGAGATATCACATCTCTGCTATCCGAAGGGTCTCAGGATTGGAATGGGAAGGAGTTGGATATCACATCTCATGCTAAAGGGAGAGTCTCAGGTTTGGAAGGGGAAGGATTTGGATATCACATCTCATGTTATCGGAAGGATCTCAGGTTTGGTATTAGAAGTATTGAGATATCACATCTCATGCTATCAGAAGGGTCTCAGGATTGGAATGGGAAGGAGTTGGATAACACATTTCATGCTAAAGGGAGGGTCTCAGGTTTGGAAGGGGAAGGATTTGGATATCACATCTCATGTTATCGGAAGGATCTCAGGTTTGGTATTAGAAGTATTGAGATATCACATCTCATGCTATAGGAAGGGTCTCAGGATTGGAATGGGAAGGATTTGGATATCACATCTCATGCTAAAGGGAGGGTCTCAGGTTTGGAAGGGGAAGGATTTGGATATCACATCTCATGTTATCGGAAGGATCTCAGGTTTGGTATTAGAAGTATTGAGCTATCACATCTCATGCTATAGGAAGGGTCTCAGGATTGGAATGGGAAGGAGTTGGATATCACATCTCATGCTAAAGGAAGGGTCTCATGTTTGGTAGAAGCATTGAGATATCACATCTCATGCTATAGGAAGGGTCTCAGGATTGGAATGGGAAGGACTTAGATATCAAATATCATGCTATAGGGAGGGTTTCAGTTTTGATATTAGAAGCATTGAGATATCACATCTCATGCTATCGGAAGTGTCTCAGGATTGGAATGGGAAGGAGCTGGATATCACATCTCATGCTAAAGGAAGGGTCTCAGGTTTGGAACGGGAAGGAGTTGGATATCCGATCTCATGTTATAGGAAGGGTCTAAGGTCTGGTATAAGCATTGAGATATCACATCTCTGCTATCGGAAGTGTCTCAGGATTGGAATGGGAAGGAGTTGGATATCCCATCTCATGTTATAGGAAGGGTCTCAGGTTTGGTATTAGAAGCATTGAGATATCACATCTCATGCTATCGGAAGGGTCTCAGGTTTTGAACGGGAAGGAGTTGGATATCACATCTTATGTTATAGGAAGAGTCTCAGGTTTGGTATAAGCATTGAGATATCACATCTCTGCTATCGGAGGTGTCTCAGGATTGGGATGGGAAGGAATTGGATATCACATCTCATGCTATAGGAAGGGTATCAGGTTTGGAACGGGAAGGAGTTGGATATCCCATCTCATGTTATAGGACGGGTCTAAGGTTTGATATTAGAAGCATTGAGATATCACATTGCATGCTGTAGGAAGGGTCTCAGGTTTGGTATTAGAAGCATTGAGATATCACATCTCATGCTATCAGAACGGTCTCAGGATTGGAATGGGAAGGAGTTGGATATCACATCGCATGCTAAAGGGAGGGTCTCAGGTTTGGAAGGGGAAGGATTTGGATATCACATCTCATGTTATCGGAAGGATCTCAGGTTTGGTATTAGAAGTATTGAGATATCACATCTCAGGCTATAGGAAGGGTCTCAGGATTGGAATGGGAAGGAGTTGGATATCACATCTCATGCTAAAGGAAGGGTCTCAGGTTTGGTAGAAGCATTGAGATATCACATCTCATGCTATAGGAAGGGTCTCAGGATTGGAATGGGAAGGACTTAGATATCACATATCATGCTATAGGGAGGGTCTCATTTTTGATATTAGAAACATTGAGATATCACATCTCATGCTATCGGAAGTGTCTCAGGATTGGAATGGGAAGGAGCTGGATATCACATCTCATGCTAAAGGAAGGGTCTCAGGTTTGGAACGGGAAGGAGTTGGATATCACATCTCATGCTATAGGAAGGGTCTCAGGTTTGGAACGGGAAGGAGTTGGATATCACATCTCATGTTATAGGAAGAGTCTCAGGTTTGGTATAAGCATTGAGATATCACATCTGTGCTATCAGAGGTGTCTCAGGATTGGGATGGGAAGGAATTGGATATCACATCTCATGCTATAGGAAGGGTATCAGGTTTGGAACGGGAAGGAGTTGGATATCCCATCTCATGTTATAGGACGGGTCTCAGGTTTGATATTAGAAGCATTGAGATATCACATCGCATGCTGTAGGAAGGGTCTCAGGTTTGGTATTAGAAGCATTGAGATATCACATCTCATGCTATCAGAAGGGTCTCAGGATTGGAATGGGAAGGAGTTGGATATCACATCTCATGCTAAAGGGAGGGTCTCAGGTTTGGAAGGGGAAGGATTTGGATATCACATCTCATGTTATCGGAAGGATCTCAGGTTTGGTATTAGAAGTATTGAGATATCACATCTCATGCTATAGGAAGGGTCTCAGGATTGGAATGGGAAGGAGTTGGATATCACATCTCATGCTAAAGGAAGGGTCTCAGGTTTGGTAGAAGCATTGAGATATCACATCTCATGCTATAGGAAGGGTCTCAGGATTGGAATGGGAAGGACTTAGATATCACATATCATACTATAGG
Source organism: Ambystoma mexicanum (assembly GCF_040938575.1). Classification (NCBI taxonomy): domain Eukaryota; kingdom Metazoa; phylum Chordata; class Amphibia; order Caudata; family Ambystomatidae; genus Ambystoma; species Ambystoma mexicanum. The sequence goes on along the minus strand of NC_090932.1, from coordinate 573,787,249 downwards.
GAGGGTCTCAGTTTTGATATTAGGAGCATTGAGATATCACATCTCATGCTATCGTGAGTGTCTCAGGATTGGAATGGGAAGGAGCTGGATATCACATCTCATGCTAAAGGAAGAGTCTCAGGTTTGGAACGGGAAGGAGTTGGATATCACATCTCATGTTATAGGAAGGGTCTCAGGTTTGGTATAAGCATTGAGATATCACATCTCTGCAATCGGAAGTGTCTCAGGATTGGAATGGGAAGGACTTGGATATCCCATCTCATGCTATAGATAGGCTCTCAGGTTTGGAAAGGGAAGGAGTTGGATATCACATTTCATGTTAGAGGAAGGATCTCAGGTTTGGTATTAGAGGCATTGAGATATCACATCTCATGCTATAGGAAGGGTCAAAGGTTGGAATGGGAAGGAGTTGGATATCACATCTCATGTTATAGGAAGGCTCTCAGGTTTGGAAGGGGAAAGAGTTGGATATCACATTTCATGTTAGAGGTAGGATCTCAGGTTTGGTATTAGAGGCATTGAGATATCACATCTCATGCTATCAGAAGGGTCTCAGGATTGGAATGGGAAGGAGTTGGATATCACATCTCATGTTAACGGGAGGGTCTCAGAATTGGAAGGGGAAGGATTTGGATATCACATCTCATGTTATAGGAAGGATCTCAGGTTTAGTATTAGAAGGATTGAGATATCACATCTCATGCTATCGGAAGGATCTCAGGTTTGGTATTAGAAGCATTGAGATATCACATCTCATGCTATCAGAAGGGTCTCAGGATTGGAATGGGAAGGAGTTGGTTATCACATCTCATGCTAAAGGGAGGGTCTCAGGTTTGGAAGGGGAAGGATTTGGATATCACATCTCATGTTATCGGAAGGATCTCAGGTTTGGTATTAGAAGTATTGAGATATCACATCTCATGCTATAGGAAGGGTCTCAGGATTGGAATGGGAAGGAGTTGGATATCACATCTCATGCTAAAGGAAGGGTCTCATGTTTGGTAGAAGCATTGAGATATCACATCTCATGCTATAGGAAGGGTCTCAGGATTGGAATGGGAAGGACTTAGATATCACATATCATGCTATAGGGAGGGTTTCAGTTTTGATATTAGAAGCATTGAGATATCACATCTCATGCTATCGGAAGTGTCTCAGGATTGGAATGGGAAGGAGCTGGATATCACATCTCATGCTAAAGGAAGGGTCTCAGGTTTGGAATGGGAAGGAGTTGGATATCCGATCTCATGTTATAGGAAGGGTCTAAGGTCTGGTATAAGCATTGAGATATCACATCTCTGCTATCGGAAGTGTCTCAGGATTGGAATGGGAAGGAGTTGGATATCCCATCTCATGTTATATGACGGGTCTCAGGATTGTTATTAGAATCATTGAGATATCATATTGCATGCTGTAGGAAGGGTCTCAGGATTGGAATGGGAAGGAGTTGGATATCACATCTCATGCTGTAGGAAGGGTCTCAGGTATGGTATAAGCATTGAGATATCACATCTCATGCTATAGGAAGGGTCTCAGGATTGGAATGGGAAGGAGTTGTATATGACATCTCATGCCGTAGGAAGGGTCTCAGGTTTGGTATAAGCATTGAGATATCACATCTCATGCTATAGGAAGGGTCTCAGGATTGGAATGGGAAGGAGTTGGATATCACATCTCATGCTATAGGAAGGGTCTCAGGTTTGGTATAAGCATTGAGATATCACATCTCATGCTATAGGAAGGGTCTCAGGATTGGAATGGGAAGGAGTTGTATATGACATCTCATGCCGTAGGAAGGGTCTCAGGTTTGGTATAAGCATTGAGATATCACATCTCTGCTATCGGAAGGGTCTCAGGATTGGAATGGGAAGGAGGTGGATATCCCATCTCATGTTATAGGAAGAGTCTCAGGTTTGGTATTAGAAGCATTGAGATATCACATCTCATGCTATAGGAAGTTTCTCAGGATTGGAATGGGAAGGACTTGGATATCACATCTCATGCTATAGGGAGGCTCTCAAGTTTGATATTAGAAGCATTGAGATATCACATCTCATGCTATAGGAAGGGTCTCAGGATTGGAATGGGAAGGAGTTGGATATCACATCTCATGCTATAGGAAGGGTCTCAGGTTTGGTATAAGCAGTGAGATATCACATCTCATGCTATAGGAAGTGTCTCAGGATTGGAATGGGAAGGAGTTGGATATCACATCTCATGTTATAGGAAGGATCTCAGGTTTGGTATAAGAATTGAGATATCACATTTCTGCTATCGGAAGGGTCTCAGGATTGGAATGGGAAGGAGTTGGATATTCCAATCTCATGTTATAGGAAGGGTCTCAGGTTTGGTATTAGAAGCATTGAGATATCACATCTCATGCTATAGGAAGGGTCTCATGATTGGAATGGGAAGGACTTGGATATCACATCTCATGCTATAGGGAGGGTCTCAAGATTGATATTAGAAGCATTGAGATATTGCATCTCATGATATCGGAAGGGTCTCAGGATTTGAATGGGAAGGAGTTGGATATCACATCTCATGATAAAGGAAGGGTCTAAGGTTTGGAAGGGGAAGGATTTGGATATCACATCTCATGTTATAGGACGGGTCTCAGGTTTGGTATTAGAAGCATTGAGATATCAAGTCTCATGTTATAGGAAGGGGATCAGAATTGGAATGGGAAGGAGTTGGATGTCACATCTCAAGCTATAGGAAGGGTCTCAGGATTGGAATGGGAAGGACTTGGATATCACATCTCATGCTATAGGGAGGGTCTCAAGTTTGATATTAGAAGCATTGAGATATCACATCTCATGATATCGGAAGGGTCTCAGGATTGGAATGGGAAGGAGTTGGATATCACATCTCATGATAAAGGAAGGGTCTAAGGTTTGGAAGGGGAAGGATTTGGATATCACATCTCATGTTATAGGACGGGTCTCAGGTTTGGTATTAGAAGCATTGAGATATCAAGTCTCATGGTATAGGAAGGGGCTCAGAATTGGAATGGGAAGGAGTTGGATATCAAGTCTCATGGTATAGGAAGGGGCTCAGAATTGGAATGGGAAGGAGTTGGATATCACATCTCATGCTAAAGGGAGGGTCTCAGGTTTGGAAGGGGAAGGATTTGGATATCACATCTCATGTTATAGGAAGGATCTCAGGTTTGGTATTAGAAGCATTGAGATATCACATCTCATGCTATTGGAAGGATCTCAGGATTGGTATTAGAAGCATTGAGATATCACATCTCATGCTATCAGAAGGGTCTCAGGTTTGGAAGGGGAAGGATTTGGATATCACATCTCATGTTATCGGAAGGATCTCAGGTTTGGTATTAGAAGAATTGAGATATCACATCTCATGCTATAGGAAGGGTCTCAGGATTGGAATGGGAAGGAGTTGGATATCACATCTCATGCTAAAGGAAGGGTCTCAGGTTTGGTAGAAGCATTGAGATATCACATCTCATGCTATAGGAAGGGTCTCAGGATTGGAATGGGAAGGAGTTTGATATCACATCTCATGCTATAGGAAGGGTCTCAGGTTTGGTATAAGCATTGAGATATCACATCTCATGCTATAGGAAGGGTCTCAGGATTGGAATGGGAAGGAGTTGTATATGACATCTCATGCCGTAGGAAGGGTCTCAGGTTTGGTATAAGCATTGAGATATCACATCTCATGCTATAGGAAGGGTCTCAGGATTGGAATGGGAAGGAGTTGGATATCACATCTCATGCTATAGGAAGGGTCTCAGGTTTGGTATAAGCATTGAGATATCACATCTCATGCTATAGGAAGGGTTTCAGGATTGGAATGGGAAGGAGTTGTATATGACATCTCATGCCGTAGGAAGGTTCTCAGGTTTGGTATAAGCATTGAGATATCACATCTCTGCTATCGGAAGGGTCTCAGGATTGGAATGGGAAGGAGTTGGATATCCCATCTCATGTTATAGGAAGAGTCTCAGGTTTGGTATTAGAAGCATTGAGATATCACATCTCATGCTATAGGAAGTGTCTCAGGATTGGAATGGGAAGGACTTGGATATCACATCTCATGCTATAGGGAGGCTCTAAAGTTTGATATTAGAAGCATTGAGATATCACATCTCATGCTATAGGAAGGGTCTCAGGATTGGAATGGGAAGGAGTTGGATATCACATCTCATGCTATAGGAAGGGTCTCAGGTTTGGTATAAGCAGTGAGATATCACATCTCATGCTATAGGAAGTGTCTCAGGATTGGAATGGGAAGGAGTTGGATATCACATCTCATGTTATAGGAAGGATCTCAGGTTTGGTATTAGAAGCATTGAGATATCACATCTCATGCTATAGGAAGGGTCTAAGGTTTGGAAGGGGAAGGATTTGGGTATCACATCTCATGTTATAGGACCGGTCTCAGGTTTGGTATTAGAAGCATTGAGATATCAAGTCTCATGGTATAGGACGGGTCTCAGAATTGGAATGGGAAGGAGTTGGATATCACATCTCAAGCTATAGGAAGGGTCTCAGGATTGGAATGGGAAGGAGTTTGATATCACATCTCATGCCATTGTATGGGTCTCAGGTTTTGTAGAAGCATTGGGATATCACATCTCATGCTATCAGAAGGGTATCAGGATTGGATTTGGAAGGAGTTGGATATCCCATCTCATGCTATAGGAAGGGCCTAAGGTTGGAATGTGAAGGAGTTGGATATCACATCTCATGTTATAGGAAGGGTCTCAGGATTGGAATGGGAAGGACTTGGATATCACATCTCATTCTATAGGAAGGCTCTCAGGGTTGGAAAGGGAAGGAGTTGGATATCACATTTCATGTAGAGGTAGGATCTCAGGTTTGGTATTAGAGGCATTGAGATATCACATCTCATGCTATCAGAAGGGTCTCAGGATTGGAATGGGAAGGAGTTGGATATCACATCTCATGCTAAAGGGAGGGTCTAAGATTTGGAAGGGGAAGGATTTGGACATCACATCTCATGTTATATGAAGGATCTCAGGTTTGGTATTAGAAGCATTGAGATATCACATCTCATGCTATCGGAAGGGTCTCAGGTTTGGTATAAGCATTGAGATATCACATCTCTGCTATCGGAAGGGTCTCAGGATTGGAATGGGAAGGACTTGGATATCACAATTCATGTTATAGGAAGGGTCTCAGGTTTGGTATTAGAAGCATTGAGATATCACATCTCATGCTATAGGAAGGGTCTCAGGATTGGAATGGGAAGGACTTGGATATCACATCTCATGTTATAGGAAGGGTCTCAGGTTTGGTATTAGAAGCATTGAGATATCACATCTCATGCTATAGGAAGGGTCTCAGGAATGGAATGGGAAGGACTTGGATATCACATCTCATGATAAAGGAAGGGTCTAAGGTTCGGAAGGGGAAGGATTTGGATATCACATCTCATGTTATTGGACCGGTCTCAGGTTTGGTATTAGAAGCATTGAGATATCAAGTCTCATGGTATAGGACGGGAGTTTGATATCACATCATGCCATGGTATGGGTCTCAGGTTTTGTAGAAGCATTGGGATATCACATCTCATGCTATCGGAAGGGTATCAGGATTGGATTTGGAAGGAGTTGGATATCCCATCTCATGCTATAGGAAGGGTCTCAGGTTGGAATGGGAAAGAGTTGGATATCACATCTCATGTTATAGGAAGGGTCTCAGGATTGGAATGGGAAGGACTTGGATATCACATCTCATGCTGTAGGAAGGCTCTCAGGTTTGGAAAGGGAAGGAGTTGGATATCACATTTCATGTTAGAGGTAGGATCTCAGGTTTGGTATTAGAGGCATTGAGATATCACATCTCATGCTATCAGAAGGGTATCAGGATTGGAATGGGAAGGAGTTGGATATCACATCTCATGCTAAAGGGAGGGTCTCAGGTTTGGAAGGGAAAGGATTTGGATACAACATCTCATGTTATAGGAAGGATCTCAGGTTTGGTATTAGAAGCATTGAGATATCACATCTCATGCTATCAGAAGGATCTCAGGTTTGGTATTAGAAGCATTGAGATATCACATCTCATGCTATAGGAAGGGTCTCAGGATTGGAATGGGAAGGAGTTGGATATCACATCTCATGCTAAAGGAAGGGTCTCAGTTTTGGTAGAAGCATTGCGATATCACATCTCATGCTATAGGAAGGGTCTCAGGATTGGAATCGGAAGGAGTTGGATATCACATCTCATGCTATAGGAAGGGTCTCAGGTTTGGTGTAAGAATTGAAATATCACATCTCTGCTATCGGAAGGGTCTCAGGATTGGAATCGGAAGGACTTAGATATCACATCTCATGCTATAGGGAGGGTCTCAGTTTTGATATTAGAAGCATTGAGATATCACATCTCATGCTATCGGAAGGGTCTCAGGATTGGAATGGGAGGAGCTGGATATCACATCTCATGCTATAGGAAGGGTTTCAGGTTTGGTAGAAGCATTGAGATATCACATCTCATGCTATAGGAAGAGTCTCAGGTTTGGGAAGGGAAGGATTTGGATTTCACATCTCATGTTATAGGATGGTTCTCATGTTTGGTTTTTGAAGCATTGAGATATCACATCTCATGCTATCGGAAGGGTCTCAGGTTTGGTATTAGAAGCATTGAGATATCACATCTCATGCTAAAGGAAGGGTCTCAGGTTTGGAATGGGAAGGAGTTGGATATGACATCTCTTGTTATAGGGAGGGTCTCAGGATTTGAATGGCAAGGAGTTGGATATCACATCTCATGCCATAGGAAGGGTCTCAGGTTTGGTATAAGCATTGAGATATCACATCTCTGCTATCGGAAGGGTCTCAGGATTGGATTGGGAAGGAGTTGGATATCACATCTCATGTTATAGGAAGGGTCTCCGGATTGGAATGTGAAGGATTTGGATATCACATCTCATGCTAAAGGAAGGGTCTCAGGTTTGGAATGGGAAGGAGTTGGATATGACATCTCGTGTTATAGGGAGGATCTCAGGATTTGAATGGCAAAGAGTTGGATATCACATCTCATGCCATAGGAAGGGTCTCAGGTTTGGTATAAGCATTGAGATATCACATCTCTGCTATCGGAAGGGTCTCAGGATTGGATTGGGAAGGAGTTGGATATCCCTTCTCATGCTATAGGAAGGGTCTCAGGTTGGAATGGGAAGGAGTTGGATATCACATCTCATGCTAAAGGAAGGGTCTCAGGTTTGGTAGAAGCATTGAGATATCACATCTCATGCTATAGGAAGGGTCTCAGGATTGGAATGGGAAGGACTTAGATATCACATATCATGCTATAGGGAGGGTTTCAGTTTTGATATTAGAAGCATTGAGATATCACATCTCATGCTATCGGAAGTGTCTCAGGTTTGGAACGGGAAGGAGTTGGATATCCGATCTCATGTTATAGGAAGGGTCTCAGGTTTGGTATAAGCATTGAGATACCACATCTCTGCTATCGGAAGTGTCTCAGGATTGGAATGCGAAGGAATTGGATATCCCATCTCATGTTATAGGACGGGTCTCAGTATTGTTATTAGAATCATTGAGATATCATATTGCATGCTGTAGGAAGGGTCTAAGGATTGGAATGGGAAAGACTTGGATATCACATCTCATGCTATAGGAAGGGTCTCAGGTTTGGTATAAGCATTGAGATATCAAATCTCATGCTATAGGAAGGGTCTCAGGATTGGAATGGAAGGAGTTGGATATCACATCTCATGTTATAGGAATGATCTCAGGTTTGGTATTAGAAGCATTGAGACATCACATCTCATGCTATAGGAAGGGTCTCAGGATTGGAATGGGAAGGAGTTGGATATCACATCTCATGCTATAGGAAGGGTCTCAGGTTTGGTATAAGCATTGAGATATCACATCTCATGCTATAGGAAGGGTCTCAGGATTGGAATGGGAAGGAGTTGTATATGACATCTCATGCCGTAGGAAGGGTCTCAGGTTTGGTATAAGCATTGAGATATCACATCTCTGCTATCGGAAGAGTCTCAGGATTGGAATGGGAAGGAGTTGGATATCCCATCTCATGTTATAGGAAGAGTCTCAGGTTTGGTATTAGAAGCATTGAGATATCACATCTCATGCTATAGGAAGTGTCTCAGGATTGGAATGGGAAGGACTTGGATATCACATCTCATGCTATTGGGAGGGTCTCAAGTTTGATATTAGAAGCATTGAGATATCACATCTCATGCTATAGGAAGGGTCTCAGGATTGGAATGGGAAGGAGCTGGATGTCACATCTCATGCTAAAGGAAGGGTCTCAGGTTTGGAACGGGAAGGAGTTGGATATCACATCTCATGTTATAGGAAGGGTCTCAGGTTTGGTATAAGCATTGAGATATCACATCTCTGCTATCGGAAGTGTCTCAGGATTGGAATGCGAAGGAGTTGGATATCCCATCTCATGTTATAGGACGGGTCTCAGGTTTGTTATTAGAATCATTGAGATATCATATTGCATGCTGTAGGAAGGGTCTAAGGATTGGAATGGGAAGGACTTGGATATCACATCTCATGCTATAGATAGGCTCTCAGGTTTGGAAAGGGAAGGAGTTGGATATCACATTTCATGTTAGAGGAAGGATCTCAGGTTTGGTATTAGAGGCATTGAGATATCACATCTCATGCTATAGGAAGGGTCTGAGGTTGGAATGGGAAGGAGTTGGATATCACATCTCATGTTATAGGAAGGCTCTCAGGTTTGGAAGGGGAAAGAGTTGGATATCACATTTCATGTTAGAGGTAGGATCTCAGGTTTGGTATTAGAAGCATTGAGACATCACATCTCATGCTATAGGAAGGGTCTCAGGATTGGAATGGGAAGGAGTTGGATATCACATCTCATGCTATAGGAAGGGTCTCAGGTTTGGTATAAGCATTGAGATATCACATCTCATGCTATAGGAAGGGTCTCAGGATTGGAATGGGAAGGAGTTGTATATGACATCTCATGCCGTAGGAAGGGTCTCAGGTTTGGTATAAGCATTGAGATATCACATCTCTGCTATCGGAAGAGTCTCAGGATTGGAATGGGAAGGAGTTGGATATCCCATCTCATGTTATAGGAAGAGTCTCAGGTTTGGTATTAGAAGCATTGAGATATCACATCTCATGCTATAGGAAGTGTCTCAGGATTGGAATGGGAAGGACTTGGATATCACATCTCATGCTATTGGGAGGGTCTCAAGTTTGATATTAGAAGCATTGAGATATCACATCTCATGCTATAGGAAGGGTCTCAGGATTGGAATGGGAAGGAGCTGGATGTCACATCTCATGCTAAAGGAAGGGTCTCAGGTTTGGAACGGGAAGGAGTTGGATATCACATCTCATGTTATAGGAAGGGTCTCAGGTTTGGTATAAGCATTGAGATATCACATCTCTGCTATCGGAAGTGTCTCAGGATTGGAATGCGAAGGAGTTGGATATCCCATCTCATGTTATAGGACGGGTCTCAGGTTTGTTATTAGAATCATTGAGATATCATATTGCATGCTGTAGGAAGGGTCTAAGGATTACAATGGGAAGGACTTGGATATCACATCTCATGCTATAGATAGGCTCTCAGGTTTGGAAAGGGAAGGAGTTGGATATCACATTTCATGTTAGAGGAAGGATCTCAGGTTTGGTATTAGAGGCATTGAGATATCACATCTCATGCTATAGGAAGGGTCTGAGGTTGGAATGGGAAGGAGTTGGATATCACATCTCATGTTATAGGAAGGCTCTCAGGTTTGGAAGGGGAAAGAGTTGGATATCACATTTCATGTTAGAGGTAGGATCTCAGGTTTGGTATTAGAGGCATTGAGATATCACATCTCATGCTATCAGAAGGGTCTCAGGATTGGAATGGGAAGGAGTTGGATATCACATCTCATGCTAAAGGGAGGGTCTCAGGTTTGGAAGGGGAAGGATTTGGATATCACATCTCATGTTATAGGAAGGATCTCAGGTTTGGTATTAGAAGCATTGAGATATCACATCTCATGCTATCGGAAGGATCTCAGGTTTGGTATTAGAAGCATTGAGATATCACATCTCATGCTATCAGAAGGGTCTCAGGATTGGAATGGGAAGGAGTTGGATATCACATCTCATGCTAAAGGGAGGGTCTCAGGTTTGGAAGGGGAAGGATTTGGATATCACATCTCATGTTATCGGAAGGATCTCAGGTTTGGTGTTAGAAGTATTGAGATATCACATCTCATGCTATAGGAAGGGTCTCAGGATTGGAATGGGAAGGAGTTGGATATCACATCTCATGCTAAAGGAAGGGTCTCAGGTTTGGTAGAAGCATTGAGATATCACATCTCATGCTATAGGAAGGGTCTTAGGATTGGAATGGGAAGGACTTAGATATCACATATCATGCTATAGGGAGGGTTTCAGTTTTGATTTTAGAAGCATTGAGATATCACATCTCATGCTATCGGAAGTGTCTCAGGATTGGAATGGGAAGGAGCTGGATATCACATCTCATGCTAAAGGAAGGGTCTCAGGTTTGGAACGGGAAGGAGTTGGATATCCGATCTCATGTTATAGGTAGGGTCTCATGTTTGGTATAAGCATTGAAATATCACATCTCTGCTATCGGAAGTGTCTCAGGATTGGAATGGGAAGGAATTGGATATCCCATCTCATGTTATAGGACGGGTCTCAGGATTGTTATTAGAATCATTGAGATATCATATTGCATGCTGTAGGAAGGGTCTAAGGATTGGAATGGGAAAGACTTGGATATCACATCTCATGCTATAGGAAGGGTCACAGGTTTGGTATAAGCATTGAGATATCAAATCTCATGCTATAGGAAGGGTCTCAGGATTGGAATGGAACGAGTTGGATATCACATCTCATGTTATAGGAAGGATCTCAGGTTTGGTATTAGAAGCATTGAGACATCACATCTCATGCTATAGGAAGGGTCTCAGGATTGGAATGGGAAGGAGTTGGATATCACATCTCATGCTCTAGGAAGGGTCTCAGGTTTGGTATAAGCATTGAGATATCCCATCTCATGCTATAGGAAGGGTCTCAGGATTGGAATGGGAAGGAGTTGTATATGACATCTCATGCCGTAGGAAGGGTCTCAGGTTTGGTATAAGCATTGAGATATCACATCTCTGCTATCGGAAGAGTCTCAGGATTGGAATGGGAAGGAGTTGGATATCCCATCTCATGTTATAGGAAGAGTCTCAGGTTTGGTATTAGAAGCATTGAGATATCACATCTCATGCTATAGGAAGTGTCTCAGGTTTGGAATGGGAAGGACTTGGATATCACATCTCATGCTATAGGGAGGGTCTCAAGTTTGATATTAAAAGCATTGCGATATCACATCTCATGCTATAGGAAGGGTCTCAGGATTGGAATGGGAAGGACTTAGATATCACATATCATTTTTGTTGGTCTCAGTTTTGATATCAGAAGCATTGAGATATCACATCTCTGCTATCGGAAGAGTCTCAGGATTGGAATGGGAAGGAGTTGGATATCCCATCTCATGTTATAGGAAGAGTCTCATGTTTGGTATTAGAAGCATTGAGATATCACATCTCATGCTATAGGAAGTGTCTCAGGTTTGGAATGGGAAGGACTTGGATATCACATCTCATGCTATAGGGAGGGTCTCAAGTTTGGAATGGGAAGGACTTAGATATCACATATCATTTTTGTTGGTCTCAGTTTTGATATCAGAAGCATTGAGATATCACATCTCATGCTATCGGAAGTGTCTCAGTATTGGAATGGGAAGGAGATGGATATCACATCTCATGCTAAAGGAAGGGTCTCAGGTTTGGAACGGGAAGGAGTTGGATATCACATCTCATGTTATAGGAAGGGTCTCAGGTTTGGTATAAGCATTGAGATATCACATCTCTGCTATCGGAAGTGTCTCAGGATTGGAATGGGAAGGAGTTGGATATCCCATCTCATGTTATAGGACGGGTCTCAGGTTTGTTATTAGAATCATTGAGATATCATATTGCATGCTGTAGGAAGGGTCTAAGGATTGGAATGGGAAGGACTTGGATATCACATCTCATGCTATAGATAGACTCTCAGGTTTGGAAAGGGAAGGAGTTGGATATCACATTTCATGTTAGAGGAAGGATCTCAGGTTTGGTATTAGAGGCATTGAGAAATCACATCTCATGCTATAGGAAGGGTCTGAGGTTGGAATGGGAAGGAGTTGGATATCACATCTCATGTTATAGGAAGGCTCTCAGGTTTGGAAGGGGAAAGAGTTGGATATCACATTTCATGTGAGAGGTAGGATCTCAGGTTTGGTATTAGAGGCATTGAGATATCACATCTCATGCTATCAGAAAGGTCTCAGGATTGGAATGGGAAGGACTTGGATATCACATCTCATGCTAAAGGGAGGGTCTCAGGTTTGGAAGGGGAAGGATTTGGATCTCACATCTCATGATATAGGAAGGATCTCAGGTTTGGTATTAGAAGCATTGAGATATCACATCTCATGCTATCGGAAGGATCTCAGGTTTGGTATTAGAAGCATTGAGATATCACATCTCATGCTATCAGAAGGGTCTCAGGATTGGAATTGGAAGGAGTTGGATATCACATCTCATGCTAAAGGGAGGGTCTCAGGTTTGGAAGGGGAAGGATTTGGATATCACATCTCATGTTATCGGAAGGATCTCAGGTTTGGTATTAGAAGTATTGAGATATCACATCTCATGCTATAGGAAGGGTCTCAGGATTGGAATGGGAAGGAGTTGGATATCACATCTCATGCTAAAGGAAGGGTCTCAGGTTTGGTAGAAGCATTGAGATATCACATCTCATGCTATAGGAAGGGTCTTAGGATTGGAATGGGAAGGACTTAGATATCACATATCATGCTATAGGGAGGGTTTCAGTTTTGATATTAGAAGCATTGAGATATCACATCTCTTGCTATCGGAAGTGTCTCAGGATTGGAATGGGAAGGAGCTGGATATCACATCTCATGCTAAAGGAAGGGTCTCAGGTTTGGAACGGTTAGGAGTTGGATATCCGATCTCATGTTATAGGAAGGGTCTCAGGTTTGGTATAAGCATTGAGATATCACATCTCTGCTATCGGAAGAGTCTCAGGATTGGAATGGGAAGGAATTGGATATCCCATCTCATGTTATAGGACGGGTCTCAGGATTGTTATTAGAATCATTGAGATATCATATTGCATGCTGTAGGAAGGGTCTAAGGATTGGAATGGGAAGGACTTGGGTATCACATCTCATGCTATAGGAAGGGTCTCAGGTTTGGTATAAGCATTGAGATATCAAATCTCATGCTATAGGAAGGGTCTCAGGATTGGAATGGAAGGAGTTGGATATCACATCTCATGTTATAGGAAGGATCTCAGGTTTGGTATTAGAAGCATTGAGACATCACATCTCATGCTATAGGAAGGGTCTCAGGATTGGAATGGGAAGGAGGTGGATATCACATCTCATGCTATAGGAAGGGTCTCAGGTTTGGTATAAGCATTGAGATATCACATCTCATGCTATAGGAAGGGTCTCAGGATTGGAATGGGAAGGAGTTGTATATGACATCTCATGCCGTAGGAAGGGTCTCAGGTTTGGTATAAGCATTGAGATATCACATCTCTGCTATCGGAAGGGTCTCAGGATTGGAATGGGAAGGAGTTGGATATCCCATCTCATGTTATAGGAAGAGTCTCAGGTTTGGTTTTAGAAGCATTGAGATATCACATCTCATGCTATAGGAAGGGTCTCAGGATTGGAATGGGAAGGAGTTGGATATCACATTTCATGTGAGAGGTAGGATCTCAGGTTTGGTATTAGAGGCATTGAGATATCACATCTTATGCTATCAGAAAGGTCTCAGGATTGGAATGGGAAGGAGTTGGATATCACATCTCATGCTAAAGGGAGGGTCTCAGGTTTGGAAGGGGAAGTATTTGGATCTCACATCTCATGATATAGGAAGGATCTCAGGTTTGGTATTGTTAAGACGGATTTCTGAACTCTGTCCTGGCGGCGCAGAAGTTCAGAAGGCCAACCTAATTACTTGGAACAGGGTAACCTCTGGACAAGCCAGACCAATCAAGGTAGCGATCGCGGCGGTCAAGACTAGGTCTCAAGAGGGGTGAGGGTGACTGAAAGCTCGCAATGAGCACACAAAGCAAGAGCGCTTACAAACTACTCCAAACAGTTGTTATATCAAAAATAGATACACATTTATTTTAAGGCCTTTAAAATAATGACCGTAGCGAGAAAATCACAATATCACAATACTAAGCCAACACATACCATATCCACACAATATATATACAAATACACAGTCGCAAGCGTTTAAAGCACGAAATATGTAGTCCACCTGAAAGGGAAGGAAAACAGGCAGTGCGATAATGCTTTCGACTCAGTTCGCCTTCATAGGCACCTAACTAGATGGAAGTCCGAGCCCTGCGAAGAGTGGAGCCTTGTGCTCAAAGTACCTGCACACGCTGGTGCCAACGGGCAAAAGGAGAAGCTCTTCGGAGGAAGTCAGGCAGTTCGGGTTAGTGCACAGCAGAAGAAGAACAGGTTCCGCAACTCAAGCGCAGCCTCCACAGCGGGCAGAAGCAGAGCGCGAGTACGGCAAAAGGGTGCTGTTTTTACACAGCATGGAAAAGCAATGGGATACTGCAGGAGGGCGACCAGATCCTAGATATACTACTCACCGGTCCCCGAAGCAAGCAGACCCAGGCTTCTCCACGTTAGTTTCAGCAGCTGGCAGGTTCAGAAGAGCAGGGAACGCCTTGTAGTCGTGTAGAGCAAAAAGACGTCCCAATCGACGAAACCGGCACAGTTTGTTGCCGCAGCAGGACAACGGAGCGGCCGTGCGTACCTGAGTCAAAAGTACACTCCTCCCTTCAGAACTGGGAACGCCAAGTGCACGAAGCGTGGGAGAGTGACAAGGACTCGGGATACTGCACAACCTGGTGGCGGTTACAGAGCAAGACTCCCTTGTAAGCTGGTCAGTCAACTGTATGGCCCAGAGACGCTTCCGAAGGCTTACTTGGCAGGAGATGGTTGAAGATGCCGGGAATAGCTGTTCCTGCTATTCCAAAGGTCGAAGCACCAGTACAGGCCTTCTGGTTCGATCAAGGAGGAAAGGGTTTCACAGGACGACAGCAGTGCAAAGGAGGATTACTTCAGCGGGTCACCAGCGATTCCTCGGTCCAGCCTCGTGGTTGCAGGATACTTGGCTCCTGTATTCCTTCGTTCGTGAGAACTCAGGAGATCGACATGGTAGTGGTGTTTCCAGCCCCCTCTTATCCACGGTTCCCTTCGCGCCAAAACGGAGGGGAGCCAATGGGAGATCCGCTCATCAACACACATACCATACGTGGACCAATCACGGACCACGGTGGTCCCAGGCATTCACACCACCCTAGACTCTCTGGCACCCAGGATGTGTATTGGGACCAGACATCCCAGTCCACACCCTGGAGGCACACAAACGACATGTAGAAGCCCGCGAAAGCATCTGCGTTTCGCGGGAAAGTACATGCCCAAATAAGGAAGGCCCCGGGTCGATCGACCTGGGGAAGGTGAAGGGAGCAAGACGGTCAGTGGACAGGACAAAGGAGCCTCGTGGTCTGGCCATTTTGGGAGCCAGGCCACCATTTTGGGTTCAGTGCGAAAAACGTGCTCAGAACGCCAAAAGGAGCTCAAAATAAACAAAACGATCGCTGCCACCATTCCAGTCCCTGAATGACTTGCACCGATCAAATACCATCCTAAACGAGTATCTAGGGCCTGTAGAAGGCTAGAGACCCAAGAGAGCTGTAACTTAGCTTACAGTGCCCTCTTGTGTCATGTTGCACTAAAGCCGCAACACGATAAAAGAAACTACGGGAAACAGCGTTCCCCGGTACTGACTGTCTTAAGGGCATGTCAGTTTCCCCGTAAGAAAGGAGCGAAAGCCCAGAGAAGTGCGGCAGAAGGCTGTACTTCTCTGGCAAAGTCAAGAACAAGGTTAAAAACAATAGCAAAAAGTTTAGGGGTTGCCACATGGAAGGAAAATTCCCTACAATTACGAAATCTTTCCTAACACTCGCCCCTCCCAGACTATGGACAGGGGGAACTAATCCACCCCTGGATGAGTCTCTTGTTCAGGTCGGTTAAACATTCTGGACAACCCATCAGCATTGCTATGTTGGACACCTGGCCTATGCTCAATAGTGAAGTCGAAGCCTTGAAGACTTATGGACCACCTAAGCAACTTTGGATTCTCCCCCTTCATGTTCATTAGCCACTTTAACGGCTTATGGTCAGTTTGCACAGTGAAGTGGGTCCCATAGAGGTAGGGCCTCAGCTTCCTTAGGGCCCACACAACAGAGAAACATTCTTTCTCTACCGTGGACCATCTGAGCTCTCTGTCCTTAAGCTGGCGACTAATAAAACCGATAGGGTGTTCCTTACCCTTCTCATCTACTTGTGATAGTACAGCTCCTATCCCAGTGTCAGAGGCGTCCGTCTGCACGATAAAAGGTCTTTGATAATCAGGGGCCCTGAGGACAGGGGCCTGGCACAAGGAGTCTTTCAAGCCATTGAAGGCCTTCTCACACTCGTCGGTCCAAGTTACCTTCTTGGGTTTCTTCGGAGTTGTGAGGGCAGTCAGAGGAGCAGCTATGGTGCCATAGTCTGCCATAAAATTCCGATAATACCCCGTGAGTCCTAAGAAGGCTCTCACTTGGGTTTGCGTAGTGGGGGTAGGCCAGTCTTGTACTGCTTGTACTTTACTGGGTAGAGGCTATATCCTCCCTCCACCTACTTCATGTCCAAGGTAAACCACTGAGCCTTGTCCAATCTGGCATTTACTAGCCTTTATGGTCAAGTGGGCTTTCTGAAGAGCCTGGAGCACAATCCCGAGGTGTTTCACATGGTCTTCCCAGGTGGCACTGAAAACTGCTATATCGTCCAGATATGCAAGACAGAATTCGTCCAACCCATTCAACACATGATTCACAAGCCTCTGGAAAGTGGCAGGTGCATTCTTCAACCCGAACGGCATTACCCGGAATTGGTAAAGGCCGTCTGGAGTAGAAAATGCTGTCTTCTCCCTGGCATGTTCTGCTAAAGCTATTTGCCAATAGCCAGCAGTGAGGTCAAACGTGCTGAGGTACTTGGAGGCACCCAAAGTATCCACCAGCTCATCTGTTCGAGGCAAGGGGTGGGCATCTGTCTTGGTGACAGCATTCAGAGCCCTGTAATCCACGCAGAACCTCAATTCAGAAGTGCCTGCCTTTGGAACCAAGACCACAGGGCTGGACCAAGGACTACTAGAGGGTTCAATCACCCCAAGGTCTAACATCTTGTTGACCTCGGTCTTAATATAAGACCGTACTTTATCCGACATTCTGTATCCCCTACTTTTGGTAGGTACACTGTCTCCTGTGTCAATGTTATGTTTGCACCAAGGTGTCAAACCAGGCGACTGTGAAAACAGGGGGGAAAACTGCCTAAGCAAATTTTTCACCTCAACCTGCTGATCAGAAGTCAGGTGAGGGGCCACTCGGACACCCTCAATGGAGCTATCTGAAGGACCGCCGTGGAACAGGTCGGGGAGAGGTTCTGACTCCTCTTCCTCAACGTCTGAAGCCAGTAGCAGTGCTGCGATTTCGACTCTTGGGACGAAAGCCTTCAGCCTATTTACGTGGAACACTTTTGGAGCCTGTCCAGGCCTTCCAAGGTCCACTAAATAGTTCACCTCACCCAGGGGCTCCACCACTGTGTAAGGGCCTGACCATTTGTCCTGTAAAGCGCGAGGCCTTATGGGATTCATGATCAGGACTTGCTGACCAGGTGTAAAGTTGATGAGGGAAGCTTTCTGGTCGTACCAATGTTTCACCAGCGCTTGCCCTGCCTTCAATTTATCACTAGCCAAGCCCATCAGAAGTACCATCCGTTTTCTGAGCCCTAGCACATAGTCAACTACATTGGTAGTAACAGGGGGAGTGGGCATCTCCCATCCCTCCTTGACAATGGCTAAGGGTCCCCGTACGGGATGACCGAACAGAAGTTCGAAGGGGCTGAAGCCAACACCCTCCTGTGGTACCTCTCGGTAGGCAAACAGCGAGCATGGTAAAAGAAGATCCCATTTTCTTCTCTGGGGCTCCTCCAGAGCCCCAATCATGCTCTTTAACGTTCTGTTGAAGCGTTCCACCAGACCATTGGTCTGGGGGTGGTATGCAGAAGAGAACTTGTAGGTTACCCCACATTCTTTCCACATAGCCTGCATATACTTCGACATAAAGTTGCTGCCACGATCTGACACAACTTCTTTAGGGAAGCCAACCCTAGTAAATATGCCGAGTAAAGCTTTTGCAACTGACTTGGCAGTTACGGTTTTTAATGGGATGGCCTCAGGATACCTGGTTGCATGGTCGACCAGCACCAGGATAAACCTATTGCCCGAGGATGTTTGCGGGTCAAGGGGACCAACGATGTCGATCCCTACCCTTTCAAATGGTACCCCCACAACTGGGAGCGGTACCAACGGAGCTTGGATTGTCGCGCCAACCTTGCCAGACAACTGGCAGGAGGCACAACTCCTGCAGTGACTTTCTACTTGCACCCCCATCTTGGGCCAGTAGAAGTGCATGGATAACCTTTGCTTGGTCCTCTTCCTACCAAGGTGACCAGCAAGGGGAACTTCATGCGCCAACTGCAGGAGGAAGGGTCTAACAGCAAGGGGAACCACCAACCTCCTATGGTCTCCTTCTGTAGACTCTGTGGGCTCACTATACAGGAGTCCACCTTCCCAATAAATCCTATGCGTCCCATGAGGTTCACCCTCAAGCTGGGAGCAGGCCTGTCTCCTTAGGCCTTCCAGAGATGGGCACTCGCGTTGGCCTTTACTGAATTCGTCCCTATCAGGACCTCCTTCAACTAACAAGTCGTTTAGTTCAGGATGATCGTTGGG
Source organism: Ambystoma mexicanum (assembly GCF_040938575.1). NCBI lineage: Eukaryota > Metazoa > Chordata > Amphibia > Caudata > Ambystomatidae > Ambystoma > Ambystoma mexicanum. Next base: position 573,768,265 of record NC_090932.1, on the reverse strand, counting down.
GTCGAATACTTCAGGCATCGCCACTTCCTCGTCAGGCTCGGGCGATCGACCAACTTCCTCCACCGCAGTGGTAGGCGAGCTCGGGGGAATATTCTCTTTCCCTCGTCGTGACTTGTTGACTCCTTTCGCCTTGGGTTTCCCCTTCGGCTGGGGCGGCGTATTGGACTTGGCCAATGCTGCCCGTGCTTGAGACCGTGTGTAGGGTCGTTCGGCAGTGTCTCCTACGAGCCCTAGAGCTCTGAGATCATTACCTAGTAAGACCTTTCCCGGGACGTTTCTCTGAATGCTCACTGGAATCCTAACTGCTGTACCATTTAAAGTAAGATTTACAGGGATCACGGGAAACATACGGAGGGGGCCGTCAGCCAACTTAGTGGGCATCAGAGTAGCTCTGGCAACTTCCTCTGAGTCTACCAAGGTAGAATCCACTACAGTGCGACTGCACCCACTATCCCTAAGAGCTGGAGTATCTACTCCATTGATCAGCACACTGGGCCTCATTACGACCCTGGCGGTAAGTTACCGCCAGGGCCGTGACTTTACCGCCATGGTGCTAACTACGTTAACGCCATGGCGGTAAGGGGATTTACCGCCCCATTCCGACCTTGGCGGGGCGGTAAATCCCCAATCCCCATTTACCCTTCCCCATTCCCATTTTTGCCCCATAGGGCATAATGGGAGTGGGGAAGGCGTTAATTACGCCACCGTAAATTACGGTGGCGTAATTAACACCAAGTTCCCTTACCGCCATGGTTTTTTACACCCGCTAAAAGCAGGTGTAAAAACCGCCATGGCGGAAAGGGAACTCGTAATTGGCGGTAAGGGGTCGGCGCAGCTAACGCTGGCGCTAACCCCTTACCGCCAGGGTCGTAATGAGGCCCACTGTCTTTAAAGTAGTGCTTGGTATTATCCGGAATCCTAGCATACGCCTCTGCGACTTTAGGCTCCCAGGAACCCAGGGACACTAAAACTACCTCAGCCTCTATTCCGCTGGGAAATGAGTCTGAGGAGAAGGATGCTCCTGTAATCTCTTCTTCCTCGTAGGAGGAGAAGGCCAGATTAGCCGAGTGGACCCCCAAAGGTCTAACCTTATAACGGGGATCCCCCTTCACATGGTCAGTTGCTCCACAAGCAAAACAAGATCCAATGGGTCTGTTTACGTAGGGAGGCTTATTGTAACCGGAGTTCTGTTTCGGAGGCGGACGTCCACTACCCTGTGAGTTCTCTTGTGTCTTACCCTTGTTTTTCTTTTTGTGGCCCTTTTGGGAAGAAGATTTAGCAGATTCCCCACCCTCCATATCTTTGGACTTTTTCCCCTCCTCCTGCTTACCAGGATGAGTTTTGTCCTTATGGGACACTCGATGTGACACCCATAAGTCTGCTGCCATGGTCAGCTTCTTAGGATCTATCTCCTTCGAATCGGCCAAATGCTGCTTAAGCTCCGGGGAAGAAGAAGCAAAAATGTGTTCCAGCATGACAAGATTTATCATGCCGTCGAAGGTAGAAACCTTATAGCCTTTGACCCAGCCAGTTAAGTTTTTCAAAGATTCAGCGACATAAGATACCCAAGTACCACCTTCCTTTTTCTTATACTCTCGAAAACGCTTTAAATATTGGGCCGGAGTCTTCCCAAACTTTAAAATGAGAGTCTGCTTCAACATTGCGAAATCAGCTCGCTCAGCCTTCGACATCTCCATAATGGCACTACAGCCAGAATGGGGCAGTCTACTGAGCAACCACGCAATCTTATCAGCATTGTCAACTTTCTGGACTTCGCATGCATACTCAAACGCATTCAGCCAGTCCATAATGTCATTCCGTTCTTCATACACACTGAGCAGATCTTTTGGAAACCGTGGATGAGAGGAGGCCCCAGACCCATGTCCAGGACCCGTGGACCCATTTGCAACCTGAAGCTTGGCCAGTTCCAACTGGTGATCCCTGTCTTTTTGTTTTTCTGCCTGTTCGATTTTTAGTTTGGCTATGCTGAATTCAAGCTCCTGCTGCCTAAACCGCAGCTCTTGCTTCTTGAATTTAAGCATAGCCTCCCCATCAGCACTGGCAGAGGAAACATTAGACATCTCGTCCTCCCTGTCCTCGTGGTCGCGGTGGATCAGTGCGGCGGCAGAACCGTCGGTTCTACCAGTGAGAGCAGCCCCACCACCTTCCGCACTGTCCTCAGAAGTAATAGCGTCAAGCTGCGCTTCTTGCCACGCCACGATTCTCTGGATCATTTCCAATTTTGTACCTTGAGAGGAAACACCTTTCTCTGCACACATCTTTTTCAGCGTTTCTGATTTGGAAGCATTTAAAGTTAACAACGTACTTGTTTCCATACTGTGTGATAGGACTATGGCCTTTTTAAAGTTATACTATAACAATTCACTACGTGCACTGGTTGGAATAACCTGAAATGCCCTAGTTCGAGCGCAACACTGGATACCTTCAGTCGTATCCCACCGCTGTACACCAATTTGTTAAGACGGATTTCTGAACTCTGTCCTGGTGGCGCAGAAGTTCAGAAGGCCAACCTAATTACTTGGAACAGGGTAACCTCTGGACAAGCCAGACCAATCAAGGTAGCGATCGCGGCGGTCAAGACTAGATCTCAAGAGGGGTGAGGGTGACTGAAAGCTCTCAATGAGCACACGAAGCAAGAGCGCTAACAAACTACTCCAAACAGTTGTTATATCAAAAATAAACACACATTTATTTTAAGGCCTTTAAAACAACGACCGTAGCGAGAAAATCACAATATCACAATATTAAACCAACACATACCATATCAACACAATATATATACAAATACACAGTCGCAAGCGTTTAAAGCACGAAATATGTAGTCCACCTGAAAGGGAAGGAAAACAGGCAGTGCGATAATGCTTTCGACTTAGTTCGCCTTCATAGGCACCTAACTAGATGGAAGTCCGAGCCCTGCGAAGAGTGGAGCCTTGTGCTCAAAGTACCTGCCACGCCGGTGCCAACGGGCAAAAGGGGAAGCTCTTCGGAGGAAGTCAGGCAGTTCGCGTTAGTGCACAGCAGAAGAAGAACAGGTTCCGCAACTCAAGCGCAGCCTCCACAGCGGGCAGAAGCAGAGCGCGAGTACGGACGAAAAGGGTGCTGTTTTTACACAGCAGGGAAAAGCAATGGGATACTGCAGGAGGGCGACCAGATCCTAGATATACTACTCACCGGTCCCCGAAGCAAGCAGACCCAGGCTTCTCCACGTTAGTTTCAGCAGCTGGCAGGTTCAGAAGAGCAGGGAACGCCTTGTAGTCGTGTAGAGCAAAAAGACGTCCCAATCGACGAAACCGGCACAGTTTTGTTGCCGCACAGGACAACGGAGCGGCCGTGTGTATTCGAGCCAAATGAACACTCCTCCCTTCAGACCTGGGAACGCCAAGTGCACGAAGCGTGGGAGAGTGACAAGGACTCGCAATACAACACAACCTGGCGGCGGTTGCAGAGCCAAACTCCTTTGTAAGCTGGTCAGTCAACTGGATGGCCCAGAGACGCTTCCGAAGGCTTACTTGGCAGGAGATGGTTGAAGATGCCGGGAATAGCTGGTCCTGCTATTCCAAAGGTCGAAGCACCAGTACAGGCCTTCTGGTTCGATCAAAGGAGGACAGGGGTTCTCCGGACGACAGCAGTGCAAAGGAGGATTCCTTCAGCGGGTCACCAGCGATTCCTCGGTCCAGCCTCTTGGTTGCAGGATACTTGGCTCCTGTATTCCTTTGTTCGTGAGAACTCAGGAGATCGACATGGTAGTGGTGTTTCCAGCCCCCTCTTATCCACGGTTCCCTTCGCGCCAAAACGGAGAGGAACCAATGGGAGATCCGCTCATCAAAACACATACCATACGTGGACCAATCACGGACCACGGTGGTCCCAGGCATTCACACCACCCCAGACTCTCTGGCACCCAGGATGTGTATTGGGACCAGACATCCCAGCCCACACCCTGGAGGCACACAATCGACATGTAGAAGCCCGCGAAAGCAACCACGTTTCGCGGGAAAGTACATGCCCAAATAAGGAAGGCCCCGGGTCGCCCGACCTGGGGAAGGTGAAGGGAGCAAGACGGTCAGTGGACAAGACAAAGGAGCCTCGTGGTCTGGCCATTTTGGAGAGCCAGGCCACTATTTTGGGTTCAGGGCAAAAACGTGCTCAGAACGCCAAAAGGAGCTCAAAATAAACAAAACGATCGCTGCCACCATTCGAGTCCCTGAATGACTTGCACCGATCAAATACCATCCTAAAAGAGTATCTAGGGTCTGTAGAAGGCTAGAGACCCAAGAGAGCTGTAACTTAGCTTACAGTGCCCTCTTGTGTCATGTTGCACTAAAGCCGCAACACGATAAAAGAAACTACGGGAAACAGCGTTCCCCGGTACTGACTGTCTTAAGGGCATGTCAGTTTCCCCGTAAGAAAAGGAGCGAAAGCCCAGAGAAGTGCGGCAGAAGGCTGTACTTCTCTGGCAAAGTCAAGAACAAGGTTAAAAACAATAGCAAAAAGTTTAGGGGTTGCCACATGGAAGGAAAGTTCCCTACAATTACGAAATCTTTCCTAACACTCGCCCCTCCCAGACTATGGACAGGGGGAACTAATCCACCCCTGGATGAGTCTCTTGTTCAGGTCGGTTAAACATTCTGGACAACCCATCAGCATTGCTATGTTGGACACCTGGCCTATGCTCAATAGTGAAGTCGAAGCCTTGTAGACTTATGGACCACCTAAGCAACTTTGGATTCTCCTCCTTCATGTTCATTAGCCACTTTAACGGCTTATGGTCAGTCTGCACAGTGAAGTGGGTCCCATAGAGGTAGGGCCTCAGCTTCCTTAGGGCCCACACAACAGAGAAACATTCTTTCTCTACCGTGGACCATCTGAGCTCTCTGTCCTTAAGCTGGCGACTAATAAAACCGATAGGGTGTTCCTTACCCTTCTCATCTACTTGTGATAGTACAGCTCCTATCCCAGTGTCAGAGGCATCCGTCTGCACGATAAAAGGTCTTTGATAATCAGGGGCCCTGAGCACAGGGGCCTGGCACAAGGAGTCTTTTAAGCCATTGAAGGCCTTCTCACACTCGTCGGTCCAAGTTACCTTCTTGGGTTTCTTCGGAGTTGTGAGGGCAGTCAGAGGAGCAGCTATGGTGCCATAGTCTGCCACAAAATTGCGATAATACCCCATGAGTCCTAAGAAGGCTCTCACTTGGGTTTGCGTAGTGGGGGTAGGCCAGTCTTGTACTGCTTGTACTTTACTGGATAGAGGCTGTCTCCTCCCTCCACCTACTTCATGTCCAAGGCAAACCACTGAGCCTGGTCCATTTTGGTGAGGGGCCACTCGGACACCCTCAAAAGAGCTTTCTGAAGGACTGCTTTGGAACAGGTCAGGGAGAGGTTCAGACTCCTCTTCCTCAACGTCTGAAGCCAATAGCAGTGCTGCGATTTCGCCGCTTGGGACGAAAGCCTTCAGCCTATTCATGTGAAACACTTTGGGAGCCTGTCCAGGCCTTCCAAGGTCCACTGAATAGTTAACCTCACCCAGGGGCTCCACCACTGGGTAAGGGCCTGACCATTTGTCCTGTAAAGCTCGAGGCCTTATGAGATTCATGATCAGGACTTGCTGACCAAGTGTAAAGTTGATGAGGGAAGCTTTCTGGTCGTACCAATGTTTCACCAGCGCTTGCCCTGCCTTCAATTTATCACTAGCCAAGCCCATCAGAAGTACCATCCGTTTTCTGAGCCCTAGCACATAATCAACTACATTGGTAGTAACAGGGGGAGTGGGCATCTCCCATCCCTCCTTGACAATGGCTAAGGGTCCCCGTACGGGATGACCGAACAGAAGTTCGAAGGGGCTGAAGCCAACACCCTCCTGTGGTACCTCTCGGTAGGCAAACAGTAAGCATGAAACAAGAAGATCCCATTTCCTTCTCTGAGGCTCCTCCAGAGCCCCAATCATGCTCTTTAACGTCCTGCTGAAACGCCCCCCCAGACCATTGGTCTGGGGGCGGTATGCAGAAGAGAACCTGTAGGTGTCCCCACATTCTTTCCACATAGCCTGCCTATACTTCGACATAAAGTTGCTGCCATGATCCGACACAGCTTCTTTAGGGAAGCCAACCCTAGTAAACATGCCGAGTAAAGCTTCTGCAACTGGCTTGGCAGTTACAGTTGTAAATGGGACGGCCTCAGGATACCTGGGTGCCTGGTCGACCAGCACCAGGATAAACCTATTGCCTGAGGATGTTTGCGGGTCAAGGGGACCAACCATGTCGATCCCTACCCTTTCAAATGGTACCCCCACAACTGGGAGCAGTACCAACGGAGCTTGGATTGTCGCGCCAACCTTACCAGACAACTGGCAGGCGGCACAACTCCTGCAGTGACTTTCTACTTGCTCCCCCATCTTGGGCCAGTAGAAGTGCATGGATAACCTTTGCGTGGTCTTCCTCATACCGAGGTGACCAGCAAGGGGAACTTCATGCGCCAACTGCAGGAGGAAGGGCCTAACAGCAAGGGGAACCACCAACCTCCTATGGTCTCCTTCTGTAGACTCTGTGGGCTCACTATACAGGAGTCCACCTTCCTGGTAAATCCTATGCATCCCAGGAGGTTCACCCTCAAGCTGGGAGCAGGCCTGTCTCCTTAGGCCTTCCAGAGATGGGCACTCACGTTGGCCTTTACTGAATTCGTCCCTATCAGGACCTCCTTCAACTAACAAGTCTTTTAGTTCAGGATGATCGTTGGGGTCGAATACTTCAGGCATCGCCACCTCCTCGTCAGGCCCGGGCGATTGACCAACTTCCTCCACCGCAGTGGTAGGCGAGCTCGGGGGAATATTCTCTTTCCCTCGTCTTGACTTGTAGACTCCTTTCGCCTTGGGTTTCCCCTTCGGCTGGGGCGGCGTATTGGACTTGGCCAATGCTGCCCGTGCTTGAGACCGTGTGTAGGGTCTTTCGGCAGTGTCTCCTACGAGCCCTAAAGCTCTGAGATCATTGCCCAACAAGACCTTTCCCGGGACGTTTCTCTGAATGCTCACTGGAATCCTGACTGCTGTACCATTTAAAGTAAGATTTACAGGGATCACGGGAAACATACGGAGGGGGCCGTCAGCCAACTTAGTGGGCATCAGAGTAGCTCTGGCAACTTCCTCTGAGTCTACCAAGGTAGAATCCACTACAGTGCGACTGCACCCACTATCCCTAAGAGCTGGAGTATCCACTCCATTGATCAGCACACTGTCTTTAAAGTAGTGCTTGGTATTATCCGGAATCCTAGCATAAGCCTCTGCGACTTTAGGCTCCCAGGAACCCAGGGACACTAAAACTACCTCAGCCTCTATTCCGCTGGGAAATGAGTCTGAGGAGAAGGATGCTCCTGTAATCTCTTCTTCCTCGTAGGAGGAGAAGGCCAGATTAGCGGAGTGGACCCCCAAAGGTCTAACCTTACAACGGGGATCCCCCTTCACATGGTCAGTTGCTCCACAAGAAAAACAAGCCCCATTGGGTCTGTTTACTTATGGAGGCTTATTGTAACCAGAGTTCTGTTTCGGAGGCTGACCTCCACTACCCTGTGAGTTCTCTTGTGTCTTACCCTTGTTTTTCTTTTTGTGGCCCTTATGGGAAGAAGATTTAGCAGATTCCCCACCCTCCACATCTTTGGACTTTTTCCCTTCCTCCTGCTTACCAGGATGAGTTTTGTCCTTATGGGACACTCGATGTGACACCCATAAGTCTGCAGCAATGGCCAGCTTCTTAGGATCTATCTCCTTCGAATCGGCCAAATGCTGCTTAAGCTCCGGGGAAGAAGAAGCAAAAATGTGTTCCAGCATGACAAGATTTATCATGCCTTCGAAGGTAGAAACCTTATAACCTTCGACCCAGCCAGTTAAGTTTTTCAAAGATTCAGCGACATAAGATACCCAAGTACCACCTTCCTTTTTCTTATACTCTCGAAAACGCTTTAAATATTGGGCCGGAGTCTTCCCAAACTTTAAAATGAGAGTTTGCTTTAACATTGCGAAATCAGCCCGCTCAGCCTTCGACATTTCCATAATGGCACTGCAGCCAGAATGGGGCAGTCTACTGAGCAACCACGCAATCTTATCAGCATTGTCAACTTCTTGAACCTCGCATGCATACTCAAACGCATTCAGCCAGTCCATAATGTCATTCCTTTCTTCATACACACTGAGCAGATCTTTTGGAAACCGTGGATGAGAGGAAGCCCCAGACCCATGTCTAGGACCCTTGGATCCATTTGCAACCTGAAGCTTGGCCAGTTCCAACTGGTGATCCCTGTCTTTCTGTTTTTCTGCCTGTTCGATTTTTAGTTTGGCTATGCTGAATTCAAGCTCCTGCTGCCTAAACCGCAGCTCTTGCTTCTTGAATTCAAGCATAGCCTCCCCATCAGCACTGGCAGAGGAAACATTAGACATTACATCCTCCCTGTCCTCGTGGTCGCGATGGATCAGTGCACCGGCAGAACCGTCGGTTCTGCCAGTGAGAGCAGCCCCACCACCTTCCGCACTGTCCTCAGAAGTTATAGCGTCAAGCTGCGCTTCTTGCCACGCCACGATTCTTCGGATCATTTCCAATTTAGTGCCTTGAGAGGAAACACCTCTCTCTGCACACATCTTTTTCAGCGTTTCTGATTTGGAAGCATTTAAAGTTAACAAGGTATTTGCTTCCATACTGTTTGATAGGACTATGGCCTTTTAAAAGTTATATTACAACAATTCACTACGTGTACTGTTTGGAATAACCTGAAATGCCTTAGTTCGAGCGCAACACTGGATACCTTCAGTCGTATCCCACCGCTGTACACCAATTTGTTAAGACGGATTTCTGAACTCTGTCCTGGTGGCGCAGAAGTTCAGAAGGCCAACCTAATTACTTGGAACAGGGTAACCTCTGGACGAGCCAGACCAATCAAGGTAGCGATCGCGGCGGTCAAGACTAGGTCTCAAGAGGGGTGAGGGTGACTGAAAGCCCGCAATGAGCACACAAAGCAAGAGCGCTTACAAACTACTCCAAACAGTTGTTATATCAAAAATAGATACACATTTATTTTAAGGCCTTTAAAATAATGACCGTAGCAAGAAAATCACAATATCACAATATTAAACCAACACATACCATATCAACACAATATATATACAAATACACAGTCGCAAGTGTTTAAAGCACGAAATATGTAGTCCACCTGAAAGGAAAGGAAAACAGGCAGTGCGATAACGCTTTAGACTCAGTTTGCCTTTAGAGGCACCTAACTAGATGGAAGTCCGAGCCCTGCGAAGAGTGGAGCCTTGTGCTCAAAGTACCTGCCACGCCGGTGCCAACGGGCAAAAGGGGAAGCTCTTCGGAGGAAGTCAGGCAGTTCGGGTTAGTGCACAGCAGAAGGAGAACAGGTTCCGCAACTCAAGCGCAGCCTCCACAGCGAGCAGAAGCAGAGCGCGAGTACGGCAAAAGGGTGCTGTTTTTACACAGCAGGGAAAAGCAATGGGATACTGCAGGAGGGCGACCAGATCCTAGCTAAACTACTCACCGGTCCCCGAAGCAAGCAGACCCAGGCTTCTCCACGTTAGTTTCAGCAGCTGGCAGGTTCAGAAGAGCAGGGAACGCCTCGTAGTCGTGTAGAGCAAAAAGACGTCCCAATCGACGAAACCAGCACAGTTTTGTTGCCGCAGCAGGACAACGGAGCGGCCGTATGTATTCAAGCCAAATGTACACTCCTCCCTTCAGACTTGGGAACGCCAAGTGTACGAAGCGTGGGAGAGTGACAAGGACTCGAAATACAACACAACCTGGCGGCAGTTACAGAGCAGGACTCCCTTGTAAGCTGGTCAGTCAACTGGATGGCCCAGAGACACTTCCGAAGGCTTACTTGGCAGGAGATGATGAAGTCGCCGGGAATAGCTGTTCCTGCTATTCCAAAGGTCGAAGCACCAGTACAGGCCTTCTGGTTCGATCCAAGGAGGAAAGGGTTTCACAGGATGACAGCAGTGCAAAGGAGGATTCCTTCAGCGGGTCACCAGCGATTCCTCGGTCCAGCCTCGTGGTTGCAGGATACTTGGCTCCTGTATTCCTTCGTTCGTGAGAACTCAGGAGATCGACATGGTAGTGGTGTTTCCAGCTCCCTCTTATCCACGGTTCCCTTCGCGCCAAAACGGAGGGGAGCCAATGGGAGATCCGCTCATCAACACACATACCATACGTGGACCAATCACGGACCACGGTGGTCCCAGGCATTCACACCACCCCAGACTCTCTGGCACCCAGGATGTGTATTGGGACCAGACATCCCAGCCCACACCCTGGAGGCACACAATCGACATGTAGAAGCCCGCGAAAGCAACCACGTTTCGCGGGAAAGTACATGCCCAAATAAGGAAGGCCCCGGGTCGCCCGACCTGGGGAAGGTGAAGGGAGCAAGACGGTCAGTGGACAAGACAAAGGAGCCTCGTGGTCTGGCCATTTTGGAGAGCCAGGCCACCATTTTGGGTTCAGGGCAAAAACGTGCTCAGAACGCCAAAAGGAGCTCAAAATAAACAAAACGATCGCTGCCACCATTCGAGTCCCTGAATGACTTGCACCAATCAAATACCATCCTAAAAGAGTATCTAGGGTCTGTAGAAGGCTAGAGACCCAAGAGAGCTGTAACTTAGCTTACAGTGCCCTCTTGTGTCATGTTGCACTAAAGCCGCAACACGATAAAAGAAACTACGGGAAACAGCGTTCCCCGGTACTGACTGTCTTAAGGGCATGTCAGTTTCCCCGTAAGAAAAGGAGCGAAAGCCCAGAGAAGTGCGGCAGAAGGCTGTACTTCTCTGGCAAAGTCAAGAACAAGGTTAAAAACAATAGCAAAAAGTTTAGGGGTTGCCACATGGAAGGAAAATTCCCTACAATTACGAAATCTTTCCAACCTGAGACCCTTCCTATAGCATGAGATGGGAGATCCAACTCCTTCCAAATCCAATCCTGATACCCTTCCGATAGCATGAGATGTGATATCCCAATGCTTCTACCAAACCTGAGACGCATACTATGGCATGAGATGTGATATCAAACTCCTTCCCATTCCAATCCTGAGACCCTTCCTATAGCTTGAGATGTGATATCCAACTCCTTCCCATTCCAATTCTGAGACCCTTCCTATACCATGAGACTTGATATCTCAATGCTTCTAATACCAAACCTGAGACCCGTCCGTCCCATTCCAATCCTGAGACCCTTCCTATAACATCAGATGTGATATCCAACTCCTTCCCATTCCAACCTGAGACCCTTCCTATAGCATGAGATGGGATATCCAACTCCTTCCAAATCCAATCCTGATACCCTTCCGATAGCATGAGATGTGATATCTCAATGCTTACCAAACCAGAGACCCGTCCTATAACATGAGATGGGATATCCAACTCCTTCCCATTCCAATCCTGAGCCACTTCCAATAGCAGAGATGTGATATCTCAATGCTTATACCAAACCTGAGACCCTTCCTATAACATGAGATGTGATATCCAACTCATTCCCGTTCCAAACCTGAGACACTTCCTATAGCATATGTGATATCCAACTCCTTCCCATTCCAAACATGAGACCCTTCTTATAGCAAGAATGTAATATCCAACTCCTACCCATTCCAATCCTGAGACCATTCCTATAGCATGAGATGTGATATATCAATGCTTCTAATACCAAACCTGAGATCCTTCCTATGACATGATATGTGATATTCAAATCCTTCCCATTCCAAACCTGAGACCCTTCCTACAGCATGCGATGTGATATCTCAATGCTTCTAATATCAAACCTGAGACCCGTCCTATAACATGAGATGGGATATCCAACTCCTTCCCGTTCCAAACCTGATACCCTTCCTATAGCATGAGATGTGATATCCAATTCCTTCCCATCCCAATCCTGAGACACCTCCGATAGCAGAGATGTGATATCTCAATGCTTATACCAAACCTGAGACTCTTACTATAACATGAGATGTGATATCCAACTCCTTCCCGTTCCAAACCTGAGACCCTTCCTATAGCATGAGATGTGATATCCAACTCCTTCCCATTCCAATCCTGAGACCCTTCCTACAACATGAGATGGGAATATCCAACTCCTTCCCATTCCAATCCTGAGACCCTTCCTATAGCATGATATGTTATATCTCACTGCTTATACCAAACCTGAGACCCTTCCTATAGCATGAGATGTGATATCCAACTCCTTCCCATTCCAATCCTGAGACCATTCCTATAGCATGAGATGTGATATCTCAATGCTTCTAATATCAAACTTGAGACCCTCCCTATAGCATGAGATGTGATATCCAAGTCCTTCCCATTCCAATCCTGAGACACTTCCTATAGCATGAGATGTGATATCTCAATGCTTCTAATACCAAACCTAAGACTCTTCCTATAACATGAGATGGGATATCCAACTCCTTCCCATTCCAAGCCCGAGACCCTTCCGATAGCAGAGATGTGATATCTCAATGCTTATACCAAACCATAGACCCTTCCTACGGCATGAGATGTCACATACAACTCCTTCCCATTCCAATCCTGAGACCCTTCCTATAGCATGAGATGTGATATCTCAATGCTTATACCAAACCTGAGACCCTTCCTATAGCATGAGATGTGATATCCAACTCCTTCCCATTCCAATCCTGAGACACTTCCGATTGCAGAGATGTGATATTTCAATGCTTATACCAAACCTGAGACTCTTCCTATAACATGAGATGGGATATCCAACTCCTTCCCGTTCCAAACCTGAGACCCTTCCTATAGCATGAGATGTGATATCCAACTCCTTCCCATTCCAATCCTGAGACCCTTCCGATAGCATGAGATGTATTATCTCAATGCCTCTTTACCAAACCTGAGATCCTACCTCTAACATGAAATGTGATATCCAACTCCTTCCCCTTCCAAATCTGAGAGCCTTCCTATAGCATGAGATGTGATATCCAAGTCCTTCCCATTCCAATCCTGAGACCCTTCCTATAACATGATATGTGATGTCTCAATGCTTCTAATACCAAACCTGAGATCTTTCCTATAACATGAGATGTGATATCCAACTCCTTCCCATTCCAATCCTGAGACCCTTCCTATAGCATGAGATGTGATATCTCAATGCCTCTTTACCAAACTTGAGATCCTACCTCTAACATGAAATGTGATATCCAACTCCTTCCCCTTCCAAACCTGAGAGCCTTCCTATAGCATGAGATGTGATATCCAAGTCCGTCCCATTCCAATCCTGAGACCCTTCCTATAACATCAGATGTGATATCCAACTCCTTCCCATTCCAACCTGAGACCCTTCCTATAGCATGAGATGGGATATCCAACTCCTTCCAAATCCAATCCTGATACCCTTCCGATAGCATGAGATGTGATATCCCAATGCTTCTGCAAAACCTGAGACCCATACATGGCAGGAGATGTGATATCAAACTCCTTCCCATTCCAATCCTGAGACACTTCCTATAGCATGAGATGTGATATCTCAATGCTTCCTATAACATGAGATGTGATATTCAAATCCTTCCTTTTCCAAACCTTAGACCCTCCCTATAGCATGAGATGTGACATCCAAGTCCTTCCCATTCCAATCCTGAGACCCTTCCTATAGCATGAGATGTGATATCTCAATGCTTCTAATACCAAACCTGAGACCCTTCCTATAACATGAGATGGGATATCCAACTCCTTCCCATTCCAATCCTGAGACCCTTCCTATAGCATGAGATGTGATATCTCAATGCTTATACCAAACCTGAGACTCTCCCTTTAGCATGAGATGTGATATCCAACTCCTTCCCATTCCAATCGTGAGACCCTTCCTATAGAATGAGATGTGATATCTCAATGCCTCTAATACCAAACCTGAGATCCTTCCTCTAACATGAAATGTGATATCCAATTCCTTCCCTTTCCAAACCTGAGAGCCTACGTATAGCATGAGATGTGATATCCAAGTCCTTCCCATTCCAATCCTTAGACACTTCCTACAGCATGAGATGTGATATCTCAATGATTCTAATACCAAACCTGAGACCGGTCCTATAACATGAGATGGGATATCCAACTCCTTCCCATTTCAATCCTGAGACACTTCCGATAGCAGAGATGTGATATCTCAATTCTTATACCAAACCTGAGACCCTTCCTATAACATGAGATGTGATATCCAACTCCTTCCCGTTCCAAACCTGAGACCCTTCCTATAGCATATGTGATATCCAACTCCTTCCCATTCCAAACATGAGACCCTTCCTATGGCAAGAATGTAATATCCAACTCCTTACCATTCCAATCCTGAGACCATTCCTATAGCATGAGATGTGATATCTCAATGCTTCTAATACCAAACCTGAGATCCTTCCTATGACATGAGATGTGATATCCAATTCCTTCCCATTCCAAACCTGAGACCCTTCCTACAGCATGTGATGTGATATCTCAATGCTTCTAATACCAAACCTGAGACCCGTCCTATAACATGAGTTGGGATATCCAACTCCTTCCCGTTCAAAACCTCAGACCCTTCCTATAGCATGAGATGTGATATTCAACTCCTTCCCATCCCAATACTGAGACACTTTCGATAGCAGAGATGTGATATCTCAATTCTTATACCAAACCTGAGACCCTTCCTATAACATGAGATGTGATATCCAACTCCTTCCCGTTCCAAACCTGAGAACCTTCCTATAGCATGAGATGTGATATCCAACTCCTTCCCATTCCAATTTGAGACCCTTCCGATAGCATGAGATGTGATATCTCAATGCCTCTAATACCAAACCTGAGATCCTTCCGATAGCACGAGATGTGATATCTCAATGCTTCTAATACCAAACCTGAGATCCTTCCTGTAACATGAGATGTGATATCCAAATCCTTCCCCTTCCAAACCTGAGACCTTCCCTTTAGCATGAGTTTTGATATCCAACTCATTCCCATTCTAATCCTGAGACCCTTCTGATAGCATGAGATGTGATATCTCAATGCCTCTAATACCAAACCTGAGATCCTACCTCTAACATGAAATGTGATATCCAACTCCTTCCCTTTCCAAACCTGAGAGCCTTCCTATAGCATGAGATGTGATATCCAAGTCCTTCTCATTCCAATCCGGAGACCCTTCCTATAACATGAGATGTGATATCCAACTCCTTCCGATTCCAACCTGAGACCCTTCCTATAGCATGAGATGGGATATCCAACTCCTTCCAAATCCAATCCTGATACCCTTCCGATGTCATGAGATGTGATATCCCAATGCTTCTACCAAACCTGAGACCCATACTATGACATGAGATCTGATATCAAACTCCTTCCCATTCCAATCCTGAGACCCTTCCTATAGCTTGAGATGTGATATCCAACTCCTTCCCTTTCCAATTCGGAGACCCTTCCTATACCATGAGACTTGATATCTCAATGCTTCTACCAAACCTGAGACCCATACTATGGCATGAGATGTGATATCAAACTCCTTCCCATTCCAATCCTGAGACCCTTCCTCTAACATGAGATGTGATATCCAAATCCTTCCCCTTCCAAACCTTAGACCCTTACTTTATCATGAGATGTGATATCCAACTCCTTCCCATTCCAATCCTGAGACCCTTCCGATATCATGAGATTTGTTATCTCAATGCTTCTAATATCAAACTTGAGACCCTCCCTATAGCATGAGATGTGACATCCAAGTCCTTCCCATTCCAATCCTGAGACCCTTCCTATAGCATGAGATGTGATATCTCAATGCTTCTAATACCAAACCTGAGACCCTTCCTATAACATGAGATGGGATATCCAACTCCTTCCCATGCCAATCCTGAGACCCTTCCGATAGCAGAGATGTGATCTCTCAATGCTTATACCAAACCTGAGACCCTTGCTATGGCCTGAGATGTCATATACAACTCCTTCCCATTCCAATCTTGAGACCCTTCCTATAGCATTCGATGTGATATCTCAATGCTTATACCAAACCTGAGACCCTTCCTATAGCATGAGATGTGATATCCAACTCCTTCCCATTCCAATCGTGAGACCCTTCCTATAGAATGAGATGTGATATCTCAATGCCTCTAATACCAAACCTGAGATCCTTCCTCTAACATGAAATGTGATATCCAATTCCTTCCCTTTCCAAACCTGAGAGCCTACGTATAGCATGAGATGTGATATCCAAGTCCTTCCCATTCAAATCCATAGACACTTCCTACAGCATGAGATGTGATATCTCAATGATTCTAATACCAAACCTGAGACCCGTCCTATAACATGAGATGGGATATCCAACTCCTTCCCATTTCAATCCTGAGACACTTCCGATAGCAGAAATGTGATATCTCAATGCTTATACCAAACCTGAGACCCTTCCTATAACATGAGATGTGATATCCAACTCCTTCCCGTTCCAAACCTGAGACCCTTCCTATAGCATATGTGATATCCAACTCCTTCCCATTCCAAACATGAGACCCTTCCTATGGCAAGAATGTAATATCCAACTTCTTACCATTCCAATCCTGAGACCATTCCTATAGCATGAGATGTGATATCTCAATGCTTCTAATACCAAACCTGAGATCCTTCCTATTACATGAGATGTGATATCCAATTCCTTCCCATTCCAAACCTGAGACCCTTCCTACAGCATGTGATGTGATATCTCAATGCTTCTAATACCAAACCTGAGACCTGTCCTATAACATGAAGTGGGATATCCAACTCCTTCCCGTTCAAAACCTGAGACCCTTCCTATAGCATGAGATGTGATATTCAACTCCTTCCCATCCCAATACTGAGACACTTTCGATAGCAGAGATGTGATATCTCAATGCTTATACCAAACCTGAGACCCTTCCTATAGCATGAGATGTGATGTCTCAATGCTTCTAATTCAAAACCTGAGGCCCTTCCTATAGCAAGAGATGTGATATCCAACTCCTTCCCATTCCAATCCTGAGACCCTTCCGATAGCAGAGATGTGATATCTCAATGCTTATACCAAACCTGAGACCCTTCCTATGGCATGAGATGTCATATACAACTCCTTCCCATTCCAATCCTGAGACCCTTCCTATAGCATGAGATGTGATATCTCAATGCTTATACCAAACCTGAGACCCTTCCTATAGCATGAGATGTGATATCCAACTTCTTCCCATTCCAATCCTGAGACCCTTCCTATAACATGAGATGTGATGTCTCAATGCTTCTAATACCAAACCTGAGATCCTTCTTATGGCATGAGATGTCATATAAAACTCCTTCCCATTCCAATCCTGAGACCCTTCCTATAGCATGAGATTTGATATCTCAATGCTTCTAATACCAAACCTGAGATCCTTCCGATAGCATGAGATGTGATATCTCAATGATTCTAATACCAAACCTGAGATCATTCCTATAACACGAGATGTGATATTCAAATCCTTCGCCTTCCAAACCTGAGACCCTCCCTTTAGCATGAGATGTGATATCCAACTCCTTCCCATTCCAATCCTGAGACCCTTCTGATAGCATGAGATGTGATATCTCAATGCCTATAATACCAAACCTGAGATCCTACCTCTAACATGAAATTTGATATCCAACTCCTTCCCCTTCCAAACCTGAGAGCGTTCCTATAGCATGAGATGTGATATCGAAGTATTTCCCATTCCAATCCTGAGACCCTTCCTATAACATGAGATGTGATATCCAACTCCTTCCCATTCCAACCTGAGACCCTTCCTATAGCATGAGATGGGATATACAACTACTTCCAAATCCAATCCTGATACCCTTCCGATGGCATGAGATGTGATATCCCAATGCTTCTACCAAACCTGAGACCCATACTATGACATGAGATCTGATATCAAACTCCTTCCCATTCCAATCCTGAGACCCTTCCTATAGCTTGAGATGTGATATCCAACTCCTTCCCTTTCCAATTCGGGGACCCTTCCTATACCATGAGACTTGATATCTCAATGCTTCTACCAAACCTGAGACCCATACTATGGCATGAGATGTGATATCAAACTCCTTCCCATTCCAATCCTGAGACCCTTCCTCTAACATGAGATGTGATATCCAAATTCTTCCCCTACCAAACCTTAGACCCTTACTTTATCATGAGATGTGATATCCAACTCCTTCCCATTCCAATCCTGAGACCCTTCCGATATCATGAGATTTGTTATCTCAATGCTTCTAATATCAAACTTGACACCCTCCCTATAGCATGAGATGTGATATCCAAGTCCTTCCCATTCCAATCCTGAGACCCTTCCTATAGCATGAGATGTGATATCTCAATGCTTCTAATACCAAACCTGAGACTCTTAATATAACATGAGATGGGATATCCAACTCCTTCCCATTCCAATCCTGAGACCCTTCCGATAGCAGAGATGTGATATCTCAATGCTTATACCAAACCTGAGACCCTTCCTATAGCATGAGATGTGATGTCTCAATGCTTCTAATTCAAAACCTGAGGCCCTTCCTATAGCAAGAGATATGATATCCAACTCCTTCCCATTCCAATCCTGAGACCCTTCCGATAGCAGAGATGTGATATCTCAATGCTTATACCAAACCTGAGACCCTTCCTATGGCATGAGATGTCATATACAACTCCTTCCCATTCCAATCCTGAGACCCTTCCTATAGCATGAGATGTGATATCTCAATGCTTATACCAAACCTGAGACCCTTCCTATAGCATGAGATGTGATATCCAACTTCTTCCCATTCCAATCCTGAGACCCTTCCTATAACATGAGATGTGATGTCTCAATGCTTCTGAGACCAAACCTGAGATCCTTCCTATGGCATGAGATGTCATATAAAACTCCATCCCATTCCAATCCTGAGACCCTTCCTATTGCATGAGATGTGATATCCAACTCCTTCCCATTCCAATCCTGAGACCCTTCCTATAGCATGAGATTTGATATCTCAATGCTTCTAATACCAAACCTGAGATCCTTCCGATAGCATGAGATGTGATACTCAATGCTTCTAATACCAAACCTGAGATCATTCCTATAACACGAGATCTGATATCCAAATCCTTCGCCTTCCAAACCTGAGACCCTCCCTTTAGCATGAGATGTGATATCCAACTCCTTCCCATTCCAATCCTGAGACCCTTCTGATAGCATGAGATGTGATATCTCAATGCCTCTAATACCAAACCTGAGATCCTACCTCTAACATGAAATTTGATATCCAACTCCTTCCCCTTCCAAACCTGAGAGCCTTCCTATAGCATGAGATGTGATATCGAAGTATTTCCCATTCCAATCCTGAGACCCTTCCTATAACATGAGATGTGATATCCAACTCCTTCCCATTCCAACCTGAGACCCTTCCTATAGCATGAGATGGGATATCCAACTACTTCCAAATCCAATTCTGATACCCTTCCGATAGCATGAGATGTGATATCTCATTCCCGCTAATACCAAACCTGAGATCCTTCCGATAGCATGAGATGTGATATCTCAATGCTTCTAATACCAAACCTGAGATCCTTCCTATAACATGAGATGTGATATCCAAATCCTTCCCCTTCCAAACCTGAGACCCTCCCTTTAGCATGAGATGTGATATCCAACTCCTTCCCATTCCAATCCTGAGACCCTTCTGATAGCATGAGATGTGATATTCAATGCCTCTAATACCAAACCTGAGAACCTACCTCTAACATGAAATGTGATATCAAACTCCTTCCCTTTCCAAACGTGAGAGCCTCCATATAGCATGAGATGTGATATTCAAGTCCTTCCCATTCCAATCCTGAGACCCTTCCTATAGCATGAGATGTGATATCTCAATGCTTCTAATACCAAACCTGAGACCCTTCCTATAACATAAGATGGGATATCCAACTCCTTCCCATTCCAATCCTGAGACCCTTCCGATAGCAGAGATGTGATATCTCAATGCTTATACCAAACCTGAGACCCTTCCTATGGCATGAGATGTCATATACAACTCCTTCCCATTCCAATCCTGAGACCCTTCCTATAGCATGAGATGTGATATCTCAATGCTTATACCAAACCTGAGACCCTTCCTATAGCATGAGATGTGATATCCAACTCCTTCCCATTCCAATCCTGAGACCCTTCCTATAACATGAGATGTGATGTCTCAATGCTTCTAATACCAAACCTGAGATCCTTCCTATAACATGAGATGTGATATCAAAATCCTTCCCCTTCCAAACCTGAGACCCTCCCTTTAGCATGAGATGTGATATCCAACTCCTTCCCATTCCAATCCTGAGACCCTTCTGATAGCATGAGATGTGATTTTCAATGCCTCTAATACCAAACCTGAGATCCTACCTCTAACATGAAATGTGATATCCAACTCCTTCCCTTTCCAAACGTGAGAGCCTCCATATAGCATGAGATGTGATATTCAAGTCCTTCCCATTCCAATCCTGAGACCCTTCCTATAGCATGAGATGTGATATCTCAATGCTTTTAATACCAAACCTGAGACCCTTCCTATAACATAAGATGGGATATCCAACTCCTTCCCATTCCAATCCTGAGACCCTTCCAATAGCAGAGATGTGATATCTCAATGCTTCTACCAAACCTGAGACCCATACTATGGCATGAGATGTGATATCAAACTCCTTCCCATTCCAATCCTGAGACCCTTCCTCTAACATGAGATGTGATATCCAAATCCTTCCCCTTCCAAACCTTAGACCCTTACTTTATCATGAGATGTGATATCCAACTCCTTCCCATTCCAATCCTGAGACCCTTCCGATATCATGAGATTTGTTATCTCAATGCTTCTAATATCAAACTTGACACCCTCCCTATAGCATGAGATGTGATATCCAAGTCCTTCCCATTCCAATCCTGAGACCCTTCCTATAGCATGAGATGTGATATCTCAATGCTTCTAATACCAAACCTGTGACTCTTCCTATAACATGAGATGGGATATCCAACTCCTTCCCATTCCAATCCTGAGACCCTTCCGATAGCAGAGATGTGATATCTCAATGCTTATACCAAACCTGAGACCCTTCCTATAGCATGAGATGTGATGTCTCAATGCTTCTAATTCAAAACCTGAGGCCCTTCCTATAGCAAGAGATGTGATATCCAACTCCTTCCCATTCCAATCCTGAGACCCTTCCGATAGCAGAGATGTGATATCTCAATGCTTATACCAAACCTGAGACCCTTCCTATGGCATGAGATGTCATATACAACTCCTTCCCATTCCAATCCTGAGACCCTTCCTATAGCATGAGATGTGATATCTCAATGCTTATACCAAACCTGAGACCCTTCCTATAGCATGAGATGTGATATCCAACTTCTTCCAATTCCAATCCTGAGACCCTTCCTATAACATGAGATGTGATGTCTCAATGCTTCTAATACCAAACCTGAGATCCTTCCTATGGCATGAGATGTCATATAAAACTCCTTCCCATTCCAATCCTGAGACCCTTCCTATAGCATGAGATGTGATATCCAACTCCTTCCCATTCCAATCCTGAGACCCTTCCTATAGCATGAGATTTGATATCTCAATGCTTCTAATACCAAACCTGAGATCCTTCCGATAGCATGAGATGTGATATCTCAATGCTTCTAATACCAAACCTGAGATCATTCCTATAACACGAGATGTGATATCCAAATCCTTCGCCTTCCAAACCTGAGACCCTCCCTTTAGCATGAGATGTGATATCCAACTCCTTCCCATTCCAATCCTGAGACCCTTTTGATAGCATGAGATGTGATATCTCAATGCCTCTAATACCAAACCTGAGATCCTACCTCTAACATGAAATTTGATATCCAACTCCTTCCCCTTCCAAACCTGAGAGCCTTCCTATAGCATGAGATGTGATATCGAAGTATTTCCCATTCCAATCCTGAGACCCTTCCTATAACATGAGATGTGATATCCAACTCCTTCCTATTCCAACCTGAGACCCTTCATATAGCATGAGATGGGATATCCAACTACTTCCAAATCCAATTCTGATACCCTTCCGATAGCATGAGATGTGATAGCTCAATCCCTCTAATACCAAACCTGAGATCCTTCCGATAGCATGAGATGTGATATCTCAATGCTTCTAATACCAAACCTGAGATCCTTCCTATAACATGAGATGTGATATCAAAATGCTTCCCCTTCCAAACCTGAAACCCCCCCTTTAGCATGAGATGTGATATCCAACTCCTTCCCATTCCAATCCTGAGACCCTTCTGATAGCATGAGATGTGATATTCAATGCCTCTAATACCAAACCTGAGATCCTACCTCTAACATGAAATGTGATATCCAACTCCTTCCCTTTCCAAACGTGAGAGCCTCCATATAGCATGAGATGTGATATTCAAGTCCTTCCCATTCCAATCCTGAGACCCTTCCTATAGCATGAGATGTGATATCTCAATGCTTCTAATACCAAACCTGAGACCCTTCCTATAACATAAGATGGGATATCCAACTCCTTCCCATTCCAATCCTGAGACCCTTCCGATAGCAGAGATGTGATATCTCAATGCTTATACCAAACCTGAGACCCTTCCTATGGCATGAGATGTCATATACAACTCCTTCCCATTCCAATCCTGAGACCCTTCCTATAGCATGAGATGTGATATCCAACTCCTTCCCATTCCAATCCTGAGACCCTTCCTATAACATGAGATGTGATGTCTCAATGCTTCTAATACCAAACCTGAGATCCTTCCTATGGCATGAGATGTCATTTAAAACGCCTTCCCATTCCATTCCTGAGACCCTTCCTATAGCATGAGATGTGATATCCAACTCCTTCCCATTCCGATCCTGAGACCCTTCCTATAGCATGATATGTGATATCTCAATGCTTCTAACAACAAACCTGAGATCCTTCCTATAACATGAGATGTGATATCCAAATCCTTCCCCGTCCAAACCTGAGACCCTCCCTTTAGCATGAGATGTGATATCCAACTCCTTCCCATTCCAATCCTGAGACCCTTCTGATAGCATGAGATGTGATATCTCAATGCCTCTAATACCAAACCTGAGATCCTACCTCTAACATGAAATGTGATATCCAACTCCTTCCCCTTCCAAACCTGGAGCCTTCCTATAGCATGAGATGTGATATCGAAGTATTTCCCATTCCAATC
Source organism: Ambystoma mexicanum (assembly GCF_040938575.1). Classification (NCBI taxonomy): domain Eukaryota; kingdom Metazoa; phylum Chordata; class Amphibia; order Caudata; family Ambystomatidae; genus Ambystoma; species Ambystoma mexicanum. The sequence goes on along the minus strand of NC_090932.1, from coordinate 573,745,042 downwards.
CTGAGACCCTTCCTATAACATGAGATGTGATATCCAACTCCTTCCCATTCCAACCTGAGACCCTTCCTATAGCATGAGATGGGATATCAAACTACTTCCAAGTCCAATCCTGATACGCTTCCGATAGCATGAGATGTGATATCTCAATCCCTCTAATACCAAACCTGAGATCCTTCCTATAACATGAGATGTGATATCAAAATCCTTCCCCTTCCAAATCTGAGACCCTCCCTTTAGCATGAGATGTGATATCCAACTCCTTCCCATTCCAATCCTGAGACCCTTCTGATAGCATGAGATGTGATTTTCAATGCCTCTAATACCAAACCTGAGATCCTACCTCTAACATGAAATGTGATATCCAACTCCTTCCCTTTCCAAACGTGAGAGCCTCCATATAGCATGAGATGTGATATTCAAGTCCTTCCCATTCCAATCCTGAGACCCTTCCTATAGCATGAGATGTGATATCTCAATGCTTCTAATACCAAACCTGAGACCCTTCCTATAACATAAGATGGGATATCCAACTCCTTCCCATTCGAATCCTGAGACCCTTCCTATAGCATGAGATGTGATATCTCAATGCTTCTAATACCAAACCTGAGACCCTTCCTATAACATGAGATGGGATATCCAACTCCTTCCCATGCCAATCCTGAGACCCTTCCGATAGCAGAGATGTGATCTCTCAATGCTTATACCAAACCTGAGACCCTTGCTATGGCCTGAGATGTCATATACAACTCCTTCCCATTCCAATCCTGAGACCCTTCCTATAGCATTCGATGTGATATCTCAATGCTTATACCAAACCTGAGACCCTTCCTATAGCATGAGATGTGATATCCAACTCCTTCCCATTCCAATCGTGAGACCCTTCCTATAGAATGAGATGTGATATCTCAATGCCTCTAATACCAAACCAGAGATCCTTCCTCTAACATGAAATGTGATATCCAATTCCTTCCCTTTCCAAACCTGAGAGCCTACGTATAGCATGAGATGTGATATCCAAGTCCTTCCCATTCCAATCCTTAGACACTTCCTACAGCATGAGATGTGATATCTCAATGATTCTAATACCAAACCTGAGACCCGTCCTATAACATGAGATGGGATATCCAACTCCTTCCCATTTCAATCCTGAGACACTTCCGATAGCAGAAATGTGATATCTCAATGCTTATACCAAACCTGAGACCCTTCCTATAACATGAGATGTGATATCCAACTCCTTCCCGTTCCAAACCTGAGACCCTTCCTATAGCATATGTGATATCCAACTCCTTCCCATTCCAAACATGAGACCCTTCCTATGGCAAGAATGTAATATCCAACTCCTTACCATTCCAATCCTGAGACCATTCCTATAGCATGAGATGTGATATCTCAATGCTTCTAATACCAAACCTGAGATCCTTCCTATTACATGAGATGTGATATCCAATTCCTTCCCATTCCAAACCTGAGACCCTTCCTACAGCATGTGATGTGATATCTCAATGCTTCTAATACCAAACCTGAGACCTGTCCTATAACATGAGTTGGGATATCCAACTCCTTCCTGTTCAAAACCTGAGACCCTTCCTATAGCATGAGATGTGATATTCAACTCCTTCCCATCCCAATACTGAGACACTTTCGATAGCAGAGATGTGATATCTCAATTCTTATACCAAACCTGAGACCCTTCCTATAACATGAGATGTGATATCCAACTCCTTCCCGTTCCAAACCTGAGAACCTTCCTATAGCATGAGATGTGATATCCAACTCCTTCCCATTCCAATTTGAGACCCTTCCGATAGCATGAGATGTGATATCTCAATGCCTCTAATACCAAACCTGAGATCCTTCCGATAGCATGAGATGTGATATCTCAATGCTTCTAATACCAAACCTGAGATCCTTCCTGTAACATGAGATGTGATATCCAAATCCTTCCCCTTCCAAACCTGAGACCTTCCCTTTAGCATGAGATTTGATATCCAACTCGTTCCCATTCTAATCCTGAGACCCTTCTGATAGCATGAGATGTGATATCTCAATGCCTCTAATACCAAACCTGAGATCCTACCTCTAACATGAAATGTGATATCCAACTCCTTCCCTTTCCAAACCTGAGAGCCTTCCTATAGCATGAGATGTGATATCCAAGTCCTTCTCATTCCAATCCGGAGACCCTTCCTATAACATGAGATGTGATATCCAACTCCTTCCGATTCCAACCTGAGACCCTTCCTATAGCATGAGATGGGATATCCAACTCCTTCCAAATCCAATCCTGATACCCTTCCGATGGCATGAGATGTGATATCCCAATGCTTCTACCAAACCTGAGACCCATACTATGACATGAGATCTGATATCAAACTCCTTCCCATTCCAATCCTGAGACCCTTCCTATAGCTTGAGATGTGATATCCAACTCCTTCCCTTTCCAATTCGGAGACTCTTCTTATAACATGAGACTTGATATCTCAATGCTTCTACCAAACCTGAGACCCATACTATGGCATGAGATGTGATATCAAACTCCTTCCCATTCCAATCCTGAGACCCTTCCTCTAACATGAGATGTGATATCCAAATCCTTCCCCTTCCAAACCTTAGACCCTTAATTTATCATGAGATGTGATATCCAACTCCTTCCCATTCCAATCCTGAGACCCTTCCGATATCATGAGATTTGTTATCTCAATGCTTCTAATATCAAACTTGACACCCTCCTTATAGCATGAGATGTGATATCCAAGTCCTTCCAATTCCAATCCTGAGACGCTTCCTATAGCATGAGATGTGATGCTTCTAATACCAAACCTGAGACTCTTCCTATAACATGAGATGGGATATCCAACTCCTTCCCATTCCAATCCTGAGACCCTTCCGATAGCAGAGATGTGATATCTCAATGCTTATACCAAACCTGAGACCCTTCCTATAGCATGAGATGTGATGTCTCAATGCTTCTAATTCAAAACCTGAGGCCCTTCCTATAGCAAGAGATGTGATATCCAACTCCTTCCCATTCCAATCCTGAGACCCTTCCGATAGCAGAGATGTGATATCTCAATGCTTATACCAAACCTGAGACACTTCCAATGGCTTTAGATGTCATATACAACTCCTTCCCATTCCAATCCTGAGACCCTTCCTATAGCATGAGATGTGATATCTCAATGCTTATACCAAACCTGAGACCCTTCCTATAGCATGAGATGTGATATCCAACTTCTTCCCATTCCAATCCTGAGACCCTTCCTATAACATGAGATGTGATGTCTCAATGCTTCTAATACCAAACCTGAGATCCTTCCTATGGCATGAGATGTCATATAAAACTCCTTCCCATTCCAATCCTGAGACCCTTCCTATAGCATGAGATGTGATATCCAACTCCTTCCAATTCCAATCCTGAGACCCTTCCTATAGCATGAGATTTGATATCTCAATGCTTCTAATACCAAACCTGAGATCCTTCCGATAGCATGAGATGTGATATATCAATGATTCTAATACCAAACCTGAGATCATTCCTATAACACGAGATGTGATATTCAAATCCTTCGCCTTCCAAACCTGAGACCCTCCCTTTAGCATGAGATGTGATATCCAACTCCTTCCCATTCCAATCCTGAGACCCTTCTGATAGCATGAGATGTGATATCTCAATGCCTATAATACCAAACCTGAGATCCTACCTCTAACATGAAATTTGATATCCAACTCCTTCCCCTTCCAAACCTGAGAGCGTTCCTATAGCATGAGATGTGATATCGAAGTATTTCCCATTCCAATCCTGAGACCCTTCCTATAACATGAGATGTGATATCCAACTCCTTCCCATTCCAACCTGAGACCCTTCCTATAGCATGAGATGGGATATCCAACTACTTCCAAATCCAATCCTGATACCCTTCCGATGGCATGAGATGTGATATCCCAATGCTTCTACCAAACCTGAGACCCATACTATGACATGAGATCTGATATCAAACTCCTTCCCATTCCAATCCTGAGACCCTTCCTATAGCTTGAGATGTGATATCCAACTCCTTCCCTTTCCAATTCGGAGACCCTTCCTATACCATGAGACTTGATATCTCAATGCTTCTACCAAACCTGAGACCCATACTATGGCATGAGATGTGATATCAAACTCCTTCCCATTCCAATCCTGAGACCCTTCCTCTAACATGAGATGTGATATCCAAATTCTTCCCCTACCAAACCTTAGACCCTTACTTTATCATGAGATGTGATATCCAACTCCTTCCCATTCCAATCCTGAGACCCTTCCGATATCATGAGATTTGTTATCTCAATGCTTCTAATATCAAACTTGACACCCTCCCTATAGCATGAGATGTGATATCCAAGTCCTTCCCATTCCAATCCTGAGACCCTTCCTATAGCATGAGATATGATATCTCAATGCTTCTAATACCAAACCTGAGACTCTTAATATAACATGAGATGGGATACCCAACTCCTTCCCATTCCAATCCTGAGACCCTTCCGATAGCAGAGATGTGATATCTCAATGCTTATACCAAACCTGAGACCCTTCCTATAGCATGAGATGTGATGTCTCAATGCTTCTAATTCAAAACCTGAGGCCCTTCCTATAGCAAGAGATGTGATATCCAACTCCTTCCCATTCCAATCCTGAGACCCTTCCGATAGCAGAGATGTGATATCTCAATGCTTATACCAAACCTGAGACCCTTCCTATGGCATGAGATGTCATATACAACTCCTTCCCATTCCAATCCTGAGACCCTTCCTATAGCATGAGATGTGATATCTCAATGCTTATACCAAACCTGAGACCCTTCCTATAGCATGAGATGTGATATCCAACTTCTTCCCATTCCAATCCTGAGACCCTTCCTATAACATGAGATGTGATGTCTCAATGCTTCTGAGACCAAACCTGAGATCCTTCCTATGGCATGAGATGTCATATAAAACTCCTTCCCATTCCAATCCTGAGACCCTTCCTATTGCATGAGATGTGATATCCAACTCCTTCCCATTCCAATCCTGAGACCCTTCCTATAACATGAGATGTGATGTCTCAATGCTTCTAATACCAAACCTGAGATCCTTCCGATAGCATGAGATGTGATATCTCAATGCTTCTAATACCAAACCTGAGATCATTCCTATAACACGAGATGTGATATCCAAATCCTTTGCCTTCCAAACCTGAGACCCTCCCTTTAGCATGAGATGTGATATCCAACTCCTTCCCATTCCAATTCTGAGACCCTTCTGATAGCATGAGATGTGATATCTCAATGCCTCTAATACCAAACCTGAGATCCTACCTCTAACATGAAATTTGATATCCAACTCCTTCCCCTTCCAAACCTGAGAGCCTTCCTATAGCATGAGATGTGATATCGAAGTATTTCCCATTCCAATCCTGAGACCCTTCCTATAACATGAGATGTGATATCCAACTCCTTCCCATTCCAACCTGAGACCCTTCCTATAGCATGAGATGGGATATCCAACTACTTCCAAATCCAATTCTGATACCCTTCCGATAGCATGAGATGTGATATCTCATTCCCGCTAATACCAAACCTGAGATCCTTCCGATAGCATGAGATGTGATATCTCAATGCTTCTAATACCAAACCTGAGATCCTTCCTATAACATGAGATGTGATATCAAAATCCTTCCCCTTCCAAACCTGAGACACTCCCTTTAGCATGAGATGTGATATCCAACTCCTTCCCATTCCAATCCTGAGACCCTTCTGATAGCATGAGATGTGATATTCAATGCCTCTAATACCAAACCTGAGATCCTACCTCTAACATGAAATGTGATATCCAACTCCTTCCCTTTCCAAACGTGAGAGCCTCCATATAGCATGAGATGTGATATTCAAGTCCTTCCCATTCCAATCCTGAGACCCTTCCTATAGCATGAGATGTGATATCTCAATACTTCTAATACCAAACCTGAGACCCTTCCTATAACATAAGATGGGATATCCAACTCCTTCCCATTCCAATCCTGAGACCCTTCCGATAGCAGAGATGTGATATCTCATTGCTTATACCAAACCTGAGACCCTTCCTATGGCATGAGATGTCATATACAACTCCTTCCCATTCCAATCCTGAGACCCTTCCTATAGCATGAGATGTGATATCTCAATGCTTATACCAAACCTGAGACCCTTCCTATAGCATGAGATGTGATATCCAACTCCTTCCCATTCCAATCCTGAGACCCTTCCTATAACATGAGATGTGATGTCTCAATGCTTCTAATACCAAACCTGAGATCCTTCCTATGGCATGAGATGTCATTTAAAACGCCTCCCATTCCATTCCTGAGACCCTTTCTATAGCATGAGATGTGATATCCAACTCCTTCCCATTCCGATCCTGAGATCCTTCCGATAGCATGAGATGTGATATCTCAATGCTTCTAATACCAAACCTGAGATCCTTCCTATAACATGAGATGTGATATCAAAATCCTTCCCCTTCCAAACCTGAGACCCTCCCTTTAGCATGAGATGTGATATCCAACTCCTTCCCATTCCAATCCTGAGACCCTTCTGATAGCATGAGATGTGATTTTCAATGCCTCTAATACCAAACCTGAGATCCTACCTCTAACATGAAATGTGATATCCAACTCCTTCCCTTTCCAAACGTGAAAGCCTCCATATAGCATGAGATGTGATATTCAAGTCCTTCCCATTCCAATCCTGAGACCCTTCCTATAGCATGAGATGTGATATCTCAATGCTTCTAATACCAAACCTGAGACCCTTCCTATAACATAAGATGGGATATCCAACTCCTTCCCATTCCAATCCTGAGACCCTTCCAATAGCAGAGATGTTGTATCTCAATGCTTCTACCAAACCTGAGACCCATACTATGGCATGAGATGTGATATCAAACTCCTTCCCATTCCAATCCTGAGACCCTTCCTCTAACATGAGATGTGATATCCAAATCCTTCCCCTTCCAAACCTTAGACCCTTACTTTATCATGAGATGTGATATCCAACTCCTTCCCATTCCAATCCTGAGACCCTTCCGATATCATGAGATTTGTTATCTCAATGCTTCTAATATCAAACTTGACACCCTCCCTATAGCATGAGATGTGATATCCAAGTCCTTCCCATTCCAATCCTGAGACCCTTCCTATAGCATGAGATGTGATATCTCAATGCTTCTAATACCAAACCTGTGACTCTTCCTATAACATGAGATGGGATATCCAACTCCTTCCCATTCCAATCCTGAGACCCTTCCGATAGCAGAGATGTGATATCTCAATGCTTATACCAAACCTGAGACCCTTCCTATAGCATGAGATGTGATGTCTCAATGCTTCTAATTCAAAACCTGAGGCCCTTCCTATAGCAAGAGATGTGATATCCAACTCCTTCCCATTCCAATCCTGAGACCCTTCCGATAGCAGAGATGTGATATCTCAATGCTTATACCAAACCTGAGACCCTTCCTATGGCATGAGATGTCATATACAACTCCTTCCCATTCCAATCCTGAGACCCTTCCTATAGCATGAGATGTGATATCTCAATGCTTATACCAAACCTGAGACCCTTCCTATAGCATGAGATGTGATATCCAACTTCTTCCAATTCCAATCCTGAGACCCTTCCTATAACATGAGATGTGATGTCTCAATGCTTCTAATACCAAACCTGAGATCCTTCCTATGGCATGAGATGTGATATCCAACTCCTTCCCATTCCAATCCTGAGACCCTTCCTATAGCATGAGATGTGATATCCAACTCCTTCCCATTCCAATCCTGAGACCCTTCCTATAGCATAAGATTTGATATCTCAATGCTTCTAATACCAAACCTGAGATCCTTCCGATAGCATGAGATGTGATATCTCAATGCTTCTAATACCAAACCTGAGATCATTCCTATAACACGAGATGTGATATCCAAATCCTTCACCTTCCAAACCTGAGACCCTCCCTTTAGCATGAGATGTGATATCCAACTTCTTCCCATTCCAATCCTGAGACCCTTCTGATAGCATGAGATGTGATATCTCAATGCTTCTAATACCAAACCTGAGACCCTTCCTATAACATAAGATGGGATATCCAACTCCTTCCCATTCCAATCCTGAGACCCTTCCGATAGCAGAGATGTGATATCTCAATGCTTATACCAAACCTGAGACCCTTCCTATGGCATGAGATGTCATATACAACTCCTTCCCATTCCAATCCTGAGACCCTTCCTATAGCATGAGATGTGATATCTCAATGCTTATACCAAACCTGAGACCCTTCCTATAGCATGAGATGTGATATCCAACTCCTTCCCATTCCAATCCTGAGACCCTTCCTATAACATGAGATGTGATGTCTCAATGCTTCTAATACCAAACCAGAGATCCTTCCTATGGCATGAGATGTCATTTAAAACGCCTTCCCATTCCATTCCTGAGACCATTCCTATAGCATGAGATGTGATATCCAACTCCTTCCCATTCCGATCCTGAGACCCTTCCTATAGCATGATATGTGATATCTCAATGCTTCTAACAACAAACCTGAGATCCTTCCTATAACATGAGATGTGATATCCAAATCCTTCCCCGTCCAAACCTGAGACCCTCCCTTTAGCATGAGATGTGATATCCAACTCCTTCCCATTCCAATCCTGAGACCCTTCTGATAGCATGAGATGTGATATCTCAATGCCTCTAATACCAAACCTGAGATCCTACCTCTAACATGAAATGTGATATCCAACTCCTTCTCCTTCCAAACCTGGAGCCTTCCAAAAGCATGAGATGTGATATCGAAGTATTTCCCATTCCAATCCTGAGACCCTTCCTATAACATGAGATGTGATATCCAACTCCTTCCCATTCCAACCTGAGACCCTTCCTATAGCATGAGATGGGATATCAAACTACTTCCAAGTCCAATCCTGATACCCTTCCGATAGCATGAGATGTGATATCTCAATCCCTCTAATACCAAACCTGAGATCCTTCCGATAGCATGAGATGTGATATCTCAATGCTTCTAATACCAAACCTGAGATCCTTCCTATAACATGAGATGTGATATCAAAATCCTTCCCCTTCCAAACCTGAGACCCTCCCTTTAGCATGAGATGTGATATCCAACTCCTTCCCATTCCAATCCTGAGACCCTTCTGATAGCATGAGATGTGATTTTCAATGCCTCTAATACCAAACCTGAGATCCTACCTCTAACATGAAATGTGATATCCAACTCCTTCCCTTTCCAAACGTGAGAGCCTCCATATAGCATGAGATGTGATATTCAAGTCCTTCCCATTCCAATCCTGAGACCCTTCCTATAGCATGAGATGTGATATCTCAATGCTTCTAATACCAAACCTGAGACCCTTCCTATAACATAAGATGGGATATCCAACTCCTTCCCATTCCAATCCTGAGACCCTTCCAATAGCAGAGATGTGATATCTCAATGCTTATACCAAACCTGAGACCCTTCCTATGGCATGAGATGTCATATACAACTCCTTCCCATTCCAATCCTGAGACCCTTCCTATAGCATGAGATGTGATATCTCAATGCTTATACCAAACCTGAGACCCTTCCTATAGCATGAGATGTGATATCCAACTCCTTCCCATTCCAATCCTGAGACCCTTCCTATAACATGAGATGTGATGTCTCAATGCTTCTAATACCAAACCTGAGATCCTTCCTATGGCATGAGATGTCATTTAAAACGCCTTCCCATTCCATTCCTGAGACCCTTCCTATAGCATGAGATGTGATATCCAACTCCTTCCCATTCCGATCCTGAGACCCTTCCTATAGCATGATATGTGATATCTCAATGCTTCTAACAACAAACCTGAGATCCTTCCTATAACATGAGATGTGATATCCAAATCCTTCCCCGTCCAAACCTGAGACCCTCCCTTTAGCATGAGATGTGATATCCAACTCCTTCCCATTCCAATCCTGAGACCCTTCTGATAGCATGAGATGTGATATCTCAATGCCTCTAATACCAAACCTGAGATCCTACATCTAACATGAAATGTGATATCCAACTCCTTCCCCTTCCAAACCTGGAGCCTTCCTATAGCATGAGATGTGATATCGAAGTATTTCCCATTCCAATCCTGAGACCCTTCCTATAACATGAGATGTGATATCCAACTCCTTCCCATTCCAACCTGAGACCCTTCCTATAGCATGAGATGGGATATCAAACTACTTCCAAGTCCAATCCTGATACCCTTCCGATAGCATGAGATGTGATATCTCAATCCCTCTAATACCAAACCTGAGTTCCTTCCGATAGCATGAGATGTGATATCTCAATGCTTCTAATACCAAACCTGAGATCCTTCCTATAACATGAGATGTGATATCAAAATCCTTCCCCTTCCAAACCTGAGACCCTCCCTTTAGCATGAGATGTGATATCCAACTCCTTCCCATTCCAATCCTGAGACCCTTCTGATAGCATGAGATGTGATTTTCAATGCCTCTAATACCAAACCTGAGATCCTACCTCTAACATGAAATGTGATATCCAACTCCTTCCCTTTCCAAACGTGAAAGCCTCCATATAGCATGAGATGTGATATTCAAGTCCTTCCCATTCCAATCCTGAGACCCTTCCTATAGCATGAGATGTGATATCTCAATGCTTCTAATACCAAACCTGAGACCCTTCCTATAACATAAGATGGGATATCCAACTCCTTCCCATTCCAATCCTGAGACCCTTCCAATAGCAGAGATGTTGTATCTCAATGCTTCTACCAAACCTGAGACCCATACTATGGCATGAGATGTGATATTAAACTCCTTCCCATTCCAATCCTGAGACCCTTCCTCTAACATGAGATGTGATATCCAAATCCTTCCCCTTCCAAACCTTAGACCCTTACTTTATCATGAGATGTGATATCCAACTCCTTCCCATTCCAATCCTGAGACCCTTCCGATATCATGAGATTTGTTATCTCAATGCTTCTAATATCAAACTTGACACCCTCCCTATAGCATGAGATGTGATATCCAAGTCCTTCCCATTCCAATCCTGAGACCCTTCCTATAGCATGAGATGTGATATCTCAATGCTTCTAATACCAAACCTGTGACTCTTCCTATAACATGAGATGGGATATCCAACTCCTTCCCATTCCAATCCTGAGACCCTTCCGATAGCAGAGATGTGATATCTCAATGCTTATACCAAACCTGAGACCCTTCCTATAGCATGAGATGTGATGTCTCAATGCTTCTAATTCAAAACCTGAGGCCCTTCCTATAGCAAGAGATGTGATATCCAACTCCTTCCCATTCCAATCCTGAGACCCTTCCGATAGCAGAGATGTGATATCTCAATGCTTATACCAAACCTGAGACCCTTCCTATGGCATGAGATGTCATATACAACTCCTTCCCATTCCAATCCTGAGACCCTTCCTATAGCATGAGATGTGATATCTCAATGCTTATACCAAACCTGAGACCCTTCCTATGGCATGAGATGTGATATCCAACTCCTTCCCATTCCAATCCTGAGACCCTTCCTATAGCATGAGATGTGATATCCAACTCCTTCCCATTCCAATCCTGAGACCCTTCCTATAGCATGAGATTTGATATCTCAATGCTTCTAATACCAAACCTGAGATCCTTCCGATAGCATGAGATGTGATATCTCAATGCTTCTAATACCAAACCTGAGATCCTTCCTATGGCATGAGATGTGATATCCAACTCCTTCCCATTCCAATCCTGAGACCCTTCCTATAGCATGAGATGTGATATCCAACTCCTTCCCATTCCAATCCTGAGACCCTTCCTATAGCATGAGATTTGATATCTCAATGCTTCTAATACCAAACCTGAGATCCTTCCGATAGCATGAGATGTGATATCTCAATGCTTCTAATACCAAACCTGAGATCATTCCTATAACACGAGATGTGATATCCAAATCCTTCGCCTTCCAAACCTGAGACCCTCCCTTTAGCATGAGATGTGATATCCAACTTCTTCCCATTCCAATCCTGAGACCCTTCTGATAGCATGAGATGTGATATCTCAATGCCTCTAATACCAAACCTGAGATCCTACCTCTAACATGAAATTTGATATCCAACTCCTTCCCCTTCCAAACCTGAGAGCCTTCCTATAGCATGAGATGTGATATCGAAGTATTTCCCATTCCAATCCTGAGACCCTTCCTATAGCATGAAATGTGATATCTCAATGCTTCTAATAACAAACCTGAGACCCTTCCTATAACATAAGATGGGATATCCAACTCCTTCCCATTCCAATCCTGAGACCCTTCCGATAGCAGAGATGTGATATCTCAATGCTTATACCAAACCTGAGACCCTTCCTATGGCATGAGATGTCATATACAACTCCTTCCCATTCCAATCCTGAGACCCTTCCTATAGCATGAGATGTGATATCTCAATGCTTATACCAAACCTGAGACCCTTCCTATAGCATGAGATGTGATATCCAACTCCTTCCAATTCCAATCCTGAGACCCTTCCTATAACATGAGATGTGATGTCTCAATGCTTCTAATACCAAACCTGAGATCCTTCCTATGGCATGAGATGTCATTTAAAACGCCTTCCCATTCCATTCCTGAGACCATTCCTATAGCATGAGATGTGATATCCAACTCCTTCCCATTCCGATCCTGAGACCCTTCCTATAGCATGATATGTGATATCTCAATGCTTCTAACAACAAACCTGAGATCCTTCCTATAACATGAGATGTGATATCCAAATCCTTCCCCGTCCAAACCTGAGACCCTCCCTTTAGCATGAGATGTGATATCCAACTCCTTCCCATTCCAATCCTGAGACCCTTCTGATAGCATGAGATGTGATATCTCAATGCCTCTAATACCAAACCTGAGATCCTACCTCTAACATGAAATGTGATATCCAACTCCTTCTCCTTCCAAACCTGGAGCCTTCCTATAGCATGAGATGTGATATCGAAGTATTTCCCATTCCAATCCTGAGACCCTTCCTATAACATGAGATGTGATATCCAACTCCTTCCCATTCCAACCTGAGACCCTTCCTATAGCATGAGATGGGATATCAAACTACTTCCAAGTCCAATCCTGATACCCTTCCGATAGCATGAGATGTGATATCTCAATCCCTCTAATACCAAACCTGAGATCCTTCCGATAGCATGAGATGTGATGTCTCAATGCTTCTAATACCAAACCTGAGATCCTTCCTATGGCATGAGATGTGATATCCAACTCCTTCCCATTCCAATCCTGAGACCCTTCCTATAGCATGAGATGTGATATCCAACTCCTTCCCATTCCAATCCTGAGACCCTTCCTATAGCATGAGATTTGATATCTCAATGCTTCTAATACCAAACCTGAGATCCTTCCGATAGCATGAGATGTGATATCTCAATGCTTCTAATACCAAACCTGAGATCATTCCTATAACACGAGATGTGATATCCAAATCCTTCGCCTTCCAAACCTGAGACCCTCCCTTTAGCATGAGATGTGATATCCAACTTCTTCCCATTCCAATCCTGAGACCCTTCTGATAGCATGAGATGTGATATCTCAATGCCTCTAATACCAAACCTGAGATCCTACCTCTAACATGAAATTTGATATCCAACTCCTTCCCCTTCCAAACCTGAGAGCCTTCCTATAGCATGAGATGTGATATCGAAGTATTTCCCATTCCAATCCTGAGACCCTTCCTATAGCATGAGATGTGATATCTCAATGCTTCTAATACCAAACCTGAGACCCTTCCTATAACATAAGATGGGATATCCAACTCCTTCCCATTCCAATCCTGAGACCCTTCCGATAGCAGAGATGTGATATCTCAATGCTTATACCAAACCTGAGACCCTTCCTATGGCATGAGATGTCATATACAACTCCTTCCCATTCCAATCCTGAGACCCTTCCTATAGCATGAGATGTGATATCTCAATGCTTATACCAAACCTGAGACCCTTCCTATAGCATGAGATGTGATATCCAACTCCTTCCCATTCCAATCCTGAGACCCTTCCTATAACATGAGATGTGATGTCTCAATGCTTCTAATACCAAACCTGAGATCCTTCCTATGGCATGAGATGTCATTTAAAACGCCTTCCCATTCCATTCCTGAGACCATTCCTATAGCATGAGATGTGATATCCAACTCCTTCCCATTCCGATCCTGAGACCCTTCCTATAGCATGATATGTGATATCTCAATGCTTCTAACAACAAACCTGAGATCCTTCCTATAACATGAGATGTGATATCCAAATCCTTCCCCGTCCAAACCTGAGACCCTCCCTTTAGCATGAGATGTGATATCCAACTCCTTCCCATTCCAATCCTGAGACCCTTCTGATAGCATGAGATGTGATATCTCAATGCCTCTAATACCAAACCTGAGATCCTACCTCTAACATGAAATGTGATATCCAACTCCTTCTCCTTCCAAACCTGGAGCCTTCCTATAGCATGAGATGTGATATCGAAGTATTTCCCATTCCAATCCTGAGACCCTTCCTATAACATGAGATGTGATATCCAACTCCTTCCCATTCCAACCTGAGACCCTTCCTATAGCATGAGATGGGATATCAAACTACTTCCAAGTCCAATCCTGATACCCTTCCGATAGCATGAGATGTGATATCTCAATCCCTCTAATACCAAACCTGAGATCCTTCCGATAGCATGAGATGTGATATCTCAATGCTTCTAGTACCAAACCTGAGATCCTTCCTATAACATGAGATGTGATATCAAAATCCTTCCCCTTCCAAACCTGAGACCCTCCCTTTAGCATGAGATGTGATATCCAACACCTTCCCATTCCAATCCTGAGACCCTTCTGATAGCATGAGATGTGATTTTCAATGCCTCTAATACCAAACCTGAGATCCTACCTCTAACATGAAATGTGATATCCAACTCCTTCCCTTTCCAAACGTGAGAGCCTCCATATAGCATGAGATGTGATATTCAAGTCCTTCCCATTCCAATCCTGAGACCCTTCCTATAGCATGAGATGTGATATCTCAATGCTTCTAATACCAAACCTGAGACCCTTCCTATAACATAAGATGGGATATCCAACTCCTTCCCATTCCAATCCTGAGACCCTTCCAATAGCAGAGATGTGATATCTCAATGCTTATACCAAACCTGAGACCCTTCCTATGGCATGAGATGTCATATACAACTCCTTCCCATTCCAATCCTGAGACCCTTCCTATAGCATGAGATGTGATATCCAACTCCTTCCCATTCCAATCCTGAGACCCTTCCCATAACAAGAGATGTGATGTCTCAATGCTTCTAATACCAAACCTGAGATCCTTCCTATGGCATGAGATGTCATATAAAACTCCTTCCCATTCCATTCCTGAGACCCTTCCTATAGCATGAGATGTGATATCCAACTCCTTCCCATTCCAATCCTGAGACCATTCCTATAGCATGAGATGTGATATCTCAATGCTTCTAACAACAAACCTGAGATCCTTCCTATAACATGAGATGTGATATCCAAATCCTTCCCCTTCCAAACCAGAGACCCCCCCTTTAGCATGAGATGTGATATCCAACTCCTTCCCATTCCAATCCTGAGACCGTTCTGATAGCATGAGATGTGATATCTCAATGCTTCTAATACCAAACCTGAGATCCTTCCGATAGCATGAGATGTGATATCTCAATGCTTCTAATACCAAACCTGAGATCATTCCTATAACACGAGATGTGATATCCAAATCCTTCGCCTTCCAAACCTGAGACCCTCCCTTTAGCATGAGATGTGATATCCAACTCCTTCCCATTCCAATCCTGAGACCCTTCTGATAGCATGAGATGTGATATCTCAATGCCTCTAATACCAAACCTGAGATCCTACCTCTAACATGAAATTTGATATCCAACTCCTTCCCCTTCCAAACCTGAGAGCCTTCCTATAGCATGAGATGTGATATCGAAGTATTTCCCATTCCAATCCTGAGACCCTTCCTATAACATGAGATGTGATATCCAACTCCTTCCTATTCCAACCTGAGACCCTTCTTATAGCATGAGATGGGATATCCAACTACTTCCAAATCCAATTCTGATACCCTCCCGATAGCATGAGATGTGATATCTCAATCCCTCTAATACCAAACCTGAGATCCTTCCGATAGCATGAGATGTGATATCTCAATGCTTCTAATACCAAACCTGAGTTCCTTCCTATAACATGAGATGTGATATCAAAATGCTTCCCCTTCCAAACCTGAAACCCTCCCTTTAGCATGAGATGTGATATCCAACTCCTTCCCATTCCAATCCTGAGACCCTTCTGATAGCATGAGATGTGATATTCAATGCCTCTAATACCAAACCTGAGATCCTACCTCTAACATGAAATGTGATATCCAACTCCTTCCCTTTCCAAACTTGAGAGCCTCCATATAGCATGAGTTGTGATATTCAAGTCCTTCCCATTCCAATCCTGAGACCCTTCCTATGAGCATGAGATGTGATATCTCAATGCTTCTAATACCAAACCTGAGACCCTTCCTATAACATAAGATGGGATATCCAACTCCTTCCCATTCCAATTCTGAGACCCTTCCGATAGCAGAGATGTGATATCTCAATGCTTATACCAAACCTGAGACCCTTCCTATGGCATGAGATGTCATATACAACTCCTTCCTATTCCAATCCTGAGACCCTTCCTATAGCATGAGATGTGATATCTCAATGCTTATACCAAACCTGAGACCCTTCCTATAGCATGAGATGTGATATCCAACTCCTTCCCATTCCAATCCTGAGACCCTTCCTATAACATGAGATGTGATGTCTCAATGCTTCTAATACCAAACCTGAGATCCTTCCTATGGCATGAGATGTCATTTAAAACGCCTTCCCATTCCATTCCTGAGACCCTTCCTATAGCATGAGATGTGATATCCAACTCCTTCCCATTCCGATCCTGAGACCCTTCCTATAGCATGATATGTGATATCTCAATGCTTCTAACAACAAACCTGAGATCCTTCCTATAACATGAGATGTGATATCCAAATCCTTCCCCGTCCAAACCTGAGACCCTCCCTTTAGCATGAGATGTGATATCCAACTCCTTCCCATTCCAATCCTGAGACCCTTCTGATAGCATGAGATGTGATATCTCAATGCCTCTAATACCAAACCTGAGATCCTACATCTAACATGAAATGTGATATCCAACTCCTTCCCCTTCCAAACCTGGAGCCTTCCTATAGCATGAGATGTGATATCGAAGTATTTCCCATTCCAATCCTGAGACCCTTCCTATAACATGAGATGTGATATCCAACTCCTTCCCATTCCAACCTGAGACCCTTCCTATAGCATGAGATGGGATATCAAACTACTTCCAAGTCCAATCCTGATACCCTTCCGATAGCATGAGATGTGATATCTCAATCCCTCTAATACCAAACCTGAGTTCCTTCCGATAGCATGAGATGTGATATCTCAATGCTTCTAATACCAAACCTGAGATCCTTCCTATAACATGAGATGTGATATCAAAATCCTTCCCCTTCCAAACCTGAGACCCTCCCTTTAGCATGAGATGTGATATCCAACTCCTTCCCATTCCAATCCTGAGACCCTTCTGATAGCATGAGATGTGATTTTCAATGCCTCTAATACCAAACCTGAGATCCTACCTCTAACATGAAATGTGATATCCAACTCCTTCCCTTTCCAAACGTGAAAGCCTCCATATAGCATGAGATGTGATATTCAAGTCCTTCCCATTCCAATCCTGAGACCCTTCCTATAGCATGAGATGTGATATCTCAATGCTTCTAATACCAAACCTGAGACCCTTCCTATAACATAAGATGGGATATCCAACTCCTTCCCATTCCAATCCTGAGACCCTTCCAATAGCAGAGATGTTGTATCTCAATGCTTCTACCAAACCTGAGACCCATACTATGGCATGAGATGTGATATTAAACTCCTTCCCATTCCAATCCTGAGACCCTTCCTCTAACATGAGATGTGATATCCAAATCCTTCCCCTTCCAAACCTTAGACCCTTACTTTATCATGAGATGTGATATCCAACTCCTTCCCATTCCAATCCTGAGACCCTTCCGATATCATGAGATTTGTTATCTCAATGCTTCTAATATCAAACTTGACACCCTCCCTATAGCATGAGATGTGATATCCAAGTCCTTCCCATTCCAATCCTGAGACCCTTCCTATAGCATGAGATGTGATATCTCAATGCTTCTAATACCAAACCTGTGACTCTTCCTATAACATGAGATGGGATATCCAACTCCTTCCCATTCCAATCCTGAGACCCTTCCGATAGCAGAGATGTGATATCTCAATGCTTATACCAAACCTGAGACCCTTCCTATAGCATGAGATGTGATGTCTCAATGCTTCTAATTCAAAACCTGAGGCCCTTCCTATAGCAAGAGATGTGATATCCAACTCCTTCCCATTCCAATCCTGAGACCCTTCCGATAGCAGAGATGTGATATCTCAATGCTTATACCAAACCTGAGACCCTTCCTATGGCATGAGATGTCATATACAACTCCTTCCCATTCCAATCCTGAGACCCTTCCTATAGCATGAGATGTGATATCTCAATGCTTATACCAAACCTGAGACCCTTCCTATAGCATGAGATGTGATATCCAACTTCTTCCAATTCCAATCCTGAGACCCTTCCTATAACATGAGATGTGATGTCTCAATGCTTCTAATACCAAACCTGAGATCCTTCCTATGGCATGAGATGTGATATCCAACTCCTTCCCATTCCAATCCTGAGACCCTTCCTATAGCATGAGATGTGATATCCAACTCCTTCCCATTCCAATCCTGAGACCCTTCCTATAGCATGAGATTTGATATCTCAATGCTTCTAATACCAAACCTGAGATCCTTCCGATAGCATGAGATGTGATATCTCAATGCTTCTAATACCAAACCTGAGATCATTCCTATAACACGAGATGTGATATCCAAATCCTTCGCCTTCCAAACCTGAGACCCTCCCTTTAGCATGAGATGTGATATCCAACTTCTTCCCATTCCAATCCTGAGACCCTTCTGATAGCATGAGATGTGATATCTCAATGCCTCTAATACCAAACCTGAGATCCTACCTCTAACATGAAATTTGATATCCAACTCCTTCCCCTTCCAAACCTGAGAGCCTTCCTATAGCATGAGATGTGATATCGAAGTATTTCCCATTCCAATCCTGAGACCCTTCCTATAGCATGAGATGTGATATCTCAATGCTTCTAATACCAAACCTGAGACCCTTCCTATAACATAAGATGGGATATCCAACTCCTTCCCATTCCAATCCTGAGACCCTTCCGATAGCAGAGATGTGATATCTCAATGCTTATACCAAACCTGAGACCCTTCCTATGGCATGAGATGTCATATACAACTCCTTCCCATTCCAATCCTGAGACCCTTCCTATAGCATGAGATGTGATATCTCAATGCTTATACCAAACCTGAGACCCTTCCTATAGCATGAGATGTGATATCCAACTCCTTCCCATTCCAATCCTGAGACCCTTCCTATAACATGAGATGTGATGTCTCAATGCTTCTAATACCAAACCTGAGATCCTTCCTATGGCATGAGATGTCATTTAAAACGCCTTCCCATTCCATTCCTGAGACCATTCATAGCATGAGATGTGATATCCAACTCCTTCCCATTCCGATCCTGAGACCCTTCCTATAGCATGATATGTGATATCTCAATGCTTCTAACAACAAACCTGAGATCCTTCCTATAACATGAGATGTGATACCCAAATCCTTCCCCGTCCAAACCTGAGACCCTCCCTTTAGCATGAGATGTGATATCCAACTCCTTCCCATTCCAATCCTGAGACCCTTCTGATAGCATGAGATGTGATATCTCAATGCCTCTAATACCAAACCTGAGATCCTACCTCTAACATGAAATGTGATATCCAACTCCTTCTCCTTCCAAACCTGGAGCCTTCCTATAGCATGAGATGTGATATCGAAGTATTTCCCATTCCAATCCTGAGACCCTTCCTATAACATGAGATGTGATATCCAACTCCTTCCCATTCCAACCTGAGACCCTTCCTATAGCATGAGATGGGATATCAAACTACTTCCAAGTCCAATCCTGATACCCTTCCGATAGCATGAGATGTGATATCTCAATCCCTCTAATACCAAACCTGAGATCCTTCCGATAGCATGAGATGTGATGTCTCAATGCTTCTAATACCAAACCTGAGATCCTTCCTATGGCATGAGATGTGATATCCAACTCCTTCCCATTCCAATCCTGAGACCCTTCCTATAGCATGAGATGTGATATCCAACTCCTTCCCATTCCAATCCTGAGACCCTTCCTATAGCATGAGATTTGATATCTCAATGCTTCTAATACCAAACCTGAGATCCTTCCGATAGCATGAGATGTGATATCTCAATGCTTCTAATACCAAACCTGAGATCATTCCTATAACACGAGATGTGATATCCAAATCCTTCGCCTTCCAAACCTGAGACCCTCCCTTTAGCATGAGATGTGATATCCAACTTCTTCCCATTCCAATCCTGAGACCCTTCTGATAGCATGAGATGTGATATCTCAATGCCTCTAATACCAAACCTGAGATCCTACCTCTAACATGAAATTTGATATCCAACTCCTTCCCCTTCCAAACCTGAGAGCCTTCCTATAGCATGAGATGTGATATCGAAGTATTTCCCATTCCAATCCTGAGACCCTTCCTATAGCATGAGATGTGATATCTCAATGCTTCTAATACCAAACCTGAGACCCTTCCTATAACATAAGATGGGATATCCAACTCCTTCCCATTCCAATCCTGAGACCCTTCCGATAGCAGAGATGTGATATCTCAATGCTTATACCAAACCTGAGACCCTTCCTATGGCATGAGATGTCATATACAACTCCTTCCCATTCCAATCCTGAGACCCTTCCTATAGCATGAGATGTGATATCTCAATGCTTATACCAAACCTGAGACCCTTCCTATAGCATGAGATGTGATATCCAACTCCTTCCCATTCCAATCCTGAGACCCTTCCTATAACATGAGATGTGATGTCTCAATGCTTCTAATACCAAACCTGAGATCCTTCCTATGGCATGAGATGTCATTTAAAACGCCTTCCCATTCCATTCCTGAGACCATTCCTATAGCATGAGATGTGATATCCAACTCCTTCCCATTCCGATCCTGAGACCCTTCCTATAGCATGATATGTGATATCTCAATGCTTCTAACAACAAACCTGAGATCCTTCCTATAACATGAGATGTGATATCCAAATCCTTCCCCGTCCAAACCTGAGACCCTCCCTTTAGCATGAGATGTGATATCCAACTCCTTCCCATTCCAATCCTGAGACCCTTCTGATAGCATGAGATGTGATATCTCAATGCCTCTAATACCAAACCTGAGATCCTACCTCTAACATGAAATGTGATATCCAACTCCTTCTCCTTCCAAACCTGGAGCCTTCCTATAGCATGAGATGTGATATCGAAGTATTTCCCATTCCAATCCTGAGACCCTTCCTATAACATGAGATGTGATATCCAACTCCTTCCCATTCCAACCTGAGACCCTTCCTATAGCATGAGATGGGATATCAAACTACTTCCAAGTCCAATCCTGATACCCTTCCGATAGCATGAGATGTGATATCTCAATCCCTCTAATACCAAACCTGAGATCCTTCCGATAGCATGAGATGTGATATCTCAATGCTTCTAGTACCAAACCTGAGATCCTTCCTATAACATGAGATGTGATATCAAAATCCTTCCCCTTCCAAACCTGAGACCCTCCCTTTAGCATGAGATGTGATATCCAACACCTTCCCATTCCAATCCTGAGACCCTTCTGATAGCATGAGATGTGATTTTCAATGCCTCTAATACCAAACCTGAGATCCTACCTCTAACATGAAATGTGATATCCAACTCCTTCCCTTTCCAAACGTGAGAGCCTCCATATAGCATGAGATGTGATATTCAAGTCCTTCCCATTCCAATCCTGAGACCCTTCCTATAGCATGAGATGTGATATCTCAATGCTTCTAATACCAAACCTGAGACCCTTCCTATAACATAAGATGGGATATCCAACTCCTTCCCATTCCAATCCTGAGACCCTTCCAATAGCAGAGATGTGATATCTCAATGCTTATACCAAACCTGAGACCCTTCCTATGGCATGAGATGTCATATACAACTCCTTCCCATTCCAATCCTGAGACCCTTCCTATAGCATGAGATGTGATATCCAACTCCTTCCCATTCCAATCCTGAGACCCTTCCCATAACAAGAGATGTGATGTCTCAATGCTTCTAATACCAAACCTGAGATCCTTCCTATGGCATGAGATGTCATATAAAACTCCTTCCCATTCCATTCCTGAGACCCTTCCTATAGCATGAGATGTGATATCCAACTCCTTCCCATTCCAATCCTGAGACCCTTCCTATAGCATGAGATGTGATATCTCAATGCTTCTAACAACAAACCTGAGATCCTTCCTATAACATGAGATGTGATATCCAAATCCTTCCCCTTCCAAACCAGAGACCCCCCCTTTAGCATGAGATGTGATATCCAACTCCTTCCCATTCCAATCCTGAGACCGTTCTGATAGCATGAGATGTGATATCTCAATGCTTCTAATACCAAACCTGAGATCCTTTTGATAGCATGAGATGTGATATTTCAATTCTTCTAATACCAAACCTGAGATCCTTCCTATAACACGAGATGTGATATCCAAATCCTTCCCCTTCCAAACCTGAGACCCTCCCTTTAGCATGAGATGTGATATCCAACTCCTTCCCATTCCAATCCTGAGACCCTTCTGATAGCATGAGATGTTATATCTCAATGCCTCTAATACCAAACCTGAGATACTACCTCTAACATGAAATGTGATATCCAACTCCTTCCCTTTCCAAACCTGAGAGCCTTCCTATAGCATGAGATGTGATATCCAAGTCCTTCTCATTCCAATCCGGAGACCCTTCCTGTAACATGAGATGTGATATCCAACTCCTTCCGATTCCAACCTGAGACCCTTCCTATAGCATGAGATGGGATATCCAACTCCTTCCAAATCCAATCCTGATACCCTTCCGATGGCATGAGATGTGATATCCCAATGCTTCTAATACCAAATCTAAGATCCTTCCTATAACATGAGATGTGATATCCAACTCCTTCCCATTGCAATCCTGAGACCCTTCCTATAGCATGAGATGTGATATCTCAATGTTTATACCAAACCTGGGAGCCTTCCTATAACATGAGATTTGATATCGAAGTCCTTCCCATTCCAATCCTGAGACCCTTCCTATAACATGAGATGTGATATCCAACTCCTTCCCATTCCAATCCTGAGACCCTTCATATAGCATGAGATGTGATGTCTCAATGCTTCTAATACCAAATCTAAGATCCTTCCTATAACATGAGATGTGATATCCAACTCCTTCCCATTCCAATCCTGAGACCCTTCCTATAGCATGAGATGTGATATCTCATTGCTTATACCAAACCTGAGACCCTTCCTATAGCATGAGATGTGATATCCAAATCCTTCCCATTCCAATCCTGAGACCCTTCCTATAGCATGAGATGTGATATCTCAATGCCTCTAATACCAAACCTGAGATCCTTCCTCTAACATGAAATGTGATATCCAACTCCTTCCCATTCCAATCCTGAGACCCTTCCTATAACATGAGATGTGATATCTCAATGCTTATACCAAACCTGAGACCCTTCCTATAGCATGAGATGTGATATCCAAATCCTTCCCATTCCAATCCTGAGACCCTTCCTATAGCATGAGATGTGATATCTCAATGCCTCTAATACCAAACCTGAGATCCTTCCTCTAACATGAAATGTGATATCCAACTCCTTCCCATTCCAATCCTGAGACCCTTCCTATAGCATGAGATGTGATATCTCAATGCCTCTAATACCAAACCTGAGATCCTACCTCTAACATGAAATGTGATATCCAACTCCTTCCCCTTCCAAACCTGGAGCCTTCCTATAGCATGAGATGTGATATCGAAGTATTTCCCATTCCAATCCTGAGACCCTTCCTATAACATGAGATGTGATATCCAACTCCTTCCCATTCCAACCTGAGACCCTTCCTATAGCATGAGATGGGATATCAAACTACTTCCAAGTCCAATCCTGATACCCTTCCGATAGCATGAGATGTGATATCTCAATCCCTCTAATACCAAACCTGAGATCCTTCCGATAACATGAGATGTGATATCTCAATGCTTCTAATACCAAACCTGAGATCCTTCCTATAACATGAGATGTGATATCAAAATCCTTCCCCTTCCAAACCTGAGACCCTCCCTTTAGCATGAGATGTGATATCCAACTCCTTCCCATTCCAATCCTGAGACCCTTCTGATAGCATGAGATGTGATTTTCAATGCCTCTAATACCAAACCTGAGATCCTACCTCTAACATGAAATGTGATATCCAACTCCTTCCCTTTCCAAACGTGAGAGCCTCCATATAGCATGAGATGTGATATTCAAGTCCTTCCCATTCCAATCCTGAGACCCTTCCTATAGCATGAGATGTGATATCTCAATGCTTCTAATACCAAACCTGAGACCCTTCCTATAACATAAGATGGGATATCCAACTCCTTCCCATTCCAATCCTGAGACCCTTCCAATAGCAGAGATGTGATATCTCAAATTTTATACCAAACCTGAGACCCTTCCTATGGCATGAGATGTCATATACAACTCCTTCCCATTCCAATCCTGAGACCCTTCCTATAGCATGAGATGTGATATCTCAATGCTTATACCAAACCTGAGACCCTTCCAATAGCATGAGATGTGATATCCAACTCCTTCGCATTCCAATCCTGAGACCCTTCCTATAACATGAGATGTGATGTCTCAATGCTTCTAATACCAAACCTGAGATCCTTCCTATGGCATGAGATGTCATATAAAACTCCTTCCCATTCCATTCCTGAGACCCTTCCTATAGCATGAGATGTGATATCCAACTCCTTCCCATTCCAACCCTGAGACCCTTCCTATAGCATGAGATGTGATATCTCAATGCTTCTAACAACAAACCTGAGATCCTTCCTATAACATGAGATGTGATATCCAAATCCTTCCCCTTCCAAACCAGAGACCCTCCCTTTAGCATGAGATGTGATATCCAACTCCTTCCCATTCCAATCCTGAGACCGTTCTGATAGCATGAGATGTGATATCTCAATGCTTCTAATACCAAACCTGAGATCCTTTTGATAGCATGAGATGTGATATTTCAATTCTTCTAATACCAAACCTGAGATCCTTCCTATAACACGAGATGTGATATCCAAATCCTTCCCCTTCCAAACCTGATACCCTCCCTTTAGCATGAGATGTGATATCCAACTCCTTCCCATTCCAATCCTGAGACCCTTCTGATAGCATGAGATGTTATATCTCAATGCCTCTAATACCAAACCTGAGATACTACCTCTAACATGAAATGTGATATCCAACTCCTTCCCCTTCCAAACCTGGGAGCCTTCCTATAACATGAGATGTGATATCGAAGTCCTTCCCATTCCAATCCTGAGACCCTTCCTATAACATGAGATGTGATATCCAACTCCTTCCCATTCCAATCCTGAGACCCTTCCTATAGCATGAGATGTGATGTCTCAATGCTTCTAATACCAAATCTAAGATCCTTCCTATAACATGAGATGTGATATCCAACTCCTTCCCATTCCAATCCTGAGACCCTTCCTATAGCATGAGATGTGATATCTCAATGCTTATACCAAACCTGAGACCCTTCCTATAGCATGAGATGTGATATCCAACTCCTTCCCATTCCAATCCTGAGACCCTTCCTATAGCATGAGATGTGATATCTCAATGCTTATACCAAACCTGAGACCCTTCCTATAGCATGAGATGTGATATCCAAATCCTTCCCATTCCAATCCTGAGACCCTTCCTATAGCATGAGATGTGATATCTCAATGCCTCTAATACCAAACCTGAGATCCTTCCTCTAACATGAAATGTGATATCCAACTCCTTCCCATTCCAATCCTGAGACCCTTCCTATAACATGAGATGTGATATCTCAATGCTTCTAATACCAAACCTGAGATCATTCCTATAACACGAGATGTGATATCCAAATCCTTCCCCTTCCAAACCTGAGACCCTTCCTATAGCATGAGATGTGATATCCAACTCCTTCCCATTCCAATCCTGAGACCCTTCCTATAGCATGAGATGTGATATCTCAATGCTTCTAATAATAAACCTGAGATCCTTCCTATAACATGAGATGTGATATCCAAATCCTTCCCCTTCCAAACCTGAGACCCTCCCTTTAGCATGAGATGTGATATCCAACTCCTTCCCATTCCAATCCTGAGACCCTTCTGATAGCATGAGATGTTATATCTCAATGCCTCTAATACCAAACCTGAGATCCTACCTCTAACATGAGATGTGATATCCAACTTCTTCCCATTCCAATTCTGAGACCCTTCCTATAGCATGAGATGTGATGTCTCAATGGTTCTAATACCAAATCTGAGATCCTTCCTATAACATGAGATGTGATATCCAACTCCTTCCCATTCCAATCCTGAGACCCTTCCTATAGCATGATATGTGATATCTCAATGCTTATACCAAACCTGAGACCCTTCCTATAGCATGAGATGTGATATCCAAATCCTTCCCATTCCAATCCTGAGACCCTTCCTATAGCATGAGATGTGATATCTCAATGCCTCTAATACCAAACCTGAGATCCTTCCTCTAACATGAAATGTGATATCCAAATCCTTCCCTTTCCAAACCTGAGAGCCTATCTATAGCATGAGATGTGATATCCAACTCCTTCCCATTCCAATCCTGAGACCCTTCCTATAGCATGAGATGTGATATCTCAATGCTTATACCAAACCTGAGACCCTTCCTATAGCATGAAATGTGATATCCAACTCCTTCCCCTTCCAAACCTGGGAGCCTTCCTATAACATGAGATGTGATATCCAACTTCTTCCCATTCCAATCCTGAGACCCTTCCTATAGCATGAGATGTGATGTCTCAATGGTTCTAATACCAAATCTGAGATCCTTCCTATAACATGAGATGTGATATCCAACTCCTTCCCATTCCAATCCTGAGACCCTTCCTATAGCATGATATGTGATATCTCAGTGCTTATACCAAACCTGAGACCCTTCCTATAGCATGAGATGTGATATCCAAATCCTTCCCATTCCAATCCTGAGACCCTTCCTATAGCATGAGATGTGATATCTCAATGCCTCTAATACCAAACCTGAGATCCTTCCTCTAACATGAAATGTGATATCCAAATCCTTCCCTTTCCAAACCTGAGAGCCTATCTATAGCATGAGATGTGATATCCAACTCCTTCCCATTCCAATCCTGAGACCCTTCCTATAGCATGAGATGTGATATCTCAATGCTTATACCAAACCTGAGACCCTTCCTATAGCATGAGATGTGATATCCAAATCCTCCCATTCCAAACCTGAGACCCTCCCTTTAGCATGAGATGTGATATCCAACTCCTTCCCATTCCAATCCTGAGACCCTTCTGATAGCATGAGATGTGATATCTCAATGCCTCTAATACCAAACCTGAGATCCTACCTCTAACATGAAATGTGATATCCAACTCCTTCTCCTTCCAAACCTGGAGCCTTCCTATAGCATGAGATGTGATATCGAAGTATTTCCCATTCCAATCCTGAGACCCTTCCTATAACATGAGATGTGATATCCAACTCCTTCCCATTCCAACCTGAGACCCTTCCTATAGCATGAGATGGGATATCAAACTACTTCCAAGTCCAATCCTGATACCCTTCCGATAGCATGAGATGTGATATCTCAATCCCTCTAATACCAAACCTGAGATCCTTCCGATAGCATGAGATGTGATATCTCAATGCTTCTAGTACCAAACCTGAGATCCTTCCTATAACATGAGATGTGATATCAAAATCCTTCCCCTTCCAAACCTGAGACCCTCCCTTTAGCATGAGATGTGATATCCAACACCTTCCCATTCCAATCCTGAGACCCTTCTGATAGCATGAGATGTGATTTTCAATGCCTCTAATACCAAACCTGAGATCCTACCTCTAACATGAAATGTGATATCCAACTCCTTCCCTTTCCAAACGTGAGAGCCTCCATATAGCATGAGATGTGATATTCAAGTCCTTCCCATTCCAATCCTGAGACCCTTCCTATAGCATGAGATGTGATATCTCAATGCTTCTAATACCAAACCTGAGACCCTTCCTATAACATAAGATGGGATATCCAACTCCTTCCCATTCCAATCCTGAGACCCTTCCAATAGCAGAGATGTGATATCTCAATGCTTATACCAAACCTGAGACCCTTCCTATGGCATGAGATGTCATATACAACTCCTTCCCATTCCAATCCTGAGACCCTTCCTATAGCATGAGATGTGATATCCAACTCCTTCCCATTCCAATCCTGAGACCCTTCCTATAACAAGAGATGTGATGTCTCAATGCTTCTAATACCAAACCTGAGATCCTTCCTATGGCATGAGATGTCATATAAAACTCCTTCCCATTCCATTCCTGAGACCCTTCCTATAGCATGAGATGTGATATCCAACTCCTTCCCATTCCAATCCTGAGACCCTTCCTATAGCATGAGATGTGATATCTCAATGCTTCTAACAACAAACCTGAGATCCTTCCTATAACATGAGATGTGATATCCAAATCCTTCCCCTTCCAAACCAGAGACCCTCCCTTTAGCATGAGATGTGATAACCAACTCCTTCCCATTCCAATCCTGAGACCGTTCTGATAGCATGAGATGTGATATCTCAATGCTTCTAATACCAAACCTGAGATCCTTTTGATAGCATGAGATGTGATATTTCAATTCTTCTAATACCAAACCTGAGATCCTTCCTATAACACGAGATGTGATATCCAAATCCTTCCCCTTCCAATCCTGAGACCCTTCTGATAGCATGAGATGTTATATCTCAATGCCTGTAATACCAAACCTGAGATACTACCTCTAACATGAAATGTGATATCCAACTCCTTCCCTTTCCAAACCTGAGAGCCTTCCTATAGCATGAGATGTGATATCCAAGTCCTTCTCATTCCAATCCGGAGACCCTTCCTGTAACATGAGATGTGATATCCAACTCCTTCCGATTCCAACCTGAGACCCTTCCTATAGCATGAGATGGGATATCCAACTCCTTCCAAATCCAATCCTGATACCCTTCCGATGGCATGAGATGTGATATCCCAATGCTTCTAATACCAAATCTAAGATCCTTCCTATAACATGAGATGTGATATCCAACTCCTTCCCATTCCAATCCTGAGACCCTTCCTATAGCATGAGATGTGATATCTCAATGCTTATACCAAACCTGGGAGCCTTCCTATAACATGAGATTTGATATCGAAGTCCTTCCCATTCCAATCCTGAGACCCTTCCTATAACATGAGATGTGATATCCAACTCCTTCCCATTCCAATCCTGAGACCCTTCATATAGCATGAGATGCGATGTCTCAATGCTTCTAATACCAAATCTAAGATCCTTCCTATAACATGAGATGTGATATCCAACTCCTTCCCATTCCAATCCTGAGACCCTTCCTATAGCATGAGATGTGATATCTCATTGCTTATACCAAACCTGAGACCCTTCCTATAGCATGAGATGTGATATCCAAATCCTTCCCATTCCAATCCTGAGACCCTTCCTATAGCATGAGATGTGATATCTCAATGCCTCTAATACCAA
This sequence comes from Ambystoma mexicanum, assembly GCF_040938575.1. Classification (NCBI taxonomy): domain Eukaryota; kingdom Metazoa; phylum Chordata; class Amphibia; order Caudata; family Ambystomatidae; genus Ambystoma; species Ambystoma mexicanum. The sequence continues at coordinate 573,714,993 of NC_090932.1, read as the reverse complement.
ACCTGAGATCCTTCCTCTAACATGAAATGTGATATCCAACTCCTTCCCATTCCAATCCTGAGACCCTTCCTATAACATGAGATGTGATATCTCAATGCTTATACCAAACCTGAGACCCTTCCTATAGCATGAGATGTGATATCCAAATCCTTCCCATTCCAATCCTGAGACCCTTCCTATAGCATGAGATGTGATATCTCAATGCCTCTAATACCAAACCTAAGATCCTTCCTCTAACATGAAATGTGATATCCAACTCCTTCCCATTCCAATCCTGAGACCCTTCCTATAGCATGAGATGTGATATCTCAATGCCTCTAATACCAAACCTGAGATCCTACCTCTAACATGAAATGTGATATCCAACTCCTTCCCCTTCCAAACCTGGAGCCTTCCTATAGCATGAGATGTGATATCGAAGTATTTCCCATTCCAATCCTGAGACCCTTCCTATAACATGAGATGTGATATCCAACTCCTTCCCATTCCAACCTGAGACCCTTCCTATAGCATGAGATGGGATATCAAACTACTTCCAAGTCCAATCCTGATACCCTTCCAATAGCATGAGATGTGATATCTCAATCCCTCTAATACCAAACCTGAGATCCTTCCGATAACATGAGATGTGATATCTCAATGCTTCTAATACCAAACCTGAGATCCTTCCTATAACATGAGATGTGATATCAAAATCCTTCCCCTTCCAAACCTGAGACCCTCCCTTTAGCATGAGATGTGATATCCAACTCCTTCCCATTCCAATCCTGAGACCCTTCTGATAGCATGAGATGTGATTTTCAATGCCTCTAATACCAAACCTGAGATCCTACCTCTAACATGAAATGTGATATCCAACTCCTTCCCTTTCCAAACGTGAGAGCCTCCATATAGCATGAGATGTGATATTCAAGTCCTTCCCATTCCAATCCTGAGACCCTTCCTATAGCATGAGATGTGATATCTCAATGCTTCTAATACCAAACCTGAGACCCTTCCTATAACATAAGATGGGATATCCAACTCCTTCCCATTCCAATCCTGAGACCCTTCCAATAGCAGAGATGTGATATCTCAATGCTTATACCAAACCTGAGACCCTTCCTATAACATAAGATGGGATATCCAACTCCTTCCCATTCCAATCCTGAGACCCTTCCTATAGCATGAGATGTGATATCTCAATGCTTATACCAAACCTGAGACCCTTCCTATAGCATGAGATGTGATATCCAACTCCTTCGCATTCCAATCCTGAGACCCTTCCTATAACATGAGATGTGATGTCTCAATGCTTCTAATACCAAACCTGAGATCCTTCCTATGGCATGAGATGTCATATAAAACTCCTTCCCATTCCATTCCTGAGACCCTTCCTATAGCATGAGATGTGATATCCAACTCCTTCCCATTCCAACCCTGAGACCCTTCCTATAGCATGAGATGTGATATCTCAATGCTTCTAACAACAAACCTGAGATCCTTCCTATAACATGAGATGTGATATCCAAATCCTTCCCCTTCCAAACCAGAGACCCTCCCTTTAGCATGAGATGTGATATCCAACTCCTTCCCATTCCAATCCTGAGACCGTTCTGATAGCATGAGATGTGATATCTCAATGCTTCTAATACCAAACCTGAGATCCTTTTGATAGCATGAGATGTGATATTTCAATTCTTCTAATACCAAACCTGAGATCCTTCCTATAACACGAGATGTGATATCCAAATCCTTCCCCTTCCAAACCTGAGACCCTCCCTTTAGCATGAGATGTGATATCCAACTCCTTCCCATTCCAATCCTGAGACCCTTCTGATAGCATGAGATGTTATATCTCAATGCCTCTAATACCAAACCTGAGATACTACCTCTAACATGAAATGTGATATCCAACTCCTTCCCCTTCCAAACCTGGGAGCCTTCCTATAACATGAGATGTGATATCGAAGTCCTTCCCATTCCAATCCTGAGACCCTTCCTATAACATGAGATGTGATATCCAACTCCTTCCCATTCCAATCCTGAGACCCTTCCTATAGCATGAGATGTGATGTCTCAATGCTTCTAATACCAAATCTAAGATCCTTCCTATAACATGAGATGTGATATCCAACTCCTTCCCATTCCAATCCTGAGACCCTTCCTATAGCATGAGATGTGATATCTCAATGCTTATACCAAACCTGAGACCCTTCCTATAGCATGAGATGTGATATCCAACTCCTTCCCATTCCAATCCTGAGACCCTTCCTATAGCATGAGATGTGATATCTCAATGCTTATACCAAACCTGAGACCCTTCCTATAGCATGAGATGTGATATCCAAATCCTTCCCATTCCAATACTGAGACCCTTCCTATAGCATGAGATGTGATATCTCAATGCCTCTAATACCAAACCTGAGATCCTTCCTCTAACATGAAAGGTGATATCCAACTCCTTCCCATTCCAATCCTGAGACCCTTCCTATAACATGAGATGTGATATCTCAATGCTTCTAATACCAAACCTGAGATCATTCCTATAACACGAGATGTGATATCCAAATCCTTCCCCTTCCAAACCTGAGACCCTTCCTATAGCATGAGATGTGATATCCAACTCCTTCCCATTCCAATCCTGAGACCCTTCCTATAGCATGAGATGTGATATCTCAATGCTTCTAATAATAAACCTGAGATCCTTCCTATAACATGAGATGTGATATCCAAATCCTTCCCCTTCCAAACCTGAGACCCTCCCTTTAGCATGAGATGTGATATCCAACTCCTTCCCATTCCAATCCTGAGACCCTTCTGATAGCATGAGATGTTATATCTCAATGCCTCTAATACCAAACCTGAGATCCTACCTCTAACATGAGATGTGATATCCAACTTCTTCCCATTCCAATCCTGAGACCCTTCCTATAGCATGAGATGTGATGTCTCAATGGTTCTAATACCAAATCTGAGATCCTTCCTATAACATGAGATGTGATATCCAACTCCTTCCCATTCCAATCCTGAGACCCTTCCTATAGCATGATATGTGATATCTCAATGCTTATACCAAACCTGAGACCCTTCCTATAGCATGAGATGTGATATCCAAATCCTTCCCATTTCAATCCTGAGACCCTTCCTATAGCATGAGATGTGATATCTCAATGCCTCTAATACCAAACCTGAGATCCTTCCTCTAACATGAAATGTGATATCCAAATCCTTCCCTTTCCAAACCTGAGAGCCTATCTATAGCATGAGATGTGATATCCAACTCCTTCCCATTCCAATCCTGAGACCCTTCCTCTAGCATGAGATGTGATATCTCAAAGCTTATACCAAACCTGAGACCCTTCCTATAGCATGAAATGTGATATCCAACTCCTTCCCCTTCCAAACCTGGGAGCCTTCCTATAACATGAGATGTGATATCCAACTTCTTCCCATTCCAATCCTGAGACCCTTCCTATAGCATGAGATGTGATGTCTCAATGGTTCTAATACCAAATCTGAGATCCTTCCTATAACATGAGATGTGATATCCAACTCCTTCCCATTCCAATCCTGAGACCCTTCCTATAGCATGATATGTGATATCTCAATGCTTATACCAAACCTGAGACCCTTCCTATAGCATGAGATGTGATATCCAAATCCTTCCCATTCCAATCCTGAGACCCTTCCTATAGCATGAGATGTGATATCTCAATGCCTCTAATACCAAACCTGAGATCCTTCCTCTAACATGAAATGTGATATCCAAATCCTTCCCTTTCCAAACCTGAGAGCCTATCTATAGCATGAGATGTGATATCCAACTCCTTCCCATTCCAATCCTGAGACCCTTCCTATAGCATGAGATGTGATATCTCAATGCTTATACCAAACCTGAGACCCTTCCTATAGCATGAGATGTGATATCCAAATCCTCCCATTCCAATCCTGAGACCCTTCCTATTGCATGAGATGTGATATCTCAATGCCTCTAATACCAAACCTGAGATCCTTCCTCTAACATGAAATGTGATATCCAACTCCTTCCCTTTCCAAACCTGAGAGACTACCTATAGCATGAGATGTGATATCCAAGTCCTTCCCATTCCAATCCTTAGACACTTCCTACAGCATGAGATGTGATATCTCAATGATTCTAATACCAAACCTGAGACCCGTCCTATAACATGAGATGGGATATCCAACTCCTTCCCATTTCAATCCTGAGACACTTCCGATAGCAGAGATGTGATATCTCAATGCTTATACCAAACCTGAGACCCTTCCTATAACATGAGATGTGATATCCAACTCCTTCCCATTCCAATCCTGAGACCCTAACTATAACATGAGATGTGATGTCTCAATGCTTCTAATACCAAACCTGAGATCGTTCCTATGGCATGAGATGTCATATAAAACTCCTTCCCATTCCAATCCTGAGACCCTTCCTATAGCATGAGATGTGATATCCAACTCCTTCCGATTCCAATCCTGAGACCCTTCCTATAGCATGAGATTTGATATCTCAATGCTTCTAATACCAAACCTGAGATCATTCCTATAACACGAGATGTGATAGCCAAATCCTTCCCCTTCCAAACCTGAGACCCTCCCTTTAGCATGAGATGTGATATCCAAGCCCTTCCCATTCCAATCCTGAGACCCTTCTGATAGCATGAGTTGTGATATCTCAATGCCTCTAATACCAAACCTGAGATCCTACCTCTAACATGAAATGTGATATCCAACTCGTTCCCCTTCCAAACCTGATAGCCTTCCTATAGCATGAGATGTGATATTGAAGTATTTCCCATTCCAATCCTGAGACCCATCCTATAACATGAGATGTGATATCCAACTCCTTCCCATTCCAACCTGAGACCCTTCCTATAGCATGAGATGGGATATCCAACTACTTCCAAATCCAATCCTGATACCCTTCCGATAGCATGAGATGGGATATCTCAATCCCTCTAATACCAAACCTGAGATCCTTCCGATAGCATGAGATGTGATATCTCAATGCTTCTAATACCAAACCTGAGATCCTTCCTATAACATGAGATGTGATATCAAAATCCTTCCCCTTCCAAACCTGAGACCCTCCCTTTAGCATGAGATGTGATATCCAACTCCTTCCCATTCCAATCCTGAGACCCTTCTGATAGCATGAGATGTGATATTCAATGCCTCTAATACCAAACCTGAGATCCTACCTCTAACATGAAATGTGATATCCAATTCCTTCCCTTTCCAAACGTGAGAGCCTCCCTATAGCATGAGATGTGATATTCACGTCCTTCCCATTCCAATCCTGAGACCCTTCCTATAGCATGAGATGTGATATCTAAATGCTTCTAATACCAAACCTGAGACCCTTCCTATAACATAAGATGGGATACCCAACTCCTTCTCATTCCAATCCTGAGACCCTTCCGATAGCAGAGATGTGATATCTCAATGCTTATACCAAACCTGAGACCCTTCCTATGGCATGAGATGTCATATACAACTCCTTCCCATTCCATTCCTGAGACCCTTCCTATAGCATGAGATGTGATATCTCAATGCTTATACCAAACCTGAGACCCTTCCTATAGCATGAGATGTGATATTCAACTCCTTCCCATTCCAATCCTGAGACCCTTCCTATAACATGAGATGTGATGTCTCAATGCTTCTAATACCAAACCTGAGATCCTTCCTATGGCATGAGATGTCATATAAAACTCCTTCCCATTCCATTCCTGAGACCCTTCCTATAGCATGAGATGTGATATCCAACTCCTTCCCATTCCAATCCTGAGACCCTTCCTATAGCATGAGATGTGATATCTCAATGCTTCTAATACCAAACCTGAGATCCTTCCTATAACATGAAATGTGATATCCAAATCCTTCCCCTTCCAAACCAGAGACCCTCCCTTTAGCATGAGATGTGATATTCAACTCCTTCCCATTCCAATCCTGAGACCGTTCTGATAGCATGAGATGTGATATCTCAATGCTTCTAATACCAAACCTGAGATCCTTCCGCTAGCATGAGATGTGATATTTCAATTCTTCTAATACCAAACCTGAGATCCTTCCTATAACACGAGATGTGATATCCAAATCCTTCCCCTTCCAAACCTGAGACCCTCCCTTTAGCATGAGATGTGATATCCAATTCCTTCCCATTCCAATCCTGAGACCCTTCTGATAGCATGAGATGTTATATCTCAATGCCTCTAATACCAAACGTGAGATCCTACCTCTAACATGAAATGCGATATCCAACTCCTTCCCCTTCCAAACCTGGGAGCCTTCCTATAACATGAGATGTGATATCGAAGTCCTTCCCATTCCAATCCTGAGACCCTTCCTATAACATGAGATGTGATATCCAACTCCTTCCCATTCCAATTCTGAGACCCTTCCTATAGCATGAGATGTGATGTCTCAATGCTTCTAATACCAAATCTGAGATCCTTCCTATAACCTGAGATGTGATATCCAACTCCTTCCCATTCCAATCCTGAGACCCTTCCTATAGCATGAGATGTGATATCTCAATGCTTATACCAAACCTGAGATCCTTCCTATAGCATGAGATGTGATATCCAAATCCTTCCCATTCCAATCCTGAGACCCTTCCTATAGCATGAGATGTGATATCTCAATGCCTCTAATACCAAACCTGAGATCCTTCCTCTAACATGAAATGTGATATCCAACTCCTTCCCTTTCCAATCCTGAGACCCTCCCTTTAGCGTGAGATGTGATATCCAACTCCTTCCCATTCCAATCCTGAGACCCTTCCTATAGCATGAGATGTGATATCTCAATGCTTATACCAAACCTGGGAGCCTTCCTATAACATGAGATTTGATATCGAAGTCCTTCCCATTCCAATCCTGAGACCCTTCCTATAACATGAGATGTGATATCCAACTCCTTCCCATTCCAATCCTGAGACCCTTCATATAGCATGAGATGCGATGTCTCAATGCTTCTAATACCAAATCTAAGATCCTTCCTATAACATGAGATGTGATATCCAACTCCTTCCCATTCCAATCCTGAGACCCTTCCTATAGCATGAGATGTGATATCTCATTGCTTATACCAAACCTGAGACCCTTCCTATAGCATGAGATGTGATATCCAAATCCTTCCCATTCCAATCCTGAGACCCTTCCTATAGCATGAGATGTGATATCTCAATGCCTCTAATACCAAACCTGAGATCCTTCCTCTAACATGAAATGTGATATCCAACTCCTTCCCATTCCAATCCTGAGACCCTTCCTATAACATGAGATGTGATATCTCAATGCTTATACCAAACCTGAGACCCTTCCTATAGCATGAGATGTGATATCCAAATCCTTCCCATTCCAATCCTGAGACCCTTCCTATAGCATGAGATGTGATATCTCAATGCCTCTAATACCAAACCTAAGATCCTTCCTCTAACATGAAATGTGATATCCAACTCCTTCCCATTCCAATCCTGAGACCCTTCCTATAGCATGAGATGTGATATCTCAATGCCTCTAATACCAAACCTGAGATCCTACCTCTAACATGAAATGTGATATCCAACTCCTTCCCCTTCCAAACCTGGAGCCTTCCTATAGCATGAGATGTGATATCGAAGTATTTCCCATTCCAATCCTGAGACCCTTCCTATAACATGAGATGTGATATCCAACTCCTTCCCATTCCAACCTGAGACCCTTCCTATAGCATGAGATGGGATATCAAACTACTTCCAAGTCCAATCCTGATACCCTTCCAATAGCATGAGATGTGATATCTCAATCCCTCTAATACCAAACCTGAGATCCTTCCGATAACATGAGATGTGATATCTCAATGCTTCTAATACCAAACCTGAGATCCTTCCTATAACATGAGATGTGATATCAAAATCCTTCCCCTTCCAAACCTGAGACCCTCCCTTTAGCATGAGATGTGATATCCAACTCCTTCCCATTCCAATCCTGAGACCCTTCTGATAGCATGAGATGTGATTTTCAATGCCTCTAATACCAAACCTGAGATCCTACCTCTAACATGAAATGTGATATCCAACTCCTTCCCTTTCCAAACGTGAGAGCCTCCATATAGCATGAGATGTGATATTCAAGTCCTTCCCATTCCAATCCTGAGACCCTTCCTATAGCATGAGATGTGATATCTCAATGCTTCTAATACCAAACCTGAGACCCTTCCTATAACATAAGATGGGATATCCAACTCCTTCCCATTCCAATCCTGAGACCCTTCCAATAGCAGAGATGTGATATCTCAATGCTTATACCAAACCTGAGACCCTTCCTATAACATAAGATGGGATATCCAACTCCTTCCCATTCCAATCCTGAGACCCTTCCTATAGCATGAGATGTGATATCTCAATGCTTATACCAAACCTGAGACCCTTCCTATAGCATGAGATGTGATATCCAACTCCTTCGCATTCCAATCCTGAGACCCTTCCTATAACATGAGATGTGATGTCTCAATGCTTCTAATACCAAACCTGAGATCCTTCCTATGGCATGAGATGTCATATAAAACTCCTTCCCATTCCATTCCTGAGACCCTTCCTATAGCATGAGATGTGATATCCAACTCCTTCCCATTCCAACCCTGAGACCCTTCCTATAGCATGAGATGTGATATCTCAATGCTTCTAACAACAAACCTGAGATCCTTCCTATAACATGAGATGTGATATCCAAATCCTTCCCCTTCCAAACCAGAGACCCTCCCTTTAGCATGAGATGTGATATCCAACTCCTTCCCATTCCAATCCTGAGACCGTTCTGATAGCATGAGATGTGATATCTCAATGCTTCTAATACCAAACCTGAGATCCTTTTGATAGCATGAGATGTGATATTTCAATTCTTCTAATACCAAACCTGAGATCCTTCCTATAACACGAGATGTGATATCCAAATCCTTCCCCTTCCAAACCTGAGACCCTCCCTTTAGCATGAGATGTGATATCCAACTCCTTCCCATTCCAATCCTGAGACCCTTCTGATAGCATGAGATGTTATATCTCAATGCCTCTAATACCAAACCTGAGATACTACCTCTAACATGAAATGTGATATCCAACTCCTTCCCCTTCCAAACCTGGGAGCCTTCCTATGACATGAGATGTGATATCGAAGTCCTTCCCATTCCAATCCTGAGACCCTTCCTATAACATGAGATGTGATATCCAACTCCTTCCCATTCCAATCCTGAGACCCTTCCTATAGCATGAGATGTGATGTCTCAATGCTTCTAATACCAAATCTAAGATCCTTCCTATAACATGAGATGTGATATCCAACTCCTTCCCATTCCAATCCTGAGACCCTTCCTATAGCATGAGATGTGATATCTCAATGCTTATACCAAACCTGAGACCCTTCCTATAGCATGAGATGTGATATCCAACTCCTTCCCATTCCAATCCTGAGACCCTTCCTATAGCATGAGATGTGATATCTCAATGCTTATACCAAACCTGAGACCCTTCCTATAGCATGAGATGTGATATCCAAATCCTTCCCATTCCAATCCTGAGACCCTTCCTATAGCATGAGATGTGATATCTCAATGCCTCTAATACCAAACCTGAGATCCTTCCTCTAACATGAAAGGTGATATCCAACTCCTTCCCATTCCAATCCTGAGACCCTTCCTATAACATGAGATGTGATATCTCAATGCTTCTAATACCAAACCTGAGATCATTCCTATAACACGAGATGTGATATCCAAATCCTTCCCCTTCCAAACCTGAGACCCTTCCTATAGCATGAGATGTGATATCCAACTCCTTCCCATTCCAATCCTGAGACCCTTCCTATAGCATGAGATGTGATATCTCAATGCTTCTAATAATAAACCTGAGATCCTTCCTATAACATGAGATGTGATATCCAAATCCTTCCCCTTCCAAACCTGAGACCCTCCCTTTAGCATGAGATGTGATATCCAACTCCTTCCCATTCCAATCCTGAGACCCTTCTGATAGCATGAGATGTTATATCTCAATGCCTCTAATACCAAACCTGAGATCCTACCTCTAACATGAGATGTGATATCCAACTTCTTCCCATTCCAATCCTGAGACCCTTCCTATAGCATGAGATGTGATGTCTCAATGGTTCTAATACCAAATCTGAGATCCTTCCTATAACATGAGATGTGATATCCAACTCCTTCCCATTCAAATCCTGAGACCCTTCCTATAGCATGATATGTGATATCTCAATGCTTATACCAAACCTGAGACCCTTCCTATAGCATGAGATGTGATATCCAAATCCTTCCCATTCCAATCCTGAGACCCTTCCTATAGCATGAGATGTGATATCTCAATGCCTCTAATACCAAACCTGAGATCCTTCCTCTAACATGAAATGTGATATCCAAATCCTTCCCTTTCCAAACCTGAGAGCCTATCTATAGCATGAGATGTGATATCCAACTCCTTCCCATTCCAATCCTGAGACCCTTCCTCTAGCATGAGATGTGATATCTCAATGCTTATACCAAACCTGAGACCCTTCCTATAGCATGAAATGTGATATCCAACTCCTTCCCCTTCCAAACCTGGGAGCCTTCCTATAACATGAGATGTGATATCCAACTTCTTCCCATTCCAATCCTGAGACCCTTCCTATAGCATGAGATGTGATGTCTCAATGGTTCTAATACCAAATCTGAGATCCTTCCTATAACATGAGATGTGATATCCAACTCCTTCCCATTCCAATCCTGAGACCCTTCCTATAGCATGATATGTGATATCTCAATGCTTATACCAAACCTGAGACCCTTCCTATAGCATGAGATGTGATATCCAAATCCTTCCCATTCCAATCCTGAGACCCTTCCTATAGCATGAGATGTGATATCTCAATGCCTCTAATACCAAACCTGAGATCCTTCCTCTAACATGAAATGTGATATCCAAATCCTTCCCTTTCCAAACCTGAGAGCCTATCTATAGCATGAGATGTGATATCCAACTCCTTCCCATTCCAATCCTGAGACCCTTCCTATAGCATGAGATGTGATATCTCAATGCTTATACCAAACCTGAGACCCTTCCTATAGCATGAGATGTGATATCCAAATCCTCCCATTCCAATCCTGAGACCCTTCCTATTGCATGAGATGTGATATCTCAATGCCTCTAATACCAAACCTGAGATCCTTCCTCTAACATGAAATGTGATATCCAACTCCTTCCCTTTCCAAACCTGAGAGACTACCTATAGCATGAGATGTGATATCCAAGTCCTTCCCATTCCAATCCTTAGACACTTCCTACAGCATGAGATGTGATATCTCAATGATTCTAATACCAAACCTGAGACCCGTCCTATAACATGAGATGGGATATCCAACTCCTTCCCATTTCAATCCTGAGACACTTCCGATAGCAGAGATGTGATATCTCAATGCTTATACCAAACCTGAGACCCTTCCTATAACATGAGATGTGATATCCAACTCCTTCCCATTCCAATCCTGAGACCCTAACTATAACATGAGATGTGATGTCTCAATGCTTCTAATACCAAACCTGAGATCGTTCCTATGGCATGAGATGTCATATAAAACTCCTTCCCATTCCAATCCTGAGACCCTTCCTATAGCATGAGATGTGATATCCAACTCCTTCCGATTCCAATCCTGAGACCCTTCCTATAGCATGAGATTTGATATCTCAATGCTTCTAATACCAAACCTGAGATCATTCCTATAACACGAGATGTGATAGCCAAATCCTTCCCCTTCCAAACCTGAGACCCTCCCTTTAGCATGAGATGTGATATCCAAGCCCTTCCCATTCCAATCCTGAGAGCCTTCTGATAGCATGAGTTGTGATATCTCAATGCCTCTAATACCAAACCTGAGATCCTACCTCTAACATGAAATGTGATATCCAACTCGTTCCCCTTCCAAACCTGATAGCCTTCCTATAGCATGAGATGTGATATTGAAGTATTTCCCATTCCAATCCTGAGACCCATCCTATAACATGAGATGTGATATCCAACTCCTTCCCATTCCAACCTGAGACCCTTCCTATAGCATGAGATGGGATATCCAACTACTTCCAAATCCAATCCTGATACCCTTCCGATAGCATGAGATGGGATATCTCAATCCCTCTAATACCAAACCTGAGATCCTTCCGATAGCATGAGATGTGATATCTCAATGCTTCTAATACCAAACCTGAGATCCTTCCTATAACATGAGATGTGATATCAAAATCCTTCCCCTTCCAAACCTGAGACCCTCCCTTTAGCATGAGATGTGATATCCAACTCCTTCCCATTCCAATCCTGAGACCCTTCTGATAGCATGAGATGTGATATTCAATGCCTCTAATACCAAACCTGAGATCCTACCTCTAACATGAAATGTGATATCCAATTCCTTCCCTTTCCAAACGTGAGAGCCTCCCTATAGCATGAGATGTGATATTCACGTCCTTCCCATTCCAATCCTGAGACCCTTCCTATAGCATGAGATGTGATATCTAAATGCTTCTAATACCAAACCTGAGACCCTTCCTATAACATAAGATGGGATACCCAACTCCTTCTCATTCCAATCCTGAGACCCTTCCGATAGCAGAGATGTGATATCTCAATGCTTATACCAAACCTGAGACCCTTCCTATGGCATGAGATGTCATATACAACTCCTTCCCATTCCATTCCTGAGACCCTTCCTATAGCATGAGATGTGATATCTCAATGCTTATACCAAACCTGAGACCCTTCCTATAGCATGAGATGTGATATTCAACTCCTTCCCATTCCAATCCTGAGACCCTTCCTATAACATGAGATGTGATGTCTCAATGCTTCTAATACCAAACCTGAGATCCTTCCTATGGCATGAGATGTCATATAAAACTCCTTCCCATTCCATTCCTGAGACCCTTCCTATAGCATGAGATGTGATATCCAACTCCTTCCCATTCCAATCCTGAGACCCTTCCTATAGCATGAGATGTGATATCTCAATGCTTCTAATACCAAACATGAGATCCTTCCTATAACATGAAATGTGATATCCAAATCCTTCCCCTTCCAAACCAGAGACCCTCCCTTTAGCATGAGATGTGATATTCAACTCCTTCCCATTCCAATCCTGAGACCGTTCTGATAGCATGAGATGTGATATCTCAATGCTTCTAATACCAAACCTGAGATCCTTCCGCTAGCATGAGATGTGATATTTCAATTCTTCTAATACCAAACCTGAGATCCTTCCTATAACACGAGATGTGATATCCAAATCCTTCCCCTTCCAAACCTGAGACCCTCCCTTTAGCATGAGATGTGATATCCAATTCCTTCCCATTCCAATCCTGAGACCCTTCTGATAGCATGAGATGTTATATCTCAATGCCTCTAATACCAAACGTGAGATCCTACCTCTAACATGAAATGCGATATCCAACTCCTTCCCCTTCCAAACCTGGGAGCCTTCCTATAACATGAGATGTGATATCGAAGTCCTTCCCATTCCAATCCTGAGACCCTTCCTATAACATGAGATGTGATATCCAACTCCTTCCCATTCCAATTCTGAGACCCTTCCTATAGCATGAGATGTGATGTCTCAATGCTTCTAATACCAAATCTGAGATCCTTCCTATAACCTGAGATGTGATATCCAACTCCTTCCCATTCCAATCCTGAGACCCTTCCTATAGCATGAGATGTGATATCTCAATGCTTATACCAAACCTGAGATCCTTCCTATAGCATGAGATGTGATATCCAAATCCTTCCCATTCCAATCCTGAGACCCTTCCTATAGCATGAGATGTGATATCTCAATGCCTCTAATACCAAACCTGAGATCCTTCCTCTAACATGAAATGTGATATCCAACTCCTTCCCTTTCCAATCCTGACACCCTCCCTTTAGCGTGAGATGTGATATCCAACTCCTTCCCATTCCAATCCTGAGACCCTTTTGATAGCATGAGATGTGATATTTCAATACCTCTAATACCAAACCTGAGATCCTACCTCTAACATGAAATGTGATATCCAACTCCTTCCCCTTCCAAACCTGAGAGCCTTCCTATAGCATGAGATGTGATATCCAAGTCCTTCCCATTCCAATCCTGATACCCTTCCTATAACATGAGATGTGATATCCAACTCCTTCCCATTCCAACCTGAGACCCTTCCTATAGCATGAGATGGGATATCCAACTCCTTCCAAATCCAATCCTGATACCCTTCCGATAGCATGAGATGTGATATCCCAATGCTTCTACAAAACCTGAGACCCATACCATGGCATGAGATGTGATATCAAACACCTTCCCATTCCCATCCTGAGACCCTTCCTATAGCTTGAGATGTGATATCCAACTCCTTCCCATTCCAATTCTGAGACCCGTCCTATACCATGAGACTTGATATCTCAATGCTTCTAATACCAAACCTGAGACTGGTCCTATAACATGAGATGTGATATCCAAATCCTTTCCCTTCCAAACCTTAGACCCTTCCTTTATCATGAGATGTGATATCTCAATGCTTCTAATGCCAAACCTGAGACCCTTCCTATAACGAGATGGGATATCCAACTCCTTCCCATTCCAATCCTGAGACCCTTCCTATAGCATGAGATGTGATATCTCAATGCTTCTAATACCAAACCTGAGACCCTTCCTATAACATAAGATGGGATATCCAACTCCTTCTCATTCCAATCCTGAGACCCTTCCGATAGCAGAGATGTGATATCTCAATGCTTATACCAAACCTGAGACCCTTCCTATGGCATGAGATGTCATATACAACTCCTTCCCATTCCAATCCTGGGACCCTTCCTATAGCATGAGATGTGATATCTCAATGCTTATACCAAACCTGAGACCCTTCCTATAGCATGAGATGTGATATCCAACTCCTTCCCATTCCAATCCTGAGACCCTTCCTATAACATGAGATGTGATGTCTCAATGCTTCTAATACCAAACCTGAGATCCTTCCTATGGCATGAGATGTCATATAAAACTCCTTCCCATTCCATTCCTGAGACCCTTCCTATAGCATGAGATGTGATATCCAACTCCTTCCCATTCCAATCCTGAGACCCTTCCTATAGCTTGAGATGTGATATCCAACTCCTTCCCATTCCAATTTGAGACCCGTCCTATACCATGAGATGTGATATCTCAATGCTTCTAATACCAAACCTGAGACCCTTCCTATAACGAGATGGGATATCCAACTCCTTCCCATTCCAATCCTGAGACCCTTCCGATAGCAGAGATGTGATATCTCAATGCTTATACCAAACCTGAGACCCTTCCTATGGCATGAGATGTCATATACAACTCCTTCCGATTCCAAACCTGAGACCCTTCCTATAGCATCAGATGGGATATCTCAATGCTAATACCAAACCTGAGATCCTTCCTGTAACATGAGATGTGATATCCAAATCCTTCCCCTTCCAAACCGGAGACCCTCCCTTTAGCATGAGATGTGATATCCAACTCTTTCCCATTCCAATCCCGAGACCCTTCGGATAGCATGAGATGTGATATCTCAATGCCTCTAATACCAAACCTGAGATCCTTCCGATAGCATGAGATGTGATTTCTCAATGCTTCTAATACCAAACCTGAGATCCTTCCTATAACATGAGATGTGATATCCAAATCCTTCCCCTTCCAAACCTGAGACCCCCCTTTAGCATGAGATGTGATATCCGACTCTTTCCCATTCCAATCCTGAGACCCTTCTGATAGCATGAGATGTGATATCTCAATGCCTCTAATACCAAACCTGAGATCCTTCCTATAACATGAGATGTGATATCTCAATGCTTCTAATACCAAACCTGAGACCCTCCCTTTAGCATGAGATGTGATATCCGACTCCTTCCCATTCCAATCCTGAGACCCTTCTGATAGCATGAGATGTGATATCTCAATGCCTCTAATACCAAACCTGAGATCCTTCCGATAGCATGATATGTGATATCTCAATGCGTCTAATACCAAACCTGAGATCCTTCCTATAACATGAGATGTGATATCCAAATCCTTCCCCTTCCAAACCTGAGACCCTCGCTTTAGCATGAGATGTGATATCCAACTCCTTCCCATTCCGATCCTGAGATCCTTCTGATAGCAGGAGATGTGATATCTCAATGCCTCTAATACCAAACCTGAGATCCTACATCTAACATGTAATGTGATATCCAACTCCTTCCCCTTCTAAACCTGAGAGCCTTCCTATAGCATGAGATGTGATATCCAAGTCCTTCCCATTCCAATCCTGAGACCCTTCCTATAACATGAGATGTGATATCCAACTCCTTCCCATTCCAACCTGAGACCCTTCCTATAGCATGAGATGGGATATCCAACTCCTTCCAAATCCAATCCTGATACCGTTCCGATAGCATGAGATGTGATATCCCAATGCTTCTACAAAACCTGAGACCCATACATGGCATGAGATGTGATATCCAACTCCTTCCCATTCCAATTCTGAGACCCTTCCCATAGCATGAGATGTGATATCTCAATGCTTCTAATACCAAACCTGAGACCCATCCTATAACATGAGATGTGATATCCAAGTCCTTCCCATTCTGATCCTAAGACACTTCCTATAGCATGAGATGTGATATCTCAATGCTTCTAATACCAAACCTGAGACCCTTCCTATAACATGAGATGTGATATCCAACTCCTTCCCATTCCAATTCTGAGACCCGTCCTATACCATGAGATGTGATATCTCAATGCTTCTAATACCAAACCTGAGACCCTTCCTATAACGAGATGGGATATCCAACTCCTTCCCATTCCAATCCTGAGACCCTTCCGATAGCAGAGATGTGATATCTCAATGCTTATACCAAACCTGAGACCCTTCCTATGGCATGAGATGTCATATACAACTCCTTCCGATTCCAAACCTGAGACCCTTCCTATAGCATGAGATGGGATATCTCAATGCTTATACCAAACCTGAGACCCTTCCTATAGCATGAGATGTGATATCCAACTCCTTCCCATTCCAATCCTGAGACCCTTCCTATAGCTTGAGATGTGATATCCAACTCCTTCCCATTCCAATCCTGAGACCCTTCCTATAGCTTGAGATGTGATATCCAACTCCTTCCCATTCCAATCCTGAGACCTTTCCTATAGCATGAGATGTGATATCTCAATGCTTCTAATACCAAACCTGAGATCCTTCCTATAACATGAGATGTGATATCCAAATCCTTCCACTTCCAAACCTGAGACCCTCCCTTTAGCATGAGATGTGATATCCGACTCCTTCCTATTCCAATCCTGAGACCCTTCTGATAGCATGAGATGTGATATCTCAATGCCTCTAATACCAAACCTGAGATCCTTCCGATAGCATGAGATGTGATATCTCAATGCCTCTAATACCAAACGTGAGATCCTTCCTCTAACATGAAATGTGATATCAAACTCCTTCCCCTTCCAAACCTGAGAGCCTTCCTATAGCATGAGATGTGATATCCAAGTCCTTCCCATTCCAATCCTGAGACCCTTCCTATAACATGAGATGTGATATCCAACTCCTTCCCATTCCAACCTGAGACCCTTCCTATAGCTTGAGATGTGATATCCAACTCCTTCCCATTCCAATTCTGAGACCCATCCTATACCATGAGACTTGATATCTCAATGCTTCTAATACCAAACCTGAGACTGGTCCTATAACATGAGATGTGATATCCAAATCCTTCCCCTTCCAAACCTTAGACCCTTCCTTTATCATGAGATGTGATATCCAAGACCTTCCCATTCCAATCCTGAGACCCTTCCTATAGCATGAGATGTGATATCTCAATGCTTCTAATACCAAACCTGAGACCCTTCCTATAACATGAGATGTGATATCCAAGTCCTTCCCATTCCAATCCTGAGACCCTTCCTATAGCATGAGATGTGATATCTCAATGCTTCTAATACCAAACCTGAGACCCTTCCTATAACATGAGATGTGATATCCAAAACCTTCCCATTCCAATCCTGAGACCCTTCCTATAGCTTGAGATGTGATATCCAACTCCTTCCCATTCCAATTCTGAGACCCGTCCTATATCATGAGATGTGATATCTCAATGCTTCTAATACCAAACCTGAGACCCTTCCTATAACGAGATGGGATATCCAACTCCTTCCCATTCCAATCCTGAGACCCTTCCGATAGCAGAGATGTGATATCTCAATGCTTATACCAAACCTGAGACCCTTCCTATGGCATGAGATGTCATATACAACTCCTTCCGATTCCAAACCTGAGACCCTTCCTATAGCATCAGATGGGATATCTCAATGCTAATACCAAACCTGAGGTCCTTCCTGTAACATGAGATGTGATATCCAAATCCTTCCCCTTCCAAACCCGAGACCCTCCCTTTGTCATGAGATGTGATATCCAACTCCTTCCCATTCCAATCCCGAGACCCTTCTGATAGCATCAGATGGGATATCTCAATGCTAATACCAAACCTGAGGTCCTTCCTATAACATGAGATGTGATATCCAAATCCTTCCCCTTCCAAACCTGAGACCCTCCCTTTAGCATGAGATGTGATATCCGACTCATTCCCATTCCAATCCTGAGAAACTTCTGATAGCATGAGATGTGATATCTCAATGCCTCTAATACCAAACCTGAGATCCTTCCTATAACATGAGATGTGATATCTCAATGCTTCTAATACCAAACCTGAGACCCTCCCTTTAGCATGAGATGTGATATCCAAATCCTTCCCCTTCCAAACCTGAGACCCTCGCTTTAGCATGAGATGTGATATCCAACTCCTTCCCATTCCGATCCTGAGATCCTTCTGATAGCAGGAGATGTGATATCTCAATGCCTCTAATACCAAACCTGAGATCCTACATCTAACATGTAATGTGATATCCAACTCCTTCCCCTTCTAAACCTGAGAGCCTTCCTATAGCATGAGATGTGATATCCAAGTCCTTCCCATTCCAATCCTGAGACCCTTCCTATAACATGAGATGTGATATCCAACTCCTTCCCATTCCAACCTGAGACCCTTCCTATAGCATGAGATGGGATATCCAACTCCTTCCAAATCCAATCCTGATACCGTTCCGATAGCATGAGATGTGATATCCCAATGCTTCTACAAAACCTGAGACCCATACATGGCATGAGATGTGATATCAAACTCCTTCCCATTCCAATCCTGAGACCCTTCCTATAGCTTGAGATGTGATATCCAACTCCTTCCCATTCCAATTCTGAGACCCTTCCCATAGCATGAGATGTGATATCTCAATGCTTCTAATACCAAACCTGAGACCCATCCTATAACATGAGATGTGATATCCAAGTCCTTCCCATTCTGATCCTAAGACACTTCCTATAGCATGAGATGTGATATCTCAATGCTTCTAATACCAAACCTGAGACCCTTCCTATAACATGAGATGTGATATCCAACTCCTTCCCATTCCAATTCTGAGACCCGTCCTATACCATGAGATGTGATATCTCAATGCTTCTAATACCAAACCTGAGACCCTTCCTATAACGAGATGGGATATCCAACTCCTTCCCATTCCAATCCTGAGACCCTTCCGATAGCAGAGATGTGATATCTCAATGCTTATACCAAACCTGAGACCCTTCCTATGGCATGAGATGTCATATACAACTCCTTCCGATTCCAAACCTGAGACCCTTCCTATAGCATGAGATGGGATATCTCAATGCTTATACCAAACCTGAGACCCTTCCTATAGCATGAGATGTGATATCCAACTCCTTCCCATTCCAATCCTGAGACCCTTCCTATAGCTTGAGATGTGATATCCAACTCCTTCCCATTCCAATCCTGAGACCCTTCCTATAGCTTGAGATGTGATATCCAACTCCTTCCCATTCCAATCCTGAGACCTTTCCTATAGCATGAGATGTGATATCTCAATGCTTCTAATACCAAACCTGAGATCCTTCCTATAACATGAGATGTGATATCCAAATCCTTCCACTTCCAAACCTGAGACCCTCCCTTTAGCATGAGATGTGATATCCGACTCCTTCCCATTCCAATCCTGAGACCCTTCTGATAGCATGAGATGTGATATCTCAATGCCTCTAATACCAAACCTGAGATCCTTCCGATAGCATGAGATGTGATATCTCAATGCCTCTAATACCAAACGTGAGATCCTTCCTCTAACATGAAATGTGATATCAAACTCCTTCCCCTTCCAAACCTGAGAGCCTTCCTATAGCATGAGATGTGATATCCAAGTCCTTCCCATTCCAATCCTGAGACCCTTCCTATAACATGAGATGTGATATCCAACTCCTTCCCATTCCAACCTGAGACCCTTCCTATAGCTTGAGATGTGATATCCAACTCCTTCCCATTCCAATTCTGAGACCCATCCTATACCATGAGACTTGATATCTCAATGCTTCGAATACCAAACCTGAGACTGGTCCTATAACATGAGATGTGATATCCAAATCCTTCCCCTTCCAAACCTTAGACCCTTCCTTTATCATGAGATGTGATATCCAAGACCTTCCCATTCCAATCCTGAGACCCTTCCTATAGCATGAGATGTGATATCTCAATGCTTCTAATACCAAACCTGAGACCCTTCCTATAACATGAGATGTGATATCCAAGTCCTTCCCATTCCAATCCTGAGACCCTTCCTATAGCATGAGATGTGATATCTCAATGCTTCTAATACCAAACCTGAGACCCTTCCTATAACATGAGATGTGATATCCAAAACCTTCCCATTCCAATCCTGAGACCCTTCCTATAGCTTGAGATGTGATATCCAACTCCTTCCCATTCCAATTCTGAGACCCGTCCTATATCATGAGATGTGATATCTCAATGCTTCTAATACCAAACCTGAGACCCTTCCTATAACGAGATGGGATATCCAACTCCTTCCCATTCCAATCCTGAGACCCTTCCGATAGCAGAGATGTGATATCTCAATGCTTATACCAAACCTGAGACCCTTCCTATGGCATGAGATGTCATATACAACTCCTTCCGATTCCAAACCTGAGACCCTTCCTATAGCATCAGATGGGATATCTCAATGCTAATACCAAACCTGAGGTCCTTCCTGTAACATGAGATGTGATATCCAAATCCTTCCCCTTCCAAACCCGAGACCCTCCCTTTGTCATGAGATGTGATATCCAACTCCTTCCCATTCCAATCCCGAGACCCTTCTGATAGCATCAGATGGGATATCTCAATGCTAATACCAAACCTGAGGTCCTTCCTATAACATGAGATGTGATATCCAAATCCTTCCCCTTCCAAACCTGAGACCCTCCCTTTAGCATGAGATGTGATATCCGACTCATTCCCATTCCAATCCTGAGAAACTTCTGATAGCATGAGATGTGATATCTCAATGCCTCTAATACCAAACCTGAGATCCTTCCTATAACATGAGATGTGATATCTCAATGCTTCTAATACCAAACCTGAGACCCTCCCTTTAGCATGAGATGTGATATCCGACTCCTTCCCATTCCAATCCTGAGACCCTTCTGATAGCATGAGATGTTATATCTCAATGCCTCTAATACCAAACCTGAGATCCTTCCGATAGCATGAGATGTGATATCTCAATGCATCTAATACCAAACCTGAGATCCTTCCTATAACATGAGATGTGATATCCAAATCCTTCCCCTTCCAAACCTGAGACCCTCCCTTTAGCATGAGATGTGATATCCAACTCCTTCCCATTCCGATCCTGAGATCCTTCTGATAGCATGAGATGTGATATCTCAATGCCTCTAATACCAAACCTGAGATCCTACCTCTAACATGTAATGTGATATCCAACTCCTTCCCCTTCCAAACCTGAGAGCCTTCCTATAGCATGAGATGTGATATCCAAGTCCTTCCCATTCCAATCCTGAGACCCTTCCTATAACATGAGATGTGATATCAAACTCCTTCCCATTCCAACCTGAGACCCTTCCTATAGCATGAGATGGGATATCCAACTCCTTCCAAATCGAATCCTGATACCCTTCCGATAGCATGAGATGTGATATCCCAATGCTTCTACAAAACCTGAGACCCATACATGGCATGAGATGTGATATCAAACTCCTTCCCATTCCAATCCTGAGACCCTTCCTATAGCTTGAGATGTGATATCCAACTCCTTCCCATTCCAATTCTGAGACCCTTCCCATAGCATGAGATATGATATCTCAATGCTTCTAATACCAAACCTGAGACCCTTCCTATAACATGAGATGTGATATCCAAGTCCTTCCCATTCCAATCCTGAGACCCTTCCTATAGCATGAGATGTGATATCTCAATGCCTCTAATACCAAACCTGAGATCCTTCCGATAGCATATGTGATATCTCAATGCGTCTAATACCAAACCTGAGATCCTTCCTATAACATGAGATGTGATATCCAAATCCTTCCCCTTCCAAACCCGAGACCCTCGCTTTAGCATGAGATGTGATATCCAACTCCTTCCCATTCCGATCCTGAGATCCTTCTGATAGCAGGAGATGTGATATCTCAATGCCTCTAATACCAAACCTGAGATCCTACATCTAACATGTAATGTGATATCCAACTCCTTCCCCTTCTAATCCTGAGAGCCTTCCTATAGCATGAGATGTGATATCCAAGTCCTTCCCATTCCAATCCTGAGACCCTTCCTATAACATGAGATGTGATATCCAACTCCTTCCCATTCCAACCTGAGACCCTTCCTATAGCATGAGATGGGATATCCAACTCCTTCCAAATCCAATCCTGATACCCTTCCGATAGCATGAGATGTGATATCTCAATGCTTCTAATACCAAACCTGAGACCCATCCTATAACATGAGATGTGATATCCAAGTCCTTCCCGTTCCAATCCTAAGACCCTTCCTATAGCATGAGATGTGATATCTCAATGCTTCTAATACCAAACCTGAGACCCTTCCTATAACATGAGATGTGATATCCAAGTCCTTCCCATTCCAATCCCGAGACCCTTCCTATAGCTTGAGATGTGATATCCAACTCCTTCCCATTCCAATTCTGAGACCCGTCCTATACCATGAGATTTGATATCTCAATGCTTCTAATACCAAACCTGAGACCCATCCTATAACATGAGATGTGATATCCAAGTCCTTCCAATTCCAATCCTAAGACCCTTCCTATAGCATGAGATGTGATATCTCAATGCTTCTAATACCAAACCTGAGACCCTTCCTATAACATGAGATGTGATATCCAAGTCCTTCCCATTCCAATCCTGAGACCCTTCCTATAGCTTGAGATGTGATATCCAACTCCTTCCCATTCCAATTCTGAGACCCGTCCTATACCATGAGATGTGATATCTCAATGCTTCTAATACCAAACCTGAGACCCTTCCTATAACGAGATGGGATATCCAACTCCTTCCCATTCCAATCCTGAGACCCTTCCGATAGCAGAGATGTGATATCTCAATGCTTATACCAAACCTGAGACCCTTCCTATGGCATGAGATGTCATATACAACTCCTTCCGATTCCAAACCTGAGACCCTTCCTATAGCATGAGATGGGATATCTCAATGCTTATACCAAACCTGAGACCCTTCCTATAGCATGAGATTTGATATCCAACTCCTTCCCATTCCAATCCTGAAACCCTTCCTATAGCTTGAGATGTGATATCCAACTCCTTCCCATTCCAATCCTGAGACCCTTCCTATAGCTTGAGATGTGATATCCAACTCCTTCCCATTCCAATCCTGAGACCTTTCCTATAGCATGAGATGTGATATCTCAATGCTTCTAATACCAAACCTGAGATCCTTCCTATAACATGAGATGTGATATCCAAATCCTTCCACTTCCAAACCTGAGACCCTCCCTTTAGCATGAGATGTGATATCCGACTCCTTCCCATTCCAATCCTGAGACCCTTCTGATAGCATGAGATGTGATATCTCAATGCCTCTAATACCAAACTTGAGATCCTTCCGATAGCATGAGATGTGATATCTCAATGCTTCTAATACCAAACCTGAGATCCTTCCTATAACATGAGATGTGATCTCCAAATCCTTCCCCTTCCAAACCTGAGACCCTCCCTTTAGCATGAGATGTGATATCCAACTCCTTCCCATTCCAATCCTGAGACGCTTCTGATAGCATGAGATGTGATATCTCAATGCCTCTAATACCAAACGTGAGATCCTTCCTCTAACATGAAATGTGATATCCAACTCCTTCCCCTTCCAAACCTGAGAGCCTTCCTATAGCATGAGATGTGATATCCAAGTCCTTCCCATTCCAATCCTGAGACCCTTCCTATAACACGAGATGTGATATCCAACTCCTTCCCATTCCAACCTGAGACCCTTCCTATAGCATGAGATGGGGTATCCAACTCCTTCCAGATCCAATCCTGATACCCTTCCGATAGCATGAGATGTGATATCCCAATGCTTCTACAAAACCTGAGACACATACATGGCATGAGATGTGATATCAAACTCCTTCCCATTCCAATCCTGAGACCCTTCCTATAGCTTGAGATGTGATATCCAACTCCTTCCCATTCCAATTCTGAGACCCATCCTATACCATGAGACTTGATATCTCAATGCTTCTAATACCAAACCTGAGACTGGTCCTATAACATGAGATGTGATATCCAAATCCTTCCCCTTCCAAACCTTAGACCCTTCCTTTATCATGAGATGTGATATCCAAGACCTTCCCATTCCAATCCTGAGACCCTTCCTATAGCATGAGATGTGATATCTCAATGCTTCTAATACCAAACCTGAGACCCTTCCTATAACATAAGATGTGATATCCAAGTCCTTCCCATTCCAATCCTGAGACCCTTCCTATAGCATGGGATGTGATATCTCAATGCTTCTAATACCAAACCTGAGACCCTTCCTATAACATGAGATGTGATATCCAAAACCTTCCCATTCCAATCCTGAGACCCTTCCTATAGCTTGAGATGTGATATCCAACTCCTTCCCATTCCAATTCTGAGACCCGTCCTATACCATGAGATTTGATATCTCAATGCTTCTAATACCAAACCTGAGACCCTTCCTATAACGAGATGGGATATCCAACTCCTTCCCATTCCAATCCTGAGACCCTTCCGATAGCAGAGATGTGATATCTCAATGCTTATACCAAACCTGAGACCCTTCCTATGGCATGAGATGTCATATACAACTCCTTCCGATTCCAAACCTGAGACCCTTCCTATAGCATCAGATGGGATATCTCAATGCTAATACCAAACCTGAGGTCCTTCCTATAACATGAGATGTGATATCCAAATCCTTCCCCTTCCAAACCTGAGACCCTCACTTTAGCATGAGATGTGATATCCAACTCCTTCCCATTCCAATCCCGAGACCCTTCTGATAGCATGAGATGTGATATCTCAATGCCTCTAATACGAAACCTGAGATCCTTCCGATAGCATGAGATGTGATATCTCAATGCTTCTAATACCAAACCTGAGATCCTTCCTATAACATGAGATGTGATATCCAAATCCTTCCCCATCCAAACCTGAGAACCTCCCTTTAGCATGAGATGTGATATCCGACTCCTTCCCATTCCAATCCTGAGACCCTTCTGATAGCATGAGATGTGATATCTCAATGCCTCTAATACCAAACCTGAGATCCTTCCTATAACATGAGATGTGATATCTCAATGCTTCTAATACCAAACCTGAGACCCTCCCTTTAGCATGAGATGTGATATCCGACTCCTTCCCATTCCAATCCTGAGACCCTTCTGATAGCATGAGATGTTATATCTCAATGCCTCTAATACCAAACCTGAGATCCTTCCGATAGCATGAGATGTGATATCTCAATGCATCTAATACCAAACCTGAGATCCTTCCTATAACATGAGATGTGATATCCAAATCCTTCCCCTTCCAAACCTGAGACCCTCCCTTTAGCATGAGATGTGATATACAACTCCTTCCCATTCCGATCCTGAGATCCTTCTGATAGCATGAGATGTGATATCTCAATGCCTCTAATACCAAACCTGAGATCCTACCTCTAACATGTAATGTGATATCCAACTCCTTCCCCTTCCAAACCTGAGAGCCTTCCTATAGCATGAGATGTGATATCCAAGTCCTTCCCATTCCAATCCTGAGACCCTTCCTATAACATGAGATGTGATATCCAACTCCTTCCCATTCCAACCTGAGACCCTTCCTATAGCATGAGATGGGATATCCAACTCCTTCCAAATCCAATCCTGATACCCTTCCGATAGCATGAGATGTGATATCCCAATGCTTCTACAAAACCTGAGACCCATACATGGCATGAGATGTGATATCAAACTCCTTCCCATTCCAATCCTGAGACCCTTCCTATAGCTTGAGATGTGATATCCAACTCCTTCCCATGCCAATTCTGAGACCCTTCCCATAGCATGAGATATGATATCTCAATGCTTCTAATACCAAACCTGAGACCCTTCCTATAACATGAGATGTGATATCCAAGTCCTTACCATTCCAATCCTGAGACCCTTCCTATAGCATGAGATGTGATATCTCAATGCTTCTAATACCAAACCTGAGACCCTTCCTATAACGAGATGGGATATCCAACTCCTTCCCATTCCAATACTGAGACCCTTCCTATAGCTTGAGATGTGATATCCAACTCCTTCCCCTTCCAATTCTGAGACCCGTCCTATACCATGAGATGTGATATCTCAATGCTTCTAATACCAAACCTGAGGCCCTTCCTATAACGAGATGGGATATCCAACTCCTTCCCATTCCAATCCTGAGACCCTTCAGATACCAGAGATGTGATATCTCAATGCTTATACCAAACCCGAGACCCTTCCTATGGCATGAGATGTCATATACGACTCCTTCCGATTCCAAACCTGAGACCCTTCCTATAGCATGAGATGGGATATCTCAATGCTTATACCAAACCTGAGACCCATCCTATAGCATGAGATGGGATATCCAACTCCTTCCAGATCCAATCCTGATACCCTTCCGATAGCATGAGATGTGATATCTCAATGCTAATACCAAACCTGAGATCCTTCCTGTAACATGAGATGTGATATCCAAATACTTCCCCTTCCAAACCCGAGACCCACATGAGATGTGATATCCAACTCCTTCCCATTCCAATCCCGAGATCCTTCTGATAGCATGAGATGTGATATCTCAATGCCTCTAATACCAAACCTGAGATCCTTCCGATAGCATGAGATCTGATATCTCAATGCTTCTAATACCAAACCTGAGATCCTTCCTATAACATGAGATGTGATATCCAAATCCTTCCCCTTCCAAACCTGAGACCCTCCCTTTAGCATGAGATGTGATATCCAACTCCTTCCCATTCCGATCCTGAGATCCTTCTGATAGCACGAGATGTGATATCTCAATGCCTCTAATACCAAACCTGAGATCCTACCTCTAACATGTAATGTGATATCCAACTCCTTCCCCTTCCAAACCTGAGAGCCTTCCTATAGCATGAGATGTGATATCCAAGTCCTTCCCATTCCAATCCTGAGACCCTTCCTATAACATGAGATGTGATATCCAACTCCTTCCCATTCCAACCTGAGACCCTTCCTATAGCATGAGATGGGATATCCAACTCCTTCCAAATCCAATCCTGATACCCTTCCGATAGCATGAGATGTGATATCCCAATGCTTCTACAAAACCTGAGACCCATACATGGCATGAGATGTGATATCAAACTCCTTCCCATTCCAATCCTGAGACCCTTCCTATAGCTTGAGATGTGATATCCAACTCCTTCCCATTCCAATTCTGAGACCCTTCCCATAGCATGAGATATGATATCTCAATGCTTCTAATACCAAACCTGAGACCCTTCCTATAACATGAGATGTGATATCCAAGTCCTTCCCATTCCAATCCTGAGACCCTTCCTATAGCATGAGATGTGATATCTCAATGCTTCTAATACCAAACCTGAGATCCTTCCTATAACATGAGATGTGATATCCAAGTCCTTCCCATTCCAATACTGAGACCCTTCCTATAGCTTGAGATGTGATATCCAACTCCTTCCCATTCCAATTCTGAGACCCGTCCTATACCATGAGATGTGATATCTCAATGCTTCTAATACCAAACCTGAGACCCTTCCTATAACGGGATGGGATATCCAACTCCTTCACATTCCAATCCTGAGACCCTTCAGATAGCAAAGATGTGATATCTCAATGCTTATACCAAACCTGAGACCCTTCCTATGGCATGAGATGTCATATACGACTCCTTCCGATTCCAAACCTGAGACCCTTCCTATAGCATGAGATGGGATATCTCAATGCTTATACCAAACCTGAGACCCTTCCTATAGCATGAGATGGGATATCCAACTCTTTCCAGATCCAATCCTGATACCCTTCCGATAGCATGAGATGTGATATCTCAATGCTAATACCAAACCTGAGATCCTTCCTGTAACATGAGATGTGATATCCAAATACTTCCCCTTCCAAACCCGAGACCCACATGAGATGTGATATCCAACTCCTTCCCATTCCAATCCCGAGACCCTTCTGATAGCATGAGATGTGATATCTCAATGCCTCTAATACCAAACCTGAGATCCTTCCGATAGCATGAGATCTGATATCTCAATGCTTCTAATACCAAACCTGAGATCCTTCCTATAACATGAGATGTGATATCCAAATCCTTCCCCTTCCAAACCTGAGAACCTCCCTTTAGCATGAGATGTGATATCCGACTCTTTCCCATTCCAATCCTGAGAACCTTCTGATAGCATGAGATGTGATGTCTCAATGCTTCTAATACCAAACCTGAGACCCTTCCTATAACATGAGATGTGATATCTCAATGCTTCTAATACCCAACCTGAGACCCTCCCTTTAGCATGAGATTTGATATCCGACTCCTTCCCATTCCAATCCTGAGACCCTTCTGATATCATGAGATGTGATATCTCAATGCCTCTAATACCAAACCTGAGATCCTTCCGATAGCATGAGATGTTATATCTCAATGCGTCTAATACCAAACCTGAGATCCTTCCTATAACATGAGATGTGATATCCAAATCCTTCCTCTTCCAAACCTGAGACCCTCCCTTTAGCATGAGATGTGATATCCAACTCCTTCCCATTCTGATCCTGAGATCCTTCTGATAGCATGAGATGTGATATCTCAATGCCTCTAATACCAAACCTGAGATCCTACCTCTAACATGTAATGTGATATCCAACTCCTTCCCCTTCCAAACCTGAGAGCCTTCCTATAGCATGAGATGTGATATCCAAGTCCTTCCCATTCCAATCCTGAGACCCTTCCTATAACATGAGATGTGATATCCAACTCCTTCCCATTCCAACCTGAGACCCTTCCTATAGCATGAGATGGGATATCCAACTTCTTCCAAATCCAATCCTGATACCCTTCCGATAGCATGAGATGTGATATCCCAATGCTTCTACAAAACCTGAGACCCATACATGGCATGAGATTTGATATCAAACTCCTTCCCATTCCAATCCTGAGACCCTTCCTATAGCTTGAGATGTGATATCCAACTCCTTCCCATTCCAATTCTGAGACCCTTCCCATAGCATGAGATGTGATAGCTCAATGCTTCCAATACCAAACCTGAGACCCTTCCTATAACATGAGATGTGATATCCAAGTCCTTCCCATTCCAATCCTGAGACCCTTCCTATAGCATGAGATGTGATATCTCAATGCTTCTAATACCAAACCTGAGACCCTTCCTATAACATGAGATGTGATATCCAAGTCCTTCCCATTCCAATCCTGAGACCCTTCCTATAGCTTGAGATGTGATATCCAACTCCTTCCCATTCCAATTCTGAAACCCTTCCCATAGCATGAGATGTGATATCTCAATGCTTCTAATACCAAACCTGAGACCCTTCCTATAACGAGATGGGATATCCAACTCCTTCCCATTCCAATCCTGAGACCCTTCCGATAGCAGAGATGTGATATCTCAATGCTTATACCAAACCTGAGACCCTTCCTATGGCATGAGATGTCATATACAACTCCTTCCGATTCCAAACCTGAGACCCTTCCTATAGAATGAGATGGGATATCTCAATGCTTATACAAAACCTGAGACCCTTCCTATAGCATGAGATGTGATATCCAACTCCTTCCCATTCCAATCCTGAGACCCTTCCTATAGCTTGAGATGTGATATCCAACTCCTTCCGATTCCAATCCTGAGACCCTTCCTATAGCTTGAGATGTGATATCCAACTCCTTCCCATTCCAATCCTGAGACCCTTCCTATAGCATGAGATGTGATATCTCAATGCTTCTAATACCAAACCTGAGATCCTTCCTATAACATGAGATGTGATATCCAAATCCTTCCACTTCCAAACCTGAGGCCCTCCATTTAGCATGAGATGTGATATCCGACTCCTTCCCATTCCAATCCTGAGACCCTTCGGATAGCATGAGATGTGATATCTCAATGCCTCTAATACCAAACCTGAGATCCTTCCGATAGCATGAGATGTGATATCTCAATGCTTCTAATACCAAACCTGAGACCCTTCCTATAGCATGAGATGTGATATCCAACTCCTTCCCATTCCAATCCTGAGACCCTTCCTATAGCTTGAGATGTGATATCCAACTCCTTCCGATTCCAATCCTGAGACCCTTCCTATAGCTTGAGATGTGATATCCAACTCCTTCCCATTCCAATCCTGAGACCCTTCCTATAGCATTAGATGTGATATCTCAATGCTTCTAATACCAAACCTGAGATCCTTCCTATAACATGAGATGTGATATCCAAATCCTTCCTCTTCCAAACCTGAGACCCTGCCTTTAGCATGAGATGTGATATCCAACTCCTTCCCATTCTGATCCTGAGATCCTTCTGATAGCATGAGATGTGATATCTCAATGCCTCTAATACCAAACCTGAGATCCTACCTCTAACATGTAATGTGATATCCAACTCCTTCCCCTTCCAAACATGAGAGCCTTCCTATAGCATGAGATGTGATATCCAAGTCCTTCCCATTCCAATCCTGAGACCCTTCCTATAACATGAGATGTGATATCCAACTCCTTCCCATTCCAACCTGAGACCCTTCCTATAGCATGAGATGGGATATCCAACTTCTTCCAAATCCAATCCTGATACCCTTCCGATAGCATGAGATGTGATATCCCAATGCTTCTACAAAACCTGAGACCCATACATGGCATGAGATTTGATATCAAACTCCTTCCCATTCCAATCCTGAGACCCTTCCTATAGCTTGAGATGTGATATCCAACTCCTTCCCATTCCAATTCTGAGACCCTTCCCATAGCATGAGATGTGATATCTCAATGCTTCTAATACCAAACCTGAGACCCTTCCTATAACATGAGATGTGATATCCAAGTCCTTCCCATTCCAATCCTGAGACCCTTCCTATAGCATGAGATGTGATATCTCAATGCTTCTAATACCAAACCTGAGACCCTTCCTATAACATGAGATGTGATATCCAAGTCCTTCCCATTCCAATCCTGAGACCCTTCCTATAGCTTGAGATGTGATATCCAACTCCTTCCCATTCCAATTCTGAAACCCTTCCCATAGCATGAGATGTGATATCTCAATGCTTCTAATACCAAACCTGAGACCCTGATATCCAACTCCTTCCCATTCCAATCCTGAGACCCTTCCGATAGCAGAGATGTGATATCTCAATGCTTATACCAAACCTGAGACCCTTCCTATGGCATGAGATGTCATATACAACTCCTTCCGATTCCAAACCTGAGACCCTTCCTATAGAATGAGATGGGATATCTCAATGCTTATACCAAACCTGAGACCCTTCCTATAGCATGAGATGTGATACCCAACTCCTTCCCATTCCAATTCTGAGACCCTTCCTATAGCTTGAGATGTGATATCCAACTCCTTCCCATTCCAATTCTGAGACCCTTCCCATAGCATGAGATATGATATCTCAATGCTTCTAATACCAAACCTGAGACCCTTCCTATAACATGAGATGTGATATCCAAGTCCTTCCCATTCCAATCCTGAGACCCTTCCTATAGCATGAGATGTGATATCTCAATGCTTCTAATACCAAACCTGAGATCCTTCCTATAACATGAGATGTGATATCCAAGTCCTTCCCATTCCAATACTGAGACCCTTCCTATAGCTTGAGATGTGATATCCAACTCCTTCCCATTCCAATTCTGAGACCCGTCCTATACCATGAGATGTGATATCTCAATGCTTCTAATACCAAACCTGAGACCCTTCCTATAACGGGATGGGGTATCCAACTCCTTCCCATTCCAATCCTGAGACCCTTCAGATAGCAGAGATGTGATATCTCAATGCTTATACCAAACCTGAGACCCTTCCTATGGCATGAGATGTCATATACGACTCCTTCCGATTCCAAACCTGAGACCCTTCCTATAGCATGAGATGGGATATCTCAATGCTTATACCAAACCTGAGACCCTTCCTATAGCATGAGATGGGATATCCAACTCTTTCCAGATCCAATCCTGATACCCTTCCGATAGCATGAGATGTGATATCTCAATGCTAATACCAAACCTGAGATCCTTCCTGTAACATGAGATGTGATATCCAAATACTTCCCCTTCCAAACCCGAGACCCACATGAGATGTGATATCCAACTCCTTCCCATTCCAATCCCGAGACCCTTCTGATAGCATGAGATGTGATATCTCAATGCCTCTAATACCAAACCTGAGATCCTTCCGATAGCATGAGATCTGATATCTCAATGCTTCTAATACCAAACCTGAGATCCTTCCTATAACATGAGATGTGATATCCAAATCCTTCCCCTTCCAAACCTGAGAACCTCCCTTTAGCATGAGATGTGATATCCGACTCTTTCCCATTCCAATCCTGAGACCCTTCTGATAGCATGAGATGTGATGTCTCAATGCTTCTAATACCAAACCTGAGACCCTTCCTATAACATGAGATGTGATATCTCAATGCTTCTAATACCCAACCTGAGACCCTCCCTTTAGCATGAGATGTGATATCCGACTCCTTCCCATTCCAATCCTGAGACCCTTCTGATATCATGAGATGTGATATCTCAATGCCTCTAATACCAAACCTGAGATCCTTCCGATAGCATGAGATGTTATATCTCAATGCGTCTAATACCAAACCTGAGATCCTTCCTATAACATGAGATGTGATATCCAAATCCTTCCTCTTCCAAACCTGAGACCCTCCCTTTAGCATGAGATGTGATATCCAACTCCTTCCCATTCTGATCCTGAGATCCTTCTGATAGCATGAGATGTGATATCTCAATGCCTCTAATACCAAACCTGAGATCCTACCTCTAACATGTAATGTGATATCCAACTCCTTCCCCTTCCAAACCTGAGAGCCTTCCTATAGCATGAGATGTGATATCCAAGTCCTTCCCATTCCAATCCTGAGACCCTTCCTATAACATGAGATGTGATATCCAACTCCTTCCCATTCCAACCTGAGACCCTTCCTATAGCATGAGATGGGATATCCAACTTCTTCCAAATCCAATCCTGATACCCTTCCGATAGCATGAGATGTGATATCCCAATGCTTCTACAAAACCTGAGACCCATACATGGCATGAGATTTGATATCAAACTCCTTCCCATTCCAATCCTGAGACCCTTCCTATAGCTTGAGATGTGATATCCAACTCCTTCCCATTCCAATTCTGAGACCCTTCCCATAGCATGAGATGTGATAGCTCAATGCTTCTAATACCAAACCTGAGACCCTTCCTATAACATGAGATGTGATATCCAAGTCCTTCCCATTCCAATCCTGAGACCCTTCCTATAGCATGCGATGTGATATCTCAATGCTTCTAATACCAAACCTGAGACCCTTCCTATAACATGAGATGTGATATCCAAGTCCTTCCCATTCCAAACCTGAGACCCTTCCTATAACATGAGATGTGATATCCAAGTCCTTCCCATTCCAATCCTGAGACCCTTCCTATAGCTTGAGATGTGATATCCAACTCCTTCCCATTCCAATCCTGAGACCCTTCCGATAGCAGAGATGTGATATCTCAATGCTTATACCAAACCTGAGACCCTTCCTATGGCATGAGATGTCATATACAACTCCTTCCGATTCCAAACCTGAGACCCTTCCTATAGAATGAGATGGGATATCTCAATGCTTATACCAAACCTGAGACCCTTCCTATAGCATGAGATGTGATATCCAACTCCTTCCCATTCCAATCCTGAGACCCTTCCTATAGCTTGAGATGTGATATCCAACTCCTTCCGATTCCAATCCTGAGACCCTTCCTATAGCTTGAGATGTGATATCCAACTCCTTCCCATTCCAATCCTGAGACCCTTCCTATAGCATGAGATGTGATATCTCAATGCTTCTAATACCAAAGCTGAGATCCTTCCTATAACATGAGATGTGATATCCAAATCCTTCCACTTCCAAACCTGAGGCCCTCCATTTAGCATGAGATGTGATATCCGACTCCTTCCCATTCCAATCCTGAGACCCTTCGGATAGCATGAGATGTGATATCTCAATGCCTCTAATACCAAACCTGAGATCCTTCCGATAGCATGAGATGTGATATCTCAATGCTTCTAATACCAAACCTGAGACCCTTCCTATAGCATGAGATGTGATATCCAACTCCTTCCCATTCCAATCCTGAGACCCTTCCTATAGCTTGAGATGTGATATCCAACTCCTTCCGATTCCAATCCTGAGACCCTTCCTATAGCTTGAGATGTGATATCCAACTCCTTCCCATTCCAATCCTGAGACCCTTCCTATAGCATTAGATGTGATATCTCAATGCTTCTAATACCAAACCTGAGATCCTTCCTATAACATGAGATGTGATATCCAAATCCTTCCTCTTCCAAACCTGAGACCCTCCCTTTAGCATGAGATGTGATATCCAACTCCTTCCCATTCTGATCCTGAGATCCTTCTGATAGCATGAGATGTGATATCTCAATGCCTCTAATACCAAACCTGAGATACTACCTCTAACATGTAATGTGATATCCAACTCCTTCCCCTTCCAAACCTGAGAGCCTTCCTATAGCATGAGATGTGATATCCAAGTCCTTCCCATTCCAATCCTGAGACCCTTCCTATAGCTTGAGATGTGATATCCAACTCCTTCCCATTCCAATTCTGAAACCCTTCCCATAGCATGAGATGTGATATCTCAATGCTTCTAATACCAAACCTGAGACCCTTCCTATAACGAGATGGGATATCCAACTCCTTCCCATTCCAATCCTGAGACCCTTCCGATAGCAGAGATGTGATATCTCAATGCTTATACCAAACCTGAGACCCTTCCTATGGCATGAGATGTCATATACAACTCCTTCCGATTCCAAACCTGAGACCCTTCCTATAGAATGAGATGTGATATCTCAATGCTTCTAATACCAAACCTGAGACCCTTCCTATAGCATGAGATGTGATATCCAACTCCTTCCCATTCCAATCCTGAGACCCTTCCTATAGCTTGAGATGTGATATCCAACTCCTTCCGATTCCAATCCTGAGACCCTTCCTATAGCTTGAGATGTGATATCCAACTCCTTCCCATTCCAATCCTGAGACCCTTCCTATAGCATTAGATGTGATATCTCAATGCTTCTAATACCAAACCTGAGATCCTTCCTATAACATGAGATGTGATATCCAAATCCTTCCTCTTCCAAACCTGAGACCCTCCCTTTAGCATGAGATGTGATATCCAACTCCTTCCCATTCTGATCCTGAGATCCTTCTGATAGCATGAGATGTGATATCTCAATGCCTCTAATACCAAACCTGAGATACTACCTCTAACATGTAATGTGATATCCAACTCCTTCCCCTTCCAAACCTGAGAGCCTTCCTATAGCATGAGATGTGATATCCAAGTCCTTCCCATTCCAATCCTGAGACCCTTCCTATAACATGAGATGTGATATCCAACTCCTTCCCATTCCAACCTGAGACCCTTCCTATAGCATGAGATGGGATATCCAACTTCTTCCAAATCCAATCCTGATACCCTTCCGATAGCATGAGATGTGATATCCCAATGCTTATACAAAACCTGAGACCCATACATGGCATGAGATTTGATATCAAACTCCTTCCCATTCCAATCCTGAGACCCTTCCTATAGCTTGAGATGTGATATCCAACTCCTTCCCATTCCAATTCTGAGACCCTTCCCATAGCATGAGATGTGATATCTCAATGCTTCTAATACCAAACCTGAGACCCTTCCTATAACATGAGATGTGATATCCAAGTCCTTCCCATTCCAATCCTGAGACCCTTCCTATAGCATGAGATGTGATATCTCAATGCTTCTAATACCAAACCTGAGACCCTTCCTATAACATGAGATGTGATATCCAAGTCCTTCCCATTCCAATCCTGAGACCCTTCCTATAGCTTGAGATGTGATATCCAACTCCTTCCCATTCCAATTCTGAAACCCTTCCCATAGCATGAGATGTGATATCTCAATGCTTCTAATACCAAACCTGAGACCCTTCCTATAACGAGATGGGATATCCAACTCCTTCCCATTCCAATCCTGAGACCCTTCCGATAGCAGAGATGTGATATCTCAATGCTTATACCAAACCTGAGACCCTTCCTATGGCATGAGATGTCATATACAACTCCTTCCGATTCCAAACCTGAGACCCTTCCTATAGAATGAGATGGGATATCTCAATGCTTATACCAAACCTGAGACCCTTCCTATAGCATGAGATGTGATATCCAACTCCTTCCCATTCCAATTCTGAGACCCTTCCTATAGCTTGAGATGTGATATCCAACTCCTTCCGATTCCAATCCTGAGACCCTTCCTATAGCTTGAGATGTGATATCCAACTCCTTCCCATTCCAATCCTGAGACCCTTCCTATAGCATGAGATGTGATATCTCAATGCTTCTAATACCAAACCTGAGATCCTTCCTATAACATGAGATGTGATATCCAACTCCTTCCCATTCCAACCTGAGACCCTTCCTATAGCATGAGATGGGATATCCAACTTCTTCCAAATCCAATCCTGATACCCTTCCGATAGCATGAGATGTGATATCCCAATGCTTATACAAAACCTGAGACCCATACATGGCATGAGATTTGATATCAAACTCCTTCCCATTCCAATCCTGAGACCCTTCCTATAGCTTGAGATGTGATATCCAACTCCTTCCCATTCCAATTCTGAGACCCTTCCCATAGCATGAGATGTGATATCTCAATGCTTCTAATACCAAACCTGAGACCCTTCCTATAACATGAGATGTGATATCCAAGTCCTTCCCATTCCAATCCTGAGACCCTTCCTATAGCATGAGATGTGATATCTCAATGCTTCTAATACCAAACCTGAGACCCTTCCTATAACATGAGATGTGATATCCAAGTCCTTCCCATTCCAATCCTGAGACCCTTCCTATAGCTTGAGATGTGATATCCAACTCCTTCCCATTCCAATTCTGAAACCCTTCCCATAGCATGAGATGTGATATCTCAATGCTTCTAATACCAAACCTGAGACCCTTCCTATAACGAGATGGGATATCCAACTCCTTCCCATTCCAATCCTGAGACCCTTCCGATAGCAGAGATGTGATATCTCAATGCTTATACCAAACCTGAGACCCTTCCTATGGCATGAGATGTCATATACAACTCCTTCCGATTCCAAACCTGAGACCCTTCCTATAGAATGAGATGGGATATCTCAATGCTTATACCAAACCTGAGACCCTTCCTATAGCATGAGATGTGATATCCAACTCCTTCCCATTCCAATTCTGAGACCCTTCCTATAGCTTGAGATGTGATATCCAACTCCTTCCGATTCCAATCCTGAGACCCTTCCTATAGCTTGCGATGTGATATCCAACTCCTTCCCATTCCAATCCTGAGACCCTTCCTATAGCATGAGATGTGATATCTCAATGCTTCTAATACCAAACCTGAGATCCTTCCTATAACATGAGATGTGATATCCAAATCCTTCCACTTCCAAACCTGAGGCCCTCCATTTAGCATGAGATGTGATATCCGACTCCTTCCCATTCCAATCCTGAGACCCTTCGGATAGCATGAGATGTGATATCTCAATGCCTCTAATACCAAACCTGAGATCCTTCCGATAGCATGAGATGTGATATCTCAATGCTTCTAATACCAAACCTGAGATTCTTCCTATAACATGAGATGTGATCTCCAAATCCTTCCCCTTCCAAACCTGAGACCCTCCCTTTAGCATGAGATGTGATATCCAACTCCTTCCCATTCCAATCCTGAGACCCTTCTGATAGCATGAGATGTGATATCTCAATGCCTCTAATACCAAACCTGAGATCCTTCCTCTAACATGAAATGTGATATCCAACTCCTTCCCCTTCCAAACCTGAGAGCCTTCCTATAGCATGAGATGTGATATCCAAGTCCTTCCCATTCCAATCCTGAGACCCTTCCTATAACATGAGATGTGATATCCAACTCCTTCCCATTCCAACCTGAGACCCTTCCTATAGCATGAGATGGGATATCCAACTCCTTCCAGATCCAATCCTGATACCCTTCCGATAGCATGAGATGTGATATCCCAATGCTTCTACAAAACCTGAGACCCATACATGGCATGAGATGTGATATCAAACTCCTTCCCATTCCAATCCTGAGACCCTTCCTATAGCTTGAGATGTGATATCCAACTCCTCCCATTCCAATTCTGAGACCCGTCCTATACCATGAGACTTGATATCTCAATGCTTCTAATACCAAACCTGAGACCGGTCCTATAACATGAGATGTGATATCCAAATCCTTCCCCTTCCAAACCTTAGACCCTTCCTTTATCATGAGATGTGATATCCAAGACCTTCCCATTCCAATCCTGAGACCCTTCTGATAGCATGAGATGGGATATCCAACTCCTTCCAGATCCAATCCTGATACCCTTCCGATAGCATGAGATGTGATATCCCAATGCTTCTACAAAACCTGAGACCCATACATGGCATGAGATGTGATATCAAACTCCTTCCCATTCCAATCCTGAGACCCTTCCTATAGCTTGAGATGTGATATCCAACTCCTTCCCATTCCAATTCTGAGACCCGTCCTATACCATGAGACTTGATATCTCAATGCTTCTAATACCAAACCTGAGATCCTTCCTCTAACATGAAATGTGATATCCAACTCCTTCCAGATCCAATCCTGATACCCTTCCGAAAGCATGAGATGTGATATCCCAATGCTTCTACAAAACCTGAGACCCATAAATGGCATGAGATGTGATATCAAACTCCTTCCCATTCCAATCCTGAGACCCTTCCTTTAGCATGAGATGTGATATCCAACTCCTTCCCATTCCAATCCTGAGACCCTTCTGATAGCATGAGATGTGATATCTCAATGCCTCTAATACCAAACCTGAGATCCTTCCTCTAACATGAAATGTGATATCCAACTCCTTCCCCTTCCAAACCTGAGAGCCTTCCTATAGCACGAGATGTGATATCCAAGTCCTTCCCGTTCCAATCCTGAGACCCTTCCTATAACATGAGATGTGATATCCAACTCCTTCCCATTCCAACCTGAGACCCTTTCTATAGCATGAGATGGGATATCCAACTCCTTCCAGATCCAATCCTGATACCCTTCCGATAGCATGAGATGTGATATCCCAATGCTTCTACAAAACCTGAGACCCATACATGGCATGAGATGTGATATCAAACTCCTTCCCATTCCAATCCTGAGACCCTTCCTATAGCTTGAGATGTGATATCCAACTGCTTCCCATTCCAATTCTGAGACCCGTCCTATACCATGAGACTTGATATCTCAATGCTTCTAATACCAAACCTGAGACCGGTCCTATAACATGAGATGTGATATCCAAATCCTTCCCCTTCCAAACCTTAGACCCTTCCTTTATCATGAGATGTGATATCCAAGTCCTTCCCATTCCAATCCAGAGACCCTTCCTTTAGCATGAGATGTGATATCTCAATGCTTCTAATACCAAACCTGAGACCCTTCCTATAACATGAGATGTGATATCCAAGTCCTTCCCATTCCAATCCTGAGACCCTTCCTATAGCATGAGATGTGATATCTTAATGCTTCTAATACCAAACCTGAGACCCTTCCTATAACATGAGATGTGATATCCAAGTCCTTCCCATTCCAATCCGGAGACCCTTCCTATAGTTTGAGATGTGATATCCAACTCCTTCCCATTCCAATTCTGAGACCCGTCCTATACCATGAGATGTGATATCTCAATGCTTCTAATACCAAACCTGAGATCCTTCCTATAACGAGATGGGATATCCAACTCCTTCCCATTCCAATCCTGAGACCCTTCCGATAGCAGAGATGTCATATACAACTCCTTCCGATTCCAAACCTGAGACCCTTCCTATAGCATCAGATGGGATATCTCAATGCTTATACCAAACCTGAGACCCTTCCTATGGCATGAGATGTCATATACAACTCCTTCCGATTCCAAACCTGAGACCCTTCCTATAGCATCAGATGGGATATCTCAATGCTAATACCAAACCTGAGATCCTTCCTATAACATGATATGTGATATCCAAATCCTTCCCCTTCCAAACTCGAGACCCTCCCTTTAGCATGAGATGTGATATCCAACTCCTTACCATTCCAATCCCGAGACCGTTCTGATAGCATGAGATGTGATATCTCAATGCCTCTAATACCAAACCTGAGATCCTTCCGATAGCATGAGATGTGATATCTCAATGCTTTTAATACCAAACCTGAGATCCTTCCTATAACATGAGATGTGATATCCAAATCCTTCCCCTTCCAAACCTGAGACCCTCCCTTTAGCATGAGATGTGATATCCGACTCCTTCCCATTCCAATCCTGAGACCCTTCTGATAGCATGAGATGTGATATCTCAATGCCTCTAATACCAAACCTGAGTTCCTTCCTATAACATGAGATGTGATATCTCAATGCTTCTAATAGTAAACCTGAGACCCTCCCTTTAGCATGAGATGTGATATCCGACTCCTTCCCATTCCAATCCTGAGACCCTTCTGATAGCATGAGATGTGATATCTCAATGCCTCTAATACCAAACCTGAGTTCCTTCCTATAACATGAGATGTGATATCTCAATGCTTCTAATAGTAAACCTGAGACCCTCCCTTTAGCATGAGATGTGATATCCGACTCCTTCCCATTCCAATCCTGAGACCCTTCCTATAGCTTGAGATGTGATATCCAACTCCTTCCCATTCCAATTCTGAGACCCTTCCTATAGCATGAGATGTGATATCTCAATGCTTCTAATACCAAACCTGAGACCCTTCCTATAACATGAGATGTGTTATCCAAGTCCTTCCCATTCCAATCCTGAGACCCTTCCTATAGCATGAGATGTGATATCTCAATGCTTCTAATACCAAACCTGAGACCCTTCCTATATCATGAGATGTGATATCCAAGTCCTTCCCATTCC
This sequence comes from Ambystoma mexicanum, assembly GCF_040938575.1. Lineage (NCBI taxonomy): Eukaryota > Metazoa > Chordata > Amphibia > Caudata > Ambystomatidae > Ambystoma > Ambystoma mexicanum. Next base: position 573,673,267 of record NC_090932.1, on the reverse strand, counting down.
AATCCTGAGACCCTTCCTATAGCTTGAGATGTGATATATAACTCCTTCCCATTCCAATCCTAAGACCCTTCCTATAGCATGAGATGTGATATCTCAATGCTTCTAATACCAAACCTGAGACCCTTCCTATAACATGAGATGTGATATCCAAGTCCTTCCCATTCCAATCCTGCGACCCTTCCTATAGCTTGAGATGTGATATCCAACTCCTTCCCATTCCAATTCTGAGACCCGTCCTATACCATGAGATGTGATATCTCAATGCTTCTAATACCAAACCTGAGACCCTTCCTATAACGAGATGGGATATCCAACTCCTTCCCATTCCAATCCTGAGACCCTTCCGATAGCAGAGATGTGATATCTCAATGCTTATACCAAACCTGACACCCTACCTATGGCATGAGATGTCATATACAACTCCTTCCGATTCCAAACCCGAGACCCTTCCTATAGCATGAGATGGGATATCTCAATGCTAATACCAAACCTGAGACCCTTCCTATAGCATGAGATGTGATATCCAACTCCTTCCCATTCCAATCCTGAGACCCTTACTATAGCTTGAGATGTGATATCCAACTCCTTCCCATTCCAATCCTGAGACCCTTTCTATAGCTTGAGATGTGATATCCAACTCCTTCCCATTCCAATCCTGAGACCCTTCCTATAGCATGAGATGTGATATCTCAATGCTTCTAATACCAAACCTGAGATCCTTCCTATAACATGAGATGTGATATCCAAATCCTTCCACTTCCAAACCTGAGACCCTCCCTTTAGCATGAGATGTGATATCCGACTCCTTCCCATTCCAATCCTGAGACCCTTCTGATAACATGAGATGTGATATCCAACTCCTTCCAAATCCAATCCTGATACCCTTCCGATAGCATGAGATGTGATATCCCAATGCTTCTACAAAACCTGAGACCCATACATGGCATTAGATGTGATATCAAACTCCTTCCCATTCCAATCCTGAGACACTTCCTATAGCATCAGATGTGATATCTCAATGCTTCTAATACCAAACCTGAGACTCTTCCTATAACATGAGATGGGATATCCAACTCCTTCCCATTCCAATCCTGAGACCCTTCCAATAGCAGAGATGTGATATCTCAATGCTTATACCAAACCTGAGACCCTTCCTATGGCATGAGATGTCATATACAACTCCTTCCCATTCCAATCCTGAGACCCTTCCTATAGCATGAGATGTGATATCTCAATGCTTCTAATACCAAACCTGAGATCCTTCCTATAACATGAGATGTGATATCCAACTCCTTCCCATTCCAATCCTGAGACCCTTCCTATAGCATGAGATGTGACATCTCAATGCTTATACCACACCTGAGACCCTTCCTATAGCATGAGATGTGATATCCAACTCCTTCCCATTCCAATCCTGAGACCCTTCCTATAGCATGAGATGTGATATCTCAATGCCTCTAATACCAAACCTGAGATCCTTCCTCTAACATGAAATGTGATATCCAACTCCTTCCCTTTCCAAACCTGAGAGCCTACCTATAGCATGAGATGTGATATTCAAGTCCTTCCCATTCCAATCCTTAGACCCTTCCTACAGCATGCAATATGATATCTCAATGATTCTAATAACAAACCTGAGACCCGTCCTATAACATGAGATGGGATATCCAACTCCTTCCCATTCCAATCCTGAGACACTTCCGATAGCAGAGATGTGATATTTCAATGCTTATACCAAACCTGAGACCCTTCCTATAGCATGAGATGTAATATCCAACTCCTTCCCATTCCAATCCTGAGACCCTTCCTACAGCATGCGATGTGATATCTCAATGCTTCTAATACCAAACCTGAGATCCTTCCGATAGCATGAGATGTGATATCTCAATGCTTCTAATACCAAACCTGAGATCCTTCCTATAACATGAGATGTGATATCCAAATCCTTCCCCTTCCAAACCTGAGACCCTCCCTTTAGCATGAGATGTGATATCCAACTCCTTCCCATTCCAATCCTGAGACCCTTCCTATAGCATGAGATGTGATATCTCAATGCTTCTAATACCAAACCTGAGATCCTTCCTATAACATGAAATGTGATATCCAACTCCTTCCCCTTCCAAACCTGAGAGCCTTCCTATAGCATGAGATGTGATATCCAAGTCCTTCCCATTCCAATCCTGAGACCCTTCCTATAACATGAGATGTGATATCCAACTCCTTCCAAATCCAATCCTGATACCCTTCCGATAGCATGAGATGTGATATCCCAATGCTTCTACAAAACCTGAGACCCATACATGGCATTAGATGTGATATCAAACTCCTTCCCATTCCAATCCTGAGACACTTCCTATAGCATCAGATGTGATATCTCAATGCTTCTAATACCAAACCTGAGACTCTTCCTATAACATGAGATGGGATATCCAACTCCTTCCCATTCCAATCCTGAGACCCTTCCAATAGCAGAGATGTGATATCTCAATGCTTATACCAAACCTGAGACCCTTCCTATGGCATGAGATGTCATATACAACTCCTTCCCATTCCAATCCTGAGACCCTTCCTATAGCATGAGATGTGATATCTCAATGCTTCTAATACCAAACCTGAGATCCTTCCTATAACATGAGATGTGATATCCAACTCCTTCCCATTCCAATCCTGAGACCCTTCCTATAGCATGAGATGTGACATCTCAATGCTTATACCACACCTGAGACCCTTCCTATAGCATGAGATGTGATATCCAACTCCTTCCCATTCCAATCCTGAGACCCTTCCTATAGCATGAGATGTGATATCTCAATGCCTCTAATACCAAACCTGAGATCCTTCCTCTAACATGAAATGTGATATCCAACTCCTTCCCTTTCCAAACCTGAGAGCCTACCTATAGCATGAGATGTGATATTCAAGTCCTTCCCATTCCAATCCTTAGACCCTTCCTACAGCATGCAATATGATATCTCAATGATTCTAATAACAAACCTGAGACCCGTCCTATAACATGAGATGGGATATCCAACTCCTTCCCATTCCAATCCTGAGACACTTCCGATAGCAGAGATGTGATATTTCAATGCTTATACCAAACCTGAGACCCTTCCTATAGCATGAGATGTAATATCCAACTCCTTCCCATTCCAATCCTGAGACCCTTCCTACAGCATGCGATGTGATATCTCAATGCTTCTAATACCAAACCTGAGACCCGTCCTATAACATGAGATGGGATATCCAACTCCTTCCCGTTCCAAACCTGAGACCCTTCCTATAGCATGAGATGTGATATCCAACTCCTTCCCATCCCAATCCTGAGACACTTCCGATTGCAGAGATGTGATATCTCAATGCTTATACCAAACCTGAGACTCTTCCTATAACATGAGATGTGATATCCAACTCCTTCCCGTTCCAAACCTGAGACCCTTCCTATAGCATGAGATGTGATATCCAACTCCTTCCCATTCCAATCCTGAGACCCTTCTGATAGCATGAGATGTGATATCTCAATGCTTCTAATACCAAACCTGAGATCCTTCTTATAACATGTGATGTGATATCCAAATCCTTCCCCTTCCAAACCTGAGACCCTCCCTTTAGCATGAGAAGTGATATCCAACTCCTTCCCATTCCAATCCTGAGACCCTTATGATAGCATGAGATGTGATATCTCAATGCCTCTAATACCAAACCTGAGATACTTCCGATAGCATGAGATGTGATATCTCAATGATTCTAATACCAAACCTGAGATCCTTCCTATAACATGCGATGTGATATCCAAATCCTTCCCCTTCCAAACCTGAGACCCTCCCTTTAGCATGAGATGTGATATCCAACTCCTTCCCATTCCAATCCTGAGACCCTTCTGATAGCATGAGATGTGATACCTCAATGCCTCTAATACCAAACCTGAGATCCTACCTCTAACATGAAATGTGATATCCAACTCCTTCCCTTACCAAACCTGAGATCCTTCCTATAACATGCGATGTGATATCCAAATCCTTCCCCTTCCAAACCTGAGACCTTCCCTATAGCATGAGATGTGATATCCAAGTCCGTCCCATTCCAATCCTGAGACCCTTCCTATAGCATGAGATGTGATATCTCAATGCTTATTCCAAACCTGAGACCCTTCCTATGGCATGAGATGTCATATACAACTCCTTCCCATTCCAATCCTGAGACCCTTCCTATAGCATGAGATGTGATATCTCAATGCTTATACCAAACCTGAGACCCTTCCTATAGCATGAGATGTGATAGCCAACTTCTTCCCATTCCAATCCTGAGACCCTTCCTATAACATGAGATGTGATGTCGCAATGCTTCTAATACCAAACCTGAGATCTTTCCTATAACATGAGATGTGATATCCAACACCTTCCCATTCCAATCCTCAGACCCTTCCTATAGCATGAGATGTGATATCTCAATGCTTATACCAAACGTGAGACCCTTCCTATAGCTTGAGATGTGATATCCAACTCCTTCCCATTCCAATCCTGAGACCCTTCCTATAGCATGAGATGTGATATCTCAATGCTTATACCAAACGTGAGACCCTTCCTATAACATGAGATGTGATATCTTAATGCCTCTAATACCAAACCTGAGATCCTTCCTCTAACATGAAATGTGATATCCAACTCCTTCCCGTTCCAAACCTGAGAGCCTTCCTATAGCATGAGATATGATATCCAAGTCCTTCCCATTCCAATCCTGGGACCCTTCCTATAACATGAGATGTGATATCCAACTCCTTCCCATTCCAACCTGAGACCCTTTCTATAGCATGAGATGGGATATCCAACTCCTTCCAAATCAAATCCTGATACCCTTCCGATAGCATGAGATGTGATATCCCAATGTTTCTACCAAACCTGAGACCCATACTATGGCATGAGTTGTGATATCAAACCCCTTCCCATTCCAATCCTGAGACCCTTCCTATAGCTTGAGATATCCAACTCCTTCCCATTCCAATTCTGAGACCCTTCCTATACCATGAGACTTGATATCTCAATGCTTCTAATACCAAACCTGAGACCCTTCCTATAGCATGAGATGTGATATCTCAATGCTTCTAATACCAAACCTGAGATCCTTCCGATAACATGAGATGTGATATCCAAATCCTTCCCCTTCCAAACCTGAGACCCTCCCTTTAGCATGAGATGTGATATCCAACTCCTTCCCATTCCCATCCTGAGACCCTTCTGATAGCATGAGATGTGATATCTCAATGCCTCCAATACCAAACCTGAGATCCTACCTCTAACATGAAATGTGATATCCACATCCTTCCCCTTCCAAACCTGAGACCCTCCCTTTAGCATGAGATGTGATATCCAACTCCGTCCCATTCCAATCCTGAGACCCTTCCGATAGCATGAGATGTGATATCTCAATGCTTCTAATACCAAACCTGTGATCCTTCCTATAACAAGAGATGTGATATCCAAATCCTTCCCCTTCCAAACCTGAGACCCTCCCTTTAGCATGAGAAGCATTGAGATATCAAAACTCATGCTATAGGAAGGGTCTCAGGATTGGAATGGGAAGGAGTTCGATATCACATCTCATGCTATAGGAATGGTCTCAGGATTGGAATGGGAAGGAGTTGTATATGACATCTCATGCCACAGGAAGGGTCTCAGGTTTGGTATAAGCATTGAGATATCACATCTCTGCTATCGGAAGGGTCTCAGGATTGGAATGGGAAGGAGTTGGATATCCCATCTTATGTTATAGGAAGGGTCTCAGGTTTGGTATTAGAAGTATTGAGATATCACATCTCATGCTATAGGAAGGGTCTCAGGATTGGAATGGGAAGGACTTGGATATCACATCTCATGCTAAAGGGAGGGTCTCAGGAATGGAAGGGGAAGGATTTGGATATCACATCTCATGTTATAGGAAGGATCTCAGGTTTGGTATTAGAAGCATTGAGATATCACATCTCATGCTATCGGAAGGATCTCAGGTTTGGTATTAGAGGCATTGAGATATCACATCTCATGCTAAAGGGAGGGTCTCAGGTTTGGAAGGGGAAGGATTTTGATATCACATCTCTTGTTATAGGAAGGATCACAGGTTTGGTATTAGAAGCATTGAGATATCACATCTCATGCTATCGGAAGGGTCTCAGGTTTCAAACGGGAAGGAGTTGGATATCACATCTTATGTTATAGGAAGAGTTTCAGGTTTGGTATACGCATTGAGATATCACATCTCTGCTATCGGAGGTGTCTCAGGATTGGGATGGGAAGGAATTGGATATCACATCTCATGCTATAGGAAGGGTATCAGGTTTGGAACGGGAAGGAGTTGAATATCCCATCACATGTTATAGGACGGGTCTCAGGTTTGATATTTGAAGCATTGAGATATCACATCGCATGCTGTAGGAAGGGTCTCAGGTTTGGTATTAGAAGCATTGAGATATCACATCTCTGCTATCGGAAGGGTCTCAGGATTGGAATGGGAAGGAGGTGGATATCCCATCTCATGTTATAGGAAGAGTCTCAGGTTTGGTTTAGAAGCATTGAGATATCACATCTCATGCTATAGGAAGGGTCTCAGGATTGGAATGGGAAGGAGTTGGATATCACATCTCATGCTATAGGAAGGGTCTCAGGTTTGGTATAAGCAGTGAGATATCACATTGCATGCTATAGGAAGTGTCTCAGGATTGGAATGGGAAGGATTTGGATATCACATCTCATGTTATAGGAAGGATCTCAGGTTTGGTATAAGAATTGAGATATCACATCTCTGCTATCGGAAGGGTCTCAGGATTGGAATGGAAAGGAGTTGGATATTCCAATCTCATGTTATAGGAAGGGTCTCAGGTTTGGTATTAGAAGCATTGAGATATCACATCTCATGCTATAGGAAGGGTCTCAGGATTGGAATGGGAAGGACTTGGATATCACATCTCATGCTATAGGGAGGGTCTCAAGTTTGATATTAGAAGCATTGAGATATTACATCTCATGATATCGGAAGGGTCTCAGGATTGGAATGGGAAGGAGTTGGATATCACATCTCATGATAAAGGAAGGGTCTAAGGTTTGGAAGGGGAAGGATTTGGATATCACATCTCATGTTATAGGACGGGTCTCAGGTTTGGTATTAGAAGCATTGAGATATCAAGTCTCATGGTATAGGAAGGGGATCAGAATTGGAATGGGAAGGAGTTGGATGTCACATCTCAAGCTATAGGAAGGGTCTCAGGATTGGAATGGGAAGGACTTGGATATCACATCTCATGCTATAGGGAGGGTCTCAAGTTTGATATTAGAAGCATTGAGATATCACATCTCATGATATCGGCAGCGTCTCAGGATTGGAATGGGAAGGAGTTGGATATCACATCTCATGATAAAGGAAGGGTCTAAGGTTTGGAAGGGGAAGGATTTGGATATCACATCTCATGTTATAGGACGGGTCTCAGGTATGGTATTAGAAGCATTGAGATATCAAGTCTCATGGTATAGGAAGGGGCTCAGAATTGGAATGGGAAGGAGTTGGATATCACATCTCATGCTAAAGGGAGGGTCTCAGGTTTGGAAGGGGAAGGATTTGGATATCACATCTCATGTTATAGGAAGGATCTCAGGTTTGGTATTAGAAGCATTGAGATATCACATCTCATGCTATCGGAAGGATCTCAGGTTTGGTATTAGAAGCATTGAGATATCACATCTCATGCTATCAGAAGGGTCTCAGGATTGGAAGGGGAAGGATTTGGATATCACATCTCATGTTATCGGAAGGATCTCAGGTTTGGTATTAGAAGTATTGAGATATCACATCTCATGCTGTAGGAAGGGTCTAAGGATTGGAATGGGAAGGACTTGGATATCACATCTCATGCTATAGATAGGCTGTCAGGTTTGGAAAGGGAAGGAGTTGGATATCACATTTCATGTTAGAGGAAGGATCTCAGGTTTGGTATTAGAGGCATTGAGATATCACATCTCATGCTATAGGAAGGGTCTCAGGTTGGAATGGGAAGGAGTTGGATATCACATCTCATGTTATAGGAAGGCTCTCAGGTTTGGAAGGGGAAAGAGTTGGATATCACATTTCATGTTAGAGGTAGGATCTCAGGTTTGGTATTAGAGGCATTGAGATATCACATCTCATGCTATCAGAAGGGTCTCAGGATTGGAATGGGAAGGAGTTGGATATCACATCTCATGCTAAAGGGAGGGTCTCAGGTTTGGAAGGGGAAGGATTTGGATATCACATCTCATGTTATAGGAAGGATCTCAGGTTTGGTATTAGAAGCATTGAGATATCACATCTCATGCTATCGGAAGGATCTCAGGTTTATTATTAGAAACATTGAGATATCACATCTCATGCTATCAGAAGGGTCTCAGGATTGGAATGGGAAGGAGTTGGATATCACATCTCATGCTAAAGGGAGGGTCTCAGGTTTGGAAGGGGAAGGATTTGGATATCACATCTCATGTTATCGGAAGGATCTCAGGTTTGGTATTAGAAGTATTGAGATATCACATCTCATGCTATAGGAAGGGTCTCAGGATTGGAATGGGAAGGAGTTGGATATCACATCTCATGCTAAAGGAAGGGTCTCAGGTTTGGTAGAAGCATTGAGATATCACATCTCATGCTATAGGAAGGGTCTTAGGATTGGAATGGGAAGTACTTAGATATCACATATCATGCTATAGGGAGGGTTTCAGATTTGATATTAGAAGCATTGAGATATCACATCTCATGCTATCGGAAGTGTCTCAGGATTGGAATGGGAAGGAGCTGGATATCACATCTCATGCTAAAGGAAGGGTCTCAGGTTTGGAACGGGAAGGAGTTGGATATCCGATCTCATGTTATAGGAAGGGTCTCAGGTTTGGTATAAGCATTGAGATATCACATCTCTGCTATAGGAAGGGTCTCAGGATTGGAATGGAAGGAGTTGGATATCACATCTCATGTTATAGGAAGGATCTCAGGTTTGGTATTAGAAGCATTGAGACATCACATCTCATGCTATAGGAAGGGTCTCAGGATTGGAATGGGAAGGAGTTGGATATCACATCTCATGCTATAGGAAGGGTCTCAGGTTTGGTATAAGCATTGAGATATCACATCTCATGCTATAGGAAGGGTCTCAGGATTGGAATGGGAAGGAGTTGTATATGACATCTCATGCCGTAGGAAGGGTCTCAGGTTTGGTATAAGCATTGAGATATCACATCTCTGCTATCGGAAGGGTCTCAGGATTGGAATGGGAAGGAGTTGGATATCCCATCTCATGTTATAGGAAGAGTCTCAGGTTTGGTATTAGAAGCATTGAGATATCACATCTCATGCTATAGGAAGTGTCTCAGGATTGGAATGGGAAGGACTTGGATATCACATCTCATGCTATAGGGAGGGTCTCAAGTTTGATATTAGAAGCATTGAGATATCACATCTCATGCTATAGGAAGGGTCTCAGGATTGGAATGGGAAGGAGTTGGATATCACATCTCATGCTATAGGAAGGGTCTCAGGTTTGGTATAAGCAGTGAGATATCACATCTCATGCTATAGGAAGGGTCTCAGGATTGGAATGGGAAGGAGTTGGATATCACATCTCATGCTATAGGAAGGGTCTCAGGTTTGGTATAAGCAGTGAGATATCACATCTCATGCTATAGGAAGGGTCTCAGGATTGGAATGGGAAGGAGTTGGATATCACATCTCATGTTATAGGAAGGATCTCAGGTTTGGTATAAGCATTGAGATATCACATCTCTGCTATTGGAAGGGTCTCAGGATTGGAATGGTAAGGAGTTGGATATTCCCATCTCATGTTATAGGAAGGGTCTCAGGTTTGGTATTAGAAGCATTGAGATATCACATCTCATGCTATAGGAAGGGTCTCAGGATTGGAATGGGAAGGACTTGGATATCACATCTCATGCTATAGGGAGGGTCTCAGGATTGGAATGGGAAGGAGCTGGATATCACATCTCATGCTAAAGGAAGGGTCTCAGGTTTGGAACGGGAAGGAGTTGGATATCACATCTCATGCTATAGGAAGGGTCTCAGGTTTGGTATAAGCATTGATATATCAAATCTCATGCTATAGGAAGGGTCTCAGGATTGGAATGGAAGGAGTTGGATATCAGATCTCATGTTATAGGAAGGATCTCAGGTTTGGTATTAGAAGCATTGAGACATCACATCTCATGCTATAGGAAGGGTCTCAGGATTGGAATGGGAAGGAGTTGGATATCACATCTCATGCTATAGGAAGGGTCTCAGGTTTGGTATAAGCATTGAGATATCACATCTCATGCTATAGGAAGGGTCTCAGGATTGGAATGGGAAGGAGTTGTATATGACATCTCATGCCGTAGGAAGGGTCTCAGGTTTGGTATAAGCATTGAGATATCACATCTCTGCTATCGGAAGAGTCTCAGGATTGGAATGGGAAGGAGTTGGATATCCCATCTCATGTTATAGGAAGAGTCTCAGGTTTGGTATTAGAAGCATTGAGATATCACATCTCATGCTATAGGAAGTGTCTCAGGATTGGAATGGGAAGGACTTGGATATCACATCTCATGCTATAGGGAGGGTCTCAAGTTTGAAATTAGAAGCATTGAGATATCACATCTCATGCTATAGGAAGGGTCTCAGGATTGGAATGGGAAGGACTTAGATATCACATATCATTTTTGTTGGTCTCAGTTTTGATATTAGAAGCATTGAGATATCACATCTCATGCTATCGGAAGTGTCTCAGTATTGGAATGGGAAGGAGCTGGATATCACATCTCATGCTAAAGGAAGGCTCTCAGCTTTGGAACGGGAAGGAGTTGGATATCACATCTCATGTTATAGGAAGGATCTTAGGTTTGGTATAAGCATTGAGATATCACATCTCTGCTATCGGAAGTGTCTCAGGATTGGAATGGGAAGGAGTTGGATATCCCATCTCATGTTATAGGACGGGTCTCAGGTTTGTTATTAGAATCATTGAGATATCATATTGCATGCTGTAGGAAGGGTCTAAGGATTGGAATGGGAAGGACTTGGATTTCACATCTCATGCTATAGATAGGCTCTCAGGTTTGGAAAGGGAAGGAGTTGGATATCACATTTCATGTTACAGGAAGGATCTCAGGTTTGGTATTAGAGGCATTGAGATATCACATCTCATGCTATAGGAAGGGTCTCAGGTTGGAATGGGAAGGAGTTGGATATCACATCTCATGTTATAGGAAGGCTCTCAGGTTTGGAAGGGGAAAGAGTTGGATATCACATTTCATGTTAGAGGTAGGATCTCAGGTTTGGTATTAGGGACATTGAGATATCACATCTCATGCTATCAGAAGGGTCTCAGGATTGGAATGGGAAGGAGTTGGATATCACATCTCATGCTAAAGGGAGGGTCTCAGGTTTGGAAGGGGAAGGATTTGGATATCACATCTCATGTTATAGGAAGGATCTCAGGTTTGGTATTAGAAGCATTGAGATATCACATCTCATGCTATCGGAAGGATCTCAGGTTTGGTATTAGAAACATTGAGATATCACATCTCATGCTATCAGAAGGCTCTCAGGATTGGAATGGGAAGGAGTTGGATATCACATCTCATGCTAAAGGGAGGGTCTCAGGTTTGGAAGGGGAAGGATTTGGATATCACATCTCATGTTATTGAGAAGGATCTCAGGTTTGGTAATAGAAGTATTGAGATATCACATCTCATGCTATAGGAAGGGTCTCAGTATTGGAATGGGAAGGAGTTGGATATCCCATCTCATGCTAAAGGAAGGGTCTCAGGTTTGGTAGAAGCATTGAGATATCACATCTCATGCTATAGGAAGGGTTTTAGGATTGGAATGGGAAGGACTTAGGTATCACATATCATGCTATAGGGAGGGTTTCAGTTTTGATATTAGAAGCATTGAGATATCACATCTCATGCTATCGGAAGTGTCTCAGGATTGGAATGGGAAGGAGCTGGATATCACATCTCATGATAAAGGAAGGGTCTAAGGTTTGGAAGGGGAAGGATTTGGATATCACATCTCATGTTATAGGACGGGTCTCAGGTTTGGTATTAGAAGCATTGAGATATCAAGTCTCATGGTATAGGAAGGGTCTCAGAATTGGAATGGGAAGGAGTTGGATATCACATCTCAAGCTATAGGAAGGGTCTCAGGATTGGAATGGGAAGGAGTTTGATATCACATCTCATGCCATAGTATGGGTCTCAGGTTTGGTAGAAGCATTGGGATATCACATCTCATGCTATCGGAAGGGTATCAGGATTGGATTTGGAAGGAGTTGGATATCCCATCTCATGCTATAGGAAGGGTCTCAGGTTGGAATGGGAAGGAGTTGGATATCACATCTCATGCTATCGGAAGGATCTCAGGTTTGGTATTAGAAGCATTGAGATATCACATCTAATGCTATCAGAAGGGTCTCAGGATTGGTATGGGAAGGAGTTGGATATCACATCTCATGCTAAAGGGAGGGTCTCAGGTTTGGAAGGGGAAGGATTTGGATATCACATCTCATGTTATCGGAAGGATATCAGGTTTGGTATTAGAAGTATTGAGATATCACATCTCATGCTATAGGAAGGGTCTCAGGATTGGAATGGGAAGGAGTTGGATATCACATCTCATGCTAAAGGAAGGGTCTCAGGTTTTGTAGAAGCATTGAAATATCACATCTCATGCTATAGGGAGGGTCTCAGTTTTGATATTAGAAGCATTGAGTTATTACATCTCATGCTATCGGAAGTGTCTCAGGATTGGAATGGGAAGGAGCTGGATGTCACATCTCATGCTAAAGTAAGGCTCTCAGGTTTGGAATGGGAAGGAGTTGGATATCACATCTCATGTTATAGGCAGGGTCTCAGGTTTGGTATAAGCATTGAGATATCACATCTCTGCTATCGGAAGTGTCTCAGGATTGGAATGAGAAGGAGTTGGATATCCCATCTCATGTTATAGGACGGGTCTCAGGTTTGTTATTAGAATCATTGAGATATCATATTGCATGCTGTAGGAAGGGTCTAAGGATTGGAATGGGAAGGACTTGGATATCACATCTCATGCTATAGATAGGCTCTCAGGTTTGGAAAGGGAAGGAGTTGGATATCACATTTCATGTTAGAGGAAGGATCTTAGGTTTGGTATTAGAGGCATTGAGATATCACATCTCATGCTATAGGAAGGGTCTCAGGATTGGAATGGGAAGGAGTTGGGTATCACATCTCATGCTATAGGAAGGTCTCAGGTTTGGTATAAGCATTGAGTTATCACATCTCATGCTATAGGAAGGGTCTCAGGATTGGAATGGAAGGAGTTGGATATCACATCTCATGTTATAGGAAGGATCTCAGGTTTGGTATTAGAAGCATTGAGACATCACATCTCATGCTATAGGAAGGGTCTCAGGATTGGAATGGGAAGGAGTTGGATATCACATCTCATGCTATAGGAAGGGTCTCAGGATTGGAATGGAAAGGAGTTGTATATGACATCTCATGCCGTAGGAAGGGTCTCAGGTTTGGTATAAGCATTGAGATATCACATCTCTGCTATCGGAAGGGTCTCAGGATTGGAATGGGAAGGAGTTGGATATCCCATCTCATGTTATAGGAAGAGTCTCAGGTTTGGTATTAGAAGCATTGAGATATCACATCTCATGCTGTAGGAAGTGTCTCAGGATTGGAATGGGAAGGACTTGGATATCACATCTCATGCTATAGGGAGGGTCTCAAGTTTGATATTAGAAGCATTGAGATATCACATCTCATGCTATAGGAAGGGTCTCAGGATTGGAATGGGAAGGAGTTGGATATCACATCTCATGCTATAGGAAGGGTCTCAGGTTTGGTATAAGCAGTGAGATATCACATCTCATGCTATAGGAAGGGTCTCAGGATTGGAATGGGAAGGAGTTGGATATCACATCTCATGTTATAGGAAGGATCTCAGGTTTGGTATAAGCATTGAGATATCACATCTCTGCTATCGGACGGGTCTCAGGATTGGAATGGGAAGGAGTTGGATATTCCCATCTCATGTTATAGGAAGGGTCTCAGGTTTGGTATTAGAAGCATTGAGATATCACATCTCATGCTGTAGGAAGGGTCTCAGGATTGGAATGGGAAGGAGTTGGATATCACATCTCATGCTAAAGGGAGGGTCTCAGGTTTGGAAGGGGAAGGATTGGATATCACATCTTATGTTATAGGAAGGATCACAGGTTTGGTATTATAAGCATTGAGATATCACATCTCATGCTATCGGAAGGGTCTCAGGATTGGAATGGGAAGGAGTTGGATATCACATCTCATGCTATAGGAAGGGTCTCAGGTTTGGAACGGGAAGGAGTTGGATATCACATCTCATGTTATAGGAAGAGTCTCAGGTTTGGTATAAGCATTGAGATATCACATCTCTGCTATCGGAGGTGTCTCAGGATTGGGATGGGAAGGAGTTGGATATCACATCTCATGCTATAGGAAGGGTATCAGGTTTGGAACGGGAAGGAGTTGGATATCACATCTCATGTTATAGGACGGGTCTCAGGTTTGGTATTAAAAGCATTGAGATATCACATCGCATGCTGTAGGAAGGATCTCAGGTTTGGAATGGGAAGGAATTGGATATCACATCTCATGTCATAGGAAGTATCTCAGGTTTGGTATTAGAAGCATTGAGATATCACATCTCATGCTATAGGAATGGTCTCAGGATTGGAATGGGTAGGAGTTGGATATTACATTCTTGCTATAGGAAGGGTCTCATGTTTGGAATGGGAAGGAGTTGGATATCACATATGCTATAGGAAGGGTCTCAGGTTTGGAACGGGAAGGAGTTGGATATCACATCTCATGTTATAGGAAGGGTCTCAGGTTTGGTATAAGCATTGAGATATCACATCTCTGCTATCGGAAGTGGCTTAGGATTGGAATGGGAAGGAGTTGGATATCCCATCTCATGTTATAGGACGGGTCTCTGGTTTGGTATTAGAATCATTGAGATATCACATCGCATGCTGTAGGAAGGGTCTAAGGATTGGAATGGGATGGACTTGGATATCACATCTCATGCTATAGGTAGGCTCTCAGGTTTGGTATAAGCATTGAGATATCACATCTCATGCTATAGGAAGGGTCTCAGGATTGGAATGGGAAGGATTTGGATATCACATCTCATGCTATAGGAAGGGTCTCAGGTTTGGTATAAGCATGGAGATATCACTTCTCATGCTATAGGAAGTGTCTCAGGATTGGAATTGGAAGGAGTTGGATATCACATCTCATGTTATAGGAAGGATCTCAGGTTTGGTATTAGAAGCATCGAGACATCACATCTCATGCTATAGGAAGTGTCTCAGGATTGGAATGGGAAGGAGTTGGATATCACATCTCATGCTAAAGGGAGGGTCTCAGGTTTGGAAGGGGAAGGATTTGGATATTACATCTCGTGTTATAGGAATGATCTCAGGTTTGGTATTAGAAGCATTGAGATATCACATCTCATGCCATAGGAAGGATCTCAGGTTTGGTATTAGAAGCATTGAGACATCACATCTCATGTTATAGGAAGGGTCTCAGGATTGGAATGAGAAGGAGTTGGATATCACATCTCATGCTTTAGGAAGGGTCTCAGGTTTGGTATAAGCATTGAGATATCACATCTCATGCTATAGGAAGGGTCTCAGGATTGGAATGGGAAGGAGTTGTATATGACATCTGTAAGGATATTTGGCATGTTATAGCACAGAGTACAGCACTACTGCACAGGTAGCATTTTTTTTTGATGCAGCACCACCACATGGGTGTGGTGCATTGCTATATGTGTTGCCAGAGTGACATGGACATATAAGTAAAGACAGGCTATTCAGTCAAAAACGATTTTTACATATAAGATGCAAATCTATTTTTACAGTTAAAAGCACACATGTGCACATTCAAAATGCACACTATTTTTCACCTGAAATGCCTATGTTGCAAGAGACACATTTGAAAATTAATAACTAACCTTATTAATAACTAACCTGACTAATAAAACTTCATTTAACATAACCCACTAATAAAAATGTGTCTCCACTGCAGAATTAGGCCTACTCTGAAAGTGAACTTTTAAACGCACATTCATTTTTTTTCTCTGCTGCTCTGTCCACAAAACTACAGGAAGCAAAGAGCTCGAAGGAACAGGAAATCAGTTTGTTACAATTTTTACTGTAGAAGTGAGCCATTGTGTAGTGAGGGAGGAGATGACATGATTGATTCTGATTGGAGCAGCGTCATAGCAAGTATCATGCTAGAGGCTGTGATTAGAACTTTGCTGGAGAAGCTTGAGGGGAGGGAGAACAATCGAGATCTTGCAGAGCTGGGAGAAGGATCTGTTTCCTGGCTGAGGCATTCCTGCTGCAAAAGCTGAGAGTTCCAGGCAATAACCCCGGTTTGAGAACGGCAGACGCTTGTTCTCACTGGGTTGATTTTCAAGGGAGCCAAATTCAGAAAGAGAATAGCCGAAGAAAACTCATGCTGAACAGATAAGGTAATTACAGAAGCGAGTGGGAGCTGTGCGAAAGTGTGCGAAACTGTTCAGTCAGTGTATTAAAGGGAGTCTCAGTCTCTTATCAGCATATTTAATGTTACCAATTGAATATATTCTCGCAGCTCTCTGTTCATTTTATCACAAATAATGTTGTACCATTTCATTTATTTCTGTAAAAAAAGTTAAACTGTGTTTAAAAGAAATTGCTATAATACAAAAACATTTGAAAACAGATAGCTAGTGTGTATTATTTCTCTCTTTCATTTTGCATGGGAAAAGGTTTAAACGTGGGTAGATTTTTACACAGTGCAATTGTCATTTTAAAACAGATGTGTGCATGATTCTATTCAGTATGGACAGTTGTGAGTGACTGTTTATAGCATAGCCTGTTGGAGGTACATGAGTCAACGGGAAGAGAGACTCCCTGGACATAGTTCCCTACCGTATATAAGGTAGTGGAAATTACCACAAAAATACCACAATAGCCCATGGTGGCACACAACACTAACACTGAAAATGTGGTATCCCTAAAATGTAGGCCTGAGGTCTCTCTAGTGATCAAGAACAATCTAGATAAAAAACAAGGGATGTTGGATATTGGGGCCACAAATAAACCAACCACTATACCAACCAACCACGCAAACTACCGCGCACATCATCTAAATAGGTCTGAATTCTGAAATAATGCAATGTATTATTGTCATGTGTGACCCAATATGAATACAGAGAGTGATTATTGCTAAAGGTATTTTGGCGGTAAGAAAATACCGCAAAGCCCCAAATATCCACAAAATACCCAACACATCTCATGCCACAGGAAGGGTCTCAGGTTTGGTATAAGCATTGAGATATCACATCTCTGCTATCGGAAGGGTCTCAGGATTGGAATGGGAAGGAGTTGGATATCCCATATTATGTTATAGGAAGGGTCTCAGGTTTGGTATTAGAAGCATTGAGATATCACATCTCATGCTATAGGAAGGGTCTCAGGATTGGAATGGGAAGGACTAGGATATCACATCTCATGCTATAGGGAGGGTCTCACGTTTGGAAAGGGAAGGAGTTGGATATCACATTTCATGTTAGAGGTAGGATCTCAGGTTTGGTATTAGAAGCATTGAGATATCACATCTCATGCTATCGGAAGTATCTCAGGTTTGGTATTAGAGGCATTGAGATATCACATCTCATGCTATCTATCATAAGGGTCTCAGGATTGGAATGGGAAGGAGTTGGATATCACATCTCATGCTAAAGGGAGGGTCTCAGGTTTGGAAGGGGAAGGATTTGGATATCACATCACATGTTATAAGAAGGATCTCAGGTTTGGTATTAGAAGCATTGAGATATCACATCTCATGCTATCGGAAGGGTCTCAGGATTGGAATGGGAAGGAGTTGGATATCACATCTCATGCTAAAGGGAGGGTCTCAGGTTTGGAAGGGGAAGGATTTGGATATCACATCTCATGTTATAGGAAGGATCTCAGGTTTGGTATTAGAAGCATTGAGATATCACATCTCATGCTATCGGAAGTATCTCAGGTTTGGTATTAGAGGCATTGAGATATCACATCTCATGCTATCTATCATAAGGGTCTCAGGATTGGAATGGGAAGGAGTTGGATATCACATCTCATGCTAAAGGGAGGGTCTCAGGTTTGGAAGGGGAAGGATTTGGATATCACATCACATGTTATAAGAAGGATCTCAGGTTTGGTATTAGAAGCATTGAGATATCACATCTCATGCTATCGGAAGGGTCTCAGGATTGGAATGGGAAGGAGTCGGATATCACATCTCATGCTATAGGAAGGCTCTCAGGTTTGGAAGGGGAAAGAGTTGGATATCACATTTCATGTTAGAGGTAGGATCTCAGGTTTGGTATTAGAGGCATTGAGATATCACATCTCATGCTATCAGAAGGGTCTCAGGATTGGAATGGGAAGGAGTTGGATATCACATCTCATGCTAAAGGGAGGGTCTCAGGTTTGGAAGGGGAAGGATTTGGATATCACGTCTCATGTTATAGGAAGGATCTCAGGTTTGGTATTAGAAGCATTGAGATATCACATCTCATGTTATCGGAAGGATCTCAGGTTTGGTATTAGAGGCATTGAGATATCACATCTCATGCTAAAGGGAGGGTCTCAGGTTTGGAAGGGGAAGGATTTGGATATCACATCTCTTGTTATAGGAAGGATCACAGGTTTGGTATTAGAAGCATTGAGATATCACATCTCATGCTATCGGAAGGGTCTCAGGATTGGAATGGGAAGGAGTTGGATATCACATCTCATGCTAAAGGGAGGGTCTCAGGTTTGGAAGGGGAAGGATTTGGATATCACATCTCATGTTATAGGAAGGATCTCAGGTTTGGTATTAGAAGCATTGAGATATCACATCTCATGCTATCGGAAGTATCTCAGGTTTGGTATTAGAGGCATTGAGATATCACATCTCATGCTAGCTATCATAAGGGTCTCAGGATTGGAATGGGAAGGAGCTGGATATCACATCTCATGCTAAAGGGAGGGTCTCAGGTTTGGAAGGGGAAGGATTTGGATATCACATCACATGTTATAAGAAGGATCTCAGGTTTGGTATTAGAAGCATTGAGATATCACATCTCATGCTTCCGGAAGGGTCTCAGGATTGGAATGGGAAGGAGTCGGATATCACATCTCATGCTATAGGAAGGCTCTCAGGTTTGGAAGGGGAAAGAGTTGGATATCACATTTCATGTTAGAGGTAGGATCTCAGGTTTGCTATTAGAGGCATTGAGATATCACATCTCATGCTATCAGAAGGGTCTCAGGATTGGAATGGGAAGTAGTTGGATATCACATCTCATGCCAAAGGGAGGGTCTCAGGTTTGGAAGGGGAAGGATTTGGATATCACGTCTCATGTTATAGGAAGGATCTCAGGTTTGGTATTAGAAGCATTGAGATATCACATCTCATGCTATCGGAAGGATCTCAGGTTTGGTATTAGAGGCATTGAGATATGACATCTCATGCTAAAGGGAGGGTCTCAGGTTTGGAATGGGACGGAGTTGGATATCACATCTCATGCTAAAGGGAGGGTCTCAGGTTTGGAAGGGGAAGGATGTGGATATCACATTTCATGTTAGAGGTAGGATCTCAGGTTTGGTATTGGAGGCATTGAGATATCACATCTCATGCTATCAGAAGGGTCTCAGGATGGGAATGGGAAGGAGTTGGATATCACATCTCATGCTAAAGGGAGGGTCTCAGGTTTGGAAGGGGAAGGATTTGGATATCACATCTCATGTTATCGGAAGGATCTCAGGTTTGGTATTAGAAGCATTGAGATATCACATCTCATGCTATAGGAAGGGTCTCAGGTTTGGTATTAGAAGCATTGAGATATCAAGTCTCATGGTATAGGAAGGGTCTCAGAATTGGAATGGGAAGGAGTTGGATATCTCAAGCTATAGGAAGGGTCTCAGGATTGGAATGGGAAGGGGTTTGATATCACAACTCATGCCATAGTATGGGTCTCAGGTTTGGTAGAACCATTGGGATATCACATCTCATGCTATCGGAAGGGTATCAGGATTTGATCTGGAAGGAGTTGGATATCCCATCTCATGCTATAGGAAGGGTCTCAGGTTGGAATGGGAAGGAGTTGGATATCACATCTCATGTTATAGGAAGGGTCCCAGGATTGGAATGGGAAGGACTTGGATATCATATCTCATGCTATAGGAAGGCTCTCAGGTTTGGAAGGGGAAGGAGTTGGATATCACATTTCATGTTAGAGGAAGGATCTCAGGTTTGGTATTAGAGGCATTAAGATATCACATCTCATGTTATAGGAAGGGTCTCACGTTTGGTATAAGCATTGAGATATCACATCTCATGCTATAGGAAGGGTCTCAGGATTGGAATGGGAAGGAGTTGGATATCACATCTCGAGCTATAGGAAGGGTCTCACGTTTGGTATAAGCATTGAGATATCACATCTCATGCTATAGGAAGGGTCTCAGGATTGGAATGGGAAGGTGTTGGATATCACATCTCATGTTATAGGAAAGATCTCAGGTTTGGTATTAGAAGCATTGCGACATCACATCTCATGTTATAGGAAGGGTCTCAGGATTGGAATGGGAAGAAGTTGGCTATCACATCTCATGCTATAGGAAGGGTCTTAGGTTTGGTATAAGCATTGAGATATCACATCTCATGCTATAGGAAGGGTCTCAGGATTGGAATGGGAAGGAGTTGTATATGACATCTCATGCCATAGGAAGGGTCTCAGGTTTGGAATAAGCATTGAGATATCACATCTCATGCTATAGGAAGGGTCTCAGGATTGGAATGGGACGGACTTGGATATCACATCTCATGCTATAGGGAGGGTCTCAGGTTTGGAAGGGGAAGGATTTGGATATCACATCGCATGTTATAGGAAGGATCTCAGGTTTGGTAAGGGAAGGAGTTGGATATCACATTTCATGTTAGAGGTAGGATCTCAGGTTTGGTATTAGAGGCATTGAGGTATCACATCTCATGCTATCAGAAGGGTCTCAGGATTGGAATGGGAAGGAGTTGGATATCACATCTCATGCTAAAGGGAGGGTCTGGTTTGGAAGGGGAAGGATTTGGATATCACATCGCATGTTATAGGAAGGATCTCAGGTTTGGTATTAGAATCATTGAGATATCACATCTCATGCTATCGGAAGTATCTCAGGTTTGGTATTAGAGGCATTGAGATATCACATCTCATGCTATCATAAGGGTCTCAGGATTGGAATGGGAAGGAGTTGGATATCACTTCTCATGCTAAAGGGAGGGTCTCAGGTTTGGAAGGGGAAGGATTTGGATATCACATCACATGTTATAAGAAGGATCTCAGGTTTGGTATTAGAAGCATTGAGATATCACATCTCATGCTATCAGAAGGGTCTCAGGATTGGAATGGGAGGGAGTTGGATATCACATCTCATGCTATAGGAAGGGTCTCAGGTTTGGAACGGGAAGGAGTTGGATATCACATCTCATGTTATAGGAAGAGTCTCAGGTTTGGTATAAGCATTGAGATATCACATCTCTGCAATCGGAAGTGTCTCAGGATTGGGATGGGAAGGAGTTGGATATCACATCTCATGCTATAGGAAGGGTCTCAGGTTTGGAACAGGAAGGAGTTGGATATCCCATCTCATGTTATAGGACGGGTCTCAGGTTTGGTATTAGAAGCATTGAGATATCACATCGCATGCTGTAGGAAGGGTCTCAGGATTGGAATGGGAAGGAGTTGGATATTACATCTCATGCTATAGGAAGGGTCTCAGGTTTGGTATAAGCATTGAGATATCACATCTCTGCTATCGGAAGTGTCTCAGGATTGGAATAGGAAGGAGTTGGATATCCCATCTCATGTTATAGGACGGGTCTCAGGTTTGTTATTAGAATCATTGAGATATCATATTGCATGCTGTAGGAAGGGTCTAAGGATTGGAATGGGAAGGACTTGAATATCACATCTCATGCTATAGGTAGGCTCTCAGGTTTGGAAAGGGAAGGAGTTGGATATCACATTTCATGTTAGAGGAAGGAACTCAGGTTTGGTATTAGAGGCATTGAGATATCACATCTCATGCTATAGGAAGGGTCTCAGGATTGGAATGGGAAGGAGTTGGATATCACATTTCATGCTATAGGAAGGGTCTCAGGTTTGGTATAAGCATTGAGATGTCACATCTCATGCTATAGGAAGGGTCTCAGGATTGGAATGGGAAGGAGTTGGATATCACATCTCATGTTATAGGAAGGATCTCAGGTTTGGTATTAGAAGCATTGAGATATCACATCTCATGCTATAGGAAGGGTCTCAGGATTGGAATGGGAAGGAGTTGTATATGACATCTCATGCCATAGGAAGGGTCTCAGGTTTGGTATAAGCATTGAGATATCACATCTCTGCTATCAGAAGGGTCTCAGGATTGGAATGGGAAGGAGTTGGATATCCCATCTCATGTTATAGGAAGAGTCTCAGGTTTGGTATTAGAAGCATTGAGATATCACATCTGATGCTATAGGAAGTGTCTCAGGATTGGAATGGGAAGGAGTTTGATATCACATCTCATGCCATGTATGGGTCTCAGGTTTTGTAGAAGCATTGGGATATCACATCTCATGCTATCGGAAGGGTATCAGGATTGGATTTGGAAGGAGTTGGATATCACATCTCATGTTATAGGAAGGGTCTCAGGATTGGAATGGGAAGGACTTGGATATCACATCTCATGCTATAGGAAGGCTCTCAGGTTTGGAAGGGGAAGGATTTGGATATCACATTTCATGTTAGAGGTAGGATCTCAGGTTTGGTATTAGAGGCATTGAGATATCACATCTCATGCTATCAGAAGGGTCTCAGGATTGGAATGGGAAGGAGTTGGATATCACATCTCATGCTAAAGGGAGGGTCTCAGGTTTGGAAGGGGAAGGATTTGGATATCACGTCTCATGTTATAGGAGGGATCTTAGGTTTGGTATTAGAAGCATTGAGATATCACATCTCATGCTATCGGAAGGATCTCAGGTTTGGTATTAGAGGCATTGAGATATCACATCTCATGCTAAAGGGAGGGTCTCAGGTTTGGAAGGGGAATGATTTGGATATCACATCTCTTGTTATAGGAAGGATCACAGGTTTGGTATTAGAAGCATTGAGATATCACATCTCATGCTATCGGAAGGGTCTCAGGATTGGAATGGGAAGGAGTTGGATATCACATCTCATGCTAAAGGGAGGGTCTCAGGTTTGGAAGGGGAAGGATTTGGATATCACATCTCATGTTATAGGAAGGATCTCAGGTTTGGTATTAGAGGCATTGAGATATCACATCTCATGCTATCTATCATAAGGGTCTCAGGATTGGAATGGGAAGGAGTTGGATATCACATCTCATGCTAAAGGGAGGGTCTCAGGTTTGGAAGGGGAAGGATTTGGATATCGCATCACATGTTATAAGAAGGATCTCAGGTTTGGTATTAGAAGCATTGAGATATCACATCTCATGCTATCGGAAGGGTCTCAGGATTGGAACGGGAAGGAGTCGGATATCACATCTCATGCTATAGGAAGGCTCTCAGGTTTGGAAGGGGAAAGAGTTGGATATCACATTTCATGTTAGAGGTAGGATCTCAGGTTTGGTATTAGAGGCATTGAGATATCACATCTCATGCTATCAGAAGGGTCTCAGGATTGGAATGGGAAGGAGTTGGATATCACATCTCATGCTAAAGGGAGGGTCTCAGGT
Source organism: Ambystoma mexicanum (assembly GCF_040938575.1). NCBI lineage: Eukaryota > Metazoa > Chordata > Amphibia > Caudata > Ambystomatidae > Ambystoma > Ambystoma mexicanum. The sequence goes on along the minus strand of NC_090932.1, from coordinate 573,649,398 downwards.
TTGGAAGGGGAAGGATTTGGATATCACGTCTCATGTTATAGGAAGGATCTCAGGTTTGGTATTAGAAGCATTGAGATATCACATCTCATGCTATCGGTAGGATCTCAGGTTTGGTATTAGAGGCATTGAGATATCACATCTCATGCTAAAGGGAGGGTCTCAGGTTTGGAAGGGGAAGGATTTGGATATCACATCTCTTGTTATAGGAAGGATCACAGGTTTGGTATTAGAAGCATTGAGATATCACATCTCATGCTATCGGAAGGGTCTCAGGATTGGAATGGGACGGAGTTGGATATCACATCTCATGCTAAAGGGAGGGTCTCAGGTTTGGAAGGGGAAGGATGTGGATATCACATTTCATGTTAGAGGTAGGATCTCAGGTTTGGTATTGGAGGCATCGAGATATCACATCTCATGCTATCAGAAGGGTCTCAGGATGGGAATGGGAAGGAGTTGGATATCACATCTCATGCTAAAGGGAGGGTCTCAGGTTTGGAAGGGGAAGGATTTGGATATCACATCTCATGTTATCGGAAGGATCTCAGGTTTGGTATTAGAAGCATTGAGATATCACATCTCATGCTATATGAAGGGTCTCAGGTTTGGTATTAGAAGCATTGAGATATCAAGTCTCATGGTATAGGAAGGGTCTCAGAATTGGAATGGGAAGGAGTTGGATATCTCAAGCTATAGGAAGGGTCTCAGGATTGGAATGGGAAGGACTTGGATATCACATCTCAGGCTAAAGGGAGGGTCTCAGGTTTGGAAGGGGAAGGATTTGGATATCACATCTCATGTTATAGGAAGGATCTCAGGTTTGTTATTAGAAGCATTGAGATATCACATCTCATGCTATCGGAAGTATCTCAGGTTTGGTATTAGAGGCATTGAGATATCACATCTCATGCTATCTATCATAAGGGTCTCAGGATTGGAATGGGAAGGAGCTGGATATCACATCTCATGCTAAAGGGAGGGTCTCAGGTTTGGAAGGGGAAGGATTTGGATATCACATCACATGTTATAAGAAGGATCTCAGGTTTGGTATTAGAAGCATTGAGATATCACATCTCATGCTATCGGAAGGGTCTCAGGATTGGAATGGGAAGGAGTCGGATATCACATCTCATGCTATAGGAAGGCTCTCAGGTTTGGAAGGGGAAAGAGTTGGATATCACATTTCATGTTAGAGGTAGGATCTCAGGTTTGGTATTAGAGGCATTGAGATATCACATCTCATGCTATCAGAAGGGTCTCAGGATTGGAATGGGAAGTAGTTGGATATCACATCTCATGCTAAAGGGAGGGTCTCAGGTTTGGAAGGGGAAGGATTTGGATATCACGTCTCATGTTATAGGAAGGATCTCAGGTTTGGTATTAGAAGCATTGAGATATCACATCTCATGCTATCGGAAGGATCTCAGGTTTGGTATTAGAGGCATTGAGATATCACATCTCATGCTAAAGGGAGGGTCTCAGGTTTGGAAGGGGAAGGATTTGGATATCACATCTCTTGTTATAGGAAGGATCACAGGTTTGGTATTAGAAGCATTGAGATATCACATCTCATGCTATCGGAAGGGTCTCAGTATTGGAATGGGACGGAGTTGGATATCACATCTCATGCTAAAGGGAGGGTCTCAGGTTTGGAAGGGGAAGGATGTGGATATCACATTTCATGTTAGAGGTAGGATCTCAGGTTTGGTATTGGAGGCATTGAGATATCACATCTCATGCTATCAGAAGGGTCTCAGGATGGGAATGGGAAGGAGTTGGATATCACATCTCATGCTAAAGGGAGGGTCTCAGGTTTGGAAGGGGAAGGATATGGATATCACATCTCATGTTATCGGAAGGATCTCAGGTTTGGTATTAGAAGCATTGAGATATCACATCTCATGCTATAGGAAGGGTCTCAGGTTTGGTATTAGAAGCATTGAGATATCAAGTCTCATGGTATAGGAAGGGTCTCAGAATTGGAATGGGAAGGAGTTGGATATCTCAAGCTATAGGAAGGGTCTCAGGATTGGAATGGGAAGGGGTTTGATATCACAACTCATGCCATAGTATGGGTCTCAGGTTTGGTAGAACCATTGGGATATGACATCTCATGCTATCGGAAGGGTATCAGGATTTGATCTGGAAGGAGTTGGATATCCCATCTCATGCTATAGGAAGGGTCTCAGGTTGGAATGGGAAGGAGTTGGATATCACATCTCATGTTATAGGAAGGGTCCCAGGATTGGAATGGGAAGGACTTGGATATCATATCTCATGCTATAGGAAGGCTCTCAGGTTTGGAAGGGGAAGGAGTTGGATATCACATTTCATGTTAGAGGAAGGATCTCAGGTTTGGTATTAGAGGCATTAAGATATCACATCTCATGTTATAGGAAGGGTCTCACGTTTGGTATAAGCATTGAGATATCACATCTCATGCTATAGGAAGGGTCTCAGGATTGGAATGGGAAGGAGTTGGATATCACATCTCGAGCTATAGGAAGGGTCTCACGTTTGGTATAAGCATTGAGATATCACATCTCATGCTATAGGAAGGGTCTCAGGATTGGAATGGGAAGGTGTTGGATATCACATCTCATGTTATAGGAAAGATCTCAGGTTTGGTATTAGAAGCATTGCGACATCACATCTCATGTTATAGGAAGGGTCTCAGGATTGGAATGGGAAGAAGTTGGCTATCACATCTCATGCTATAGGAAGGGTCTCAGGTTTGGTATAAGCATTGAGATATCACATCTCATGCTATAGGAAGGGTCTCAGGATTGGAATGGGAAGGAGTTGTATATGACATCTCATGCCATAGGAAGGGTCTCAGGTTTGGAATAAGCATTGAGATATCACATCTCATGCTATAGGAAGGGTCTCAGGATTGGAATGGGACGGACTTGGATATCACATCTCATGCTATAGGGAGGGTCTCAGGTTTGGAAGGGGAAGGATTTGGATATCACATCGCATGTTATAGGAAGGATCTCAGGTTTGGTAAGGGAAGGAGTTGATTATCACATTTCATGTTAGAGGTAGGATCTCAGGTTTGGTATTAGAGGCATTGAGGTATCACATCTCATGCTATCAGAAGGGTCTCAGGATTGGAATGGGAAGGAGTTGGATATCACATCTCATGCTAAAGGGAGGGTCTGGTTTGGAAGGGGAAGGATTTGGATATCACATCGCATGTTATAGGAAGGATCTCAGGTTTGGTATTAGAATCATTGAGATATCACATCTCATGCTATCGGAAGTATCTCAGGTTTGGTATTAGAGGCATTGAGATATCACATCTCATGCTATCATAAGGGTCTCAGGATTGGAATGGGAAGGAGTTGGATATCACTTCTCATGCTAAAGGGAGGGTCTCAGGTTTGGAAGGGGAAGGATTTGGATATCACATCACATGTTATAAGAAGGATCTCAGGTTTGGTATTAGAAGCATTGAGATATCACATCTCATGCTATCAGAAGGGTCTCAGGATTGGAATGGGAGGGAGTTGGATATCACATCTCATGCTATAGGAAGGGTCTCAGGTTTGGAACTGGAAGGAGTTGGATATCACATCTCATGTTATAGGAAGAGTCTCAGGTTTGGTATAAGCATTGAGATATCACATCTCTGCAATCGGAAGTGTCTCAGGATTGGGATGGGAAGGAGTTGGATATCACATCTCATGCTATAGGAAGGGTCTCAGGTTTGGAACGGGAAGGAGTTCGATATCCCATCTCATGTTATAGGACGGGTCTCAGGTTTGGTATTAGAAGCATTGAGATATCACATCGCATGCTGTAGGAAGGGTCTCAGGATTGGAATGGGAAGGAGTTGGATATTACATCTCATGCTATAGGAAGGGTCTCAGGTTTGGTATAAGCATTGAGATATCACATCTCTGCTATCGGAAGTGTCTCAGGATTGGAATGGGAAGGAGTTGGATATCCCATCTCATGTTATAGGACGGGTCTCAGGTTTGTTATTAGAATCATTGAGATATCATATTGCATGCTGTAGGAAGGGTCTAAGGATTGGAATGGGAAGGACTTGAATATCACATCTCATGCTATAGGTAGGCTCTCAGGTTTGGAAAGGGAAGGAGTTGGATATCACATTTCATGTTAGAGGAAGGATCTCAGGTTTGGTATTAGAGGCATTGAGATATCACATCTCATGCTATAGGAAGGGTCTCAGGATTGGAATGGGAAGGAGTTGGATATCACATTTCATGCTATAGGAAGGGTCTCAGGTTTGGTATAAGCATTGAGATGTCACATCTCATGCTATAGGAAGGGTCTCAGGATTGGAATGGGAAGGAGTTGGATATCACATCTCATGTTATAGGAAGGATCTCAGGTTTGGTATTAGAAGCATTGAGATATCACATCTCATGCTATAGGAAGGGTCTCAGGATTGGAATGTGAAGGAGTTGTATATGACATCTCATGCCATAGGAAGGGTCTCAGGTTTGGTATAAGCATTGAGATATCACATCTCTGCTATCGGAAGGGTCTCAGGATTGGAATGGGAAGGAGTTGGATATCCCATCTCATGTTATAGGAAGAGTCTCAGGTTTGGTATTAGAAGCATTGAGATATCACATCTGATGCTATAGGAAGTGTCTCAGGATTGGAATGGGAAGGAGTTTGATATCACATCTCATGCTATAGGAAGGCTCTCAGGTTTGGAAGGGGAAGGAGTTGGATATCACATTTCATGTTAGAGGTAGGATCTCAGGTTTGGTATTAGAGGCATTGAGATATCACATCTCATGCTATCAGAAGGGTCTCAGGATTGGAATGGGAAGGAGTTGGATATCACATCTCATGCTAAAGGGAGGGTCTCAGGTTTGGAAGGGGAAGGATTTGGATATCACGTCTCATGTTATAGGAAGGATCTTAGGTTTGGTATTAGAAGCATTGAGATATCACATCTCATGCTATCGGAAGGATCTCAGGTTTGATATTAGAGGCATTGAGATATCACATCTCATGCTAAAGGGAGGGTCTCAGGTTTGGAAGGGGAATGATTTGGATATCACATCTCTTGTTATAGGAAGGATCACAGGTTTGGTATTAGAAGCATTGAGATATCACATCTCATGCTATCGGAAGGGTCTCAGGATTGGAATGGGAAGGAGTGGGATATCACATCTCATGCTAAAGGGAGGGTCTCAGGTTTGGAAGGGGAAGGATTTGGATATCACATCTCATGTTATAGGAAGGATCTCAGGTTTGGTATTAGAGGCATTGAGATATCACATCTCATGCTATCTATCATAAGGGTCTCAGGATTGGAATGGGAAGGAGTTGGATATCACATCTCATGCTAAGGGGAGGGTCTCAGGTTTGGAAGGGGAAGGATTTGGATATCGCATCACATGTTATAAGAAGGATCTCAGGTTTGGTATTAGAAGCATTGAGATATCACATCTCATGCTATCGGAAGGGTCTCAGGATTGGAACGGGAAGGAGTCGGATATCACATCTCATGCTAAAGGGAGGGTCTCAGGATTGGAAGGGGAAGGATTTGGATATCACGTCTCATGTTATAGGAAGGATCTCAGGTTTGGTATTAGAAGCATTGAGATATCACATCTCATGCTATCGGAAGGATCTCAGGTTTGGTATTAGAGGCATTGAGATATCACATCTCATGCTAAAGGGAGGGTCTCAGGTTTGGAAGGGGAAGGATTTGGATATCACATCTCTTGTTATAGGAAGGATCACAGGTTTGGTATTAGAAGCATTGAGATATCACATCTCATGCTATCGGAAGGGTCTCAGGATTGGAATGGGACGGAGTTGGATATCACATCTCATGCTAAAGGGAGGGTCTCAGGTTTGGAAGGGGAAGGATGTGGATATCACATTTCATGTTAGAGGTAGGATCTCAGGTTTGGTATTAGAGGCATTGAGATATCACATCTCATGCTATCAGAAGGGTCTCAGGATTGGAATGGGAAGGAGTTGGATATCACATCTCATGCTAAAGGGAGGGTCTCAGGTTTGGAAGGGGAAGGATTTGGATATCACGTCTCATGTTATAGGAAGGATCTCAGGTTTGGTATTAGAAGCATTGAGATATCACATCTCATGCTATCGGAAGGATCTCAGGTTTGGTATTAGAGGCATTGAGATATCACATCTCATGCTAAAGGGAGGGTCTCAGGTTTGGAAGGGGAAGGATTTGGATATCACATCTCTTGTTATAGGAAGGATCACAGGTTTGGTATTAGAAGCATTGAGATATCACATCTCATGCTATCGGAAGGGTCTCAGGATTGGAATGGGACGGAGTTGGATATCACATCTCATGCTAAAGGGAGGGTCTCAGGTTTGGAAGGGGAAGGATGTGGATATCACATTTCATGTTAGAGGTAGGATCTCAGGTTTGGTATTGGAGGCATCGAGATATCACATCTCATGCTATCAGAAGGGTCTCAGGATGGGAATGGGAAGGAGTTGGATATCACATCTCATGCTAAAGGGAGGGTCTCAGGTTTGGAAGGGGAAGGATTTGGATATCACATCTCATGTTATCGGAAGGATCTCAGGTTTGGTATTAGAAGCATTGAGATATCACATCTCATGCTATATGAAGGGTCTCAGGTTTGGTATTAGAAGCATTGAGATATCAAGTCTCATGGTATAGGAAGGGTCTCAGAATTGGAATGGGAAGGAGTTGGATATCTCAAGCTATAGGAAGGGTCTCAGGATTGGAATGGGAAGGACTTGGATATCACATCTCATGCTAAAGGGAGGGTCTCAGGTTTGGAAGGGGAAGGATTTGGATATCACATCTCATGTTATAGGAAGGATCTCAGGTTTGTTATTAGAAGCATTGAGATATCACATCTCATGCTATCGGAAGTATCTCAGGTTTGGTATTAGAGGCATTGAGATATCACATCTCATGCTATCTATCATAAGGGTCTCAGGATTGGAATGGGAAGGAGCTGGATATCACATCTCATGCTAAAGGGAGGGTCTCAGGTTTGGAAGGGGAAGGATTTGGATATCACATCACATGTTATAAGAAGGATCTCAGGTTTGGTATTAGAAGCATTGAGATATCACATCTCATGCTATCGGAAGGGTCTCAGGATTGGAATGGGAAGGAGTCGGATATCACATCTCATGCTATAGGAAGGCTCTCAGGTTTGGAAGGGGAAAGAGTTGGATATCACATTTCATGTTAGAGGTAGGATCTCAGGTTTGGTATTAGAGGCATTGAGATATCACATCTCATGCTATCAGAAGGGTCTCAGGATTGGAATGGGAAGTAGTTGGATATCACATCTCATGCTAAAGGGAGGGTCTCAGGTTTGGAAGGGGAAGGATTTGGATATCACGTCTCATGTTATAGGAAGGATCTCAGGTTTGGTATTAGAAGCATTGAGATATCACATCTCATGCTATCGGAAGGATCTCAGGTTTGGTATTAGAGGCATTGAGATATCACATCTCATGCTAATGGGAGGGTCTCAGATTTGGAAGGGGAAGGATTTGGATATCACATCTCTTGTTATAGGAAGGATCACAGGTTTGGTATTAGAAGCATTGAGATATCACATCTCATGCTATCGGAAGGGTCTCAGTATTGGAATGGGACGGAGTTGGATATCACATCTCATGCTAAAGGGAGGGTCTCAGGTTTGGAAGGGGAAGGATGTGGATATCACATTTCATGTTAGAGGTAGGATCTCAGGTTTGGTATTGGAGGCATTGAGATATCACATCTCATGCTATCAGAAGGGTCTCAGGATGGGAATGGGAAGGAGTTGGATATCACATCTCATGCTAAAGGGAGGGTCTCAGGTTTGGAAGGGGAAGGATATGGATATCACATCTCATGTTATCGGAAGGATCTCAGGTTTGGTATTAGAAGCATTGAGATATCACATCTCATGCTATAGGAAGGGTCTCAGGTTTGGTATTAGAAGCATTGAGATATCAAGTCTCATGGTATAGGAAGGGTCTCAGAATTGGAATGGGAAGGAGTTGGATATCTCAAGCTATAGGAAGGGTCTCAGGATTGGAATGGGAAGGGGTTTGATATCACAACTCATGCCATAGTATGGGTCTCAGGTTTGGTAGAACCATTGGGATATCACATCTCATGCTATCGGAAGGGTATCAGGATTTGATCTGGAAGGAGTTGGATATCCCATCTCATGCTATAGGAAGGGTCTCAGGTTGGAATGGGAAGGAGTTGGATATCACATCTCATGTTATAGGAAGGGTCCCAGGATTGGAATGGGAAGGACTTGGATATCATATCTCATGCTATAGGAAGGCTCTCAGGTTTGGAAGGGGAAGGAGTTGGATATAACATTTCATGTTAGAGGAAGGATCTCAGGTTTGGTATTAGAGGCATTAAGATATCACATCTCATGTTATAGGAAGGGTCTCACGTTTGGTATAAGCATTGAGATATCACATCTCATGCTATAGGAAGGGTCTCAGGATTGGAATGGGAAGGAGTTGGATATCACATCTCGAGCTATAGGAAGGGTCTCACGTTTGGTATAAGCATTGAGATATCACATCTCATGCTATAGGAAGGGTCTCAGGATTGGAATGGGAAGGTGTTGGATATCACATCTCATGTTATAGGAAAGATCTCAGGTTTGGTATTAGAAGCATTGCGACATCACATCTCATGTTATAGGAAGGGTCTCAGGATTGGAATGGGAAGAAGTTGGCTATCACATCTCATGCTATAGGAAGGGTCTCAGGTTTGGTATAAGCATTGAGATATCACATCTCATGCTATAGGAAGGGTCTCAGGATTGGAATGGGAAGGAGTTGTATATGACATCTCATGCCATAGGAAGGGTCTCAGGTTTGGAATAAGCATTGAGATATCACATCTCATGCTATAGGAAGGGTCTCAGGATTGGAATGGGACGGACTTGGATATCACATCTCATGCTATAGGGAGGGTCTCAGGTTTGGAAGGGGAAGGATTTGGATATCACATCGCATGTTATAGGAAGGATCTCAGGTTTGGTAAGGGAAGGAGTTGATTATCACATTTCATGTTAGAGGTAGGATCTCAGGTTTGGTATTAGAGGCATTGAGGTATCACATCTCATGCTATCAGAAGGGTCTCAGGATTGGAATGGGAAGGAGTTGGATATCACATCTCATGCTAAAGGGAGGGTCTGGTTTGGAAGGGGAAGGATTTGGATATCACATCGCATGTTATAGGAAGGATCTCAGGTTTGGTATTAGAATCATTGAGATATCACATCTCATGCTATCGGAAGTATCTCAGGTTTGGTATTAGAGGCATTGAGATATCACATCTCATGCTATCATAAGGGTCTCAGGATTGGAATGGGAAGGAGTTGGATATCACATCTCATGCTATAGGAAGGGTCTCAGGTTTGGAACTGGAAGGAGTTGGATATCACATCTCATGTTATAGGAAGAGTCTCAGGTTTGGTATAAGCATTGAGATATCACATCTCTGCAATCGGAAGTGTCTCAGGATTGGGATGGGAAGGAGTTGGATATCACATCTCATGCTATAGGAAGGGTCTCAGGTTTGGAACGGGAAGGAGTTCGATATCCCATCTCATGTTATAGGACGGGTCTCAGGTTTGGTGTTAGAAGCATTGAGATATCACATCGCATGCTGTAGGAAGGGTCTCAGGATTGGAATGGGAAGGAGTTGGATATTACATCTCATGCTATAGGAAGGGTCTCAGGTTTGGTATAAGCATTGAGATATCACATCTCTGCTATCGGAAGTGTCTCAGGATTGGAATGGGAAGGAGTTGGATATCCCATCTCATGTTATAGGACGGGTCTCAGGTTTGTTATTAGAATCATTGAGATATCATATTGCATGCTGTAGGAAGGGTCTAAGGATTGGAATGGGAAGGACTTGAATATCACATCTCATGCTATAGGTAGGCTCTCAGGTTTGGAAAGGGAAGGAGTTGGATATCACATTTCATGTTAGAGGAAGGATCTCAGGTTTGGTATTAGAGGCATTGAGATATCACATCTCATGCTATAGGAAGGGTCTCAGGATTGGAATGGGAAGGAGTTGGATATCACATTTCATGCTATAGGAAGGGTCTCAGGTTTGGTATAAGCATTGAGATGTCACATCTCATGCTATAGGAAGGGTCTCAGGATTGGAATGGGAAGGAGTTGGATATCACATCTCATGTTATAGGAAGGATCTCAGGTTTGGTATTAGAAGCATTGAGATATCACATCTCATGCTATAGGAAGGGTCTCAGGATTGGAATGTGAAGGAGTTGTATATGACATCTCATGCCATAGGAAGGGTCTCAGGTTTGGTATAAGCATTGAGATATCACATCTCTGCTATCGGAAGGGTCTCAGGATTGGAATGGGAAGGAGTTGGATATCCCATCTCATGTTATAGGAAGAGTCTCAGGTTTGGTATTAGAAGCATTGAGATATCACATCTGATGCTATAGGAAGTGTCTCAGGATTGGAATGGGAAGGAGTTTGATATCACATCTCATGCCATGTATGGGTCTCAGGTTTTGTAGAAGCATTGGGATATCACATCTCATGCTATCGGAAGGGTATCAGGATTGGATTTGGAAGGAGTTGGATATCACATCTCATGTTATAGGAAGGGTCTCAGGATTGGAATGGGAAGGACTTGGATATCACATCTCATGCTATAGGAAGGCTCTCAGGTTTGGAAGGGGAAGGAGTTGGATATCACATTTCATGTTAGAGGTAGGATCTCAGGTTTGGTATTAGAGGCATTGAGATATCACATCTCATGCTATCAGAAGGGTCTCAGGATTGGAATGGGAAGGAGTTGGATATCACATCTCATGCTAAAGGGAGGGTCTCAGGTTTGGAAGGGGAAGGATTTGGATATCACGTCTCATGTTATAGGAAGGATCTTAGGTTTGGTATTAGAAGCATTGAGATATCACATCTCATGCTATCGGAAGGATCTCAGGTTTGATATTAGAGGCATTGAGATATCACATCTCATGCTAAAGGGAGGGTCTCAGGTTTGGAAGGGGAATGATTTGGATATCACATCTCTTGTTATAGGAAGGATCACAGGTTTGGTATTAGAAGCATTGAGATATCACATCTCATGCTATCGGAAGGGTCTCAGGATTGGAATGGGAAGGAGTGGGATATCACATCTCATGCTAAAGGGAGGGTCTCAGGTTTGGAAGGGGAAGGATTTGGATATCACATCTCATGTTATAGGAAGGATCTCAGGTTTGGTATTAGAGGCATTGAGATATCACATCTCATGCTATCTATCATAAGGGTCTCAGGATTGGAATGGGAAGGAGTTGGATATCACATCTCATGCTAAGGGGAGGGTCTCAGGTTTGGAAGGGGAAGGATTTGGATATCGCATCACATGTTATAAGAAGGATCTCAGGTTTGGTATTAGAAGCATTGAGATATCACATCTCATGCTATCGGAAGGGTCTCAGGATTGGAACGGGAAGGAGTCGGATATCACATCTCATGCTAAAGGGAGGGTCTCAGGATTGGAAGGGGAAGGATTTGGATATCACGTCTCATGTTATAGGAAGGATCTCAGGTTTGGTATTAGAAGCATTGAGATATCACATCTCATGCTATCGGAAGGATCTCAGGTTTGGTATTAGAGGCATTGAGATATCACATCTCATGCTAAAGGGAGGGTCTCAGGTTTGGAAGGGGAAGGATTTGGATATCACATCTCTTGTTATAGGAAGGATCACAGGTTTGGTATTAGAAGCATTGAGATATCACATCTCATGCTATCGGAAGGGTCTCAGGATTGGAATGGGACGGAGTTGGATATCACATCTCATGCTAAAGGGAGGGTCTCAGGTTTGGAAGGGGAAGGATGTGGATATCACATTTCATGTTAGAGGTAGGATCTCAGGTTTGGTATTGGAGGCATCGAGATATCACATCTCATGCTATCAGAAGGGTCTCAGGATGGGAATGGGAAGGAGTTGGATATCACATCTCATGCTAAAGGGAGGGTCTCAGGTTTGGAAGGGGAAGGATTTGGATATCACATCTCATGTTATCGGAAGGATCTCAGGTTTGGTATTAGAAGCATTGAGATATCACATCTCATGCTATATGAAGGGTCTCAGGTTTGGTATTAGAAGCATTGAGATATCAAGTCTCATGGTATAGGAAGGGTCTCAGAATTGGAATGGGAAGGAGTTGGATATCTCAAGCTATAGGAAGGGTCTCAGGATTGGAATGGTAAGGGGTTTGATATCACAACTCATGCCATAGTATGGGTCTCAGGTTTGGTAGAAACATTGGGATATCACATCTCATGCTATCGGAAGGGTATCAGGATTTGATTTGGAAGGAGTTGGATATCCCATCTCATGCTATAGGAAGGGTCTCAGGTTGGAATGGGAAGGAGTTGGATATCACATCTCATGTTATAGGAAGGGTCCCAGGATTGGAATGGGAAGGACTTGGGTATCATATCTCATGCTATAGGAAGGCTCTCAGGTTTGGAAGGGGAAGGAGTAGGATATCACATTTCATGTTAGAGGAAGGATCTCAGGTTTGGTATTAGAGGCATTAAGATATCACATCTCATGTTATAGGAAGGGTCTCACGTTTGGTATAAGCATTGAGATATCACATCTCATGCTATAGGAAGGGTCTCAGGATTGGAATGGGAAGGAGTTGGATATCACATCTCAAGCTATAGGAAGGGTCTCACGTTTGGTATAAGCATTGAGATATCACATCTCATGCTATAGGAAGGGTCTCAGGATTGGAATGGGAAGGTGTTGGATATCACATCTCATGTTATAGGAAAGATCTCAGGTTTGGTATTAGAAGCATTGAGACATCACATCTCATGTTATAGGAAGGGTCTCAGGATTGGAATGGGAAGAAGTTGGCTATCACATCTCATGCTATAGGAAGGGTCTCAGGTTTGGTATAAGCATTGAGATATCACATCTCATGCTATAGGAAGGGTCTCAGGATTGGAATGGGAAGGAGTTGTATATGACATCTCATGCCATAGGAAGGGTCTCAGGTTTGGAATAAGCATTGAGATATCACATCTCATGCTATAGGAAGGGTCTCAGGATTGGAATGGGACGGACTTGGATATCACATCTCATGCTATAGGGAGGGTCTCAGGTTTGGAAGGGGAAGGATTTGGATATCACATCGCATGTTATAGGAAGGATCTCAGGTTTGGTAAGGGAAGGAGTTGGATATCACATTTCATGTTAGAGGTAGGATCTCAGGTTTGGTATTAGAGGCATTGAGGTATCACATCTCATGCTATCAGAAGGGTCTCAGGATTGGAATGGGAAGGAGTTGGATATCGCATCTCATGCTAAAGGGAGGGTCTCAGGTTTGGAAGGGGAAGGATTTGGATATCACATCGCATGTTATAGGAAGGATCTCAGGTTTGGTATTAGAATCATTGAGATATCACATCTCATGCTATCGGAAGTATCTCAGGTTTGGTATTAGAGGCATTGAGATATCACATCTCATGCTATCATAAGGGTCTCAGGATTGGAATGGGAAGGAGTTGGATATCACTTCTCATGCTAAAGGGAGGGTCTCAGGTTTGGAAGGGGAAGGATTTGGATATCACATCACATGTTATAAGAAGGATCTCAGGTTTGGTATTAGAAGCATTGAGATATCACATCTCATGCTATCAGAAGGGTCTCAGGATTGGAATGGGAAGGAGTTGGATATCACATCTCATGTTATAGGAAGGATCTCAGGTTTGGTATTAGAAGCATTGAGATATCACATCTCATGCTATAGGAAGGGTCTCAGGATTGGAATGGGAAGGAGTTGTATATGACATCTCATGCCATAGGAAGGGTCTCAGGTTTGGTATAAGCATTGAGATATCACATCTCTGCTATCGGAAGGGTCTCAGGATTGGAATGGGAAGGAGTTGGATATCCCATCTCATGTTATAGGAAGAGTCTCAGGTTTGGTATTAGAAGCATTGAGATATCACATCTGATGCTATAGGAAGTGTCTCAGGATTGGAATGGGAAGGAGTTTGATATCACATCTCATGCCATGTATGGGTCTCAGGTTTTGTAGAAGCATTGGGATATCACATCTCATGCTATCGGAAGGGTATCAGGATTGGATTTGGAAGGAGTTGGATATCACATCTCATGTTATAGGAAGGGTCTCAGGATTGGAATGGGAAGGACTTGGATATCACATCTCATGCTATAGGAAGGCTCTCAGGTTTGGAAGGGGAAGGAGTTGGATATCACATTTCATGTTAGAGGTAGGATCTCAGGTTTGGTATTAGAGGCATTGAGATATCACATCTCATGCTATCAGAAGGGTCTCAGGATTGGAATGGGAAGGAGTTGGATATCACATCTCATGCTAAAGGGAGGGTCTCAGGTTTGGAAGGGGAAGGATTTGGATATCACGTCTCATGTTATAGGAAGGATCTTAGGTTTGGTATTAGAAGCATTGAGATATCACATCTCATGCTATCGGAAGGATCTCAGGTTTGGTATTAGAGGCATTGAGATATCACATCTCATGCTATCAGAAGGGTCTCAGGATTGGAATGGGAAGGAGTTGGATATCACATCTCATGCTAAAGGGAGGGTCTCAGGTTTGGAAGGGGAAGGATTTGGATATCACGTCTCATGTTATAGGAAGGATCTTAGGTTTGGTATTAGAAGCATTGAGATATCACATCTCATGCTATCAGAAGGGTCTCAGGATTGGAATGGGAAGGAGTTGGATATCACATCTCATGTTATAGGAAGGATCTCAGGTTTGGTATTAGAAGCATTGAGATACCACATCTCATACTATAGGAAGGGTCTCAGGATTGGAATGGGAAGGAGTTGTATATGACATCTCATGCCATAGGAAGGGTCTCAGGTTTGGTATTAGAAGCATTGAGATATCACATCTCATGCTATCGGAAGGATCTCAGGTTTGGTATTAGAGGCATTGAGATATCACATCTCATGCTAAAGGGAGGGTCTCAGGTTTGGAAGGGGAAGGATTTGGATATCACATCTCTTGTTATAGGAAGGATCACAGGTTTGGTATTAGAAGCATTGAGATATCACATCTCATGCTATCGGAAGGGTCTCAGGATTGGAATGGGATGGAGTTGGATATCACATCTCATGCTAAAGGGAGGGTCTCAGGTTTGGAAGGGGAAGGATGTGGATATCACATTTCATGTTAGAGGTAGGATCTCAGGTTTGGTATTGGAGGCATCGAGATATCACATCTCATGCTATCAGAAGGGTCTCAGGATGGGAATGGGAAGGAGTTGGATATCACATCTCATGCTAAAGGGAGGGTCTCAGGTTTGGAAGGGGAAGGATTTGGATATCACATCTCATGTTATCGGAAGGATCTCAGGTTTGGTATTAGAAGCATTGAGATATCACATCTCATGCTATATGAAGGGTCTCAGGTTTGGTATTAGAAGCATTGAGATATCAAGTCTCATGGTATAGGAAGGGTCTCAGAATTGGAATGGGAAGGAGTTGGATATCTCAAGCTATAGGAAGGGTCTCAGGATTGGAATGGTAAGGGGTTTGATATCACAACTCATGCCATAGTATGGGTCTCAGGTTTGGTAGAAACATTGGGATATCACATCTCATGCTATCGGAAGGGTATCAGGATTTGATTTGGAAGGAGTTAGATATCCCATCTCATGCTATAGGAAGGGTCTCAGGTTGGAATGGGAAGGAGTTGGATATCACATCTCATGTTATAGGAAGGGTCCCAGGATTGGAATGGGAAGGACTTGGATATCATATCTCATGCTATAGGAAGGCTCTCAGGTTTGGAAGGGGAAGGAGTTGGATATCACATTTCATGTTAGAGGAAGGATCTCAGGTTTGGTATTAGAGGCATTAAGATATCACATCTCATGTTATAGGAAGGGTCTCACGTTTGGTATAAGCATTGAGATATCACATCTCATGCTATAGGAAGGGTCTCAGGATTGGAATGGGAAGGAGTTGGATATCACATCTCAAGCTATAGGAAGGGTCTCACGTTTGGTATAAGCATTGAGATATCACATCTCATGCTATAGGAAGGGTCTCAGGATTGGAATGGGAAGGTGTTGGATATCACATCTCATGTTATAGGAAAGATCTCAGGTTTGGTATTAGAAGCATTGCGACATCACATCTCATGTTATAGGAAGGGTCTCAGGATTGGAATGGGAAGAAGTTGGCTATCACATCTCATGCTATAGGAAGGGTCTCAGGTTTGGTATAAGCATTGAGATATCACATCTCATGCTATAGGAAGGGTCTCAGGATTGGAATGGGAAGGAGTTGTATATGACATCTCATGCCATAGGAAGGGTCTCAGGTTTGGAATAAGCATTGAGATATCACATCTCATGCTATAGGAAGGGTCTCAGGATTGGAATGGGACAGACTTGGATATCACATCTCATGCTATAGGGAGGGTCTCAGGTTTGGAAGGGGAAGGATTTGGATATCACATCGCATGTTATAGGAAGGATCTCAGGTTTGGTAAGGGAAGGAGTTGGATATCACATTTCATGTTAGAGGTAGGATCTCAGGTTTGGTATTAGAGGCATTGAGGTATCACATCTCATGCTATCAGAAGGGTCTCAGGATTGGAATGGGAAGGAGTTGGATATCGCATCTCATGCTAAAGGGAGGGTCTCAGGTTTGGAAGGGGAAGGATTTGGATATCACATCGCATGTTATAGGAAGGATCTCAGGTTTGGTATTAGAATCATTGAGATATCACATCTCATGCTATCGGAAGTATCTCAGGTTTGGTATTAGAGGCATTGAGATATCACATCTCATGCTATCATAAGGGTCTCAGGATTGGAATGGGAAGGAGTTGGATATCACTTCTCATGCTAAAGGGAGGGTCTCAGGTTTGGAAGGGGAAGGATTTGGATATCACATCACATGTTATAAGAAGGATCTCAGGTTTGGTATTAGAAGCATTGAGATATCACATCTCATGCTATCAGAAGGGTCTCAGGATTGGAATGGGAAGGAGTTGGATATCACATCTCATGTTATAGGAAGGATCTCAGGTTTGGTATTAGAAGCATTGAGATATCACATCTCATACTATAGGAAGGGTCTCAGGATTGGAATGGGAAGGAGTTGTATATGACATCTCATGCCATAGGAAGGGTCTCAGGTTTGGTATAAGCATTGAGATATCACATCTCTGCTATCGGAAGGGTCTCAGGATTGGAATGGGAAGGAGTTGGATATCCCATCTCATGTTATAGGAAGAGTCTCAGGTTTGGTATTAGAAGCATTGAGATATCACATCTGATGCTATAGGAAGTGTCTCAGGATTGGAATGGGAAGGAGTTTGATATCACATCTCATGCCATGTATGGGTCTCAGGTTTTGTAGAAGCATTGGGATATCACATCTCATGCTATCGGAAGGGTATCAGGATTGGATTTGGAAGGAGTTGGATATCACATCTCATGTTATAGGAAGGGTCTCAGTATTGGAATGGGAAGGACTTGGATATCACATCTCATGCTATAGGAAGGCTCTCAGGTTTGGAAGGGGAAGGAGTTGGATATCACATTTCATGTTAGAGGTAGGATCTCAGGTTTGGTATTAGAGGCATTGAGATATCACATCTCATGCTATCAGAAGGGTCTCAGGATTGGAATGGGAAGGAGTTGGATATCACATCTCATGCTAAAGGGAGGGTCTCAGGTTTGGAAGGGGAAGGATTTGGATATCACGTCTCATGTTATAGGAAGGATCTTAGGTTTGGTATTAGAAGCATTGAGATATCACATCTCATGCTATCGGAAGGATCTCAGGTTTGGTATTAGAGGCATTGAGATATCACATCTCATGCTAAAGGGAGGGTCTCAGGTTTGGAAGGGGAATGATTTGGATATCACATCTCTTGTTATAGGAAGGATCACAGGTTTGGTATTAGAAGCATTGAGATATCACATCTCATGCTATCGGAAGGGTCTCAGGATTGGAATGGGAAGGAGTTGGATATCACATCTCATGCTAAAGGGAGGGTCTCAGGTTTGGAAGGGGAAGGATTTGGATATCACATCTCATGTTATAGGAATGATCTCAGGTTTGGTATTAGAGGCATTGAGATATCACATCTCATGCTATCTATCATAAGGGTCTCAGGATTGGAATGGGAAGGAGTTGGATATCACATTTCATGCTAAAGGGAGGGTCTCAGGTTTGGAAGGGGAAGGATTTGGATATCACGTCTCATGTTATAGGAAGGATCTCAGGTTTGGTATTAGAAGCATTGAGATATCACATCTCATGCTATCGGAAGGATCTCAGGTTTGGTATTAGAGGCATTGAGATATCACATCTCATGCTAAAGGGAGGGTCTCAGGTTTGGAAGGGGAAGGATTTGGATATCACATCTCTTGTTATAGGAAGGATCACAGGTTTGGTATTAGAAGCATTGAGATATCACATCTCATGCTATCGGAAGGGTCTCAGGATTGGAATGGGACGGAGTTGGATATCACATCTCATGCTAAAGGGAGGGTCTCAGGTTTGGAAGGGGAAGGATGTGGATATCACATTTCATGTTAGAGGTAGGATCTCAGGTTTGGTATTGGAGGCATCGAGATATCACATCTCATGCTATCAGAAGGGTCTCAGGATGGGAATGGGAAGGAGTTGGATATCACATCTCATGCTAAAGGGAGGGTCTCAGGTTTGGAAGGGGAAGGATTTGGATATCACATCTCATGTTATCGGAAGGATCTCAGGTTTGGTATTAGAAGCATTGAGATATCACATCTCATGCTATATGAAGGGTCTCAGGTTTGGTATTAGAAGCATTGAGATATCACGTCTCATGGTATAGGAAGGGTCTCAGAATTGGAATGGGAAGGAGTTGGATATCTCAAGCTATAGGAAGGGTCTCAGGATTGGAATGGGAAGGACTTGGATATCACATCTCATGCTAAAGGGAGGGTCTCAGGTTTGGAAGGGGAAGGATTTGGATATCACATCTCATGTTATAGGAAGGATCTCAGGTTTGGTATTAGAAGCATTGAGATATCACATCTCATACTATCGGAAGTATCTCAGGTTTGGTATTAGAACCATTGGGATATCACATCTCATGCTATCGGAAGGGTATCAGGATTTGATCTGGAAGGAGTTGGATATCCCATCTCATGCTATAGGAAGGGTCTCAGGTTGGAATGGGAAGGAGTTGGATATCACATCTCATGTTATAGGAAGGGTCCCAGGATTGGAATGGGAAGGACTTGGATATCATATCTCATGCTATAGAAAGGCTCTCAGGTTTGGAAGGGGAAGGAGTTGGATATCACATTTCATGTTAGAGGAAGGATCTCAGGTTTGGTATTAGAGGCATTAAGATATCACATCTCATGTTATAGGAAGGGTCTCACGTTTGGTATAAGCATTTAGATATCACATCTCATGCTATAGGAAGGGTCTCAGGATTGGAATGGGACGGAGTTGGATATCACATCTCATGCTAAAGGGAGGGTCTCAGGTTTGGAAGGGGAAGGATGTGGATATCACATTTCATGTTAGAGGTAGGATCTCAGGTTTGGTATTGGAGGCATCGAGATATCACATCTCATGCTATCAGAAGGGTCTCAGGATGGGAATGGGAAGGAGTTGGATATCACATCTCATGCTAAAGGGAGGGACTCAGGTTTGGAAGGGGAAGGATTTGGATATCACATCTCATGTTATCGGAAGGATCTCAGGTTTGGTATTAGAAGCATTGAGATATCACATCTCATGCTATATGAAGGGTCTCAGGTTTGGTATTAGAAGCATTGAGATATCACGTCTCATGGTATAGGAAGGGTCTCAGAATTGGAATGGGAAGGAGTTGGATATCTCAAGCTATAGGAAGGGTCTCAGGATTGGAATGGGAAGGACTTGGATATCACATCTCATGCTAAAGGGAGGGTCTCAGGTTTGGAAGGGGAAGGATTTGGATATCACATCTCATGTTATAGGAAGGATCTCAGGTTTGGTATTAGAAGCATTGAGATATCACATCTCATGCTATCGGAAGTATCTCAGGTTTGGTATTAGAACCATTGGGATATCACATCTCATGCTATCGGAAGGGTATCAGGATTTGATCTGGAAGGAGTTGGATATCCCATCTCATGCTATAGGAAGGGTCTCAGGTTGGAATGGGAAGGAGTTGGATATCACATCTCATGTTATAGGAAGGGTCCCAGGATTGGAATGAGAAGGACTTGGATATCATATCTCATGCTATAGAAAGGCTCTCAGGTTTGGAAGGGGAAGGAGTTGGATATCACATTTCATGTTAGAGGAAGGATCTCAGGTTTGGTATTAGAGGCATTAAGATATCACATCTCATGTTATAGGAAGGGTCTCACGTTTGGTATAAGCATTGAGATATCACATCTCATGCTATAGGAAGGGTCTCAGGATTGGAATGGGACAGAGTTGGATATCACATCTCATGCTAAAGGGAGGGTCTCAGGTTTGGAAGGGGAAGGATGTGGATATCACATTTCATGTTAGAGGTAGGATCTCAGGTTTGGTATTGGAGGCATCGAGATATCACATCTCATGCTATCAGAAGGGTCTCAGGATGGGAATGGGAAGGAGTTGGATATCACATCTCATGCTAAAGGGAGGGTCTCAGGTTTGGAAGGGGAAGGATTTGGATATCACATCTCATGTTATCGGAAGGATCTCAGGTTTGGTATTAGAAGCATTGAGATATCACATCTCATGCTATATGAAGGGTCTCAGGTTTGGTATTAGAAGCATTGAGATATCACGTCTCATGGTATAGGAAGGGTCTCAGAATTGGAATGGGAAGGAGTTGGATATCTCAAGCTATAGGAAGGGTCTCAGGATTGGAATGGGAAGGACTTGGATATCACATCTCATGCTAAAGGGAGGGTCTCAGGTTTGGAAGGGGAAGGATTTGGATATCACATCTCATGTTATAGGAAGGATCTCAGGTTTGGTATTAGAAGCATTGAGATATCACATCTCATGCTATCGGAAGTATCTCAGGTTTGGTATTAGAGGCATTGAGATATCACATCTCATGCTATCTATCATAAGGGTCTCAGGATTGGAATGGGAAGGAGCTGGATATCACATCTCATGCTAAAGGGAGGGTCTCAGGTTTGGAAGGGGAAGGATTTGGATATCACATCACATGTTATAAGAAGGATCTCAGGTTTGGTATTAGAAGCATTGAGATATCACATCTCATGCTATCGGAAGTGTCTCAGGATTGGAATGGGAAGGAGTCGGATATCACATCTCATGCTATAGGAAGGCTCTCAGGTTTGGAAGGGGAAAGAGTTGGATATCACATTTCATGTTAGAGGTAGGATCTCAGGTTTGGTATTAGAGGCATTGAGATATCACATCTCATGCTATCAGAAGGGTCTCAGGATTGGAATGGGAAGTAGTTGGATATCACATCTCATGCTAAAGGGAGGGTCTCAGGTTTGGAAGGGGAAGGATTTGGATATCACGTCTCATGTTATAGGAAGGATCTCAGGTTTGGTATTAGAAGCATTGAGATATCACATCTCATGCTATCGGAAGGATCTCAGGTTTGGTATTACAGGCATTGAGATATCACATCTCATGCTAAAGGGAGGGTCTCAGGTTTGGAAGGGGAAGGATTTGGATATCACATCTCTTGTTATAGGAAGGATCACAGGTTTGGTATTAGAAGCATTGAGATATCACATCTCATGCTATCGGAAGGGTCTCAGGATTGGAATGGGACGGAGTTGGATATCACATCTCATGCTAAAGGGAGGGTCTCAGGTTTGGAAGGGGAAGGATGTGGATATCACATTTCATGTTAGAGGTAGGATCTCAGGTTTGGTATTGGAGGCATTGAGATATCACATCTCATGCTATCAGAAAGGTCTCAGGATGGGAATTGGAAGGAGTTGGATATCACATCTCATGCTAAAGGGAGGGTCTCAGGTTTGGAAGGGGAAGGATTTGGATATCACATCTCATGTTATCGGAAGGATCTCAGGTTTGGTATTAGAAGCATTGAGATATCACATCTCATGCTATAGGAAGGGTCTCAGGTTTGGTATTAGAAGCATTGAGATATCAAGTCTCATGGTATAGGAAGGGTCTCAGAATTGGAATGGGAAGGAGTTGGATATCTCAAGCTATAGGAAGGGTCTCAGGATTGGAATGGGAAGGGGTTTGATATCACAACTCATGCCATAGTATGGGTCTCAGGTTTGGTAGAACCATTGGGATATCACATCTCATGCTATCGGAAGGGTATCAGGATTTGATCTGGAAGGAGTTGGATATCCCATCTCATGCTATAGGAAGGGTCTCAGGTTGGAATGGGAAGGAGTTGGATATCACATCTCATGTTATAGGAAGGGTCCCAGGATTGGAATGGGAAGGACTTGGATATCATATCTCATGCTATAGGAAGGCTCTCAGGTTTGGAAGGGGAAGGAGTTGGATATCACATTTCATGTTAGAGGAAGGATCTCAGGTTTGGTATTAGAGGCATTAAGATATCACATCTCATGTTATAGGAAGGGTCTCACGTTTGGTATAAGCATTGAGATATCACATCTCATGCTATAGGAAGGGTCTCAGGATTGGAATGGGAAGGAGTTGGATATCACATCTCGAGCTATAGGAAGGGTCTCACGTTTGGTATAAGCATTGAGATATCACATCTCATGCTATAGGAAGGGTCTCAGGATTGGAATGGGAAGGTGTTGGATATCACATCTCATGTTATAGGAAAGATCTCAGGTTTGGTATTAGAAGCATTGCGACATCACATCTCATGTTATAGGAAGGGTCTCAGGATTGGAATGGGAAGAAGTTGGCTATCACATCTCATGCTATAGGAAGGGTCTCAGGCTTGGTATAAGCATTGAGATATCACATCTCATGCTATAGGAAGGGTCTCAGGATTGGAATGGGAAGGAGTTGTATATGACATCTCATGCCATAGGAAGGGTCTCAGGTTTGGAATAAGCATTGAGATATCACATCTCATGCTATAGGAAGGGTCTCAGGATTGGAATGGGACGGACTTGGATATCACATCTCATGCTATAGGGAGGGTCTCAGGTTTGGAAGGGGAAGGATTTGGATATCACATCGCATGTTATAGGAAGGATCTCAGGTTTGGTAAGGGAAGGAGTTGGATATCACATTTCATGTTAGAGGTAGGATCTCAGGTTTGGTATTAGAGGCATTGAGGTATCACATCTCATGCTATCAGAAGGGTCTCAGGATTGGAATGGGAAGGAGTTGGATATCACATCTCATGCTAAAGGGAGGGTCTGGTTTGGAAGGAGAAGGATTTGGATATCACATCGCATGTTATAGGAAGGATCTCAGGTTTGGTATTAGAATCATTGAGATGTCACATCTCATGCTATCGGAAGTATCTCAGGTTTGGTATTAGAGGCATTGAGATATCACATCTCATGCTATCATAAGGGTCTCAGGATTGGAATGGGAAGGAGTTGGATATCACTTCTCATGCTAAAGGGAGGGTCTCAGGTTTGGAAGGGGAAGGATTTGGATATCACATCACATGTTATAAGATGGATCTCAGGTTTGGTATTAGAAGCATTGAGATATCACATCTCATGCTATCAGAAGGGTCTCAGGATTGGAATGGGAGGGAGTTGGATATCACATCTCATGCTATAGGAAGGGTCTCAGGTTTGGAACGGGAAGGAGTTGGATATCACATCTCATGTTATAGGAAGAGTCTCAGGTTTGGTATAAGCATTGAGATATCACATCTCTGCAATCGGAAGTGTCTCAGGATTGGAATGGGAAGGAGTTGGATATCCCATCTCATGTTATAGGACGGGTCTCAGGTTTGGTATTAGAAGCATTGAGATATCACATCGCATGCTGTAGGAAGGGTCTCAGGATTGGAATGGGAAGGAGTTGGATATTACATCTCATGCTATAGGAAGGGTCTCAGGTTTGGTATAAGCATTGAGATATCACATCTCTGCTATCGGAAGTGTCTCAGGATTGGAATGGGAAGGAGTTGGATATCCCATCTCATGTTATAGGACGGGTCTCAGGTTTGTTATTAGAATCATTGAGATATCATATTGCATGCTGTAGGAAGGGTCTAAGGATTGGAATGGGAAGGACTTGAATATCACATCTCATGCTATAGGTAGGCTCTCAGGTTTGGAAAGGGAAGCAGTTGGATATCACATTTCATGTTAGAGGAAGGATCTCAGGTTTGGTATTAGAGGCATTGAGATATCACATCTCATGCTATAGGAAGGGTCTCAGGATTGGAATGGGAAGGAGTTGGATATCACATTTCATGCTATAGGAAGGGTCTCAGGTTTGGTATAAGCATTGAGATGTCACATCTCATGCTATAGGAAGGGTCTCAGGATTGGAATGGGAAGGAGTTGGATATCACATCTCATGTTATAGGAAGGATCTCAGGTTTGGTATTAGAAGCATTGAGATATCACATCTCATGCTATAGGAAGGGTCTCAGGATTGGAATGGGAAGGAGTTGTATATGACATCTCATGCCATAGGAAGGGTCTCAGGTTTGGTATAAGCATTGAGATATCACATCTCTGCTATCGGAAGGGTCTCAGGATTGGAATGGGAAGGAGTTGGATATCCCATCTCATGTTATAGGAAGAGTCTCAGGTTTGGTATTAGAAGCATTGAGATATCACATCTGATGCTATAGGAAGTGTCTCAGGATTGGAATGGGAAGGAGTTTGATATCACATCTCATGCCATGTATGGATCTCAGGTTTTGTAGAAGCATTGGATATCACATCTCATGCTATCGGAAGGGTATCAGGATTGGATTTGGAAGGAGTTGGATATCACATCTCATGTTATAGGAAGGGTCTCAGGATTGGAATGGGAAGGACTTGGATATCACATCTCATGCTATAGGAAGGCTCTCAGGTTTGGAAGGGGAAGGAGTTGGATATCACATTTCATGTTAGAGGTAGGATCTCAGGTTTGGTATTAGAGGCATTGAGATATCACATCTCATGCTATCAGAAGGGTCTCAGGATTGGAATGGGAAGGAGTTGGATATCACATCTCATGCTAAAGGGAGGGTCTCAGGTTTGGAAGGGGAAGGATTTGGATATCACGTCTCATGTTATAGGAAGGATCTTAGGTTTGGTATTAGAAGCATTGAGATATCACATCTCATGCTATCGGAAGGATCTCAGGTTTGGTATTAGAGGCATTGAGATATCACATCTCATGCTAAAGGGAGGGTCTCAGGTTTGGAAGGGGAAGGATTTGGATATCACGTCTCATGTTATAGGAAGGATCTTAGGTTTGGTATTAGAAGCATTGAGATATCACATCTCATGCTATCGGAAGGATCTCAGGTTTGGTATTAGAGGCATTGAGATATCACATCTCATGCTAAAGGGAGGGTCTCAGGTTTGGAAGGGGAATGATTTGGATATCACATCTCTTGTTATAGGAAGGATCACAGGTTTGGTATTAGAAGCATTGAGATATCACATCTCAT
Organism: Ambystoma mexicanum; assembly: GCF_040938575.1. NCBI lineage: Eukaryota > Metazoa > Chordata > Amphibia > Caudata > Ambystomatidae > Ambystoma > Ambystoma mexicanum. The sequence goes on along the minus strand of NC_090932.1, from coordinate 573,623,814 downwards.
GCTATCGGAAGGGTCTCAGGATTGGAATGGGAAGGAGTTGGATATCACATCTCATGCTAAAGGGAGGGTCTCAGGTTTGGAAGGGGAAGGATTTGGATATCACATCTCATGTTATAGGAAGGATCTCAGGTTTGGTATTAGAGGCATTGAGATATCACATCTCATGCTATCTATCATAAGGGTCTCAGGATTGGAATGGGAAGGAGTTGGATATCACATCTCATGCTAAAGGGAGGGTCTCAGGTTTAGAAGTGGAAGGATTTGGATATCGCATCACATGTTATAAGAAGGATCTCAGGTTTGGTATTAGAAGCATTGAGATATCACATCTCATGCTATCGGAAGGGTCTCAGGATTGGAACGGGAAGGAGTCGGATATCACATCTCATGCTATAGGAAGGCTCTCAGGTTTGGAAGGGGAAAGAGTTGGATATCACATTTCATGTTAGAGGTAGGATCTCAGGTTTGGTATTAGAGGCATTGAGATATCACATCTCATGCTATCAGAAGGGTCTCAGGATTGGAATGGGAAGGAGTTGGATATCACATCTCATGCTAAAGGGAGGGTCTCAGGTTTGGAAGGGGAAGGATTTGGATATCACGTCTCATGTTATAGGAAGAATCTCAGGTTTGGTATTAGAAGCATTGAGATATCACATCTCATGCTATCGGAAGGATCTCAGGTTTGGTATTAGAGGCATTGAGATATCACATCTCATGCTAAAGGGAGGGTCTCAGGTTTGGAAGGGGAAGGATTTGGATATCACATCTCTTGTTATAGGAAGGATCACAGGTTTGGTATTAGAAGCATTGAGATATCACATCTCATGCTATCGGAAGGGTCTCAGGATTGGAATGGGACGGAGTTGGATATCACATCTCATGCTAAAGGGAGGGTCTCAGGTTTGGAAGGGGAAGGATGTGGATATCACATTTCATGTTAGAGGTAGGATCTCAGGTTTGGTATTGGAGGCATCGAGATATCACATCTCATGCTATCAGAAGGGTCTCAGGATGGGAATGGGAAGGAGTTGGATATCACATCTCATGCTAAAGGGAGGGTCTCAGGTTTGGAAGGGGAAGGATTTGGATATCACATCTCATGTTATCGGAAGGATCTCAGGTTTGGTATTAGAAGCATTGAGATATCACATCTCATGCTATATGAAGGGTCTCAGGTTTGGTATTAGAAGCATTGAGATATCAAGTCTCATGGTATAGGAAGGGTCTCAGAATTGGAATGGGAAGGAGTTGGATATCTCAAGCTATAGGAAGGGTCTCAGGATTGGAATGGGAAGGACTTGGATATCACATCTCATGCTAAAGGGAGGGTCTCAGGTTTGGAAGGGGAAGGATTTGGATATCACATCTCATGTTATAGGAAGGATCTCAGGTTTGGTATTAGAAGCATTGAGATATCACATCTCATGCTATCGGAAGTATCTCAGGTTTGGTATTAGAGGCATTGAGATATCACATCTCATGCTATCTATCATAAGGGTCTCAGGATTGGAATGGGAAGGAGCTGGATATCACATCTCATGCTAAAGGGAGGGTCTCAGGTTTGGAAGGGGAAGGATTTGGATATCACATCACATGTTATAAGAAGGATCTCAGGTTTGGTATTAGAAGCATTGAGATATCACATCTCATGCTATCGGAAGGGTCTCAGGATTGGAATGGGAAGGAGTCGGATATCACATCTCATGCTATAGGAAGGCTCTCAGGTTTGGAAGGGGAAAGAGTTGGATATCACATTTCATGTTAGAGGTAGGATCTCAGGTTTGGTATTAGAGGCATTGAGATATCACATCTCATGCTATCAGAAGGGTCTCAGGATTGGAATGGGAAGTAGTTGGATATCACATCTCATGCTAAAGGGAGGGTCTCAGGTTTGGAAGGGGAAGGATTTGGATATCACGTCTCATGTTATAGGAAGGATCTCAGGTTTGGTATTAGAAGCATTGAGATATCACATCTCATGCTATCGGAAGGATCTCAGGTTTGGTATTAGAGGCATTGAGATATCACATCTCATGCTAAAGGGAGGGTCTCAGGTTTGGAAGGGGAAGGATTTGGATATCACATCTCTTGTTATAGGAAGGATCACAGGTTTGGTATTAGAAGCATTGAGATATCACATCTCATGCTATCGGAAGGGTCTCAGGATTGGAATGGGACGGAGTTGGATATCACATCTCATGCTAAAGGGAGGGTCTCAGGTTTGGAAGGGGAAGGATGTGGATATCACATTTCATGTTAGAGGTAGGATCTCAGGTTTGGTATTGGAGGCATTGAGATATCACATCTCATGCTATCAGAAGGGTCTCAGGATGGGAATGGGAAGGAGTTGGATATCACATCTCATGCTAAAGGGAGGGTCTCAGGTTTGGAAGGGGAAGGATTTGGATATCACATCTCATGTTATCGGAAGGATCTCAGGTTTGGTATTAGAAGCATTGAGATATCACATCTCATGCTATAGGAAGGGTCTCAGGTTTGGTATTAGAAGCATTGAGATATCAAGTCTCATGGTATAGGAAGGGTCTCAGAATTGGAATGGGAAGGAGTTGGATATCTCAAGCTATAGGAAGGGTCTCAGGATTGGAATGGGAAGGGGTTTGATATCACAACTCATGCCATAGTATGGGTCTCAGGTTTGGTAGAACCATTGGGATATCACATCTCATGCTTTCGGAAGGGTATCAGGATTTGATCTGGAAGGAGTTGGATATCCCATCTCATGCTATAGGAAGGGTCTCAGGTTGGAATGGGAAGGAGTTGGATATCACATCTCATGTTATAGGAAGGGTCCTAGGATTGGAATGGGAAGGACTTGGATATCATATCTCATGCTATAGGAAGGCTCTCAGGTTTGGAAGGGGAAGGAGTTGGATATCACATTTCATGTTAGAGGAAGGATCTCAGGTTTGGTATTAGAGGCATTAAGATATCACATCTCATGTTATAGGAAGGGTCTCACGTTTGGTATAAGCATTGAGATATCACATCTCATGCTATAGGAAGGGTCTCAGGATTGGAATGGGAAGGAGTTGGATATCACATCTCGAGCTATAGGAAGGGTCTCACGTTTGGTATAAGCATTGAGATATCACATCTCATGCTATAGGAAGGGTCTCAGGATTGGAATGGGAAGGTGTTGGATATCACATCTCATGTTATAGGAAAGATCTCAGGTTTGGTATTAGAAGCATTGCGACATCACATCTCATGTTATAGGAAGGGTCTCAGGATTGGAATGGGAAGAAGTTGGCTATCACATCTCATGCTATAGGAAGGGTCTCAGGTTTGGTATAAGCATTGAGATATCACATCTCATGCTATAGGAAGGGTCTCAGGATTGGAATGGGAAGGAGTTGTATATGACATCTCATGCCATAGGAAGGGTCTCAGGTTTGGAATAAGCATTGAGATATCACATCTCATGCTATAGGAAGGGTCTCAGGATTGGAATGGGACGGACTTGGATATCACATCTCATGCTATAGGGAGGGTCTCAGGTTTGGAAGGGGAAGGATTTGGATATCACATCGCATGTTATAGGAAGGATCTCAGGTTTGGTAAGGGAAGGAGTTGGATATCACATTTCATGTTAGAGGTAGGATCTCAGGTTTGGTATTAGAGGCATTGAGGTATCACATCTCATGCTATCAGAAGGGTCTCAGGATTGGAATGGGAAGGAGTTGGATATCACATCTCATGCTAAAGGGAGGGTCTGGTTTGGAAGGGGAAGGATTTGGATATCACATCGCATGTTATAGGAAGGATCTCAGGTTTGGTATTAGAAACATTGAGATATCACATCTCATGCTATCGGAAGTATCTCAGGTTTGGTATTAGAGGCATTGAGATATCACATCTCATGCTATCATAAGGGTCTCAGGATTGGAATGGGAAGGAGTTGGATATCACTTCTCATGCTAAAGGGAGGGTCTCAGGTTTGGAAGGGGAAGGATTTGGATATCACATCACATGTTATAAGAAGGATCTCAGGTTTGGTATTAGAAGCATTGAGATATCACATCTCACGCTATCAGAAGGGTCTCAGGATTGGAATGGGAGGGAGTTGGATATCACATCTCATGCTATAGGAAGGGTCTCAGGTTTGGAACGGGAAGGAGTTGGATATCACATCTCATGTTATAGGAAGAGTCTCAGGTTTGGTATAAGCATTGAGATATCACATCTCTGCAATCGGAAGTGTCTCAGGATTGGGATGGGAAGGAGTTGGATATCACATCTCATGCTATAGGAAGGGTCTCAGGTTTGGAACGGGAAGGAGTTCGATATCCCATCTCATTTTATAGGACGGGTCTCAGGTTTGGTATTAGAAGCATTGAGATATCACATCGCATGCTGTAGGAAGGGTCTCAGGATTGGAATGGGAAGGAGTTGGATATTACATCTCATGTTATAGGACGGGTCTCAGGTTTGTTATTAGAATCATTGAGATATCATATTGCATGCTGTAGGAAGGGTCTAAGGATTGGAATGGGAAGGACTTGAATATCACATCTCATGCTATAGGTAGGCTCTCAGGTTTGGAAAGGGAAGGAGTTGGATATCACATTTCATGTTAGAGGAAGGATCTCAGGTTTGGTATTAGAGGCATTGAGATATCACATCTCATGCTATAGGAAGGGTCTCAGGATTGGAATGGGAAGGAGTTGGATATCACATTTCATGCTATAGGAAGGGTCTCAGGTTTGGTATAAGCATTGAGATGTCACATCTCATGCTATAGGAAGGGTCTCAGGATTGGAATGGGAAGGAGTTGGATATCACATCTCATGTTATAGGAAGGATCTCAGGTTTGGTATTAGAAGCATTGAGATATCACATCTCATGCTATAGGAAGGGTCTCAGGATTGGAATGGGAAGGAGTTGGATATCACATCTCATGCTAAAGGGAGGGTCTCAGGTTTGGAAGGGGAAGGATTTGGATATCACGTCTCATGTTATAGGAAGGATCTTAGGTTTGGTATTAGAAGCATTGAGATATCACATCTCATGCTATCGGAAGGATCTCAGGTTTGGTATTAGAGGCATTGAGATATCACATCTCATGCTAAAGGGAGGGTCTCAGGTTTGGAAGGGGAAGGATTTGGATATCACGTCTCATGTTATAGGAAGGATCTTAGGTTTGGTATTAGAAGCATTGAGATATCACATCTCATGCTATCGGAAGGATCTCAGGTTTGGTATTAGAGGCATTGAGATATCACATCTCATGCTAAAGGGAGGGTCTCAGGTTTGGAAGGGGAATGATTTGGATATCACATCTCTTGTTATAGGAAGGATCACAGGTTTGGTATTAGAAGCATTGAGATATCACATCTCATGCTATCGGAAGGGTCTCAGGATTGGAATGGGAAGGAGTTGGATATCACATCTCATGCTAAAGGGAGGGTCTCAGGTTTGGAAGGGGAAGGATTTGGATATCACATCTCATGTTATAGGAAGGATCTCAGGTTTGGTATTAGAGGCATTGAGATATCACATCTCATGCTATCTATCATAAGGGTCTCAGGATTGGAATGGGAAGGAGTTGGATATCACATCTCATGCTAAAGGGAGGGTCTCAGGTTTGGAAGTGGAAGGATTTGGATATCGCATCACATGTTATAAGAAGGATCTCAGGTTTGGTATTAGAAGCATTGAGATATCACATCTCATGCTATCGGAAGGGTCTCAGGATTGGAACGGGAAGGAGTCGGATATCACATCTCATGCTATAGGAAGGCTCTCAGGTTTGGAAGGGGAAAGAGTTGGATATCACATTTCATGTTAGAGGTAGGATCTCAGGTTTGGTATTAGAGGCATTGAGATATCACATCTCATGCTATCAGAAGGGTCTCAGGATTGGAATGGGAAGGAGTTGGATATCACATCTCATGCTAAAGGGAGGGTCTCAGGTTTGGAAGGGGAAGGATTTGGATATCACGTCTCATGTTATAGGAAGAATCTCAGGTTTGGTATTAGAAGCATTGAGATATCACATCTCATGCTATCGGAAGGATCTCAGGTTTGGTATTAGAGGCATTGAGATATCACATCTCATGCTAAAGGGAGGGTCTCAGGTTTGGAAGGGGAAGGATTTGGATATCACGTCTCATGTTATAGGAAGGATCTTAGGTTTGGTATTAGAAGCATTGAGATATCACATCTCATGCTATCGGAAGGATCTCAGGTTTGGTATTAGAGGCATTGAGATATCACATCTCATGCTAAAGGGAGGGTCTCAGGTTTGGAAGGGGAATGATTTGGATATCACATCTCTTGTTATAGGAAGGATCACAGGTTTGGTATTAGAAGCATTGAGATATCACATCTCATGCTATCGGAAGGGTCTCAGGATTGGAATGGGAAGGAGTTGGATATCACATCTCATGCTAAAGGGAGGGTCTCAGGTTTGGAAGGGGAAGGATTTGGATATCACATCTCATGTTATAGGAAGGATCTCAGGTTTGGTATTAGAGGCATTGAGATATCACATCTCATGCTATCTATCATAAGGGTCTCAGGATTGGAATGGGAAGGAGTTGGATATCACATCTCATGCTAAAGGGAGGGTCTCAGGTTTGGAAGTGGAAGGATTTGGATATCGCATCACATGTTATAAGAAGGATCTCAGGTTTGGTATTAGAAGCATTGAGATATCACATCTCATGCTATCGGAAGGGTCTCAGGATTGGAACGGGAAGGAGTCGGATATCACATCTCATGCTATAGGAAGGCTCTCAGGTTTGGAAGGGGAAAGAGTTGGATATCACATTTCATGTTAGAGGTAGGATCTCAGGTTTGGTATTAGAGGCATTGAGATATCACATCTCATGCTATCAGAAGGGTCTCAGGATTGGAATGGGAAGGAGTTGGATATCACATCTCATGCTAAAGGGAGGGTCTCAGGTTTGGAAGGGGAAGGATTTGGATATCACGTCTCATGTTATAGGAAGAATCTCAGGTTTGGTATTAGAAGCATTGAGATATCACATCTCATGCTATCGGAAGGATCTCAGGTTTGGTATTAGAGGCATTGAGATATCACATCTCATGCTAAAGGGAGGGTCTCAGGTTTGGAAGGGGAAGGATTTGGATATCACATCTCTTGTTATAGGAAGGATCACAGGTTTGGTATTAGAAGCATTGAGATATCACATCTCATGCTATCGGAAGGGTCTCAGGATTGGAATGGGACGGAGTTGGATATCACATCTCATGCTAAAGGGAGGGTCTCAGGTTTGGAAGGGGAAGGATGTGGATATCACATTTCATGTTAGAGGTAGGATCTCAGGTTTGGTATTGGAGGCATCGAGATATCACATCTCATGCTATCAGAAGGGTCTCAGGATGGGAATGGGAAGGAGTTGGATATCACATCTCATGCTAAAGGGAGGGTCTCAGGTTTGGAAGGGGAAGGATTTGGATATCACATCTCATGTTATCGGAAGGATCTCAGGTTTGGTATTAGAAGCATTGAGATATCACATCTCATGCTATATGAAGGGTCTCAGGTTTGGTATTAGAAGCATTGAGATATCAAGTCTCATGGTATAGGAAGGGTCTCAGAATTGGAATGGGAAGGAGTTGGATATCTCAAGCTATAGGAAGGGTCTCAGGATTGGAATGGGAAGGACTTGGATATCACATCTCATGCTAAAGGGAGGGTCTCAGGTTTGGAAGGGGAAGGATTTGGATATCACATCTCATGTTATAGGAAGGATCTCAGGTTTGGTATTAGAAGCATTGAGATATCACATCTCATGCTATCGGAAGTATCTCAGGTTTGGTATTAGAGGCATTGAGATATCACATCTCATGCTATCTATCATAAGGGTCTCAGGATTGGAATGGGAAGGAGCTGGATATCACATCTCATGCTAAAGGGAGGGTCTCAGGTTTGGAAGGGGAAGGATTTGGATATCACATCACATGTTATAAGAAGGATCTCAGGTTTGGTATTAGAAGCATTGAGATATCACATCTCATGCTATCGGAAGGGTCTCAGGATTGGAATGGGAAGGAGTCGGATATCACATCTCATGCTATAGGAAGGCTCTCAGGTTTGGAAGGGGAAAGAGTTGGATATCACATTTCATGTTAGAGGTAGGATCTCAGGTTTGGTATTAGAGGCATTGAGATATCACATCTCATGCTATCAGAAGGGTCTCAGGATTGGAATGGGAAGTAGTTGGATATCACATCTCATGCTAAAGGGAGGGTCTCAGGTTTGGAAGGGGAAGGATTTGGATATCACGTCTCATGTTATAGGAAGGATCTCAGGTTTGGTATTAGAAGCATTGAGATATCACATCTCATGCTATCGGAAGGATCTCAGGTTTGGTATTAGAGGCATTGAGATATCACATCTCATGCTAAAGGGAGGGTCTCAGGTTTGGAAGGGGAAGGATTTGGATATCACATCTCTTGTTATAGGAAGGATCACAGGTTTGGTATTAGAAGCATTGAGATATCACATCTCATGCTATCGGAAGGGTCTCAGGATTGGAATGGGACGGAGTTGGATATCACATCTCATGCTAAAGGGAGGGTCTCAGGTTTGGAAGGGGAAGGATGTGGATATCACATTTCATGTTAGAGGTAGGATCTCAGGTTTGGTATTGGAGGCATTGAGATATCACATCTCATGCTATCAGAAGGGTCTCAGGATGGGAATGGGAAGGAGTTGGATATCACATCTCATGCTAAAGGGAGGGTCTCAGGTTTGGAAGGGGAAGGATTTGGATATCACATCTCATGTTATCGGAAGGATCTCAGGTTTGGTATTAGAAGCATTGAGATATCACATCTCATGCTATAGGAAGGGTCTCAGGTTTGGTATTAGAAGCATTGAGATATCAAGTCTCATGGTATAGGAAGGGTCTCAGAATTGGAATGGGAAGGAGTTGGATATCTCAAGCTATAGGAAGGGTCTCAGGATTGGAATGGGAAGGGGTTTGATATCACAACTCATGCCATAGTATGGGTCTCAGGTTTGGTAGAACCATTGGGATATCACATCTCATGCTTTCGGAAGGGTATCAGGATTTGATCTGGAAGGAGTTGGATATCCCATCTCATGCTATAGGAAGGGTCTCAGGTTGGAATGGGAAGGAGTTGGATATCACATCTCATGTTATAGGAAGGGTCCTAGGATTGGAATGGGAAGGACTTGGATATCATATCTCATGCTATAGGAAGGCTCTCAGGTTTGGAAGGGGAAGGAGTTGGATATCACATTTCATGTTAGAGGAAGGATCTCAGGTTTGGTATTAGAGGCATTAAGATATCACATCTCATGTTATAGGAAGGGTCTCACGTTTGGTATAAGCATTGAGATATCACATCTCATGCTATAGGAAGGGTCTCAGGATTGGAATGGGAAGGAGTTGGATATCACATCTCGAGCTATAGGAAGGGTCTCACGTTTGGTATAAGCATTGAGATATCACATCTCATGCTATAGGAAGGGTCTCAGGATTGGAATGGGAAGGTGTTGGATATCACATCTCATGTTATAGGAAAGATCTCAGGTTTGGTATTAGAAGCATTGCGACATCACATCTCATGTTATAGGAAGGGTCTCAGGATTGGAATGGGAAGAAGTTGGCTATCACATCTCATGCTATAGGAAGGGTCTCAGGTTTGGTATAAGTATTGAGATATCACATCTCATGCTATAGGAAGGGTCTCAGGATTGGAATGGGAAGGAGTTGTATATGACATCTCATCCCATAGGAAGGGTCTCAGGTTTGGAATAAGCATTGAGATATCACATCTCATGCTATAGGAAGGGTCTCAGGATTGGAATGGGACGGACTTGGATATCACATCTCATGCTATAGGGAGGGTCTCAGGTTTGGAAGGGGAAGGATTTGGATATCACATCGCATGTTATAGGAAGGATCTCAGGTTTGGTAAGGGAAGGAGTTGGATATCACATTTCATGTTAGAGGTAGGATCTCAGGTTTGGTATTAGAGGCATTGAGGTATCACATCTCATGCTATCAGAAGGGTCTCAGGATTGGAATGGGAAGGAGTTGGATATCACATCTCATGCTAAAGGGAGGGTCTGGTTTGGAAGGGGAAGGATTTGGATATCACATCGCATGTTATAGGAAGGATCTCAGGTTTGGTATTAGAAACATTGAGATATCACATCTCATGCTATCGGAAGTATCTCAGGTTTGGTATTAGAGGCATTGAGATATCACATCTCATGCTATCATAAGGGTCTCAGGATTGGAATGGGAAGGAGTTGGATATCACTTCTCATGCTAAAGGGAGGGTCTCAGGTTTGGAAGGGGAAGGATTTGGATATCACATCACATGTTATAAGAAGGATCTCAGGTTTGGTATTAGAAGCATTGAGATATCACATCTCACGCTATCAGAAGGGTCTCAGGATTGGAATGGGAGGGAGTTGGATATCACATCTCATGCTATAGGAAGGGTCTCAGGTTTGGAACGGGAAGGAGTTGGATATCACATCTCATGTTATAGGAAGAGTCTCAGGTTTGGTATAAGCTTTGAGATATCACATCTCTGCAATCGGAAGTGTCTCAGGATTGGGATGGGAAGGAGTTGGATATCACATCTCATGCTATAGGAAGGGTCTCAGGTTTGGAACGGGAAGGAGTTTGATATCCCATCTCATTTTATAGGACGGGTCTCAGGTTTGGTATTAGAAGCATTGAGATATCACATCGCATGCTGTAGGAAGGGTCTCAGGATTGGAATGGGAAGGAGTTGGATATTACATCTCATGTTATAGGACGGGTCTCAGGTTTGTTATTAGAATCATTGAGATATCATATTGCATGCTGTAGGAAGGGTCTAAGGATTGGAATGGGAAGGACTTGAATATCACATCTCATGCTATAGGTAGGCTCTCAGGTTTGGAAAGGGAAGGAGTTGGATATCACATTTCATGTTAGAGGAAGGATCTCAGGTTTGGTATTAGAGGCATTGAGATATCACATCTCATGCTATAGGAAGGGTCTCAGGATTGGAATGGGAAGGAGTTGGATATCACATTTCATGCTATAGGAAGGGTCTCAGGTTTGGTATAAGCATTGAGATGTCACATCTCATGCTATAGGAAGGGTCTCAGGATTGGAATGGGAAGGAGTTGGATATCACATCTCATGTTATAGGAAGGATCTCAGGTTTGGTATTAGAAGCATTGAGATATCACATCTCATGCTATAGGAAGGGTCTCAGGATTGGAATGGGAAGGAGTTGTATATGACATCTCATGCCATAGGAAGGGTCTCAGGTTTGGTATAAGCATTGAGATATCACATCTCTGCTATCGGAAGGGTCTCAGGATTGGAATGGGAAGGAGTTGGATATCCCATCTCATGTTATAGGAAGAGTCTCAGGTTTGGTATTAGAAGCATTGAGATATCACATCTGATGCTATAGGAAGTGTCTCAGGATTGGAATGGGAAGGAGTTTGATATCACATCTCATGCCATGTATGGGTCTCAGGTTTTGTAGAAGCATTGGGATATCACATCTCATGCTATCGGAAGGGTATCAGGATTGGATTTGGAAGGAGTTGGATATCACATCTCATGTTATAGGAAGGGTCTCAGGATTGGAATGGGAAGGACTTGGATATCACATCTCATGCTATAGGAAGGCTCTCAGGTTTGGAAGGGGAAGGAGTTGGATATCACATTTCATGTTAGAGGTAGGATCTCAGGTTTGGTATTAGAGGCATTGAGATATCACATCTCATGCTATCAGAAGGGTCTCAGGATTGGAATGGGAAGGAGTTGGATATCACATCTCATGCTAAAGGGAGGGTCTCAGGTTTGGAAGGGGAAGGATTTGGATATCACGTCTCATGTTATAGGAAGGATCTTAGGTTTGGTATTAGAAGCATTGAGATATCACATCTCATGCTATCGGAAGGATCTCAGGTTTGGTATTAGAGGCATTGAGATATCACATCTCATGCTAAAGGGAGGGTCTCAGGTTTGGAAGGGGAATGATTTGGATATCACATCTCTTGTTATAGGAAGGATCACAGGTTTGGTATTAGAAGCATTGAGATATCACATCTCATGCTATCGGAAGGGTCTCAGGATTGGAATGGGAAGGAGTTGGATATCACATCTCATGCTAAAGGGAGGGTCTCAGGTTTGGAAGGGGAAGGATTTGGATATCACATCTCATGTTATAGGAAGGATCTCAGGTTTGGTATTAGAGGCATTGAGATATCACATCTCATGCTATCTATCATAAGGGTCTCAGGATTGGAATGGGAAGGAGTTGGATATCACATCTCATGCTAAAGGGAGGGTCTCAGGTTTGGAAGGGGAAGGATTTGGATATCGCATCACATGTTATAAGAAGGATCTCAGGTTTGGTATTAGAAGCATTGAGATATCACATCTCATGCTATCGGAAGGGTCTCAGGATTGGAACGGGAAGGAGTCGGATATCACATCTCATGCTATAGGAAGGCTCTCAGGTTTGGAAGGGGAAAGAGTTGGATATCACATTTCATGTTAGAGGTAGGATCTCAGGTTTGGTATTAGAGGCATTGAGATATCACATCTCATGCTATCAGAAGGGTCTCAGGATTGGAATGGGAAGGAGTTGGATATCACATCTCATGCTAAAGGGAGGGTCTCAGGTTTGGAAGGGGAAGGATTTGGATATCACGTCTCATGTTATAGGAAGGATCTCAGGTTTGGTATTAGAAGCATTGAGATATCACATCTCATGCTATCGGAAGGATCTCAGGTTTGGTATTAGAGGCATTGAGATATCACATCTCATGCTAAACGGAGGGTCTCAGGTTTGGAAGGGGAAGGATTTGGATATCACATCTCTTGTTATAGGAAGGATCACAGGTTTGGTATTAGAAGCATTGAGATATCACATCTCATGCTATCGGAAGGGTCTCAGGATTGGAATGGGACGGAGTTGGATATCACATCTCATGCTAAAGGGAGGGTCTCAGGTTTGGAAGGGGAAGGATGTGGATATCACATTTCATGTTAGAGGTAGGATCTCAGGTTTGGTATTGGAGGCATCGAGATATCACATCTCATGCTATCAGAAGGGTCTCAGGATGGGAATGGGAAGGAGTTGGATATCACATCTCATGCTAAAGGGAGGGTCTCAGGTTTGGAAGGGGAAGGATTTGGATATCACATCTCATGTTATCGGAAGGATCTCAGGTTTGGTATTAGAAGCATTGAGATATCACATCTCATGCTATATGAAGGGTCTCAGGTTTGGTATTAGAAGCATTGAGATATCAAGTCTCATGGTATAGGAAGGGTCTCAGAATTGGAATGGGAAGGAGTTGGATATCTCAAGCTATAGGAAGGGTCTCAGGATTGGAATGGGAAGGACTTGGATATCACATCTCATGCTAAAGGGAGGGTCTCAGGTTTGGAAGGGGAAGGATTTGGATATCACATCTCATGTTATAGGAAGGATCTCAGGTTTGGTATTAGAAGCATTGAGATATCACATCTCATGCTATCGGAAGTATCTCAGGTTTGGTATTAGAGGCATTGAGATATCACATCTCATGCTATCTATCATAAGGGTCTCAGGATTGGAATGGGAAGGAGCTGGATATCACATCTCATGCTAAAGGGAGGGTCTCAGGTTTGGAAGGGGAAGGATTTGGATATCACATCACATGTTATAAGAAGGATCTCAGGTTTGTTATTAGAAGCATTGAGATATCACATCTCATGCTATCGGAAGGGTCTCAGGATTGGAATGGGAAGGAGTCGGATATCACATCTCATGCTATAGGAAGGCTCTCAGGTTTGGAAGGGGAAAGAGTTGGATATCACATTTCATGTTAGAGGTAGGATCTCAGGTTTGGTATTAGAGGCATTGAGATATCACATCTCATGCTATCAGAAGGGTCTCAGGATTGGAATGGGAAGTAGTTGGATATCACATCTCATGCTAAAGGGAGGGTCTCAGGTTTGGAAGGGGAAGGATTTGGATATCACGTCTCATGTTATAGGAAGGATCTCAGGTTTGGTATTAGAAGCATTGAGATATCACATCTCATGCTATCGGAAGGATCTCAGGTTTGGTATTAGAGGCATTGAGATATCACATCTCATGCTAAAGGGAGGGTCTCAGGTTTGGAAGGGGAAGGATTTGGATATCACATCTCTTGTTATAGGAAGGATCACAGGTTTGGTATTAGAAGCATTGAGATATCACATCTCATGCTATCGGAAGGGTCTCAGGATTGGAATGGGACGGAGTTGGATATCACATCTCATGCTAAAGGGAGGGTCTCAGGTTTGGAAGGGGAAGGATGTGGATATCACATTTCATGTTAGAGGTAGGATCTCAGGTTTGGTATTGGAGGCATTGAGATATCACATCTCATGCTATCAGAAGGGTCTCAGGATGGGAATGGGAAGGAGTTGGATATCACATCTCATGCTAAAGGGAGGGTCTCAGGTTTGGAAGGGGAAGGATTTGGATATCACATCTCATGTTATCGGAAGGATCTCAGGTTTGGTATTAGAAGCATTGAGATATCACATCTCATGCTATAGGAAGGGTCTCAGGTTTGGTATTAGAAGCATTGAGATATCAAGTCTCATGGTATAGGAAGGGTCTCAGAATTGGAATGGGAAGGAGTTGGATATCTCAAGCTATAGGAAGGGTCTCAGGATTGGAATGGGAAGGGGTTTGATATCACAACTCATGCCATAGTATGGGTCTCAGGTTTGGTAGAACCATTGGGATATCACATCTCATGCTATCGGAAGGGTATCAGGATTTGATCTGGAAGGAGTTGGATATCCCATCTCATGCTATAGGAAGGGTCTCAGGTTGGAATGGGAAGGAGTTGGATATCACATCTCATGTTATAGGAAGGGTCCCAGGATTGGAATGGGAAGGACTTGGATATCATATCTCATGCTATAGGAACGCTCTCAGGTTTGGAAGGGGAAGGAGTTGGATATCACATTTCATGTTAGAGGAAGGATCTCAGGTTTGGTATTAGAGGCATTAAGATATCACATCTCATGTTATAGGAAGGGTCTCACGTTTGGTATAAGCATTGAGATATCACATCTCATGCTATAGGAAGGGTCTCAGGATTGGAATGGGAAGGAGTTGGATATCACATCTCGAGCTATAGGAAGGGTCTCACGTTTGGTATAAGCATTGAGATATCACATCTCATGCTATAGGAAGGGTCTCAGGATTGGAATGGGAAGGTGTTGGATATCACATCTCATGTTATAGGAAAGATCTCAGGTTTGGTATTAGAAGCATTGCGACATCACATCTCATGTTATAGGAAGGGTCTCAGGATTGGAATGGGAAGAAGTTGGCTATCACATCTCATGCTATAGGAAGGGTCTCAGGTTTGGTATAAGCATTGAGATATCACATCTCATGCTATAGGAAGGGTCTCAGGATTGGAATGGGAAGGAGTTGTATATGACATCTCATGCCATAGGAAGGGTCTCAGGTTTGGAATAAGCATTGAGATATCACATCTCATGCTATAGGAAGGGTCTCAGGATTTGAATGGGACGGACTTGGATATCACATCTCATGCTATAGGGAGGGTCTCAGGTTTGGAAGGGGAAGGATTTGGATATCACATCGCATGTTATAGGAAGGATCTCAGGTTTGGTAAGGGAAGGAGTTGGATATCACATTTCATGTTAGAGGTAGGATCTCAGGTTTGGTATTAGAGGCATTGAGGTATCACATCTCATGCTATCAGAAGGGTCTCAGGATTGGAATGGGAAGGAGTTGGATATCACATCTCATGCTAAAGGGAGGGTCTGGTTTGGAAGGGGAAGGATTTGGATATCACATTGCATGTTATAGGAAGGATCTCAGGTTTGGTATTAGAAACATTGAGATATCACATCTCATGCTATCGGAAGTATCTCAGGTTTGGTATTAGAGGCATTGAGATATCACATCTCATGCTATCATAAGGGTCTCAGGATTGGAATGGGAAGGAGTTGGATATCACTTCTCATGCTAAAGGGAGGGTCTCAGGTTTGGAAGGGGAAGGATTTGGATATCACATCACATGTTATAAGAAGGATCTCAGGTTTGGTATTAGAAGCATTGAGATATCACATCTCATGCTATCAGAAGGCTCTCAGGATTGGAATGGGAGGGAGTTGGATATCACATCTCATGCTATAGGAAGGGTCTCAGGTTTGGAACGGGAAGGAGTTGGATATCACATCTCATGTTATAGGAAGAGTCTCAGGTTTGGTATAAGCATTGAGATATCACATCTCTGCAATCGGAAGTGTCTCAGGATTGGGATGGGAAGGAGTTGGATATCACATCTCATGCCATAGGAAGGGTCTCAGGTTTGGAACGGGAAGGAGTTCGATATCCCATCTCATGTTATAGGACGGGTCTCAGGTTTGGTATTAGAAGCATTGAGATATCACATCGCATGCTGTAGGAAGGGTCTCAGGATTGGAATGGGAAGGAGTTGTATATTACATCTCATGTTATAGGACGGGTCTCAGGTTTGTTATTAGAATCATTGAGATATCATATTGCATGCTGTAGGAAGGGTCTAAGGATTGGAATGGGAAGGACTTGAATATCACATCTCATGCTATAGGTAGGCTCTCAGGTTTGGAAAGGGAAGGAGTTGGATATCACATTTCATGTTAGAGGAAGGATCTCAGGTTTGGTATTAGAGGCATTGAGATATCACATCTCATGCTATAGGAAGGGTCTCAGGATTGGAATGGGAAGGAGTTGGATATCACATTTCATGCTATAGGAAGGGTCTCAGGTTTGGTATAAGCATTGAGATGTCACATCTCATGCTATAGGAAGGGTCTCAGGATTGGAATGGGAAGGAGTTGGATATCACATCTCATGTTATAGGAAGGATCTCAGGTTTGGTATTAGAAGCATTGAGATATCACATCTCATGCTATAGGAAGGGTCTCAGGATTGGAATGTGAAGGAGTTGTATATGACATCTCATGCCATAGGAAGGGTCTCAGGTTTGGTATAAGCATTGAGATATCACATCTCTGCTATCGGAAGGGTCTCAGGATTGGAATGGGAAGGAGTTGGATATCCCATCTCATGTTATAGGACGAGTCTCAGGTTTGGTATTAGAAGCATTGAGATATCACATCTGATGCTATAGGAAGTGTCTCAGGATTGGAATGGGAAGGAGTTTGATATCACATCTCATGCCATGTATGGGTCTCAGGTTTTGTAGAAGCATTGGGATATCACATCTCATGCTATCGGAAGGGTATCAGGATTGGATTTGGAAGGAGTTGGATATCACATCTCATGTTATAGGAAGGGTCTCAGGATTGGAATGGGAAGGACTTGGATATCACATCTCATGCTATAGGAAGGCTCTCAGGTTTGGAAGGGGAAGGAGTTGGATATCACATTTCATGTTAGAGGTAGGATCTCAGGTTTGGTATTAGAGGCATTGAGATATCACATCTCATGCTATCAGAAGGGTCTCAGGATTGGAATGGGAAGGAGTTGGATATCACATCTCATGCTAAAGGGAGGGTCTTAGGTTTGGAAGGGGAAGGATTTGGATATCACGTCTCATGTTATAGGAAGGATCTTAGGTTTGGTATTAAAAGCATTGAGATATCACATCTCATGCTATCGGAAGGATCTCAGGTTTGGTATTAGAGGCATTGAGATATCACATCTCATGCTAAAGGGAGGGTCTCAGGTTTGGAAGGGGAATGATTTGGATATCACATCTCTTGTTATAGGAAGGATCACAGGTTTGGTATTAGAAGCATTGAGATATCACATCTCATGCTATCGGAAGGGTCTCAGGATTGGAATGGGAAGGAGTTGGATATCACATCTCATGCTAAAGGGAGGGTCTCAGGTTTGGAAGGGGAAGGATTTGGATATCACATCTCATGTTATAGGAAGGATCTCAGGTTTGGTATTAGAGGCATTGAGATATCACATCTCATGCTATCTATCATAAGGGTCTCAGGATTGGAATGGGAAGGAGTTGGATATCACATCTCATGCTAAAGGGAGGGTCTCAGGTTTGGAAGGGGAAGGATTTGGATATCGCATCACATGTTATAAGAAGGATCTCAGGTTTGGTATTAGAAGCATTGAGATATCACATCTCATGCTATCGGAAGGGTCTCAGGATTGGAACGGGAAGGAGTCGGATATCACATCTCATGCTATAGGAAGGCTCTCAGGTTTGGAAGGGGAAAGAGTTGGATATCACATTTCATGTTAGAGGTAGGATCTCAGGTTTGGTATTAGAGGCATTGAGATATCACATCTCATGCTATCAGAAGGGTCTCAGGATTGGAATGGGAAGGAGTTGGATATCACATCTCATGCTAAAGGGAGGGTCTCAGGTTTGGAAGGGGAAGGATTTGGATATCACGTCTCATGTTATAGGAAGAACCTCAGGTTTGGTATTAGAAGCATTGAGATATCACATCTCATGCTATCGGAAGGATCTCAGGTTTGGTATTAGAGGCATTGAGATATCACATCTCATGCTAAAGGGAGGGTCTCAGGTTTGGAAGGGGAAGGATTTGGATATCACATCTCTTGTTATAGGAAGGATCACAGGTTTGGTATTAGAAGCATTGAGATATCACATCTCATGCTATCGGAAGGGTCTCAGGATTGGAATGGGACGGAGTTGGATATCACATCTCATGCTAAAGGGAGGGTCTCAGGTTTGGAAGGGGAAGGATGTGGATATCACATTTCATGTTAGAGGTAGGATCTCAGGTTTGGTATTGGAGGCATCGAGATATCACATCTCATGCTATCAGAAGGGTCTCAGGATGGGAATGGGAAGGAGTTGGATATCACATCTCATGCTAAAGGGAGGGTCTCAGGTTTGGAAGGCGAAGGATTTGGATATCACATCTCATGTTATCGGAAGGATCTCAGGTTTGGTATTAGAAGCATTGAGATATCACATCTCATGCTATATGAAGGGTCTCAGGTTTGGTATTAGAAGCATTGAGATATCAAGTCTCATGGTATAGGAAGGGTCTCAGAATTGGAATGGGAAGGAGTTGGATATCTCAAGCTATAGGAAGGGTCTCAGGATTGGAATGGGAAGGGGTTTGATATCACAACTCATGCCATAGTATGGGTCTCAGGTTTGGTAGAAACATTGGGATCTCACATCTCATGCTATCGGAAGGGTATCAGGATTTGATTTGGAAGGAGTTGGATATCCCATCTCATGCTATAGGAAGGGTCTCAGGTTGGAATGGGAAGGAGTTGGATATCACATCTCATGTTATAGGAAGGGTCCCAGGATTGGAATGGGAAGGACTTGGATATCATATCTCATGCTATAGGAAGGCTCTCAGGTTTGGAAGGGGAAGGAGTTGGATATCACATTTCATGTTAGAGGAAGGATCTCAGGTTTGGTATTAGAGGCATTAAGATATCACATCTCATGTTATAGGAAGGGTCTCACGTTTGGTATAAGCATTGAGATATCACATCTCATGCTATAGGAAGGGTCTCAGGATTGGAATGGGAAGGAGTTGGATATCACATCTCAAGCTATAGGAAGGGTCTCACGTTTGGTATAAGCATTGAGATATCACATCTCATGCTATAGGAAGGGTCTTAGGATTGGAATGGGAAGGTGTTGGATATCACATCTCATGTTATAGGAAAGATCTCAGGTTTGGTATTAGAAGCATTGCGACATCACATCTCATGTTATAGGAAGGGTCTCAGGATTGGAATGGGAAGAAGTTGGATATCACATCTCATGCTATAGGAAGGGTCTCAGGTTTGGTATAAGCATTGAGATATCACATCTCATGCTATAGGAAGGGTCTCAGGATTGGAATGGGAAGGAGTTGTATATGACATCTCATGCCATAGGAAGGGTCTCAGGTTTGGAATAAGCATTGAGATATCACATCTCATGCTATAGGAAGGGTCTCAGGATTGGAATGGGACGGACTTGGATATCACATCTCATGCAATAGGGAGGGTCTCAGGTTTGGAAGGGGAAGGATTTGGATATCACATCGCATGTTATAGGAAGGATCTCAGGTTTGGTAAGGGAAGGAGTTGGATATCACATTTCATGTTAGAGGTAGGATCTCAGGTTTGGTATTAGAGGCATTGAGGTATCACATCTCATGCTATCAGAAGGGTCTCAGGATTGGAATGGGAAGGAGTTGGATATCGCATCTCATGCTAAAGGGAGGGTCTCAGGTTTGGAAGGGGAAGGATTTGGATATCACATCGCATGTTATAGGAAGGATCTCAGGTTTGGTATTAGAATCATTGAGATATCACATCTCATGCTATCGGAAGTATCTCAGGTTTGGTATTAGAGGCATTGAGATATCACATCTCATGCTATCATAAGGGTCTCAGGATTGGAATGGGAAGGAGTTGGATATCACTTCTCATGCTAAAGGGAGGGTCTCAGGTTTGGAAGGGGAAGGATTTGGATATCACATCACATGTTATAAGAAGGATCTCAGGTTTGGTATTAGAAGCATTGAGATATCACATCTCATGCTATCAGAAGGGTCTCAGGATTGGAATGGGAAGGAGTTGGATATCACATCTCATGCTATAGGAAGGGTCTCAGGTTTGTACCGGGAAGGAGTTGGATATCACATCTCATGTTATAGGAAGAGTCTCAGGTTTGGTATAAGCATTGAGATATCACATCTCTGCAATCGGAAGTGTCTCAGGATTGGGATGGGAAGGAGTTGGATATCACATCTCATGCTATAGGAAGGGTCTCAGGTTTGGAACGGGAAGGAGTTGGATATCCCATCTCATGTTATAGGACGGGTCTCAGGTTTGGTATTAGAAGCATTGAGATATCACATCGCATGCTGTAGGAAGGGTCTCAGGATTGGAATGGGAAGGAGTTGGATATTACATCTCATGCTATAGGAAGGGTCTCAGGTTTGGTATAAGCATTGAGATATCACATCTCTGCTATCGGAAGTGTCTCAGGATTGGAATGGGAAGGAGTTGGATATCCCATCTCATGTTATAGGACGGGTCTCAGGTTTGTTATTAGAATCATTGAGATATCATATTGCATGCTGTAGGAAGGGTCTAAGGATTGGAATGGGAAGGACTTGAATATCACATCTCATGCTATAGGTAGGCTCTCAGGTTTGGAAAGGGAAGGAGTTGGATATCACATTTCATGTTAGAGGAAGGATCTCAGGTTTGGTATTAGAGACATAGAGATATCACATCTCATGCTATAGGAAGGGTCTCAGGATTGGAATGGGAAGGAGTTGGATATCACATCTCATGCTATAGGAAGGGTCTCAGGTGTGGTATAAGCATTGAGATGTCACATCTCATGCTATAGGAAGGGTCTCAGGATTGGAATGGGAAGGAGTTGGATATCACATCTCATGTTATAGGAAGGATCTCAGGTTTGGTATTAGAAGCATTGAGATATCACATCTCATGCTATAGGAAGGGTCTCAGGATTGGAATGGGAAGGAGTTGTATATGACATCTCATGCCATAGGAAGGGTCTCAGGTTTGGTATAAGCATTGAGATATCACATCTCTGCTATCGGAAGGGTCTCAGGATTGGAATGGGAAGGAGTTGGATATCCCATCTCATGTTATAGGAAGAGTCTCAGGTTTGGTATTAGAAGCATTGAGATATCACATCTGATGCTATAGGAAGTGTCTCAGGATTGGAATGGGAAGGAGTTTGATATCACATCTCATGCCATGTATGGGTCTCAGGTTTTGTAGAAGCATTGGGATATCACATCTCATGCTATCGGAAGGGTATCAGGATTGGATTTGGAAGGAGTTGGATATCACATCTCATGTTATAGGAAGGGTCTCAGGATTGGAATGGGAAGGACTTGGATATCACATCTCATGCTATAGGAAGGCTCTCAGGTTTGGAAGGGGAAGGAGTTGGATATCACATTTCATGTTAGAGGTAGGATCTCAGGTTTGGTATTAGAGGCATTGAGATATCACATCTCATGCTATCAGAAGGGTCTCAGGATTGGAATGGGAAGGAGTTGGATATCACATCTCATGCTAAAGGGAGGGTCTCAGGTTTGGAAGGGGAAGGATTTGGATATCACATCTCATGTTATAGGAAGGATCTCAGGTTTTGTATTAGAAGCATTGAGATATCACATCTCATGCTATCGGAAGGATCTCAGGTTTGGTATTAGAGGCATTGAGATATCACATCTCATGCTATCAGAAGGGTCTCAGGATTGGAATGGGAAGGAGTCGGATATCACATCTCATGCTAAAGGGAGGGTCTCAGGTTTGGAAGTGGAAGGATTTGGATATCACATCTCATGTTATAGGAAGGATCTCAGGTTTGGTATTAGAAGCATTGAGATATCACATCTCATGCTATAGGAAGGGTCTCAGGATTGGAATGGGAAGGAGTTGGATATCACATCTCAAGCTATAGAAAGGGTCTCAGGATTGGAATGGGAAGGAGTTGGATATCACATCTCAATCTATAGTAAGGGTCTCAGGATTGGAATGGGAAGGAGTTGGATATCACATCTCATGCTAAAGGGAGGGTCTTAGGTTTGGAAGGGGAAGGATTTGGATATCACGTCTCATGTTATAGGAAGGATCTTAGGTTTGGTATTAGAAGCATTGAGATATCACATCTCATGCTATCGGAAGGATCTCAGGTTTGGTATTAGAGGCATTGAGATATCACATCTCATGCTAAAGGGAGGGTCTCAGGTTTGGAAGGGGAATGATTTGGATATCACATCTCTTGTTATAGGAAGGATCACAGGTTTGGTATTAGAAGCATTGAGATATCACATCTCATGCTATCGGAAGGGTCTCAGGATTGGAATGGGAAGGAGTTGGATATCACATCTCATGCTAAAGGGAGGGTCTCAGGTTTGGAAGGGGAAGGATTTGGATATCACATCTCATGTTATAGGAAGGATCTCAGGTTTGGTATTAGAGGCATTGAGATATCACATCTCATGCTATCTATCATAAGGGTCTCAGGATTGGAATGGGAAGGAGTTGGATATCACATCTCATGCTAAAGGGAGGGTCTCAGGTTTGGAAGGGGAAGGATTTGGATATCGCATCACATGTTATAAGAAGGATCTCAGGTTTGGTATTAGAAGCATTGAGATATCACATCTCATGCTATCGGAAGGGTCTCAGGATTGGAACGGGAAGGAGTCGGATATCACATCTCATGCTATAGGAAGGCTCTCAGGTTTGGAAGGGGAAAGAGTTGGATATCACATTTCATGTTAGAGGTAGGATCTCAGGTTTGGTATTAGAGGCATTGAGATATCACATCTCATGCTATCAGAAGGGTCTCAGGATTGGAATGGGAAGGAGTTGGATATCACATCTCATGCTAAAGGGAGGGTCTCAGGTTTGGAAGGGGAAGGATTTGGATATCACGTCTCATGTTATAGGAAGAACCTCAGGTTTGGTATTAGAAGCATTGAGATATCACATCTCATGCTATCGGAAGGATCTCAGGTTTGGTATTAGAGGCATTGAGATATCACATCTCATGCTAAAGGGAGGGTCTCAGGTTTGGAAGGGGAAGGATTTGGATATCACATCTCTTGTTATAGGAAGGATCACAGGTTTGGTATTAGAAGCATTGAGATATCACATCTCATGCTATCGGAAGGGTCTCAGGATTGGAATGGGACGGAGTTGGATATCACATCTCATGCTAAAGGGAGGGTCTCAGGTTTGGAAGGGGAAGGATGTGGATATCACATTTCATGTTAGAGGTAGGATCTCAGGTTTGGTATTGGAGGCATCGAGATATCACATCTCATGCTATCAGAAGGGTCTCAGGATGGGAATGGGAAGGAGTTGGATATCACATCTCATGCTAAAGGGAGGGTCTCAGGTTTGGAAGGCGAAGGATTTGGATATCACATCTCATGTTATCGGAAGGATCTCAGGTTTGGTATTAGAAGCATTGAGATATCACATCTCATGCTATATGAAGGGTCTCAGGTTTGGTATTAGAAGCATTGAGATATCAAGTCTCATGGTATAGGAAGGGTCTCAGAATTGGAATGGGAAGGAGTTGGATATCTCAAGCTATAGGAAGGGTCTCAGGATTGGAATGGGAAGGGGTTTGATATCACAACTCATGCCATAGTATGGGTCTCAGGTTTGGTAGAAACATTGGGATCTCACATCTCATGCTATCGGAAGGGTATCAGGATTTGATTTGGAAGGAGTTGGATATCCCATCTCATGCTATAGGAAGGGTCTCAGGTTGGAATGGGAAGGAGTTGGATATCACATCTCATGTTATAGGAAGGGTCCCAGGATTGGAATGGGAAGGACTTGGATATCATATCTCATGCTATAGGAAGGCTCTCAGGTTTGGAAGGGGAAGGAGTTGGATATCACATTTCATGTTAGAGGAAGGATCTCAGGTTTGGTATTAGAGGCATTAAGATATCACATCTCATGTTATAGGAAGGGTCTCACGTTTGGTATAAGCATTGAGATATCACATCTCATGCTATAGGAAGGGTCTCAGGATTGGAATGGGAAGGAGTTGGATATCACATCTCAAGCTATAGGAAGGGTCTCACGTTTGGTATAAGCATTGAGATATCACATCTCATGCTATAGGAAGGGTCTTAGGATTGGAATGGGAAGGTGTTGGATATCACATCTCATGTTATAGGAAAGATCTCAGGTTTGGTATTAGAAGCATTGCGACATCACATCTCATGTTATAGGAAGGGTCTCAGGATTGGAATGGGAAGAAGTTGGATATCACATCTCATGCTATAGGAAGGGT
Source organism: Ambystoma mexicanum (assembly GCF_040938575.1). Lineage (NCBI taxonomy): Eukaryota > Metazoa > Chordata > Amphibia > Caudata > Ambystomatidae > Ambystoma > Ambystoma mexicanum. Next base: position 573,598,970 of record NC_090932.1, on the reverse strand, counting down.
CTCAGGTTTGGTATAAGCATTGAGATATCACATCTCATGCTATAGGAAGGGTCTCAGGATTGGAATGGGAAGGAGTTGTATATGACATCTCATGCCATAGGAAGGGTCTCAGGTTTGGAATAAGCATTGAGATATCACATCTCATGCTATAGGAAGGGTCTCAGGATTGGAATGGGACGGACTTGGATATCACATCTCATGCAATAGGGAGGGTCTCAGGTTTGGAAGGGGAAGGATTTGGATATCACATCGCATGTTATAGGAAGGATCTCAGGTTTGGTAAGGGAAGGAGTTGGATATCACATTTCATGTTAGAGGTAGGATCTCAGGTTTGGTATTAGAGGCATTGAGGTATCACATCTCATGCTATCAGAAGGGTCTCAGGATTGGAATGGGAAGGAGTTGGATATCGCATCTCATGCTAAAGGGAGGGTCTCAGGTTTGGAAGGGGAAGGATTTGGATATCACATCGCATGTTATAGGAAGGATCTCAGGTTTGGTATTAGAATCATTGAGATATCACATCTCATGCTATCGGAAGTATCTCAGGTTTGGTATTAGAGGCATTGAGATATCACATCTCATGCTATCATAAGGGTCTCAGGATTGGAATGGGAAGGAGTTGGATATCACTTCTCATGCTAAAGGGAGGGTCTCAGGTTTGGAAGGGGAAGGATTTGGATATCACATCACATGTTATAAGAAGGATCTCAGGTTTGGTATTAGAAGCATTGAGATATCACATCTCATGCTATCAGAAGGGTCTCAGGATTGGAATGGGAAGGAGTTGGATATCACATCTCATGCTATAGGAAGGGTCTCAGGTTTGTACCGGGAAGGAGTTGGATATCACATCTCATGTTATAGGAAGAGTCTCAGGTTTGGTATAAGCATTGAGATATCACATCTCTGCAATCGGAAGTGTCTCAGGATTGGGATGGGAAGGAGTTGGATATCACATCTCATGCTATAGGAAGGGTCTCAGGTTTGGAACGGGAAGGAGTTGGATATCCCATCTCATGTTATAGGACGGGTCTCAGGTTTGGTATTAGAAGCATTGAGATATCACATCGCATGCTGTAGGAAGGGTCTCAGGATTGGAATGGGAAGGAGTTGGATATTACATCTCATGCTATAGGAAGGGTCTCAGGTTTGGTATAAGCATTGAGATATCACATCTCTGCTATCGGAAGTGTCTCAGGATTGGAATGGGAAGGAGTTGGATATCCCATCTCATGTTATAGGACGGGTCTCAGGTTTGTTATTAGAATCATTGAGATATCATATTGCATGCTGTAGGAAGGGTCTAAGGATTGGAATGGGAAGGACTTGAATATCACATCTCATGCTATAGGTAGGCTCTCAGGTTTGGAAAGGGAAGGAGTTGGATATCACATTTCATGTTAGAGGAAGGATCTCAGGTTTGGTATTAGAGACATAGAGATATCACATCTCATGCTATAGGAAGGGTCTCAGGATTGGAATGGGAAGGAGTTGGATATCACATCTCATGCTATAGGAAGGGTCTCAGGTGTGGTATAAGCATTGAGATGTCACATCTCATGCTATAGGAAGGGTCTCAGGATTGGAATGGGAAGGAGTTGGATATCACATCTCATGTTATAGGAAGGATCTCAGGTTTGGTATTAGAAGCATTGAGATATCACATCTCATGCTATAGGAAGGGTCTCAGGATTGGAATGGGAAGGAGTTGTATATGACATCTCATGCCATAGGAAGGGTCTCAGGTTTGGTATAAGCATTGAGATATCACATCTCTGCTATCGGAAGGGTCTCAGGATTGGAATGGGAAGGAGTTGGATATCCCATCTCATGTTATAGGAAGAGTCTCAGGTTTGGTATTAGAAGCATTGAGATATCACATCTGATGCTATAGGAAGTGTCTCAGGATTGGAATGGGAAGGAGTTTGATATCACATCTCATGCCATGTATGGGTCTCAGGTTTTGTAGAAGCATTGGGATATCACATCTCATGCTATCGGAAGGGTATCAGGATTGGATTTGGAAGGAGTTGGATATCACATCTCATGTTATAGGAAGGGTCTCAGGATTGGAATGGGAAGGACTTGGATATCACATCTCATGCTATAGGAAGGCTCTCAGGTTTGGAAGGGGAAGGAGTTGGATATCACATTTCATGTTAGAGGTAGGATCTCAGGTTTGGTATTAGAGGCATTGAGATATCACATCTCATGCTATCAGAAGGGTCTCAGGATTGGAATGGGAAGGAGTTGGATATCACATCTCATGCTAAAGGGAGGGTCTCAGGTTTGGAAGGGGAAGGATTTGGATATCACATCTCATGTTATAGGAAGGATCTCAGGTTTTGTATTAGAAGCATTGAGATATCACATCTCATGCTATCGGAAGGATCTCAGGTTTGGTATTAGAGGCATTGAGATATCACATCTCATGCTATCAGAAGGGTCTCAGGATTGGAATGGGAAGGAGTCGGATATCACATCTCATGCTAAAGGGAGGGTCTCAGGTTTGGAAGTGGAAGGATTTGGATATCACATCTCATGTTATAGGAAGGATCTCAGGTTTGGTATTAGAAGCATTGAGATATCACATCTCATGCTATAGGAAGGGTCTCAGGATTGGAATGGGAAGGAGTTGGATATCACATCTCAAGCTATAGAAAGGGTCTCAGGATTGGAATGGGAAGGAGTTGGATATCACATCTCAATCTATAGTAAGGGTCTCAGGATTGGAATGGGAAGGAGTTGGATATCACATCTCATGCTATAGGAAGGGTCTCAGGTTTGGTATTAGCATTGAGATATCCCATCTCATGCTATAGGAAGGGTCTCAGGTTTGGAATCGGAAGGAGTTGTATATGACATCTCATGCCATAGGTAGGGTCTCAGGTTTGGTATAAGCATTGAGATATCACATCTCTGCTATCGGAAGGGTCTCAGGATTGGAATGGGAAGGAGTTGGATATCCCATCTCGTTATAGGAAGGGTCTCAGGTTTGGTATTAGAAGCATTGAGATATCACATCTCATGGTATAGGACGGGTCTCAGAATTGGAATGGGAAGGAGTTAGATATCACATCTCAAGCTATAGGAAGGGTCTCAGGATTGGAATGGGAAGGACTTGGATATCACATCTCATGATATAGGAAGGGTCTCAGGTTTGGTATTAGAAGCATTGAGATATCACATCTCATGCTATAGGAAGGGTCTCAGGATTGGAATGGGAAGGACTTGGATAACACATCTCATGTTATAGGAAGGGTCTCAGGTTTGGTATTAGAAGCATTGAGATATCACATCTCATGCTATAGGAAGGGTCTCAGAATTGGAATGGGAAGGAGTTGGATATCACATCTCAAGCTATAGGAAGGGTCTCAGGATTGGAATGGGAAGGAGTTTGATATCACATCTCATGCGATGTATGGGTCTCAGGTTTTGTAGAAGCATTGGGATATCACATCTCATGCTATCGGAAGGGTATCAGGATTGGATTTGGAAGGAGTTGGATATCCCATCTCATGATATAGGAAGGGTCTCAGGTTCGAATGGGAAGGAGTTGGATATCAAATCTCATGTTACAGGAAGGGTCTCAGGATTGGAATGGGAAGGACTTGGATATCACATCTCATGCTATAGGAAGGCTCTCAGGTTTGGAAGGGGAAGGAGTTGGATATCACATTACATGTTAGAGGTAGGATCTCAGGTTTGGTATTAGAGGCATTGAGATATCACATCTCATGCTAACAGAAGGATCTCAGGATCGGAATGGGAAGGAGTTGGATATCACATCTCATGCTAAAGGGAGGGTCTCAGGTTTGGAAGGGGAAGGATTTGGATATCACATCTCATGTTATAGGAAGGATCTCAGGTTTGGTATTAGACACATTGAGATATCACATCTCATGCTATCGGAAGGATCTCAGGTTTGGTATTAGAGGCATTGAGATATCACATCTCATGATATCAGAAGGGTCTCAGGATTGGAATTGGAAGGAGTCGGATATCACATCTCATGCTAAAGGGAGGGTCTCAGGTTTACTATTAGAAGCATTGAGATATCACATCTCATGTTATAGGAAGGAACTCAGGTTTGGTATTAGAGGCATTGAGATATCACATCTCATGCTATCAGAAGGGTTTCAGGATTGGAATGGGAAGGAGTCGGATATCACATCTCATGCTAAAGGGAGGGTCTCAGGTTTGGAAGGGGAAGGATTTGGATATCACATCTCATGTTATGGGAAGGATCTTAGGTTTGGTATTAGAAGCATTGAGATATCACATCTCATGCTATCGGAAGGATCTCAGGTTTGGTATTAGAGGCATTGAGATATCACATCTCATGCTATCAGAAGGGTCTCGGGATTGGAATGGGAAGGAGTTGGATATCACATCTCATGCTAAAGGGAGGGTCTCGGGTTTGGAAGGGGAAGGATTTGGATATCACATCTCATGTTATAGGAAGGATCTCAGGTTTGGTATTAGAAGCATTGAGATATCACATCTCATGCTATCGGAAGGATCTCAGGTTTGGTATTAGAGGCATTGAGATATCACATCTCATGCTATCAGAAGGGTCTCAGGATTGGAATGGGAAGGAGTTGGATATCACATCTCATGCTAAAGGGAGGGTCTCAGGTTTGGAAGGGGAAGGATTTGGAGATCACATCTCATGTTATAGGAAGGATCTCAGGTTTGGTATTAGAAGCATTGAGATATCACATCTCATGCTATCGGAAGGATCTCAGGTTTGGTATTAGAGGCATTGAGATATCACATCTCATGCTATCCGAAGGGTCTCAGGATTGGAATGGGAAGGAGTCGGATATCACATCTCATGCTAAATGGAGGGCCTCAGGTTTGGAAGTGGAAGAATTTGGATATCACATCTCATGTTATAGGAAGGATCTCAGGTTTGGTATTAGAAGCATTGAGATATCACATCTCATGCTATAGGAAGGGTCTCAGGATTGGAATGGGAAGGAGTTGGATATCACATCTCAAGCTATAGGAAGGGTCTCAGGATTGCAATCGGAAGGAGTTGGATATCACATCTCAAGCTATAGGAAGGGTCTCAGGATTGGAATGGGAAGGAGTTGGATATCACATCTCATGCTATAGGAAGGGTCTCAGGTTTGGTATAAGCATTGAGATATCCCATCTCATTCTATAGGAAGGGTCTCAGGTTTGGAATCGGAAGGAGTTGTATATGACATCTCATGCCATAGGAAGGGTCTCAGGTTTGGTATAAGCATTGAGATATCACATCTCTGCTATCGGAAGGGTCTCAGGATTGGAATGGGAAGGAGTTGGATATCCCATCTCGTTATAGGAAGGGTCTCAGGTTTGGTATTAGAAGCATTGAGATATCACATCTCATGGTATAGGACGGGTTTCAGAATTGGAATGGGAAGGAGTTGGATATCACATCTCAAGCTATAGGAAGGGTCTCAGGATTGGAATGGGAAGGACTTGGATATCACATCTCATGTTAGAGGTAGGATCTCAGGTTTGGTATTAGAGGCATTGAGATATCACATCTCATGCTATCAGAAGGGTCTCAGGATTGGAATGGGAAGGAGTTGGATATCACATCTCATGCTAAAGGGAGGGTCTCAGGTTTGGAAGGGGAAGGATTTGGATATCACGTCTCATGTTATAGGAAGAACCTCAGGTTTGGTATTAGAAGCATTGAGATATCACATCTCATGCTATCGGAAGGATCTCAGGTTTGGTATTAGAGGCATTGAGATATCACATCTCATGCTAAAGGGAGGGTCTCAGGTTTGGAAGGGGAAGGATTTGGATATCACATCTCTTGTTATAGGAAGGATCACAGGTTTGGTATTAGAAGCATTGAGATATCACATCTCATGCTATCGGAAGGGTCTCAGGATTGGAATGGGACGGAGTTGGATATCACATCTCATGCTAAAGGGAGGGTCTCAGGTTTGGAAGGGGAAGGATGTGGATATCACATTTCATGTTAGAGGTAGGATCTCAGGTTTGGTATTGGAGGCATCGAGATATCACATCTCATGCTATCAGAAGGGTCTCAGGATGGGAATGGGAAGGAGTTGGATATCACATCTCATGCTAAAGGGAGGGTCTCAGGTTTGGAAGGCGAAGGATTTGGATATCACATCTCATGTTATCGGAAGGATCTCAGGTTTGGTATTAGAAGCATTGAGATATCACATCTCATGCTATATGAAGGGTCTCAGGTTTGGTATTAGAAGCATTGAGATATCAAGTCTCATGGTATAGGAAGGGTCTCAGAATTGGAATGGGAAGGAGTTGGATATCTCAAGCTATAGGAAGGGTCTCAGGATTGGAATGGGAAGGGGTTTGATATCACAACTCATGCCATAGTATGGGTCTCAGGTTTGGTAGAAACATTGGGATCTCACATCTCATGCTATCGGAAGGGTATCAGGATTTGATTTGGAAGGAGTTGGATATCCCATCTCATGCTATAGGAAGGGTCTCAGGTTGGAATGGGAAGGAGTTGGATATCACATCTCATGTTATAGGAAGGGTCCCAGGATTGGAATGGGAAGGACTTGGATATCATATCTCATGCTATAGGAAGGCTCTCAGGTTTGGAAGGGGAAGGAGTTGGATATCACATTTCATGTTAGAGGAAGGATCTCAGGTTTGGTATTAGAGGCATTAAGATATCACATCTCATGTTATAGGAAGGGTCTCACGTTTGGTATAAGCATTGAGATATCACATCTCATGCTATAGGAAGGGTCTCAGGATTGGAATGGGAAGGAGTTGGATATCACATCTCAAGCTATAGGAAGGGTCTCACGTTTGGTATAAGCATTGAGATATCACATCTCATGCTATAGGAAGGGTCTTAGGATTGGAATGGGAAGGTGTTGGATATCACATCTCATGTTATAGGAAAGATCTCAGGTTTGGTATTAGAAGCATTGCGACATCACATCTCATGTTATAGGAAGGGTCTCAGGATTGGAATGGGAAGAAGTTGGATATCACATCTCATGCTATAGGAAGGGTCTCAGGTTTGGTATAAGCATTGAGATATCACATCTCATGCTATAGGAAGGGTCTCAGGATTGGAATGGGAAGGAGTTGTATATGACATCTCATGCCATAGGAAGGGTCTCAGGTTTGGAATAAGCATTGAGATATCACATCTCATGCTATAGGAAGGGTCTCAGGATTGGAATGGGACGGACTTGGATATCACATCTCATGCAATAGGGAGGGTCTCAGGTTTGGAAGGGGAAGGATTTGGATATCACATCGCATGTTATAGGAAGGATCTCAGGTTTGGTAAGGGAAGGAGTTGGATATCACATTTCATGTTAGAGGTAGGATCTCAGGTTTGGTATTAGAGGCATTGAGGTATCACATCTCATGCTATCAGAAGGGTCTCAGGATTGGAATGGGAAGGAGTTGGATATCGCATCTCATGCTAAAGGGAGGGTCTCAGGTTTGGAAGGGGAAGGATTTGGATATCACATCGCATGTTATAGGAAGGATCTCAGGTTTGGTATTAGAATCATTGAGATATCACATCTCATGCTATCGGAAGTATCTCAGGTTTGGTATTAGAGGCATTGAGATATCACATCTCATGCTATCATAAGGGTCTCAGGATTGGAATGGGAAGGAGTTGGATATCACTTCTCATGCTAAAGGGAGGGTCTCAGGTTTGGAAGGGGAAGGATTTGGATATCACATCACATGTTATAAGAAGGATCTCAGGTTTGGTATTAGAAGCATTGAGATATCACATCTCATGCTATCAGAAGGGTCTCAGGATTGGAATGGGAAGGAGTTGGATATCACATCTCATGCTATAGGAAGGGTCTCAGGTTTGTACCGGGAAGGAGTTGGATATCACATCTCATGTTATAGGAAGAGTCTCAGGTTTGGTATAAGCATTGAGATATCACATCTCTGCAATCGGAAGTGTCTCAGGATTGGGATGGGAAGGAGTTGGATATCACATCTCATGCTATAGGAAGGGTCTCAGGTTTGGAACGGGAAGGAGTTGGATATCCCATCTCATGTTATAGGACGGGTCTCAGGTTTGGTATTAGAAGCATTGAGATATCACATCGCATGCTGTAGGAAGGGTCTCAGGATTGGAATGGGAAGGAGTTGGATATTACATCTCATGCTATAGGAAGGGTCTCAGGTTTGGTATAAGCATTGAGATATCACATCTCTGCTATCGGAAGTGTCTCAGGATTGGAATGGGAAGGAGTTGGATATCCCATCTCATGTTATAGGACGGGTCTCAGGTTTGTTATTAGAATCATTGAGATATCATATTGCATGCTGTAGGAAGGGTCTAAGGATTGGAATGGGAAGGACTTGAATATCACATCTCATGCTATAGGTAGGCTCTCAGGTTTGGAAAGGGAAGGAGTTGGATATCACATTTCATGTTAGAGGAAGGATCTCAGGTTTGGTATTAGAGACATAGAGATATCACATCTCATGCTATAGGAAGGGTCTCAGGATTGGAATGGGAAGGAGTTGGATATCACATCTCATGCTATAGGAAGGGTCTCAGGTGTGGTATAAGCATTGAGATGTCACATCTCATGCTATAGGAAGGGTCTCAGGATTGGAATGGGAAGGAGTTGGATATCACATCTCATGTTATAGGAAGGATCTCAGGTTTGGTATTAGAAGCATTGAGATATCACATCTCATGCTATAGGAAGGGTCTCAGGATTGGAATGGGAAGGAGTTGTATATGACATCTCATGCCATAGGAAGGGTCTCAGGTTTGGTATAAGCATTGAGATATCACATCTCTGCTATCGGAAGGGTCTCAGGATTGGAATGGGAAGGAGTTGGATATCCCATCTCATGTTATAGGAAGAGTCTCAGGTTTGGTATTAGAAGCATTGAGATATCACATCTGATGCTATAGGAAGTGTCTCAGGATTGGAATGGGAAGGAGTTTGATATCACATCTCATGCCATGTATGGGTCTCAGGTTTTGTAGAAGCATTGGGATATCACATCTCATGCTATCGGAAGGGTATCAGGATTGGATTTGGAAGGAGTTGGATATCACATCTCATGTTATAGGAAGGGTCTCAGGATTGGAATGGGAAGGACTTGGATATCACATCTCATGCTATAGGAAGGCTCTCAGGTTTGGAAGGGGAAGGAGTTGGATATCACATTTCATGTTAGAGGTAGGATCTCAGGTTTGGTATTAGAGGCATTGAGATATCACATCTCATGCTATCAGAAGGGTCTCAGGATTGGAATGGGAAGGAGTTGGATATCACATCTCATGCTAAAGGGAGGGTCTCAGGTTTGGAAGGGGAAGGATTTGGATATCACATCTCATGTTATAGGAAGGATCTCAGGTTTTGTATTAGAAGCATTGAGATATCACATCTCATGCTATCGGAAGGATCTCAGGTTTGGTATTAGAGGCATTGAGATATCACATCTCATGCTATCAGAAGGGTCTCAGGATTGGAATGGGAAGGAGTCGGATATCACATCTCATGCTAAAGGGAGGGTCTCAGGTTTGGAAGTGGAAGGATTTGGATATCACATCTCATGTTATAGGAAGGATCTCAGGTTTGGTATTAGAAGCATTGAGATATCACATCTCATGCTATAGGAAGGGTCTCAGGATTGGAATGGGAAGGAGTTGGATATCACATCTCAAGCTATAGAAAGGGTCTCAGGATTGGAATGGGAAGGAGTTGGATATCACATCTCAATCTATAGTAAGGGTCTCAGGATTGGAATGGGAAGGAGTTGGATATCACATCTCATGCTATAGGAAGGGTCTCAGGTTTGGTATTAGCATTGAGATATCCCATCTCATGCTATAGGAAGGGTCTCAGGTTTGGAATCGGAAGGAGTTGTATATGACATCTCATGCCATAGGTAGGGTCTCAGGTTTGGTATAAGCATTGAGATATCACATCTCTGCTATCGGAAGGGTCTCAGGATTGGAATGGGAAGGAGTTGGATATCCCATCTCGTTATAGGAAGGGTCTCAGGTTTGGTATTAGAAGCATTGAGATATCACATCTCATGGTATAGGACGGGTCTCAGAATTGGAATGGGAAGGAGTTAGATATCACATCTCAAGCTATAGGAAGGGTCTCAGGATTGGAATGGGAAGGACTTGGATATCACATCTCATGATATAGGAAGGGTCTCAGGTTTGGTATTAGAAGCATTGAGATATCACATCTCATGCTATAGGAAGGGTCTCAGGATTGGAATGGGAAGGACTTGGATAACACATCTCATGTTATAGGAAGGGTCTCAGGTTTGGTATTAGAAGCATTGAGATATCACATCTCATGCTATAGGAAGGGTCTCAGAATTGGAATGGGAAGGAGTTGGATATCACATCTCAAGCTATAGGAAGGGTCTCAGGATTGGAATGGGAAGGAGTTTGATATCACATCTCATGCGATGTATGGGTCTCAGGTTTTGTAGAAGCATTGGGATATCACATCTCATGCTATCGGAAGGGTATCAGGATTGGATTTGGAAGGAGTTGGATATCCCATCTCATGATATAGGAAGGGTCTCAGGTTCGAATGGGAAGGAGTTGGATATCAAATCTCATGTTACAGGAAGGGTCTCAGGATTGGAATGGGAAGGACTTGGATATCACATCTCATGCTATAGGAAGGCTCTCAGGTTTGGAAGGGGAAGGAGTTGGATATCACATTACATGTTAGAGGTAGGATCTCAGGTTTGGTATTAGAGGCATTGAGATATCACATCTCATGCTAACAGAAGGATCTCAGGATCGGAATGGGAAGGAGTTGGATATCACATCTCATGCTAAAGGGAGGGTCTCAGGTTTGGAAGGGGAAGGATTTGGATATCACATCTCATGTTATAGGAAGGATCTCAGGTTTGGTATTAGACACATTGAGATATCACATCTCATGCTATCGGAAGGATCTCAGGTTTGGTATTAGAGGCATTGAGATATCACATCTCATGATATCAGAAGGGTCTCAGGATTGGAATTGGAAGGAGTCGGATATCACATCTCATGCTAAAGGGAGGGTCTCAGGTTTACTATTAGAAGCATTGAGATATCACATCTCATGTTATAGGAAGGAACTCAGGTTTGGTATTAGAGGCATTGAGATATCACATCTCATGCTATCAGAAGGGTTTCAGGATTGGAATGGGAAGGAGTCGGATATCACATCTCATGCTAAAGGGAGGGTCTCAGGTTTGGAAGGGGAAGGATTTGGATATCACATCTCATGTTATGGGAAGGATCTTAGGTTTGGTATTAGAAGCATTGAGATATCACATCTCATGCTATCGGAAGGATCTCAGGTTTGGTATTAGAGGCATTGAGATATCACATCTCATGCTATCAGAAGGGTCTCGGGATTGGAATGGGAAGGAGTTGGATATCACATCTCATGCTAAAGGGAGGGTCTCGGGTTTGGAAGGGGAAGGATTTGGATATCACATCTCATGTTATAGGAAGGATCTCAGGTTTGGTATTAGAAGCATTGAGATATCACATCTCATGCTATCGGAAGGATCTCAGGTTTGGTATTAGAGGCATTGAGATATCACATCTCATGCTATCAGAAGGGTCTCAGGATTGGAATGGGAAGGAGTTGGATATCACATCTCATGCTAAAGGGAGGGTCTCAGGTTTGGAAGGGGAAGGATTTGGAGATCACATCTCATGTTATAGGAAGGATCTCAGGTTTGGTATTAGAAGCATTGAGATATCACATCTCATGCTATCGGAAGGATCTCAGGTTTGGTATTAGAGGCATTGAGATATCACATCTCATGCTATCCGAAGGGTCTCAGGATTGGAATGGGAAGGAGTCGGATATCACATCTCATGCTAAATGGAGGGCCTCAGGTTTGGAAGTGGAAGAATTTGGATATCACATCTCATGTTATAGGAAGGATCTCAGGTTTGGTATTAGAAGCATTGAGATATCACATCTCATGCTATAGGAAGGGTCTCAGGATTGGAATGGGAAGGAGTTGGATATCACATCTCAAGCTATAGGAAGGGTCTCAGGATTGCAATCGGAAGGAGTTGGATATCACATCTCAAGCTATAGGAAGGGTCTCAGGATTGGAATGGGAAGGAGTTGGATATCACATCTCATGCTATAGGAAGGGTCTCAGGTTTGGTATAAGCATTGAGATATCCCATCTCATTCTATAGGAAGGGTCTCAGGTTTGGAATCGGAAGGAGTTGTATATGACATCTCATGCCATAGGAAGGGTCTCAGGTTTGGTATAAGCATTGAGATATCACATCTCTGCTATCGGAAGGGTCTCAGGATTGGAATGGGAAGGAGTTGGATATCCCATCTCGTTATAGGAAGGGTCTCAGGTTTGGTATTAGAAGCATTGAGATATCACATCTCATGGTATAGGACGGGTTTCAGAATTGGAATGGGAAGGAGTTGGATATCACATCTCAAGCTATAGGAAGGGTCTCAGGATTGGAATGGGAAGGACTTGGATATCACATCTCATGTTATAGGAAGGGTCTCAGGTTTGGTATTAGAAGCATTGATATATCACATCTCATGCTATAGGAAGGGTCTCAGGATTGGAATGGGAAGGACTTGGATATCACATCTCATGTTATAGGAAGGGTCTCAGGTTTGGTATTAGAAGCATTGAGATATCACATCTCATGCTATGGGAAGGGTCTCAGAATTGGAATGGGAAGGAGTTGGATATCACATCTCAAGCTATAGGAAGGGTCTCAGGATTGGAATGGGAAGGAGTTTGATATCAAATCTCATGCCATGTATGGGTCTCAGGTTTTGTAGACGCATTGGGATATCACATCTCATGCTATCGGAAGGGTATCAGGATTGGATTTGGAAGAAGTTGGATATCCCATCTCATGCTATAGGAAGGGTCTCAGGTTGGAATGGGAAGGAGTTGGATATCACATCTCATGTTATAGGAAGGGTCTCAGGATTGGAATGGGAAGGACTTGGATATCACATCTCATGCTATAGGAAGGCTCTCAGGTTTGGAAGGGGAAGGAGTTGGATATCACATTACATGTTAGAGGTAGGATCTCAGGTTTGGTATTAGAGGCATTGAGATATCACATCTCATGCTATCAGAAGGATCTCAGGATCAGAATGGGAAGGAGTTGGATATCACATCTCATGCTAAAGGGAGGGTCTCAGGTTTGGAAGAGGAAGGATTTGGATATCACATCTCATGTTATAGGAAGGATCTCAGGTTTGGTATTAGAAGCATTGAGATATAACATCTCATGCTATCGGAAGGATCTCAGGTTTGGTATTAGAGGCATTGAGATATCACATCTCATGATATCAGAAGGGTCTCAGGATTGGAATGGGAAGGAGTCGGATATCACATCTCATGCTAAAGGGAGGGTCTCAGGTTGGGTATTAGAAGCATTGAGATATCACATCTCATGTTATAGGAAGGGTCTCAGGTTTGGTATTAGAAGCATTGAGACATCACATCTCATGCTATCAGAAGGGTCTCAGGATTGGAATGGGAAAGAGTCGGATATCACATCTCATGCTAAAGGGAGGTTCTCAGGTTTGGAAGGGGAAGGATTTGGATATCACATCTCATGTTATAGGAAGGATCTCAGGTTTGGTATTAGAAGCATTGAGATATCAGATCTCATGCTATCGGAAGGATCTCAGGTTTGGTATTAGAGGCATTGAGATATCACATCTCATGCTATCCGAAGGGTCTCAGGATTGGAATGGGAAGGAGTCGGATATCACATCTCATGCTAAATGGAGGGCCTCAGGTTTGGAAGTGGAAGGATTTGGATATCACATCTCATGTTATAGGATGGATCTCAGGTTTGCTATTAGAAGCATTGAGATATCACATCTCATGCTATAGGAAGGGTCTCAGGATTGGAATGGGAAGGAGTTGGATATCACATCTCAAGCTATAGGAAGGGTCTCAGGATTGGAATCGGATGGAGTTGGATATCACATCTCAAGCTATAGGAAGGGTCTCAGGATTGGAATGGGAAGGAGTTGGATATCACATCTCATGCTATAGGAAGGGTCTCAGGTTTGGTATAAGCATTGAGATATCCCATCTCATTCTATAGGAAGGGTCTCAGGTTTGGAATCGGAAGGAGTTGTATATGACATCTCATGCCATAGGAAGGGTCTCAGGTTTGGTATAAGCATTGAGATATCACATCTCTGCTATCGGAAGGGTCTCAGGATTGGAATGGGAAGGAGTTGGATATCCCATCTCGTTAAAGGAAGGGTCTCAGGTTTGGTATTAGAAGCATTGAGATATCACATCTCATGGTATAGGACGGGTTTCAGAATTGGAATGGGAAGGAGTTGGATATCACATCTCAAGCTATAGGAAGGGTCTCAGGATTGGAATGGGAAGGACTTGGATATCACATCTCATGTTATAGGAAGGGTCTCAGGTTTGGTATTAGAAGCCTTGAGATATCACATCTCATGCCATAGGAAGGGTCTCAGGATTGGAATGGGAAGGACTTGGATATCACATCTCATGTTATAGGAAGGGTCTCAGGTTTGGTATTAGAAGCATTGAGATATCACATCTCATGCTATGGGAAGGGTCTCAGAATTGGAATGGGAAGGAGTTGGATATCACATCTCAAGCTATAGGAAGGGTCTCAGGATTGGAATGGGAAGGAGTTTGATATCAAATCTCATGCCATGTATGGGTCTCAGATTTTGTAGAAGCATTGGGATATCACATCTCATGCTATCAGAAGGGTATCAGGATTGGATTTGGAAGAAGTTGGATATCCCATCTCATGCTATAGGAAGGGTCTCAGGTTGGAATGGGAAGGAGTTGGATATCACATCTCATGTTATAGGAAGGGTCTCAGGATTGGAATGGGAAGGACTTGGATATCACATCTCATGCTATAGGAAGGCTCTCAGGTTTGGGAGGGGAAGGAGTTGGATATCACATTACATGTTAGAGGTAGGATCTCAGGTTTGGTATTAGAGGCATTGAGATATCACATCTCATGCTATCAGAAGGATCTCAGGATCAGAATGGGAAGGAGTTGGATATCACATCTCATGCTAAAGGGAGGGTCTCAGGTTTGGAAGAGGAAGGATTTGGATATCACATCTCATGTTATAGGAAGGATCTCAGGTTTGGTATTAGAAGCATTGAGATATAACATCTCATGCTATCGGAAGGATCTCAGGTTTGGTATTAGAGGCATTGAGATATCACATCTCATGATATCAGAAGGGTCTCAGGATTGGAATGGGAAGGAGTCGGATATCACATCTCATGCTAAAGGGAGGGTCTCAGGTTGGGTATTAGAAGCATTGAGATATCACATCTCATGTTATAGGAAGGGTCTCAGGTTTGGTATTAGAAGCATTGAGACATCACATCTCATGCTATCAGAAGGGTCTCAGGATTGGAATGGGAAAGAGTCGGATATCACATCTCATGCTAAAGGGAGGTTCTCAGGTTTGGAAGGGGAAGGATTTGGATATCACATCTCATGTTATAGGAAGGATCTCAGGTTTGGTATTAGAAGCATTGAGATATCAGATCTCATGCTATCGGAAGGATCTCAGGTTTGGTATTAGAGGCATTGAGATATCACATCTCACGCTATCATAAGGGTCTCGGGATTGGAATGGGAAGGAGTTGGATATCACATCTCATGTGGGTCTCGGGTTTGGAAGGGGAAGTATTTGGATATCACATCTCATGTTACAGGAAGGATCTCAGGTTTGGTATTAGCATTGAGATATCACATCTCATGCTATCGGAAGGGTATCAGGATTGGATCTCGAAGGAGTTGGATATCCCATCTCATGCTATAGGAAGGGTCTCAGGTTTGGTATAAGCATTGAGATATCCCATCTCATGCTATAGGAAGGGTCTCAGGTTTGGAATCGGAAGGAGTCGTATATGACATCTCATGCCATAGGAAGGGTCTCAGGTTTGGTATAAGCATTGAGATATCACATCTCTGCTATCTGAAGGGTCTCAGGATTGGAATGGGAAGGAGTTGGATATCCCATCTCGTTATAGGAAGGGTCTCAGGTTTGGTATTAGAAGCATTGAGATATCACATCTCATGGTATAGGACGGGTCTCAGAATTGGAATGGGAAGGAGTTGGATATCACATCTCAAGCTATAGGAAGGGTCTCAGTATTGGAATGGGAAGGACTTGGATATCACATCTCATGTTATAGGAAGGATCTCAGGTTTGGTATTAGAAGCATTGAGATATCACATCTCATGCTATAGGAAGGGTCTCAGGATTGGAATGGGAAGGACTTGGATATCACATCTCATGTTATAGGAAGGGTCTCAGGTTTGGTATTAGAAGCATTGAGATATCATATCTCATGCTATGGGAAGGGTCTCAGAATTGGAATGGGAAGGAGTTGGATATCACATCTCAAGCTATAGGAAGGGTCTCAGGATTGGAATGGGAAGGAGTTTGATATCACATCTCATGTCATGTATGGGTCTCAGGTTTTGTAGAAGCATTGGGATATCACATCTCATGCTATCGGAAGGGTATCAGGATTGGATTTGGAAGGAGTTGGATATCCCATCTCATGCTATAGGAAGGGTCTCAGGTTGGAATGGGAAGGAGTTGGATATCACATCTCATGTTATAGGAAGGGTCTCAGGATTGGAATGGGAAGGACTTGGATAACACATCTCATGCTATAGGAAGGCTCTCAGGTTTGGAAGGGGAAGGAGTTGGATATCACATTACATGTTAGAGGAAGGATCTCAGGTTTGGTATTAGAGGCATTGAGATATCACATCTCATGCTATCAGAAGGATTTCAGGATCGGAATGGGAAGGAGTTGGATATCACATCTCATGCTAAAGGGAGGGTCTCAGGTTTGGAAGGGGAAGGATTTGGATATCACATCTCATGTTATAGGAAGGATCTCAGGTTTGGTATTAGAAGCATTGAGATATCAGATCTCATGCTATCGGAAGGATCTCAGGTTTGGTATTAGAGGCATTGAGATATCACATCTCATGCTATCAGAAGGGTCTCGGGATTGGAATGGGAAGGAGTTGGATATCACATCTCATGTGGGTCTCGGGTTTGGAAGGGGAAGTATTTGGATATCACATCTCATGTTACAGGAAGGATCTCAGGTTTGGTATTAGCATTGAGATATCACATCTCATGCTATCGGAAGGGTATCAGGATTGGATCTGGAAGGAGTTGGATATCCCATCTCATGCTATAGGAAGGGTCTCAGGTTTGGTATAAGCATTGAGATATCCCATCTCATGCTATAGGAAGGGTCTCAGGTTTGGAATCGGAAGGAGTCGTATATGACATCTCATGCCATAGGAAGGGTCTCAGGTTTGGTATAAGCATTGAGATATCACATCTCTGCTATCTGAAGGGTCTCAGGATTGGAATGGGAAGGAGTTGGATATCCCATCTCGTTATAGGAAGGGTCTCAGGTTTGGTATTAGAAGCATTGAGATATCACATCTCATGGTATAGGACGGGTCTCAGAATTGGAATGGGAAGGAGTTGGATATCACATCTCAAGCTATAGGAAGGGTCTCAGGATTGGAATGGGAAGTAGTTGGATATCACATCTCATGCTAAAGGGAGGGTCTCAGGTTTGGAAGGGGAAGGATTTGGATATCACGTCTCATGTTATAGGAAGGATCTCAGGTTTGGTATTAGAAGCATTGAGATATCACATCTCATGCTATCGGAAGGATCTCAGGTTTGGTATTAGAGGCATTGAGATATCACATCTCATGCTAAAGGGAGGGTCTCAGGTTTGGAAGGGGAAGGATTTGGATATCACATCTCTTGTTATAGGAAGGATCACAGGTTTGGTATTAGAAGCATTGAGATATCACATCTCATGCTATCGGAAGGATCTCAGGTTTGGTATTAGAGGCATTGAGATATCACATCTCATGCTATCAGAAGGGTCTCAGGATTGGAATGGGAAAGAGTCGGATATCACATCTCATGCTAAAGGGAGGTTCTCAGGTTTGGAAGGGGAAGGATTTGGATATCACATCTCATGTTATAGGAAGGATCTCAGGTTTGGTATTAGAAGCATTGAGATATCAGATCTCATGCTATCGGAAGGATCTCAGGTTTGGTATTAGAGGCATTGAGATATCACATCTCACGCTATCATAAGGGTCTCGGGATTGGAATGGGAAGGAGTTGGATATCACATCTCATGTGGGTCTCGGGTTTGGAAGGGGAAGTATTTGGATATCACATCTCATGTTACAGGAAGGATCTCAGGTTTGGTATTAGCATTGAGATATCACATCTCATGCTATCGGAAGGGTATCAGGATTGGATCTCGAAGGAGTTGGATATCCCATCTCATGCTATAGGAAGGGTCTCAGGTTTGGTATAAGCATTGAGATATCCCATCTCATGCTATAGGAAGGGTCTCAGGTTTGGAATCGGAAGGAGTCGTATATGACATCTCATGCCATAGGAAGGGTCTCAGGTTTGGTATAAGCATTGAGATATCACATCTCTGCTATCTGAAGGGTCTCAGGATTGGAATGGGAAGGAGTTGGATATCCCATCTCGTTATAGGAAGGGTCTCAGGTTTGGTATTAGAAGCATTGAGATATCACATCTCATGGTATAGGACGGGTCTCAGAATTGGAATGGGAAGGAGTTGGATATCACATCTCAAGCTATAGGAAGGGTCTCAGTATTGGAATGGGAAGGACTTGGATATCACATCTCATGTTATAGGAAGGATCTCAGGTTTGGTATTAGAAGCATTGAGATATCACATCTCATGCTATAGGAAGGGTCTCAGGATTGGAATGGGAAGGACTTGGATATCACATCTCATGTTATAGGAAGGGTCTCAGGTTTGGTATTAGAAGCATTGAGATATCATATCTCATGCTATGGGAAGGGTCTCAGAATTGGAATGGGAAGGAGTTGGATATCACATCTCAAGCTATAGGAAGGGTCTCAGGATTGGAATGGGAAGGAGTTTGATATCACATCTCATGTCATGTATGGGTCTCAGGTTTTGTAGAAGCATTGGGATATCACATCTCATGCTATCGGAAGGGTATCAGGATTGGATTTGGAAGGAGTTGGATATCCCATCTCATGCTATAGGAAGGGTCTCAGGTTGGAATGGGAAGGAGTTGGATATCACATCTCATGTTATAGGAAGGGTCTCAGGATTGGAATGGGAAGGACTTGGATAACACATCTCATGCTATAGGAAGGCTCTCAGGTTTGGAAGGGGAAGGAGTTGGATATCACATTACATGTTAGAGGTAGGATCTCAGGTTTGGTATTAGAGGCATTGAGATATCACATCTCATGCTCTCAGAAGGATTTCAGGATCGGAATGGGAAGGAGTTGGATATCACATCTCATGCTAAAGGGAGGGTCTCAGGTTTGGAAGGGGAAGGATTTGGATATCACATCTCATGTTATAGGAAGGATCTCAGGTTTGGTATTAGAAGCATTGAGATATCAGATCTCATGCTATCGGAAGGATCTCAGGTTTGGTATTAGAGGCATTGAGATATCACATCTCATGCTATCAGAAGGGTCTCGGGATTGGAATGGGAAGGAGTTGGATATCACATCTCATGTGGGTCTCGGGTTTGGAAGGGGAAGTATTTGGATATCACATCTCATGTTACAGGAAGGATCTCAGGTTTGGTATTAGCATTGAGATATCACATCTCATGCTATCGGAAGGGTATCAGGATTGGATCTGGAAGGAGTTGGATATCCCATCTCATGCTATAGGAAGGGTCTCAGGTTTGGTATAAGCATTGAGATATCCCATCTCATGCTATAGGAAGGGTCTCAGGTTTGGAATCGGAAGGAGTCGTATATGACATCTCATGCCATAGGAAGGGTCTCAGGTTTGGTATAAGCATTGAGATATCACATCTCTGCTATCTGAAGGGTCTCAGGATTGGAATGGGAAGGAGTTGGATATCCCATCTCGTTATAGGAAGGGTCTCAGGTTTGGTATTAGAAGCATTGAGATATCACATCTCATGGTATAGGACGGGTCTCAGAATTGGAATGGGAAGGAGTTGGATATCACATCTCAAGCTATAGGAAGGGTCTCAGGATTGGAATGGGAAGTAGTTGGATATCACATCTCATGCTATCGGAAGGATCTCAGGTTTGGTATTAGAGGCATTGAGATATCACATCTCATGCTATCGGAAGGATCTCAGGTTTGGTATTAGAGGCATTGAGATATCACATCTCATGCTAAAGGGAGGGTCTCAGGTTTGGAAGGGGAAGGATTTGGATATCACATCTCTTGTTATAGGAAGGATCACAGGTTTGGTATTAGAAGCATTGAGATATCACATCTCATGCTATCGGAAGGGTCTCAGGATTGGAATGGGACGGAGTTGGATATCACATCTCATGCTAAAGGGAGGGTCTCAGGTTTGGAAGGGGAAGGATGTGGATATCACATTTCATGTTAGAGGTAGGATCTCAGGTTTGGTATTGGAGGCATTGAGATATCACATCTCATGCTATCAGAAGGGTCTCAGGATGGGAATGGGAAGGAGTTGGATATCACATCTCATGCTAAAGGGAGGGTCTCAGGTTTGGAAGGGGAAGGATTCGGATATCACATCTCATGTTATCGGAAGGATCTCAGGTTTGGTATTAGAAGCATTGAGATATCACATCTCATGCTATAGGAAGGGTCTCAGGTTTGGTATTAGAAGCATTGAGATATCAAGTCTCATGGTATAGGAAGGGTCTCAGAATTGGAATGGGAAGGAGTTGGATATCTCAAGCTATAGGAAGGGTCTCAGGATTGGAATGGGAAGGGGTTTGATATCACAACTCATGCCATAGTATGGGTCTCAGGTTTGGTAGAACCATTGGGATATCACATCTCATGCTATCGGAAGGGTATCAGGATTTGATCTGGAAGGAGTTGGATATCCCATCTCATGCTATAGGAAGGGTCTCAGGTTGGAATGGGAAGGAGTTGGATATCACATCTCATGTTATAGGAAGGGTCCCAGGATTGGAATGGGAAGGACTTGGATATCATATCTCATGCTATAGGAAGGCTCTCAGGTTTGGAAGGGGAAGGAGTTGGATATCACATTTCATGTTAGAGGAAGGATCTCAGGTTTGGTATTAGAGGCATTAAGATATCACATCTCATGTTATAGGAAGGGTCTCACGTTTGGTATAAGCATTGAGATATCACATCTCATGCTATAGGAAGGGTCTCAGGATTGGAATGGGAAGGAGTTGGATATCACATCTCGAGCTATAGGAAGGGTCTCACGTTTGGTATAAGCATTGAGATATCACATCTCATGCTATAGGAAGGGTCTCAGGATTGGAATGGGAAGGTGTTGGATATCACATCTCATGTTATAGGAAAGATCTCAGGTTTGGTATTAGAAGCATTGCGACATCACATCTCATGTTATAGGAAGGGTCTCAGGATTGGAATGGGAAGAAGTTGGCTATCACATCTCATGCTATAGGAAGGGTCTCAGGTTTGGTATAAGCATTGAGATATCACATCTCATGCTATAGGAAGGGTCTCAGGATTGGAATGGGAAGGAGTTGTATATGACATCTCATGCCATAGGAAGGGTCTCAGGTTTGGAATAAGCATTGAGATATCACATCTCATGCTATAGGAAGGGTCTCAGGATTGGAATGGGACGGACTTGGATATCACATCTCATGCTATAGGGAGGGTCTCAGGTTTGGAAGGGGAAGGATTTGGATATCACATCGCATGTTATAGGAAGGATCTCAGGTTTGGTAAGGGAAGGAGTTGGATATCACATTTCATGTTAGAGGTAGGATCTCAGGTTTGGTATTAGAGGCATTGAGGTATCACATCTCATGCTATCAGAAGGGTCTCAGGATTGGAATGGGAAGGAGTTGGATATCACATCTCATGCTAAAGGGAGGGTCTGGTTTGGAAGGGGAAGGATTTGGATATCACATTGCATGTTATAGGAAGGATCTCAGGTTTGGTATTAGAAACATTGAGATATCACATCTCATGCTATCGGAAGTATCTCAGGTTTGGTATTAGAGGCATTGAGATATCACATCTCATGCTATCATAAGGGTCTCAGGATTGGAATGGGAAGGAGTTGGATATCACTTCTCATGCTAAAGGGAGGGTCTCAGGTTTGGAAGGGGAAGGATTTGGATATCACATCACATGTTATAAGAAGGATCTCAGGTTTGGTATAAGCATTGAGATATCACATCTCTGCAATCGGAAGTGTCTCAGGATTGGGATGGGAAGGAGTTGGATATCACATCTCATGCTATAGGAAGGGTCTCAGGTTTGGAACGGGAAGGAGTTCGATATCCCATCTCATGTTATAGGACGGGTCTCAGGTTTGGTATTAGAAGCATTGAGATATCACATCGCATGCTGTAGGAAGGGTCTCAGGATTGGAATGGGAAGGAGTTGGATATTACATCTCATGTTATAGGACGGGTCTCAGGTTTGTTATTAGAATCATTGAGATATCATATTGCATGCTGTAGGAAGGGTCTAAGGATTGGAATGGGAAGGACTTGAATATCACATCTCATGCTATAGGTAGGCTCTCAGGTTTGGAAAGGGAAGGAGTTGGATATCACATTTCATGTTAGAGGAAGGATCTCAGGTTTGGTATTAGAGGCATTGAGATATCACATCTCATGCTATAGGAAGGGTCTCAGGATTGGAATGGGAAGGAGTTGGATATCACATTTCATGCTATAGGAAGGGTCTCAGGTTTGGTATAAGCATTGAGATGTCACATCTCATGCTATAGGAAGGGTCTCAGGATTGGAATGGGAAGGAGTTGGATATCACATCTCATGTTATAGGAAGGATCTCAGGTTTGGTATTAGAAGCATTGAGATATCACATCTCATGCTATAGGAAGGGTCTCAGGATTGGAATGTGAAGGAGTTGTATATGACATCTCATGCCATAGGAAGGGTCTCAGGTTTGGTATAAGCATTGAGATATCACATCTCTGCTATCGGAAGGGTCTCAGGATTGGAATGGGAAGGAGTTGGATATCCCATCTCATGTTATAGGACGAGTCTCAGGTTTGGTATTAGAAGCATTGAGATATCACATCTGATGCTATAGGAAGTGTCTCAGGATTGGAATGGGAAGGAGTTTGATATCACATCTCATGCCATGTATGGGTCTCAGGTTTTGTAGAAGCATTGGGATATCACATCTCATGCTATCGGAAGGGTCTCAGGATTGGAATGGGAAGGACTTGGATATCACATCTCATGCTATAGGAAGGCTCTCAGGTTTGGAAGGGGAAGGAGTTGGATATCACATTTCATGTTAGAGGTAGGATCTCAGGTTTGGTATTAGAGGCATTGAGATATCACATCTCATGCGATCGGAAGGGTATCAGGATTGGATCTCGAAGGAGTTGGATATCCCATCTCATGCTATAGGAAGGGTCTCAGGTTTGGTATAAGCATTGAGATATCCCATCTCATGCTATAGGAAGGGTCTCAGGTTTGGAATCGGAAGGAGTCGTATATGACATCTCATGCCATAGGAAGGGTCTCAGGTTTGGTATAAGCATTGAGATATCACATCTCTGCTATCTGAAGGGTCTCAGGATTGGAATGGGAAGGAGTTGGATATCCCATCTCGTTATAGGAAGGGTCTCAGGTTTGGTATTAGAAGCATTGAGATATCACATCTCATGGTATAGGACGGGTCTCAGAATTGGAATGGGAAGGAGTTGGATATCACATCTCAAGCTATAGGAAGGGTCTCAGTATTGGAATGGGAAGGACTTGGATATCACATCTCATGTTATAGGAAGGATCTCAGGTTTGGTATTAGAAGCATTGAGATATCACATCTCATGCTATAGGAAGGGTCTCAGGATTGGAATGGGAAGGACTTGGATATCACATCTCATGTTATAGGAAGGGTCTCAGGTTTGGTATTAGAAGCATTGAGATATCATATCTCATGCTATGGGAAGGTTCTCAGAATTGGAATGGGAAGGAGTTGGATATCACATCTCAAGCTATAGGAAGGGTCTCAGGATTGGAATGGGAAGGAGTTTGATATCACATCTCATGTCATGTATGGGTCTCAGGTTTTGTAGAAGCATTGGGATATCACATCTCATGCTATCGGAAGGGTATCAGGATTGGATTTGGAAGGAGTTGGATATCCCATCTCATGCTATAGGAAGGGTCTCAGGTTGGAATGGGAAGGAGTTGGATATCACATCTCATGTTATAGGAAGGGTCTCAGGATTGGAATGGGAAGGACTTGGATAACACATCTCATGCTATAGGAAGGCTCTCAGGTTTGGAAGGGGAAGGAGTTGGATATCACATTACATGTTAGAGGTAGGATCTCAGGTTTGGTATTAGAGGCATTGAGATATCACATCTCATGCTATCAGAAGGATTTCAGGATCGGAATGGGAAGGAGTTGGATATCACATCTCATGCTAAAGGGAGGGTCTCAGGTTTGGAAGGGGAAGGATTTGGATATCACATCTCATGTTATAGGAAGGATCTCAGGTTTGGTATTAGAAGCATTGAGATATCAGATCTCATGCTATCGGAAGGATCTCAGGTTTGGTATTAGAGGCATTGAGATATCACATCTCATGCTATCAGAAGGGTCTCGGGATTGGAATGGGAAGGAGTTGGATATCACATCTCATGTGGGTCTCGGGTTTGGAAGGGGAAGTATTTGGATATCACATCTCATGTTACAGGAAGGATCTCAGGTTTGGTATTAGCATTGAGATATCACATCTCATGCTATCGGAAGGGTATCAGGATTGGATCTGGAAGGAGTTGGATATCCCATCTCATGCTATAGGAAGGGTCTCAGGTTTGGTATAAGCATTGAGATATCCCATCTCATGCTATAGGAAGGGTCTCAGGTTTGGAATCGGAAGGAGTCGTATATGACATCTCATGCCATAGGAAGGGTCTCAGGTTTGGTATAAGCATTGAGATATCACATCTCTGCTATCTGAAGGGTCTCAGGATTGGAATGGGAAGGAGTTGGATATCCCATCTCGTTATAGGAAGGGTCTCAGGTTTGGTATTAGAAGCATTGAGATATCACATCTCATGGTATAGGACGGGTCTCAGAATTGGAATGGGAAGGAGTTGGATATCACATCTCAAGCTATAGGAAGGGTCTCAGGATTGGAATGGGAAGTAGTTGGATATCACATCTCATGCTAAAGGGAGGGTCTCAGGTTTGGAAGGGGAAGGATTTGGATATCACGTCTCATGTTATAGGAAGGATCTCAGGTTTGGTATTAGAAGCATTGAGATATCACATCTCATGCTATCGGAAGGATCTCAGGTTTGGTATTAGAGGCATTGAGATATCACATCTCATGCTAAAGGGAGGGTCTCAGGTTTGGAAGGGGAAGGATTTGGATATCACATCTCTTGTTATAGGAAGGATCACAGGTTTGGTATTAGAAGCATTGAGATATCACATCTCATGCTATCGGAAGGGTCTCAGGATTGGAATGGGACGGAGTTGGATATCACATCTCATGCTAAAGGGAGGGTCTCAGGTTTGGAAGGGGAAGGATGTGGATATCACATTTCATGTTAGAGGTAGGATCTCA
Source organism: Ambystoma mexicanum (assembly GCF_040938575.1). Lineage (NCBI taxonomy): Eukaryota > Metazoa > Chordata > Amphibia > Caudata > Ambystomatidae > Ambystoma > Ambystoma mexicanum. The sequence goes on along the minus strand of NC_090932.1, from coordinate 573,573,298 downwards.
GGTTTGGTATTGGAGGCATTGAGATATCACATCTCATGCTATCAGAAGGGTCTCAGGATGGGAATGGGAAGGAGTTGGATATCACATCTCATGCTAAAGGGAGGGTCTCAGGTTTGGAAGGGGAAGGATTTGGATATCACATCTCATGTTATCGGAAGGATCTCAGGTTTGGTATTAGAAGCATTGAGATATCACATCTCATGCTATAGGAAGGGTCTCAGGTTTGGTATTAGAAGCATTGAGATATCAAGTCTCATGGTATAGGAAGGGTCTCAGAATTGGAATGGGAAGGAGTTGGATATCTCAAGCTATAGGAAGGGTCTCAGGATTGGAATGGGAAGGGGTTTGATATCACAACTCATGCCATAGTATGGGTCTCAGGTTTGGTAGAACCATTGGGATATCACATCTCATGCTATCGGAAGGGTATCAGGATTTGATCTGGAAGGAGTTGGATATCCCATCTCATGCTATAGGAAGGGTCTCAGGTTGGAATGGGAAGGAGTTGGATATCACATCTCATGTTATAGGAAGGGTCCCAGGATTGGAATGGGAAGGACTTGGATATCATATCTCATGCTATAGGAAGGCTCTCAGGTTTGGAAGGGGAAGGAGTTGGATATCACATTTCATGTTAGAGGAAGGATCTCAGGTTTGGTATTAGAGGCATTAAGATATCACATCTCATGTTATAGGAAGGGTCTCACGTTTGGTATAAGCATTGAGATATCACATCTCATGCTATAGGAAGGGTCTCAGGATTGGAATGGGAAGGAGTTGGATATCACATCTCGAGCTATAGGAAGGGTCTCACGTTTGGTATAAGCATTGAGATATCACATCTCATGCTATAGGAAGGGTCTCAGGATTGGAATGGGAAGGTGTTGGATATCACATCTCATGTTATAGGAAAGATCTCAGGTTTGGTATTAGAAGCATTGCGACATCACATCTCATGTTATAGGAAGGGTCTCAGGATTGGAATGGGAAGAAGTTGGCTATCACATCTCATGCTATAGGAAGGGTCTCAGGTTTGGTATAAGCATTGAGATATCACATCTCATGCTATAGGAAGGGTCTCAGGATTGGAATGGGAAGGAGTTGTATATGACATCTCATGCCATAGGAAGGGTCTCAGGTTTGGAATAAGCATTGAGATATCACATCTCATGCTATAGGAAGGGTCTCAGGATTGGAATGGGACGGACTTGGATATCACATCTCATGCTATAGGGAGGGTCTCAGGTTTGGAAGGGGAAGGATTTGGATATCACATCGCATGTTATAGGAAGGATCTCAGGTTTGGTAAGGGAAGGAGTTGGATATCACATTTCATGTTAGAGGTAGGATCTCAGGTTTGGTATTAGAGGCATTGAGGTATCACATCTCATGCTATCAGAAGGGTCTCAGGATTGGAATGGGAAGGAGTTGGATATCACATCTCATGCTAAAGGGAGGGTCTGGTTTGGAAGGGGAAGGATTTGGATATCACATTGCATGTTATAGGAAGGATCTCAGGTTTGGTATTAGAAACATTGAGATATCACATCTCATGCTATCGGAAGTATCTCAGGTTTGGTATTAGAGGCATTGAGATATCACATCTCATGCTATCATAAGGGTCTCAGGATTGGAATGGGAAGGAGTTGGATATCACTTCTCATGCTAAAGGGAGGGTCTCAGGTTTGGAAGGGGAAGGATTTGGATATCACATCACATGTTATAAGAAGGATCTCAGGTTTGGTATTAGAAGCATTGAGATATCACATCTCATGCTATCAGAAGGGTCTCAGGATTGGAATGGGAGGGAGTTGGATATCACATCTCATGCTATAGGAAGGGTCTCAGGTTTGGAACGGGAAGGAGTTGGATATCACATCTCATGTTATAGGAAGAGTCTCAGGTTTGGTATAAGCATTGAGATATCACATCTCTGCAATCGGAAGTGTCTCAGGATTGGGATGGGAAGGAGTTGGATATCACATCTCATGCTATAGGAAGGGTCTCAGGTTTGGAACGGGAAGGAGTTCGATATCCCATCTCATGTTATAGGACGGGTCTCAGGTTTGGTATTAGAAGCATTGAGATATCACATCGCATGCTGTAGGAAGGGTCTCAGGATTGGAATGGGAAGGAGTTGGATATTACATCTCATGTTATAGGACGGGTCTCAGGTTTGTTATTAGAATCATTGAGATATCATATTGCATGCTGTAGGAAGGGTCTAAGGATTGGAATGGGAAGGACTTGAATATCACATCTCATGCTATAGGTAGGCTCTCAGGTTTGGAAAGGGAAGGAGTTGGATATCACATTTCATGTTAGAGGAAGGATCTCAGGTTTGGTATTAGAGGCATTGAGATATCACATCTCATGCTATAGGAAGGGTCTCAGGATTGGAATGGGAAGGAGTTGGATATCACATTTCATGCTATAGGAAGGGTCTCAGGTTTGGTATAAGCATTGAGATGTCACATCTCATGCTATAGGAAGGGTCTCAGGATTGGAATGGGAAGGAGTTGGATATCACATCTCATGTTATAGGAAGGATCTCAGGTTTGGTATTAGAAGCATTGAGATATCACATCTCATGCTATAGGAAGGGTCTCAGGATTGGAATGTGAAGGAGTTGTATATGACATCTCATGCCATAGGAAGGGTCTCAGGTTTGGTATAAGCATTGAGATATCACATCTCTGCTATCGGAAGGGTCTCAGGATTGGAATGGGAAGGAGTTGGATATCCCATCTCATGTTATAGGACGAGTCTCAGGTTTGGTATTAGAAGCATTGAGATATCACATCTGATGCTATAGGAAGTGTCTCAGGATTGGAATGGGAAGGAGTTTGATATCACATCTCATGCCATGTATGGGTCTCAGGTTTTGTAGAAGCATTGGGATATCACATCTCATGCTATCGGAAGGGTATCAGGATTGGATTTGGAAGGAGTTGGATATCACATCTCATGTTATAGGAAGGGTCTCAGGATTGGAATGGGAAGGACTTGGATATCACATCTCATGCTATAGGAAGGCTCTCAGGTTTGGAAGGGGAAGGAGTTGGATATCACATTTCATGTTAGAGGTAGGATCTCAGGTTTGGTATTAGAGGCATTGAGATATCACATCTCATGCTATCAGAAGGGTCTCAGGATTGGAATGGGAAGGAGTTGGATATCACATCTCATGCTAAAGGGAGGGTCTCAGGTTTGGAAGGGGAAGGATTTGGATATCACGTCTCATGTTATAGGAAGGATCTTAGGTTTGGTATTAGAAGCATTGAGATATCACATCTCATGCTATCGGAAGGATCTCAGGTTTGGTATTAGAGGCATTGAGATATCACATCTCATGCTAAAGGGAGGGTCTCAGGTTTGGAAGGGGAAGGATTTGGATATCACGTCTCATGTTATAGGAAGGATCTTAGGTTTGGTATTAGAAGCATTGAGATATCACATCTCATGCTATCGGAAGGATCTCAGGTTTGGTATTAGAGGCATTGAGATATCACATCTCATGCTAAAGGGAGGGTCTCAGGTTTGGAAGGGGAATGATTTGGATATCACATCTCTTGTTATAGGAAGGATCACAGGTTTGGTATTAGAAGCATTGAGATATCACATCTCATGCTATCGGAAGGGTCTCAGGATTGGAATGGGAAGGAGTTGGATATCACATCTCATGCTAAAGGGAGGGTCTCAGGTTTGGAAGGGGAAGGATTTGGATATCGCATCACATGTTATAAGAAGGATCTCAGGTTTGGTATTAGAAGCATTGAGATATCACATCTCATGCTATCGGAAGGGTCTCAGGATTGGAACGGGAAGGAGTCGGATATCACATCTCATGCTATAGGAAGGCTCTCAGGTTTGGAAGTGGAAAGAGTTGGATATCACATTTCATGTTAGAGGTAGGATCTCAGGTTTGGTATTAGAGGCATTGAGATATCACATCTCATGCTATCAGAAGGGTCTCAGGATTGGAATGGGAAGGAGTTGGATATCACATCTCATGCTAAAGGGAGGGTCTCAGGTTTGGAAGGGGAAGGGTTTGGATATCACGTCTCATGTTATAGGAAGGATCTCAGGTTTGGTATTAGAAGCATTGAGATATCACATCTCATGCTATCGGAAGGATCTCAGGTTTGGTATTAGAGGCATTGAGATATCACATCTCATGCTAAAGGGAGGGTCTCAGGTTTGGAAGGGGAAGGATTTGGATATCACATCTCTTGTTATAGGAAGGATCACAGGTTTGGTATTAGAAGCATTGAGATATCACATCTCATGCTATCGGAAGGGTCTCAGGATTGGAATGGGACGGAGTTGGATATCACATCTCATGCTAAAGGGAGGGTCTCAGGTTTGGAAGGGGAAGGATGTGGATATCACATTTCATGTTAGAGGTAGGATCTCAGGTTTGGTATTGGAGGCATCGAGATATCACATCTCATGCTATCAGAAGGGTCTCAGGATGGGAATGGGAAGGAGTTGGATATCACATCTCATGCTAAAGGGAGGGTCTCAGGTTTGGAAGGGGAAGGATTTGGATATCACATCTCATGTTATCGGAAGGATCTCAGGTTTGGTATTAGAAGCATTGAGATATCACATCTCATGCTATATGAAGGGTCTCAGGTTTGGTATTAGAAGCATTGAGATATCAAGTCTCATGGTATAGGAAGGGTCTCAGAATTGGAATGGGAAGGAGTTGGATATCTCAAGCTATAGGAAGGGTCTCAGGATTGGAATGGGAAGGGGTTTGATATCACAACTCATGCCATAGTATGGGTCTCAGGTTTGGTAGAAACATTGGGATATCACATCTCATGCTATCGGAAGGGTATCAGGATTTGATTTGGAAGGAGTTGGATATCCCATCTCATGCTATAGGAAGGGTCTCAGGTTGGAATGGGAAGGAGTTGGATATCACATCTCATGTTATAGGAAGGGTCCCAGGATTGGAATGGGAAGGACTTGGATATCATATCTCATGCTATAGGAAGGCTCTCAGGTTTGGAAGGGGAAGGAGTTGGATATCACATTTCATGTTAGAGGAAGGATCTCAGGTTTGGTATTAGAGGCATTAAGATATCACATCTCATGTTATAGGAAGGGTCTCACGTTTGGTATAAGCATTGAGATATCACATCTCATGCTATAGGAAGGGTCTCAGGATTGGAATGGGAAGGAGTTGGATATCACATCTCAAGCTATAGGAAGGGTCTCACGTTTGGTATAAGCATTGAGATATCACATCTCATGCTATAGGAAGGGTCTTAGGATTGGAATGGGAAGGTGTTGGATATCACATCTCATGTTATAGGAAAGATCTCAGGTTTGGTATTAGAAGCATTGCGACATCACATCTCATGTTATAGGAAGGGTCTCAGGATTGGAATGGGAAGAAGTTGGATATCACATCTCATGCTATAGGAAGGGTCTCAGGTTTGGTATAAGCATTGAGATATCACATCTCATGCTATAGGAAGGGTCTCAGGATTGGAATGGGAAGGAGTTGTATATGACATCTCATGCCATAGGAAGGGTCTCAGGTTTGGAATAAGCATTGAGATATCACATCTCATGCTATAGGAAGGGTCTCAGGATTGGAATGGGACGGACTTGGATATCACATCTCATGCTATAGGGAGGGTCTCAGGTTTGGAAGGGGAAGGATTTGGATATCACATCGCATGTTATAGGAAGGATCTCAGGTTTGGTAAGGGAAGGAGTTGGATATCACATTTCATGTTAGAGGTAGGATCTCAGGTTTGGTATTAGAGGCATTGAGGTATCACATCTCATGCTATCAGAAGGGTCTCAGGATTGGAATGGGAAGGAGTTGGATATCGCATCTCATGCTAAAGGGAGGGTCTCAGGTTTGGAAGGGGAAGGATTTGGATATCACATCGCATGTTATAGGAAGGATCTCAGGTTTGGTATTAGAATCATTGAGATATCACATCTCATGCTATCGGAAGTATCTCAGGTTTGGTATTAGAGGCATTGAGATATCACATCTCATGCTATCATAAGGGTCTCAGGATTGGAATGGGAAGGAGTTGGATATCACTTCTCATGCTAAAGGGAGGGTCTCAGGTTTGGAAGGGGAAGGATTTGGATATCACATCACATGTTATAAGAAGGATCTCAGGTTTGGTATTAGAAGCATTGAGATATCACATCTCATGCTATCAGAAGGGTCTCAGGATTGGAATGGGAAGGAGTTGGATATCACATCTCATGCTATAGGAAGGGTCTCAGGTTTGTACCGGGAAGGAGTTGGATATCACATCTCATGTTATAGGAAGAGTCTCAGGTTTGGTATAAGCATTGAGATATCACATCTCTGCAATCGGAAGTGTCTCAGGATTGGGATGGGAAGGAGTTGGATATCACATCTCATGCTATAGGAAGGGTCTCAGGTTTGGAACGGGAAGGAGTTGGATATCCCATCTCATGTTATAGGACGGGTCTCAGGTTTGGTATTAGAAGCATTGAGATATCACATCGCATGCTGTAGGAAGGGTCTCAGGATTGGAATGGGAAGGAGTTGGATATTACATCTCATGCTATAGGAAGGGTCTCAGGTTTGGTATAAGCATTGAGATATCACATCTCTGCTATCGGAAGTGTCTCAGGATTGGAATGGGAAGGAGTTGGATATCCCATCTCATGTTATAGGACGGGTCTCAGGTTTGTTATTAGAATCATTGAGATATCATATTGCATGCTGTAGGAAGGGTCTAAGGATTGGAATGGGAAGGACTTGAATATCACATCTCATGCTATAGGTAGGCTCTCAGGTTTGGAAAGGGAAGGAGTTGGATATCACATTTCATGTTAGAGGAAGGATCTCAGGTTTGGTATTAGAGGCATTGAGATATCACATCTCATGCTATAGGAAGGGTCTCAGGATTGGAATGGGAAGGAGTTGGATATCACATCTCATGCTATAGGAAGGGTCTCAGGTGTGGTATAAGCATTGAGATGTCACATCTCATGCTATAGGAAGGGTCTCAGGATTGGAATGGGAAGGAGTTGGATATCACATCTCATGTTATAGGAAGGATCTCAGGTTTGGTATTAGAAGCATTGAGATATCACATCTCATGCTATAGGAAGGGTCTCAGGATTGGAATGGGAAGGAGTTGTATATGACATCTCATGCCATAGGAAGGGTCTCAGGTTTGGTATAAGCATTGAGATATCACATCTCTGCTATCGGAAGGGTCTCAGGATTGGAATGGGAAGGAGTTGGATATCCCATCTCATGTTATAGGAAGAGTCTCAGGTTTGGTATTAGAAGCATTGAGATATCACATCTGATGCTATAGGAAGTGTCTCAGGATTGGAATGGGAAGGAGTTTGATATCACATCTCATGCCATGTATGGGTCTCAGGTTTTGTAGAAGCATTGGGATATCACATCTCATGCTATCGGAAGGGTATCAGGATTGGATTTGGAAGGAGTTGGTTATCACATCTCATGTTATAGGAAGGGTCTCAGGATTGGAATGGGAAGGACTTGGATATCACATCTCATGCTATAGGAAGGCTCTCAGGTTTGGAAGGGGAAGGAGTTGGATATCACATTTCATGTTAGAGGTAGGATCTCAGGTTTGGTATTAGAGGCATTGAGATATCACATCTCATGCTATCAGAAGGGTCTCAGGATTGGAATGGGAAGGAGTTGGATATCACATCTCATGCTAAAGGGAGGGTCTCAGGTTTGGAAGGGGAAGGATTTGGATATCACATCTCATGTTATAGGAAGGATCTCAGGTTTTGTATTAGAAGCATTGAGATATCACATCTCATGCTATCGGAAGGATCTCAGGTTTGGTATTAGAGGCATTGAGATATCACATCTCATGCTATCAGAAGGGTCTCAGGATTGGAATGGGAAGGAGTCGGATATCACATCTCATGCTAAAGGGAGGGTCTCAGGTTTGGAAGTGGAAGGATTTGGATATCACATCTCATGTTATAGGAAGGATCTCAGGTTTGGTATTAGAAGCATTGAGATATCACATCTCATGCTATAGGAAGGGTCTCAGGATTGGAATGGGAAGGAGTTGGATATCACATCTCAAGCTATAGAAAGGGTCTCAGGATTGGAATGGGAAGGAGTTGGATATCACATCTCAATCTATAGTAAGGGTCTCAGGATTGGAATGGGAAGGAGTTGGATATCACATCTCATGCTATAGGAAGGATCTCAGGTTTGGTATTAGAAACATTGAGATATCACATCTCATGCTATCGGAAGTATCTCAGGTTTGGTATTAGAGGCATTGAGATATCACATCTCATGCTATCATAAGGGTCTCAGGATTGGAATGGGAAGGAGTTGGATATCACTTCTCATGCTAAAGGGAGGGTCTCAGGTTTGGAAGGGGAAGGATTTGGATATCACATCACATGTTATAAGAAGGATCTCAGGTTTGGTATAAGCATTGAGATATCACATCTCTGCAATCGGAAGTGTGTCAGGATTGGGATGCGAAGGAGTTGGATATCACATCTCATGCTATAGGAAGGGTCTCAGGTTTGGAACGGGAAGGAGTTCGATATCCCATCTCATGTTATAGGACGGGTCTCAGGTTTGGTATTAGAAGCATTGAGATATCACATCGCATGCTGTAGGAAGGGTCTCAGGATTGGAATGGGAAGGAGTTGGATATTACATCTCATGTTATAGGACGGGTCTCAGGTTTGTTATTAGAATCATTGAGATATCATATTGCATGCTGTAGGAAGGGTCTAAGGATTGGAATGGGAAGGACTTGAATATCACATCTCATGCTATAGGTAGGCTCTCAGGTTTGGAAAGGGAAGGAGTTGGATATCACATTTCATGTTAGAGGAAGGATCTCAGGTTTGGTATTAGAGGCATTGAGATATCACATCTCATGCTATAGGAAGGGTCTCAGGATTGGAATGGGAAGGAGTTGGATATCACATTTCATGCTATAGGAAGGGTCTCAGGTTTGGTATAAGCATTGAGATGTCACATCTCATGCTATAGGAAGGGTCTCAGGATTGGAATGGGAAGGAGTTGGATATCACATCTCATGTTATAGGAAGGATCTCAGGTTTGGTATTAGAAGCATTGAGATATCACATCTCATGCTATAGGAAGGGTCTCAGGATTGGAATGTGAAGGAGTTGTATATGACATCTCATGCCATAGGAAGGGTCTCAGGTTTGGTATAAGCATTGAGATATCACATCTCTGCTATCGGAAGGGTCTCAGGATTGGAATGGGAAGGAGTTGGATATCCCATCTCATGTTATAGGACGAGTCTCAGGTTTGGTATTAGAAGCATTGAGATATCACATCTGATGCTATAGGAAGTGTCTCAGGATTGGAATGGGAAGGAGTTTGATATCACATCTCATGCCATGTATGGGTCTCAGGTTTTGTAGAAGCATTGGGATATCACATCTCATGCTATCGGAAGGGTCTCAGGATTGGAATGGGAAGGACTTGGATATCACATCTCATGCTATAGGAAGGCTCTCAGGTTTGGAAGGGGAAGGAGTTGGATATCACATTTCATGTTAGAGGTAGGATCTCAGGTTTGGTATTAGAGGCATTGAGATATCACATCTCATGCGATCGGAAGGGTATCAGGATTGGATCTCGAAGGAGTTGGATATCCCATCTCATGCTATAGGAAGGGTCTCAGGTTTGGTATAAGCATTGAGATATCCCATCTCATGCTATAGGAAGGGTCTCAGGTTTGGAATCGGAAGGAGTCGTATATGACATCTCATGCCATAGGAAGGGTCTCAGGTTTGGTATAAGCATTGAGATATCACATCTCTGCTATCTGAAGGGTCTCAGGATTGGAATGGGAAGGAGTTGGATATCCCATCTCGTTATAGGAAGGGTCTCAGGTTTGGTATTAGAAGCATTGAGATATCACATCTCATGGTATAGGACGGGTCTCAGAATTGGAATGGGAAGGAGTTGGATATCACATCTCAAGCTATAGGAAGGGTCTCAGTATTGGAATGGGAAGGACTTGGATATCACATCTCATGTTATAGGAAGGATCTCAGGTTTGGTATTAGAAGCATTGAGATATCACATCTCATGCTATAGGAAGGGTCTCAGGATTGGAATGGGAAGGACTTGGATATCACATCTCATGTTATAGGAAGGGTCTCAGGTTTGGTATTAGAAGCATTGAGATATCATATCTCATGCTATGGGAAGGTTCTCAGAATTGGAATGGGAAGGAGTTGGATATCACATCTCAAGCTATAGGAAGGGTCTCAGGATTGGAATGGGAAGGAGTTTGATATCACATCTCATGTCATGTATGGGTCTCAGGTTTTGTAGAAGCATTGGGATATCACATCTCATGCTATCGGAAGGGTATCAGGATTGGATTTGGAAGGAGTTGGATATCCCATCTCATGCTATAGGAAGGGTCTCAGGTTGGAATGGGAAGGAGTTGGATATCACATCTCATGTTATAGGAAGGGTCTCAGGATTGGAATGGGAAGGACTTGGATAACACATCTCATGCTATAGGAAGGCTCTCAGGTTTGGAAGGGGAAGGAGTTGGATATCACATTACATGTTAGAGGTAGGATCTCAGGTTTGGTATTAGAGGCATTGAGATATCACATCTCATGCTATCAGAAGGATTTCAGGATCGGAATGGGAAGGAGTTGGATATCACATCTCATGCTAAAGGGAGGGTCTCAGGTTTGGAAGGGGAAGGATTTGGATATCACATCTCATGTTATAGGAAGGATCTCAGGTTTGGTATTAGAAGCATTGAGATATCAGATCTCATGCTATCGGAAGGATCTCAGGTTTGGTATTAGAGGCATTGAGATATCACATCTCATGCTATCAGAAGGGTCTCGGGATTGGAATGGGAAGGAGTTGGATATCACATCTCATGTGGGTCTCGGGTTTGGAAGGGGAAGTATTTGGATATCACATCTCATGTTACAGGAAGGATCTCAGGTTTGGTATTAGCATTGAGATATCACATCTCATGCTATCGGAAGGGTATCAGGATTGGATCTGGAAGGAGTTGGATATCCCATCTCATGCTATAGGAAGGGTCTCAGGTTTGGTATAAGCATTGAGATATCCCATCTCATGCTATAGGAAGGGTCTCAGGTTTGGAATCGGAAGGAGTCGTATATGACATCTCATGCCATAGGAAGGGTCTCAGGTTTGGTATAAGCATTGAGATATCACATCTCTGCTATCTGAAGGGTCTCAGGATTGGAATGGGAAGGAGTTGGATATCCCATCTCGTTATAGGAAGGGTCTCAGGTTTGGTATTAGAAGCATTGAGATATCACATCTCATGGTATAGGACGGGTCTCAGAATTGGAATGGGAAGGAGTTGGATATCACATCTCAAGCTATAGGAAGGGTCTCAGGATTGGAATGGGAAGTAGTTGGATATCACATCTCATGCTAAAGGGAGGGTCTCAGGTTTGGAAGGGGAAGGATTTGGATATCACGTCTCATGTTATAGGAAGGATCTCAGGTTTGGTATTAGAAGCATTGAGATATCACATCTCATGCTATCGGAAGGATCTCAGGTTTGGTATTAGAGGCATTGAGATATCACATCTCATGCTAAAGGGAGGGTCTCAGGTTTGGAAGGGGAAGGATTTGGATATCACATCTCTTGTTATAGGAAGGATCACAGGTTTGGTATTAGAAGCATTGAGATATCACATCTCATGCTATCGGAAGGGTCTCAGGATTGGAATGGGACGGAGTTGGATATCACATCTCATGCTAAAGGGAGGGTCTCAGGTTTGGAAGGGGAAGGATGTGGATATCACATTTCATGTTAGAGGTAGGATCTCAGGTTTGGTATTGGAGGCATTGAGATATCACATCTCATGCTATCAGAAGGGTCTCAGGATGGGAATGGGAAGGAGTTGGATATCACATCTCATGCTAAAGGGAGGGTCTCAGGTTTGGAAGGGGAAGGATTTGGATATCACATCTCATGTTATCGGAAGGATCTCAGGTTTGGTATTAGAAGCATTGAGATATCACATCTCATGCTATAGGAAGGGTCTCAGGTTTGGTATTAGAAGCATTGAGATATCAAGTCTCATGGTATAGGAAGGGTCTCAGAATTGGAATGGGAAGGAGTTGGATATCTCAAGCTATAGGAAGGGTCTCAGGATTGGAATGGGAAGGGGTTTGATATCACAACTCATGCCATAGTATGGGTCTCAGGTTTGGTAGAACCATTGGGATATCACATCTCATGCTATCGGAAGGGTATCAGGATTTGATCTGGAAGGAGTTGGATATCCCATCTCATGCTATAGGAAGGGTCTCAGGTTGGAATGGGAAGGAGTTGGATATCACATCTCATGTTATAGGAAGGGTCCCAGGATTGGAATGGGAAGGACTTGGATATCATATCTCATGCTATAGGAAGGCTCTCAGGTTTGGAAGGGGAAGGAGTTGGATATCACATTTCATGTTAGAGGAAGGATCTCAGGTTTGGTATTAGAGGCATTAAGATATCACATCTCATGTTATAGGAAGGGTCTCACGTTTGGTATAAGCATTGAGATATCACATCTCATGCTATAGGAAGGGTCTCAGGATTGGAATGGGAAGGAGTTGGATATCACATCTCGAGCTATAGGAAGGGTCTCACGTTTGGTATAAGCATTGAGATATCACATCTCATGCTATAGGAAGGGTCTCAGGATTGGAATGGGAAGGTGTTGGATATCACATCTCATGTTATAGGAAAGATCTCAGGTTTGGTATTAGAAGCATTGCGACATCACATCTCATGTTATAGGAAGGGTCTCAGGATTGGAATGGGAAGAAGTTGGCTATCACATCTCATGCTATAGGAAGGGTCTCAGGTTTGGTATAAGCATTGAGATATCACATCTCATGCTATAGGAAGGGTCTCAGGATTGGAATGGGAAGGAGTTGTATATGACATCTCATGCCATAGGAAGGGTCTCAGGTTTGGAATAAGCATTGAGATATCACATCTCATGCTATAGGAAGGGTCTCAGGATTGGAATGGGACGGACTTGGATATCACATCTCATGCTATAGGGAGGGTCTCAGGTTTGGAAGGGGAAGGATTTGGATATCACATCGCATGTTATAGGAAGGATCTCAGGTTTGGTAAGGGAAGGAGTTGGATATCACATTTCATGTTAGAGGTAGGATCTCAGGTTTGGTATTAGAGGCATTGAGGTATCACATCTCATGCTATCAGAAGGGTCTCAGGATTGGAATGGGAAGGAGTTGGATATCACATCTCATGCTAAAGGGAGGGTCTGGTTTGGAAGGGGAAGGATTTGGATATCACATTGCATGTTATAGGAAGGATCTCAGGTTTGGTATTAGAAACATTGAGATATCACATCTCATGCTATCGGAAGTATCTCAGGTTTGGTATTAGAGGCATTGAGATATCACATCTCATGCTATCATAAGGGTCTCAGGATTGGAATGGGAAGGAGTTGGATATCACTTCTCATGCTAAAGGGAGGGTCTCAGGTTTGGAAGGGGAAGGATTTGGATATCACATCACATGTTATAAGAAGGATCTCAGGTTTGGTATTAGAAGCATTGAGATATCACATCTCATGCTATCAGAAGGGTCTCAGGATTGGAATGGGAGGGAGTTGGATATCACATCTCATGCTATAGGAAGGGTCTCAGGTTTGGAACGGGAAGGAGTTGGATATCACATCTCATGTTATAGGAAGAGTCTCAGGTTTGGTATAAGCATTGAGATATCACATCTCTGCAATCGGAAGTGTCTCAGGATTGGGATGGGAAGGAGTTGGATATCACATCTCATGCTATAGGAAGGGTCTCAGGTTTGGAACGGGAAGGAGTTCGATATCCCATCTCATGTTATAGGACGGGTCTCAGGTTTGGTATTAGAAGCATTGAGATATCACATCGCATGCTGTAGGAAGGGTCTCAGGATTGGAATGGGAAGGAGTTGGATATTACATCTCATGTTATAGGACGGGTCTCAGGTTTGTTATTAGAATCATTGAGATATCATATTGCATGCTGTAGGAAGGGTCTAAGGATTGGAATGGGAAGGACTTGAATATCACATCTCATGCTATAGGTAGGCTCTCAGGTTTGGAAAGGGAAGGAGTTGGATATCACATTTCATGTTAGAGGAAGGATCTCAGGTTTGGTATTAGAGGCATTGAGATATCACATCTCATGCTATAGGAAGGGTCTCAGGATTGGAATGGGAAGGAGTTGGATATCACATTTCATGCTATAGGAAGGGTCTCAGGTTTGGTATAAGCATTGAGATGTCACATCTCATGCTATAGGAAGGGTCTCAGGATTGGAATGGGAAGGAGTTGGATATCACATCTCATGTTATAGGAAGGATCTCAGGTTTGGTATTAGAAGCATTGAGATATCACATCTCATGCTATAGGAAGGGTCTCAGGATTGGAATGTGAAGGAGTTGTATATGACATCTCATGCCATAGGAAGGGTCTCAGGTTTGGTATAAGCATTGAGATATCACATCTCTGCTATCGGAAGGGTCTCAGGATTGGAATGGGAAGGAGTTGGATATCCCATCTCATGTTATAGGACGAGTCTCAGGTTTGGTATTAGAAGCATTGAGATATCACATCTGATGCTATAGGAAGTGTCTCAGGATTGGAATGGGAAGGAGTTTGATATCACATCTCATGCCATGTATGGGTCTCAGGTTTTGTAGAAGCATTGGGATATCACATCTCATGCTATCGGAAGGGTATCAGGATTGGATTTGGAAGGAGTTGGATATCACATCTCATGTTATAGGAAGGGTCTCAGGATTGGAATGGGAAGGACTTGGATATCACATCTCATGCTATAGGAAGGCTCTCAGGTTTGGAAGGGGAAGGAGTTGGATATCACATTTCATGTTAGAGGTAGGATCTCAGGTTTGGTATTAGAGGCATTGAGATATCACATCTCATGCTATCAGAAGGGTCTCAGGATTGGAATGGGAAGGAGTTGGATATCACATCTCATGCTAAAGGGAGGGTCTCAGGTTTGGAAGGGGAAGGATTTGGATATCACGTCTCATGTTATAGGAAGGATCTTAGGTTTGGTATTAGAAGCATTGAGATATCACATCTCATGCTATCGGAAGGATCTCAGGTTTGGTATTAGAGGCATTGAGATATCACATCTCATGCTAAAGGGAGGGTCTCAGGTTTGGAAGGGGAAGGATTTGGATATCACGTCTCATGTTATAGGAAGGATCTTAGGTTTGGTATTAGAAGCATTGAGATATCACATCTCATGCTATCGGAAGGATCTCAGGTTTGGTATTAGAGGCATTGAGATATCACATCTCATGCTAAAGGGAGGGTCTCAGGTTTGGAAGGGGAATGATTTGGATATCACATCTCTTGTTATAGGAAGGATCACAGGTTTGGTATTAGAAGCATTGAGATATCACATCTCATGCTATCGGAAGGGTCTCAGGATTGGAATGGGAAGGAGTTGGATATCACATCTCATGCTAAAGGGAGGGTCTCAGGTTTGGAAGGGGAAGGATTTGGATATCGCATCACATGTTATAAGAAGGATCTCAGGTTTGGTATTAGAAGCATTGAGATATCACATCTCATGCTATCGGAAGGGTCTCAGGATTGGAACGGGAAGGAGTCGGATATCACATCTCATGCTATAGGAAGGCTCTCAGGTTTGGAAGGGGAAAGAGTTGGATATCACATTTCATGTTAGAGGTAGGATCTCAGGTTTGGTATTAGAGGCATTGAGATATCACATCTCATGCTATCAGAAGGGTCTCAGGATTGGAATGGGAAGGAGTTGGATATCACATCTCATGCTAAAGGGAGGGTCTCAGGTTTGGAAGGGGAAGGGTTTGGATATCACGTCTCATGTTATAGGAAGGATCTCAGGTTTGGTATTAGAAGCATTGAGATATCACATCTCATGCTATCGGAAGGATCTCAGGTTTGGTATTAGAGGCATTGAGATATCACATCTCATGCTAAAGGGAGGGTCTCAGGTTTGGAAGGGGAAGGATTTGGATATCACATCTCTTGTTATAGGAAGGATCACAGGTTTGGTATTAGAAGCATTGAGATATCACATCTCATGCTATCGGAAGGGTCTCAGGATTGGAATGGGACGGAGTTGGATATCACATCTCATGCTAAAGGGAGGGTCTCAGGTTTGGAAGTGGAAGGATGTGGATATCACATTTCATGTTAGAGGTAGGATCTCAGGTTTGGTATTGGAGGCATCGAGATATCACATCTCATGCTATCAGAAGGGTCTCAGGATGGGAATGGGAAGGAGTTGGATATCACATCTCATGCTAAAGGGAGGGTCTCAGGTTTGGAAGGGGAAGGATTTGGATATCACATCTCATGTTATCGGAAGGATCTCAGGTTTGGTATTAGAAGCATTGAGATATCACATCTCATGCTATATGAAGGGTCTCAGGTTTGGTATTAGAAGCATTGAGATATCAAGTCTCATGGTATAGGAAGGGTCTCAGAATTGGAATGGGAAGGAGTTGGATATCTCAAGCTATAGGAAGGGTCTCAGGATTGGAATGGGAAGGGGTTTGATATCACAACTCATGCCATAGTATGGGTCTCAGGTTTGGTAGAAACATTGGGATATCACATCTCATGCTATCGGAAGGGTATCAGGATTTGATTTGGAAGGAGTTGGATATCCCATCTCATGCTATAGGAAGGGTCTCAGGTTGGAATGGGAAGGAGTTGGATATCACATCTCATGTTATAGGAAGGGTCCCAGGATTGGAATGGGAAGGACTTGGATATCATATCTCATGCTATAGGAAGGCTCTCAGGTTTGGAAGGGGAAGGAGTTGGATATCACATTTCATGTTAGAGGAAGGATCTCAGGTTTGGTATTAGAGGCATTAAGATATCACATCTCATGTTATAGGAAGGGTCTCACGTTTGGTATAAGCATTGAGATATCACATCTCATGCTATAGGAAGGGTCTCAGGATTGGAATGGGAAGGAGTTGGATATCACATCTCAAGCTATAGGAAGGGTCTCACGTTTGGTATAAGCATTGAGATATCACATCTCATGCTATAGGAAGGGTCTTAGGATTGGAATGGGAAGGTGTTGGATATCACATCTCATGTTATAGGAAAGATCTCAGGTTTGGTATTAGAAGCATTGCGACATCACATCTCATGTTATAGGAAGGGTCTCAGGATTGGAATGGGAAGAAGTTGGATATCACATCTCATGCTATAGGAAGGGTCTCAGGTTTGGTATAAGCATTGAGATATCACATCTCATGCTATAGGAAGGGTCTCAGGATTGGAATGGGAAGGAGTTGTATATGACATCTCATGCCATAGGAAGGGTCTCAGGTTTGGAATAAGCATTGAGATATCACATCTCATGCTATAGGAAGGGTCTCAGGATTGGAATGGGACGGACTTGGATATCACATCTCATGCTATAGGGAGGGTCTCAGGTTTGGAAGGGGAAGGATTTGGATATCACATCGCATGTTATAGGAAGGATCTCAGGTTTGGTAAGGGAAGGAGTTGGATATCACATTTCATGTTAGAGGTAGGATCTCAGGTTTGGTATTAGAGGCATTGAGGTATCACATCTCATGCTATCAGAAGGGTCTCAGGATTGGAATGGGAAGGAGTTGGATATCGCATCTCATGCTAAAGGGAGGGTCTCAGGTTTGGAAGGGGAAGGATTTGGATATCACATCGCATGTTATAGGAAGGATCTCAGGTTTGGTATTAGAATCATTGAGATATCACATCTCATGCTATCGGAAGTATCTCAGGTTTGGTATTAGAGGCATTGAGATATCACATCTCATGCTATCATAAGGGTCTCAGGATTGGAATGGGAAGGAGTTGGATATCACTTCTCATGCTAAAGGGAGGGTCTCAGGTTTGGAAGGGGAAGGATTTGGATATCACATCACATGTTATAAGAAGGATCTCAGGTTTGGTATTAGAAGCATTGAGATATCACATCTCATGCTATCAGAAGGGTCTCAGGATTGGAATGGGAAGGAGTTGGATATCACATCTCATGCTATAGGAAGGGTCTCAGGTTTGTACCGGGAAGGAGTTGGATATCACATCTCATGTTATAGGAAGAGTCTCAGGTTTGGTATAAGCATTGAGATATCACATCTCTGCAATCGGAAGTGTCTCAGGATTGGGATGGGAAGGAGTTGGATATCACATCTCATGCTATAGGAAGGGTCTCAGGTTTGGAACGGGAAGGAGTTGGATATCCCATCTCATGTTATAGGACGGGTCTCAGGTTTGGTATTAGAAGCATTGAGATATCACATCGCATGCTGTAGGAAGGGTCTCAGGATTGGAATGGGAAGGAGTTGGATATTACATCTCATGCTATAGGAAGGGTCTCAGGTTTGGTATAAGCATTGAGATATCACATCTCTGCTATCGGAAGTGTCTCAGGATTGGAATGGGAAGGAGTTGGATATCCCATCTCATGTTATAGGACGGGTCTCAGGTTTGTTATTAGAATCATTGAGATATCATATTGCATGCTGTAGGAAGGGTCTAAGGATTGGAATGGGAAGGACTTGAATATCACATCTCATGCTATAGGTAGGCTCTCAGGTTTGGAAAGGGAAGGAGTTGGATATCACATTTCATGTTAGAGGAAGGATCTCAGGTTTGGTATTAGAGGCATTGAGATATCACATCTCATGCTATAGGAAGGGTCTCAGGATTGGAATGGGAAGGAGTTGGATATCACATCTCATGCTATAGGAAGGGTCTCAGGTGTGGTATAAGCATTGAGATGTCACATCTCATGCTATAGGAAGGGTCTCAGGATTGGAATGGGAAGGAGTTGGATATCACATCTCATGTTATAGGAAGGATCTCAGGTTTGGTATTAGAAGCATTGAGATATCACATCTCATGCTATAGGAAGGGTCTCAGGATTGGAATGGGAAGGAGTTGTATATGACATCTCATGCCATAGGAAGGGTCTCAGGTTTGGTATAAGCATTGAGATATCACATCTCTGCTATCGGAAGGGTCTCAGGATTGGAATGGGAAGGAGTTGGATATCCCATCTCATGTTATAGGAAGAGTCTCAGGTTTGGTATTAGAAGCATTGAGATATCACATCTGATGCTATAGGAAGTGTCTCAGGATTGGAATGGGAAGGAGTTTGATATCACATCTCATGCCATGTATGGGTCTCAGGTTTTGTAGAAGCATTGGGATATCACATCTCATGCTATCGGAAGGGTATCAGGATTGGATTTGGAAGGAGTTGGATATCACATCTCATGTTATAGGAAGGGTCTCAGGATTGGAATGGGAAGGACTTGGATATCACATCTCATGCTATAGGAAGGCTCTCAGGTTTGGAAGGGGAAGGAGTTGGATATCACATTTCATGTTAGAGGTAGGATCTCAGGTTTGGTATTAGAGGCATTGAGATATCACATCTCATGCTATCAGAAGGGTCTCAGGATTGGAATGGGAAGGAGTTGGATATCACATCTCATGCTAAAGGGAGGGTCTCAGGTTTGGAAGGGGAAGGATTTGGATATCACATCTCATGTTATAGGAAGGATCTCAGGTTTTGTATTAGAAGCATTGAGATATCACATCTCATGCTATCGGAAGGATCTCAGGTTTGGTATTAGAGGCATTGAGATATCACATCTCATGCTATCAGAAGGGTCTCAGGATTGGAATGGGAAGGAGTCGGATATCACATCTCATGCTAAAGGGAGGGTCTCAGGTTTGGAAGTGGAAGGATTTGGATATCACATCTCATGTTATAGGAAGGATCTCAGGTTTGGTATTAGAAGCATTGAGATATCACATCTCATGCTATAGGAAGGGTCTCAGGATTGGAATGGGAAGGAGTTGGATATCACATCTCAAGCTATAGAAAGGGTCTCAGGATTGGAATGGGAAGGAGTTGGATATCACATCTCAATCTATAGTAAGGGTCTCAGGATTGGAATGGGAAGGAGTTGGATATCACATCTCATGCTATAGGAAGGGTCTCAGGTTTGGTATTAGCATTGAGATATCCCATCTCATGCTATAGGAAGGGTCTCAGGTTTGGAATCGGAAGGAGTTGTATATGACATCTCATGCCATAGGTAGGGTCTCAGGTTTGGTATAAGCATTGAGATATCACATCTCTGCTATCGGAAGGGTCTCAGGATTGGAATGGGAAGGAGTTGGATATCCCATCTCGTTATAGGAAGGGTCTCAGGTTTGGTATTAGAAGCATTGAGATATCACATCTCATGGTATAGGACGGGTCTCAGAATTGGAATGGGAAGGAGTTAGATATCACATCTCAAGCTATAGGAAGGGTCTCAGGATTGGAATGGGAAGGACTTGGATATCACATCTCATGATATAGGAAGGGTCTCAGGTTTGGTATTAGAAGCATTGAGATATCACATCTCATGCTATAGGAAGGGTCTCAGGATTGGAATGGGAAGGACTTGGATAACACATCTCATGTTATAGGAAGGGTCTCAGGTTTGGTATTAGAAGCATTGAGATATCACATCTCATGCTATAGGAAGGGTCTCAGAATTGGAATGGGAAGGAGTTGGATATCACATCTCAAGCTATAGGAAGGGTCTCAGGATTGGAATGGGAAGGAGTTTGATATCACATCTCATGCGATGTATGGGTCTCAGGTTTTGTAGAAGCATTGGGATATCACATCTCATGCTATCGGAAGGGTATCAGGATTGGATTTGGAAGGAGTTGGATATCCCATCTCATGATATAGGAAGGGTCTCAGGTTGGAATGGGAAGGAGTTGGATATCACATCTCATGTTATAGGAAGGGTCTCAGGATTGGAATGGGAAGGACTTGGATATCACATCTCATGCTATAGGAAGGCTCTCAGGTTTGGAAGGGGAAGGAGTTGGATATCACATTACATGTTAGAGGTAGGATCTCAGGTTTGGTATTAGAGGCATTGAGATATCACATCTCATGCTAACAGAAGGATCTCAGGATCGGAATGGGAAGGAGTTGGATATCACATCTCATGCTAAAGGGAGGGTCTCAGGTTTGGAAGGGGAAGGATTTGGATATCACATCTCATGTTATAGGAAGGATCTCAGGTTTGGTATTAGACACATTGAGATATCACATCTCATGCTATCGGAAGGATCTCAGGTTTGGTATTAGAGGCATTGAGATATCACATCTCATGATATCAGAAGGGTCTCAGGATTGGAATGGGAAGGAGTCGGATATCACATCTCATGCTAAAGGGAGGGTCTCAGGTTTACTATTAGAAGCATTGAGATATCACATCTCATGTTATAGGAAGGAACTCAGGTTTGGTATTAGAGGCATTGAGATATCACATCTCATGCTATCAGAAGGGTTTCAGGATTGGAATGGGAAGGAGTCGGATATCACATCTCATGCTAAAGGGAGGGTCTCAGGTTTGGAAGGGGAAGGATTTGGATATCACATCTCATGTTATGGGAAGGATCTTAGGTTTGGTATTAGAAGCATTGAGATATCACATCTCATGCTATCGGAAGGATCTCAGGTTTGGTATTAGAGGCATTGAGATATCACATCTCATGCTATCAGAAGGGTCTCGGGATTGGAATGGGAAGGAGTTGGATATCACATCTCATGCTAAAGGGAGGGTCTCGGGTTTGGAAGGGGAAGGATTTGGATATCACATCTCATGTTATAGGAAGGATCTCAGGTTTGGTATTAGCATTGAGATATCCCATCTGATGCTATAGGAAGGGTCTCAGGTTTGGAATCGGAAGGAGTTGTATATGACATCTCATGCCATAGGAAGGGTCTCAGGTTTGGTATAAGCATTGAGATATCACATCGCATGCTGTAGGAAGGGTCTCAGGATTGGAATGGGAAGGAGTTGGATATTACATCTCATGCTATAGGAAGGGTCTCAGGTTTGGTATAAGCATTGAGATATCACATCTCTGCTATCGGAAGTGTCTCAGGATTGGAATGGGAAGGAGTTGGATATCCCATCTCATGTTATAGGACGGGTCTCAGGTTTGTTATTAGAATCATTGAGATATCGTATTGCATGCTGTAGGAAGGGTCTAAGGATTGGAATGGGAAGGACTTGAATATCACATCTCATGCTATAGGTAGGCTCTCAGGTTTGGAAAGGGAAGGAGTTGGATATCACATTTCATGTTAGAGGAAGGATCTCAGGTTTGGTATTAGAGGCATTGAGATATCACATCTCATGCTATAGGAAGGGTCTCAGGATTGGAATGGGAAGGAGTTGGATATCACATCTCATGCTATAGGAAGGGTCTCAGGTGTGGTATAAGCATTGAGATGTCACATCTCATGCTATAGGAAGGGTCTCAGGATTGGAATGGGAAGGAGTTGGATATCACATCTCATGTTATAGGAAGGATCTCAGGTTTGGTATTAGAAGCATTGAGATATCACATCTCATGCTATAGGAAGGGTCTCAGGATTGGAATGGGAAGGAGTTGTATATGACATCTCATGCCATAGGAAGGGTCTCAGGTTTGGTATAAGCATTGAGATATCACATCTCTGCTATCGGAAGGGTCTCAGGATTGGAATGGGAAGGAGTTGGATATCCCATCTCATGTTATAGGAAGAGTCTCAGGTTTGGTATTAGAAGCATTGAGATATCACATCTGATGCTATAGGAAGTGTCTCAGGATTGGAATGGGAAGGAGTTTGATATCACATCTCATGCCATGTATGGGTCTCAGGTTTTGTAGAAGCATTGGGATATCACATCTCATGCTATCGGAAGGGTATCAGGATTGGATTTGGAAGGAGTTGGATATCACATCTCATGTTATAGGAAGGGTCTCAGGATTGGAATGGGAAGGACTTGGATATCACATCTCATGCTATAGGAAGGCTCTCAGGTTTGGAAGGGGAAGGAGTTGGATATCACATTTCATGTTAGAGGTAGGATCTCAGGTTTGGTATTAGAGGCATTGAGATATCACATCTCATGCTATCAGAAGGGTCTCAGGATTGGAATGGGAAGGAGTTGGATATCACATCTCATGCTAAAGGGAGGGTCTCAGGTTTGGAAGGGGAAGGATTTGGATATCACATCTCATGTTATAGGAAGGATCTCAGGTTTTGTATTAGAAGCATTGAGATATCACATCTCATGCTATCGGAAGGATCTCAGGTTTGGTATTAGAGGCATTGAGATATCACATCTCATGCTATCAGAAGGGTCTCAGGATTAGAATGGGAAGGAGTCGGATATCACATCTCATGCTAAAGGGAGGGTCTCAGGTTTGGAAGTGGAAGGATTTGGATATCACATCTCATGTTATAGGAAGGATCTCAGGTTTGGTATTAGAAGCATTGAGATATCACATCTCATGCTATAGGAAGGGTCTCAGGATTGGAATGGGAAGGAGTTGGATATCACATCTCAAGCTATAGAAAGGGTCTCAGGATTGGAATGGGAAGGAGTTGGATATCACATCTCATGCTATAGGAAGGGTCTCAGGTTTGGTATTAGCATTGAGATATCCCATCTCATGCTATAGGAAGGGTCTCAGGTTTGGAATCGGAAGGAGTTGTATATGACATCTCATGCCATAGGTAGGGTCTCAGGTTTGGTATAAGCATTGAGATATCACATCTCTGCTATCGGAAGGGTCTCAGGATTGGAATGGGAAGGAGTTGGATATCCCATCTCGTTATAGGAAGGGTCTCAGGTTTGGTATTAGAAGCATTGAGATATCACATCTCATGGTATAGGACGGGTCTCAGAATTGGAATGGGAAGGAGTTAGATATCACATCTCATGTTATAGGAAGGGTCTCAGGTTTGGTATTAGAAGCATTGAGATATCACATCTCATGCTATAGGAAGGGTCTCAGAATTGGAATGGGAAGGAGTTGGATATCACATCTCAAGCTATAGGAAGGGTCTCAGGATTGGAATGGGAAGGACTTGGATATCACATCTCATGCTATAGGAAGGCTCTCAGGTTTGGAAGGGGAAGGAGTTGGATATCACATTACATGTTAGAGGTAGGATCTCAGGTTTGGTATTAGAGGCATTGAGATATCACATCTCATGCTAACAGAAGGATCTCAGGATCGGAATGGGAAGGAGTTGGATATCACATCTCATGCTAAAGGGAGGGTCTCAGGTTTGGAAGGGGAAGGATTTGGATATCACATCTCATGTTATAGGAAGGATCTCAGGTTTGGTATTAGACACATTGAGATATCACATCTCATGCTATCGGAAGGATCTCAGGTTTGGTATTAGAGGCATTGAGATATCACATCTCATGATATCAGAAGGGTCTCAGGATTGGAATGGGAAGGAGTCGGATATCACATCTCATGCTAAAGGGAGGGTCTCAGGTTTACTATTAGAAGCATTGAGATATCACATCTCATGTTATAGGAAGGAACTCAGGTTTGGTATTAGAGGCATTGAGATATCACATCTCATGCTATCAGAAGGGTTTCAGGATTGGAATGGGAAGGAGTCGGATATCACATCTCATGCTAAAGGGAGGGTCTCAGGTTTGGAAGGGGAAGGATTTGGATATCACATCTCATGTTATGGGAAGGATCTTAGGTTTGGTATTAGAAGCATTGAGATATCACATCTCATGCTATCGGAAGGATCTCAGGTTTGGTATTAGAGGCATTGAGATATCACATCTCATGCTATCAGAAGGGTCTCGGGATTGGAATGGGAAGGAGTTGGATATCACATCTCATGCTAAAGGGAGGGTCTCGGGTTTGGAAGGGGAAGGATTTGGATATCACATCTCATGTTATAGGAAGGATCTCAGGTTTGGTATTAGCATTGAGATATCCCATCTGATGCTATAGGAAGGGTCTCAGGTTTGGAATCGGAAGGAGTTGTATATGACATCTCATGCCATAGGAAGGGTCTCAGGTTTGGTATAAGCATTGAGATATCACATCTCTGCTATCGGAAGGGTCTCAGGATTGGAATGGGAAGGAGTTGGATATCCCATCTCGTTATAGGAAGGATCTCAGGTTTGGTATTAGAAGCATTGAGATATCACATCTCATGGTATAGGACAGGTCTCAGAATTGGAATGGGAAGGAGTTGGATATCACATCTCAAACTATAGGAAGGGTCTCCGGATTGGAATGGGAAGGACTTGGATATCACATCTCATGTTATAGGAAGGGTCTCAGGTTTGGTATTAGAAGCATTAAGATATCACATCTCATGCTATAGGAAGGGTCTCAATATTGGAATGGGAAGGACTTGGATATCACATCTCATGTTATAGGAAGGGTCTCAGGTTTGGTATTAGAAGCATTGAGATATCACATCTCATGCTATAGGAAGGGTCTCTGGATTGGAATGGGAAGGACTTGGATATCACATCTCATGATAAAGGAAGGGTCTAAGGTTTGGAAGGGGAAGGATTTGGATATCACATCTCATGTTATAGGACCGGTCTCAGGTTTGGTATTAGAAGCATTGAGATATCAAGTATCATGGTATAGGACGGGTCTCAGAATTGGAATGGGAAGCAGTTGGATATCACATCTCAATCTATAGGAAGGGTTTCAGGATTGGAATGGGAAGGAGTTTGATATCACATCTCATGCCATGTATGGGTCTCAGGTTTTGTAGAAGCATTGGGATATCACATCTCATGCTATCGGAAGGGTATCAGGATTGGATCTGGAAGGAGTTGGATATCCCATCTCATGCTATCAGAAGGGTCTCAGGATTGGAATGGGAAGGTCCTGGATATCACATCTCATGATAAAGGAAGGGTCTAAGGTTTGGAAGGGGAAGGATTTGGATATCACATCTCATGTTATAGGACCGGTCTCAGGTTTGGTATTAGAAGCATTGAGATATCAAGTCTCATGGTATAGAACGGGTCTCAGAATTGGAATGGGAAGGAGTTGGATATCACATCTCAAGCTATAGGAAGGGTCTCAGGATTGGAATGGGAAGGAGTTTGATATCACATCTCATGCCATGTATGGGTCTCAGGTTTTGTAGAAGCATTGGGATATCACATCTCATGCTATCGGAAGGGTATCAGGATTGGATCTGGAAGGAGTTGGATATCCCATCTCATGCTATAGGAAGGGTCTCAGGTTGGAATGGGAAGGAGTTGGATATCACATCTCATGTTATAAGAAGGGTCTCAGGATTGGAATGGGAAGGACTTGGATATCACATCTCATGCTATAGGAAGGCTCTCAGGTTTGGAAGGGGAAGGAGTTGGATATCACATTTCATGTTAGAGGAAGGATCTCAGGTTTGGTATTAGAGGCATTGAGATATCACATCTCATGCTATCAGAAGGGTCTCAGGATTGGAATGGGAAGGAGTTGGATATCACATCTCATGCTAAAGGGAGGGTCTCAGGTTTGGAAGGGGAAGGATTTGGAGATCACATCTCATGTTATAGGAAGGATCTCAGGTTTGGTATTAGAAGCATTGAGATATCACA
The DNA here is from genome assembly GCF_040938575.1 of Ambystoma mexicanum. Taxonomy (NCBI): domain Eukaryota; kingdom Metazoa; phylum Chordata; class Amphibia; order Caudata; family Ambystomatidae; genus Ambystoma; species Ambystoma mexicanum. The sequence continues at coordinate 573,546,749 of NC_090932.1, read as the reverse complement.
TCTCATGCTATCGGAAGGATCTCAGGTTTGGTATTAGAGGCATTGAGATATCACATCTCATGCTATCCGAAGGGTCTCAGGATTGGAATGGGAAGGAGTCGGATATCACATCTCATGCTAAATGGAGGGCCTCAGGTTTGGAAGTGGAAGAATTTGGATATCACATCTCATGTTATAGGAAGGATCTCAGGTTTGGTATTAGAAGCATTGAGATATCACATCTCATGCTATAGGAAGGGTCTCAGGATTGGAATGGGAAGGAGTTGGATATCACATCTCAAGCTATAGGAAGGGTCTCAGGATTGCAATCGGAAGGAGTTGGATATCACATCTCAAGCTATAGGAAGGGTCTCAGGATTGGAATGGGAAGGAGTTGGATATCACATCTCATGCTATAGGAAGGGTCTCAGGTTTGGTATAAGCATTGAGATATCACATCTCTGCTATCGGAAGGGTCTCAGGATTGGAATGGGAAGGAGTTGGATATCCCATCTCGTTATAGGAAGGGTCTCAGGTTTGGTATTAGAAGCATTGAGATATCACATCTCATGGTATAGGACGGGTTTCAGAATTGGAATGGGAAGGAGTTGGATATCACATCTCAAGCTATAGGAAGGGTCTCAGGATTGGAATGGGAAGGACTTGGATATCACATCTCATGTTATAGGAAGGGTCTCAGGTTTGGTATTAGAAGCATTGATATATCACATCTCATGCTATAGGAAGGGTCTCAGGATTGGAATGGGAAGGACTTGGATATCACATCTCATGTTATAGGAAGGGTCTCAGGTTTGGTATTAGAAGCTTTGAGATATCACATCTCATGCTATGGGAAGGGTCTCAGAATTGGAATGGGAAGGAGTTGGATATCACATCTCAAGCTATAGGAAGGGTCTCAGGATTGGAATGGGAAGGAGTTTGATATCAAATCTCATGCCATGTATGGGTCTCAGGTTTTGTAGAAGCATTGGGATATCACATCTCATGCTATCGGAAGGGTATCAGGATTGGATTTGGAAGAAGTTGGATATCCCATCTCATGCTATAGGAAGGGTCTCAGGTTGGAATGGGAAGGAGTTGGATATCACATCTCATGTTATAGGAAGGGTCTCAGGATTGGAATGGGAAGGACTTGGATATCACATCTCATGCTATAGGAAGGCTCTCAGGTTTGGAAGGGGAAGGAGTTGGATATCACATTACATGTTAGAGGTAGGATCTCAGGTTTGGTATTAGAGGCATTGAGATATCACATCTCATGCTATCAGAAGGATCTCAGGATCAGAATGGGAAGGAGTTGGATATCACATCTCATGCTAAAGGGAGGGTCTCAGGTTTGGAAGAGGAAGGATTTGGATATCACATCTCATGTTATAGGAAGGATCTCAGGTTTGGTATTAGAAGCATTGAGATATAACATCTCATGCTATCGGAAGGATCTCAGGTTTGGTATTAGAGGCATTGAGATATCACATCTCATGATATCAGAAGGGTCTCAGGATTGGAATGGGAAGGAGTCGGATATCACATCTCATGCTAAAGGGAGGGTCTCAGGTTGGGTATTAGAAGCATTGAGATATCACATCTCATGTTATAGGAAGGGTCTCAGGTTTGGTATTAGAAGCATTGAGACATCACATCTCATGCTATCAGAAGGGTCTCAGGATTGGAATGGGAAAGAGTCGGATATCACATCTCATGCTAAAGGGAGGTTCTCAGGTTTGGAAGGGGAAGGATTTGGATATCACATCTCATGTTATAGGAAGGATCTCAGGTTTGGTATTAGAAGCATTGAGATATCAGATCTCATGCTATCGGAAGGATCTCAGGTTTGGTATTAGAGGCATTGAGATATCACATCTCATGCTATCCGAAGGGTCTCAGGATTGGAATGGGAAGGAGTCGGATATCACATCTCATGCTAAATGGAGGGCCTCAGGTTTGGAAGTGGAAGGATTTGGATATCACATCTCATGTTATAGGATGGATCTCAGGTTTGCTATTAGAAGCATTGAGATATCACATCTCATGCTATAGGAAGGGTCTCAGGATTGGAATGGGAAGGAGTTGGATATCACATCTCAAGCTATAGGAAGGGTCTCAGGATTGGAATCGGATGGAGTTGGATATCACATCTCAAGCTATAGGAAGGGTCTCAGGATTGGAATGGGAAGGAGTTGGATATCACATCTCATGCTATAGGAAGGGTCTCAGGTTTGGTATAAGCATTGAGATATCCCATCTCATTCTATAGGAAGGGTCTCAGGTTTGGAATCGGAAGGAGTTGTATATGACATCTCATGCCATAGGAAGGGTCTCAGGTTTGGTATAAGCATTGAGATATCACATCTCTGCTATCGGAAGGGTCTCAGGATTGGAATGGGAAGGAGTTGGATATCCCATCTCGTTAAAGGAAGGGTCTCAGGTTTGGTATTAGAAGCATTGAGATATCACATCTCATGGTATAGGACGGGTTTCAGAATTGGAATGGGAAGGAGTTGGATATCACATCTCAAGCTATAGGAAGGGTCTCAGGATTGGAATGGGACGGACTTGGATATCACATCTCATGTTATAGGAAGGGTCTCAGGTTTGGTATTAGAAGCATTGAGATATCACATCTCATGCTATAGGAAGGGTCTCAGGATTGGAATGGGAAGGACTTGGATATCACATCTCATGTTATAGGAAGGGTCTCAGGTTTGGTATTAGAAGCATTGAGATATCACATCTCATGCTATGGGAAGGGTCTCAGAATTGGAATGGGAAGGAGTTGGATATCACATCTCAAGCTATAGGAAGGGTCTCAGGATTGGAATGGGAAGGAGTTTGATATCAAATCTCATGCCATGTATGGGTCTCAGATTTTGTAGAAGCATTGGGATATCACATCTCATGCTATCAGAAGGGTATCAGGATTGGATTTGGAAGAAGTTGGATATCCCATCTCATGCTATAGGAAGGGTCTCAGGTTGGAATGGGAAGGAGTTGGATATCACATCTCATGTTATAGGAAGGGTCTCAGGATTGGAATGGGAAGGACTTGGATATCACATCTCATGCTATAGGAAGGCTCTCAGGTTTGGGAGGGGAAGGAGTTGGATATCACATTACATGTTAGAGGTAGGATCTCAGGTTTGGTATTAGAGGCATTGAGATATCACATCTCATGCTATCAGAAGGATCTCAGGATCAGAATGGGAAGGAGTTGGATATCACATCTCATGCTAAAGGGAGGGTCTCAGGTTTGGAAGAGGAAGGATTTGGATATCACATCTCATGTTATAGGAAGGATCTCAGGTTTGGTATTAGAAGCATTGAGATATAACATCTCATGCTATCGGAAGGATCTCAGGTTTGGTATTAGAGGCATTGAGATATCACATCTCATGATATCAGAAGGGTCTCAGGATTGGAATGGGAAGGAGTCGGATATCACATCTCATGCTAAAGGGAGGGTCTCAGGTTGGGTATTAGAAGCATTGAGATATCACATCTCATGTTATAGGAAGGGTCTCAGGTTTGGTATTAGAAGCATTGAGACATCACATCTCATGCTATCAGAAGGGTCTCAGGATTGGAATGGGAAAGAGTCGGATATCACATCTCATGCTAAAGGGAGGTTCTCAGGTTTGGAAGGGGAAGGATTTGGATATCACATCTCATGTTATAGGAAGGATCTCAGGTTTGGTATTAGAAGCATTGAGATATCAGATCTCATGCTATCGGAAGGATCTCAGGTTTGGTATTAGAGGCATTGAGATATCACATCTCATGCTATCATAAGGGTCTCGGGATTGGAATGGGAAGGAGTTGGATATCACATCTCATGTGGGTCTCGGGTTTGGAAGGGGAAGTATTTGGATATCACATCTCATGTTACAGGAAGGATCTCAGGTTTGGTATTAGCATTGAGATATCACATCTCATGCTATCGGAAGGGTATCAGGATTGGATCTCGAAGGAGTTGGATATCCCATCTCATGCTATAGGAAGGGTCTCAGGTTTGGTATAAGCATTGAGATATCCCATCTCATGCTATAGGAAGGGTCTCAGGTTTGGAATCGGAAGGAGTCGTATATGACATCTCATGCCATAGGAAGGGTCTCAGGTTTGGTATAAGCATTGAGATATCACATCTCTGCTATCTGAAGGGTCTCAGGATTGGAATGGGAAGGAGTTGGATATCCCATCTCGTTATAGGAAGGGTCTCAGGTTTGGTATTAGAAGCATTGAGATATCACATCTCATGGTATAGGACGGGCCTCAGAATTGGAATGGGAAGGAGTTGGATATCACATCTCAAGCTATAGGAAGGGTCTCAGTATTGGAATGGGAAGGACTTGGATATCACATCTCATGTTATAGGAAGGATCTCAGGTTTGGTATTAGAAGCATTGAGATATCACATCTCATGCTATAGGAAGGGTCTCAGGATTGGAATGGGAAGGACTTGGATATCACATCTCATGTTATAGGAAGGGTCTCAGGTTTGGTATTAGAAGCATTGAGATATCATATCTCATGCTATGGGAAGGGTCTCAGAATTGGAATGGGAAGGAGTTGGATATCACATCTCAAGCTATAGGAAGGGTCTCAGGATTGGAATGGGAAGGAGTTTGATATCACATCTCATGTCATGTATGGGTCTCAGGTTTTGTAGAAGCATTGGGATATCACATCTCATGCTATCGGAAGGGTATCAGGATTGGATTTGGAAGGAGTTGGATATCCCATCTCATGCTATAGGAAGGGTCTCAGGTTGGAATGGGAAGGAGTTGGATATCACATCTCATGTTATAGGAAGGGTCTCAGGATTGGAATGGGAAGGACTTGGATAACACATCTCATGCTATAGGAAGGCTCTCAGGTTTGGAAGGGGAAGGAGTTGGATATCACATTACATGTTAGAGGTAGGATCTCAGGTTTGGTATTAGAGGCATTGAGATATCACATCTCATGCTATCAGAAGGATTTCAGGATCGGAATGGGAAGGAGTTGGATATCACATCTCATGCTAAAGGGAGGGTCTCAGGTTTGGAAGGGGAAGGATTTGGATATCACATCTCATGTTATAGGAAGGATCTCAGGTTTGGTATTAGAAGCATTGAGATATCAGATCTCATGCTATCGGAAGGATCTCAGGTTTGGTATTAGAGGCATTGAGATATCACATCTCATGCTATCAGAAGGGTCTCGGGATTGGAATGGGAAGGAGTTGGATATCACATCTCATGTGGGTCTCGGGTTTGGAAGGGGAAGTATTTGGATATCACATCTCATGTTACAGGAAGGATCTCAGGTTTGGTATTAGCATTGAGATATCACATCTCATGCTATCGGAAGGGTATCAGGATTGGATCTGGAAGGAGTTGGATATCCCATCTCATGCTATAGGAAGGGTCTCAGGTTTGGTATAAGCATTAAGATATCCCATCTCATGCTATAGGAAGGGTCTCAGGTTTGGAATCGGAAGGAGTCGTATATGACATCTCATGCCATAGGAAGGGTCTCAGGTTTGGTATAAGCATTGAGATATCACATCTCTGCTATCTGAAGGGTCTCAGGATTGGAATGGGAAGGAGTTGGATATCCCATCTCGTTATAGGAAGGGTCTCAGGTTTGGTATTAGAAGCATTGAGATATCACATCTCATGGTATAGGACGGGTCTCAGAATTGGAATGGGAAGGAGTTGGATATCACATCTCAAGCTATAGGAAGGGTCTCAGTATTGGAATGGGAAGGACTTGGATATCACATCTCATGTTATAGGAAGGATCTCAGGTTTGGTATTAGAAGCATTGAGATATCACATCTCATGCTATAGGAAGGGTCTCAGGATTGGAATGGGAAGGACTTGGATATCACATCTCATGTTATAGGAAGGGTCTCAGGTTTGGTATTAGAAGCATTGAGATATCATATCTCATGCTATGGGAAGGGTCTCAGAATTGGCATGGGAAGGAGTTGGATATCACATCTCAAGCTATAGGAAGGGTCTCAGGATTGGAATGGGAAGGAGTTTGATATCACATCTCATGCCATGTATGGGTCTCAGGTTTTGTAGAAGCATTGGGATATCACATCTCATGCTATCGGAAGGGTATCAGGATTGGATTTGAAAGGAGTTGGATATCCCATCTCATGCTATAGGAAGGGTCTCAGGTTGGAATGGGAAGGAGTTGGATATCACATCTCATGTTATAGGAAGGGTCTCAGGATTGGAATGGGAAGGACTTGGATATCACATCTCATGCTATAGGAAGGCTCTCAGGTTTGGAAGGGGAAGGAGTCGGATATCACATCTCATGCTAAAGGGAGGGTCTCAGGTTTGGTATTAGAAGCATTGAGATATCACATCTCATGTTATAGGAAGGATCTCAGGTTTGGTATTAGAGGCATTGAGATATCACATCTCATGCTATCAGAAGGGTCTCAGGATTGGAATGGGAAGGAGTCGGATATCACATCTCATGCTAAAGGGAGGGTCTCAGGTTTGGAAGGGGAAGGATTTGGATATCACATCTCATGTTATAGGAAGGATCTCAGGTTTGGTATTAGAAGCATTGAGATATCACATCTCATGCTATCGGAAGGATCTCAGGTTTCGTATTAGAGGCATTGAGATATCACATCTCATGCTATCAGAAGGGTCTCGGGATTGGAATGGGAAGGAGTTGGATATCACATCTCATGCTAAAGGGAGGGTCTCGGGTTTGGAAGGGGAAGGATTTGGATATCACATCTCATGTTATAGGAAGGACCTCAGGTTTGGTATTAGCATTGAGATATCCCATCTGATGCTATAGGAAGGGTCTCAGGTTTGGAATCGGAAGGAGTTGTATATGACATCTCATGCCATAGGAAGGGTCTCAGGTTTGGTATAAGCATTGAGATATCACATCTCTGCTATCGGAAGGGTCTCAGGATTGGAATGGGAAGGAGTTGGATATCCCATCTCGTTATAGGAAGGGTCTCAGGTTTGGTATTAGAAGCATTGAGATATCACATCTCATGGTATAGGACGGGTCTCAGAATTGGAATGGGAAGGAGTTGGATATCACATCTCAAGCTATAGGAAGGGTCTCGGGATTGGAATGGGAAGGACTTGGATATCACATCTCATGTTATAGGAAGGGTCTCAGGTTTGGTATTAGAAGCATTGAGATATCACATCTCATGCTATAGGAAGGGTTTTAGGATTGGAATGGGAAGGACTTGGATATCACATCTCATGTTATAGGATGGGTCTCAGGTTTGGTATTAGAAGCATTGAGATATCACATCTCATGGTATAGGACGGGTTTCAGAATTGGAATGGGAAGGAGTTGGATATCACATCTCAAGCTATAGGAAGGGTCTCAGGATTGGAATGGGAAGGACTTGGATATCACATCTCATGTTATAGGAAGGGTCTCAGGTTTGGTATTAGAAGCATTGAGATATCACATCTCATGCTATAGGAAGGGTCTCAGGATTGGAATGGGAAGGACTTGGATATCACATCTCATGTTATAGGAAGGGTCTCAGGTTTGGTATTAGAAGCATTGAGATATCACATCTCATGCTATGGGAAGGGTCTCAGAATTGGAATGGGAAGGAGTTGGATATCACATCTCAAGCTATAGGAAGGGTCTCAGGATTGGAATGGGAAGGAGTTTGATATCAAATCTCATGCCATGTATGGGTCTCAGGTTTTGTAGAAGCATTGGGATATCACATCTCATGCTATCGGAAGGGTATCAGGATTGGATTTGGAAGAAGTTGGATATCCCATCTCATGCTATAGGAAGGGTCTCAGGTTGGAATGGGAAGGAGATGGATATCACATCTCATGTTATAGGAAGGGTCTCAGGATTGGAATGGGAAGGACTTGGATATCACATCTCATGCTATAGGAAGGCTCTCAGGTTTGGAAGGGGAAGGATTTGGATATCACATTACATGTTAGAGGTAGGATCTCAGGTTTGGTATTAGAGGCATTGAGATATCACATCTCATGCTATCAGAAGGATCTCAGGATCAGAATGGGAAGGAGTTGGATATCACATCTCATGCTAAAGGGAGGGTCTCAGGTTTGGAAGAGGAAGGATTTGGATATCACATCTCATGTTATAGGAAGGATCTCAGGTTTGGTATTAGAAGCATTGAGATATAACATCTCATGCTATCGGAAGGATCTCAGGTTTGGTATTAGAGGCATTGAGATATCACATCTCATGATATCAGAAGGGTCTCAGGATTGGAATGGGAAGGAGTTGGATATCACATCTCAAGCTATAGGAAGGGTCTCAGAATTGGAATCGGATGGAGTTGGATATCACATCTCAAGCTATAGGAAGGGTCTCAGGATTGGAATGGGAAGGAGTTGGATATCACATCTCATGCTATAGGAAGGGTCTCAGGTTTGGTATAAGCATTGAGATATCCCATCTCATTCTATAGGAAGGGTCTCAGGTTTGGAATCGGAAGGAGTTGTATATGACATCTCATGCCATAGGAAGGGTCTCAGGTTTGGTATAAGCATTGAGATATCACATCTCTGCTATCGGAAGGGTCTCAGGATTGGAATGGGAAGGAGTTGGATATCCCATCTCGTTAAAGGAAGGGTCTCAGGTTTGGTATTAGAAGCATTGAGATATCACATCTCATGGTATAGGACGGGTTTCAGAATTGGAATGGGAAGGAGTTGGATATCACATCTCAAGCTATAGGAAGGGTCTCAGGATTGGAATGGGAAGGACTTGGATATCACATCTCATGTTATAGGAAGGGTCCCAGGTTTGGTATTAGAAGCATTGAGATATCACATCTCATGCTATAGGAAGGGTCTCAGGATTGGAATGGGAAGGACTTGGATATCACATCTCATGTTATAGGAAGGGTCTCAGGTTTGGTATTAGAAGCATTGAGATATCACATCTCATGCTATGGGAAGGGTCTCAGAATTGGAATGGGAAGGAGTTGGATATCACATCTCAAGCTATAGGAAGGGTCTCAGGATTGGAATGGGAAGGAGTTTGATATCAAATCTCATGCCATGTATGGGTCTCAGATTTTGTAGAAGCATTGGGATATCACATCTCATGCTATCAGAAGGGTATCAGGATTGGATTTGGAAGAAGTTGGATATCCCATCTCATGCTATAGGAAGGGTCTCAGGTTGGAATGGGAAGGAGTTGGATATCACATCTCATGTTATAGGAAGGGTCTCAGGATTGGAATGGGAAGGACTTGGATATCACATCTCATGCTATAGGAAGGCTCTCAGGTTTGGGAGGGGAAGGAGTTGGATATCACATTACATGTTAGAGGTAGGATCTCAGGTTTGGTATTAGAGGCATTGAGATATCACATCTCATGCTATCAGAAGGATCTCAGGATCAGAATGGGAAGGAGTTGGATATCACATCTCATGCTAAAGGGAGGGTCTCAGGTTTGGAAGAGGAAGGATTTGGATATCACATCTCATGTTATAGGAAGGATCTCAGGTTTGGTATTAGAAGCATTGAGATATAACATCTCATGCTATCGGAAGGATCTCAGGTTTGGTATTAGAGGCATTGAGATATCACATCTCATGATATCAGAAGGGTCTCAGGATTGGAATGGGAAGGAGTCGGATATCACATCTCATGCTAAAGGGAGGGTCTCAGGTTGGGTATTAGAAGCATTGAGATATCACATCTCATGTTATAGGAAGGGTCTCAGGTTTGGTATTAGAAGCATTGAGACATCACATCTCATGCTATCAGAAGGGTCTCAGGATTGGAATGGGAAAGAGTCGGATATCACATCTCATGCTAAAGGGAGGTTCTCAGGTTTGGAGGGGGAAGGATTTGGATATCACATCTCATGTTATAGGAAGGATCTCAGGTTTGGTATTAGAAGCATTGAGATATCAGATCTCATGCTATCGGAAGGATCTCAGGTTTGGTATTAGAGGCATTGAGATATCACATCTCATGCTATCATAAGGGTCTCGGGATTGGAATGGGAAGGAGTTGGATATCACATCTCATGTGGGTCTCGGGTTTGGAAGGGGAAGTATTTGGATATCACATCTCATGTTACAGGAAGGATCTCAGGTTTGGTATTAGCATTGAGATATCACATCTCATGCTATCGGAAGGGTATCAGGATTGGATCTCGAAGGAGTTGGATATCCCATCTCATGCTATAGGAAGGGTCTCAGGTTTGGTATAAGCATTGAGATATCCCATCTCATGCTATAGGAAGGGTCTCAGGTTTGGAATCGGAAGGAGTCGTATATGACATCTCATGCCATAGGAAGGGTCTCAGGTTTGGTATAAGCATTGAGATATCACATCTCTGCTATCTGAAGGGTCTCAGGATTGGAATGGGAAGGAGTTGGATATCCCATCTCGTTATAGGAAGGGTCTCAGGTTTGGTATTAGAAGCATTGAGATATCACATCTCATGGTATAGGACGGGTCTCAGAATTGGAATGGGAAGGAGTTGGATATCACATCTCAAGCTATAGGAAGGGTCTCAGTATTGGAATGGGAAGGACTTGGATATCACATCTCATGTTATAGGAAGGATCTCAGGTTTGGTATTAGAAGCATTGAGATATCACATCTCATGCTATCGGAAGGATCTCAGGTTTGGTATTAGAGGCATTGAGATGTCACATCTCATGCTATCAGAAGGGTCTCAGGATTGGAATGGGAAGGAGTCGGATATCACATCTCATGCTAAAGGGAGGGTCTCAGGTTTGGAAGGGGAAGGATTTGGAGATCACATCTCATGTTATAGGAAGGATCTCAGGTTTGGTATTAGAAGCATTGAGATATCACATCTCATGCTATAGGAAAGGTCTCAGGATTGGAATGGGAAGGAGTTGGATATCACATCTCAAGCTATAGGAAGGGTCTCAGGATTGGAATGGGAAGGAGTTGGATATCACATCTGAAGCTATAGGAAGGGTCTCAGGATTGGAATGGGAAGGAGATGGATATCACATCTCATGCTATAGGAAGGGTCTCAGGTTTGGTATAAGCATTGAGATATCCCATCTCATGCTATAGGAAGGGTCTCAGGTTTGGAATCGGAAGGAGTTGTATATGACATCTCATGCCATAAGAAGGGTCTCAGGTTTGGTATAAGCATTGAGATATCACATCTCTGCTATCGGAAGGGTCTCAGGATTGGAATGGGAAGGAGTTGGATATCCCATCTCGTTATAGGAAGGGTCTCAGGTTTGGTATTAGAAGCATTGAGATATCACATCTCATGGTATAGGACGTGTCTCAGAATTGGAATGGGAAGGACTTGGATATCACATCTCATGTTATAGGAAGGGTCTCTGGTTTGGTATTAGAAGCATTGAGATATCACATCTCATGCGATAGGAAGGGTCTCAGGATTGTAATGGGAAGGACTTGGATATCACATCTCATGTTATAGGAAGGGTCTCAGGTTTGGTATTAGAAGCATTGAGATATCACATCTCATGCTTTGGGAAGGGTCTCAGAATCGGAATGGGAAGGAGTTGGATATCACATCTCAAGCTATAGGAAGGGTCTCAGGATTGGAATGGGAAGGAGTTTGATATCACATCTCATGCCATGTATGGGTCTCAGGTTTTGTAGAAGCATTGGGATATCACATCACATGCTATCGGAAGGGTATCAGGATTGGATTTGGAAGGAGTTGGATATCCCATCTCATGCTATAGGAAGGGTCTCAGGTTGGAATGGGAAGGAGTTGGATATCACATCTCATGTTATAGGAAGGGTCTCAGGATTGGAATGGGAAGGGCTTGGATATGACATCTCATGCTATAGGAAGGCTCTCAGGTTTGGAAGGGGAAGGAGTTGGATATCACATTTCATGTTAGAGGTAGGATCTGAGGTTTGGTATTAGAGGCATTGAGATATCACATCTCATGCTATCAGAAGGATCTCAGGATTGGAATGGGAAGGAGTTGGACATCACATCTCATGCTAAAGGGAGGGTCTCAGGTTTGGAAGGGGAAGGATTTGGATATCACATCTCATGTTATAGGAAGGATCTCAGGTTTGCTATTAGAAGCATTGAGATATCACATCTCATGCTATAGGAAAGGTCTCAGGTTTGGTATAAGCATTGAGATATCCCATCTCATGCTATAGGAAGGGTCTCAGGTTTGGAATCGGAAGGAGTTGTATATGACATCTCATGCCATAGGAAGGGTCTCAGGTTTGGTATAAGCATTGAGATATCACATCTCTGCTATCGGAAGGGTCTCAGGATTGGAATGGGAAGGAGTTGGATATCCCATCTCGTTATAGGAAAGGTCTCAGGTTTGGTATTAGAAGCATTGAGATATCACATCTCATGGTATAGGACGGGTCTCAGAATTGGAATGGGAAGGAGTTGGATATCACATCTCAAGCTATAGGAAGGGTCTCAGGATTGGAATGGGAAGGATTTGGATATCACATCTCATGTTATAGGAAGGGTCTCAGGTTTGGTATTAGAAGCATTGAGATATCACATCTCATGCTATAGGAAGGGTCTCAGGATTGGAATGGGAAGGACTTGGATATCACATCTCATGTTATAGGAAGGGTTTCAGGTTTGGTATTAGAAGCATTGAGATATCACATCTCATGCTATGGGAAGGGTCTCAGAATCGGAATGGGAAGGAGTTGGATATCACATCTCAAGCTATAGGAAGGGTCTCAGGATTGGAATGGGAAGGAGTTTGATATCACATCTCATGCCATGTATGGGTCTCAGGTTTTGTAGAAGCATTGGGATATCACATCTCATGCTATCGGAAGGGTATCAGGATTGGATTTGGAAGGAGTTGGATATCACATCTCATGCTATAGGAAGGGTCTCAGGATTGGAATGGGAAGGAGTTGGATATCCCTTCTCATGCTATAGGAAGGGTCTCAGGTTGGAATGGGAAGGAGTTGGATATTTTTAGGAAAGATTTCGTAATTGTAGGTAATTTTCCTTCCATGTGGCAACCCCTAAACTTTTTGCTGTTGTTTTTCACCTTGTTCTCGACTTTGCCAGAGAAGTGCAGCCTTCTGCCGCACTCCTCTGGGCTTTCGCTCCATTCTTACGGGGAAACTGACATGCCCTTAAGACAGTCAGTACCTGGAAACGCTGTTTTCCGTAGTTTCTTTTATCATGTTGCGGCTTTCGTGCAACATGACACAAGAGGGCACTGTAAGCTAAGTTACTGCTCTCTTGGGTCTCTAGCCTTCTACAGGCCCTAGATACTTGTTTAGGATTGTAACTGATCGGTGCAAGTGATTCACGGACGGGAATGGTGGCAGCGATCGTTTCTTGTGTTTTGAGCTCCTTTTGGCGTTTTAGGCGCGTTTCTCGCGCTTAACCCAAAATGGTGGCCTGGCTCCCAAAATGGCCAGACCACGAGGCTCCTTTGTCCTGTCCGCTGACCGTCTTGCTCCCTTCACCTTCCCCAGGCCGAGCCGACCCGGGGCCTTCCTTATTTGGGCATGTACTTTCCCGCGAAACACGGATGCTTTCACAGGCTTCTACATGCCTGGTGTGTGCCTCCAGGATGTGGGCTGGGATGTCTGGTCCCAATACACATCCTGGGTGCCAGAGAGTCTAGGGTGGTATGAATGCCTGGGACCAGGGGGCTGGAAACACCACTACCATGTCGATCTCCTGAGTTCTCACGAACGAAGGAATACAGGAGCCAAGTATCCTGCAACCAAGAGGCTGGACCGAGGAATCGCTGGTGACCCGCTGAAGGACTCCTCCTCTGCACTGCTGTCGCCTTGTGAAACCCTTTTCACCTTTGATCGAACCAGAAGGCCTGTACTGGTACTTCGACCCTTGGAATAGCGGGGACAGCTATTCTCGGCATCTTCACCATCTCCTGCTAGTAAGCCTTCGGAAGCGTCTCTGGGCCATCCAGCAGACTGACCAGCCTACACAGGAGTCTTGCTCTGTAACCGCCGCCAGGTTGTGTAGTATTTCGAGTCCTTGTCACTCTCACATGATTCGTACACTTGGCGTTCCCAGGTCTGAAGTGAGTAGTGGACATTTGGCTCAGATACACACGGCCGCTCCGTTGCCCTGCTGTTGTAACAAACTCTGCGGGTTCCTTCGTTTGGGACGTCTTTTACTCAACTCTGCTGCTGCAGACTCAACACGACGACAAGACGTCCCCTGCTCTTCTGAACCTGCCAGCGACTGAATCTGACGCGGAGAAGTCTGGGTCTGCTTGCATCGGGGACCGGTGAGTAGCATAGCTAGGAACTGGTCGCCCTCCTGCAGGAGCCCATAGCTTTTCCCCGCTGTGTCAAAACAGCACGCCTTTCCGTACTCGCGCTCTGCTTCTGCCCACAGTGGAGGCTGTGCTTGAGTCGCGGAACACTGTTCTTCTTCATTTGTGCACTAAACTGAACTGCCTGATTTCCCTCGAAGAGACTCCCCTTTTGCCCGTTGGCACCAGCGTGTGCAGGTACTTTTGAGCACAAGGCTCCACTCTTCGTAGAGCTCGGACTTCCTTTTAGTTAGGTGCCTCTGAAGGCGGACTGGGTCTAAGCATTATTTCGCACTGCCTGTTTTCCTTCCCGTTTAGGTGGACTACACATTTCGTGCATCTAACGCTTGAGACTTGTTTGTATTTGTATATATATTGTATTGGTATGGTATGTGTTGGGTTACTAGAGTTGTATTGTGATTTCTCGCTACGGTCATTGTTTTAAAGGCCTTGGAATAAATGTGTATATATTTTTAATATAACACCTGTTTGGAGTAGTTTGTAAGTGTCCTTGCTTTGTGTGCTCATTGCGGGCTTTCAGTCACCCTCACCCCTCTTGAGACCTAGTCTTCACCGCCGCGATCGCTACCCTGATTGGTCTGGCTTGTCCAGAGGTTACCCTGTTCCAAGTAATTAGGTTGGCCTTCTGAACTTCTGCGCCGCCAGGACAGAGTTCAGAAATCCGTCTTAACAAATTGGTGTACAGCGGTGGGATATGACTGAAGGCATCCAGTGTTGCGCACAAACTAAGCCATTTCAAGTTATTCCTACCAGGACACGTAGTGAATTGGGTAGTATAACTTTAAAAAGTCCATAGTCCTATCTAACAGTATGGAAACAAATACCTTGTTAACTTTAAATGCTTCCAAATCAGAAACATTGAAAAAGATGTGTGCGGAGAGAGGTGTTTCCTCTCAAGGCACGAAATTGGATATGATCCAAAGAATCGTGGCGTGGCAAGAAGCGCAGCTTGACGCTATAACTTCTGAGGACAGTGCAGAAGGAGGTGGGGCTGCTCTCACTGGTAGAACCGACGGTTCTGCCGCTGCACTGATCCACCGCGACCACGAGGACAGGGAGGATGAGATGTCTAATGTTTCCTCTGCCAGTGCTGATGCGGAGGCTATGCTTGAATTCAAGAAGCAAGAGCTGCGGTTTAGGCAGAAGGAGCTTGAATTCAGCATAGCCAAACTAAAAATCGAACAGGCAGAAAAACAGAAAGATAGGGATCACCAGTTGGAACTGGCCAAGCTTCAGGTTGCAAATGGGTCCAAGGGTCCAGGACATGGGTCTGGGGCCTCCTCTCATCCACGGTTTCCGAAAGATCTGCTCAGTGTGTATGAGGAAAGGAATGACATTATGGACTGGCTGAATGCGTTTGAGTATGCATGCGAAGTTCAACAAGTTGACAATGCTGATAAGATTGCCTGGTTACTCAGCAGACTGCCCCATTCTGGCTGTAGTGCCATTATGGAAATGTTGAAGGCTGAGCGAGCTGATTTCGCAATGTTAAAGCAAACTCTCATTTTAAAGTTTGGGAAGACTCCGGCCCAATATTTGAAACGATTCAGAGAGTATAAGAAAAAGGAATGTGGTACTTGGGTATCTTATGTCACCGAATCCTTGAAAAACTTAACTGGCTGGGTCGAAGGTTATAAGGTTTCTACCTTCGAAGGCATGATAAATCTTGTCATGCTGGAACACATTTTTGCATCTTCTTCCCCGGAGCTTAAGCAGCATTTGGCCGATTCGAAGGAGATAGATCCTAAGAAGCTAGCCATTGCAGCAGACTTATGGGTGTCACATAAGGACAAAACTCATCCTGGTAAGCAGGAGGAAGGGAAAAAGTCCAAAGATAAGGAGGGTGGAGAATCTGATAAATCTTCTTCTCAAAAGGGCCACAAAAAGAAAAATAAGGGTAAGACACAAGAGAACTCACAGGGTAGTGGAGGTCAGCCTCCGAAACAGAACTCTGGTTACAATAAGCCTCCCTATGTAAACAGACCCAATGGATCTTGTTTTGCTTGTGGAGCAACTGACCACATGAAGGGGGATCCCCGGTGTAAGGTTAGACCTTTTGGGGGTCCACTCCGCTAATCTGGCCTTCTCCTCCTACGAGGAAGAAGAGATTACAGGAGCATCCTTCTCCTCAGACTCATTTCCCAGCGGGTAGAAGCTGAGGTAGTTTTAGTTTCCCTGGGTTCCTGGGAGCCTAAAGTCGCAGAGGCTTATGCTAGGATTCCAGATAATACCAAGCACTACTTTAAAGACAGTGTGCTGATCAATGGAGTAGATACTCCAGCTCTTAGGGTTAGTGAGTGCAGTCGAACTGTAGTGGATTCTACCTTGGTAGACTCAGAGGAAGTTGCCAGAGCTACTCTGATGCCTAAGTTGGCTGACTGCCCACTCCGTATGTTCCCAGTAATACCTGTAAATCTTATTTTAAATGGTACAGCAGTCAGGATTCCAGTGAGTATTCAGAGAAACGTCCCGGGAAAGGTCTTGTTAGGTGATCTCAGAGCTTTAGGGCTCGTAGGAGACACTGCCGAAAGACCCTACACACGGTCTCAAGCACGGGCAGCATTGGCCAAGACCAATACGCCGCCCCAGCCGAAGGGGAAACCCAAGGTGAAAGGAGTAATCAAGTCAAGACGAGGGAAAGAGAATATTCCCCCGAGCTCGCCTACCACTGCGGTGGAGGAAGTTGGTCAATCGCCCGGGCCTGACGAGGAGGTGGCTATGCCTGAAGTATTTGACCCCAATGACCATCCTGAACTAAAAGACTTGTTAGTAGAAGGTGGTCCTGATAGGGACAAATTCAGTAAAGGCCAACGTGAGTGCCCATCTCTGGAAGGCCTAAGGAGACAGGCCTGCTCCCAGGTTGAGGGTGAACCTCCTGGGACGCATAGGATTTATTGGGAAGGTGGACTCCTGTATAGTGAGCCCACAGAGTCTACAGAAGGAGACCATAGGAGGTTGGTGGTTCCCCTTGCTTTAAGACCCTTCCTCCTGCAGTTGGCGCATGAAGTGCCCCTTGCTGGTCACCTTGGTATTAAGAGGACCAAGCAAAGGTTATCCATGCACTTCTACTGGCCCAAGATGGGGGTGCAAGTAGCAAGTCACTGCAGGAGTTGTGCCTCCTGCCAGTTATCTGGTAAGGTTGGCTCGACAATCCAAGCTCCATTGGTACCACTCCCAGTTGTGGGGGTACCATTCGAAAGGGTAGGGATCGACATCGTTGGTCCCCTTGACCCGCAAACATCCTCGGGCAATAGGTTTATCCTGGTGCTGGTCGACCATGCAACCAGATATCCTGAGGCCATCCCATTGAAAACTGTAACTGCCAAGTCAGTTGCAAAAGCTTTACTTGGCATATTTACTAGGGTTGGCTTCCCTAAAGAAGTTGTGTCGGATCGTGGCAGCAACTTTATGTCGAAGTATATGCAGGCTATGTGGAAAGAATGTGGGGTCACCTACAAGTTCTCTTCTGCATACCACCCCCATACCAATGGTCTGGTGGAACGTTTCAACAGAACGTTAAAGAGCATGATTGGGGCTCTGGAAGAGCCTCAGAGAAGAAAATGGGATCTTCTTTTACCATGCTTACTGTTCGCCTACCGAGAGGTACCACAGGAGGGTGTTGGCTTCAGCCCCTTCGAACTTCTGTTCGGTCATCCTGTACGGGGACCCTTAGCCATAGTCAAAGAGGGATGGGAGATGCCCACTCCCCCTGTTACTACCAACGTAGTTGATTATGTGCTAGGGCTCAGAAAACGGGTGGTACTTCTGATGGGCTTGGCTAGTGATAAATTGAAGGCAGGACAAGCGCTGGTGAAACATTGGTACGACCAGAAAGCTTCCCTCATCAACTTTACACCTGGTCAGCAAGTCCTGATCATGATTCCCATAAGGCCTCGAGCTTTACAGGACAAATGGTCAGGCCCTTACAGAGTGGTGGAGCCCCTGGGTGAGGTTAACTATTTAGTGGACCTTGGAAGGCCTGGACGGGCTCCAAAAGTGTTTCACATGAATAGGCTGAAGGCTTTCGTCCCAAGAGTCGAAATCGCAGCACTGCTACTGGCTTCAGATGTTGAGGAAGAGGAGTCTGAACCTCTCCCCGACCTGTTCCAAAGCGGTCCTTCAGATAGCTCCTTCGAGGGTGTCCGAGTGGCCCCTCACTTGACTTCTGATCAGCAGGCGGAGGTGAAAAGTTTGCTTAGGCAGTTTTCCCCCCTGTTTTCACAGTCGCCTGGTTTGACATCTTGGTGCAAACATAACATAGACACAGGAGACAGTGTACCTACCAAAAGTAGGGGATACAGGATGTCAGACAAAGTACGGTCTTATATTAAGACCTAGGTCAACAAGATGTTAGACCTTGGGGTGATTGAACCCTCTAGTAGTCCTTGGTCCAGCCCTGTGGTTTTGGTTCCAAAGGCAGGCACTTCTGAATTGAGGTTCTGCGTGGACTACAGGGCTTTGAATGCTGTCACCAAGACAGATGCACACCCCTTGCCTCGAACAGATGAGCTGGTGGATACTTTGGGTGCCTCCAAGTACCTCAGCACGTTTGACCTCACTGCTTGCTATTGGCAAATAGCTTTAGCAGAACATGCCAAGGAGAAGACAGCGTTTTCTACTCCAGACGGCCTTTACCAATTCCGGGTAATGCCGTTTGGGTTGAAGAATGCACCTGCCACTTTCCAGAGGCTTGTGAATCATGTTTTGAATGGGTTAGACGAATTCTGTCTTGCATATCTGGACGATATAGCAGTTTTCAGTGCCACCTGGGAAGACCATGTGAAACACCTCGGGATTGTGCTCCAGGCTCTTCAGAAAGCACACTTGACCATAAAGGCTAGTAAATGCCAGATTGGACAAGGCTCAGTGGTTTACCTTGGACATGAAGTAGGTGGAGGGAGGATACAGCCTCTTCCCAGTAAAGTACAAGAAGTACAAGACTGGCCTACCCCCACTAGACAGACCCAAGTGAGGGCCTTCTTAGGACTCACGGGGTATTACCGCAATTTTGTGGCAGACTATGGCACCATAGCTGCCCCTCTGACTGCCCTCACCACTCCGAAGAAACCCAAGAAGGTAACCTGGACCGACGAGTGTGAGAAGGCCTTCAATGGCTTAAAAGACTCCTTGTGCCAGGCCCCTGTCCTCAGGGCCCCTGATTATCAAAGACCTTTTATCGTGCAGACGGACGCCTCTGACACTGGGATAGGAGCTGTACTATCATAAGTAGATGAGAAGGGTAAGGAACACCCTATTGGTTTTATTAGTCGCCAGCTTAAGGACAGAGAGCTCAGAGGGTCCACAGTGGAGAAAGAATGTTTCTCTGTTGTGTGGGCCCTAAGGAAGCTGAGGCCCTACCTCTATGGGACCTACTTCACTGTGGAAACTGACCATAAGCCGTTAAAGTGGCTAATGAACATGAAGGGGGAGAATCCAAAGTTGCTTAGGTGGTCCATAAGTCTTCAAGGCTTCGACTTCACTATTGAGCATAGGCCAGGTGTCCAACATAGCAATGCTGATGGGTTGTCCAGAATGTTTAACCGACCTGAACAAGAGACTCATCCAGGGGTGGATTAGTTCCCCCTGTCCATAGTCTGGGAGGGGCGAGTGTTAGGAAAGATTTCGTAATTGTAGGTAATTTTCCTTCCATGTGGCAACCCCTAAACTTTTTGCTGTTGTTTTTCACCTTGTTCTCGACTTTGCCAGAGAAGTGCAGCCTTCTGCCGCACTCCTCTGGGCTTTCGCTCCATTCTTACGGGGAAACTGACATGCCCTTAAAACAGTCAGTACCAGGAAACGCTGTTTTCCATAGTTTCTTTTATCATGTTGCGGCTTTCGTGCAACATGACACAAGAGGGCACTGTAAGCTAAGTTACTGCTCTCTTGGGTCTCTAGCCTTCTACAGGCCCTATATACTCGTTTAGGATTGTAACTGATCGGTGCAAGTGATTCACGGACGGGAATGGTGGCAGCGATCGTTTCTTGTGTTTTGAGCTCCTTTTGGCGTTTTAGGCGCGTTTCTCGCGCTTAACCCAAAATGGTGGCCTGGCTCCCAAAATGGCCAGACCACGAGGCTCCTTTGTCCTGTCCGCTGACCGTCTTGCTCCCTTCACCTTCCCCAGGTCGAGCCGACCCGGGGCCTTCCTTATTTGGGCATGTACTTTCCCGCGAAACACGGATGCTTTCACAGGCTTCTACATGCCTGGTGTGTGCCTCCAGGATGTGGGCTGGGATGTCTGGTCCCAATACACATCCTGGGTGCCAGAGAGTCTAGGGTGGTATGAATGCCTGGGACCACCGTGGTCCGTGATAGGTCCACGTATGGTGTGAGTGTTGATGAGCGGATCTCCCATTGGGTCCCCTCCGTTTTGGCGTGAAGGGAACCGTGGATAAGAGGGGGCTGGAAACACCACTACCATGTCGATCTCCTGAGTTCTCACTAACGAAGGAATACAGGAGCCAAGTATCCTGCAACCAAGAGGCTGAACCGAGGAATCGCTTGTGACCCGCTGAAGGACTGCTCCTCTGCACTGCTGTCGCCTTGTGAAACCCTTTTCACCTTTGATCGAACCAGAAGGCCTGTACTGGTACTTCGACCCTTGGAATAGCGGGGACAGCTATTCTCGGCATCTTCACCATCTCCTGCTAGTAAGCCTTCAGAAGCGTCTCTGGGCCATCCAGCAGACTGACCAGCCTACACAGGAGTCTTGCTCTGTAACCGCCGCCAGGTTGTGTAGTATTTCGAGTCCTTGTCACTCTCACACGATTCGTACACTTGGCGTTCCCAGGTCTGAAGTGAGTAGTGGACATTTGGCTCAGATACACACGGCCGCTCCGTTGCCCTGCTGTGGTAACAAACTGTGCGGGTTCCTTCGTTTGGGACGTCTTTTACTCAACTCTGCTGCTGCAGACTCAACACGACGACGAGACATCCCCTGCTCTTCTGAACCTGCCAGCGACTGAAACTGACGCGGAGAAGCCTGGGTCTGCTTGCATCGGGGACCGGTGAGTAGCATAGCTAGGAACTGGACGCCCTCCTGCTGGAGCCCATAGCTTTTCCCTGCTGTGTCAAAACAGCACGCCTTTCCATACTCGCGCTCTGCTTCTGCCCACAGTGGAGGCTGCGCTTGAGTCGCGGAACACTGTTCTTCATTTGTGCACTAAACTGAACTGCCTGATTTCCCTCGAAGAGACTCTCCTTTTGCTCGTTGGCACCAGCGTGTGCAGGTACTTTTGAGCACAAGGCTCCACTCTTCGTAGAGCTCGGACTTCCTTTTAGTTAGGTGCCTCTGAAGGCGGACTGGGTCTAAGCATTATTTCGCACTGCCTGTTTTCCTTCCCGTTTAGGTGGACTACACATTTCGTGCATCTAACGCTTGAGACTTGTTTGTATTTGTATATATATATTGTATTGGTATGGTATGTGTTGGGTTACTAGAGTTGTATTGTGATTTCTCGCTACGGTCATTGTTTTAAAGGCCTTGGAATAAATGTGTATATATTTTTAATATAACACCTGTTTGGAGTAGTTTGTAAGTGTCCTTGCTTTGTGTGCTCATTGCGGGCTTTCAGTCACCCTCACCCCTCTTGAGACCTAGTCTTGACCGCCGCGATCGCTACCCTGATTGGTCTGGCTTGTCCAGAGGTTACCCTGTTCCAAGTAATTAGGTTGGCCTTCTGAACTTCTGCGCCGCCAGGACAGAGTTCAGAAATCCGTCTTAACAGATATCACATCTCATGTTAATGGAAGGGTCTCAGGATTGGAATGGGAAGGATTTGGATATCACATCTCTTGCTTTAGGAAGGGTCTCAGGTTTGGAAGGGGAAGGATTTGGATATCATATCTCATGTTATAGGACGGGTCCCAGGTTTGGTATTAGAAGCTTTGAGATATCACATCTCATGCTATAGGAAGGGTCTCAAGATTGGAATGGGAAGGAGTTGGATATCACATCTCATGCCATAGGAAGGGTCTCAGGTTTGGTATAAGCATTGAGATATCACATCTCTGCTATCGGAAGGGTCTCAGGATAGTGTAAGGATATTTGGCGTGTTACAGCACAGAGTACAGCACTACTGCACAGGTAGCAATTTTTTTTTTGCAGCACCACCACATGGGTGTGGTGCATTGCTATATGTGTCGCCAGAGTAACATGGACATATAAGTAAAGCAAATCTATTTTACAGTTAAAAGCACACGTGCACATTTAAAAATGCACACTGTTTTTCACCTGAAATGCCTATGGTGCAAGAGACACATTTGAAAATTAATAACTAACCTCATTAATAACTAACCTGACTAATAAAACTGCACTTAACATAACCCACTAATAAAAATGTGTCTCCACTGCAGAATTAGGCCTACTCTGAAAGTGAACTTTTAAACGCACATTCATTTTTTTTTTTCGTTTTCTCTGCTGCTCTGTCCACATAACTACAGGAAGCAAAGGACTCGAAGGAACAGGAAATCAGTTGGTTACAAATTGTTATTGTAGAAATAAGCCATTGTGTAGTGAGGGAGGAGATGGCATGATTGATTCTGATTGGAGCAGCGTCATAGCAAGTATCATGCTAGAGGCAGTGATTAGAGTTTTGCTGGGGAAGCTTGAGGAGAGGGGGAGGACAATCGAGATTTGGCAGAGCTGAGAGAAGGACCTGTTTCCTGGCTGAAGCATTCCTGCTGCAAAAGCTGAGAATTCCAGGCAATAACCCCGTTTGAGAACGACAGACGCTTGTTTTCAATGGGGTTAATCTTCAAGGGAGCCAAATTCAGAAAGAGAATAGCCGGAGAAAAATTCATGCTGAACAGATAAGGTAATTACAGAAGTGTGGGGGCTGAGTGTGTACGAGAATATTCAGTCAGTGTAGGAAAGGAGATTCCCGTGCTTTACTCACGTGTTTAATGTTGCAAATTGAGTTCTTGTCTCCGCCACTCTCTTTTCAGTTTATCACAGATAATGCTGTTACTGTGCTATTTTATTTATTTCTGTAAAGAGTGAGATCGTGTTTAAATGCAACTTTTATAATACACAAAAATATTTGAAAGCAGACGGGTGGTGTGTTTTATATTTACCAATACAGTGCTGATGATGTGGGGAGATGTTTAGACAGTGCAATTGTCATTTTCAAGGTAGCTAAACATCAGGTTTGGTTGCAGCCGTGTGCACAATGTAATTCAGTATGAGCAATTATAACTAACTGTGTGTGTTGTAGTTTGTCGGAGGTCTATGAGCCGACAAAAAGGGAGGCCCGGGACATAGTTCACTACCGTATATAAGATAGTGAAAATACCACATGATAGCTCGCTGCCGTAGATAAGACAGAGAGAAATTGCCCATGGTGGCACACTAAAAATGAAAATGTGGTGTTCCTGAAATGCAAGCCTGAGGTCTCTCTAGTGATTACACGAAAAATCTATACCAACCACGCATGTCTGTGTGCTGAAATAATGCATGTCCACTGTATTATTGTTGTACATGGCCCAATCTGAATACAAGGAGTGATTGTTGCTAAGTTATTTTTCGGCGGTAAGAAAATACCGTCAGGCCCCAAATCTCCACAAAATACCCTACAATAGGAATGGGAAGGACTTAGATATCACATCTCATGCTATAGGGAGGGTCTCAGTTTTGATATTAGAAGCATTGAGATATCACATTTCATGCTATTGGAAGGGTCTCAAGTTTGGAATGGGAAGGAGTTGGATATCACATCTCAAGCTATCACAGGATTGGAATGGGAAGGAGTTTGATATCACATCTCAAGCTATAGGAAGGGTCTCAGGTTTGGAAAGGGAAGGATTTGGATTTCACATCTCATGTTATAGGATGGTTCTCATGTTTGGTTTTAAACCTGAGACTCTTCCTATAACATGAGATGGGATATCCAACTCCTTCCCATTCCAATCCTGAGACCCTTCCGATAGCAGAGATGTGATGTCTCAATGCTTCTAATACCAAACCTGAGATCCTTCCTATAACATCAGATGTGATATCCAACTCCTTCCCATTCCAATCCTGAGACCCTTCCGATAGCATGAGATGTGATATCCAACTCCTTCCCATTCCAATCCTGAGACCCTTCCTCTAGCATGAGATGTGATATCTCAATGCCTCTAATACCAAACCTGAGATCCTTCCTCTAACATGAAATGTGATATCCAACTCCTTCCCTTTCCAAACCTGAGAGCCTAGCTATAGCATGAGATGTGATATCCAAGACCTTCCCATTCCAATCCTTAGACCCTTCCTACAGCATGCAATATGATATCTCAATGATTCTAATAACAAACCTGAGACCCGTCCTATAACATGAGATGGGATATCCAACTCCTTCCCGTTCCAAACCTGATACCCTTCCTATAGCATGAGATGTGATATCCAATTCCTTCCCATCCCAATCCTGAGACACCTCCGATAGCAGAGATGTGATATCTCAATGCTTATACCAAACCTGAGACTCTTCCTATAACATGAGATATGATATCCAACTCCTTCCCGTTCCAAACCTGAGACCCTTCCTATAGCATGAGATGTGATATCCAACTCCTTCCCATTCCAATCCTGAGACCCTTCCTACAACATGAGATGGGAATATCCAACTCCTTCCCATTCCAATCCTGAGACCCTTCCTATAGCATGAGATGTTATATCTCACTGCTTATACCAAACCTGAGACCCTTCCTATAGCATGAGATGTGATATCCAACTCCTTCCCATTCCAATCCTGAGACCATTCCTATAGCATGAGATGTGATATCTCAATGCTTCTAATATCAAACTTGAGACCCTCCCTATAGCATGAGATGTGATATCCAAGTCCTTCCCATTCCAATCCTGAGACACTTCCTATAGCATGAGATGTGATATCTCAATGCTTCTAATACCAAACCTGAGACTCTTCCTATAACATGAGATGGGATATCCAACTCCTTCCCATTCCAAGCCCGAGACCCTTCCGATAGCAGAGATGTGATATCTCAATGCTTATACCAAACCTGAGACCCTTCCTATAGTATGAGATGTGATATCCAACTCCTTCCCATCCCAATCCTGAGACACTTCCGATTGCAGAGATGTGATATTTCAATGCTTATACCAAACCTGAGACTCTTCCTATAACATGAGATGGGATATCCAACTCCTTCCCGTTCCAAACCTGAGACCCTTCCTAAAGCATGAGATGTGATATCCAACTCCTTCCCATTCCAATCCTGAGACCCTTCCGATAGCATGAGATGTGTTATCTCAATGCCTCTTTACCAAACCTGAGATCCTACCTCTAACATGAAATGTGATATCCAACTCCTTCCCCTTCCAAACCTGAGAGCCTTCCTATAGCATGAGATGTGATATCCAAGTCCTTCCCATTCCAATCCTGAGACCCTTCCTATAACATGAGATGTGATGTCTCAATGCTTCTAATACCAAACCTGAGATCTTTCCTATAACATGAGATGTGATATCCAACTCCTTCCCATTCCAATCCTGAGACCCTTCCTATAGCATGAGATGTGATATCTCAATGCCTCTTTACCAAACTTGAGATCCTACCTCTAACATGAAATGTGATATCCAACTCCTTCCCCTTCCAAACCTGAGAGCCTTCCTATAGCATGAGATGTGATATCCAAGTCTGTCCCATTCCAATCCTGAGACCCTTCCTATAACATCAGATGTGATATCCAACTCCTTCCCATTCCAACCTGAGACCCTTCCTATAGCATGAGATGGGATATCCAACTCCTTCCAAATCCAATCCTGATAAACTTCCGATAGCATGAGATGTGATATCCCAATGCTTCTACAAAACCTGAGACCCATACATGGCATGAGATGTGATATCAAACTCCTTCCCATTCCAATCCTGAGACACTTCCTATAGCATGAGATGTAATATCTCAATGCTTCTAATACCAAACCTGAGACTCTTCCTATAACATGAGATGGGATATCCAACTCCTTCCCATTCCAATCCTGAGACCCTTCCGATAGCAGAGATGTGATGTCTCAATGCTTCTAATACCAAACCTGAGATCCTTCTTATAACATCAGATGTGAAATCCAACTCCTTCCCATTCCAATCCTGAGACCCTTCCGATAGCATGAGATGTGATATCCAACTCCTTCCCATTCCAATCCTGAGACCCTTCCTCTAGCATGAGATGTGATATCTCAATGCCTCTAATACCAAACCTGAGATCCTTCCTCTAACATGAAATGTGATATCCAACTCCTTCCCTTTCCAAACCTGAGAGCCTAGCTATAGCATGAGATGTGATATCCAAGACCTTCCCATTCCAATCCTTAGACCCTTCCTACAGCATGCAATATGATATCTCAATGATTCTAATAACAAACCTGAGACCCGTCCTATAACATGAGATGGGATATCCAACTCCTTCCCATTCCAATCCTGAGACACTTCCGATAGCGGAGATGTGATATCTCAATGCTTATACCAAACCTGAGACCCTTCCTATAGTATGAGATGTGATATCCAACTCCTTCCCGTTCCAAACCTGAGACCCTTCCTATAGCATATGTGATATCCAAATCCTTCCCCTTCCAAACCTGAGACGCTCCCTTTAGCATGAGATGTGATATCCAACTCCTTCCCACTCCAATCCTGAGACCATTTTGATAGCATGAGATGTGATATCTCAATACCTCTAATACCAAACCTGAGATACTTCCGATAGCATGAGATGTGATATCTCAATGCTTCTAATACCAAACCTGAGATCCTTCCTATAACATGAGATGTGATATCCAAATCCTTCCCCTTCCAAAACTGAGACCCTCCCTTTAGCATGAGATGTGATATCCTACTCCTTCCCATTCCAATCCTGAGACCCTTCTGATAGCATGAGATTTGCTATCTCAATGTCTCTAATACCAAACCTGAGATCCTACCTCTAACATGAAATGTGATATCCAACTCCTTCCCTTTCCAAACCTGAGACCCTGCCTATAGCATGAGATGTGATATCCAAGTCCTTCCCATTCCAATCCTGAGACCCTTCCTATAGCATGAGATGTGATATCTCAATGCTTATACCAAACCTGAGACCCTTTCTATGGCATGAGATGTCATATACAACTCCTTCCCATTCCAATCCTGAGACCCTTCCTATAGCATGAGATGTGATATCTCAATGCTTATACCAAACCTGAGACCCTTCCTATAGCATGAGATGTGATATCCAACTTCTTCCCATTCCAATCCTGAGACCCTTCCTATAACATGAGATGTGATGTCTCAATGCTTCTAATACCAAACCTGAGATCTTTCCTATAACATGAGATGTGATATCCAACTCCTTCCCATTCCAATCCTGAGACCCTTCCTATAGCATGAGATGTGATATCTCAATGCTTATACCAAACCTGAGACCCTTCCTATAGCTTGAGATGTGATATCCAACTCCTTCCCATTCCAATCCTGAGACCCTTCCTATAGCATGAGATGTGATATCTCAATGCCTCTAATACCAAACCTGAGATCCTTCCTCTAACATGAAATGTGATATCCAACTCCTTCCCCTTCCAAACCTGAGAGCCTTCCTATAGCATGAGATATGATATCCAAGTCCTTCCCATTCCAATGCTGAGACCCTTCCTATAACATGAGATGTGATATCCAACTCCTTCCCATTCCAACCTGAGACCCTTCCTATAGCATGAGATGGGATATCCAACTCCTTCCAAATCCAATCCTGATACCCTTCCGATAGCATGAGATGTGATATCCCAATGCTTCTACCAAACCTGAGACCCATACTATGGCATGAGATGTGATATCAAACTCCTTCCCATTCCAATCCTGAGACCCTTCCTATAGCATATGTGATATCCAAATCCTTCCCCTTCCAAACCTGAGACGCTCCCTTTAGCATGAGA
Source organism: Ambystoma mexicanum (assembly GCF_040938575.1). Classification (NCBI taxonomy): domain Eukaryota; kingdom Metazoa; phylum Chordata; class Amphibia; order Caudata; family Ambystomatidae; genus Ambystoma; species Ambystoma mexicanum. The sequence goes on along the minus strand of NC_090932.1, from coordinate 573,518,566 downwards.
TGTGATATCCAACTCCTTCCCATTCCAATCCTGAGACCATTATGATAGCATGAGATGTGATATCTCAATACCTCTAATACCAAACCTGAGATACTTCCGATAGCATGAGATGTGATATCTCAATGCTTCTAATACCAAACCTGAGATCCTTCCTATAACATGAGATGTGATATCCAAATCCTTCCCCTTCCAAACCTGAGACCCTCCCTTTAGCATGAGATGTGATATCCAACTCCTTCCCATTCCAATCCTGAGACCCTTCTGATAGCATGAGATTTGCTATCTCAATGCCTCTAATACCAAACCTGAGATCCTACCTCTAACATGAGATGTGATATCCAACTCCTTCCCTTTCCAAACCTGAGACCCTGACTATAGCATGAGATGTGATATCTCAATGCTTATACCAAACCTGAGACCCTTCCTATAGCATGAGATGTGATATCCAACTTCTTCCCATTCCAATCCTGAGACCCTTCCTATAACATGAGATGTGATGTCTCAATGCTTCCAATACCATACCTGAGATCTTTCCTATAACATGAGATGTGATATCCAACTCCTTCCCATTAAAATCCTGAGACCCTTCCTATAGCATGAGATGTGATATCTCAATGCTTATACCAAACCTGAGACCCTTCCTATAGCTTGAGATGTGATATCCAACTCCTTTAAATTCCAATCCTGAGACCCTTCCTATAGCATGAGATGTGATATCTCAATGCCTCTAATACCAAATGTTAAGACGGATTTCTGAACTCTGTCCTGGTGGCGCAGAAGTTCAGAAGGCCAACCTAATTACTTGGAACAGGGTAACCTCTGAACAAGCCAGACCAATCAAGGTAGCGATCGCGGCGGTCAAGACTAGATCTCAAGAGGGGTGAGGGTGACTGAAAGCTCTCAATGAGCACACGAAGCAAGAGCGCTAACAAACTACTCCAAACAGTTGTTATATCAAAAATATACACACATTTATTTTAAGGCCTTTAAAACAACGACCGTAGCGAGAAAATCACAATATCACAATATTAAACCAACACATACCATATCAACACAATATATATACAAATACACAGTCGCAAGCGTTTAAAGCACGAAATATGTAGTCCACCTGAAAGGGAAGGAAAACAGGCAGTGCGATAATGCTTTCGACTTAGTTCGCCTTCATAGGCACCTAACTAGATGGAAGTCCGAGCCCTGCGAAGAGTGGAGCCTTGTGCTCAAAGTACCTGCCACGCCGGTGCCAACGGGCAAAAGGGGAAGCTCTTCGGAGGAAGTCAGGCAGTTCGCGTTAGTGCACAGCAGAAGAAGAACAGGTTCCGCAACTCAAGCGCAGCCTCCACAGCGGGCAGAAGCAGAGCGCGAGTACGGACGAAAAGGGTGCTGTTTTTACACAGCAGGGAAAAGCAATGGGATACTGCAGGAGGGCGACCAGATCCTAGATATACTACTCACCGGTCCCCGAAGCAAGCAGACCCAGGCTTCTCCACGTTAGTTTCAGCAGCTGGCAGGTTCAGAAGAGCAGGGAACGCCTTGTAGTCGTGTAGTGCAAAAAGACCTCCCAATCGACGAAACCGGCACAGTTTTGTTGCCGCACAGGACAACGGAGCGGCCGTGTGTATTCGAGCCAAATGAACACTCCTCCCTTCAGACCTGGGAACGCCAAGTGCACGAAGCGTGGGAGAGTGACAAGGACTCGCAATACAACACAACCTGGCGGCGGTTGCAGAGCCAAACTCCTTTGTAAGCTGGTCAGTCAACTGGATGGCCCAGCGACGCTTCCGAAGGCTTACTTGGCAGGAGATGGTTGAAGATGCCGGGAATAGCTGGTCCTGCTATTCCAAAGGTCGAAGCACCAGTACAGGCCTTCTGGTTCAATCAAAGGAGGACAGGGGCTCTCCGGACGACAGCAGTGCAAAGGAGGATTCCTTCAGCGGGTCACCAGCGATTCCTCGGTCCAGCCTCTTGGTTGCAGGATACTTGGCTCCTGTATTCCTTCGTTCGTGAGAACTCAGGAGATCGACATGGTAGTGGTGTTTCCAGCCCCCTCTTATCCACGGTTCCCTTCGCGCCAAAACGGAGAGGAACCAATGGGAGATCCGCTCATCAAAACACATACCATACGTGGACCAATCACGGACCACGGTGGTCCCAGGCATTCACACCACCCTAGACTCTCTGGCACCCAGGATGTGTATTGGGACCAGACATCCCAGCCCACACCCTGGAGGCACACAAACGACATGTAGAAGCCCGCGAAAGCATCGGTGTTTCGCGGGAAAGTACATGCCCAAATAAGGAAGGCCCCGGGTCGCTGGACCTGGGGAAGGTGAAGGGAGCAAGACGGACAGTGGACAGGACAAGGGAGCCTCGTGGTCTGGCCATTTTGGGGAGCCAGGCCACCATTTTGGGTTCAGTGCAAAAACGTGCTCAGAACGGCAAAAGGAGCTCAAAATATACAAAACGATCGCTGCCACCATTCCAGTCCCTGAATGACTTGCACCGATCAAATACCATCCTAAAAGAGTATCTAGGGCCTGTAGAAGGCTAGAGACCCAAGAGAGCTGTAACTTAGCTTACAGTGCCCTCTTGTGTCGTGTTGCACTAAAGCTGCGACACGATAAAAGAAACTACGGGAAACAACGTTCCCCGGTACTGACTGTCTTAAGGGCATGTCAGTTTCCCCGTAAGAAAGGAGCGAAAGCCCAGAGAAGTGCGGCAGAAGGCTGTACTTCTCTGGCAAAGTCAAGAACAAGGTTAAAAACAATAGCAAAAAGTTTAGGGGTTGCCACATGGAAGGAAAATTCCCTACAATTACGAAATCTTTCCTAACACTCGCCCCTCCCAGACTATGGACAGGGGGAACTAATCCACCCCTGGATGAGTCTCATGTTCAGGTCGGTTAAACATTCTGGACAACCCATCAGCATTGCTATGTTGGACACCTGGCCTATGCTCAATAGTGAAGTCGAAGCCTTGAAGACTTATGGACCACCTAAGCAACTTTGGATTCTCCCCCTTCATGTTCATTAGCCACTTTAACGGCTTATGGTCAGTTTGCACAGTGAAGTGGGTCCCATAGAGGTAGGGCCTCAGCTTCCTTAGGGCCCACACAACAGAGAAACATTCTTTCTCTACCGTGGACCATCTGAGCTCTCTGTCCTTAAGCTGGCGACTAATAAAACCGATAGGGTGTTCCTTACCCTTCTCATCTACTTGTGATAGTACAGCTCCTATCCCAGTGTCAGAGGCGTCCGTCTGCACGATAAAAGGTCTTTGATAATCAGGGGCCCTGAGGACAGGGGCCTGGCACAAGGAGTCTTTCAAGCCATTGAAGGCCTTCTCACACTCGTCGGTCCAAGTTACCTTCTTGGGTTTCTTCGGAGTTGTGAGGGCAGTCAGAGGAGCAGCTATGGTGCCATAGTCTGCCATAAAATTCCGATAATACCCCGTGAGTCCTAAGAAGGCTCTCACTTGGGTTTGCGTAGTGGGGGTAGGCCAGTCTTGTACTGCTTGTACTTTACTGGGTAGAGGCTGTATCCTCCCTCCACCTACTTCATGTCCAAGGTAAACCACTGAGCCTTGTCCAATCTGGCATTTACTAGCCTTTATGGTCAAGTGGGCTTTCTGAAGAGCCTGGAGCACAATCCCGAGGTGTTTCACATGGTCTTCCCAGGTGGCACTGAAAACTGCTATATCGTCCAGATATGCAAGACAGAATTCGTCCAACCCATTCAACACATGATTCACAAGCCTCTGGAAAGTGGCAGGTGCATTCTTCAACCCGAACGGCATTACCCGGAATTGGTAAAGGCCGTCTGGAGTAGAAAATGCTGTCTTCTCCCTGGCATGTTCTGCTAAAGCTATTTGCCAATAGCCAGCAGTGAGGTCAAACGTGCTGAGGTACTTGGAGGCACCCAAAGTATCCACCAGCTCATCTGTTCGAGGCAAGGGGTGGGCATCTGTCTTGGTGACAGCATTCAGAGCCCTGTAATCCACGCAGAACCTCAATTCAGAAGTGCCTGCCTTTGGAACCAAGACCACAGGGCTGGACCAAGGACTACTAGAGGGTTCAATCACCCCAAGGTCTAACATCTTGTTGACCTCGGTCTTAATATAAGACCGTACTTTATCCGACATTCTGTATCCCCTACTTTTGGTAGGTACACTGTCTCCTGTGTCAATGTTATGTTTGCACCAAGGTGTCAAACCAGGCGACTGTGAAAACAGGGGGGAAAACTGCCTAAGCAAATTTTTCACCTCAACCTGCTGATCAGAAGTCAGGTGAGGGGCCACTCGGACACCCTCAATGGAGCTATCTGAAGGACCGCCGTGGAACAGGTCGGGGAGAGGTTCTGACTCCTCTTCCTCAACGTCTGAAGCCAGTAGCAGTGCTGCGATTTCGACTCTTGGGACGAAAGCCTTCAGCCTATTTACGTGGAACACTTTTGGAGCCTGTCCAGGCCTTCCAAGGTCCACTAAATAGTTCACCTCACCCAGGGGCTCCACCACTGTGTAAGGGCCTGACCATTTGTCCTGTAAAGCGCGAGGCCTTATGGGATTCATGATCAGGACTTGCTGACCAGGTGTAAAGGTGATGAGGGAAGCTTTCTGGTCGTACCAATGTTTCACCAGCGCTTGCCCTGCCTTCAATTTATCACTAGCCAAGCCCATCAGAAGTACCATCCGTTTTCTGAGCCCTAGCACATAGTCAACTACATTGGTAGTAACAGGGGGAGTGGGCATCTCCCATCCCTCCTTGACAATGGCTAAGGGTCCCCGTACGGGATGACCGAACAGAAGTTCGAAGGGGCTGAAGCCAACACCCTCCTGTGGTACCTCTCGGTAGGCAAACAGCGAGCATGGTAAAAGAAGATCCCATTTTCTTCTCTGGGGCTCCTCCAGAGCCCCAATCATGCTCTTTAACGTTCTGTTGAAGCGTTCCACCAGACCATTGGTCTGGGGGTGGTATGCAGAAGAGAACTTGTAGGTTACCCCACATTCTTTCCACATAGCCTGCATATACTTCGACATAAAGTTGCTGCCACGATCTGACACAACTTCTTTAGGGAAGCCAACCCTAGTAAATATGCCGAGTAAAGCTTTTGCAACTGACTTGGCAGTTACGGTTTTTAATGGGATGGCCTCAGGATACCTGGTTGCATGGTCGACCAGCACCAGGATAAACCTATTGCCCGAGGATGTTTGCGGGTCAAGGGGACCAACGATGTCGATCCCTACCCTTTCAAATGGTACCCCCACAACTGGGAGCGGTACCAACGGAGCTTGGATTGTCGCGCCAACCTTGCCAGACAACTGGCAGGAGGCACAACTCCTGCAGTGACTTTCTACTTGCACCCACATCTTGGGCCAGTAGAAGTGCATGGATAACCTTTGCTTGGTCCTCTTCCTACCAAGGTGACCAGCTGTTAAGACGGATTTCTGAACTCTGTCCTGGTGGCGCAGAGGTTCAGAAGGCCAACCTAATTACTTGGAACAGGGTAACCTCTGGACAAGCCAGACCAATCAAGGTAGCGATCGCGGCGGTCAAGACTAGGTCTCAAGAGGGGTGAGGGTGACTGAAAGCCCGCAATGAGCACACAAAGCAAGAGCGCTTACAAACTACTCCAAACAGTTGTTTATATCAAAAATAGATACACATTTATTATAAGGCCTTGAAACTAATAACCACAGTAAAAGCAGCAATATACAACGATATTAAACCAACACATACACTATCCACCCAATATATATACAGAATACACAGTTTCACAGCATTAGCAGCACGAAATATGTTATCCACCTGCAGGGGAAGGAAAACAGGCAGTGCGAACCAATGCGAGTGATATGTCCGCCTTCTGAGGCCCCTAACTGGATGGTAGTCCAATCCCTACGAAGAGTGGAGCCTAGCGCTCAAAAGTACCTGCACACGCCGGTGCCAATGGGCAGAAGGTGAAGCTCTTCGGAGGACGTTGAACAGCTCTGTAGGGAGCTCTAATGAAGGAGAACACGGTCCGCGACTCTAGCGCAGCCTCCACTGTGAGGCAGAAGCAGGGCGCGAGTACGGACAAGGGGTGCTGTATTCACAGCGGGGAAAAGCAAAGGGCACTGCAGGAGGGCGACCAGATCCTAGCTAATCTACTCACCGGTCCCCGAAGCAAGCAGGCCCGAGCTTCTCCTCGATAGATGCAGCTTCTGGCAGGTTCTGAAGAGCAGGGAACGTCTCGTCGTCGTGCAGAGTAAAAAGACGTCCCGATCGAAGAAACAAGCACAGTTTTGTCGCCACCGCAGGGCAACGGAACGGCCGGGTGTATTCAAGCCAAACGAGCACCGCTCACCTCTAGCTTAGGACTGCTAAGCAAACGAAGCGTGTGAGCATGCCCCGGACTCAGAATACCACCCAACCTGTCGGCGATTACAGAGCAGGCCTCCTTAGTAAGCTGGTCAGTCAACTGGATGGCCCAGAGACACTTCCGAAGGCTTACAGCAGGAGTTGATGAAGGTGCCGGGAATAGCTGGTCCTGCTATTCCAATAGGTCGAAGCGCCAGTACAGGCCTTCTTGTTCGATCTTAGGTGGAAAGGGCTTCACCGGACGACAGCAATGAGGAGCAGAAGTTCTTCAGGGGGTCACCAGTGATTCCTCGGTCCAGCCTCGTGTTCGCAGGATACTTGGCTCCTGTATCCCTGGGTTCGTAAGAACTCAGGAGATCGACATGGTAGTGGTGTTTCCAGCTCCCTCTTATCCACGGTTCCCTTCGCGCCAAAACGGAGGGGAGCCAATGGGAGATCCGCTCATCAACACACATACCATACGTGGACCAATCACGGACCACAGTGGTCCCAGGCATTCACACCACCCTAGACTCTCTGGCACCCAGGATGTGTATTGGGACCAGACAGCCCAGCCCACATCCTGGGGGCACTCAAACGACATGTAGAAGCCCGCGAAAGCAACCGTGTTTCGCGGGAAACTACATGCCCAAATAAGGAAGGCCCCGGGTCGCCTGACCCGGGGGAAGGTAAAGGGAGCAAGACGGACAGTGGACTAGACAAAGGAGCCTCGTGGTCCGGCCATTTTGTGTAGCCGGGCCACCCTTTTGTGTTCGCGGCAAAAACGTGCTCAGAACGGCAAAAGGAGCTCAAAATAAACCAAATGATCGCTGCCACCAGCCCAGTCCCTGAATGACCTGCACCGATCCAAAAACCATCCTATAAGAGTGTCTAGGGTCTGTAGAAGGCTAGAGACCCAAGAGAGCTGTAACTTAGCTTACAGTGCCCTCTTGTGTCGTGTTGCACTAAAATGGCGACACGATAAAAGAAACTACGGGAAACAGCGTTCCCCGGTACTGACTGTCTTAAGGGCATGTCAGTTTCCCCGTAAGAAAGGAGCGAAAGCCCAGAGGAGTACAGCAGAAGGCTGCACTTCTCTGGCAAAGTCAAGAAAACAGGTTGAAAACAATAGCAAAAAGTTTAGGGGTTGCCACATGGAAGGAAAGTTCCCTACAATAACGAAATCTTTCCTAACACTCGCCCCTCCCAGACTATGGACAGGGGGAACTAATCCACCCCTGGATGAGTCTCTTGTTCAGGTCGGTAAAACATTCTGGACAACCCATCAGCATTGCTATGTTGGACACCTGGCCTATGCTCAATAGTGAAGTCGAAGCCTTGTAGACTTATGGACCACCTAAGCAACTTTGGATTCTCCCCCTTCATGTTCATTAGCCACTTTAACGGCTTATGGTCAGTCTGCACAGTGAAGTGGGTCCCATAGAGGTAGGGCCGCAGCTTCCTTAGGGCCCACACAACAGAGAAACATTCTTTCTCTACCGTGGACCATCTGAGCTCTCTGTCCTTAAGCTGGCGACTAATAAAACCGATAGGGTGTTCCTTACCCTTCTCATCTACTTGTGATAGTACAGCTCCTATCCCAGTGTCAGAGGCATCCGTCTGCACGATAAAAGGTCTTTGATAATCAGGGGCCCTGAGCACAGGGGCCTGGCACAAGGAGTCTTTCAAGCCATTGAAGGCCTTCTCACACTCGTCAGTCCAAGTTACCTTCTTGGGTTTCTTCGGAGTTGTGAGGGCAGTCAGAGGAGCAGCTATGGTGCCATAGTCTGCCATAAAATTGCGGTAATAACCCGTGAGTCCTAAGAAGGCTCTCACTTGGGTTTGTGTAGTGGGGGTAGGCCAGTCTTGTACTGCTTGTACTTTACTGGGGAGAGGCTGTATCCTTCCTCCACCTACTTCATGCCCAAGGTAAACCACTGAGCCTTGTCCAATCTGGCATTTACTCGCCTTTATGGTCAAGTGGGCTTTCTGAAGAGCCTGGAGCACAATCCCGAGGTGTTTCACATGGTCTTCCCAGGTGGCACTGAAAACTGCTATATCGTCCAGATATGCAAGACAGAATTCGTCCAACCCATTCAACACATGATTCACAAGCCTCTGGAAAGTGGCAGGTGCATTCTTCAATCCGAACGGCATTACCCGGAATTGGTAAAGCCCGTCGGGAGTTGAAAATGCTGTCTTCTCCTTGGCATGTTCTGCTAAAGCTATTTGCCAATAGCCCGCAGTCAGGTCAAACGTGCTGAGGTACTTGGAGGCACCCAAGGTATCCACCAGCTCGTCAGTTCGAGGCAAGGGGTGAGCGTCTGTCTTGGTGACAGCATTCAGAGCCCTGTAATCCACGCAGAACCTCAATTCAGAGGTGCCTGCCTTTGGAACCAATACCACAGGACTGGACCAAGGACTACTAGAGGGTTCAATCACCCCAAGGTCTAACATCTTGTTGACCTCGGTCTTAATATAAGACCGTACTTTATCCGACATCCTGTATCCCCTACTTTTGGTAGGTACACTGTCTCCTGTGTCAATGTTATGTTTGCACCAAGGTGTCAAACCAGGCGACTGTGAAAACAGGGGGGAAAACTGCCTAAGCAAACTTTTCACCTCAGCCTGCTGATCAGAAGTCAGGTGAGGGGCCACTCGGACACCCTCAACGGAGCTATCTGAAGGACCGCTTTGGAACAGGTCGGGAAGAGGTTCTGACTCCTCTTCCTCAACGTCTGACGCCAGTAGCAGTGCTGCGATTTCGACTCTTGGGACGAAAGCCTTCAGCCTATTTACGTGGAACACTTTTGGAGCCTGTCCAGGCCTTCCAAGGTCCACTAAATAGTTCACCTCACCCAGGGGCTCCACCACTGTGTAAGGGCCTGACCATTTGTCCTGTAAAGCGCGAGGCCTTATAGGGTTCATGATCAGGACTTGCTGACCAGGGGTAAAGTGAATTAAGGAAGCTTTCTGGTCGTACCAATGTTTCACCAGCGCTTGTCCTGCCTTCAACTTTTCACTAGCCAAGCCCATCAGGAGTACCATCCGTTTTCTGAGCCCTAGCACATAGTCAACTACATTGGTAGTAACAGGGGGAGTGGGCATCTCCCATCCCTCTTTGACGATGGCTAAGGGTCCCCGTACGGGATGACCGAACAGAAGTTCGAAGGGGCTGAAGCCAACACCCTCCTGTGGTACCTCTCGGTAGGCAAACAGCAAGCATGGTAAAAGAAGATCCCATTTTCTTCTCTGGGGCTCCTCCAGAGCCCCAATCATGCTCTTTAACGTTCTGTTGAAACGTTCCACCAGACCATTGGTCTGGGGGTGATATGCAGAAGAGAACTTGTAGGTGACCCCACATTCTTTCCACATAGCCTGCATATACTTCGACATAAAGTTGCTGCCACGATCTGACACAACTTCTTTAGGGAAGCCAACCCTAGTAAATATGCCGAGTAAAGCTTTTGCAACTGACTTGGCAGTTACAGTCTTTAATGGGATGGCCTCAGGATACCTGGTTGCATGGTCGACCAGCACCAGGATAAACCTATTGCCTGAGGATGTTTGCGGGTCAAGGGGACCAACGATGTCGATCCCTACCCTTTCAAATGGTACCCCCACAACTGGGAGCGGTACCAACGGAGCTTGGATTGTCGCGCCAACCTTACCAGACAACTGGCAGGAGGCACAACTCCTGCAGTGACTTTCTACTTGCACCCCCATCTTGGGCCAGTAGAAGTGCATAGATAACCTCTGCTTGGTCCTCTTCATTCCAAGGTGACCAGCAAGGGGAACTTCATGCGCCAACTGCAGGAGGAAGGGTCTAACAGAAAGGGGAACCACCAACCTCCTATGGTCTCCTTCTGTAGACTCTGTGGGCTCACTGTACAGGAGTCCACCTTCCCAATAAATCCGATGCTTCCCAGGAGGTTCACCCTCAAGCTGGGAGCAGGCCTGTCTCCTTAGGCCTTCCAGAGATGGGCACTCACGTTGGCCCTTACTGAAGTCGTCCCTATCAGGACCTCCTTCAACTAACAAGTCTTTTAGTTCAGGATGGTCGTTGGGGTCGAACACTTCAGGCATCGCCACCTCCTCGTCAGGCTCGGGCGATTGACCAACTCCCTCCACCGCAGTGGTAGGCGAGTTCGGGGGAATATTCTCTTTCCCCCGTCGGGACTTGTTGACTCCTTTCGCCTTGGGTTTCCCCTTCGGCTGGGGCGGCGTATTGGACTTGGCCAATGCTGCCCGTGCTTGAGACCGTGTGTAGGGTCTTTCGGCAGTGTCTCCTACGAGCCCTAGAGCTCTGAGATCATTGCCCAACAAGACCTTTCCCGGGACGTTTCTCTGAATGCTCACTGGAATCCTAACTGCTGTACCATTTAAAGTTAGATTAACAGGGATCACGGGAAACATACGGAGGGGGCCGTCAGCCAACTTAGTGGGCATCAGAGTAGCTCTGGCAACTTCCTCTGAGTCTACCAAGGTAGAATCCACTACAGTTCGACTGCACCCACTATCCCTAAGAGCTGGAGTATCCACTCCATTGATCAGCACACTGTCTTTAAAGTAGTGCTTGGTATTATCCGGAATCCTAGCATACGCCTCTGCGACTTTAGGCTCCCAGGAACCCAGGGACACTAAAACTACCTCAGCCTCTATTCCGCTGGGAAATGAGTCTGAGGAGAAGGATGCTCCTGTAATCTCTTCTTCCTCGTAGGAGGAGAAGGCCAGATTAGCGGAGTGGACCCCCAAAGGTCTAACCTTACAACGGGGATCCCCCTTCACATGGTCAGTTGCTCCACAAGAAAAACAAGCCCCATTGGGTCTGTTTACGTAGGGAGGCTTATTATAACCAGAGTTCTGTTTCGGAGGCGAACCTCCACTACCCTGTGAGTTCTCGGATGGCTTACCCTTATTTTTCTTTTTGTGGCCCTTATGGGAAGAAGATTTAGCAGATTCCCCACCCTCCACATCTTTGGACTTTTTCCCTTCTTCCTGCTTACCAGGATGAGTTTTGTCCTTATGGGACACTCGATGTGACACCCATAAATCTGCTGCAATGGCCAGCTTCTTAGGATCTATCTCCTTCGAATCGGCCAAATGCTGCTTAAGCTCCGGGGAAGAAGAAGCAAAAATGTGTTCCAGCATGACCAGATTGATCATGCCTTCGAAGGTAGAAACCTTATAACCTTCAACCCAGCCAGTCAAGTTTTTCAGGGACTCAGCTACATACGACACCCAAGTACCACCTTCCTTTTTCTTATACTCTCTAAACCTTTTCAAATATTGGGTCGGAGTCTTCCCAAACTTTAAAATGAGAGTCTGCTTCAACATTGCAAAATCAGCGCGCTCAGCCTTCGACATTTCCATAATGGCACTGCAACCAGAATGGGGCAGTCTGCTGAGTAACCATGCAATCTTATCCGCATTATCAACCTCCTGAACCTCGCATGCATACTCAAACGCATTTAACCAGTCCATAATGTCATTTCGTTCCTCATACACACTGAGCAGATCTTTTGGAAACCGTGGATGAGAGGAAGCCCCAGAACCATGTCCAGGACCCTTGGACCCATTTGCGAACTGAAGCTTGGCCAGTTCCAACTGGTGATCCCTGTCTTTTTGTTTTTCTGCCTGGTCGATTTTCAGTTTGGCTATGCTGAATTCAAGCTCCTGCTGCCTAAACCGCAGCTCTTGCTTCTTGAATTCAAGCATAGCCTCCCCATCAATACTGGCAGAGGAAACATTAGACATTACATCCTCCCTGTCCTCGTGGTCGTGATGGATCAGTGCAGCGGCAGAACCGTCGGTTCTGCCAGTGAGAGCAGCCCCACCACCTTCTGCACTGTCCTCGGAAGTTATAGCGTCAAGCTGCGCTTCTTGCCACGCCACGATTCTCTGGATCATTTCCAATTTAGTGCCTTGAGAGGAAACCCCTCTCTCCGCACACATCTTCTTCAATGTTTCAGATTTCGAAGCATTTAAGGTTAATAAAGTATTCGTTTCCATACTGTCGATAGGACTATGGCCTTTTTAACGTTATATTCAATACTTTACTGCGTGTCCTGGTTGGAATAACCTGAAAACGCCTTAGCTCGTGCGCAACACTGGATACCTTCAGTCGTATCCCACCGCTGTACACCAATTTGTTAAGACGGATTTCTGAACTCTGTCCTGGTGGCGCAGAGGTTCAGAAGGCCAACCTAATTACTTGGAACAGGGTAACCTCTGGACAAGCCAGACCAATCAAGGTAGCGATCGCGGCGGTCAAGACTAGGTCTCAAGAGGGGTGAGGGTGACTGAAAGCCCGCAATGAGCACACAAAGCAAGAGCGCTTACAAACTACTCCAAACAGTTGTTTATATCAAAAATAGATACACATTTATTATAAGGCCTTGAAACTAATAACCACAGTAAAAGCAGCAATATACAACGATATTAAACCAACACATACACTATCCACCCAATATATATACAGAATACACAGTTTCACAGCATTAGCAGCACGAAATATGTTATCCACCTGCAGGGGAAGGAAAACAGGCAGTGCGAACCAATGCGAGTGATATGTCCGCCTTCTGAGGCCCCTAACTGGATGGTAGTCCAATCCCTACGAAGAGTGGAGCCTAGCGCTCAAAAGTACCTGCACACGCCGGTGCCAATGGGCAGAAGGTGAAGCTCTTCGGAGGACGTTGAACAGCTCTGTAGGGAGCTCTAATGAAGGAGAACACGGTCCGCGACTCTAGCGCAGCCTCCACTGTGAGGCAGAAGCAGGGCGCGAGTACGGACAAGGGGTGCTGTATTCACAGCGGGGAAAAGCAAAGGGCACTGCAGGAGGGCGACCAGATCCTAGCTAATCTACTCACCGGTCCCCGAAGCAAGCAGGCCCGAGCTTCTCCTCGATAGATGCAGCTTCTGGCAGGTTCTGAAGAGCAGGGAACGTCTCGTCGTCGTGCAGAGTAAAAAGACGTCCCGATCGAAGAAACAAGCACAGTTTTGTCGCCACCGCAGGGCAACGGAACGGCCGGGTGTATTCAAGCCAAACGAGCACCGCTCACCTCTAGCTTAGGACTGCTAAGCAAACGAAGCGTGTGAGCATGCCCCGGACTCAGAATACCACCCAACCTGTCGGCGATTACAGAGCAGGCCTCCTTAGTAAGCTGGTCAGTCAACTGGATGGCCCAGAGACACTTCCGAAGGCTTACAGCAGGAGTTGATGAAGGTGCCGGGAATAGCTGGTCCTGCTATTCCAATAGGTCGAAGCGCCAGTACAGGCCTTCTTGTTCGATCTTAGGTGGAAAGGGCTTCACCGGACGACAGCAATGAGGAGCAGAAGTTCTTCAGGGGGTCACCAGTGATTCCTCGGTCCAGCCTCGTGTTCGCAGGATACTTGGCTCCTGTATCCCTGGGTTCGTAAGAACTCAGGAGATCGACATGGTAGTGGTGTTTCCAGCTCCCTCTTATCCACGGTTCCCTTCGCGCCAAAACGGAGGGGAGCCAATGGGAGATCCGCTCATCAACACACATACCATACGTGGACCAATCACGGACCACAGTGGTCCCAGGCATTCACACCACCCTAGACTCTCTGGCACCCAGGATGTGTATTGGGACCAGACAGCCCAGCCCACATCCTGGGGGCACTCAAACGACATGTAGAAGCCCGCGAAAGCAACCGTGTTTCGCGGGAAACTACATGCCCAAATAAGGAAGGCCCCGGGTCGCCTGACCCGGGGGAAGGTAAAGGGAGCAAGACGGACAGTGGACTAGACAAAGGAGCCTCGTGGTCCGGCCATTTTGTGTAGCCGGGCCACCCTTTTGTGTTCGCGGCAAAAACGTGCTCAGAACGGCAAAAGGAGCTCAAAATAAACCAAATGATCGCTGCCACCAGCCCAGTCCCTGAATGACCTGCACCGATCCAAAAACCATCCTATAAGAGTGTCTAGGGTCTGTAGAAGGCTAGAGACCCAAGAGAGCTGTAACTTAGCTTACAGTGCCCTCTTGTGTCGTGTTGCACTAAAATGGCGACACGATAAAAGAAACTACGGGAAACAGCGTTCCCCGGTACTGACTGTCTTAAGGGCATGTCAGTTTCCCCGTAAGAAAGGAGCGAAAGCCCAGAGGAGTACAGCAGAAGGCTGCACTTCTCTGGCAAAGTCAAGAAAACAGGTTGAAAACAATAGCAAAAAGTTTAGGGGTTGCCACATGGAAGGAAAGTTCCCTACAATAACGAAATCTTTCCTAACACCAGCAAGGGGAACTTCATGCGCCAACTGCAGGAGGAAGGGTCTAACAGCAAGGGGAACCACCAACCTCCTATGGTCTCCTTCTGTAGACTCTGTGGGCTCACTATACAGGAGTCCACCTTCCCAATAAATCCTATGCGTCCCATGAGGTTCACCCTCAAGCTGGGAGCAGGCCTGTCTCCTTAGGCCTTCCAGAGATGGGCACTCGCGTTGGCCTTTACTGAATTCGTCCCTATCAGGACCTCCTTCAACTAACAAGTCGTTTAGTTCAGGATGATCGTTGGGGTCGAATACTTCAGGCATCGCCACTTCCTCGTAAGGCTCGGGCGATCGACCAACTTCCTCCACCGCAGTGGTAGGCGAGCTCGGGGGAATATTCTCTTTCCCTCGTCGTGACTTGTTGACTCCTTTCGCCTTGGGTTTCCCCTTCGGCTGGGGCGGCGTATTGGACTTGGCCAATGCTGCCCGTGCTTGAGACCGTGTGTAGGGTCGTTCGGCAGTGTCTCCTACGAGCCCTAGAGCTCTGAGATCATTACCTAGTAAGACCTTTCCCGGGACGTTTCTCTGAATGCTCACTGGAATCCTAACTGCTGTACCATTTAAAGTAAGATTTACAGGGATCACGGGAAACATACGGAGGGGGCCGTCAGCCAACTTAGTGGGCATCAGAGTAGCTCTGGCAACTTCCTCTGAGTCTACCAAGGTAGAATCCACTACAGTGCGACTGCACCCACTATCCCTAAGAGCTGGAGTATCTACTCCATTGATCAGCACACTGTCTTTAAAGTAGTGCTTGGTATTATCCGGAATCCTAGCATACGCCTCTGCGACTTTAGGCTCCCAGGAACCCAGGGACGCTAAAACTACCTCAGCCTCTATTCCGCTGGGAAATGAGTCTGAGGAGAAGGATGCTCCTGTAATCTCTTCTTCCTCGTAGGAGGAGAAGGCCAGATTAGCCGAGTGGACCCCCAAAGGTCTAACCTTATAACGGGGATCCCCCTTCACATGGTCAGTTGCTCCACAAGCAAAACAAGATCCAATGGGTCTGTTTACGTAGGGAGGCTTTTTGTAACCGGAGTTCTGTTTCGGAGGCGGACCTCCACTACCCTGTGAGTTCTCTTGTGTCTTACCCTTGTTTTTCTTTTTGTGGCCCTTTTGGGAAGAAGATTTAGCAGATTCCCCACCCTCCATATCTTTGGACTTTTTCCCCTCCTCCTGCTTACCAGGATGAGTTTTGTCCTTATGGGACACTCGATGTGACACCCATAAGTCTGCTGCCATGGCCAGCTTCTTAGGATCTATCTCCTTCGAATCGGCCAAATGCTGCTTAAGCTCCGGGGAAGAAGAAGCAAAAATGTGTTCCAGCATGACAAGATTTATCATGCCGTCGAAGGTAGAAACCTTATAGCCTTCGACCCAGCCAGTTAAGTTTTTCAAAGATTCAGCGACATTAAATACCCAAGTACCACCTTCCTTTTTCTTATACTCTCGAAAACGCTTTAAATATTGGGCCGGAGTCTCCCCAAACTTTAAAATGAGAGTCTGCTTCAACATTGCGAAATCAGCTCGCTCAGCCTTCGACATCTCCATAATGGCACTACAGCCAGAATGGGGCAGTCTACTGAGCAACCACGCAATCTTATCAGCATTGTCAACTTTCTGGACTTCGCATGCATACTCAAACGCATTCAGCCAGTCCATAATGTCATTCCGTTCTTCATACACACTGAGCAGATCTTTTGGAAACCGTGGATGAGAGGAGGCCCCAGACCCATGTCCAGGACCCGTGGACCCATTTGCAACCTGAAGCTTGGCCAGTTCCAACTGGTGATCCCTGTCTTTTTGTTTTTCTGCCTGTTCGATTTTTAGTTTGGCTATGCTGAATTCAAGCTCCTGCTGCCTAAACCGCAGCTCTTGCTTCTTGAATTCAAGCATAGCCTCCCCATCAGCACTGGCAGAGGAAACATTAGACATCTCGTCCTCCCTGTCCTCGTGGTCGCGGTGGATCAGTGCGGTGGCAGAACCGTCGGTTCTACCAGTGAGAGCAGCCCCACCACCTTCCGCACTGTCCTCAGAAGTAATAGCGTCAAGCTGCGCTTCTTGCCACGCCACGATTCTCTGGATCATTTCCAATTTTGTGCCTTGAGAGGAAACACCTTTCTCTGCACACATCTTTTTCAGCGTTTCTGATTTGGAAGCATTTAAAGTTAACAACGTACTTGTTTCCATACTGTGTGATAGGACTATGGCCTTTTTAAAGTTATACTATAACAATTCACTACGTGCACTGGTTGGAATAACCTGAAATGCCCTAGTTCGAGCGCAACACTGGATACCTTCAGTCGTATCCCACCGCTGTACACCAATTTTGTTAAGACGGATTTCTGAACTCTGTCCTGGTGGCGCAGAAGTTCAGAAGGCCAACCTAATTACTTGGAACAGGGTAACCTCTGGACAAGCCAGACCAATCAAGGTAGCGATCGCGGCGGTCAAGACTAGATCTCAAGAGGGGTGAGGGTGACTGAAAGCTCTCAATGAGCACACGAAGCAAGAGCGCTAACAAACTACTCCAAACAGTTGTTATATCAAAAATATACACACATTTATTTTAAGGCCTTTAAAACAACGACCGTAGCGAGAAAATCACAATATCACAATATTAAACCAACACATACCATATCAACACAATATATATACAAATACACAGTCGCAAGCGTTTAAAGCACGAAATATGTAGTCCACCTGAAAGGGAAGGAAAACAGGCAGTGCGATGATGCTTTCGACTTAGTTCGCCTTCATAGGCACCTAACTAGATGGAAGTCCGAGCCCTGCGAAGAGTGGAGCCTTGTGCTCAAAGTACCTGCCACGCCGGTGCCAACGGGCAAAAGGGGAAGCTCTTCGGAGGAAGTCAGGCAGTTCGCGTTAGTGCACAGCAGAAGAAGAACAGGTTCCGCAACTCAAGCGCAGCCTCCACAGCGGGCAGAAGCAGAGCGCGAGTACGGACGAAAAGGGTGCTGTTTTTACACAGCAGGGAAAAGCAATGGGATACTGCAGGAGGGCGACCAGATCCTAGATATACTACTCACCGGTCCCCGAAGCAAGCAGACCCAGGCTTCTCCACGTTAGTTTCAGCAGCTGGCAGGTTCAGAAGAGCAGGGAACGCCTTGTAGTCGTGTAGAGCAAAAAGACGTCCCAATCGACGAAACCGGCACAGTTTTTTTGCCGCACAGGACAACGGAGCGGCCGTGTGTATTCGAGCCAAATGAACACTCCTCCCTTCAGACCTGGGAACGCCAAGTGCACGAAGCGTGGGAGAGTGACAAGGACTCGCAATACAACACAACCTGGCGGCGGTTGCAGAGCCAAACTCCTTTGTAAGCTGGTCAGTCAACTGGATGGCCCAGAGACGCTTCCGAAGGCTTACTTGGCAGGAGATGGTTGAAGATGCCGGGAATAGCTGGTCCTGCTATTCCAAAGGTCGAAGCACCAGTACAGGCCTTCTGGTTCGATCAAAGGAGGACAGGGGCTCTCCGGACGACAGCAGTGCAAAGGAGGATTCCTTCAGCGGGTCACCAGCGATTCCTCGGTCCAGCCTCTTGGTTGCAGGATACTTGGCTCCTGTATTCCTTCGTTCGTGAGAACTCAGGAGATCGACATGGTAGTGGTGTTTCCAGCCCCCTCTTATCCACGGTTCCCTTCGCGCCAAAACGGAGAGGAACCAATGGGAGATCCGCTCATCAAAACACATACCATACGTGGACCAATCACGGACCACGGTGGTCCCAGGCATTCACACCACCCTAGACTCTCTGGCACCCAGGATGTGTATTGGGACCAGACATCCCAGCCCACACCCTGGAGGCACACAAACGACATGTAGAAGCCCGCGAAAGCATCGGTGTTTCGCGGGAAAGTACATGCCCAAATAAGGAAGGCCCCGGGTCGCTGGACCTGGGGAAGGTGAAGGGAGCAAGACGGACAGTGGACAGGACAAGGGAGCCTCGTGGTCTGGCCATTTTGGGGAGCCAGGCCACCATTTTGGGTTCAGTGCAAAAACGTGCTCAGAACGGCAAAAGGAGCTCAAAATATACAAAACGATCGCTGCCACCATTCCAGTCCCTGAATGACTTGCACGGATCAAATACCATCCTAAAAGAGTATCTAGGGCCTGTAGAAGGCTAGAGACCCAAGAGAGCTGTAACTTAGCTTACAGTGCCCTCTTGTGTCGTGTTGCACTAAAGCTGCGACACGATAAAAGAAACTACAGGAAACAACGTTCCCCGGTACTGACTGTCTTAAGGGCATGTCAGTTTCCCCGTAAGAAAGGAGCGAAAGCCCAGAGAAGTGCGGCAGAAGGCTGTACTTCTCTGGCAAAGTCAAGAACAAGGTTAAAAACAATAGCAAAAAGTTTAGGGGTTGCCACATGGAAGGAAAATTCCCTACAATTACGAAATCTTTCCTAACACCAAACCTGAGATCCTTCCTCTAACATGAAATGTGATATCCAAGTCCTTCCCATTCCAATCCTGAGACCCTTCCTATAACATGAGATGTGATATCCAACTCCTTCCCATTCCAACCTGAGACCCTTCCTATAGCATGAGATGGGATATCCAACTCCTTCCAAATCCAATCCTGATACCCTTCCGATAGCATGAGATGTGATATCCCAATGCTTCTACCAAACCTGAGACCCATACTATGGCATGAGATGTGATATCAAACTCCTTCCCATTCCAATCCTGAGACCCTTCCTATAGCTTGAGATGTGATATCCAACTCCTTCCCATTCCAATTCTGAGACCCTTCCTATACCATGAGACTTGATATCTCAATGCTTCTAATACCAAACCTGAGACCCGTCCGTCCCATTCCAATCCTGAGACCCTTCCTATAACATCAGATGTGATATCCAACTCCTTCCCATTCCAACCTGAGACCCTTCCTATAGCATGAGATGGGATATCCAACTCCTTCCAAATCCAATCCTGATACCCTTCCGATAGCATGAGATGTGATATCTCAATGCTTACCAAACCAGAGACCCGTCCTATAACATGAGATGGGATATCCAACTCCTTCCCATTCCAATCCTGAGCCACTTCCAATAGCAGAGATGTGATATCTCAATGCTTATACCAAACCTGAGACCCTTCCTATAACATGAGATGTGATATCCAACTCATTCCCGTTCCAAACCTGAGACACTTCCTATAGCATATGTGATATCCAACTCCTTCCCATTCCAAACATGAGACCCTTCTTATAGCAAGAATGTAATATCCAACTCCTACCCATTCCAATCCTGAGACCATTCCTATAGCATGAGATGTGATATATCAATGCTTCTAATACCAAACCTGAGATCCTTCCTATGACATGATATGTGATATTCAAATCCTTCCCATTGCAAACCTGAGACCCTTCCTACAGCATGCGATGTGATATCTCAATGCTTCTAATATCAAACCTGAGACCCGTCCTATAACATGAGATGGGATATCCAACTCCTTCCCGTTCCAAACCTGATACCCTTCCTATAGCATGAGATGTGATATCCAATTCCTTCCCATCCCAATCCTGAGACACCTCCGATAGCAGAGATGTGATATCTCAATGCTTATACCAAACCTGAGACTCTTACTATAACATGAGATGTGATATCCAACTCCTTCCCGTTCCAAACCTGAGACCCTTCCTATAGCATGAGATGTGATATCCAACTCCTTCCCATTCCAATCCTGAGACCCTTCCTACAACATGAGATGGGAATATCCAACTCCTTCCCATTCCAATCCTGAGACCCTTCCTATAGCATGATATGTTATATCTCACTGCTTATACCAAACCTGAGACCCTTCCTATAGCATGAGATGTGATATCCAACTCCTTCCCATTCCAATCCTGAGACCATTCCTATAGCATGAGATGTGATATCTCAATGCTTCTAATATCAAACTTGAGACCCTCCCTATAGCATGAGATGTGATATCCAAGTCCTTCCCATTCCAATCCTGAGACACTTCCTATAGCATGAGATGTGATATCTCAATGCTTCTAATACCAAACCTAAGACTCTTCCTATAACATGAGATGGGATATCCAACTCCTTCCCATTCCAAGCCCGAGACCCTTCCGATAGCAGAGATGTGATATCTCAATGCTTATACCAAACCTGAGACCCTTCCTACGGCATGAGATGTCATATACAACTCCTTCCCATTCCAATCCTGAGACCCTTCCTATAGCATGAGATGTGATATCTCAATGCTTATACCAAACCTGAGTCCCTTCCTATAGCATGAGATGTGATATCCAACTCCTTCCCATCCCAATCCTGAGACACTTCCGATTGCAGAGATGTGATATTTCAATGCTTATACCAAACCTGAGACTCTTCCTATAACATGAGATGGGATATCCAACTCCTTCCTGTTCCAAACCTGAGACCCTTCCTATAGCATGAGATGTGATATCCAACTCCTTCCCATTCCAATCCTGAGACCCTTCCGATAGCATGAGATGTATTATCTCAATGCCTCTTTATCAAACCTGAGATCCTACCTCTAACATGAAATGTGATATCCAACTCCTTCCCCTTCCAAACCTGAGAGCCTTCCTATAGCATGAGATGTGATATCCAAGTCCTTCCCATTCCAATCCTGAGACCCTTCCTATAACATGAGATGTGATGTCTCAATGCTTCTAATACCAAACCTGAGATCTTTCCTATAACATGAGATGTGATATCCAACTCCTTCCCATTCCAATCCTGAGACCCTTCTTATAGCATGAGATGTGATATCTCAATGCCTCTTTACCAAACTTGAGATCCTACCTCTAACATGAAATGTGATATCCAACTCCTTCCCCTTCCAAACCTGAGAGCCTTCCTATAGCATGAGATGTGATATCCAAGTCCGTCCCATTCCAATCCTGAGACCCTTCCTATAACATCAGATGTGATATCCAACTCCTTCCCATTCCAACCTGAGACCCTTCCTATAGCATGAGATGGGATATCCAACTCCTTCCAAATCCAATCCTGATACCCTTCCGATAGCATGAGATGTGATATCCCAATGCTTCTGCAAAACCTGAGACCCATACATGGCATGAGATGTGATATCAAACTCCTTCCCATTCCAATCCTGAGACACTTCCTATAGCATGAGATGTGATATCTCAATGCTTCCTATAACATGAGATGTGATATTCAAATCCTTCCTTTTCCAAACCTTAGACCCTCCCTATAGCATGAGATGTGACATCCAAGTCCTTCCCATTCCAATCCTGAGACCCTTCATATAGCATGAGATGTGATATCTCAATGCTTCTAATACCAAACCTGAGACCCTTCCTATAACATGAGATGGGATATCCAACTCCTTCCCATGCCAATCCTGAGACCCTTCCGATAGCAGAGATGTGATATCTCAATGCTTATACCAAACCTGAGACCCTTGCTATGGCCTGAGATGTCATATACAACTCCTTCCCATTCCAATCCTGAGACCCTTCCTATAGCATGAGATGTGATATCTCAATGCTTATACCAAACCTGAGACTCTCCCTATAGCATGAGATGTGATATCCAACTCCTTCCCATTCCAATCGTGAGACCCTTCCTATAGAATGAGATGTGATATCTCAATGCCTCTAATACCAAACCTGAGATCCTTCCTCTAACATGAAATGTGATATCCAATTCCTTCCCTTTCCAAACCTGAGAGCCTACGTATAGCATGAGATGTGATATCCAAGTCCTTCCCATTCCAATCCTTAGACACTTCCTACAGCATGAGATGTGATATCTCAATGATTCTAATACCAAACCTGAGACCCGTCCTATAACATGAGATGGGATATCCAACTCCTTCCCATTTCAATCCTGAGACACTTCCGATAGCAGAGATGTGATATCTCAATTCTTATACCAAACCTGAGACCCTTCCTATAACATGAGATGTGATATCCAACTCCTTCCCCTTCCAAACCTGAGACCCTTCCTATAGCATATGTGATAGCCAACTCCTTCCCATTCCAAACATGAGACCCTTCCTATGGCAAGAATGTAATATCCAACTCCTTACCATTCCAATCCTGAGACCATTCCTATAGCATGAGATGTGATATCTCAATGCTTCTAATACCAAACCTGAGATCCTTCCTATGACATGAGATGTGATATCCAATTCCTTCCCATTCCAAACCTGAGACCCTTCCTACAGCATGTGATGTGATATCTCAATGCTTCTAATACCAAACCTGAGACCCGTCCTATAACATGAGTTGGGATATCCAACTCCTTCCCGTTCAAAACCTGAGACCCTTCCTATAGCATGAGATGTGATATTCAACTCCTTCCCATCCCAATACTGAGACACTTTCGATAGCAGAGATGTGATATCTCAATTCTTATACCAAACCTGAGACCCTTCCTATAACATGATATGTGATATCCAACTCCTTCCCGTTCCAAACCTGAGAACCTTCCTATAGCATGAGATGTGATATCCAACTCCTTCCCATTCCAATTTGAGACCCTTCCGATAGCATGAGATGTGATATCTCAATGCCTCTAATACCAAACCTGAGATCCTTCCGATAGCACGAGATGTGATATCTCAATGCTTCTAATACCAAACCTGAGATCCTTCCTGTAACATGAGATGTGATATCCAAATCCTTCCCCTTCCAAACCTGAGACCTTCCCTTTAGCATGAGTTTTGATATCCAACTCGTTCCCATTCTAATCCTGAGACCCTTCTGATAGCATGAGATGTGATATCTCAATGCCTCTAATACCAAACCTGAGATCCTACCTCTAACATGAAATGTGATATCCAACTCCTTCCCTTTCCAAACCTGAGAGCCTTCCTATAGCATGAGATGTGATATCCAAGTCCTTCTCATTCCAATCCGGAGACCCTTCCTATAACATGAGATGTGATATCCAACTCCTTCCGATTCCAACCTGAGACCCTTCCTATAGCATGAGGTGGGATATCCAACTCCTTCCAAATCCAATCCTGATACCCTTCCGATGTCATGAGATGTGATATCCCAATGCTTCTACCAAACCTGAGACCCATACTATGACATCAGATCTGATATCAAACTCCTTCCCATTCCAATCCTGAGACCCTTCCTATAGCTTGAGATGTGATATCCAACTCCTTCCCTTTCCAATTCGGAGACCCTTCCTATACCATGAGACTTGATATCTCAATGCTTCTACCAAACCTGAGACCCATACTATGGCATGAGATGTGATATCAAACTCCTTCCCATTCCAATCCTGAGACCCTTCCTCTAACATGAGATGTGATATCCAAATCCTTCCCCTTCCAAACCTTAGACCCTTACTTTATCATGAGATGTGATATCCAACTCCTTCCCATTCCAATCCTGAGACCCTTCCGATATCATGAGATTTGTTATCTCAATGCTTCTAATATCAAACTTGAGACCCTCCCTATAGCATGAGATGTGACATCCAAGTCCTTCCCATTCCAATCCTGAGATCCTTCCTATAGCATGAGATGTGATATCTCAATGCTTCTAATACCAAACATGAGACCCTTCCTATAACATGAGATGGGATATCCAACTCCTTCCCATGCCAATCCTGAGACCCTTCCGATAGCAGAGATGTGATCTCTCAATGCTTATACCAAACCTGAGACCCTTGCTATAGCATGAGATGTGATATCCAACTCCTTCCCATTCCAATCGTGAGACCCTTCCTATAGAATGAGATGTGATATCTCAATGCCTCTAATACCAAACCTGAGATCCTTCCTCTAACATGAAATGTGATATCCAATTCCTTCCCTTTCCAAACCTGAGAGCCTACGTATAGCATGAGATGTGATATCCAAGTCCTTCCCATTCCAATCCTTAGACACTTCCTACAGCATGAGATGTGATATCTCAATGATTCTAATACCAAACCTGAGACCCGTCCTATAACATGAGATGGGATATCCAACTCCTTCCCATTTCAATCCTGAGACACTTCCGATAGCAGAAATGTGATATCTCAATGCTTATACCAAACCTGAGACCCTTCCTATTACATGAGATGTGATATCCAATTCCTTCCCATTCCAAACCTGAGACCCTTCCTACAGCATGTGATGTGATATCTCAATGCTTCTAATACCAAACCTGAGACCTGTCCTATAACATGAGTTGGGATATCCAACTCCTTCCCGTTCAAAACCTGAGACCCTTCCTATAGCATGAGATGTGATATTCAACTCCTTCCCATCCCAATACTGAGACACTTTCGATAGCAGAGATGTGATATCTCAATGCTTATACCAAACCTGAGACCCTTCCTATAGCATGAGATGTGATGTCTCAATGCTTCTAATTCAAAACCTGAGGCCCTTCCTATAGCAAGAGATGTGATATCCAACTCCTTCCCATTCCAATCCTGAGACCCTTCCGATAGCAGAGATGTGATATCTCAATGCTTATACCAAACCTGAGACCCTTCCTATGGCATGAGATGTCATATACAACTCCTTCCATTCCAATCCTGAGACCCTTCCTATAGCATGAGATGTGATATCTCAATGCTTATACCAAACCTGAGACCCTTCCTATAACATGAGATGTGATGTCTCAATGCTTCTAATACCAAACCTGAGATCCTTCCTATGGCATGAGATGTCATATAAAACTCCTTCCCATTCCAATCCTGAGACCCTTCCTATAGCATGAGATGTGATATCCAACTCCTTCCCATTCCAATCCTGAGACCCTTCCTATAGCATGAGATTTGATATCTCAATGCTTCTAATACCAAACCCGAGATCCTTCCGATAGCATGAGATGTTATATCTCAATGATTCTAATACCAAACCTGAGATCATTCCTATAACACGAGATGTGATATTCAAATCCTTCGCCTTCCAAACCTGAGACCCTCCCTTTAGCATGAGATGTGATATCCAACTCCTTCCCATTCCAATCCTGAGACCCTTCTGATAGCATGAGATGTGATATCTCAATGCCTATAATACCAAACCTGAGATCCTACCTCTAACATGAAATTTGATATCCAACTCCTTCCCCTTCCAAACCTGAGAGCGTTCCTATAGCATGAGATGTGATATCGAAGTATTTCCCATTCCAATCCTGAGACCCTTCCTATAACATGAGATGTGATATCCAACTCCTTCCCATTCCAACCTGAGACCCTTCCTATAGCATGAAATGGGATATCCAACTACTTCCAAATCCAATCCTGATACCCTTCCGATGGCATGAGATGTGATATCCCAATGCTTCTACCAAACCTGAGACCCATACTATGACATGAGATCTGATATCAAACTCCTTCCCATTCCAATCCTGAGACCCTTCCTATAGCTTGAGATGTGATATCCAACTCCTTCCCTTTCCAATTCGGGGACCCTTCCTATACCATGAGACTTGATATCTCAATGCTTCTACCAAACCTGAGACCCATACTATGGCATGAGATGTGATATCAAACTCCTTCCCATTCCAATCCTGAGACCCTTCCTCTAACATGAGATGTGATATCCAAATTCTTCCCCTACCAAACCTTAGACCCTTACTTTATCATGAGATGTGATATCCAACTCCTTCCCATTCCAATCCTGAGACCCTTCCGATATCATGAGATTTGTTATCTCAATGCTTCTAATATCAAACTTGACACCCTCCCTATAGCATGAGATGTGATATCCAAGTCCTTCCCATTCCAATCCTGAGACCCTTCCTATAGCATGAGATGTGATATCTCAATGCTTCTAATACCAAACCTGAGACTCTTAATATAACATGAGATGGGATATCCAACTGCTTCCCATTCCAATCCTGAGACCCTTCCGATAGCAGAGATGTGATATCTCAATGCTTATACCAAACCTGAGACCCTTCCTATAGCATGAGATGTGATGTCTCAATGCTTCTAATTCAAAACCTGAGGCCCTTCCTATAGCAAGAGATGTGATATCCAACTCCTTCCCATTCCAATCCTGAGACCCTTCCGATAGCAGAGATGTGATATCTCAATGCTTATACCAAACCTGAGACCCTTCCTATGGCATGAGATGTCATATACAACTCCTTCCCATTCCAATCCTGAGACCCTTCCTATAGCATGAGATGTGATATCTCAATGCTTATACCAAACCTGAGACCCTTCCTATAGCATGAGATGTGATATCCAACTTCTTCCCATTCCAATCCTGAGACCCTTCCTATAACATGAGATGTGATGTCTCAATGCTTCTGAGACCAAACCTGAGATCCTTCTTATGGCATGAGATGTCATATAAAACTCCTTCCCATTCCAATCCTGAGACCCTTTCTATTGCATGAGATGTGATATCCAACTCCTTCCCATTCAAATCCTGAGACCCTTCCTATAGCATGAGATTTGATATCTCAATGCTTCTAATACCAAACCTGAGATCCTTCTGATAGCATGAGATGTGATATCTCAATGCTTCTAATACCAAACCTGAGATCATTCCTATAACACGAGATGTGATATCCAAATCCTTCGCCTTCCAAACCTGAGACCCTCCCTTTAGCATGATATGTGATATCCAACTCCTTCCCATTCCAATCCTGAGACCCTTCTGATAGCATGAGATGTGATATCTCAATGCCTCTAATACCAAACCTGAGATCCTACCTCTAACATGAAATTTGATATCCAACTCCTTCCCCTTCCAAACCTGAGAGCCTTCCTATAGCATGAGATGTGATATCGAAGTATTTCCCATTCCAATCCTGAGACCCTTCCTATAACATGAGATGTGATATCCAACTCCTTCCCATTCCAACCTGAGACCCTTCCTATAGCATGAGATGGGATATCCAACTACTTCCAAATCCAATTCTGATACCCTTCTGATAGCATGAGATGTGATATTCAATGCCTCTAATACCAAACCTGAGATCCTACCTCTAACATGAAATGTGATATCCAACTCCTTCCCTTTCCAAACGTGAGAGCCTCCATATAGCATGAGATGTGATATTCAAGTCCTTCCCATTCCAATCCTGAGACCCTTCCTATAGCATGAGATGTGATATCTCAATGCTTCTAATACCAAACCTGAGACCCTTCCTATAACATAAGATGGGATATCCAACTCCTTCCCATTCCAATCCTGAGACCCTTCCGATAGCAGAGATGTGATATCTCAATGCTTATACCAAACCTGAGACCCTTCCTATGGCATGAGATGTCATATACAACTCCTTCCCATTCCAATCCTGAGACCCTTCCTATAGCATGAGATGTGATATCTCAATGCTTATACCAAACCTGAGACCCTTCCTATGGCATGAGATGTCATATACAACTCCTTCCCATTCCAATCCTGAGACCCTTCCTATAGCATGAGATGTGATATCTCAATGCTTATACCAAACCTGAGACCCTTCCTATAGCATGAGATGTGATATCCAACTCCTTCCCATTCCAATCCTGAGACCCTTCCTATAACATGAGATGTGATGTCTCAATGCTTCTAATACCAAACCTGAGATCCTTCCTATAACATGAGATGTGATATCAAAATCCTTCCCCTTCCAAACCTGAGACCCTCCCTTTAGCATGAGATGTGATATCCAACTCCTTCCCATTCCAATCCTGAGACCCTTCTGATAGCATGAGATGTGATTTTCAATGCCTCTAATACCAAACCTGAGATCCTACCTCTAACATGAAATGTGATATCCAACTCCTTCCCTTTCCAAACGTGAGAGCCTCCATATAGCATGAGATGTGATATTCAAGTCCTTCCCATTCCAATCCTGAGACCCTTCCTATAGCATGAGATGTGATATCTCAATGCTTCTAATAACAAACCTGAGACCCTTCCTATAACATAAGATGGGATATCTAACTCCTTCCCATTCCAATCCTGAGACCCTTCCAATAGCAGAGATGTGATATCTCAATGCTTCTACCAAACCTGAGACCCATACTATGGCATGAGATGTGATATCAAACTCCTTCCCATTCCAATCCTGAGACCCTTCCTCTAACATGAGATGTGATATCCAAATCCTTCCCCTTCCAAACCTTAGACCCTTACTTTATCATGAGATGTGATATCCAACTCCTTCCCATTCCAATCCTGAGACCCTTCCGATATCATGAGATTTGTTATCTCAATGCTT
Organism: Ambystoma mexicanum; assembly: GCF_040938575.1. Classification (NCBI taxonomy): domain Eukaryota; kingdom Metazoa; phylum Chordata; class Amphibia; order Caudata; family Ambystomatidae; genus Ambystoma; species Ambystoma mexicanum. Next base: position 573,489,802 of record NC_090932.1, on the reverse strand, counting down.
CTAATATCAAACTTGACACCCTCCCTATAACATGAGATGGGATATCCAACTCCTTCCCATTCCAATCCTGAGACCCTTCCGATAGCAGAGATGTGATATCTCAATGCTTATACCAGACCTGAGACCCTTCCTATAGCATGAGATGTGATGTCTCAATGCTTCTAATTCAAAACCTGAGGCCCTTCCTATAGCAAGAGATGTGATATCCAACTCCTTCCCATTCCAATCCTGAGACCCTTCCGATAGCAGAGATGTGATATCTCAATGCTTATACCAAACCTGAGACCCTTCCTATGGCATGAGATGTCATATACAACTCCTTCCCATTCCAATCCTGAGACCCTTCCTATAGCATGAGATGTGATATCTCAATGCTTATACCAAACCTGAGACCCTTCCTATAGCATGAGATGTGATATCCAACTTCTTCCAATTCCAATCCTGAGACCCTTCCTATAACATGAGATGTGATGTCTCAATGCTTCTAATACCAAACCTGAGATCCTTCCTATGGCATGAGATGTCATATAAAACTCCTTCCCATTCCAATCCTGAGACCCTTCCTATAGCATGAGATGTGATATCCAACTCCTTCCCATTCCAATCCTGAGACCCTTCCTATAGCATGAGATTTGATATCTCAATGCTTCTAATACCAAACCTGAGATCCTTCCGATAGCATGAGATGTGATATCTAAATGCTTCTAATACCAAACCTGAGATCATTCCTATAACACGAGATGTGATATCCAAATCCTTCGCCTTTCAAACCTGAGACCCTCCCTTTAGCATGAGATGTGATATCCAACTCCTTCCCATTCCAATCCTGAGACCCTTCTGATAGCATGAGATGTGATATCTCAATGCCTCTAATACCAAACCTGAGATCCTACCTCTAACATGAAATTTGATATCCAACTCCTTCCCCTTCCAAACCTGAGAGCCTTCCTATAGCATGAGATGTGATATCGAAGTATTTCCCATTCCAATCCTGAGACCCTTCCTATAACATGAGATGTGATATCCAACTCCTTCCTATTCCAACCTGAGACCCTTCCTATAGCATGAGATGGGATATCCAACTACTTCCAAATCCAATTCTGATACCCTTCCGATAGCATGAGATGTGATATCTCAATCCCTCTAATACCAAACCTGAGATCCTTCCGATAGCATGAGATGTGATATCTCAATGCTTCTAATACCAAACCTGAGATCCTTCCTATAACATGAGATGTGATATCAAAATGCTTCCCCTTCCAAACCTGAAACCCTCCCTTTAGCATGAGATGTGATATCCAACTCCTTCCCATTCCAATCCTGAGACCCTTCTGATAGCATGAGATGTGATATTCAATGCCTCTAATACCAAACCTGAGATCCTACCTCTAACATGAAATGTGATATCCAACTCCTTCCCTTTCCAAACGTGAGAGCCTCCATATAGCATGAGATGTGATATTCAAGTCCTTCCCATTCCAATCCTGAGACCCTTCCTATAGCATGAGATGTGATATCTCAATGCTTCTAATACCAAACCTGAGACCCTTCCTATAACATAAGATGGGATATCCAACTCCTTCCCATTCCAATCCTGAGACCCTTCCGATAGCAGAGATGTGATATCTCAATGCTTATACCAAACCTGAGACCCTTCCTATGGCATGAGATGTCATATACAACTCCTTCCCATTCCAATCCTGAGACCCTTCCTATAGCATGAGATGTGATATCTCAATGCTTATACCAAACCTGAGACCCTTCCTATAGCATGAGATGTGATATCCAACTCCTTCCCATTCCAATCCTGAGACCCTTCCTATAACATGAGATGTGATGTCTCAATGCTTCTAATACCAAACCTGAGATCCTTCCTATGGCATGAGATGTCATTTAAAACGCCTTCCCATTCCATTCCTGAGACCCTTCCTATAGCATGAGATGTGATATCCAACTCCTTCCCATTCCGATCCTGAGACCCTTCCTATAGCATGATATGTGATATCTCAATGCTTCTAACAACAAACCTGAGATCCTTCCTATAACATGAGATGTGATATCCAAATCCTTCCCCGTCCAAACCTGAGACCCTCCCTTTAGCATGAGATGTGATATCCAACTCCTTCCCATTCCAATCCTGAGACCCTTCTGATAGCATGAGATGTGATATCTCAATGCCTCTAATACCAAACCTGAGATCCTACCTCTAACATGAAATGTGATATCCAACTCCTTCCCCTTCCAAACCTGGAGCCTTCCTATAGCATGAGATGTGATATCGAAGTATTTCCCATTCCAATCCTGAGACCCTTCCTATAACATGAGATGTGATATCCAACTCCTTCCCATTCCAACCTGAGACCCTTCCTATAGCATGAGATGGGATATCAAACTACTTCCAAGTCCAATCCTGATACCCTTCCGATAGCATGAGATGTGATATCTCAATCCCTCTAATACCAAACCTGAGATCCTTCCGATAGCATGAGATGTGATATCTCAATGCTTCTAATACCAAACCTGAGATCCTTCCTATAACATGAGATGTGATATCAAAATCCTTCCCCTTCCAAACCTGAGACCCTCCCTTTAGCATGAGATGTGATATCCAACTCCTTCCCATTCCAATCCTGAGACCCTTCTGATAGCATGAGATGTGATTTTCAATGCCTCTAATACCAAACCTGAGATCCTACCTCTAACATGAAATGTGATATCCAACTCCTTCCCTTTCCAAACGTGAGAGCCTCCATATAGCATGAGATGTGATATTCAAGTCCTTCCCATTCCAATCCTGAGACCCTTCCTATAGCATGAGATGTGATATCTCAATGCTTCTAATACCAAACCTGAGACCCTTCCTATAACATAAGATGGGATATCCAACTCCTTCCCATTCCAATCCTGAGACCCTTCCTATAGCATGAGATGTGATATCTCAATGCTTCTAATACCAAACCTGAGACCCTTCCTATAACATGAGATGGGATATCCAACTCCTTCCCATGCCAATCCTGAGACCCTTCCGATAGCAGAGATGTGATCTCTCAATGCTTATACCAAACCTGAGACCCTTGCTATGGCCTGAGATGTCATATACAACTCCTTCCCATTCCAATCCTGAGACCCTTCCTATAGCATTCGATGTGATATCTCAATGCTTATACCAAACCTGAGACCCTTCCTATAGCATGAGATGTGATATCCAACTCCTTCCCATTCCAATCGTGAGACCCTTCCTATAGAATGAGATGTGATATCTCAATGATTCTAATACCAAACCTGAGATCCTTCCTCTAACATGAAATGTGATATCCAATTCCTTCCCTTTCCAAACCTGAGAGCCTACGTATAGCATGAGATGTGATATCCAAGTCCTTCCCATTCCAATCCTTAGACACTTCCTACAGCATGAGATGTGATATCTCAATGATTCTAATACCAAACCTGAGACCCGTCCTATAACATGAGATGGGATATCCAACTCCTTCCCATTTCAATCCTGAGACACTTCCGATAGCAGAAATGTGATATCTCAATGCTTATACCAAACCTGAGACCCTTCCTATAACATGAGATGTGATATCCAACTCCTTCCCGTTCCAAACCTGAGACCCTTCCTATAGCATATGTGATATCCAACTCCTTCCCATTCCAAACATGAGACCCTTCCTATGGCAAGAATGTAATATCCAACTCCTTACCATTCCAATCCTGAGACCATTCCTATAGCATGAGATGTGATATCTCAATGCTTCTAATACCAAACCTGAGATCCTTCCTATTACATGAGATGTGATATCCAATTCCTTCCCATTCCAAACCTGAGACCCTTCCTACAGCATGTGATGTGATATCTCAATGCTTCTAATACCAAACCTGAGACCTGTCCTATAACATGAGTTGGGATATCCAACTCCTTCCCGTTCAAAACCTGAGACCCTTCCTATAGCATGAGATGTGATATTCAACTCCTTCCCATCCCAATACTGAGACACTTTCGATAGCAGAGATGTGATATCTCAATTCTTATACCAAACCTGAGACCCTTCCTATAACATGATATGTGATATCCAACTCCTTCCCGTTCCAAACCTGAGAACCTTCCTATAGCATGAGATGTGATATCCAACTCCTTCCCATTCCAATTTGAGACCCTTCCGATAGCATGAGATGTGATATCTCAATGCCTCTAATACCAAACCTGAGATCCTTCCGATAGCATGAGATGGATATCTCAATGCTTCTAATACCAAACCTGAGATCCTTCCTGTAACATGAGATGTGATATCCAAATCCTTCCCCTTCCAAACCTGAGACCTTCCCTTTAGCATGAGATTTGATATCCAACTCGTTCCCATTCTAATCCTGAGACCCTTCTGATAGCATGAGATGTGATATCTCAATGCCTCTAATACCAAACCTGAGATCCTACCTCTAACATGAAATGTGATATCCAACTCCTTCCCTTTCCAAACCTGAGAGCCTTCCTATAGCATGAGATGTGATATCCAAGTCCTTCTCATTCCAATCCGGAGACCCTTCCTATAACATGAGATGTGATATCCAACTCCTTCCGATTCCAACCTGAGACCCTTCCTATAGCATGAGATGTGATATCCAAATCCTTCCCCTTCCAAACCTTAGACCCTTAATTTATCATGAGATGTGATATCCAACTCCTTCCCATTCCAATCCTGAGACCCTTCTGATATCATGAGATTTGTTATCTCAATGCTTCTAATATCAAACTTGACACCCTCCTTATAGCATGAGATGTGATATCCAAGTCCTTCCAATTCCAATCCTGAGACCCTTCCTATAGCATGAGATGTGATATCTCAATGCTTCTAATACCAAACCTGAGACTCTTCCTATAACATGAGATGGGATATCCAACTCCTTCCCATTCCAATCCTGAGACCCTTCCGATAGCAGAGATGTGATATCTCAATGCCTATACCAAACCTGAGACCCTTCCTATAGCATGAGATGTGATGTCTCAATGCTTCTAATTCAAAACCTGAGGCCCTTCTTATAGCAAGAGATGTGATATCCAACTCCTTCCTATTCCAATCCTGAGACCCTTCCGATAGCAGAGATGTGATATCTCAATGCTTATACCAAACCTGAGACACTTCCGATGGCATGAGATGTCATATACAACTCCTTCCCATTCCAATCCTGAGACCCTTCCTATAGCATGAGATGTGATATCTCAATGCTTATACCAAACCTGAGACCCTTCCTATTGCATGAGATGTGATATCCAACTTCTTCCCATTCCAATCCTGAGACCCTTCCTATAGCATGAGATGTGATATCCAACTCCTTCCCATTCCAATCCTGAGACCCTTCCTATAGCATGAGATTTGATATCTCAATGCTTCTAATACCAAACCTGAGATCCTTCCGATAGCATGAGATGTGATATCTCAATGATTCTAATACCAAACCTGAGATCATTCCTATAACACGAGATGTGATATTCAAATCCTTCGCCTTCCAAACCTGAGACCCTCCCTTTAGCATGAGATGTGATATCCAACTCCTTCCCATTCCAATCCTGAGACCCTTCTGATAGCATGAAATGTGATATCTCAATGCCTATAATACCAAACCTGAGATCCTACCTCTAACATGAAATTTGATATCCAACTCCTTCCCCTTCCAAACCTGAGAGCGTTCCTATAGCATGAGATGTGATATCGAAGTATTTCCCATTCCAATCCTGAGACCCTTCCTATAACATGAGATGTGATATCCAACTCCTTCCCATTCCAACCTGAGACCCTTCCTATAGCATGAGATGGGATATCCAACTACTTCCAAATCCAATCCTGATACCCTTCCGATGGCATGAGATGTGATATCCCAATGCTTCTACCAAACCTGAGACCCATACTATGACATGAGATCTGATATCAAACTCCTTCCCATTCCAATCCTGAGACCCTTCCTATAGCTTGAGATGTGATATCCAACTCCTTCCCTTTCCAATTCGGAGACCCTTCCTATACCATGAGACTTGATATCTCAATGCTTCTACCAAACCTGAGACCCATACTATGGCATGAGATGTGATATCAAACTCCTTCCCATTCCAATCCTGAGACCCTTCCTCTAACATGAGATGTGATATCCAAATTCTTCCCCTACCAAACCTTAGACCCTTACTTTATCATGAGATGTGATATCCAACTCCTTCCCATTCCAATCCTGAGACCCTTCCGATATCATGAGATTTGTTATCTCAATGCTTCTAATATCAAACTTGACACCCTCCCTATAGCATGAGATGTGATATCCAAGTCCTTCCCATTCCAATCCTGAGACCCTTCCTATAGCATGAGATGTGATATCTCAATGCTTCTAATACCAAACCTGAGACTCTTAATATAACATGAGATGGGATATCCAACTCCTTCCCATTCCAATCCTGAGACCCTTCCGATAGCAGAGATGTGATATCTCAATGCTTATACCAAACCTGAGACCCTTCCTATAGCATGAGATGTGATGTCTCAATGCTTCTAATTCAAAACCTGAGGCCCTTCCTATAGCAAGAGATGTGATATCCAACTCCTTCCCATTCCAATCCTGAGACCCTTCCGATAGCAGAGATGTGATATCTCAATGCTTATACCAAACCTGAGACCCTTCCTATGGCATGAGATGTCATATACAACTCCTTCCCATTCCAATCCTGAGACCCTTCCTATAGCATGAGATGTGATATCTCAATGCTTATACCAAACCTGAGACCCTTCGTATAGCATGAGATGTGATATCCAACTTCTTCCCATTCCAATCCTGAGACCCTTCCTATAACATGAGATGTGATGTCTCAATGCTTCTGAGACCAAACCTGAGATCCTTCCTATGGCATGAGATGTCATATAAAACTCCTTCCCATTCCAATCCTGAGACCCTTCCTATTGCATGAGATGTGATATCCAACTCCTTCCCATTCCAATCCTGAGACCCTTCCTATAGCATGAGATTTGATATGTCAATGCTTCTAATACCAAACCTGAGATCCTTCCGATAGCATGAGATGTGATATCTCAATGCTTCTAATACCAAACCTGAGATCATTCCTATAACACGAGATGTGATATCCAAATCCTTCGCCTTCCAAACCTGAGACCCTCCCTTTAGCATGAGATGTGATATCCAACTCCTTCCCATTCCAATCCTGAGAACCTTCTGATAGCATGAGATGTGATATCTCAATGCCTCTAATACCAAACCTGAGATCCTACCTCTAACATGAAATTTGATATCCAACTCCTTCCCCTTCCAAACCTGAGAGCCTTCCTATAGCATGAGATGTGATATCGAAGTATTTCCCATTCCAATCCTGAGACCCTTCCTATAACATGAGATGTGATATCCAACTCCTTCCCATTCCAACCTGAGACCCTTCCTATAGCATGAGATGGGATATCCAACTACTTCCAAATCCAATTCTGATACCCTTCCGATAGCATGAGATCTGATATCTCATTCCCGCTAATACCAAACCTGAGATCCTTCCGATAGCATGAGATGTGATATCTCAATGCTTCTAATACCAAACCTGAGATCCTTCCTATAACATGAGATGTGATATCAAAATCCTTCCCCTTCCAAACCTGAGACCCTCCCTTTAGCATGAGATGTGATATCCAACTCCTTCCCATTCCAATCCTGAGACCCTTCTGATAGCATGAGATGTGATATTCAATGCCTCTAATACCAAACCTGAGATCCTACCTCTAACATGAAATGTGATATCCAACTCCTTCCCTTTCCAAACGTGAGAGCCTCCATATAGCATGAGATGTGATATTCAAGTCCTTCCCATTCCAATCCTTAGACCCTTCCTATAGCATGAGATGTGATATCTCAATGCTTCTAATACCAAACCTGAGACCCTTCCTATAACATAAGATGGGATATCCAACTCCTTCCCATTCCAATCCTGAGACCCTTCCGATAGCAGAGATGTGATATCTCAATGCTTATACCAAACCTGAGACCCTTCCTATGGCATGAGATGTCATATACAACTCCTTCCCATTCCAATCCTGAGACCCTTCCTATAGCATGAGATGTGATATCTCAATGCTTATACCAAACCTGAGACCCTTCCTATAGCATGAGATGTGATATCCAACTCCTTCCCATTCCAATCCTGAGACCCTTCCTATAACATGAGATGTGATGTCTCAATGCTTCTAATACCAAACCTGAGATCCTTCCTATGGCATGAGATGTCATTTAAAACGCCTTCCCATTGCATTCCTGAGACCCTTTCTATAGCATGAGATGTGATATCCAACTCCTTCCCATTCCGATCCTGAGATCCTTCCGATAGCATGAGATGTGATATCTCAATGCTTCTAATACCAAACCTGAGATCCTTCCTATAACATGAGATGTGATATCAAAATCCTTCCCCTTCCAAACCTGAGACCCTCCCTTTAGCATGAGATGTGATATCCAACTCCTTCCCATTCCAATCCTGAAACCCTTCTGATAGCATGAGATGTGATTTTCAATGCCTCTAATACCAAACCTGAGATCCTACCTCTAACATGAAATGTGATATCCAACTCCTTCCCTTTCCAAACGTGAAAGCCTCCATATAGCATGAGATGTGATATTCAAGTCCTTCCCATTCCAATCCTGAGACCCTTCCTATAGCATGAGATGTGATATCTCAATGCTTCTAATACCAAACCTGAGACCCTTCCTATAACATAAGATGGGATATCCAACTCCTTCCCATTCCAATCCTGAGACCCTTCCGATAGCAGAGATGTGATATCTCAATGCTTATACCAAACCTGAGACCCTTCCTATGGCATGAGATGTCATATACAACTCCTTCCCATTCCAATCCTGAGACCCTTCCTATAGCATGAGATGTGATATCTCAATGCTTATACCAAACCTGAGACCCTTCCTATAGCATGAGATGTGATATCCAACTCCTTCCCATTCCAATCCTGAGACCCTTCCTATAACATGAGATGTGATGTCTCAATGCTTCTAATACCAAACCTGAGATCCTTCCTATGGCATGAGATGTCATTTAAAACGCCTTCCCATTCCATTCCTGAGACCCTTTCTATAGCATGAGATGTGATATCCAATTCCTTCCCATTCCGATCCTGAGATCCTTCCGATAGCATGAGATGTGATATCTCAATGCTTCTAATACCAAACCTGAGATCCTTCCTATAACATGAGGTGTGATATCAAAATCCTTCCCCTTCCAAACCTGAGACCCTCCCTTTAGCATGAGATGTGATATCCAACTCCTTCCCATTCCAATCCTGAGACCCTTCTGATAGCATGAGATGTGATTTTCAATGCCTCTAATACCAAACCTGAGATCCTACCTCTAACATGAAATGTGATATCCAACTCCTTCCCTTTCCAAACGTGAAAGCCTCCATATAGCATGAGATGTGATATTCAAGTCCTTCCCATTCCAAACCTGAGACCCTTCCTATAACATAAGATGGGATATCCAACTCCTTCCCATTCCAATCCTGAGACCCTTCCAATAGCAGAGATGTGATATCTCAATGCTTCTACCAAACCTGAGACCCATACTATGGCATGAGATGTGATATCAAACTCCTTCCCATTCCAATCCTGAGACCCTTCCTCTAACATGAGATGTGATATCCAAATCCTTCCCCTTCCAAACCTTAGACCCTTACTTTATCATGAGATGTGATATCCAACTCCTTCCCATTCCAATCCTGAGACCCTTCCGATATCATGAGATTTGTTATCTCAATGCTTCTAATATCAAACTTGACACCCTCCCTATAGCATGAGATGTGATATCCAAGTCCTTCCCATTCCAATCCTGAGACCCTTCCTATAGCATGAGATGTGATATCTCAATGCTTCTAATACCAAACCTGTGACTCTTCCTATAACATGAGATGGGATATCCAACTCCTTCCCATTCCAATCCTGAGACCCTTCCGATAGCAGAGATGTGATATCTCAATGCTTATACCAAACCTGAGACCCTTCCTATAGCATGAGATGTGATGTCTCAATGCTTCTAATTCAAAACCTGAGGCCCTTCCTATAGCAAGAGATGTGATATCCAACTCCTTCCCATTCCAATCCTGAGACCCTTCCGATAGCAGAGATGTGATATCTCAATGCTTATACCAAACCTGAGACCCTTCCTATGGCATGAGATGTCATATACAACTCCTTCCCATTCCAATCCTGAGACCCTTCCTATAGCATGAGATGTGATATCTCAATGCTTATACCAAACCTGAGACCCTTCCTATAGCATGAGATGTGATATCCAACTTCTTCCAATTCCAATCCTGAGACCCTTCCTATAACATGAGATGTGATGTCTCAATGCTTCTAATACCAAACCTGAGATCCTTCCTATGGCATGAGATGTCATATAAAACTCCTTCCCATTCCAATCCTGAGACCCTTCCTATAGCATGAGATGTGATATCCAACTCCTTCCCATTCCAATCCTGAGACCCTTCCTATAGCATGAGATTTGATATCTCAATGCTTCTAATACCAAACCTGAGATCCTTCCGATAGCATGAGATGTGATATCTCAATGCTTCTAATACCAAACCTGAGATCATTCCTATAACACGAGATGTGATATCCAAATCCTTCGCCTTCCAAACCTGAGACCCTCCCTTTAGCATGAGATGTGATATCCAACTTCTTCCCATTCCAATCCTGAGACCCTTCTGATAGCATGAGATGTGATATCTCAATGCCTCTAATACCAAACCTGAGATCCTACCTCTAACATGAAATTTGATATCCAACTCCTTCCCCTTCCAAACCTGAGAGCCTTCCTATAGCATGAGATGTGATATCGAAGTATTTCCCATTCCAATCCTGAGACCCTTCCTATAACATGAGATGTGATATCCAACTCCTTCCCATTCCATCCTGAGACCCTTCCTATAGCATGAGATGGGATATCCAACTCCTTCCAAATCCAATCCTGATACCCTTCCGATAGCATGAGATGTGATATCCCAATGCTTCTACAAAACCTGAGACCCATACATCGCATGAGATGTGATATCAAACTCCTTCCCATTCCAATCCAAAGACCCTTCCTATAGCTTGAGATGTGATATCCAACTCCTTCCCATTCCAATTCTGAGACCCTTCCTATAGCATGAGATGTGATATCTCAATGCTTCTAATACCAAACCTGAGACCCTTCCTATAACATGAGATGTGTTATCCAAGTCCTTCCCATTCCAATCCTGAGACCCTTCCTATAGCATGAGATGTGATATCTCAATGCTTCTAATACCAAACCTGAGACCCTTCCTATATCATGAGATGTGATATCCAAGTCCTTCCCATTCCAATCCTGAGACCCTTCCTATAGCTTGAGATGTGATATCTAACTCCTTCCCATTCCAATTCTGAGACCGTCCTATACCATGAGATGTGATATCTCAATGCTTCTAATACCAAACCTGAGACCCTTCCTATAACGAGATGGGATATCCAACTCCTTCCCATTCCAATCCTGAGACCCTTCCGATAGCAGAGATGTGATATCTCAATGCTTATACCAAACCTGAGACCCTACCTATGGCATGAGATGTCATATACAACTCCTTCCGAGTCCAAACCTGAGACCCTTCCTATAGCATGAGATGGGATATCTCAATGCTAATACCAAACCTGAGACCCTTCCTATAGCATGAGATGTGATATCCAACTCCTTCCCATTCCAATCCTGAGACCCTTACTATAGCTTGAGATGTGATATCCAACTCCTTCCCATTCCAATCCTGAAACCCTTTCTATAGCTTGAGATGTGATATTCAACTCCTTCCCATTCCAATCCTGAGACCCTTCCTATAGCATGAGATGTGATATCTCAATGCTTCTAATACCAAACCTGAGATCCTTCCTATAACATGAGATGTGATATCCAAATCCTTCCACTTCCAAACCTGAGACCCTCCCTTTAGCATGAGATGTGATATCCGACTCCTTCCCATTCCAATCCTGAGACCCTTCTGATAGCATGAGATGTGATATCTCAATGCCTCTAATACCAAACCTGAGATCCTTCCGATAGCATGAGATGTGATATCTCAATGCTTCTAATACCAAACCTGAGATCCTTCCTATAACATGAGATGTGATATCCAAATCCTTCCCCTTCCAAACCTGAGACCCTCCCTTTAGCATGAGATGTGATATCCAACTCCTTCCCATTCCAATCCTGAGACCCTTCCTATAGCATGAGATGTGATATCTCAATGCTTCTAATACCAAACCTGAGATCCTTCCTATAACATGAAATGTGATATCCAACTCCTTCCCCTTCCAAACCTGAGAGCCTTCCTATAGCATGAGATGTGATATCCAAGTCCTTCCCATTCCAATCCTGAGACCCATCCTATAACATGAGATGTGATATCCAACTCCTTCCAAATCCAATCCTGATACCCTTCCGATAGCATGAGATGTGATATCCCAATGCTTCTACAAAACCTGAGACCCATACATGGCATGAGATGTGATATCAAACTCCTTCCCATTCCAATCCTGAGACACTTCCTATAGCATCAGATGTGATATCTCAATGCTTCTAATACCAAACCTGAGACTCTTCCTATAACATGAGATGGGATATCCAACTCCTTCCCATTCCAATCCTGAGACCCTTCCAATAGCAGAGATGTGATATCTCAATGCTTATACCAAACCTGAGACCCTTCCTATGGCATGAGATGTCATAAACAACTCCTTCCCATTCCAATCCTGAGACCCTTCCTATAGCATGAGATGTGATATCTCAATGCTTCTAATACCAAACCTGAGATCCTTCCTATAACATGAGATGTGATATTTAACTCCTTCCCATTCCAATCCTGAGACCCTTCCTATAGCATGAGATGTGACATCTCAATGCTTATACCACACCTGAGACCCTTCCTATAGCATGAGATGTGATATCCAACTCCTTCCCATTCCAATCCTGAGACCCTTCCTATAGCATGAGATGTGATATCTCAATGCCTCTAATACCAAACCTGAGATCCTTCCTCTTACATGAAATGTGATATCCAACTCCTTCCCTTTCCAAACCTGAGAGCCTACCTATAGCATGAGATGTGATATTCAAGTCCTTCCCATTCCAATCCTTAGACCCTTCCTACAGCATGCAATATGATATCTCAATGATTCTAATAACAAACCTGAGACCCGTCCTATAACATGAGATGGGATATCCAACTCCTTCCCATTCCAATCCTGAGACACTTCCGATAGCAGAGATGTGATATTTCAATGCTTATACCAAACCTGAGACCCTTCCTATAGCATGAGATGTAATATCCAACTCCTTCCCATTCCAATCCTGAGACCCTTCCTACAGCATGCAATGTGATATCTCAATGCTTCTAATACCAAACATGAGACCCGTCCTATAACATGAGATGGGATATCCAACTCCTTCCCGTTCCAAACCTGAGACCCTTCCTATAGCATGAGATGTGATATCCAACTCCTTCCCATCCCAATCCTGAGACACTTCCGATTGCAGAGATGTGATATCTCAATGCTTATACCAAACCTGAGACTCTTCCTATAACATGAGATGTGATATCCAACTCCTTCCCGTTCCAAACCTGAGACCCTTCCTATAGCATGAGATGTGATATCCAACTCCTTCCCATTCCAATCCTGAGACCCTTCTGATAGCATGAGATGTGATATCTCAATGCTTCTAATACCAAACCTGAGATCCTTCTTATAACATGTGATGTGATATCCAAATCCTTCCCCTTCCAAACCTGAGACCCTCCCTTTAGCATGAGAAGTGATATCCAACTCCTTCCCATTCCAATCCTGAGACCCTTATGATAGCATGAGATGTGATATCTCAATGCCTCTAATACCAAACCTGAGATACTTTCGATAGCATGAGATGTGATATCTCAATGATTCTAATACCAAACCTGAGATCCTTCCTATAACATGCGATGTGATATCCAAATCCTTCCCCTTCCAAACCTGAGACCCTCCCTTTAGCATGAGATGTGATATCCAACTCCTTCCCATTCCAATCCTGAGACCCTTCTGATAGCATGAGATGTGATACCTCAATGCCTCTAATACCAAACCTGAGATCCTACCTCTAACATGAAATGTGATATCCAACTCCTTCCCTTACCAAACCTGAGACCCTTCCTATAACATGCGATGTGATATCCAAATCCTTCCCCTTCCAAACCTGAGACCCTCCATATAGCATGAGATGTGATATCCAAGTCCGTCCCATTCCAATCCTGAGACCCTTCCTATAGCATGAGATGTGATATCTCAATGCTTATTCCAAACCTGAGACCCTTCCTATGGCATGAGATGTCATATACAACTCCTTCCCATTCCAATCCTGAGACCCTTCCTATAGCATGAGATGTGATATCTCAATGCTTATACCAAACCTGAGACCCTTCCTATAGCATGAGATGTGATAGCCAACTTCTTCCCATTCCAATCCTGAGACCCTTCCTATAACATGAGATGTGATGTCGCAATGCTTCTAATACCAAACCTGAGATCTTTCCTATAACATGAGATGTGATATCCAACACCTTCCCATTCCAATCCTCAGACCCTTCCTATAGCATGAGATGTGATATCTCAATGCTTATACCAAACGTGAGACCCTTCCTATAGCTTGAGATGTGATATTCAACTCCTTCCCATTCCAATCCTGAGACCCTTCCTATAGCATGAGATGTGATATCTCAATGCTTATACCAAACGTGAGACCCTTCCTATAACATGAGATGTGATATCTTAATGCCTCTAATACCAAACCTGAGATCCTTCCTCTAACATGAAATGTGATATCCAACTCCTTCCCGTTCCAAACCTGAGAGCCTTCCTATAGCATGAGATATGATATCCAAGTCCTTCCCATTCCAATCCCGGGACCCTTCCTATAACATGAGATGTGATATCCAACTCCTTCCCATTCCAACCTGAGACCCTTCCTATAGCATGAGATGGGATATCCAACTCCTTCCAAATCAAATCCTGATACCCTTCCGATAGCATGAGATGTGATATCCCAATGTTTCTATCAAACCTGAGACCCATACTATGGCATGAGTTGTGATATCAAACCCCTTCCCATTCCAATCCTGAGACCCTTCCTATAGCTTGAGATATCCAACTCCTTCCCATTCCAATTCTGAGACCCTTCCTATACCATGAGACTTGATATCTCAATGCTTCTAATACCAAACCTGAGACCCTTCCTATAGCATGAGATGTGATATCTCAATGCTTCTAATACCAAACCTGAGATCCTTCCGATAACATGAGATGTGATATCCAAATCCTTCCCCTTCCAAACCTGAGACCCTCCCTTTAGCATGAGATGTGATATCCAACTCCTTCCCATTCCCATCCTGAGACCCTTCTGATAGCATGAGATGTGATATCTCAATGCCTCCAATACCAAACCTGAGATCCTACCTCTAACATGAAATGTGATATCCACATCCTTCCCCTTCCAAACCTGAGACCCTCCCTTTAGCATGAGATGTGATATCCAACTCCGTCCCATTCCAATCCTGAGACCCTTCCGATAGCATGAGATGTGATATCTCAATGCTTCTAATACCAAACCTGTGATCCTTCCTATAACAAGAGATGTGATATCCAAATCCTTCCCCTTCCAAACCTGAGACCCTCCCTTTAGCATGAGATGTGATATCTCAATGCCTCTAATACCAAACCTGAGATCCTTCCGATAGCATGAGATGTGATATCTCAATGCTTCTAATACCAAACCTGAGATCCTTCCTATAACATGAGACGTGATATCCAAATCCTTCCCCTTCCAAACCTGAGACCCTCCCTTTAGCATGAGATGTGATATCCAACTCCTTCCCATTCCAATCCTGAGACCCTTCTGATAGCATGAGATGTGATATCTCAATGCCTCTAATACCAAACCTGAGATCCTACCACTAACATGAAATGTGATATCCAACTCTTTCCCCTTCCAAACCTGAGAGCCTTCCTATAGCATGAGATGTGATATCCGACTCCTTCCCGTTCCAATCCTGAGACCCTTCCGATAGCATGAGATGTGATATCTCAATGCTTCTAATACCAAACCTGAGATCCTTCTTATAACATGTGATGTGATATCCAAATCCTTCCCCTTCCAAACCTGAGACCCTCCCTTTAGCATGAGATGTGATATCCAACTCCTTCCCATTCCAATACTGAGACCCTTATGATAGATAGCATGAGATGTGATATCTCAATGCCTCTAATACCAAACCTGAGATCCTTCCTATAACATGAGATGTGATATCCAAATCCTTCCCCTTCCAAACCTGAGACCCTCCCTTTAGCATGAGATGTGATATCCAACTCCTTCCCATTCCAATCCTGAGACCCTTCCGATAGCATGAGATCTGATATCTCAATGCTTCTAATACCAAACCTGTGATCCTTCCTATAACAAGAGATGTGATATCCAAATCCTTCCCCTTCCAAACCTGAGACCCTCCCTTTAGCATGAGATGTGATATCTCAATGCCTCTAATACCAAACCTGAGATCCTTCCGATAGCATGAGATGTGATATCTCAATGCTTCTAATACCAAACCTGAGATCCTTCCTATAACATGAGACGTGATATCCAAATCCTTCCCCTTCCAAACCTGAGACCCTCCCTTTAGCATGAGATGTGATATCCAACTCCTTCCCATTCCAATCCTGAGACCCTTCTGATAGCATGAGATGTGATATCTCAATGCCTCTAATACCAAACCTGAGATCCTACCTCTAACATGAAATGTGATATCCAACTCCTTCCCCTTCCAAACCTGAGAGCCTTCCTATAGCATGAGATGTGATATCCAAGTCCTTCCCATTCCAATCCTGAGACCCTTCCTATAACATGAGATGTGATATCCAACTCCTTCCAAATCCAATCCTGATACCCTTCCGATAGCATGAGATGTGATATCCCAATGCTTCTACAAAACCTGAGACCCATACATGGCATGAGATGTGATATCAAACTCCTTCCCATTCCAATCCTGAGACACTTCCTATAGCATCAGATGTGATATCTCAATGCTTCTAATACCAAACCTGAGACTCTTCCTATAACATGAGATGGGATATCCAACTCCTTCCCATTCCAATCCTGAGACCCTTCCGATAGCAGAGATGTGATATCTCAATGCTTATACCAAACCTGAGACCCTTCCTATGGCATGAGATGTCATATACAACTCCTTCCCATTCCAACCCTGAGACCCTTCCTATAGCATGAGATGTGATATCTCAATGCTTCTAATACCAAACCTGAGATCCTTCCTATAACATGAGATGTGATATCCAACTCCTTCCCATTCCAATCCTGAGACCCTTCCTATAGCATGAGATGTGACATCTCAATGCTTATACCAAACCTGAGACCCTTCCTATAGCATGAAATGTGATATCCAACTCCTTCCCATTCCAATCCTGAGACCCTTCCTATAGCATGAGATGTGATATCTCAATGCCTCTAATACCAAACCTGAGATCCTTCCTCTAACATGAAATGTGATATCCAACTCCTTCCCTTTCCAAACCTGAGAGCCTACCTATAGCATGAGATGTGATATTCAAGTCCTTCCCATTCCAATCCTTAGACCCTTCCTACAGCATGCAATATGATATCTCAATGATTCTAATAACAAACCTGAGACCCGTCCTATAACATGAGATGGGATATCCAACTCCTTCCCATTCCAATCCTGAGACACTTCCGATAGCAGAGATGTGATATCTCAATGCTTATACCAAACCTGAGACCCTTCCTATAGCATGAGATGTAATATCCAACTCCTTCCCATTCCAATCCTGAGACCCTTCCTACAGCATGCGATGTGATATCTCAATGCTTCTAATACCAAACCTGAGACCCGTCCTATAACATGAGATGGGATATCCAACTCCTTCCCGTTCCAAACCTGAGACCCTTCCTATAGCATGAGATGTGATATCCAACTCCTTCCCATCCCAATCCTGAGACACTTCCGATTGCAGAGATGTGATATCTCAATGCTTATACCAAACCTGAGACTCTTCCTATAACATGAGATGTGATATCCAACTCCTTCCCGTTCCAAACCTGAGACCCTTCCTATAGCATGAGATGTGATATCCAACTCCCTCCCAGTCCAATCCTGAGACCCTTCTGATAGCATGAGATGTGATATCTCAATGCCTCTAATACCAAACCTGAGATACTTCCGATAGCATGAGATGTGATATCTCAATGATTCTAATACCAAACCTGAGATCCTTCCTATAACATGCGATGTGATATCCAAATCCTTCCCCTTCCAAACCTGAGACCCTCCCTTTAGCATGAGATGTGATATCCAACTCCTTCCCATTCCAATCCTGAGACCCTTCCTATAGCTTGAGAAGTGATATCTAACTCCTTCCCATTCCAATTCTGAGACCCGTCCTATACCATGAGATGTGATATCTCAATGCTTATACCAAACCTGAGACCCTACCTATGGCATGAGATGTCATATACAACTCCTTCCGATTCCAAACCTGAGACCCTTCCTATAGCATGAGATGGGATATCTCAATGCTAATACCAAACCTGAGACCCTTCCTATAGCATGAGATGTGATATCCAACTCCTTCCCATTCCAATCCTGAGACCCTTACTATAGCTTGAGATGTGATATCCAACTCCTTCCCATTCCAATCCTGAGACCCTTTCTATAGCTTGAGATGTGATATCCAACTCCTTCCCATTCCAATACTGAGACCCTTCCTATAGCATGAGATGTGATATCTCAATGCTTCTAATACCAAACCTGAGATCCTTCCTATAACATGAGATGTGATATCCAAATCCTTCCACTTCCAAACCTGAGACCCTCCCTTTAGCATGAGATGTGATATCCGACTCCTTCCCATTCCAATCCTGAGACCCTTCTGATAGCATGAGATGTGATATCTCAATGCCTCTAATACCAAACCTGAGATCCTTCCGATAGCATGAGATGTGATATCTCATTGCTTCTAATACCAAACCTGAGATCCTTCCTATAACATGAGATGTGATATCCAAATCCTTCCCCTTCCAAACCTGAGACCCTCCCTTTAGCATGAGATGTGATATCCAACTCCTTCCCATTCCAATCCTGAGACCCTTCTGATAGCATGAGATGTGATATCTCAATGCCTCTAATACCAAACCTGAGATCCTACCTCTAACATGAAATGTGATATCCAACTCCTTCCCCTTCCAAACCTGAGAGCCTTCCTATAGCATGAGATGTGATATCCAAGTCCTTCCCATTCCAATCCTGAGACCCTTCCTATAACATGAGATGTGATATCCAACTCCTTCCCATTCCAATCCTGAGACCCTTCCGATAGCAGAGATGTGATATCTCAATGCTTATACCAAACCTGAGACCCTTCCTATGGCATGAGATGTCATATACAACTCCTTCCCATTCCAATCCTGAGACCCTTCCTATAGCATGAGATGTGATATCTCAATGCTTCTAATACCAAACCTGAGATCCTTCCTATAACATGAGATGTGATATCCAACTCCTTCCCATTCCAATCCTGAGACCCTTCCTATAGCATGAGATGTGACATCTCAATGCTTATACCACACCTGAGACCCTTCCTATAGCATGAGATGTGATATCCAACTCCTTCCCATTCAAATCCTGAGACCCTTCCTATAGCATGAGATGTGATATCTCAATGCCTCTAATACCAAACCTGAGATCCTTCCTCTAACATGAAATGTGATATCCAACTCCTTCCCTTTCCAAACCTGAGAGACTACCTATAGCATGAGATGTGATATTCAAGTCCTTCCCATTCCAATCCTTAGACCCTTCCTACAGCATGCAATATGATATCTCAATGATTCTAATAACAAACCTGAGACCCGTCCTATAACATGAGATGGGATATCCAACTCCTTCCCATTCCAATCCTGAGACACTTCCGATAGCAGAGATGTGATATCTCAATGCTTATACCAAACCTGAGACCCTTCCTATGGCATGAGATGTCATATACAACTCCTTCCCATTCCAACCCTGAGACCCTTCCTATAGCATGAGATGTGATATCTCAATGCTTCTAATACCAAACCTGAGATCCTTCCTATAACATGAGATGTGATATCCAACTCCTTCCCATTCCAATCCTGAGACCCTTCCTATAGCATGAGATGTGACATCTCAATGCTTATACCAAACCTGAGACCCTTCCTATAGCATGAAATGTGATATCCAACTCCTTCCCATTCCAATCCTGTGACCCTTCCTATAGCATGAGATGTGATATCTCAATGCGTCTAATACCAAACCTGAGATCCTTCCTCTAACATGAAATGTGATATCCAACTCCTTCCCTTTCCAAACCTGAGAGCCTACCTATAGCATGAGATGTGATATTCAATTCCTTCCCATTCCAATCCTTAGACCCTTCCTACAGCATGCAATATGATATCTCAATGATTCTAATAACAAACCTGAGACCCGTCCTATAACATGAGATGGGATATCCAACTCCTTCCCATTCCAATCCTGAGACACTTCCGATAGCAGAGATGTGATATCTCAATGCTTATACCAAACCTGAGACCCTTCCTATAGCATGAGATGTAATATCCAACTCCTTCCCATTCCAATCCTGAGACCCTTCCTACAGCATGCGATGTGATATCTCAATGCTTCTAATACCAAACCTGAGACCCGTCCTTTAACATGAGATGGGATATCCAACTCCTTCCCGTTCCAAACCTGAGACCCTTCCTATAGCATGAGATGTGATATCCAACTCCTTCCCATCCCAATCCTGAGACACTTCCGATTGCAGAGATGTGATATCTCAATGCTTATACCAAACCTGAGACTCTTCCTATAACATGAGATGTGATATCCAACTCCTTCCCGTTCCAAACCTGAGACCCTTCCTATAGCATGAGATGTGATATCCAACTCCCTCCCATTCCAATCCTGAGACCCTTCTGATAGCATGAGATGTGATATCTCAATGCTTCTAATACCAAACCTGAGATCCTTCTTATAACATGTGATGTGATATCCAAATCCTTCCCCTTCCAAACCTGAGACCCTCCCTTTAGCATGAGAAGTGATATCCAACTCCTTCCCATTCCAATCCTGAGACCCTTATGATAGCATGAGATGTGATATCTCAATGCCTCTAATACCAAACCTGAGATACTTCCGATAGCATGAGATGTGATATCTCAATGATTCTAATACCAAACCTGAGATCCTTCCTATAACATGCGATGTGATATCCAAATCCTTCCCCTTCCAAACCTGAGACCCTCCCTTTAGCATGAGATGTGATATCCAACTCCTTCCCATTCCAATCCTGAGACCCTTCCTATAGCTTGAGAAGTGATATCTAACTCCTTCCCATTCCAATTCTGAGACCCCTCCTATACCATGAGATGTGATATCTCAATGCTTCTTATACCAAACCTGAGACCCTTCCTATAACGAGATGGGATATCCAACTCCTTCCCATTCCAATCCTGAGACCCTTCCGATAGCAGAGATGTGATATCTCAATGCTTATACCAAACCTGAGACCCTACCTATAGCATGAGATGTAATATCCAACTCCTTCCCATTCCAATCCTGAGACCCTTCCTACAGCATGCAATGTGATATCTCAATGCTTCTAATACCAAACCTGAGACCCGTCCTATAACATGAGATGGGATATCCAACTCCTTCCCGTTCCAAACCTGAGACCCTTCCTATAGCATGAGATGTGATATCCAACTCCTTCCCATCCCAATCCTGAGACACTTCCGATTGCAGAGATGTGATATCTCAATGCTTATACCAAACCTGAGACTCTTCCTATAACATGAGATGTGATATCCAACTCCTTCCCGTTCCAAATTGAGACCCTTCCTATAGCATGAGATGTGATATCCAACTCCTTCCCATTCCAATCCTGAGACCCTTCTGATAGCATGAGATGTGATATCTCAATGCTTCTAATACCAAACCTGAGATCCTTCTTATAACATGTGATGTGATATCCAAATCCTTCCCCTTCCAAACCTGAGACCCTCCCTTTAGCATGAGAAGTGATATCCAACTCCTTCCCATTCCAATCCTGAGACCCTTATGATAGCATGAGATGTGATATCTCAATGCCTCTAATACCAAACCTGAGATACTTCCGATAGCATGAGATGTGATACCTCAATGCCTCTAATACCAAACCTGAGATCCTACCTCTAACATGAAATGTGATATCCAACTCCTTCCCTTACCAAACCTGAGATCCTTCCTATAACATGCGATGTGATATCCAAATCCTTCCCCTTCCAAACCTGAGACCCTCCCTATAGCATGAGATGTGATATCCAAGTCCGTCCCATTCCAATCCTGAGACCCTTCCTATAGCATGAGATGTGATATCTCAATGCTTATTCCAAACCTGAGACCCTTCCTATGGCATGAGATGTCATATACAACTCCTTCCCATTCCAATCCTGAGACCCTTCCTATAGCATGAGATGTGATATCTCAATGCTTATACCAAACCTGAGACCCTTCCTATAGCATGAGATGTGATAGCCAACTTCTTCCCATTCCAATCCTGAGACCCTTCCTATAACATGAGATGTGATGTCGCAATGCTTCTAATACCAAACCTGAGATCTTTCCTATAACATGAGATGTGATATCCAACACCTTCCCATTCCAATCCTGAGACCTTTCCTATAGCATGAGATGTGATATCTCAATGCTTATACCAAACGTGAAACCCTTCCTATAGCTTGAGATGTGATATCCAACTCCTTCCCATTCCAATCCTGAGACACTTCCTATAGCATGAGATGTGATATCTCAATGCTTATACCAAACGTGAGACCCTTCCTATAACATGAGATGTGATATTTTAATGCCTCTAATACCAAACCTGAGATCCTTCCTCTAACATGAAATGTGATATCCAACTCCTTCCCCTTCCAAACCTGAGAGCCTTCCTATAGCATGAGATATGATATCCAAGTCCTTCCCATTCCAATCCTGGGACCCTTCCTATAACATGAGATGTGATATCCA
The DNA here is from genome assembly GCF_040938575.1 of Ambystoma mexicanum. Taxonomy (NCBI): domain Eukaryota; kingdom Metazoa; phylum Chordata; class Amphibia; order Caudata; family Ambystomatidae; genus Ambystoma; species Ambystoma mexicanum. Next base: position 573,466,607 of record NC_090932.1, on the reverse strand, counting down.
ACTCCTTCCCATTCCAACCTGAGACCCTTCCTATAGCATGAGATGGGATATCCAACTCCTTCCAAATCAAATCCTGATACCCTTCCGATAGCATGAGATGTGATATCCCAATGTTTCTACCAAACCTGAGACCCATACTATGGCATGAGTTGTGATATCAAACCCCTTCCCATTCCAATCCTGAGACCCATCCTATAGCTTGAGATATCCAACTCCTTCCCATTCCAATTCTGAGACCCTTCCTATAACATGAGATGTGATATCTCAATGCTTCTAATACCAAACCTGAGATCCTTCCGATAACATGAGATGTGATATCCAAATCCTTCCCCTTCCAAACCTGAGACCCTCCCTTTAGCATGAGATGTGATATCCAACTCCTTCCCATTCCCATCCTGAGACCCTTCTGATAGCATGAGATGTGATATCTCAATGCCTCCAATACCAAACCTGAGATCCTACCTCTAACATGAAATGTGATATCCACATCCTTCCCCTTCCAAACCTGAGACCCTCCCTTTAGCATGAGATGTGATATCCAACTCCGTCCCATTCCAATCCTGAGACCCTTCCGATAGCATGAGATGTGATATCTCAATGCTTCTAATACCAAACCTGAGATCCTTCCGATAACATGAGATGTGATATCCAAATCCTTCCCCTTCCAAACCTGAGACCCTCCCTTTAGCATGAGATGTGATATCTCAATGCCTCTAATACCAAACCACCAAACCTGAGATCCTTCCGATAGCATGAGATGTGATATCTCAATGTTTCTAATACCAAACCTGAGATCCTTCCTATAACATGAGACGTGATATCCAAATCCTTCCCCTTCCAAACCTGAGACCCTCCCTTTAGCATGAGATGTGATATCCAACTCCTTCCCATTCCAATCCTGAGACCCTTCTGATAGCATGAGATGTGATATCTCAATGCCTCTAATACCAAACCTGAGATCCTACCTCTAACATGAAATGTGATATCCAACTCTTTCCCCTTCCAAACCTGAGAGCCTTCCTATAGCATGAGATGTGATATCCGACTCCTTCCCGTTCCAATCCTGAGACCCTTCCGATAGCATGAGATGTGATATCTCAATGCTTCTAATACCAAACCTGAGATCCTTCTTATAACATGTGATGTGATATCCAAATCCTTCCCCTTCCAAACCTGAGACCCTCCCTTTAGCATGAGATGTGATATCCAACTGCTTCCCATTCCAATCCTGAGACCCTTATGATAGATAGCATGAGATGTGATATCTCAATGCCTCTAATACCAAACCTGAGATCCTTCCTATAACATGAGATGTGATATCCAAATCCTTCCCCTTCCAAACCTGAGACCCTCCCTTTAGCATGAGATGTGATATCCAACTCCTTCCCATTCCAATCCTGAGACCCTTCCGATAGCATGAGATGTGATATCTCAATGCTTCTAATACCAAACCTGTGATCCTTCCTATAACAAGAGATGTGATATCCAAATCCTTCCCCTTCCAAACCTGAGACCCTCCCTTTAGCATGAGATGTGATATCTCAATGCCTCTAATACCAAACCTGAGATCCTTCCGATAGCATGAGATGTGATATCTCAATGCTTCTAATACCAAACCTGAGATCCTTCCTATAACATGAGACGTGATATCCAAATCCTTCCCCTTCCAAACCTGAGACCCTCCCTTTAGCATGAGATGTGATATCCAACTCCTTCCCATTCCAATCCTGAGACCCTTCTGATAGCATGATATGTGATATCTAAATGCCTCTAATACCAAACCTGAGATCCCACCTCTAACATGAAATGTGATATCCAACTCCTTCCCCTTCCAAACCTGAGAGCCTTCCTATAGCATGAGATGTGATATCCAAGTCCTTCCCAATCCAATCCTGAGACCCTTCCTATAACATGAGATGTGATATCCAACTCCTTCCAAATCCAATCCTGATACCCTTCCGATAGCATGAGATGTGATATCCCAATGCTTCTACAAAACCTGAGACCCATACATGGCATGAGATGTGATATCAAACTCCTTCCCATTCCAATCCTGAGACACTTCCTATAGCATCAGATGTGATATCTCAATGCTTCTAATACCAAACCTGAGACTCTTCCTATAACCTGAGATGGGATATCCAACTCCTTCCCATTCCAATCCTGAGACCCTTCCGATAGCAGAGATGTGATATCTCAATGCTTATACCAAACCTGAGACCCTTCCTATGGCATGAGATGTCATATACAACTCCTTCCCATTCCAATCCTGAGACCCTTCCTATAGCATGAGATGTGATATCTCAATGCTTCTAATACCAAACCTGAGATCCTTCCTATAACATGAGATGTGATATCCAACTCCTTCCCATTCCAATCCTGAGACCCTTCCTATAGCATGAGATGTGACATCTCAATGCTTATACCAAACCCGAGACCCTTCCTATAGCATGAAATGTGATATCCAACTCCTTCCCATTCCAATCCTGAGACCCTTCCTATAGCATGAGATGTGATATCTCAATGCCTCTAATACCAAACCTGAGATCCTTCCTCTAACATGAAATGTGATATCCAACTCCTTCCCTTTCCAAACCTGAGAGCCTACCTATAGCATGAGATGTGATATTCAAGTCCTTCCCATTCCAATCCTTAGACCCTTCCTACAGCATGCAATATGATATCTCAATGATTCTAATAACAAACCTGAGACCCGTCCTATAACATGAGATGGGATATCCAACTCCTTCCCGTTCCAAACCTGAGACCCTTCCTATAGCATGAGATGTGATATCCAACTCCTTCCCATTCCAATCCTGAGACCCTTCTGATAGCATGAGATGTGATATCTCAATGCTTCTAATACCAAACCTGAGATCCTTCTTATAACATGTGATGTGATATCCAAATCCTTCCCCTTCCAAACCTGAGACCCTCCCTTTAGCTGAGAAGTGATATCCAACTCCTTCCCATTCCAATCCTGAGACCCTTATGATAGCATGAGATGTGATATCTCAATGCCTCTAATACCAAACCTGAGATACTTCCGATAGCATGAGATGTGATATCTCAATGATTCTAATACCAAACCTGAGATCCTTCCTATAACATGCGATGTGATATCCAAATCCTTCCCCTTCCAAACCTGAGACCCTCCCTTTAGCATGAGATGTGATATCCAACTCCTTCCCATTCCAATCCTGAGACCCTTCTGATAGCATGAGATGTGATACCTCAATGCCTCTAATACCAAACCTGAGATCCTACCTCTAACATGAAATGTGATATCCAACTCCTTCCCTTACCAAACCTGAGATCCTTCCTATAACATGCGATGTGATATCCAAATCCTTCCCCTTCCAAACCTGAGACCCTCCCTATAGCATGAGATGTGATATCCAAGTCCGTCCCATTCCAATCCTGAGACCCTTCCTATAGCATGAGATGTGATATCTCAATGCTTATTCCAAACCTGAGACCCTTCCTATGGCATGAGATGTCATATACAGTTCCTTCCCATTCCAATCCTGAGACCCTTCCTATAGCATGAGATGTGATATCTCTATGCTTATACCAAACCTGAGACCCTTCCTATAGCATGAGATGTGATAGCCAACTTCTTCCCATTCCAATCCTGAGACCCTTCCTATAACATGAGATGTGATGTCGCAATGCTTCTAATACCAAACCTGAGATCTTTCCTATAACATGAGATGTGATATCCAACACCTTCCCATTCCAATCCTGAGACCCTTCCTATAGCATGAGATGTGATATCTCAATGCTTATACCAAACGTGAGACCCTTCCTATAGCTTGAGATGTGATATCCAACTCCTTCCCATTCCTATCCTGAGACCCTTCCTATAGCATGAGATGTGATATCTCAATGCTTATACCAAACGTGAGACCCTTCCTATAACATGAGATGTGATATCTTAATGCCTCTAATACCAAACCTGAGATCCTTCCTCTAACATGAAATGTGATATCCAACTCCTTCCCCTTCCAAACCTGAGAGCCTTCCTATAGCATGAGATATGATATCCAAGTCCTTCCCATTCCAATCCTGGGACCCTTCCTATAACATGAGATGTGATATCCAACTCCTTCACATTACAACCTGAGACCCTTCCTATAGCATGAGATGGGATATCCAACTCCTTCCAAATCAAATCCTGATACCCTTCCGATAGCATGAGATGTGATATCCCAATGTTTCTACCAAACCTGAGACCCATACTATGGCATGAGTTGTGATATCAAACCCCTTCCCATTCCAATCCTGAGACCCATCCTATAGCTTGAGATATCCAACTCCTTCCCATTCCAATTCTGAGACCCTTCCTATACCATGAGACTTGATATCTCAATGCTTCTAATACCAAACCTGAGACCCTTCCTATAGCATGAGATGTGATATCTCAATGCTTCTAATACCAAACCTGAGATCCTTCCGATAACATGAGATGTGATATCCAAATCCTTCCCCTTCCAAACCTGAGACCCTCCCTTTAGCATGAGATGTGATATCCAACTCCTTCCCATTCCCATCCTGAGACCCTTCTGATAGCATGAGCTGTGATATCTCAATGCCTCCAATACCAAACCTGAGATCCTACCTCTAACATGAAATGTGATATCCACATCCTTCCCCTTCCAAACCTGAGACCCTCCCTTTAGCATGAGATGTGATATCCAACTCCGTCCCATTCCAATCCAGAGACCCTTCCGATAGCATGAGATGTGATATCTCAATGGTTCTAATACCAAACCTGTGATCCTTCCTATAACAAGAGATGTGATATCCAAATCCTTCCCCTTCCAAACCTGAGACCCTCCCTTTAGCATGAGATGTGATATCTCAATGCCTCTAATACCAAACCACCAAACCTGAGATCCTTCCGATAGCATGAGATGTGATATCTCAATGCTTCTAATACCAAACCTGAGATCCTTCCTATAACATGAGACGTGATATCCAAATCCTTCCCCTTCCAAACCTGAGACCCTCCCTTTAGCATGAGATGTGATATCCAACTCCTTCCCATTCCAATCCTGAGACCCTTCTGATAGCATGAGATGTGATATCTCAATGCCTCTAATACCAAACCTGAGATCCTACCTCTAACATGAAATGTGATATCCAACTCTTTCCCCTTCCAAACCTGAGAGCCTTCCTATAGCATGAGATGTGATATCCGACTCCTTCCCGTTCCAATCCTGAGACCCACCCGATAGCATGAGATGTGATATCTCAATGCTTCTAATACCAAACCTGAGATCCTTCTTATAACATGTGATGTGATATCCAAATCCTTCCCCTTCCAAACTTGAGACCCTCCCTTTAGCATGAGATGTGATATCCAACTGCTTCCCATTCCAATCCTGAGACCCTTATGATAGATAGCATGAGATGTGATATCTCAATGCCTCTAATACCAAACCTGAGATCCTTCCTATAACATGAGATGTGATATCCAAATCCTTCCCCTTCCAAACCTGAGACCCTCCCTTTAGCATGAGATGTGATATCCAACTCCTTCCCATTCCAATACTGAGACCCTTCCGATAGCATGAGATGTGATATCTCAATGCTTCTAATACCAAACCTGTGATCCTTCCTATAACAAGAGATGTGATATCCAAATCCTTCCCCTTCCAAACCTGAGACCCTCCCTTTAGCATGAGATGTGATATCTCAATGCCTCTAATACCAAACCTGAGATCCTTCCGATAGCATGAGATGTGATATCTCAATGCTTCTAATACCAAACCTGAGATCCTTCCTATAACATGAGACGTGATATCCAAATCCTTCCCCTTCCAAACCTGAGACCCTCCCTTTAGCATGAGATGTGATATCCAACTCCTTCCCATTCCAATCCTTAGACCCTTCTGATAGCATGATATGTGATATCTCAATGCCTCTAATACCAAACCTGAGATCCTACCTCTAACATGAAATGTGATATCCAACTTCTTCCCCTTCCAAACCTGAGAGCCTTCCTATAGCATGAGATGTGATATCCAAGTCCTTCCCATTCCAATCCTGAGACCCTTCCTATAACATGAGATGTGATATCCAACTCCTTCCAAATCCAATCCTGATACCCTTCCGATAGCATGAGATGTGATATCCCAATGCTTCTACAAAACCTGAGACCCATACATGGCATGAGATGTGATATCAAACTCCTTCCCATTCCAATCCTGAGACACTTCCTATAGCATCAGATGTGATATCTCAATGCTTCTAATACCAAACCTGAGACTCTTCCTATAACATGAGATGGGATATCCAACTCCTTCCCATTCCAATCCTGAGACCCTTCCGATAGCAGAGATGTGATATCTCAATGCTTATACCAAACCTGAGACCCTTCCTATGGCATGAGATGTCATATACAACTCCTTCCCATTCCAATCCTGAGACCCTTCCTATAGCATGAGATGTGATATCTCAATGCTTCTAATACCAAACCTGAGATCCTTCCTATAACACGAGATGTGATATCCAACTCCTTCCCATTCCAATCCTGAGACCCTTCCTATAGCATGAGATGTGACATCTCAATGCTTATACCAAACCTGAGACCCTTCCTATAGCATGAAATGTGATATCCAACTCCTTCCCATTCCAATCCTGAGACCCTTCCTATAGCATGAGATGTGATATCTCAATGCCACTAATACCAAACCGGAGATCCTTCCTCTAACATGAAATGTGATATCCAACTCCTTCCCTTTCCAAACCTGAGAGCCTACCTATAGCATGAGATGTGATATTCAAGTCCTTCCCATTCCAATCCTTAGACCCTTCCTACAGCATGCAATATGATATCTCAATGATTCTAATAACAAACCTGAGACCCGTCCTATAACATGAGATGGGATATCCAACTCCTTCCCATTCCAATCCTGAGACACTTCCGATAGCAGAGATGTGATATCTCAATGCTTATACCAAACCTGAGACCCTTCCTATAGCATGAGATGTAATATCCAACTCCTTCCCATTCCAATCCTGAGACCCTTCCTACAGCATGCGAGGTGATATCTCAATGCTTCTAATACCAAACCTGAGACCCGTCCTATAACATGAGATGGGATATCCAACTCCTTCCCGTTCCAAACCTGAGACCCTTCCTATAGCATGAGATGTGATATCCAACTCCTTCCCATCCCAATCCTGAGACACTTCCGATTGCAGAGATGTGATATCTCAATGCTTATACCAAACCTGAGACTCTTCCTATAACATGAGATGTGATATCCAACTCCTTCCCGTTCCAAACCTGAGACCCTTCCTATAGCATGAGATGTGATATCCAACTCCCTCCCATTCCAATCCTGAGACCCTTCTGATAGCATGAGATGTGATATCTCAATGCTTCTAATACCAAACCTGAGATCCTTCTTATAACATGTGATGTGATATCCAAATCCTTCCCCTTCCAAACCTGAGACCCTCCCTTTAGCATGAGAAGTGATATCCAACTCCTTCCCATTCCAATCCTGAGACCCTTATGATAGCATGAGATGTGATATCTCAATGCCTCTAATACCAAACCTGAGATACTTCCGATAGCATGAGATGTGATATCTCAATGATTCTAATACCAAACCTGAGATCCTTCCTATAACATGCGATGTGATATCCAAATCCTTCCCCTTCCAAACCTGAGACCCTCCCTTTAGCATGAGATGTGATATCCAACTCCTTCCCATTCCAATCCTGAGACCCTTCCTATAGCTTGAGAAGTGATATCTAACTCCTTCCCATTCCAATTCTGAGACCCGTCCTATACCATGAGATGTGATATCTCAATGCTTCTAATACAAAACCTGAGACCCTTCCTATAACGAGATGGGATATCCAACTCCTTCCCATTCCAATCCTGAGACCCTTCCGATAGCAGAGATGTGATATCTCAATGCTTATACCAAACCTGAGACCCTACCTATGGCATGAGATGTCATATACAACTCCTTCCGATTCCAAACCTGAGACCCTTCCTATAGCATGAGATGGGATATCTCAATGCTAATACCAAACCTGAGACCCTTCCTATAGCATGAGATGTGATATCCAACTCCTTCCCATTCCAATCCTGAGACCCTTACTATAGCTTGAGATGTGATATCCAACTCCTTCCCATTCCAATCCTGAGACCCTTTCTATAGCTTGAGATGTGATATCCAACTCCTTCCCATTCCAATCCTGAGACCCTTCCTATAGCATGAGATGTGATATCTCAATGCTTCTAATACCAAACCTGAGATCCTTCCTATAACATGAGATGTGATATCCAAATCCTTCCACTTCCAAACCTGAGACCCTCCCTTTAGCATGAGATGTGATATCCGACTCCTTCCCATTCCAATCCTGAGACCCTTCTGATAGCATGAGATGTGATATCTCAATGCCTCTAATACCAAACCTGAGATCCTTCCGATAGCATGAGATGTGATATCTCAGTGCTTCTAATACCAAACCTGAGATCCTTCCTATAACATGAGATGTGATATCCAAATCCTTCCCCTTCCAAACCTGAGACCCTCCCTTTAGCATGAGATGTGATATCCAACTCCTTCCCATTACAATCCTGAGACCCTTCTGATAGCATGAGATGTGATATCTCAATGCCTCTAATACCAAACCTGAGATCCTACCTCTAACATGAAATGTGATATCCAACTCCTTCCCCTTCCAAACCTGAGAGCCTTCCTATAGCATGAGATGTGATATCCAAGTCCTTCCCATTCCAATCCTGAGACCCTTCCTATAACATGAGATGTGATATCCAACTCCTTCCAAATCCAATCCTGATACCCTTCCGATAGCATGAGATGTGATATCCCAATGCTTCTACAAAACCTGAGACCCATACATGGCATGAGATGTGATATCAAACTCCTTCCCATTCCAATCCTGAGACACTTCCTATAGCATCCGATGTGATATCTCAATGCTTCTAATACCAAACCTGAGACTCTTCCTATAACATGAGATGGGATATCCAACTCCTTCCCATTCCAATCCTGAGACCCTTCCGATAGCAGAGATGTGATATCTCAATGCTTATACCAAACCTGAGACCCTTCCTATGGCATGAGATGTCATATACAACTCCTTCCCATTCCAATCCTGAGACCCTTCCTATAGCATGAGATGTGATATCTCAATGCTTCTAATACCAAACCTGAGATCCTTCCTATAACATGAGATGTGATATCCAACTCCTTCCCATTCCAATCCTGAGACCCTTCCTATAGCATGAGATGTGACATCTCAATGCTTATCCCACACCTGAGACCCTTCCTATAGCATGAGATGTGATATCCAACTCCTTCCCATTCCAATCCTGAGACCCTTCCTATAGCATGAGATGTGATATCTCAATGCCTCTAATACCAAACCTGAGATCCTTCCTCTAACATGAAATGTGATATCCAACTCCTTCCCTTTCCAGACCTGAGAGCCTACCTATAGCATGAGATGTGATATTCAAGTCCTTCCCATTCCAATCCTTAGACCCTTCCTACAGCATGCAATATGATATCTCAATGATTCTAATAACAAACCTGAGACCCGTCCTATAACATGAGATGGGATATCCAACTCCTTCCCATTCCAATCCTGAGACACTTCCGATAGCAGAGATGTGATATCTCAATGCTTATACCAAACCTGAGACCCTTCCTATAGCATGAGATGTAATATCCAACTCCTTCCCATTCCAATCCTGAGACCCTTCCTACAGCATGCGATGTGATATCTCAATGCTTCTAATACCAAACCTGAGACCCGTCCTATAACATGAGATGGGATATCCAACTCCTTCCCGTTCCAAACCTGAGACCCTTCCTATAGCATGAGATGTGATATCCAACTCCTTCCCATCCCAATCCTGAGACACTTCCGATTGCAGAGATGTGATATCTCAATGCATATACCAAACCTGAGACTCTTCCTATAACATGAGATGTGATATCCAACTCCTTCCCTTTCCAAACCTGAGACCCTTCCTATAGCATGAGATGTGATATCCAACTCCTTCCCATTCCAATCCTGAGACCCTTCTGATAGCATGAGATGTGATATCTCAATGCCTCTAATACCAAACCTGAGATCCTACCTCTAACATGAAATGTGATATCCAACTCCTTCCCTTACCAAACCTGAGATCCTTCCTATAACATGCGATGTGATATCCAAATCCTTCCCCTTCCAAACCTGAGACCCTCCCTATAGCATGAGATGTGATATCCAAGTCCGTCCCATTCCAATCCTGAGACCCTTCCTATAGCATGAGATGTGATATCTCAATGCTTATTCCAAACCTGAGACCCTTCCTATGGCATGAGATGTCATATACAACTCCTTCCCATTCCAATCCTGAGACCCTTCCTATAGCATGAGATGTGATATCTCAATGCTTATACCAAACCTGAGACCCTTCCTATAGCATGAGATGGGATAGCCAACTTCTTCCCATTCCAATCCTGAGACCCTTCCTATAACATGAGATGTGATGTCGCAATGCTTCTAATACCAAACCTGAGATCCTACCTCTAACATGAAATGTGATATCCAACTCATTCCCTTACCAAACCTGAGATCCTTCCTATAACATGCGATGTGATATCCAAATCCTTCCCCTTCCAAACCTGAGACCCTCCCTATAGCATGAGATGTGATATCCAAGTCCGTCCCATTCCAATCCTGAGACCCTTCCTATAGCATGAGATGTGATATCTCAATGCTTATTCCAAACCTGAGACCCTTCCTATGGCATGAGATGTCATATACAACTCCTTCCCATTCCAATCCTGAGACCCTTCCTATAGCATGAGATGTGATATCTCAATGCTTATACCAAACGTGAGACCCTTCCTATAGCTTGAGATGTGATATCCAACTCCTTCCCATTCCAATCCTGAGACCCTTCCTATAGCATGAGATGTGATATCTCAATGCTTATACCAAACGTGAGACCCTTCCTATAACATGAGATGTGATATCTTAATGCCTCTAATACCAAACCTGAGATCCTTCCTCTAACATGAAATGTGATATCCAACTCCTTCCCCTTCCAAACCTGAGAGCCTTCCTATAGCATGAGATATGATATCCAAGTCCTTCCCATTCCAATCCTGGGACCCTTCCTATAACATGAGATGTGATATCCAACTCCTTCCCATTAAAACCTGAGACCCTTCCTATAGCATGAGATGGGATATCCAACTCCTTTCAAATCAAATCCTGATACCCTTCCGATAGCATGAGATGTGATATCCCAATGTTTCTACCAAACCTGAGACCCATACTATGGCATGAGTTGTGATATCAAACCCCTTCCCATTCCAATCCTGAGACCCTTCCTATAGCTTGAGATATCCAACTCCTTCCCATTCCAATTCTGAGACCCTTCCTATACCATGAGACTTGATATCTCAATGCTTCTAATACCAAACCTGAGACCCTTCCTATAGCATGAGATGTGATATCTCAATGCTTCTAATACCAAACCTGAGATCCTTCCGATAACATGAGATGTGATATCCAAATCCTTCCCCTTCCAAACCTGAGACCCTCCCTTTAGCATGAGATGTGATATCCAACTCCTTCCCATTCCCATCCTGAGACCCTTCTGATAGCATGAGCTGTGATATCTCAATGCCTCCAATACCAAACCTGAGATCCTACTTCTAACATGAAATGTGATATCCACATCCTTCCCCTTCCAAACCTGAGACCCTCCCTTTAGCATGAGATGTGATATCCAACTCCGTCCCATTCCAATCCTGAGACCCTTCCGATAGCATGAGATGTGATATCTCAATGCTTCTAATACCAAACCTGTGATCCTTCCTATAACAAGAGATGTGATATCCAAATCCTTCCCCTTCCAAACCTGAGACCCTCCCTTTAGCATGAGATGTGATATCTCAATGCCTCTAATACCAAACCACCAAACCTGAGATCCTTCCTATAGCATGAGATGTGATATCTCAATGCTTCTAATACCAAACCTGAGATCCTTCCTATAACATGAGACGTGATATCCAAATCCTTCCCCTTCCAAACCTGAGACCCTCCCTTTAGCATGAGATGTGATATCCAACTCCTTCCCATTCCAATCCTGAGACCCTTCTGATAGCATGAGATGTGATATCTCAATGCCTCTAATACCAAACCTGAGATCCTACCTCTAACATGAAATGTGATATCCAACTCTTTCCCCTTCCAAACCTGAGAGCCTTCCTATAGCATGAGATGTGATATCCGACTCCTTCCCGTTCCAATCCTGAGACCCTTCCGATAGCATGAGATGTGATATCTCAATGCTTCTAATACCAAACCTGAGATCCTTCTTATAACATGTGATGTGATATCCAAATCCTTCCCCTTCCAAACCTGAGACCCTCCCTTTAGCATGAGATGTGATATCCAACTGCTTCCCATTCCAATCCTGAGACCCTTATGATAGATAGCATGAGATGTGATATCTCAATGCCTCTAATACCAAACCTGAGATCCTTCCTATAACATGAGATGTGATATCCAAATCCTTCCCCTTCCAAACCTGAGACCCTCCCTTTAGCATGAGATGTGATATCCAACTCCTTCCCATTCCAATACTGAGACCCTTCCGATAGCATGAGATGTGATATCTCAATGCTTCTAATACCAAACCTGTGATCCTTCCTATAAAAAGAGATGTGATATCCAAATCCTTCCCCTTCCAAACCTGAGACCCTCCCTTTAGCATGAGATGTGATATCTCAATGCCTCTAATACCAAACCTGAGATCCTTCCGATAGCATGAGATGTGATATCTCAATGCTTCTAATACCAAACCTGAGATCCTTCCTATAACATGAGACGTGATATCCAAATCCTTCCCCTTCCAAACCTGAGACCCTCCCTTTAGCATGAGATGTGATATCCAACTCCTTCCCATTCCAATCCTTAGACCCTTCTGATAGCATGATATGTGATATCTCAATGCCTCTAATACCAAACCTGAGATCCTACCTCTAACATGAAATGTGATATCCAACTTCTTCCCCTTCCAAACCTGAGAGCCTTCCTATAGCATGAGATGTGATATCCAAGTCCTTCCCATTCCAATCCTGAGACCCTTCCTATAACATGAGATGTGATATCCAACTCCTTCCAAATCCAATCCTGATACCCTTCCGATAGCATGAGATGTGATATCCCAATGCTTCTACAAAACCTGAGACCCATACATGGCATGAGATGTGATATCAAACTCCTTCCCATTCCAATCCTGAGACACTTCCTATAGCATCAGATGTGATATCTCAATGCTTCTAATACCAAACCTGAGACTCTTCCTATAACATGAGATGGGATATCCAACTCCTTCCCATTCCAATCCTGAGACCCTTCCGATAGCAGAGATGTGATATCTCAATGCTTATACCAAACCTGAGACCCTTCCTATGGCATGAGATGTCATATACAACTCCTTCCCATTCCAATCCTGAGACCCTTCCTATAGCATGAGATGTGATATCTCAATGCTTCTAATACCAAACCTGAGATCCTTCCTATAACATGAGATGTGATATCCAACTCCTTCCCATTCCAATCCTGAGACCCTTCCTATAGCATGAGATGTGACATCTCAATGCTTATACCAAACCTGAGACCCTTCCTATAGCATGAAATGTGATATCCAACTCCTTCCCATTCCAATCCTGAGACCCTTCCTATAGCATGAGATGTGATATCTCAATGCCTCTAATACCAAACCGGAGATCCTTCCTCTAACATGAAATGTGATATCCAACTCCTTCCCTTTCCAAACCTGAGAGCCTACCTATAGCATGAGATGTGATATTCAAGTCCTTCCCATTCCAATCCTTAGACCCTTCCTACAGCATGCAATATGATATCTCAATGATTCTAATAACAAACCTGAGACCCGTCCTATAACATGAGATGGGATATCCAACTCCTTCCCATTCCAATCCTGAGACACTTCCGATAGCAGAGATGTGATATCTCAATGCTTATACCAAACCTGAGACCCTTCCTATAGCATGAGATGTAATATCCAACTCCTTCCCATTCCAATCCTGAGACCCTTCCTACAGCATGCGATGTGATATCTCAATGCTTCTAATACCAAACCTGAGACCCGTCCTATAACATGAGATGGGATATCCAACTCCTTCCCGTTCCAAACCTGAGACCCTTCCTATAGCATGAGATGTGATATCCAACTCCTTCCCATCCCAATCCTGAGACACTTCCGATTGCAGAGATGTGATATCTCAATGCTTATACCAAACCTGAGACTCTTCCTATAACATGAGATGTGATATCCAACTCCTTCCCGTTCCAAACCTGAGACCCTTCCTATAGCATGAGATGTGATATCCAACTCCCTCCCATTCCAATCCTGAGACCCTTCTGATAGCATGAGATGTGATATCTCAATGCTTCTAATACCAAACCTGAGATCCTTCTTATAACATGTGATGTGATATCCAAATCCTTCCCCTTCCAAACCTGAGACCCTCCCTTTAGCATGAGAAGTGATATCCAACTCCTTCCCATTCCAATCCTGAGACCCTTATGATAGCATGAGATGTGATATCTCAATGCCTCTAATACCAAACCTGAGATACTTCCGATAGCATGAGATGTGATATCTCAATGATTCTAATACCAAACCTGAGATCCTTCCTATAACATGCGATGTGATATCCAAATCCTTCCCCTTCCAAACCTGAGACCCTCCCTTTAGCATGAGATGTGATATCCAACTCCTTCCCATTCCAATCCTGAGACCCTTCCTATAGCTTGAGAAGTGATATCTAACTCCTTCCCATTCCAATTCTGAGACCCGTCCTATACCATGAGATGTGATATCTCAATGCTTCTAATACAAAACCTGAGACCCTTCCTATAACGAGATGGGATATCCAACTCCTTCCCATTCCAATCCTGAGACCCTTCCGATAGCAGAGATGTGATATCTCAATGCTTATACCAAACCTGAGACCCTACCTATGGCATGAGATGTCATATACAACTCCTTCCGATTCCAAACCTGAGACCCTTCCTATAGCATGAGATGGGATATCTCAATGCTAATACCAAACCTGAGACCCTTCCTATAGCATGAGATGTGATATCCAACTCGTTCCCATTCCAATCCTGAGACCCTTACTATAGCTTGAGATGTGATATCCAACTCCTTCCCATTCCAATCCTGAGACCCTTTCTATAGCTTGAGATGTGATATCCAACTCCTTCCCATTCCAATCCTGAGACCCTTCCTATAGCATGAGATGTGATATTTCAATGCTTCTAATACCAAACCTGAGATCCTTCCTATAACATGAGATGTGATATCCAAATCCTTCCACTTCCAAACCTGAGACCCTCCCTTTAGCATGAGATGTGATATCCGACTCCTTCCCATTCCAATCCTGAGACCCTTCTGATAGCATGAGATGTGATATCTCAATGCCTCTAATACCAAACCTGAGATCCTTCTGATAGCATGAGATGTGATATCTCAGTGCTTCTAATACCAAACCTGAGATCCTTCCTATAACATGAGATGTGATATCCAAATCCTTCCCCTTCCAAACCTGAGACCCTCCCTTTAGCATGAGATGTGATATCCAACTCCTTCCCATTCCAATCCTGAGACCCTTCTGATAGCATGAGATGTGATATCTCAATGCCTCTAATACCAAACCTGAGATCCTACCTCTAACATGAAATGTGATATCCAACTCCTTCCCCTTCCAAACCTGAGAGCCTTCCTATAGCATGAGATGTGATATCCAAGTCCTTCCCATTCCAATCCTGAGACCCTTCCTATAACATGAGATGTGATATCCAACTCCTTCCAAATCCAATCCTGATACCCTTCCGATAGCATGAGATGTGATATCCCAATGCTTCTACAAAACCTGAAACCCATACATGGCATGAGATGTGATATCAAACTCCTTCCCATTCCAATCCTGAGACACTTCCTATAGCATCAGATGTGATATCTCAATGCTTCTAATACCAAACCTGAGACTCTTCCTATAACATGAGATGGGATATCCAACTCCTTCCCATTCCAATCCTGAGACCCTTCCGATAGCAGAGATGTGATATCTCAATGCTTATACCAAACCTGAGACCCTTCCTATGGCATGAGATGTCATATACAACTCCTTCCCATTCCAATCCTGAGACCCTTCCTATAGCATGAGATGTGATATCTCAATGCTTCTAATACCAAACCTGAGATCCTTCCTATAACATGAGATGTGATATCCAACTCCTTCCCATTCCAATCCTGAGACCCTTCCTATAGCATGAGATGTGACATCTCAATGCTTATCCCACACCTGAGACCTTTCCTATAGCATGAGATGTGATATCCAACTCCTTCCCATTCCAATCCTGAGACCCTTCCTATAGCATGAGATGTGATATCTCAATGCCTCTAATACCAAACCTGAGATCCTTCCTCTAACATGAAATGTGATATCCAACTCCTTCCCTTTCCAAACCTGAGAGCCTACCTATAGCATGAGATGTGATATTCAAGTCCTTCCCATTCCAATCCTTAGACCCTTCCTACAGCATGCAATATGATATCTCAATGATTCTAATAACAAACCTGAGACCCGTCCTATAACATGAGATGGGATATCCAACTCCTTCCCATTCCAATCCTGAGACACTTCCGATAGCAGAGATGTGATATCTCAATGCTTATACCAAACCTGAGACCCTTCCTATAGCATGAGATGTAATATCCAACGCCTTCCCATTCCAATCCTGAGACCCTTCCTACAGCATGCGATGTGATATCTCAATGCTTCTAATACCAAACCTGAGACCCGTCCTATAACATGAGATGGGATATCCAACTCCTTCCCGTTCCAAACCTGAGACCCTTCCTATAGCAAGAGATGTGATATCCAACTCCTTCCCATCCCAATCCTGAGACACTTCCGATTGCAGAGATGTGATATCTCAATGCATATACCAAACCTGAGACTCTTCCTATAACATGAGATGTGATATCCAACTCCTTCCCTTTCCAAACCTGAGACCCTTCCTATAGCATGAGATGTGATATCCAACTCCTTCCCATTCCAATCCTGAGACCCTTCTGATAGCATGAGATGTGATATCTCAATGCCTCTAATACCAAACCTGAGATCCTACCTCTAACATGAAATGTGATATCCAACTCCTTCCCTTACCAAACCTGAGATCCTTCCTATAACATGCAATGTGATATCCAAATCCTTCCCCTTCCAAACCTGAGACCCTCCCTATAGCATGAGATGTGATATCCAAGTCCGTCCCATTCCAATCCTGAGACCCTTCCTATAGCATGAGATGTGATATCTCAATGCTTATTCCAAACCTGAGACCCTTCCTATGGCATGAGATGTCATATACAACTCCTTCCCATTCCAATCCTGAGACCCTTCCTATAGCATGAGATGTGATATCTCAATGCTTATACCAAACATGAGACCCTTCCTATAGCTTGAGATGTGATATCCAACTCCTTCCCATTCCAATCCTGAGACCCTTCCTATAGCATGAGATGTGATATCTCAATGCTTATACCAAACATGAGACCCTTCCTATAACATGAGATGTGATATCTTAATGCCTCTAATACCAAACCTGAGATCCTTCCTCTAACATGAAATGTGATATCCAACTCCTTCCCCTTCCAAACCTGAGAGCCTTCCTATAGCATGAGATATGATATCCAAGTCCTTCCCATTCCAATCCTGGGACCCTTCCTATAACATGAGATGTGATATCCAACTCCTTCCCATTAAAACCTGAGACCCTTCCTATAGCATGAGATGGGATATCCAACTCCTTCCAAATCAAATCCTGATACCCTTCCGATAGCATGAGATGTGATATCCCAATGTTTCTACCAAACCTGAGACCCATACTATGGCATGAGTTGTGATATCAAACCCCTTCCCATTCCAATCCTGAGACCCTTCCTATAGCTTGAGATATCCAACTCCTTCCCATTCCAATTCTGAGACCCTTCCTATACCATGAGACTTGATATCTCAATGCTTCTAATACCAAACCTGAGACCCTTCCTATAGCATGAGATGTGATATCTCAATGCTTCTAATACCAAACCTGAGATCCTTCCGATAACATGAGATGTGATATCCAAATCCTTCCCCTTCCAAACCTGAGACCCTCCCTTTAGCATGAGATGTGATATCCAACTCCTTCCCATTCCCATCCTGAGACCCTTCTGATAGCATAAGATGTGATATCTCAATGCCTCCAATACCAAACCTGAGATCCTACCTCTAACATGAAATGTGATATCTACATCCTTCCCCTTCCAAACCTGAGACCCTCCCTTTAGCATGAGATGTGATATCCAACTCCGTCCCATTCCAATCCTGAGACCCTTCCGATAGCATGAGATGTGATATGTCAATGCTTCTAATACCAAACCTGTGATCCTTCCTATAACAAGAGATGTGATATCCAAATCCTTCCCCTTCCAAACCTGAGACCCTCCCTTTAGCATGAGATGTGATATCTCAATGCCTCTAATACCAAACCACCAAACCTGAGATCCTTCCGATAGCATAAGATGTGATATCTCAATGCTTCTAATACCAAACCTGAGATCCTTCCTATAACATGAGACGTGATATCCAAATCCTTCCCCTTCCAAACCTGAGACCCTCCCTTTAGCACGAGATGTGATATCCAACTCCTTCCCATTCCAATCCTGAGACCCTTCTGATAGCATGAGATGTGATATCTCAATGCCTCTAATACCAAACCTGAGATCCTACCTCTAACATGAAATGTGATATCCAACTCTTTCCCCTTCCAAACCTGAGAGCCTTCTTATAGCATGAGATGTGATATCCGACTCCTTCCCGTTCCAATCCTGAGACCCTTCCAATAGCATGAGATGTGATATCTCAATGCTTCTAATACCAAACCTGAGATCCTTCTTATAACATGTGATGTGATATCCAAATCCTTCCCCTTCCAAACCTGAGACCCTCCCTTTAGCATGAGATGTGATATCCAACTCCTTCCCATTCCAATCCTGAGACCCTTATGATAGATAGCATGAGATGTGATAGCTCAATGCCTCTAATACCAAACCTGAGATCCTTCCTATAACATGAGATGTGATATCCAAATCCTTCCCCTTCCAAACCTGAGACCCTCCCTTTAGCATGAGATGTGATATCCAACTCCTTCCCATTCCAATCCTGAGACCCTTCCGATAGCATGAGATGTGATATCTCAATGCTTCTAATACCAAACCTGTGATCCTTCCTATAACAAGAGATGTGATATCCAAATCCTTCCCCTTCCAAACCTGAGACCCTCCCTTTAGCATGAGATGTGATATCTCAATGCCTCTAATACCAAACCTGAGATCCTTCCGATTGCATGAGATGTGATATCTCAATGCTTCTAATACCAAACCTGAGATCCTTCCTATAACATGAGACGTGATATCCAAATCCTTCCCCTTCCAAACCTGAGACCCTCCCTTTAGCATGAGATGTGATATCCAACTCCTTCCCATTCCAATCCTGAGACCCTTCTGATAGCATGATATGTGATATCTCAATGCCTCTAATACCAAACCTGAGATCCTACCTCTAACATGAAATGTGATATCCAACTCCTTCCCCTTCCAAACCTGAGAGCCTTCCTATAGCATGAGATGTGATATCCAAGTCCTTCCCATTCCAATCCTGAGACCCTTCCTATAACATGAGATGTGATATCCAACTCCTTCCAAATCCAATCCTGATACCCTTCCGATAGCATGAGATGTGATATCCCAATGCTTCTACAAAACCTGAGACCCATACATGGCATGAGATGTGATATCAAACTCCTTCCCATTCCAATCCTGAGACACTTCCTATAGCATCAGATGTGATATCTCAATGCTTCTAATACCAAACCTGAGACTCTTCCTATAACATGAGATGGGATATCCAACTCCTTCCCATTCCAATCCTGAGACCCTTCCGATAGCAGAGATGTGATATCTCAATGCTTATACCAAACCTGAGACCCTTCCTATGGCATGAGATGTCATATACAACTCCTTCCCATTCCAATCCTGAGACCCTTCCTATAGCATGAGATGTGATATCTCAATGCTTCTAATACCAAACCTGAGATCCTTCCTATAACATGAGATGTGATATCCAACTCCTTCCCATTCCAATCCTGAGACCCTTCCTATAGCATGAGATGTGACATCTCAATGCTTATCCCACACCTGAGACCCTTCCTATAGCATGAGATGTGATATCCAACTCCTTCCCATTCCAATCCTGAGACCCTTCCTATAGCATGAGATGTGATATCTCAATGCCTCTAATACCAAACCTGAGATCCTTCCTCTAACATGAAATGTGATATCCAACTCCTTCCCTTTCCAAACCTGAGAGCCTACCTATAGCATGAGATGTGATATTCAAGTCCTTCCCATTCCAATCCTTAGACCCTTCCTACAGCATGCAATATGATATCTCAATGATTCTAATAACAAACCTGAGACCCGTCCTATAACATGAGATGGGATATCCAACTCCTTCCCATTCCAATCCTGAGACACTTCCGATAGCAGAGATGTGATATCTCAATGCTTATACCAAACCTGAGACCCTTCCTATAGCATGAGATGTAATATCCAACGCCTTCCCATTCCAATCCTGAGACCCTTCCTACAGCATGCGATGTGATATCTCAATGCTTCTAATACCAAACCTGAGACCCGTCCTATAACATGAGATGGGATATCCAACTCCTTCCCGTTCCAAACCTGAGACCCTTCCTATAGCAAGAGATGTGATATCCAACTCCTTCCCATCCCAATCCTGAGACACTTCCGATTGCAGAGATGTGATATCTCAATGCATATACCAAACCTGAGACTCTTCCTATAACATGAGATGTGATATCCAACTCCTTCCCTTTCCAAACCTGAGACCCTTCCTATAGCATGAGATGTGATATCCAACTCCTTCCCATTCCAATCCTGAGACCCTTCTGATAGCATGAGATGTGATATCTCAATGCCTCTAATACCAAACCTGAGATCCTACCTCTAACATGAAATGTGATATCCAACTCCTTCCCTTACCAAACCTGAGATCCTTCCTATAACATGCAATGTGATATCCAAATCCTTCCCCTTCCAAACCTGAGACCCTCCCTATAGCATGAGATGTGATATCCAAGTCCGTCCCATTCCAATCCTGAGACCCTTCCTATAGCATGAGATGTGATATCTCAATGCTTATTCCAAACCTGAGACCCTTCCTATGGCATGAGATGTCATATACAACTCCTTCCCATTCCAATCCTGAGACCCTTCCTATAGCATGAGATGTGATATCTCAATGCTTATACCAAACATGAGACCCTTCCTATAGCTTGAGATGTGATATCCAACTCCTTCCCATTCCAATCCTGAGACCCTTCCTATAGCATGAGATGTGATATCTCAATGCTTATACCAAACATGAGACCCTTCCTATAACATGAGATGTGATATCTTAATGCCTCTAATACCAAACCTGAGATCCTTCCTCTAACATGAAATGTGATATCCAACTCCTTCCCCTTCCAAACCTGAGAGCCTTCCTATAGCATGAGATATGATATCCAAGTCCTTCCCATTCCAATCCTGGGACCCTTCCTATAACATGAGATGTGATATCCAACTCCTTCCCATTAAAACCTGAGACCCTTCCTATAGCATGAGATGGGATATCCAACTCCTTCCAAATCAAATCCTGATACCCTTCCGATAGCATGAGATGTGATATCCCAATGTTTCTACCAAACCTGAGACCCATACTATGGCATGAGTTGTGATATCAAACCCCTTCCCATTCCAATCCTGAGACCCTTCCTATAGCTTGAGATATCCAACTCCTTCCCATTCCAATTCTGAGACCCTTCCTATACCATGAGACTTGATATCTCAATGCTTCTAATACCAAACCTGAGACCCTTCCTATAGCATGAGATGTGATATCTCAATGCTTCTAATACCAAACCTGAGATCCTTCCGATAACATGAGATGTGATATCCAAATCCTTCCCCTTCCAAACCTGAGACCCTCCCTTTAGCATGAGATGTGATATCCAACTCCTTCCCATTCCCATCCTGAGACCCTTCTGATAGCATAAGATGTGATATCTCAATGCCTCCAATACCAAACCTGAGATCCTACCTCTAACATGAAATGTGATATCCACATCCTTCCCCTTCCAAACCTGAGACCCTCCCTTTAGCATGAGATGTGATATCCAACTCCGTCCCATTCCAATCCTGAGACCCTTCCGATAGCATGAGATGTGATATGTCAATGCTTCTAATACCAAACCTGTGATCCTTCCTATAACAAGAGATGTGATATCCAAATCCTTCCCCTTCCAAACCTGAGACCCTCCCTTTAGCATGAGATGTGATATCTCAATGCCTCTAATACCAAACCACCAAACCTGAGATCCTTCCGATAGCATAAGATGTGATATCTCAATGCTTCTAATACCAAACCTGAGATCCTTCCTATAACATGAGACGTGATATCCAAATCCTTCCCCTTCCAAACCTGAGACCCTCCCTTTAGCACGAGATGTGATATCCAACTCCTTCCCATTCCAATCCTGAGACCCTTCTGATAGCATGAGATGTGATATCTCAATGCCTCTAATACCAAACCTGAGATCCTACCTCTAACATGAAATGTGATATCCAACTCTTTCCCCTTCCAAACCTGAGAGCCTTCTTATAGCATGAGATGTGATATCCGACTCCTTCCCGTTCCAATCCTGAGACCCTTCCAATAGCATGAGATGTGATATCTCAATGCTTCTAATACCAAACCTGAGATCCTTCTTATAACATGTGATGTGATATCCAAATCCTTCCCCTTCCAAACCTGAGACCCTCCCTTTAGCATGAGATGTGATATCCAACTCCTTCCCATTCCAATCCTGAGACCCTTATGATAGATAGCATGAGATGTGATAGCTCAATGCCTCTAATACCAAACCTGAGATCCTTCCTATAACATGAGATGTGATATCCAAATCCTTCCCCTTCCAAACCTGAGACCCTCCCTTTAGCATGAGATGTGATATCCAACTCCTTCCCATTCCAATCCTGAGACCCTTCCGATAGCATGAGATGTGATATCTCAATGCTTCTAATACCAAACCTGTGATCCTTCCTATAACAAGAGATGTGATATCCAAATCCTTCCCCTTCCAAACCTGAGACCCTCCCTTTAGCATGAGATGTGATATCTCAATGCCTCTAATACCAAACCTGAGATCCTTCCGATTGCATGAGATGTGATATCTCAATGCTTCTAATACCAAACCTGAGATCCTTCCTATAACATGAGACGTGATATCCAAATCCTTCCCCTTCCAAACCTGAGACCCTCCCTTTAGCATGAGATGTGATATCCAACTCCTTCCCATTCCAATCCTGAGACCCTTCTGATAGCATGATATGTGATATCTCAATGCCTCTAATACCAAACCTGAGATCCTACCTCTAACATGAAATGTGATATCCAACTCCTTCCCCTTCCAAACCTGAGAGCCTTCCTATAGCATGAGATGTGATATCCAAGTCCTTCCCATTCCAATCCTGAGACCCTTCCTATAACATGAGATGTGATATCCAACTCCTTCCAAATCCAATCCTGATACCCTTCCGATAGCATGAGATGTGATATCCCAATGCTTCTACAAAACCTGAGACCCATACATGGCATGAGATGTGATATCAAACTCCTTCCCATTCCAATCCTGAGACACTTCCTATAGCATCAGATGTGATATCTCAATGCTTCTAATACCAAACCTGAGACTCTTCCTATAACATGAGATGGGATATCCAACTCCTTCCCATTCCAATCCTGAGACCCTTCCGATAGCAGAGATGTGATATCTCAATGCTTATACCAAACCTGAGACCCTTCCTATGGCATGAGATGTCATATACAACTCCTTCCCATTCCAATCCTGAGACCCTTCCTATAGCATTAGATGTGATATCTCAATGCTTCTAATACCAAACCTGAGATCCTTCCTATAACATGAGATGTGATATCCAACTCCTTCCCATTCCAATCCTGAGACCCTTCCTATAGCATGAGATGTGACATCTCAATGCTTATACCAAACCTGAGACCCTTCCTATAGCATGAAATGTGATATCCAACTCCTTCCCATTCCAATCCTGAGACCCTTCCTATAGCGATATCTCAATGATTCTAATAACAAACCTGAGACCCGTCCTATAACATGAGATGGGTTATCCAACTCCTTCCCATTCCAATCCTGAGACACTTCCGATAGCAGAGATGTGATATCTCAATGCTTATACCAAACCTGAGACCCTTCCTATAGCATGAGATGTAATATCCAACTCCTTCCCATTCCAATCCTGAGACCCTTCCTACAGCATGCGATGTGATATCTCAATGCTTCTAATACCAAACCTGAGACCCGTCCTACAACATGAGATGGGATATCCAACTCCTTCCCGTTCCAAACCTGAGACCCTTCCTATCGCATGAGATGTGATATCCAACTCCTTCCCATCCCAATCCTGAGACACTTCCGATTTCAGAGATGTGATATCTCAATGCTTATACCAAACCTGAGACTCTTCCTATAACATGAGATGTGATATCCAACTCCTTCCCGTTCCAAACCTGAGACCCTTCCTATAGCATGAGATGTGATATCCAACTCCCTCCCATTCCAATCCTGAGACCCTTCTGATAGCATGAGATGTGATATCTCAATGCTTCTAATACCAAACCTGAGATCCTTCTTATAACATGTGATGTGATATCCAAATCCTTCCCCTTCCAAACCTGAGACCCTCCCTTTAGCATGAGAAGTGATATCCAACTCCTTCCCATTCCAATCCTGAGACCCTTATGATAGCATGAGATGTGATATCTCAATGCCTCTAATACCAAACCTGAGATACTTCCGATAGCATGAGATGTGATATCTCAATGATTCTAATACCAAACCTGAGATCCTTCCTATAACATGCGATGTGATATCCAAATCCTTCCCCTTCCAAACCTGAGACCCTCCCTTTAGCATGAGATGTGATATCCAACTCCTTCCCATTCCAATCCTGAGACCCTTCCTATAGCTTGAGAAGTGATATCTAACTACTTCCCATTCCAATTCTGAGACCCGTCCTATACCATGAGATGTGATATCTCAATGCTTCTAATACAAAACCTGAGACCCTTCCTATAACGAGATGGGATATCCAACTCCTTCCCATTCCAATCCTGTGACCCTTCCGATAGCAGAGATGTGATATCTCAATGCTTATACCAAACCTGAGACCCTACCTATGGCATGAGATGTCATATACAACTCCTTCCGATTCCAAACCTGAGACCCTTCCTATAGCATGAGATGTGATATCTCAATGCTTATACCAAACCTGAGACCCTACCTATGGCATGAGATGTGATATCCAACTCCTTCCCATTCCAATCCTGAGACCCTTACTATAGCTTGAGATGTGATATCCAACTCCTTCCCATTCCAATCCTGAGACCCTTTCTATAGCTTGAGATGTGATATCCAACTCCTTCCCATTCCAATCCTGAGACCCTTCCTATAGCATGAGATGTGATATCTCAATGCTTCTAATACCAAACCTGAGATCCTTCCTATAACATGAGATGTGATATCCAAATCCTTCCACTTCCAAACCTGAGACCCTCCCTTTAGCATGAGATGTGATATCCGACTCCTTCCCATTCCAATCCTGAGACCCTTCTGATAGCATGAGATGTGATATCTCAATGCCTCTAATACCAAACCTGAGATCCTTCCGATAGCATGAGATGTGATATCTCAGTGCTTCTAATACCAAACCTGAGATCCTTCCTATAACATGAGATGTGATATCCAAATCCTTCCCCTTCCAAACCTGAGACCCTCCCTTTAGCATGAGATGTGATATCCAACTCCTTCCCATTCCAATCCTGAGACCCTTCTGATAGCATGAGATGTGATATCTCAATGCCTCTAATACCAAACCTGAGATCCTACCTCTAACATGAAATGTGATATCCAACTCCTTCCCCTTCCAAACCTGAGAGCCTTCCTATAGCATGAGATGTGATATCCAAGTCCTTCCCATTCCAATCCTGAGACCCTTCCTATAACATGAGATGTGATATCCAACTCCTTCCAAATCCAATCCTGATACCCTTCCGATAGCATGAGATGTGATATCCCAATGCTTCTACAAAACCTGAGACCCATACATGGCATGAGATGTGATATCAAATTCCTTCCCATTCCAATCCTGAGACACTTCCTATAGCATCAGATGTGATATCTCAATGCTTCTAATACCAAACCTGAGACTCTTCCTATAACATGAGATGGGATATCCAACTCCTTCCCATTCCAATCCTGAGACCCTTCCGATAGCAGAGATGTGATATCTCAATGCTTATACCAAACCTGAGACCCTTCCTATGGCATGAGATGTCATATACAACTCCTTCCCATTCCAATCCTGAGACCCTTCCTATAGCATGAGATGTGATATCTCAATGCTTCTAATACCAAACCTGAGATCCTTCCTATAACATGAGATGTGATATCCAACTCCTTCCCATTCCAATCCTGAGACCCTTCCTATAGCATGAGATGTGACATCTCAATGCTTATACCACACCTGAGACCCTTCCTATAGCATGAGATGTGATATCCAACTCCTTCCCATTCCAATCCTGAGACCCTTCCTATAGCATGAGATGTGATATCTCAATGCCTCTAATACCAAACCTGAGATCCTTCCTCTAACATGAAATGTGATATCCAACTCCTTCCCTTTCCAAACCTGAGAGCCTACCTATAGCATGAGATGTGATATTCAAGTCCTTCCCATTCCAATCCTTAGACCCTTCCTACAGCATGCAATATGATATCTCAATGATTCTAATAACAAACCTGAGACCCGTCCTATAACATGAGATGGGATATCCAACTCCTTCCCATTCCAATCCTGAGACACTTCCGATAGCAGAGATGTGATATCTCAATGCTTATACCAAACCTGAGACCCTTCTTATAACATGTGATGTGATATCCAAATCCTTCCCCTTCCAAACCTGAGACCCTCCCTTTAGCATGAGAAGTGATATCCAACTCCTTCCCATTCCAATCCTGAGACCCTTATGATAGCATGAGATGTGATATCTCAATGCCTCTAATACCAAACCTGAGATACTTCCGATAGCATGAGATGTGATATCTCAATGATTCTAATACCAAACCTGAGATCCTTCCTATAACATGCGATGTGATATCCAAATCCTTCCCCTTCCAAACCTGAGACCCTCCCTTTAGCATGAGATGTGATATCCAACTCCTTCCCATTCCAATCCTGAGACCCTTCTGATAGCATGAGATGTGATACCTCAATGCCTCTAATACCAAACCTGAGATCCTACCTCTAACATGAAATGTGATATCCAACTCCTTCCCTTACCAAACCTGAGATCCTTCCTATAACATGCGATGTGATATCCAAATCCTTCCCCTTCCAAACCTGAGACCCTCCCTATAGCATGAGATGTGATATCCAAGTCCGTCCCATTCCAATCCTGAGACCCTTCCTATAGCATGAGATGTGATATCTCAATGCTTATTCCAAACCTGAGACCCTTCCTATGGCATGAGATGTCATATACAACTCCTTCCCATTCCAATCCTGAGACCCTTCCTATAGCATGAGATGTGATATCTCAATGCTTATACCAAACCTGAGACCCTTCCTATAGCATGAGATGTGATAGCCAACTTCTTCCCATTCCAATCCTGAGACCCTTCCTATAACATGAGATGTGATGTCGCAATGCTTCTAATACCAAACCTGAGATCTTTCCTATAACATGAGATGTGATATCCAACACCTTCCCATTCCAATCCTGAGACCCTTCCTATAGCATGAGATGTGATATCTCAATGCTTATACCAAACGTGAGACCCTTCCTATAGCTTGAGATGTGATATCCAACTCCTTCCCATTCCAATCCTGAGACCCTTCCTATAGCATGAGATGTGATATCTCAATGCTTATACCAAACGTGAGACCCTTCCTATAACATGAGATGTGATATCTTAATGCCTCTAATACCAAACCTGAGATCCTTCCTCGAACATGAAATGTGATATCCAACTCCTTCCCCTTCCAAACCTGAGAGCCTTCCTATAGCATGAGATATGATATCCAAGTCCTTCCCATTCCAATCCTGGGACCCTTCCTATAACATGAGATGTGATATCCAACTCCTTCCCATTCCAACCTGAGACCCTTCCTATAGCATGAGATGGGATATCCAACTCCTTTCAAATCAAATCCTGATACCCTTCCGATAGCATGAGATGTGATATCCCAATGTTTCTACCAAACCTGAGACCCATACTATGGCATGAGTTGTGATATCAAACCCCTTCCCATTCCAATCCTGAGACCCTTCCTATAGCTTGAGATATCCAACTCCTTCCCATTCCAATTCTGAGACCCTTCCTATACCATGAGACTTGATATCGCAATGCTTCTAATACCAAACCTGAGACCCTTCCTATAGCATGAGATGTGATATCTCAATGCTTCTAATACCAAACCTGAGATCCTTCCGATAACATGAGATGTGATATCCAAATCCTTCCCCTTCCAAACCTGAGATCCTCCCTTTAGCATGAGATGTGATATCCAACTCCTTCCCATTCCCATCCTGAGACCCTTCTGATAGCATGAGATGTGATATCTCAATGCCTCCAATACCAAACCTGAGATCCTACCTCTAACATGAAATGTGATATCCACATCCTTCCCCTTCCAAACCTGAGACACTCCCTTTAGCATGAGATGTGATATCCAACTCCGTCCCATTCCAATCCTGAGACCCTTCCGATAGCATGAGATGTGATATCTCAATGCTTCTAATACCAAACCTGTGATCCTTCCTATAACAAGAGATGTGATATCCAAATCCTTCCCCTTCCAAACCTGAGACCCTCCCTTTAGCATGAGATGTGATATCTCAATGCCTCTAATACCAAACCTGAGATCCTTCCGATAGCATGAGATGTGATATCTCAATGCTTCTAATACCAAACCTGAGATCCTTCCTATAACATGAGACGTGATATCCAAATCCTTCCCCTTCCAAACCTGAGACCCTCCCTTTAGCATGAGATGTGATATCCAACTCCTTCCCATTCCAATCCTGAGACCCTTCTGATAGCATGAGATGTGATATCTCAATGCCTCTAATACCAAACCTGAGATCCTACCTCTAACATGAAATGTGATATCCAACTTTTTCCCCTTCCAAACCTGAGAGCCTTCCTATAGCATGAGATGTGATATCCGATTCCTTCCCGTTCCAATCCTGAGACCCTTCCGATAGCATGAGATGTGATATCTCAATGCTTCTAATACCAAACCTGTGATCCTTCCTATAACAAGAGATGTGATATCCAAATCCTTCCCCTTCCAAACCTGAGACCCTCCCTTTAGCATGAGATGTGATATCCAACTCCTTCCCATTCCAATCCTGAGACCCTTCCGATAGCATGAGATGTGATATCTCAATGCTTCTAATACCAAACCTGTGATCCTTCCTATAACAAGAGATGTGATATCCAAATCCTTCCAATTCCAAACCTGAGACCCTCCCTTTAGCATGAGATGTGATATCTCAATGCCTCTAATACCAAACCTGAGATCCTACCTCTAACATGAAATGTGATATCCAACTCCTTCCCTTACCAAACCTGAGATCCTTCCTATAACATGCGATGGAATATCCAAATCCTTCCCCTTCCAAACCTGAGACCCTCCCTATAGCATGAGATGTGATATCCAAGTCCGTCCCATTCCAATCCTGAGACCCTTCCTATAGCATGAGATGTGATATCTCAATGCTTATTCCAAACCTGAGACCCTTCCTATGGCATGAGATGTCATATACAACTCCTTCCCATTCCAATCCTGAGACCCTTCCTATAGCATGAGATGTGATATCTCAATGCTTATACCAAACCTGAGACCCTTCCTATAGCATGAGATGTGATAGCCAACTTCTTCCCATTCCAATCCTGAGACCCTTCCTATAACATGAGATGTGATGTCGCAATGCTTCTAATACCAAACCTGAGATCTTTCCTATAACATGAGATGTGATATCCAACACCTTCCCATTCCAATCCTGAGACCCTTCCTATAGCATGAGATGTGATATCTCAATGCTTATACCAAACGTGAGACCCTTCCTATAGCTTGAGATGTGATATCCAACTCCTTCCCATTCCAATCCTGAGACCCTTCCTATAGCATGAGATGTGATATCTCAATGCTTATACCAAACGTGAGACCCTTCCTATAACATGAGATGTGATATCTTAATGCCTCTAATACCAAACCTGAGATCCTTCCTCGAACATGAAATGTGATATCCAACTCCTTCCCCTTCCAAACCTGAGAGCCTTCCTATAGCATGAGGTATGATATCCAAGTCCTTCCCATTCCAATCCTGGGACCCTTCCTATAACATGAGATGTGATATCCAACTCCTTCCCATTCCAACCTGAGACCCTTCCTATAGCATGAGATGGGATATCCAACTCCTTTCAAATCAAATCCTGATACCCTTCCGATAGCATGAGATGTGATATCCCAATGTTTCTACCAAACCTGAGACCCATACTATGGCATGAGTTGTGATATCAAACCCCTTCCCATTCCAATCCTGAGACCCTTCCTATAGCTTGAGATATCCAACTCCTTCCCATTCCAATTCTGAGACCCTTCCTATACCATGAGACTTGATATCGCAATGCTTCTAATACCAAACCTGAGACCCTTCCTATAGCATGAGATGTGATATCTCAATGCTTCTAATACCAAACCTGAGATCCTTCCGATAACATGAGATGTGATATCCAAATCCTTCCCCTTCCAAACCTGAGATCCTCCCTTTAGCATGAGATGTGATATCCAACTCCTTCCCATTCCCATCCTGAGACCCTTCTGATAGCATGAGATGTGATATCTCAATGCCTCCAATACCAAACCTGAGATCCTACCTCTAACATGAAATGTGATATCCACATCCTTCCCCTTCCAAACCTGAGACACTCCCTTTAGCATGAGATGTGATATCCAACTCCGTCCCATTCCAATCCTGAGACCCTTCCGATAGCATGAGATGTGATATCTCAATGCTTCTAATACCAAACCTGTGATCCTTCCTATAACAAGAGATGTGATATCCAAATCCTTCCCCTTCCAAACCTGAGACCCTCCCTTTAGCATGAGATGTGATATCTCAATGCCTCTAATACCAAACCTGAGATCCTTCCGATAGCATGAGATGTGATATCTCAATGCTTCTAATACCAAACCTGAGATCCTTCCTATAACATGAGACGTGATATCCAAATCCTTCCCCTTCCAAACCTGAGACCCTCCCTTTAGCATGAGATGTGATATCCAACTCCTTCCCATTCCAATCCTGAGACCCTTCTGATAGCATGAGATGTGATATCTCAATGCCTCTAATACCAAACCTGAGATCCTACCTCTAACATGAAATGTGATATCCAACTTTTTCCCCTTCCAAACCTGAGAGCCTTCCTATAGCATGAGATGTGATATCCGATTCCTTCCCGTTCCAATCCTGAGACCCTTCCGATAGCATGAGATGTGATATCTCAATGCTTCTAATACCAAACCTGTGATCCTTCCTATAACAAGAGATGTGATATCCAAATCCTTCCCCTTCCAAACCTGAGACCCTCCCTTTAGCATGAGATGTGATATCCAACTCCTTCCCATTCCAATCCTGAGACCCTTCCGATAGCATGAGATGTGATATCTCAATGCTTCTAATACCAAACCTGTGATCCTTCCTATAACAAGAGATGTGATATCCAAATCCTTCCAATTCCAAACCTGAGACCCTCCCTTTAGCATGAGATGTGATATCTCAATGCCTCTAATACCAAACCTGAGATCCTTCCGATAGCATGAGATGTGATATCTCAATGCTTCTAATACCAAACCTGAGATCCTTCCTATAACATGAGACGTGATATCCAAATCCTTCCCCTTCCAAACCTGAGACCCTCCCTTTAGCATGAGATGTGATATCCAACTCCTTCCCATTCCAATCCTGGGACCCTTCTGATAGCTTGAGATGTGATATCTCAATGCCTCTAATACCAAACCTGAGATCCTACCTCTAACATGAAATGTGATATCCAACTCCTTCCCCTTCCAAACCTGAGAGCCTTCCTATAGCATGAGATGTGATATCCAAGTCCTTCCCATTCCAATCCTGAGACCCTTCCTATAACATGAGATGTGATATCCAACTCCTTCCAAATCCAATCCTGATACCCTTCCGATAGCATGAGATGTGATATCCCAATGCTTCTACAAAACCTGAGACCCATACATGGCATGAGATGTGATATCAAACTCCTTCCCATTCCAATCCTGAGACACTTCCTATAGCATCAGATGTGATATCTCAATGCTTCTAATACCAAACCTGAGACTCTTCCTATAACATGAGATGGGATATCCAACTCCTTCCCATTCCAATCCTGAGACCCTTCCGATAGTAGAGATGTGATATCTCAATGCTTATACCAAACCTGAGACCCTTCCTATGGCATGAGATGTCATATACAACTCCTTCCCATTCCAATCCTGAGACCCTTCCTATAGCATGAGATGTGATATCTCAATGCTTCTAATACCAAACCTGAGATCCTTCCTATAACATGAGATGTGATATCCAACTCCTTCCCATTCCAATCCTGAGACCCTTCCTATAGCATGAGATGTGACATCTCAATGCTTATACCAAACCTGAGACCCTTCCTATAGCATGAAATGTGATATCCAACTCCTTCCGTTTCCAAACCTGAGAGCCTACCTATAGCATGAGATGTGATATTCAAGACCTTCCCATTCCAATCCTTAGACCCTTCCTACAGCATGCAATATGATATCTCAATGATTCTAATAACAAACCTGAGACCCGTCCTATAACATGAGATGGGATATCCAACTCCTTCCCATTCCAATCCTGAGACACTTCCGATAGCAGAGATGTGATATCTCAATGCTTATACCAAACCTGAGACCCTTCCTATAGCATGAGATGTAATATCCAACTCCTTCCCATTCCAATACTGAGACCCTTCCTACAGCATGCGATGTGATATCTCAATGCTTCTAATACCAAACCTGAGACCTGTCCTATAACATGAGATGGGATATCCAACTCCTTCCCGTTCCAAACCTGAGACCCTTCCTATAGCATGAGATGTGATATCCAACTCCTTCCCATCCCAATCCTGAGACACTTCCGATTGCAGAGATGTGATATCTCAATGCTTATACCAAACCTGAGACCCTTCCTATAGCATGAGATGTGATATCCAACTCCCTCCCATTCCAATCCTGAGACCCTTCTGATAGCATGAGATGTGATATCTCAATGCTTCTAATACCAAACCTGAGATCCTTCTTATAACATGTGATGTGATATCTCAATGATTCTAATACCAAACCTGAGATCCTTCCTATAACATGCGATGTGATATCCAAATCCTTCCCCTTCCAAACCTGAGACCCTCCCTTTAGCATGAGATGTGATATCCAACTCCTTCCCATTCCAATCCTGAGACCCTTCTGATAGCATGAGATGTGATACCTCAATGCCTCTAATACCAAACCTGAGATCCTACCTCTAACATGAAATGTGATATCCAACTCCTTCCCTTACCAAACCTGAGATCCTTCCTATAACATGCGATGTGATATCCAAATCCTTCCCGTTCCAAACCTGAGACCCTCCCTATAGCATGAGATGTGATATCCAAGTCCGTCCCATTCCAATCCTGAGACCCTTCCTATAGCATGAGATGTGATATCTCAATGCTTATTCCAAACCTGAGACCCTTCCTATGGCATGAGATGTCATATACAACTCCTTCCCATTCCAATCCTGAGACCCTTCCTATAACATGAGATGTGATGTCGCAATGCTTCTAATACCAAACCTGAGATCTTTCCTATAACATGAGATGTGATATCCAACACCTTCCCATTCCAATCCTGAGACCCTTCCTATAGCATGAGATGTGATATCTCAATGCTTATACCAAACGTGAGACCCTTCCTATAGCTCGAGATGTGATATCCAACTCCTTCCCATTCCAATCCTGAGACCCTTCCTATAGCATGAGATGTGATATCTCAATGCTTATACCAAACGTGAGACCCTTCCTATAACATGAGATGTGATATCTTAATGCCTCTAATACCAAACCTGAGATCCTTCCTCTAACATGAAATGTGATATCCAAGTCCTTCCCATTCCAATCCTGGGACCCTTCCTATAACATGAGATGTGATATCCAACTCCTTCCCATTCCAACCTGAGACCCTTCCTATAGCATGAGATGGGATATCCAACTCCTTCCAGATCAAATCCTGATACCCTTCCGATAGCATGAGATGTGATATCCCAATGTTTCTACCAAACCTGAGACCCATACTATGGCATGAGTTGTGATATCAAACCCCTTCCCATTCCAATCCTGAGACCCTTCCTATAGCTTGAGATATCCAACTCCTTCCCATTCCAATTCTGAGACCCTTCCTATACCATGAGACTTGATATCTCAATGCTTCTAATACCAAACCTGAGACCCTTCCTATAGCATGAGATGTGATATCTCAATGCTTCTAATACCAAACCTGAGATCCTTCCGATAACATGAGATGTGATATCCAAATCCTTCCCCTTCCAAACCTGAGACCCTCCCTTTAGCATGAGATGTGATATCCAACTCCTTCCCATTCCCATCCTGAGACCCTTCTGATAGCATGAGATGTGATATCTCAATGCCTCCAATACCAAACCTGAGATCCTACCTCTAACATGAAATGTGATATCCACATCCTTCCCCTTCCAAACCTGAGACCCTCCCTTTAGCATGAGATGTGATATCCAACTCCGTCCCATTCCAATCCTGAGACCCTTCCGATAGCATGAGATGTGATATCTCAATGCCTCCAATACCAAACCTGAGATCCTTCCGATAGCATGAGATGTGATATCTCAATGCTTCTAATACCAAACCTGAGATCCTTCCTATAACATGAGACGTGATATCCAAATCCTTACCCTTCCAAACCTGAGACCCTCCCTTTAGCATGAGATGTGATATCCAACTACTTCCCATTCCAATCCTGAGACCCTTCTGATAGCATGAGATGTGATATCTCAATGCCTCTAATACCAAACCTGAGATCCTACCTCTAACATGAAATGTGATATCCAACTCTTTCCCCTTCCAAACCTGAGAGCCTTCCTATAGCATGAGATGTGATATCCGACTCCTTCCCATTCCAATCCTGAGACCCTTCCGATAGCATGAGATGTGATATCTCAATGCTTCTAATACCAAACCTGAGATCCTTCTTATAACTTGTGATGTGATATCCAAATCCTTCCCCTTCCAAACCTGAGACCCTCACTTTAGCATGAGATGTGATATCCAACTCCTTCCCATTCCAATCCTGAGACCCTTATGATAGATAGCATGAGATGTGATATCTCAATGCCTCTAATACCAAACCTGAGATACTTCCGATAGCATGAGATGTGATATCTCAATGCTTCTAATACCAAACCTGAGATCCTTCCTATAACATGAGATGTGATATCCAAATCCTTCCCCTTCCAAACCTGAGAGCCTTCCTATAGCATGAGATGTGATATCCAAGTCCTTCCCATTCCAATCCTGAGACCCTTCCTATAACATGAGATGTGATATCCCAATGCTTCTACAAAACCTGAGACCCATACATGGCATGAGATGTGATATCAAACTCCTTCCCATTCCAATCCTGAGACACTTCCTATAGCATCAGATGTGATATCTCAATGCTTCTAATACCAAACCTGAGACTCTTCCTATAACATGAGATGGGATATCCAACTCCTTCCCATTCCAATCCTGAGACCCTTCCGATAGCAGAGATGTGATATCTCAATGCTTATACCAAACCTGAGACCCTTCCTATGGCATGAGATGTCATATACAACTCCTTCCCATTCCAATCCTGAGACCCTTCCTATAGCATGAGATGTGATATCTCAATGCTTCTAATACCAAACCTGAGATCCTTCCTATAACATGAGATGTGATATCCAACTCCTTCCCATTCCAATCCTGAGACCCTTCCTATAGCATGAGATGTGACATCTCAATGCTTATACCAAACCTGAGACCCTTCCTATAGCATGAAATGTGATATCCAACTCCTTCCCTTTCCAAACCTGAGAGCCTACCTATAGCATGAGATGTGATATTCAAGACCTTCCCATTCCAATCCTTAGACCCTTCCTACAGCATGCAATATGATATCTCAATGATTCTAATAACAAACCTGAGACCCGTCCTATAACATGAGATGGGATATCCAACTCCTTCCCATTCCAATCCTGAGACACTTCCGATAGCAGAGATGTGATATCTCAATGCTTATACCAAACCTGAGACCCTTCCTATAGCATGAGATGTAATATCCAACTCCTTCCCATTCCAATCCTGAGACCCTTCCTACAGCATGCGATGTGATATCTCAATGCTTCTAATACCAAACCTGAGACCTGTCCTATAACATGAGATGGGATATCCAACTCCTTCCCGTTCCAAACCTGAGACCCTTCCTATAGCATGAGATGTGATATCCAACTCCTTCCCATCCCAATCCTGAGACACTTCCGATTGCAGAGATGTGATATCTCAATGCTTATACCAAACCTGAGACTCTTCCTATAACATGAGATGTGATATCCAACTCCTTCCCGTTCCAAACCTGAGACCCTTCCTATAGCATGAGATGTGATATCCAACTCCCTCCCATTCCAATCCTGAGACCCTTCTGATAGCATGAGATGTGATATCTCAATGCTTCTAATACCAAACCTGAGATCCTTCTTATAACATGTGATGTGATATCCAAATCCTTCCCCTTCCAAACCTGAGACCCTCCCTTTAGCATGAGAAGTGATATCCAACTCCTTCCCATTCCAATCCTGAGACCCTTATGATAGCATGAGATGTGATATCTCAATGCCTCTAATACCAAACCTGAGATACTTCCGATAGCATGAGATGTGATATCTCAATGATTCTAATACCAAACCTGAGATCCTTCCTATAACATGCGATGTGATATCCAAATCCTTCCCCTTCCAAACCTGAGACCCTCCCTTTAGCATGAGATGTGATATCCAACTCCTTCCCATTCCAATCCTGAGACCCTTCCTATAGCTTGAGAAGTGATATCTAACTCCTTCCCATTCCAATTCTGAGACCCGTCCTATACCATGAGATGTGATATCTCAATGCTTCTAATACAAAACCTGAGACCCTTCCTATAACGAGATGGGATATCCAACTCCTTCCCATTCCAATCCTGAGACCCTTCCGATAGCAGAGATGTGATATCTCAATGCTTATACCAAACCTGAGACCCTACCTATGGCATGAGATGTCATATACAACTCCTTCCGATTCCAAACCTGAGACCCTTCCTATAGCATGAGATGGGATATCTCAATGCTAATACCAAACCTGAGACCCTTCCTATAGCATGAGATGTGATATCCAACTCCTTCCCATTCCAATCCTGAGACCCTTACTATAGCTTGAGATGTGATATCCAACTCCTTCCCATTCCAATCCTGAGACCCTTTCTATAGCTTGAGATGTGATATCCAACTCCTTCCCATTCCAAT
This sequence comes from Ambystoma mexicanum, assembly GCF_040938575.1. Lineage (NCBI taxonomy): Eukaryota > Metazoa > Chordata > Amphibia > Caudata > Ambystomatidae > Ambystoma > Ambystoma mexicanum. The sequence continues at coordinate 573,428,619 of NC_090932.1, read as the reverse complement.
CCTGAGACCCTTCCTATAGCATGAGATGTGATATCTCAATGCTTCTAATACCAAACCTGAGATCCTTCCTATAACATGAGATGTGATATCCAAATCCTTCCACTTCCAAACCTGAGACCCTCCCTTTAGCATGAGATGTGATATCCGACTCCTTCCCATTCCAATCCTGAGACCCTTCTGATAGCATGAGATGTGATATCTCAATGCCTCTAATACCAAACCTGAGATCCTTCCGATAGCATGAGATGTGATATCTCAGTGCTTCTAATACCAAACCTGAGATCCTTCCTATAACATGAGATGTGATATCCAAATCCTTCCCCTTCCAAACCTGAGACCCTCCCTTTAGCATGAGATGTGATATCCAACTCCTTCCCATTCCAATCCTGAGACCCTTCTGATAGCATGAGATTTGATATCTCAATGCCTCTAATACCAAACCTGAGATCCTTCCGATAGCATGAGATGTGATATCTCAGTGCTTCTAATACCAAACCTGAGATCCTACCTCTAACATGAAATGTGATATCCAACTCCTTCCCCTTCCAAACCTGAGAGCCTTCCTATAGCATGAGATGTGATATCCAAGTCCTTCCCATTCCAATCCTGAGACCCTTCCTATAACATGAGATGTGATATCCAACTCCTTCCAAATCCAATCCTGATACCCTTCCGATAGCATGAGATGTGATATCCCAATGCTTCTACAAGACCTGAGACCCATACATGGCATGAGATGTGATATCAAACTCCTTCCCATTCCAATCCTGAGACACTTCCTATAGCATCAGATGTGATATCTCAATGCTTCTAATACCAAACCTGAGACTCTTCCTATAACATGAGATGGGATATCCAACTCCTTCCCATTCCAATCCTGAGACCCTTCCGATAGCAGAGATGTGATATCTCAATGCTTATACCAAACCTGAGACCCTTCCTATGGCATGAGATGTCATATACAACTCCTTCCCATTCCAATCCTGAGACCCTTCCTATAGCATGAGATGTGATATCTCAATGCTTCTAATACCAAACCTGAGATCCTTCCTATAACATGAGATGTGATATCCAACTCCTTCCCATTCCAATCCTGAGACCCTTCCTATAGCATGAGATGTGACATCTCAATGCTTATCCCACACCTGAGACCCTTCCTATAGCATGAGATGTGATATCCAACTCCTTCCCATTCCAATCCTGAGACCCTTCCTATAGCATGAGATGTGATATCTCAATGCCTCTAATACCAAACCTGAGATCCTTCCTCTAACATGAAATGTGATATCCAACTCCTTCCCTTTCCAAACCTGAGAGCCTACCTATAGCATGAGATGTGATATTCAAGTCCTTCCCATTCCAATCCTTAGACCCTTCCTACAGCATGCAATATGATATCTCAATGATTCTAATAACAAACCTGAGACCCGTCCTATAACATGAGATGGGATATCCAACTCCTTCCCATTCCAATCCTGAGACACTTCCGATAGCAGAGATGTGATATCTCAATGCTTATACCAAACCTGAGACCCTTCCTATAGCAAGAGATGTAATATCCAACTCCTTCCCATTCCAATCCTGAGACCCTTCCTACAGCATGCGATGTGATATCTCAATGCTTCTAATACCAAACCTGAGACCCGTCCTATAACATGAGATGGGATATCCAACTCCTTCCCATTCCAATCCTGAGACACTTCCGATAGCAGAGATGTGATATCTCAATGCATATACCAAACCTGAGACTCTTCCTATAACATGAGATGTGATATCCAACTCCTTCCCTTTCCAAACCTGAGACCCTTCCTATAGCATGAGATGTGATATCCAACTCCTTCCCATTCCAATCCTGAGACCCTTCTGATAGCATGAGATGTGATATCTCAATGCCTCTAATACCAAACCTGAGATCCTACCTCTAACATGAAATGTGATATCCAACTCCTTCCCTTACCAAACCTGAGATCCTTCCTATAACATGCGATGTGATATCCAAATCCTTCCCCTTCCAAACCTGAGACCCTCCCTATAGCATGAGATGTGATATCCAAGTCCGTCCCATTCCAATCCTGAGACCCTTCCTATAGCATGAGATGTGATATCTCAATGCTTATTCCAAACCTGAGACCCTTCCTATGGCATGAGATGTCATATACAACTCCTTCCCATTCCAATCCTGAGACCCTTCCTATAGCATGAGATGTGATATCTCAATGCTTATACCAAACGTGAGACCCTTCCTATAGCTTGAGATGTGATATCCAACTCCTTCCCATTCCAATCCTGAGACCCTTCCTATAGCATGAGATGTGATATCTCAATGCTTATACCAAACGTGAGACCCTTCCTATAACATGAGATGTGATATCTTAATGCCTCTAATACCAAACCTGAGATCCTTCCTCTAACATGAAATGTGATATCCAACTCCTTCCCCTTCCAAACCTGAGAGCCTTCCTATAGCATGAGATATGATATCCAAGTCCTTCCCATTCCAATCCTGGGACCCTTCCTATAACATGAGATGTGATATCCAACTCCTTCCCATTAAAACCTGAGACCCTTCCTATAGCATGAGATGGGATATCCAACTCCTTTCAAATCAAATCCTGATACCCTTCCGATAGCATGAGATGTGATATCCCAATGTTTCTACCAAACCTGTGACCCATACTATGGCATGAGTTGTGATATCAAACCCCTTCCCATTCCAATCCTGAGACCCTTCCTATAGCTTGAGATATCCAACTCCTTCCCATTCCAATTCTGAGACCCTTCCTATACCATGAGACTTGATATCTCAATGCTTCTAATACCAAACCTGAGACCCTTCCTATAGCATGAGATGTGATATCTCAATGCTTCTAATACCAAACCTGAGATCCTTCCGATAACATGAGATGTGATATCCAAATCCTTCCCCTTCCAAACCTGAGACCCTCCCTTTAGCATGAGATGTGATATCCAACTCCTTCCCATTCCCATCCTGAGACCCTTCTGATAGCATGAGCTGTGATATCTCAATGCCTCCAATACCAAACCTGAGATCCTACCTCTAACATGAAATGTGATATCCACATCCTTCTCCTTCCAAACCTGAGACCCTCCCTTTAGCATGAGATGTGATATCCAACTCCGTCCCATTCCAATCCTGAGACCCTTCCGATAGCATGAGATGTGATATCTCAATGCTTCTAATACCAAACCTGTGATCCTTCCTATAACAAGAGATGTGATATCCAAATCCTTCCCCTTCCAAACCTGAGACCCTCCCTTTAGCATGAGATGTGATATCTCAATGCCTCTAATACCAAACCACCAAACCTGAGATCCTTCCGATAGCATGAGATGTGATATCTCAATGCTTCTAATACCAAACCTGAGATCCTTCCTATAACATGAGACGTGATATCCAAATCCTTCCCCTTCCAAACCTGAGACCCTCCCTTTAGCATGAGATGTGATATCCAACTCCTTCCCATTCCAATCCTGAGACCCTTCTGATAGCATGAGATGTGATATCTCAATGCCTCTAATACCAAACCTGAGATCCTACCTCTAACATGAAATGTGATATCCAACTCTTTCCCCTTCCAAACCTGAGAGCCTTTCTATAGCATGAGATGTGATATCCGACTCCTTCCCGTTCCAATCCTGAGATCCTTCCGATAGCATGAGATGTGATATCTCAATGCTTCTAATACCAAACCTGAGATCCTTCTTATAACATGTGATGTGATATCCAAATCCTTCCCCTTCCAAACCTGAGACCCTCCCTTTAGCATGAGATGTGATATCCAACTGCTTCCCATTCCAATCCTGAGACCCTTATGATAGATAGCATGAGATGTGATATCTCAATGCCTCTAATACCAAACCTGAGATCCTTCCTATAACATGAGATGTGATATCCAAATCCTTCCCCTTCCAAACCTGAGACCCTCCCTTTAGCATGAGATGTGATATCCAACTCCTTCCCATTCCAATACTGAGACCCTTCCGATAGCATGAGATGTGATATCTCAATGCTTCTAATACCAAACCTGTGATCCTTCCTATAACAAGAGATGTGATATCCAAATCCTTCCCCTTCCAAACCTGAGACCCTCCCTTTAGCATGAGATGTGATATCTCAATGCCTCTAATACCAAACCTGAGATCCTTCCGATAGCATGAGATGTGATATCTCAATGCTTCTAATACCAAACCTGAGATCCTTCCTATAACATGAGACGTGATATCCAAATCCTTCCCCTTCCAAACCTGAGACCCTCCCTTTAGCATGAGATGTGATATCCAACTCCTTCCCATTCCAATCCTTAGACCCTTCTGATAGCATGATATGTGATATCTCAATGCCTCTAATACCAAACCTGAGATCCTACCTCTAACATGAAATGTGATATCCAACTTCTTCCCCTTCCAAACCTGAGAGCCTTCCTATAGCATGAGATGTGATATCCAAGTCCTTCCCATTCCAATCCTGAGACCCTTCCTATAACATGAGATGTGATATCCAACTCCTTCCAAATCCAATCCTGATACCCTTCCGATAGCATGAGATGTGATATCCCAATGCTTCTACAAAACCTGAGACCCATACATGGCATGAGATGTGATATCAAACTCCTTCCCATTCCAATCCTGAGACACTTCCTATAGCATCAGATGTGATATCTCAATGCTTCTAATACCAAACCTGAGACTCTTCCTATAACATGAGATGGGATATCCAACTCCTTCCCATTCCAATCCTGAGACCCTTCCTATAGCATGAGATGTGATATCTCAATGCTTCTAATACCAAACCTGAGATCCTTCCTATAACATGAGATGTGATATCCAACTCCTTCCCATTCCAATCCTGAGACCCTTCCTATAGCATGAGATGTGACATCTCAATGCTTATACCAAACCTGAGACCCTTCCTATAGCATGAAATGTGATATCCAACTCCTTCCCATTCCAATCCTGAGACCCTTCCTATAGCATGAGATGTGATATCTCAATGCCTCTAATACCAAACCGGAGATCCTTCCTCTAACATGAAATGTGATATCCAACTCCTTCCCTTTCCAAACCTGAGAGCCTACCTATAGCATGAGATGTGATATTCAAGTCCTTCCCATTCCAATCCTTAGACCCTTCCTACAGCATGCAATATGATATCTCAATGATTCTAATAACAAACCTGAGACCCGTCCTATAACATGAGATGGGATATCCAACTCCTTCCCATTCCAATCCTGAGACACTTCCGATAGCAGAGATGTGATATCTCAATGCTTATACCAAACCTGAGACCCTTCCTATAGCATGAGATGTAATATCCAACTCCTTCCCATTCCAATCCTGAGACCCTTCCTACAGCATGCGATGTGATATCTCAATGCTTCTAATACCAAACCTGAGACCCGTCCTATAACATGAGATGGGATATCCAACTCCTTCCCGTTCCAAACCTGAGACCCTTCCTATAGCATGAGATGTGATATCCAACTCCTTCCCATCCCAATCCTGAGACACTTCCGATTGCAGAGATGTGATATCTCAATGCTTATACCAAACCTGAGACTCTTCCTATAACATGAGATGTGATATCCAACTCCTTCCCGTTCCAAACCTGAGACCCTTCCTATAGCATGAGATGTGATATCCAACTCCCTCCCATTCCAATCCTGAGACCCTTCTGATAGCATGAGATGTGATATCTCAATGCTTCTAATACCAAACCTGAGATCCTTCTTATAACATGTGATGTGATATCCAAATCCTTCCCCTTCCAAACCTGAGACCCTCCCTTTAGCATGAGAAGTGATATCCAACTCCTTCCCATTCCAATCCTGAGACCCTTCTGATAGCATGAGATGTGATATCTCAATGCCTCTAATACCAAACCTGAGATCCTACCTCTAACATGAAATGTGATATCCAACTCCTTCCCTTACCAAACCTGAGATCCTTCCTATAACATGCGATGTGATATCCAAATCCTTCCCCTTCCAAACCTGAGACCCTCCCTATAGCATGAGATGTGATATCCAAGTCCGTCCCATTCCAACCCTGAGACCCTTCCAATAGCATGAGATGTGATATCTCAATGCTTATTCCAAACCTGAGACCCTTCCTATGGCATGAGATGTCATATACAACTCCTTCCCATTCCAATCCTGAGACCCTTCCTATAGCATGAGATGTGATATCTCAATGCTTATACCAAACCTGAGACCCTTCCTATAGCATGAGATGTGATAGCCAACTTCTTCCCATTCCAATCCTGAGACCCTTCCTATAACATGAGATGTGATGTCGCAATGCTTCTAATACCAAACCTGAGATCCTACCTCTAACATGAAATGTGATATCCAACTCCTTCCCTTACCAAACCTGAGATCCTTCCTATAACATGCGATGTGATATCCAAATCCTTCCCCTTCCAAACCTGAGACCCTCCCTATAGCATGAGATGTGATATCCAAGTCCGTCCCATTCCAATCCTGAGACCCTTCCTATAGCATGAGATGTGATATCTCAATGCTTATTCCAAACCTGAGACCCTTCCTATGGCATGAGATGTCATATACAACTCCTTCCCATTCCAATCCTGAGACCCTTCCTATAGCATGAGATGTGATATCTCAATGCTTATACCAAACGTGAGACCCTTCCTATAGCTTGAGATGTGATATCCAACTCCTTCCCATTCCAATCCTGAGACCCTTCCTATAGCATGAGATGTGATATCTCAATGCTTATACCAAACATGAGACCCTTCCTATAACATGAGATGTGATATCTTAATGCCTCTAATACCAAACCTGAGATCCTTCCTCTAACATGAAATGTGATATCCAACTCCTTCCCCTTCCAAACCTGAGAGCCTTCCTATAGCATGAGATATGATATCCAAGTCCTTCCCATTCCAATCCTGGGACCCTTCCTATAACATGAGATGTGATATCCAACTCCTTCCCATTAAAACCTGAGACCCTTCCTATAGCATGAGATGGGATATCCAACTCCTTCCAAATCAAATCCTGATACCCTTCCGATAGCATGAGATGTGATATCCCAATGTTTCTACCAAACCTGAGACCCATACTATGGCATGAGTTGCGATATCAAACCCCTTCCCATTCCAATCCTGAGACCCTTCCTATAGCTTGAGATATCCAACTCCTTCCCATTCCAATTCTGAGACCCTTCCTATACCATGAGACTTGATATCTCAATGCTTCTAATACCAAACCTGAGACCCTTCCTATAGCATGAGATGTGATATCTCAATGCTTCTAATACCAAACCTGAGATCCTTCCGATAACATGAGATGTGATATCCAAATCCTTCCCCTTCCAAACCTGAGACCCTCCCTTTAGCATGAGATGTGATATCCAACTCCTTCCCATTCCCATCCTGAGACCCTTCTGATAGCATGAGATGTGATATCTCAATGCCTCCAATACCAAACCTGAGATCCTACCTCTAACATGAAATGTGATATCCACATCCTTCCCCTTCCAAACCTGAGACCCTCCCTTTAGCATGAGATGTGATATCCAACTCCGTCCCATTCCAATCCTGAGACCCTTCCGATAGCATGAGATGTGATATCTCAATGCTTCTAATACCAAACCTGTGATCCTTCCTATAACAAGAGATGTGATATCCAAATCCTTCCCCTTCCAAACCTGAGACCCTCCCTTTAGCATGAGATGTGATATCTCAATGCCTCTAATACCAAACCACCAAACCTGAGATCCTTCCGATAGCATGAGATGTGATATCTCAATGCTTCTAATACCAAACCTGAGATCCTTCCTATAACATGAGACGTGATATCCAAATCCTTCCCCTTCCAAACCTGAGACCCTCCCTTTAGCATGAGATGTGATATCCAACTCCTTCCCATTCCAATCCTGAGACCCTTCTGATAGCATGAGATGTGATATCTCAATGCCTCTAATACCAAACCTGAGATCCTACCTCTAACATGAAATGTGATATCCAACTCTTTCCCCTTCCAAACCTGAGAGCCTTCTTATAGCATGAGATGTGATATCCGACTCCTTCCCGTTCCAATCCTGAGACCCTTCCGATAGCATGAGATGTGATATCTCAATGCTTCTAATACCAAACCTGAGATCCTTCTTATAACATGTGATGTGATATCCAAATCCTTCCCCTTCCAAACCTGAGACCCTCGCTTTAGCATGAGATGTGATATCCAACTCCTTCCCATTCCAATCCTGAGACCCTTATGATAGATAGCATGAGATGTGATAGCTCAATGCCTCTAATACCAAACCTGAGATCCTTCCTATAACATGAGATGTGATATCCAAATCCTTCCCCTTCCAAACCTGAGACCCTCCCTTTAGCATGAGATGTGATATCCAACTCCTTCCCATTCCAATCCTGAGACCCTTCCGATAGCATGAGATGTGATATCTCAATGCTTCTAATACCAAACCTGTGATCCTTCCTATAACAAGAGATGTGATATCCAAATCCTTCCCCTTCCAAACCTGAGACCCTCCCTTTAGCATGAGATGTGATATCTCAATGCCTCTAATACCAAACCTGAGATCCTTCCGATTGCATGAGATGTGATATCTCAATGCTTCTAATACCAAACCTGAGATCCTTCCTATAACATGAGACGTGATATCCAAATCCTTCCCCTTCCAAACCTGAGACCCTCCCTTTAGCATGAGATGTGATATCCAACTCCTTCCCATTCCAATCCTGAGACCCTTCTGATAGCATGATATGTGATATCTCAATGCCTCTAATACCAAACCTGAGATCCTACCTCTAACATGAAATGTGATATCCAACTCCTTCCCCTTCCAAACCTGAGAGCCTTCCTATAGCATGAGATGTGATATCCAAGTCCTTCCCATTCCAATCCTGAGACCCTTCCTATAACATGAGATGTGATATCCAACTCCTTCCAAATCCAATCCTGATACCCTTCCGATAGCATGAGATGTGATATCCCAATGCTTCTACAAAACCTGAGACCCATACATGGCATGAGATGTGATATCAAACTCCTTCCCATTCCAATCCTGAGACACTTCCTATAGCATCAGATGTGATATCTCAATGCTTCTAATACCAAACCTGAGACTCTTCCTATAACATGAGATGGGATATCCAACTCCTTCCCATTCCAATCCTGAGACCCTTCCGATAGCAGAGATGTGATATCTCAATGCTTATACCAAACCTGAGACCCTTCCTATGGCATGAGATGTCATATACAACTCCTTCCCATTCCAATCCTGAGACCCTTCCTATAGCATGAGATGTGATATCTCAATGCTTCTAATACCAAACCTGAGATCCTTCCTATAACATGAGATGTGATATCCAACTCCTTCCCATTCCAATCCTGAGACCCTTCCTATAGCATGAGATGTGACATCTCAATGCTTATACCAAACCTGAGACCCTTCCTATAGCATGAAATGTGATATCCAACTCCTTCCCATTCCAATCCTGAGACCCTTCCTATAGCGATATCTCAATGATTCTAATAACAAACCTGAGACTCGTCCTATAACATGAGATGGGTTATCCAACTCCTTCCCATTCCAATCCTGAGACACTTCCGATAGCAGAGATGTGATATCTCAATGCTTATACCAAACCTGAGACCCTTCCTATAGCATGAGATGTAATATCCAACTCCTTCCCATTCCAATCCTGAGACCCTTCCTACAGCATGCGATGTGATATCTCAATGCTTCTAATAACAAACCTGAGACCCGTCCTACAACATGAGATGGGATATCCAACTCCTTCCCGTTCCAAACCTGAGACCCTTCCTATCGCATGAGATGTGATATCCAACTCCTTCCCATCCCAATCCTGAGACACTTCCGATTGCAGAGATGTGATATCTCAATGCTTATACCAAACCTGAGACTCTTCCTATAACATGAGATGTGATATCCAACTCCTTCCCGTTCCAAACCTGAGACCCTTCCTATAGCATGAGATGTGATATCCAACTCCCTCCCATTCCAATCCTGAGACCCTTCTGATAGCATGAGATGTGATATCTCAATGCTTCTAATACCAAACCTGAGATCCTTCTTATAACATGTGATGTGATATCCAAATCCTTCCCCTTCCAAACCTGAGACCCTCCCTTTAGCATGAGAAGTGATATCCAACTCCTTCCCATTCCAATCCTGAGACCCTTATGATAGCATGAGATGTGATATCTCAATGCCTCTAATACCAAACCTGAGATACTTCCGATAGCATGAGATGTGATATCTCAATGATTCTAATACCAAACCTGAGATCCTTCCTATAACATGCGATGTGATATCCAAATCCTTCCCCTTCCAAACCTGAGACCCTCCCTTTAGCATGATATGTGATATCCAACTCCTTCCCATTCCAATCCTGAGACCCTTCCTATAGCTTGAGAAGTGATATCTAACTACTTCCCATTCCAATTCTGAGACCCGTCCTATACCATGAGATGTGATATCTCAATGCTTCTAATACAAAACCTGAGACCCTTCCTATAACGAGATGGGATATCCAACTCCTTCCCATTCCAATCCTGAGACCCTTCCGATAGCAGAGATGTGATATCTCAATGCTTATACCAAACCTGAGACCCTACCTATGGCATGAGATGTCATATACAACTCCTTCCGATTCCAAACCTGAGACCCTTCCTATAGCATGAGATGGGATATCTCAATGCTAATACCAAACCTGAGACCCTTCCTATAGCATGAGATGTGATATCCAACTCCTTCCCATTCCAATCCTGAGACCCTTACTATAGCTTGAGATGTGATATCCAACTCCTTCCCATTCCAATCCTGAGACCCTTTCTATAGCTTGAGATGTGATATCCAACTCCTTCCCATTCCAATCCTGAGACCCTTCCTATAGCATGAGATGTGATATCTCAATGCTTCTAATACCAAACCTGAGATCCTTCCTATAACATGAGATGTGATATCCAAATCCTTCCACTTCCAAACCTGAGACCCTCCCTTTAGCATGAGATGTGATATCCGACTCCTTCCCATTCCAATCCTGAGACCCTTCTGATAGCATGAGATGTGATATCTCAATGCCTCTAATACCAAACCTGAGATCCTTCCGATAGCATGAGATGTGATATCTCAGTGCTTCTAATACCAAACCTGAGATCCTTCCTATAACATGAGATGTGATATCCAAATCCTTCCCCTTCCAAACCTGAGACCCTCCCTTTAGCATGAGATGTGATATCCAACTCCTTCCCATTCCAATCCTGAGACCCTTCTGATAGCATGAGATGTGATATCTCAATGCCTCTAATACCAAACCTGAGATCCTACCTCTAACATGAAATGTGATATCCAACTCCTTCCCCTTCCAAACCTGAGACCCTCCCTTTAGCATGAGATGTGATATCTCAATGCCTCTAATACCAAACCTGAGATCCTTCCGATAGCATGAGATGTGATATCTCAATGCTTCTAATACCAAACCTGAGATCCTTCCTATAACATGAGACGTGATATCCAAATCCTTCCCCTTCCAAACCTGAGACCCTCGCTTTAGCATGAGATGTGATATCCAACTCCTTCCCATTCCAATCCTGAGACCCTTATGATAGATAGCATGAGATGTGATAGCTCAATGCCTCTAATACCAAACCTGAGATCCTTCCTATAACATGAGATGTGATATCCAAATCCTTCCCCTTCCAAACCTGAGACCCTCCCTTTAGCATGAGATGTGATATCCAACTCCTTCCCATTCCAATCCTGAGACCCTTCCGATAGCATGAGATGTGATATCTCAATGCTTCTAATACCAAACCTGTGATCCTTCCTATAACAAGAGATGTGATATCCAAATCCTTCCCCTTCCAAACCTGAGACCCTCCCTTTAGCATGAGATGTGATATCTCAATGCCTCTAATACCAAACCTGAGATCCTTCCGATTGCATGAGATGTGATATCTCAATGCTTCTAATACCAAACCTGAGATCCTTCCTATAACATGAGACGTGATATCCAAATCCTTCCCCTTCCAAACCTGAGACCCTCCCTTTAGCATGAGATGTGATATCCAACTCCTTCCCATTCCAATCCTGAGACCCTTCTGATAGCATGATATGTGATATCTCAATGCCTCTAATACCAAACCTGAGATCCTACCTCTAACATGAAATGTGATATCCAACTCCTTCCCCTTCCAAACCTGAGAGCCTTCCTATAGCATGAGATGTGATATCCAAGTCCTTCCCATTCCAATCCTGAGACCCTTCCTATAACATGAGATGTGATATCCAACTCCTTCCAAATCCAATCCTGATACCCTTCCGATAGCATGAGATGTGATATCCCAATGCTTCTACAAAACCTGAGACCCATACATGGCATGAGATGTGATATCAAACTCCTTCCCATTCCAATCCTGAGACACTTCCTATAGCATCAGATGTGATATCTCAATGCTTCTAATACCAAACCTGAGACTCTTCCTATAACATGAGATGGGATATCCAACTCCTTCCCATTCCAATCCTGAGACCCTTCCGATAGCAGAGATGTGATATCTCAATGCTTATACCAAACCTGAGACCCTTCCTATGGCATGAGATGTCATATACAACTCCTTCCCATTCCAATCCTGAGACCCTTCCTATAGCATGAGATGTGATATCTCAATGCTTCTAATACCAAACCTGAGATCCTTCCTATAACATGAGATGTGATATCCAACTCCTTCCCATTCCAATCCTGAGACCCTTCCTATAGCATGAGATGTGACATCTCAATGCTTATACCAAACCTGAGACCCTTCCTATAGCATGAAATGTGATATCCAACTCCTTCCCATTCCAATCCTGAGACCCTTCCTATAGCGATATCTCAATGATTCTAATAACAAAACTGAGACCCGTCCTATAACATGAGATGGGTTATCCAACTCCTTCCCATTCCAATCCTGAGACACTTCCGATAGCAGAGATGTGATATCTCAATGCTTATACCAAACCTGAGACCCTTCCTATAGCATGAGATGTAATATCCAACTCCTTCCCATTCCAATCCTGAGACCCTTCCTACAGCATGCGATGTGATATCTCAATGCTTCTAATAACAAACCTGAGACCCGTCCTACAACATGAGATGGGATATCCAACTCCTTCCCGTTCCAAACCTGAGACCCTTCCTATCGCATGAGATGTGATATCCAACTCCTTCCCATCCCAATCCTGAGACACTTCCGATTGCAGAGATGTGATATCTCAATGCTTATACCAAACCTGAGACTCTTCCTATAACATGAGATGTGATATCCAACTCCTTCCCGTTCCAAACCTGAGACCCTTCCTATAGCATGAGATGTGATATCCAACTCCCTCCCATTCCAATCCTGAGACCCTTCTGATAGCATGAGATGTGATATCTCAATGCTTCTAATACCAAACCTGAGATCCTTCTTATAACATGTGATGTGATATCCAAATCCTTCCCCTTCCAAACCTGAGACCCTCCCTTTAGCATGAGAAGTGATATCCAACTCCTTCCCATTCCAATCCTGAGACCCTTATGATAGCATGAGATGTGATATCTCAATGCCTCTAATACCAAACCTGAGATACTTCCGATAGCATGAGATGTGATATCTCAATGATTCTAATACCAAACCTGAGATCCTTCCTATAACATGCGATGTGATATCCAAATCCTTCCCCTTCCAAACCTGAGACCCTCCCTTTAGCATGATATGTGATATCCAACTCCTTCCCATTCCAATCCTGAGACCCTTCCTATAGCTTGAGAAGTGATATCTAACTACTTCCCATTCCAATTCTGAGACCCGTCCTATACCATGAGATGTGATATCTCAATGCTTCTAATACAAAACCTGAGACCCTTCCTATAACGAGATGGGATATCCAACTCCTTCCCATTCCAATCCTGAGACCCTTCCGATAGCAGAGATGTGATATCTCAATGCTTATACCAAACCTGAGACCCTACCTATGGCATGAGATGTCATATACAACTCCTTCCGATTCCAAACCTGAGACCCTTCCTATAGCATGAGATGGGATATCTCAATGCTAATACCAAACCTGAGACCCTTCCTATAGCATGAGATGTGATATCCAACTCCTTCCCATTCCAATCCTGAGACCCTTACTATAGCTTGAGATGTGATATCCAACTCCTTCCCATTCCAATCCTGAGACCCTTTCTATAGCTTGAGATGTGATATCCAACTCCTTCCCATTCCAATCCTGAGACCCTTCCTATAGCATGAGATGTGATATCTCAATGCTTCTAATACCAAACCTGAGATCCTTCCTATAACATGAGATGTGATATCCAAATCCTTCCACTTCCAAACCTGAGACCCTCCCTTTAGCATGAGATGTGATATCCGACTCCTTCCCATTCCAATCCTGAGACCCTTCTGATAGCATGAGATGTGATATCTCAATGCCTCTAATACCAAACCTGAGATCCTTCCGATAGCATGAGATGTGATATCTCAGTGCTTCTAATACCAAACCTGAGATCCTTCCTATAACATGAGATGTGATATCCAAATCCTTCCCCTTCCAAACCTGAGACCCTCCCTTTAGCATGAGATGTGATATCCAACTCCTTCCCATTCCAATCCTGAGACCCTTCTGATAGCATGAGATGTGATATCTCAATGCCTCTAATACCAAACCTGAGATCCTACCTCTAACATGAAATGTGATATCCAACTCCTTCCCCTTCCAAACCTGAGAGCCTTCCTATAGCATGAGATGTGATATCCAAGTCCTTCCCATTCCAATCCTGAGACCCTTCCTATAACATGAGATGTGATACCCAACTCCTTCCAAATCCAATCCTGATACCCTTCCGATAGCATGAGATGTGATATCCCAATGCTTCTACAAAACCTGAGACCCATACATGGCATGAGATGTGATATCAAACTCCTTCCCATTCCAATCCTGAGACACTTCCTATAGCATCAGATGTGATATCTCAATGCTTCTAATACTAAACCTGAGACTCTTCCTATAACATGAGATGGGATATCCAACTCCTTCCCATTCCAATCCTGAGACCCTTCCGATAGCAGAGATGTGATATCTCAATGCTTATACCAAACCTGAGACCCTTCCTATGGCATGAGATGTCATATACAACTCCTTCCCATTCCAATCCTGAGACCCTTCCTATAGCATGAGATGTGATATCTCAATGCTTCTAATACCAAACCTGAGATCCTTCCTATAACATGAGATGTGATATCCAACTCCTTCCCATTCCAATCCTGAGACCCTTCCTATAGCATGAGATGTGATATCTCAATGCCTCTAATACCAAACCTGAGATCCTTCCTCTAACATGAAATGTGATATCCAACTCCTTCCCTTTCCAAACCTGAGAGCCTACCTATAGCATGAGATGTGATATTCAAGTCCTTCCCATTCCAATCCTTAGACCCTTCCTACAGCATGCAATATGATATCTCAATGATTCTAATAACAGACCTGAGACCCGTCCTATAACATGAGATGGGATATCCAACTCCTTCCCATTCCAATCCTGAGACACTTCCGATAGCAGAGATGTGATATCTCAATGCTTATACCAAACCTGAGACCCTTCTTATAACATGTGATGTGATATCCAAATCCTTCCCCTTCCAAACCTGAGACCCTCCCTTTAGCATGAGAAGTGATATCCAACTCCTTCCCATTCCAATCCTGAGACCCTTATGATAGCATGAGATGTGATATCTCAATGCCTCTAATACCAAACCTGAGATACTTCCGATAGCATGAGATGTGATATCTCAATGATTCTAATACCAAACCTGAGATCCTTCCTATAACATGCGATGTGATATCCAACTCCTTCCCGTTCCAAACCTGAGACCCTTCCTATAGCATGAGATGTGATATCCAACTCCTTCCCATCCCAATCCTGAGACCCTTCTGATAGCATGAGATGTGATATCTCAATGCTTCTAATACCAAACCTGAGATCCTTCTTATAACATGTGATGTGATATCCAAATCCTTCCCCTTCCAAACCTGAGACCCTCCCTTTAGCATGAGAAGTGATATCCAACTCCTTCCCATTCCAATCCTGAGACCCTTATGATAGCATGAGATGTGATATCTCAATGCCTCTAATACCAAACCTGAGATACTTCCGATAGCATGAGATGTGATATCTCAATGATTCTAATACCAAACCTGAGATCCTTCCTATAACATGCGATGTGATATCCAAATCCTTCCCCTTCCAAACCTGAGACCCTCCCTTTAGCATGAGATGTGATATCCAACTCCTTCCCATTAAAATCCTGAGACCCTTCTGATAGCATGAGATGTGATACCTCAATGCCTCTAATACCAAACCTGAGATCCTACCTCTAACATGAAATGTGATATCCAACTCCTTCCCTTACCAAACCTGAGATCCTTCCTATAACATGCGATGTGATATCCAAATCCTTCCCCTTCCAAACCTGAGACCCTCCCTATAGCATGAGATGTGATATCCAAGTCCGTCCCATTCCAATCCTGAGACCCTTCCTATAGCATGAGATGTGATATCTCAATGCTTATTCCAAACCTGAGACCCTTCCTATGGCATGAGATGTCATATACAACTCCTTCCCATTCCAATCCTGAGACCCTTCCTATAGCATGAGATGTGATATCTCAATGCTTATACCAAACCTGAGACCCTTCCTATAGCATGAGATGTGATAGCCAACTTCTTCCCATTCCAATCCTGAGACCCTTCCTATAACATGAGATGTGATGTCGCAATGCTTCTAATACCAAACCTGAGATCTTTCCTATAACATGAGATGTGATATCCAACACCTTCCCATTCCAATCCTGAGACCCTTCCTATAGCATGAGATGTGATATCTCAATGCTTATACCAAACGTGAGACCCTTCCTATAGCTTGAGATGTGATATCCAACTCCTTCCCATTCCAATCCTGAGACCCTTCCTATAGCATGAGATGTGATATCTCAATGCTTATACCAAACGTGAGACCCTTCCTATAACATGAGATGTGATATCTTAATGCCTCTAATACCAAACCTGAGATCCTTCCTCTAACATGAAATGTGATATCCAACTCCTTCCCCTTCCAAACCTGAGAGCCTTCCTATAGCATGAGATATGATATCCAAGTCCTTCCCATTCCAATCCTGGGACCCTTCCTATAACATGAGATGTGATATCCAACTCCTTCCCATTCCAACCTGAGACCCTTCCTATAGCATGAGATGGGATATCCAACTCCTTTCAAATCAAATCCTGATACCCTTCCGATAGCATGAGATGTGATATCCCAATGTTTCTACCAAACCTGAGACCCATACTATGGCATGAGTTGTGATATCAAACCCCTTCCCATTCCAATCCTGAGACCCTTCCTATAGCTTGAGATATCCAACTCCTTCCCATTCCAATTCTGAGACCCTTCCTATACCATGAGACTTGATATCGCAATGCTTCTAATACCAAACCTGAGACCCTTCCTATAGCATGAGATGTGATATCTCAATGCTTCTAATACCAAACCTGAGATCCTTCCGATAACATGAGATGTGATATCCAAATCCTTCCCCTTCCAAACCTGAGATCCTCCCTTTAGCATGAGATGTGATATCCAACTCCTTCCCATTCCCATCCTGAGACCCTTCTGATAGCATGAGATGTGATATCTCAATGCCTCCAATACCAAACCTGAGATCCTACCTCTAACATGAAATGTGATATCCACATCCTTCCCCTTCCAAACCTGAGACACTCCCTTTAGCATGAGATGTGATATCCAACTCCGTCCCATTCCAATCCTGAGACCCTTCCGATAGCATGAGATGTGATATCTCAATGCTTCTAATACCAAACCTGTGATCCTTCCTATAACAAGAGATGTGATATCCAAATCCTTCCCCTTCCAAACCTGAGACCCTCCCTTTAGCATGAGATGTGATATCTCAATGCCTCTAATACCAAACCTGAGATCCTTCCGATAGCATGAGATGTGATATCTCAATGCTTCTAATACCAAACCTGAGATCCTTCCTATAACATGAGACGTGATATCCAAATCCTTCCCCTTCCAAACCTGAGACCCTCCCTTTAGCATGAGATGTGATATCCAACTCCTTCCCATTCCAATCCTGAGACCCTTCTGATAGCATGAGATGTGATATCTCAATGCCTCTAATACCAAACCTGAGATCCTACCTCTAACATGAAATGTGATATCCAACTCTTTCCCCTTCCAAACCTGAGAGCCTTCCTATAGCATGAGATGTGATATCCGATTCCTTCCCGTTCCAATCCTGAGACCCTTCCGATAGCATGAGATGTGATATCTCAATGCTTCTAATACCAAACCTGTGATCCTTCCTATAACAAGAGATGTGATATCCAAATCCTTCCCCTTCCAAACCTGAGACCCTCCCTTTAGCATGAGATGTGATATCCAACTCCTTCCCATTCCAATCCTGAGACCCTTCCGATAGCATGAGATGTGATATCTCAATGCTTCTAATACCAAACCTGTGATCCTTCCTATAACAAGAGATGTGATATCCAAATCCTTCCAATTCCAAACCTGAGTCCCTCCCTTTAGCATGAGATGTGATATCTCAATGCCTCTAATACCAAACCTGAGATCCTTCCGATAGCATGAGATGTGATATCTCAATGCTTCTAATACCAAACCTGAGATCCTTCCTATAACATGAGACGTGATATCCAAATCCTTCCCCTTCCAAACCTGAGACCCTCCCTTTAGCATGAGATGTGATATCCAACTCCTTCCCATTCCAATCCTGGGACCCTTCTGATAGCATGAGATGTGATATCTCAATGCCTCTAATACCAAACCTGAGATCCTACCTCTAACATGAAATGTGATATCCAACTCCTTCCCCTTCCAAACCTGAGAGCCTTCCTATAGCATGAGATGTGATATCCAAGTCCTTCCCATTCCAATCCTGAGACCCTTCCTATAACATGAGATGTGATATCCAACTCCTTCCAAATCCAATCCTGATACCCTTCCGATAGCATGAGATGTGATATCCCAATGCTTCTACAAAACCTGAGACCCATACATGGCATGAGATGTGATATCAAACTCCTTCCCATTCCAATCCTGAGACACTTCCTATAGCATCAGATGTGATATCTCAATGCTTCTAATACCAAACCTGAGACTCTTCCTATAACATGAGATGGGATATCCAACTCCTTCCCATTCCAATCCTGAGACCCTTCCGATAGTAGAGATGTGATATCTCAATGCTTATACCAAACCTGAGACCCTTCCTATGGCATGAGATGTCATATACAACTCCTTCCCATTCCAATCCTGAGACCCTTCCTATAGCATGAGATGTGATATCTCAATGCTTCTAATACCAAACCTGAGATCCTTCCTATAACATGAGATGTGATATCCAACTCCTTCCCATTCCAATCCTGAGACCCTTCCTATAGCATGAGATGTGACATCTCAATGCTTATACCAAACCTGAGACCCTTCCTATAGCATGAAATGTGATATCCAACTCCTTCCGTTTCCAAACCTGAGAGCCTACCTATAGCATGAGATGTGATATTCAAGACCTTCCCATTCCAATCCTTAGACCCTTCCTACAGCATGCAATATGATATCTCAATGATTCTAATAACAAACCTGAGACCCGTCCTATAACATGAGATGGGATATCCAACTCCTTCCCATTCCAATCCTGAGACACTTCCGATAGCAGAGATGTGATATCTCAATGCTTATACCAAACCTGAGACCCTTCCTATAGCATGAGATGTAATATCCAACTCCGTCCCATTCCAATCCTGAGACCCTTCCTACAGCATGCGATGTGATATCTCAATGCTTCTAATACCAAACCTGAGACCTGTCCTATAACATGAGATGGGATATCCAACTCCTTCCCGTTCCAAACCTGAGACCCTTCCTATAGCATGAGATGTGATATCCAACTCCTTCCCATCCCAATCCTGAGACACTTCCGATTGCAGAGATGTGATATCTCAATGCTTATACCAAACCTGAGACTCTTCCTATAACATGAGATGTGATATCCAACTCCTTCCCGTTCCAAACCTGAGACCCTTCCTATAGCATGAGATGTGATATCCAACTCCCTCCCATTCCAATCCTGAGACCCTTCTGATAGCATGAGATGTGATATCTCAATGCTTCTAATACCAAACCTGAGATCCTTCTTATAACATGTGATGTGATATCCAAATCCTTCCCCTTCCAAACCTGAGACCCTCCCTTTAGCATGAGAAGTGATATCCAACTCCTTCCCATTCCAATCCTGAGACCCTTATGATAGCATGAGATGTGATATCTCAATGCCTCTAATACCAAACCTGAGATACTTCCGATAGCATGAGATGTGATATCTCAATGATTCTAATACCAAACCTGAGATACTTCCTATAACATGCGATGTGATATCCAAATCCTTCCCCTTCCAAACCTGAGACCCTCCCTTTAGCATGAGATGTGATATCCAACTCCTTCCCATTCCAATCCTGAGACCCTTCTGATAGCATGAGATGTGATACCTCAATGCCTCTAATACCAAACCTGAGATCCTACCTCTAACATGAAATGTGATATCCAACTCCTTCCCTTACCAAACCTGAGATCCTTCCTATAACATGCGATGTGATATCCAAATCCTTCCCGTTCCAAACCTGAGACCCTCCCTATAGCATGAGATGTGATATCCAAGTCCGTCCCATTCCAATCCTGAGACCCTTCCTATAGCATGAGATGTGATATCTCAATGCTTATTCCAAACCTGAGACCCTTCCTATGGCATGAGATGTCATATACAACTCCTTCCCATTCCAATCCTGAGACCCTTCCTATAACATGAGATGTGATGTCGCAATGCTTCTAATACCAAACCTGAGATCTTTCCTATAACATGAGATGTGATATCCAACACCTTCCCATTCCAATCCTGAGACCCTTCCTATAGCATGAGATGTGATATCTCAATGCTTATACCAAACGTGAGACCCTTCCTATAGCTCGAGATGTGATATCCAACTCCTTCCCATTCCAATCCTGAGACCCTTCCTATAGCATGAGATGTGATATCTCAATGCTTATACCAAACGTGAGACCCTTCCTATAACATGAGGTGTGATATCTTAATGCCTCTAATACCAAACCTGAGATCCTTCCTCTAACATGAAATGTGATATCCAAGTCCTTCCCATTCCAATCCTGGGACCCTTCCTATAACATGAGATGTGATATCCAACTCCTTCCCATTCCAACCTGAGACCCTTCCTATAGCATGAGATGGGATATCCAACTCCTTCCAGATCAAATCCTGATACCCTTCCGATAGCATGAGATGTGATATCCCACTGTTTCTACCAAACCTGAGACCCATACTATGGCATGAGTTGTGATATCAAACCCCTTCCCATTCCAATCCTGAGACCCTTCCTATAGCTTGAGATATCCAACTCCTTCCCATTCCAATTCTG
Organism: Ambystoma mexicanum; assembly: GCF_040938575.1. NCBI lineage: Eukaryota > Metazoa > Chordata > Amphibia > Caudata > Ambystomatidae > Ambystoma > Ambystoma mexicanum. Next base: position 573,407,027 of record NC_090932.1, on the reverse strand, counting down.
AGACCCTTCCTATACCATGAGACTTGATATCTCAATGCTTCTAATACCAAACCTGAGACCCTTCCTATAGCATGAGATGTGATATCTCAATGCTTCTAATACCAAACCTGAGATCCTTCCGATAACATGAGATGTGATATCCAAATCCTTCCCCTTCCAAACCTGAGACCCTCCCTTTAGCATGAGATGTGATATCCAACTCCTTCCCATTCCCATCCTGAGACCCTTCTGATAGCATGAGATGTGATATCTCAATGCCTCCAATACCAAACCTGAGATCCTACCTCTAACATGAAATGTGATATTCACATCCTTCCCCTTCCAAACCTGAGACCCTCCCTTTAGCATGAGATGTGATATCCAACTCCGTCCCATTCCAATCCTGAGACCCTTCCGATAGCATGAGATGTGATATCTCAATGCCTCTAATACCAAACCTGAGATCCTTCCGATAGCATGAGATGTGATATCTCAATGCTTCTAATACCAAACCTGAGATCCTTCCTATAACATGAGACGTGATATCCAAATCCTTACCCTTCCAAACCTGAGACCCTCCCTTTAGCATGAGATGTGATATCCAACTACTTCCCATTCCAATCCTGAGACCCTTCTGATAGCATGAGATGTGATATCTCAATGCCTCTAATACCAAACCTGAGATCCTACCTCTTACATGAAATGTGATATCCAACTCTTTCCCCTTCCAAACCTGAGAGCCTTCCTATAGCATGAGATGTGATATCCGACTCCTTCCCATTCCAATCCTGAGACCCTTCCGATAGCATGAGATGTGATATCCAACTCCTTCCCATTCCAATCCTGAGACCCTTACTATAGCTTGAGATGTGATATCCAACTCCTTCCCATTCCAATCCTGAGACCCTTTCTATAGCTTGAGATGTGATATCCAACTCCTTCCCATTCCAATCCTGAGACCCTTCCTATAGCATGAGATGTGATATCTCAATGCTTCTAATACCAAACCTGAGATCCTTCCTATAACATGAGATGTGATATCCAAATCCTTCCACTTCCAAACCTGAGACCCTCCCTTTAGCATGAGATGTGATATCCGACTCCTTCCCATTCCAATCCTGAGACCCTTCTGATAGCATGAGATGTGATATCTCAATGCCTCTAATACCAAACCTGAGATCCTTCCGATAGCATGAGATGTGATATCTCAGTGCTTCTAATACCAAACCTGAGATCCTTCCTATAACATGAGATGTGATATCCAAATCCTTCCCCTTCCAAACCTGAGACCCTCCCTTTAGCATGAGATGTGATATCCAACTCCTTCCCATTCCAATCCTGAGACCCTTCTGATAGCATGAGATGTGATATCTCAATGCCTCTAATACCAAACCTGAGATCCTACCTCTAACATGAAATGTGATATCCAACTCCTTCCCCTTCCAAACCTGAGACCCTCCCTTTAGCATGAGATGTGATATCTCAATGCCTCTAATACCAAACCTGAGATCCTTCCGATAGCATGAGATGTGATATCTCAATGCTTCTAATACCAAACCTGAGATCCTTCCTATAACATGAGACGTGATATCCAAATCCTTCCCCTTCCAAACCTGAGACCCTCGCTTTAGCATGAGATGTGATATCCAACTCCTTCCCATTCCAATCCTGAGACCCTTATGATAGATAGCATGAGATGTGATAGCTCAATGCCTCTAATACCAAACCTGAGATCCTTCCTATAACATGAGATGTGATATCCAAATCCTTCCCCTTCCAAACCTGAGACCCTCCCTTTAGCATGAGATGTGATATCCAACTCCTTCCCATTCCAATCCTGAGACCCTTCCGATAGCATGAGATGTGATATCTCAATGCTTCTAATACCAAACCTGTGATCCTTCCTATAACAAGAGATGTGATATCCAAATCCTTCCCCTTCCAAACCTGAGACCCTCCCTTTAGCATGAGATGTGATATCTCAATGCCTCTAATACCAAACCTGAGATCCTTCCGATTGCATGAGATGTGATATCTCAATGCTTCTAATACCAAACCTGAGATCCTTCCTATAACATGAGACGTGATATCCAAATCCTTCCCCTTCCAAACCTGAGACCCTCCCTTTAGCATGAGATGTGATATCCAACTCCTTCCCATTCCAATCCTGAGACCCTTCTGATAGCATGATATGTGATATCTCAATGCCTCTAATACCAAACCTGAGATCCTACCTCTAACATGAAATGTGATATCCAACTCCTTCCCCTTCCAAACCTGAGAGCCTTCCTATAGCATGAGATGTGATATCCAAGTCCTTCCCATTCCAATCCTGAGACCCTTCCTATAACATGAGATGTGATATCCAACTCCTTCCAAATCCAATCCTGATACCCTTCCGATAGCATGAGATGTGATATCCCAATGCTTCTACAAAACCTGAGACCCATACATGGCATGAGATGTGATATCAAACTCCTTCCCATTCCAATCCTGAGACACTTCCTATAGCATCAGATGTGATATCTCAATGCTTCTAATACCAAACCTGAGACTCTTCCTATAACATGAGATGGGATATCCAACTCCTTCCCATTCCAATCCTGAGACCCTTCCGATAGCAGAGATGTGATATCTCAATGCTTATACCAAACCTGAGACCCTTCCTATGGCATGAGATGTCATATACAACTCCTTCCCATTCCAATCCTGAGACCCTTCCTATAGCATGAGATGTGATATCTCAATGCTTCTAATACCAAACCTGAGATCCTTCCTATAACATGAGATGTGATATCCAACTCCTTCCCATTCCAATCCTGAGACCCTTCCTATAGCATGAGATGTGACATCTCAATGCTTATACCAAACCTGAGACCCTTCCTATAGCATGAAATGTGATATCCAACTCCTTCCCATTCCAATCCTGAGACCCTTCCTATAGCGATATCTCAATGATTCTAATAACAAACCTGAGACCCGTCCTATAACATGAGATGGGTTATCCAACTCCTTCCCATTCCAATCCTGAGACACTTCCGATAGCAGAGATGTGATATCTCAATGCTTATACCAAACCTGAGACCCTTCCTATAGCATGAGATGTAATATCCAACTCCTTCCCATTCCAATCCTGAGACCCTTCCTACAGCATGCGATGTGATATCTCAATGCTTCTAATAACAAACCTGAGACCCGTCCTACAACATGAGATGGGATATCCAACTCCTTCCCGTTCCAAACCTGAGACCCTTCCTATCGCATGAGATGTGATATCCAACTCCTTCCCATCCCAATCCTGAGACACTTCCGATTGCAGAGATGTGATATCTCAATGCTTATACCAAACCTGAGACTCTTCCTATAACATGAGATGTGATATCCAACTCCTTCCCGTTCCAAACCTGAGACCCTTCCTATAGCATGAGATGTGATATCCAACTCCCTCCCATTCCAATCCTGAGACCCTTCTGATAGCATGAGATGTGATATCTCAATGCTTCTAATACCAAACCTGAGATCCTTCTTATAACATGTGATGTGATATCCAAATCCTTCCCCTTCCAAACCTGAGACCCTCCCTTTAGCATGAGAAGTGATATCCAACTCCTTCCCATTCCAATCCTGAGACCCTTATGATAGCATGAGATGTGATATCTCAATGCCTCTAATACCAAACCTGAGATACTTCCGATAGCATGAGATGTGATATCTCAATGATTCTAATACCAAACCTGAGATCCTTCCTATAACATGCGATGTGATATCCAAATCCTTCCCCTTCCAAACCTGAGACCCTCCCTTTAGCATGATATGTGATATCCAACTCCTTCCCATTCCAATCCTGAGACCCTTCCTATAGCTTGAGAAGTGATATCTAACTACTTCCCATTCCAATTCTGAGACCCGTCCTATACCATGAGATGTGATATCTCAATGCTTCTAATACAAAACCTGAGACCCTTCCTATAACGAGATGGGATATCCAACTCCTTCCCATTCCAATCCTGAGACCCTTCCGATAGCAGAGATGTGATATCTCAATGCTTATACCAAACCTGAGACCCTACCTATGGCATGAGATGTCATATACAACTCCTTCCGATTCCAAACCTGAGACCCTTCCTATAGCATGAGATGGGATATCTCAATGCTAATACCAAACCTGAGACCCTTCCTATAGCATGAGATGTGATATCCAACTCCTTCCCATTCCAATCCTGAGACCCTTACTATAGCTTGAGATGTGATATCCAACTCCTTCCCATTCCAATCCTGAGACCCTTTCTATAGCTTGAGATGTGATATCCAACTCCTTCCCATTCCAATCCTGAGACCCTTCCTATAGCATGAGATGTGATATCTCAATGCTTCTAATACCAAACCTGAGATCCTTCCTATAACATGAGATGTGATATCCAAATCCTTCCACTTCCAAACCTGAGACCCTCCCTTTAGCATGAGATGTGATATCCGACTCCTTCCCATTCCAATCCTGAGACCCTTCTGATAGCATGAGATGTGATATCTCAATGCCTCTAATACCAAACCTGAGATCCTTCCGATAGCATGAGATGTGATATCTCAGTGCTTCTAATACCAAACCTGAGATCCTTCCTATAACATGAGATGTGATATCCAAATCCTTCCCCTTCCAAACCTGAGACCCTCCCTTTAGCATGAGATGTGATATCCAACTCCTTCCCATTCCAATCCTGAGACCCTTCTGATAGCATGAGATGTGATATCTCAATGCCTCTAATACCAAACCTGAGATCCTACCTCTAACATGAAATGTGATATCCAACTCCTTCCCCTTCCAAACCTGAGAGCCTTCCTATAGCATGAGATGTGATATCCAAGTCCTTCCCATTCCAATCCTGAGACCCTTCCTATAACATGAGATGTGATACCCAACTCCTTCCAAATCCAATCCTGATACCCTTCCGATAGCATGAGATGTGATATCCCAATGCTTCTACAAAACCTGAGACCCATACATGGCATGAGATGTGATATCAAACTCCTTCCCATTCCAATCCTGAGACACTTCCTATAGCATCAGATGTGATATCTCAATGCTTCTAATACTAAACCTGAGACTCTTCCTATAACATGAGATGGGATATCCAACTCCTTCCCATTCCAATCCTGAGACCCTTCCGATAGCAGAGATGTGATATCTCAATGCTTATACCAAACCTGAGACCCTTCCTATGGCATGAGATGTCATATACAACTCCTTCCCATTCCAATCCTGAGACCCTTCCTATAGCATGAGATGTGATATCTCAATGCTTCTAATACCAAACCTGAGATCCTTCCTATAACATGAGATGTGATATCCAACTCCTTCCCATTCCAATCCTGAGACCCTTCCTATAGCATGAGATGTGATATCTCAATGCCTCTAATACCAAACCTGAGATCCTTCCTCTAACATGAAATGTGATATCCAACTCCTTCCCTTTCCAAACCTGAGAGCCTACCTATAGCATGAGATGTGATATTCAAGTCCTTCCCATTCCAATCCTTAGACCCTTCCTACAGCATGCAATATGATATCTCAATGATTCTAATAACAGACCTGAGACCCGTCCTATAACATGAGATGGGATATCCAACTCCTTCCCATTCCAATCCTGAGACACTTCCGATAGCAGAGATGTGATATCTCAATGCTTATACCAAACCTGAGACCCTTCTTATAACATGTGATGTGATATCCAAATCCTTCCCCTTCCAAACCTGAGACCCTCCCTTTAGCATGAGAAGTGATATCCAACTCCTTCCCATTCCAATCCTGAGACCCTTATGATAGCATGAGATGTGATATCTCAATGCCTCTAATACCAAACCTGAGATACTTCCGATAGCATGAGATGTGATATCTCAATGATTCTAATACCAAACCTGAGATCCTTCCTATAACATGCGATGTGATATCCAACTCCTTCCCGTTCCAAACCTGAGACCCTTCCTATAGCATGAGATGTGATATCCAACTCCTTCCCATCCCAATCCTGAGACCCTTCTGATAGCATGAGATGTGATATCTCAATGCTTCTAATACCAAACCTGAGATCCTTCTTATAACATGTGATGTGATATCCAAATCCTTCCCCTTCCAAACCTGAGACCCTCCCTTTAGCATGAGAAGTGATATCCAACTCCTTCCCATTCCAATCCTGAGACCCTTATGATAGCATGAGATGTGATATCTCAATGCCTCTAATACCAAACCTGAGATACTTCCGATAGCATGAGATGTGATATCTCAATGATTCTAATACCAAACCTGAGATCCTTCCTATAACATGCGATGTGATATCCAAATCCTTCCCCTTCCAAACCTGAGACCCTCCCTTTAGCATGAGATGTGATATCCAACTCCTTCCCATTAAAATCCTGAGACCCTTCTGATAGCATGAGATGTGATACCTCAATGCCTCTAATACCAAACCTGAGATCCTACCTCTAACATGAAATGTGATATCCAACTCCTTCCCTTACCAAACCTGAGATCCTTCCTATAACATGCGATGTGATATCCAAATCCTTCCCCTTCCAAACCTGAGACCCTCCCTATAGCATGAGATGTGATATCCAAGTCCGTCCCATTCCAATCCTGAGACCCTTCCTATAGCATGAGATGTGATATCTCAATGCTTATTCCAAACCTGAGACCCTTCCTATGGCATGAGATGTCATATACAACTCCTTCCCATTCCAATCCTGAGACCCTTCCTATAGCATGAGATGTGATATCTCAATGCTTATACCAAACCTGAGACCCTTCCTATAGCATGAGATGTGATAGCCAACTTCTTCCCATTCCAATCCTGAGACCCTTCCTATAACATGAGATGTGATGTCGCAATGCTTCTAATACCAAACCTGAGATCTTTCCTATAACATGAGATGTGATATCCAACACCTTCCCATTCCAATCCTGAGACCCTTCCTATAGCATGAGATGTGATATCTCAATGCTTATACCAAACGTGAGACCCTTCCTATAGCTTGAGATGTGATATCCAACTCCTTCCCATTCCAATCCTGAGACCCTTCCTATAGCATGAGATGTGATATCTCAATGCTTATACCAAACGTGAGACCCTTCCTATAACATGAGATGTGATATCTTAATGCCTCTAATACCAAACCTGAGATCCTTCCTCTAACATGAAATGTGATATCCAACTCCTTCCCCTTCCAAACCTGAGAGCCTTCCTATAGCATGAGATATGATATCCAAGTCCTTCCCATTCCAATCCTGGGACCCTTCCTATAACATGAGATGTGATATCCAACTCCTTCCCATTCCAACCTGAGACCCTTCCTATAGCATGAGATGGGATATCCAACTCCTTTCAAATCAAATCCTGATACCCTTCCGATAGCATGAGATGTGATATCCCAATGTTTCTACCAAACCTGAGACCCATACTATGGCATGAGTTGTGATATCAAACCCCTTCCCATTCCAATCCTGAGACCCTTCCTATAGCTTGAGATATCCAACTCCTTCCCATTCCAATTCTGAGACCCTTCCTATACCATGAGACTTGATATCGCAATGCTTCTAATACCAAACCTGAGACCCTTCCTATAGCATGAGATGTGATATCTCAATGCTTCTAATACCAAACCTGAGATCCTTCCGATAACATGAGATGTGATATCCAAATCCTTCCCCTTCCAAACCTGAGATCCTCCCTTTAGCATGAGATGTGATATCCAACTCCTTCCCATTCCCATCCTGAGACCCTTCTGATAGCATGAGATGTGATATCTCAATGCCTCCAATACCAAACCTGAGATCCTACCTCTAACATGAAATGTGATATCCACATCCTTCCCCTTCCAAACCTGAGACACTCCCTTTAGCATGAGATGTGATATCCAACTCCGTCCCATTCCAATCCTGAGACCCTTCCGATAGCATGAGATGTGATATCTCAATGCTTCTAATACCAAACCTGTGATCCTTCCTATAACAAGAGATGTGATATCCAAATCCTTCCCCTTCCAAACCTGAGACCCTCCCTTTAGCATGAGATGTGATATCTCAATGCCTCTAATACCAAACCTGAGATCCTTCCGATAGCATGAGATGTGATATCTCAATGCTTCTAATACCAAACCTGAGATCCTTCCTATAACATGAGACGTGATATCCAAATCCTTCCCCTTCCAAACCTGAGACCCTCCCTTTAGCATGAGATGTGATATCCAACTCCTTCCCATTCCAATCCTGAGACCCTTCTGATAGCATGAGATGTGATATCTCAATGCCTCTAATACCAAACCTGAGATCCTACCTCTAACATGAAATGTGATATCCAACTCTTTCCCCTTCCAAACCTGAGAGCCTTCCTATAGCATGAGATGTGATATCCGATTCCTTCCCGTTCCAATCCTGAGACCCTTCCGATAGCATGAGATGTGATATCTCAATGCTTCTAATACCAAACCTGTGATCCTTCCTATAACAAGAGATGTGATATCCAAATCCTTCCCCTTCCAAACCTGAGACCCTCCCTTTAGCATGAGATGTGATATCCAACTCCTTCCCATTCCAATCCTGAGACCCTTCCGATAGCATGAGATGTGATATCTCAATGCTTCTAATACCAAACCTGTGATCCTTCCTATAACAAGAGATGTGATATCCAAATCCTTCCAATTCCAAACCTGAGTCCCTCCCTTTAGCATGAGATGTGATATCTCAATGCCTCTAATACCAAACCTGAGATCCTTCCGATAGCATGAGATGTGATATCTCAATGCTTCTAATACCAAACCTGAGATCCTTCCTATAACATGAGACGTGATATCCAAATCCTTCCCCTTCCAAACCTGAGACCCTCCCTTTAGCATGAGATGTGATATCCAACTCCTTCCCATTCCAATCCTGGGACCCTTCTGATAGCATGAGATGTGATATCTCAATGCCTCTAATACCAAACCTGAGATCCTACCTCTAACATGAAATGTGATATCCAACTCCTTCCCCTTCCAAACCTGAGAGCCTTCCTATAGCATGAGATGTGATATCCAAGTCCTTCCCATTCCAATCCTGAGACCCTTCCTATAACATGAGATGTGATATCCAACTCCTTCCAAATCCAATCCTGATACCCTTCCGATAGCATGAGATGTGATATCCCAATGCTTCTACAAAACCTGAGACCCATACATGGCATGAGATGTGATATCAAACTCCTTCCCATTCCAATCCTGAGACACTTCCTATAGCATCAGATGTGATATCTCAATGCTTCTAATACCAAACCTGAGACTCTTCCTATAACATGAGATGGGATATCCAACTCCTTCCCATTCCAATCCTGAGACCCTTCCGATAGTAGAGATGTGATATCTCAATGCTTATACCAAACCTGAGACCCTTCCTATGGCATGAGATGTCATATACAACTCCTTCCCATTCCAATCCTGAGACCCTTCCTATAGCATGAGATGTGATATCTCAATGCTTCTAATACCAAACCTGAGATCCTTCCTATAACATGAGATGTGATATCCAACTCCTTCCCATTCCAATCCTGAGACCCTTCCTATAGCATGAGATGTGACATCTCAATGCTTATACCAAACCTGAGACCCTTCCTATAGCATGAAATGTGATATCCAACTCCTTCCGTTTCCAAACCTGAGAGCCTACCTATAGCATGAGATGTGATATTCAAGACCTTCCCATTCCAATCCTTAGACCCTTCCTACAGCATGCAATATGATATCTCAATGATTCTAATAACAAACCTGAGACCCGTCCTATAACATGAGATGGGATATCCAACTCCTTCCCATTCCAATCCTGAGACACTTCCGATAGCAGAGATGTGATATCTCAATGCTTATACCAAACCTGAGACCCTTCCTATAGCATGAGATGTAATATCCAACTCCGTCCCATTCCAATCCTGAGACCCTTCCTACAGCATGCGATGTGATATCTCAATGCTTCTAATACCAAACCTGAGACCTGTCCTATAACATGAGATGGGATATCCAACTCCTTCCCGTTCCAAACCTGAGACCCTTCCTATAGCATGAGATGTGATATCCAACTCCTTCCCATCCCAATCCTGAGACACTTCCGATTGCAGAGATGTGATATCTCAATGCTTATACCAAACCTGAGACTCTTCCTATAACATGAGATGTGATATCCAACTCCTTCCCGTTCCAAACCTGAGACCCTTCCTATAGCATGAGATGTGATATCCAACTCCCTCCCATTCCAATCCTGAGACCCTTCTGATAGCATGAGATGTGATATCTCAATGCTTCTAATACCAAACCTGAGATCCTTCTTATAACATGTGATGTGATATCCAAATCCTTCCCCTTCCAAACCTGAGACCCTCCCTTTAGCATGAGAAGTGATATCCAACTCCTTCCCATTCCAATCCTGAGACCCTTATGATAGCATGAGATGTGATATCTCAATGCCTCTAATACCAAACCTGAGATACTTCCGATAGCATGAGATGTGATATCTCAATGATTCTAATACCAAACCTGAGATCCTTCCTATAACATGCGATGTGATATCCAAATCCTTCCCCTTCCAAACCTGAGACCCTCCCTTTAGCATGAGATGTGATATCCAACTCCTTCCCATTCCAATCCTGAGACCCTTCTGATAGCATGAGATGTGATACCTCAATGCCTCTAATACCAAACCTGAGATCCTACCTCTAACATGAAATGTGATATCCAACTCCTTCCCTTACCAAACCTGAGATCCTTCCTATAACATGCGATGTGATATCCAAATCCTTCCCGTTCCAAACCTGAGACCCTCCCTATAGCATGAGATGTGATATCCAAGTCCGTCCCATTCCAATCCTGAGACCCTTCCTATAGCATGAGATGTGATATCTCAATGCTTATTCCAAACCTGAGACCCTTCCTATGGCATGAGATGTCATATACAACTCCTTCCCATTCCAATCCTGAGACCCTTCCTATAACATGAGATGTGATGTCGCAATGCTTCTAATACCAAACCTGAGATCTTTCCTATAACATGAGATGTGATATCCAACACCTTCCCATTCCAATCCTGAGACCCTTCCTATAGCATGAGATGTGATATCTCAATGCTTATACCAAACGTGAGACCCTTCCTATAGCTCGAGATGTGATATCCAACTCCTTCCCATTCCAATCCTGAGACCCTTCCTATAGCATGAGATGTGATATCTCAATGCTTATACCAAACGTGAGACCCTTCCTATAACATGAGGTGTGATATCTTAATGCCTCTAATACCAAACCTGAGATCCTTCCTCTAACATGAAATGTGATATCCAAGTCCTTCCCATTCCAATCCTGGGACCCTTCCTATAACATGAGATGTGATATCCAACTCCTTCCCATTCCAACCTGAGACCCTTCCTATAGCATGAGATGGGATATCCAACTCCTTCCAGATCAAATCCTGATACCCTTCCGATAGCATGAGATGTGATATCCCACTGTTTCTACCAAACCTGAGACCCATACTATGGCATGAGTTGTGATATCAAACCCCTTCCCATTCCAATCCTGAGACCCTTCCTATAGCTTGAGATATCCAACTCCTTCCCATTCCAATTCTGAGACCCTTCCTATACCATGAGACTTGATATCTCAATGCTTCTAATACCAAACCTGAGACCCTTCCTATAGCATGAGATGTGATATCTCAATGCTTCTAATACCAAACCTGAGATCCTTCCGATAACATGAGATGTGATATCCAAATCCTTCCCCTTCCAAACCTGAGACCCTCCCTTTAGCATGAGATGTGATATCCAACTCCTTCCCATTCCCATCCTGAGACCCTTCTGATAGCATGAGATGTGATATCTCAATGCCTCCAATACCAAACCTGAGATCCTACCTCTAACATGAAATGTGATATTCACATCCTTCCCCTTCCAAACCTGAGACCCTCCCTTTAGCATGAGATGTGATATCCAACTCCGTCCCATTCCAATCCTGAGACCCTTCCGATAGCATGAGATGTGATATCTCAATGCCTCTAATACCAAACCTGAGATCCTTCCGATAGCATGAGATGTGATATCTCAATGCTTCTAATACCAAACCTGAGATCCTTCCTATAACATGAGACGTGATATCCAAATCCTTACCCTTCCAAACCTGAGACCCTCCCTTTAGCATGAGATGTGATATCCAACTACTTCCCATTCCAATCCTGAGACCCTTCTGATAGCATGAGATGTGATATCTCAATGCCTCTAATACCAAACCTGAGATCCTACCTCTTACATGAAATGTGATATCCAACTCTTTCCCCTTCCAAACCTGAGAGCCTTCCTATAGCATGAGATGTGATATCCGACTCCTTCCCATTCCAATCCTGAGACCCTTCCGATAGCATGAGATGTGATATCTCAATGCTTCTAATACCAAACCTGAGATCCTTCTTATAACTTGTGATGTGATATCCAAATCCTTCCCCTTCCAAACCTGAGACCCTCACTTTAGCATGAGATGTGATATCCAACTCCTTCCCATTCCAATCCTGAGACCCTTATGATAGATAGCATGAGATGTGATATCTCAATGCCTCTAATACCAAACCTGAGATACTTCCGATAGCATGAGATGTGATATCTCAATGCTTCTAATACCAAACCTGAGATCCTTCCTATAACATGAGATGTGATGTCCAAATCCTTCCCCTTCCAAACCTGAGAGCCTTCCTATAGCATGAGATGTGATATCCAAGTCCTTCCCATTCCAATCCTGAGACCCTTCCTATAACATGAGATGTGATATCCAACTCCTTCCAAATCCAATCCTGATACCCTTCCGATAGCATGAGATGTGATATCCCAATGCTTCTACAAAACCTGAGACCCATACATGGCATGAGATGTGATATCAAACTCCTTCCCATTCCAATCCTGAGACACTTCCTATAGCATCAGATGTGATATTTCAATGCTTCTAATACCAAACCTGAGACTCTTCCTATAACATGAGATGGGATATCCAACTCCTTCCCATTCCAATCCTGAGACCCTTCCGATAGCAGAGATGTGATATCTCAATGCTTATACCAAACCTGAGACCCTTCCTATGGCATGAGATGTCATATACAACTCCTTCCCATTCCAATCCTGAGACCCTTCCTATAGCATGAGATGTGATATCTCAATGCTTCTAATACCAAACCTGAGATCCTTCCTATAACATGAGATGTGATATCCAACTCCTTCCCATTCCAATCCTGAGACCCTTCCTATAGCATGAGATGTGACATCTCAATGCTTATACCAAACCTGAGACCCTTCCTATAGCATGAAATGTGATATCCAACTCCTTCCCTTTCCAAACCTGAGAGCCTACCTATAGCATGAGATGTGATATTCAAGACCTTCCCATTCCAATCCTTAGACCCTTCCTACAGCATGCAATATGATATCTCAATGATTCTAATAACAAACCTGAGACCCGTCCTATAACATGAGATGGGATATCCAACTCCTTCCCATTCCAATCCTGAGACACTTCCGATAGCAGAGATGTGATATCTCAATGCTTATACCAAACCTGAGACCCTTCCTATAGCATGAGATGTAATAACCAACTCCTTCCCATTCCAATCCTGAGACCCTTCCTACAGCATGCGATGTGATATCTCAATGCTTCTAATACCAAACCTGAGACCTGTCCTATAACATGAGATGGGATATCCAACTCCTTCCCGTTCCAAACCTGAGACCCTTCCTATAGCATGAGATGTGATATCCAACTCCTTCCCATCCCAATCCTGAGACACTTCCGATTGCAGAGATGTGATATCTCAATGCTTATACCAAACCTGAGACTCTTCCTATAACATGAGATGTGATATCCAACTCCTTCCCGTTCCAAACCTGAGACCCTTCCTATAGCATGAGATGTGATATCCAACTCCCTCCCATTCCAATCCTGAGACCCTTCTGATAGCATGAGATGTGATATCGCAATGCTTCTAATACCAAACCTGAGATCCTTCTTATAACATGTGATGTGATATCCAAATCCTTCCCCTTCCAAACCTGAGACCCTCCCTTTAGCATGAGAAGTGATATCCAACTCCTTCCCATTCCAATCCTGAGACCCTTATGATAGCATGAGATGTGATATCTCAATGCCTCTAATACCAAACCTGAGATACTTCCGATAGCATGAGATGTGATATCTCAATGATTCTAATACCAAACCTGAGATCCTTCCTATAACATGCGATGTGATATCCAAATCCTTCCCCTTCCAAACCTGAGACCCTCCCTTTAGCATGAGATGTGATATCCAACTCCTTCCCATTCCAATCCTGAGACCCTTCTGATAGCATGAGATGTGATACCTCAATGCCTCTAATACCAAACCTGAGATCCTACCTCTAACATGAAATGTGATATCCAACTCCTTCCCTTACCAAACCTGAGATCCTTCCTATAACATGCGATGTGATATCCAAATCCTTCCCCTTCCAAACCTGAGACCCTCCCTATAGCATGAGATGTGATATCCAAGTCCGTCCCATTCCAATCCTGAGACCCTTCCTATAGCATGAGATGTGATATCTCAATGCTTATTCCAAACCTGAGACCCTTCCTATGGCATGAGATGTCATATACAACTCCTTCCCATTCCAATCCTGAGACCCTTCCTATAGCATGAGATGTGATATCTCAATGCTTATACCAAACCTGAGACCCTTCCTATAGCATGAGATGTGATAGCCAACTTCTTCCCATTCCAATCCTGAGACCCTTCCTATAACATGAGATGTGATGTCGCAATGCTTCTAATACCAAACCTGAGATCTTTCCTATAACATGAGATGTGATATCCAACACCTTCCCATTCCAATCCTGAGACCCTTCCTATAGCATGAGATGTGATATCTCAATGCTTATACCAAACGTGAGACCCTTCCTATAGCTTGAGATGTGATATCCAACTCCTTCCCATTCCAATCCTGAGACCCTTCCTATAGCATGAGATGTGATATCTCAATGCTTATACCAAACGTGAGACCCTTCCTATAACATGAGATGTGATATCTTAATGCCTCTAATACCAAACCTGAGATCCTTCCTCTAACATGAAATGTGATATCCAACTCCTTCCCCTTCCAAACCTGAGAGCCTTCCTATAGCATGAGATATGATATCCAAGTCCTTCCCATTCCAATCCTGGGACCCTTCCTATAACATGAGATGTGATATCCAACTCCTTCCCATTCCAACCTGAGACCCTTCCTATAGCATGAGATGGGATATCCAACTCCTTTCAAATCAAATCCTGATACCCTTCCGATAGCATGAGATGTGATATCCCAATGTTTCTACCAAACCTGAGACCCATACTATGGCATGAGTTGTGATATCAAACCCCTTCCCATTCCAATCCTGAGACCCTTCCTATAGCTTGAGATATCCAACTCCTTCCCATTCCAATTCTGAGACCCTTCCTATACCATGAGACTTGATATCGCAATGCTTCTAATACCAAACCTGAGACCCTTCCTATAGCATGAGATGTGATATCTCAATGCTTCTAATACCAAACCTGAGATCCTTCCGATAACATGAGATGTGATATCCAAATCCTTCCCCTTCCAAACCTGAGATCCTCCCTTTAGCATGAGATGTGATATCCAACTCCTTCCCATTCCCATCCTGAGACCCTTCTGATAGCATGAGATGTGATATCTCAATGCCTCCAATACCAAACCTGAGATCCTACCTCTAACATGAAATGTGATATCCACATCCTTTCCCTTCCAAACCTGAGACACTCCCTTTAGCATGAGATGTGATATCCAACTCCGTCCCATTCCAATCCTGAGACCCTTCCGATAGCATGAGATGTGATATCTCAATGCTTCTAATACCAAACCTGTGATCCTTCCTATAACAAGAGATGTGATATCCAAATCCTTCCCCTTCCAAACCTGAGACCCTCCCTTTAGCATGAGATGTGATATCTCAATGCCTCTAATACCAAACCTGAGATCCTTCCGATAGCATGAGATGTGATATCTCAATGCTTCTAATACCAAACCTGAGATCCTTCCTATAACATGAGACGTGATATCCAAATCCTTCCCCTTCCAAACCTGAGACCCTCCCTTTAGCATGAGATGTGATATCCAACTCCTTCCCATTCCAATCCTGAGACCCTTCTGATAGCATGAGATGTGATATCTCAATGCCTCTAATACCAAACCTGAGATCCTACCTCTAACATGAAATGTGATATCCAACTCTTTCCCCTTCCAAACCTGAGAGCCTTCCTATAGCATGAGATGTGATATCCGATTCCTTCCCGTTCCAATCCTGAGACCCTTCCGATAGCATGAGATGTGATATCTCAATGCTTCTAATACCAAACCTGTGATCCTTCCTATAACAAGAGATGTGATATCCAAATCCTTCCCCTTCCAAACCTGAGACCCTCCCTTTAGCATGAGATGTGATATCCAACTCCTTCCCATTCCAATCCTGAGACCCTTCCGATAGCATGAGATGTGATATCTCAATGCTTCTAATACCAAACCTGAGATCCTTCCTATAACATGAGACGTGATATCCAAATCCTTCCCCTTCCAAACCTGAGACCCTCCCTTTAGCATGAGATGTGATATCCAACTCCTTCCCATTCCAATCCTGGGACCCTTCTGATAGCATGAGATGTGATATCTCAATGCCTCTAATACCAAACCTGAGATCCTACCTCTAACATGAAATGTGATATCCAACTCCTTCCCCTTCCAAACCTGAGAGCCTTCCTATAGCATGAGATGTGATATCCAAGTCCTTCCCATTCCAATCCTGAGACCCTTCCTATAACATGAGATGTGATATCCAACTCCTTCCAAATCCAATCCTGATACCCTTCCGATAGCATGAGATGTGATATCCCAATGCTTCTACAAAACCTGAGACCCATACATGGCATGAGATGTGATATCAAACTCCTTCCCATTCCAATCCTGAGACACTTCCTATAGCATCAGATGTGATATCTCAATGCTTCTAATACCAAACCTGAGACTCTTCCTATAACATGAGATGGGATATCCAACTCCTTCCCATTCCAATCCTGAGACCCTTCCGATAGTAGAGATGTGATATCTCAATGCTTATACCAAACCTGAGACCCTTCCTATGGCATGAGATGTCATATACAACTCCTTCCCATTCCAATCCTGAGACCCTTCCTATAGCATGAGATGTGATATCTCAATGCTTCTAATACCAAACCTGAGATCCTTCCTATAACATGAGATGTGATATCCAACTCCTTCCCATTCCAATCCTGAGACCCTTCCTATAGCATGAGATGTGACATCTCAATGCTTATACCAAACCTGAGACCCTTCCTATAGCATGAAATGTGATATCCAACTCCTTCCGTTTCCAAACCTGAGAGCCTACCTATAGCATGAGATGTGATATTCAAGACCTTCCCATTCCAATCCTTAGACCCTTCCTACAGCATGCAATATGATATCTCAATGATTCTAATAACAAACCTGAGACCCGTCCTATAACATGAGATGGGATATCCAACTCCTTCCCATTCCAATCCTGAGACACTTCCGATAGCAGAGATGTGATATCTCAATGCTTATACCAAACCTGAGACCCTTCCTATAGCATGAGATGTAATATCCAACTCCGTCCCATTCCAATCCTGAGACCCTTCCTACAGCATGCGATGTGATATCTCAATGCTTCTAATACCAAACCTGAGACCTGTCCTATAACATGAGATGGGATATCCAACTCCTTCCCGTTCCAAACCTGAGACCCTTCCTATAGCATGAGATGTGATATCCAACTCCTTCCCATCCCAATCCTGAGACACTTCCGATTGCAGAGATGTGATATCTCAATGCTTATACCAAACCTGAGACTCTTCCTATAACATGAGATGTGATATCCAACTCCTTCCCGTTCCAAACCTGAGACCCTTCCTATAGCATGAGATGTGATATCCAACTCCCTCCCATTCCAATCCTGAGACCCTTCTGATAGCATGAGATGTGATATCTCAATGCTTCTAATACCAAACCTGAGATCCTTCTTATAACATGTGATGTGATATCCAAATCCTTCCCCTTCCAAACCTGAGACCCTCCCTTTAGCATGAGAAGTGATATCCAACTCCTTCCCATTCCAATCCTGAGACCCTTATGATAGCATGAGATGTGATATCTCAATGCCTCTAATACCAAACCTGAGATACTTCCGATAGCATGAGATGTGATATCTCAATGATTCTAATACCAAACCTGAGATCCTTCCTATAACATGCGATGTGATATCCAAATCCTTCCCCTTCCAAACCTGAGACCCTCCCTTTAGCATGAGATGTGATATCCAACTCCTTCCCATTCCAATCCTGAGACCCTTCTGATAGCATGAGATGTGATACCTCAATGCCTCTAATACCAAACCTGAGATCCTACCTCTAACATGAAATGTGATATCCAACTCCTTCCCTTACCAAACCTGAGATCCTTCCTATAACATGCGATGTGATATCCAAATCCTTCCCGTTCCAAACCTGAGACCCTCCCTATAGCATGAGATGTGATATCCAAGTCCGTCCCATTCCAATCCTGAGACCCTTCCTATAGCATGAGATGTGATATCTCAATGCTTATTCCAAACCTGAGACCCTTCCTATGGCATGAGATGTCATATACAACTCCTTCCCATTCCAATCCTGAGACCCTTCCTATAACATGAGATGTGATGTCGCAATGCTTCTAATACCAAACCTGAGATCTTTCCTATAACATGAGATGTGATATCCAACACCTTCCCATTCCAATCCTGAGACCCTTCCTATAGCATGAGATGTGATATCTCAATGCTTATACCAAACGTGAGACCCTTCCTATAGCTCGAGATGTGATATCCAACTCCTTCCCATTCCAATCCTGAGACCCTTCCTATAGCATGAGATGTGATATCTCAATGCTTATACCAAACGTGAGACCCTTCCTATAACATGAGGTGTGATATCTTAATGCCTCTAATACCAAACCTGAGATCCTTCCTCTAACATGAAATGTGATATCCAAGTCCTTCCCATTCCAATCCTGGGACCCTTCCTATAACATGAGATGTGATATCCAACTCCTTCCCATTCCAACCTGAGACCCTTCCTATAGCATGAGATGGGATATCCAACTCCTTCCAGATCAAATCCTGATACCCTTCCGATAGCATGAGATGTGATATCCCACTGTTTCTACCAAACCTGAGACCCATACTATGGCATGAGTTGTGATATCAAACCCCTTCCCATTCCAATCCTGAGACCCTTCCTATAGCTTGAGATATCCAACTCCTTCCCATTCCAATTCTGAGACCCTTCCTATACCATGAGACTTGATATCTCAATGCTTCTAATACCAAACCTGAGACCCTTCCTATAGCATGAGATGTGATATCTCAATGCTTCTAATACCAAACCTGAGATCCTTCCGATAACATGAGATGTGATATCCAAATCCTTCCCCTTCCAAACCTGAGACCCTCCCTTTAGCATGAGATGTGATATCCAACTCCTTCCCATTCCCATCCTGAGACCCTTCTGATAGCATGAGATGTGATATCTCAATGCCTCCAATACCAAACCTGAGATCCTACCTCTAACATGAAATGTGATATTCACATCCTTCCCCTTCCAAACCTGAGACCCTCCCTTTAGCATGAGATGTGATATCCAACTCCGTCCCATTCCAATCCTGAGACCCTTCCGATAGCATGAGATGTGATATCTCAATGCCTCTAATACCAAACCTGAGATCCTTCCGATAGCATGAGATGTGATATCTCAATGCTTCTAATACCAAACCTGAGATCCTTCCTATAACATGAGACGTGATATCCAAATCCTTACCCTTCCAAACCTGAGACCCTCCCTTTAGCATGAGATGTGATATCCAACTACTTCCCATTCCAATCCTGAGACCCTTCTGATAGCATGAGATGTGATATCTCAATGCCTCTAATACCAAACCTGAGATCCTACCTCTGACATGAAATGTGATATCCAACTCTTTCCCCTTCCAAACCTGAGAGCCTTCCTATAGCATGAGATGTGATATCCGACTCCTTCCCATTCCAATCCTGAGACCCTTCCGATAGCATGAGATGTGATATCTCAATGCTTCTAATACCAAACCTGAGATCCTTCTTATAACTTGTGATGTGATATCCAAATCCTTCCCCTTCCAAACCTGAGACCCTCACTTTAGCATGAGATGTGATATCCAACTCCTTCCCATTCCAATCCTGAGACCCTTATGATAGATAGCATGAGATGTGATATCTCAATGCCTCTAATACCAAACCTGAGATACTTCCGATAGCATGAGATGTGATATCTCAATGCTTCTAATACCAAACCTGAGATCCTTCCTATAACATGAGATGTGATGTCCAAATCCTTCCCCTTCCAAACCTGAGAGCCTTCCTATAGCATGAGATGTGATATCCAAGTCCTTCCCATTCCAATCCTGAGACCCTTCCTATAACATGAGATGTGATATCCAACTCCTTCCAAATCCAATCCTGATACCCTTCCGATAGCATGAGATGTGATATCCCAATGCTTCTACAAAACCTGAGACCCATACATGGCATGAGATGTGATATCAAACTCCTTCCCATTCCAATCCTGAGACACTTCCTATAGCATCAGATGTGATATTTCAATGCTTCTAATACCAAACCTGAGACTCTTCCTATAACATGAGATGGGATATCCAACTCCTTCCCATTCCAATCCTGAGACCCTTCCGATAGCAGAGATGTGATATCTCAATGCTTATACCAAACCTGAGACCCTTCCTATGGCATGAGATGTCATATACAACTCCTTCCCATTCCAATCCTGAGACCCTTCCTATAGCATGAGATGTGATATCTCAATGCTTCTAATACCAAACCTGAGATCCTTCCTATAACATGAGATGTGATATCCAACTCCTTCCCATTCCAATCCTGAGACCCTTCCTATAGCATGAGATGTGACATCTCAATGCTTATACCAAACCTGAGACCCTTCCTATAGCATGAAATGTGATATCCAACTCCTTCCCTTTCCAAACCTGAGAGCCTACCTATAGCATGAGATGTGATATTCAAGACCTTCCCATTCCAATCCTTAGACCCTTCCTACAGCATGCAATATGATATCTCAATGATTCTAATAACAAACCTGAGACCCGTCCTATAACATGAGATGGGATATCCAACTCCTTCCCATTCCAATCCTGAGACACTTCCGATAGCAGAGATGTGATATCTCAATGCTTATACCAAACCTGAGACCCTTCCTATAGCATGAGATGTAATAACCAACTCCTTCCCATTCCAATCCTGAGACCCTTCCTACAGCATGCGATGTGATATCTCAATGCTTCTAATACCAAACCTGAGACCTGTCCTATAACATGAGATGGGATATCCAACTCCTTCCCGTTCCAAACCTGAGACCCTTCCTATAGCATGAGATGTGATATCCAACTCCTTCCCATCCCAATCCTGAGACACTTCCGATTGCAGAGATGTGATATCTCAATGCTTATACCAAACCTGAGACTCTTCCTATAACATGAGATGTGATATCCAACTCCTTCCCGTTCCAAACCTGAGACCCTTCCTATAGCATGAGATGTGATATCCAACTCCCTCCCATTCCAATCCTGAGACCCTTCTGATAGCATGAGATGTGATATCGCAATGCTTCTAATACCAAACCTGAGATCCTTCTTATAACATGTGATGTGATATCCAAATCCTTCCCCTTCCAAACCTGAGACCCTCCCTTTAGCATGAGAAGTGATATCCAACTCCTTCCCATTCCAATCCTGAGACCCTTATGATAGCATGAGATGTGATATCTCAATGCCTCTAATACCAAACCTGAGATACTTCCGATAGCATGAGATGTGATATCTCAATGATTCTAATACCAAACCTGAGATCCTTCCTATAACATGCGATGTGATATCCAAATCCTTCCCCTTCCAAACCTGAGACCCTCCCTTTAGCATGAGATGTGATATCCAACTCCTTCCCATTCCAATCCTGAGACCCTTCTGATAGCATGAGATGTGATACCTCAATGCCTCTAATACCAAACCTGAGATCCTACCTCTAACATGAAATGTGATATCCAACTCCTTCCCTTACCAAACCTGAGATCCTTCCTATAACATGCAATGTGATATCCAAATCCTTCCCCTTCCAAACCTGAGACCCTCCCTATAGCATGAGATGTGATATCCAAGTCCGTCCCATTCCAATCCTGAGACCCTTCCTATAGCATGAGATGTGATATCTCAATGCTTATTCCAAACCTGAGACCCTTCCTATGGCATGAGATGTCATATACAACTCCTTCCCATTCCAATCCTGAGACCCTTCCTATAGCATGAGATGTGATATCTCAATGCTTATACCAAACCTGAGACCCTTCCTATAGCATGAGATGTGATAGCCAACTTCTTCCCATTCCAATCCTGAGACCCTTCCTATAACATGAGATGTGATGTCGCAATGCTTCTAATACCAAACCTGAGATCTTTCCTATAACATGAGATGTGATATCCAACACCTTCCCATTCCAATCCTGAGACCCTTCCTATAGCATGAGATGTGATATCTCAATGCTTATACCAAACGTGAGACCCTTCCTATAGCTTGAGATGTGATATCCAACTCCTTCCCATTCCAATCCTGAGACCCTTCCTATAGCATGAGATGTGATATCTCAATGCTTATACCAAACGTGAGACCCTTCCTATAACATGAGATGTGATATCTTAATGCCTCTAATACCAAACCTGAGATCCTTCCTCTAACATGAAATGTGATATCCAACTCCTTCCCCTTCCAAACCTGAGAGCCTTCCTATAGCATGAGATATGATATCCAAGTCCTTCCCATTCCAATCCTGGGACCCTTCCTATAACATGAGATGTGATATCCAACTCCTTCCCATTCCAACCTGAGACCCTTCCTATAGCATGAGATGGGATATCCAACTCCTTTCAAATCAAATCCTGATACCCTTCCGATAGCATGAGATGTGATATCCCAATGTTTCTACCAAACCTGAGACCCATACTATGGCATGAGTTGTGATATCAAACCCCTTCCCATTCCAATCCTGAGACCCTTCCTATAGCTTGAGATATCCAACTCCTTCCCATTCCAATTCTGAGACCCTTCCTATACCATGAGACTTGATATTGCAATGCTTCTAATACCAAACCTGAGACCCTTCCTATAGCATGAGATGTGATATCTCAATGCTTCTAATACCAAACCTGAGATCCTTCCGATAACATGAGATGTGATATCCAAATCCTTCCCCTTCCAAACCTGAGATCCTCCCTTTAGCATGAGATGTGATATCCAACTCCTTCCCATTCCCATCCTGAGACCCTTCTGATAGCATGAGATGTGATATCTCAATGCCTCCAATACCAAACCTGAGATCCTACCTCTAACATTAAATGTGATATCCACATCCTTTCCCTTCCAAACCTGAGACACTCCCTTTAGCATGAGATGTGATATCCAACTCCGTCCCATTCCAATCCTGAGACCCTTCCGATAGCATGAGATGTGATATCTCAATGCTTCTAATACCAAACCTGTGATCCTTCCTATAACAAGAGATGTGATATCCAAATCCTTCCCCTTCCAAACCTGAGACCCTCCCTTTAGCATGAGATGTGATATCTCAATGCCTCTAATACCAAACCTGAGATCCTTCCGATAGCATGAGATGTGATATCTCAATGCTTCTAATACCAAACCTGAGATCCTTCCTATAACATGAGACGTGATATCCAAATCCTTCCCCTTCCAAACCTGAGACCCTCCCTTTAGCATGAGATGTGATATCCAACTCCTTCCCATTCCAATCCTGAGACCCTTCTGATAGCATGAGATGTGATATCTCAATGCCTCTAATACCAAACCTGAGATCCTACCTCTAACATGAAATGTGATATCCAACTCTTTCCCCTTCCAAACCTGAGAGCCTTCCTATAGCATGAGATGTGATATCCGATTCCTTCCCGTTCCAATCCTGAGACCCTTCCGATAGCATGAGATGTGATATCTCAATGCTTCTAATACCAAACCTGTGATCCTTCCTATAACAAGAGATGTGATATCCAAATCCTTCCCCTTCCAAACCTGAGACCCTCCCTTTAGCATGAGATGTGATATCCAACTCCTTCCCATTCCAATCCTGAGACCCTTCCGATAGCATGAGATGTGATATCTCAATGCTTCTAATACCAAACCTGTGATCCTTCCTATAACAAGAGATGTGATATCCAAATCCTTCCAATTCCAAACCTGAGTCCCTCCCTTTAGCATGAGATGTGATATCTCAATGCCTCTAATACCAAACCTGAGATCCTTCCGATAGCATGAGATGTGATATCTCAATGCTTCTAATACCAAACCTGAGATCCTTCCTATAACATGAGACGTGATATCCAAATCCTTCCCCTTCCAAACCTGAGACCCTCCCTTTAGCATGAGATGTGATATCCAACTCCTTCCCATTCCAATCCTGGGACCCTTCTGATAGCATGAGATGTGATATCTCAATGCCTCTAATACCAAACCTGAGATCCTACCTCTAACATGAAATGTGATATCCAACTCCTTCCCCTTCCAAACCTGAGAGCCTTCCTATAGCATGAGATGTGATATCCAAGTCCTTCCCATTCCAATCCTGAGACCCTTCCTATAACATGAGATGTGATATCCAACTCCTTCCAAATCCAATCCTGATACCCTTCCGATAGCATGAGATGTGATATCCCAATGCTTCTACAAAACCTGAGACCCATACATGGCATGAGATGTGATATCAAACTCCTTCCCATTCCAATCCTGAGACACTTCCTATAGCATCAGATGTGATATCTCAATGCTTCTAATACCAAACCTGAGACTCTTCCTATAACATGAGATGGGATATCCAACTCCTTCCCATTCCAATCCTGAGACCCTTCCGATAGTTGAGATGTGATATCTCAATGCTTATACCAAACCTGAGACCCTTCCTATGGCATGAGATGTCATATACAACTCCTTCCCATTCCAATCCTGAGACCCTTCCTATAGCATGAGATGTGATATCTCAATGCTTCTAATACCAAACCTGAGATCCTTCCTATAACATGAGATGTGATATCCAACTCCTTCCCATTCCAATCCTGAGACCCTTCCTATAGCATGAGATGTGACATCTCAATGCTTATACCAAACCTGAGACCCTTCCTATAGCATGAAATGTGATATCCAACTCCTTCCGTTTCCAAACCTGAGAGCCTACCTATAGCATGAGATGTGATATTCAAGACCTTCCCATTCCAATCCTTAGACCCTTCCTACAGCATGCAATATGATATCTCAATGATTCTAATAACAAACCTGAGACCCGTCCTATAACATGAGATGGGATATCCAACTCCTTCCCATTCCAATCCTGAGACACTTCCGATAGCAGAGATGTGATATCTCAATGCTTATACCAAACCTGAGACCCTTCCTATAGCATGAGATGTAATATCCAACTCCGTCCCATTCCAATCCTGAGACCCTTCCTACAGCATGCGATGTGATATCTCAATGCTTCTAATACCAAACCTGAGACCTGTCCTATAACATGAGATGGGATATCCAACTCCTTCCCGTTCCAAACCTGAGACCCTTCCTATAGCATGAGATGTGATATCCAACTCCTTCCCATCCCAATCCTGAGACACTTCCGATTGCAGTGATGTGATATCTCAATGCTTATACCAAACCTGAGACTCTTCCTATAACATGAGATGTGATATCCAACTCCTTCCCGTTCCAAACCTGAGACCCTTCCTATAGCATGAGATGTGATATCCAACTCCCTCCCATTCCAATCCTGAGACCCTTCTGATAGCATGAGATGTGATATCTCAATGCTTCTAATACCAAACCTGAGATCCTTCTTATAACATGTGATGTGATATCCAAATCCTTCCCCTTCCAAACCTGAGACCCTCCCTTTAGCATGAGAAGTGATATCCAACTCCTTCCCATTCCAATCCTGAGACCCTTATGATAGCATGAGATGTGATATCTCAATGCCTCTAATACCAAACCTGAGATACTTCCGATAGCATGAGATGTGATATCTCAATGATTCTAATACCAAACCTGAGATCCTTCCTATAACATGCGATGTGATATCCAAATCCTTCCCCTTCCAAACCTGAGACCCTCCCTTTAGCATGAGATGTGATATCCAACTCCTTCCCATTCCAATCCTGAGACCCTTCTGATAGCATGAGATGTGATACCTCAATGCCTCTAATACCAAACCTGAGATCCTACCTCTAACATGAAATGTGATATCCAACTCCTTCCCTTACCAAACCTGAGATCCTTCCTATAACATGCGATGTGATATCCAAATCCTTCCCGTTCCAAACCTGAGACCCTCCCTATAGCATGAGATGTGATATCCAAGTCCGTCCCATTCCAATCCTGAGACCCTTCCTATAGCATGAGATGTGATATCTCAATGCTTATTCCAAACCTGAGACCCTTCCTATGGCATGAGATGTCATATACAACTCCTTCCCATTCCAATCCTGAGACCCTTCCTATAACATGAGATGTGATGTCGCAATGCTTCTAATACCAAACCTGAGATCTTTCCTATAACATGAGATGTGATATCCAACACCTTCCCATTCCAATCCTGAGACCCTTCCTATAGCATGAGATGTGATATCTCAATGCTTATACCAAACGTGAGACCCTTCCTATAGCTCGAGATGTGATATCCAACTCCTTCCCATTCCAATCCTGAGACCCTTCCTATAGCATGAGATGTGATATCTCAATGCTTATACCAAACGTGAGACCCTTCCTATAACATGAGATGTGATATCTTAATGCCTCTAATACCAAACCTGAGATCCTTCCTCTAACATGAAATGTGATATCCAAGTCCTTCCCATTCCAATCCTGGGACCCTTCCTATAACATGAGATGTGATATCCAACTCCTTCCCATTCCAACCTGAGACCCTTCCTATAGCATGAGATGGGATATCCAACTCCTTCCAGATCAAATCCTGATACCCTTCCGATAGCATGAGATGTGATATCCCACTGTTTCTACCAAACCTGAGACCCATACTATGGCATGAGTTGTGATATCAAACCCCTTCCCATTCCAATCCTGAGACCCTTCCTATAGCTTGAGATATCCAACTCCTTCCCATTCCAATTCTGAGACCCTTCCTATACCATGAGACTTGATATCTCAATGCTTCTAATACCAAACCTGAGACCCTTCCTATAGCATGAGATGTGATATCTCAATGCTTCTAATACCAAACCTGAGATCCTTCCGATAACATGAGATGTGATATCCAAATCCTTCCCCTTCCAAACCTGAGACCCTCCCTTTAGCATGAGATGTGATATCCAACTCCTTCCCATTCCCATCCTGAGACCCTTCTGTTAGCATGAGATGTGATATCTCAATGCCTCCAATACCAAACCTGAGATCCTACCTCTAACATGAAATGTGATATCCACATCCTTCCCCTTCCAAACCTGAGACCCTCCCTTTAGCATGAGATGTGATATCCAACTCCGTCCCATTCCAATCCTGAGACCCTTCCGATAGCATGAGATGTGATATCTCAATGCCTCTAATACCAAACCTGAGATCCTTCCGATAGCATGAGATGTGATATCTCAATGCTTCTAATACCAAACCTGAGATCCTTCCTATAACATGAGACGTGATATCCAAATCCTTACCCTTCCAAACCTGAGACCCTCCCTTTAGCATGAGATGTGATATCCAACTACTTCCCATTCCAATCCTGAGACCCTTCTGATAGCATGAGATGTGATATCTCAATGCCTCTAATACCAAACCTGAGATCCTACCTCTGACATGAAATGTGATATCCAACTCTTTCCCCTTCCAAACCTGAGAGCCTTCCTATAGCATGAGATGTGATATCCGACTCCTTCCCATTCCAATCCTGAGACCCTTCCGATAGCATGAGATGTGATATCTCAATGCTTCTAATACCAAACCTGAGATCCTTCTTATAACTTGTGATGTGATATCCAAATCCTTCCCCTTCCAAACCTGAGACCCTCCCTTTAGCATGAGATGTGATATCCAACTCCTTCCCATTCCAATCCTGAGACCCTTATGATAGATAGCATGAGATGTGATATCTCAATGCCTCTAATACCAAACCTGAGATACTTCCGATAGCATGAGATGTGATATCTCAATGCTTCTAATACCAAACCTGAGATCCTTCCTATAACATGAGATGTGATATCCAAATCCTTCCCCTTCCAAACCTGAGACCCTCCCTTTAGCATGAGATGTGATATCCAACTCCTTCCCATTCCAATCCTGAGACCCCTCCGATAGCATGAGATGTGATATCTCAATGCTTCTAATACCAAACCTGTGATCCTTCCTATAACAAGAGATGTGATATCCAAATCCTTCCCCTTCCAAACCTGAGACCCTCCCTTTAGCATGAGATGTGATATCTCAATGCCTCTAATACCAAACCTGAGATCCTTCCGATAGCATGAGATGTGATATCTCAATGCTTCTAATACCAAACCTGAGATCCTTCCTATAACATGAGACGTGATATCCAAATCCTTCCCCTTCCAAACCTGAGACCCTCCCTTTAGCATGAGATGTGATATCCAACTCCTTCCCATTCCAATCCTGAGACCCTTCTGATAGCATGAGATGTGATATCTCAATGCCTCTAATACCAAACCTGAGATCCTACCTCTAACATGAAATGTGATATCCAACTCTTTCCCCTTCCAAACCTGAGAGCCTTCCTATAGCATGAGATGTGATATCCGACTCCTTCCCATTCCAATCCTGAGACCCTTCCGATAGCATGAGATGTGATATCTCAATGCTTCTAATACCAAACCTGAGATCCTTCTTATAACATGTGATGTGATATCCAAATCCTTCCCCTTCCAAACCTGAGACCCTCCCTTTAGCATGAGATGTGATATCCAACTCCTTCCCATTCCAATCCTGAGACCCTTATGATAGATAGCATGAGATGTGATATCTCAATGCCTCTAATACCAAACCTGAGATCCTACCTCTAACATGAAATGTGATATCCAACTCTTTCCCCTTCCAAACCTGAGAGCCTTCCTATAGCATGAGATGTGATATCCGACTCCTTCCCGTTCCAATCCTGAGACCCTTCCGATAGCATGAGATGTGATATCTCAATGCTTCTAATACCAAACCTGTGATCCTTCCTATAACAAGAGATGTGATATCCAAATCCTTCCCCTTCCAAACCTGAGACCCTCCCTTTAGCATGAGATGTGATATCCAACTCCTTCCCATTCCAATCCTGAGACCCTTCCGATAGCATGAGATGTGATATCTCAATGCTTCTAATACCAAACCTGTGATCCTTCCTATAACAAGAGATGTGATATCCAAATCCTTCCCCTTCCAAACCTGAGACCCTCCCTTTAGCATGAGATGTGATATCTCAATGCCTCTAATACCAAACCTGAGATCCTTCCGATAGCATGAGATGTGATATCTCAATGCTTCTAATACCAAACCTGAGATCCTTCCTATAACATGAGACGTGATATCCAAATCCTTCCCCTTCCAAACCTGAGACCCTCCCTTTAGCATGAGATGTGATATCCAACTCCTTCCCATTCCAATCCTGGGACCCTTCTGATAGCATGAGATGTGATATCTCAATGCCTCTAATACCAAACCTGAGATCCTACCTCTAACATGAAATGTGATATCCAACTCCTTCCCCTTCCAAACCTGAGAGCCTTCCTATAGCATGAGATGTGATATCCAAGTCCTTCCCATTCCAATCCTGAGACCCTTCCTATAACATGAGATGTGATATCCAACTCCTTCCAAATCCAATCCTGATACCCTTCCGATAGCATGAGATGTGATATCCCAATGCTTCTACAAAACCTGAGACCCATACATGGCATGAGATGTGATATCAAACTCCTTCCCAATCCAATCCTGAGACACTTCCTATAGCATCAGATGTGATATCTCAATGCTTCTAATACCAAACCTGAGACTCTTCCTATAACATGAGATGGGATATCCAACTCCTTCCCATTCCAATCCTGAGACCCTTCCGATAGCAGAGATGTGATATCTCAATGCTTATACCAAACCTGAGACCCTTCCTATGGCATGAGATGTCATATACAACTCCTTCCCATTCCAATCCTGAGACCCTTCCTATAGCATGAGATGTGATATCTCAATGCTTCTAATACCAAACCTGAGATCCTTCCTATAACATGAGATGTGATATCCAACTCCTTCCCATTCCAATCCTGAGACCCTTCCTATAGCATGAGATGTGACATCTCAATGCTTATACCAAACCTGAGACCCTTCCTATAGCATGAAATGTGATATCCAACTCCTTCCCATTCCAATCCTGAGACCCTTCCTATAGCATGAGATGTGATATCTCAATGCCTCTAATACCAAACCTGAGATCCTTCCTCTAACATGAAATGTGATATCCAACTCCTTCCCTTTCCAAACCTGAGAGCCTACCTATAGCATGAGATGTGATATTCAAGACCTTCCCATTCCAATCCTTAGACCCTTCCTACAGCATGCAATATGATATCTCAATGATTCTAATAACAAACCTGAGACCCGTCCTATAACATGAGATGGGATATCCAACTCCTCCCCATTCCAATCCTGAGACACTTCCGATAGCAGAGATGTGATATCTCAATGCTTATACCAAACCTGAGACCCTTCCTATAGCATGAGATGTAATATCCAACTCCTTCCCATTCCAATCCTGAGACCCTTCCTACAGCATGCGATGTGATATCTCAATGCTTCTAATACCAAACCTGAGACCTGTCCTATAACATGAGATGGGATATCCAACTCCTTCCCGTTCCAAACCTGAGACCCTTCCTATAGCATGAGATGTGATATCCAACTCCTTCCCATCCCAATCCTGAGACACTTCCGATTGCAGAGATGTGATATCTCAATGCTTATACCAAACCTGAGACTCTTCCTATAACATGAGATGTGATATCCAACTCCTTCCCGTTCCAAACCTGAGACCCTTCCTATAGCATGAGATGTGATATCCAACTCCCTCCCATTCCAATCCTGAGACCCTTCTGATAGCATGAGATGTGATATCGCAATGCTTCTAATACCAAACCGGAGATCCTTCTTATAACATGTGATGTGATATCCAAATCCTTCCCCTTCCAAACCTGAGACCCTCCCTTTAGCATGAGAAGTGATATCCAACTCCTTCCCATTCCAATCCTGAGACCCTTATGATAGCATGAGATGTGATATCTCAATGCCTCTAATACCAAACCTGAGATACTTCCGATAGCATGAGATGTGATATCTCAATGATTCTAATACCAAACCTGAGATCCTTCCTATAACATGCGATGTGATATCCAAATCCTTCCCCTTCCAAACCTGAGACCCTCCCTTTAGCATGAGATGTGATATCCAACTCCTTCCCATTCCAATCCTGAGACCCTTCTGATAGCATGAGATGTGATACCTCAATGCCTCTAATACCAAACCTGAAATCCTACCTCTAACATGAAATGTGATATCCAACTCCTTCCCTTACCAAACCTGAGATCCTTCCTATAACATGCGATGTGATATCCAAATCCTTCCCGTTCCAAACCTGAGACCCTCCCTATAGCATGAGATGTGATATCCAAGTCCGTCCCATTCCAATCCTGAGACCCTTCCTATAGCATGAGATGTGATATCTCAATGCTTATTCCAAACCTGAGACCCTTCCTATGGCATGAGATGTCATATACAACTCCTTCCCATTCCAATCCTGAGACCCTTCCTATAGCATGAGATGTGATATCTCAATGCTTATACCAAACCTGAGACCCTTCCTATAGCATGAGATGTGATAGCCAACTTCTTCCCATTCCAATCCTGAGACCCTTCCTATAACATGAGATGTGATGTCGCAATGCTTCTAATACCAAACCTGAGATCTTTCCTATAACATGAGATGTGATATCCAACACCTTCCCATTCCAATCCTGAGACCCTTCCTATAGCATGAGATGTGATATCTCAATGCTTATACCAAACGTGAGACCCTTCCTATAGCTCGAGATGTGATATCCAACTCCTTCCCATTCCAATCCTGAGACCCTTCCTATAGCATGAGATGTGATATCTCAATGCTTATACCAAACGTGAGACCCTTCCTATAACATGAGATGTGATATCTTAATGCCTCTAATACCAAACCTGAGATCCTTCCTCTAACATGAAATGTGATATCCAAGTCCTTCCCATTCCAATCCTGGGACCCTTCCTATAACATGAGATGTGATATCCAACTCCTTCCCATTCCAACCTGAGACCCTTCCTATAGCATGAGATGGGATATCCAACTCCTTCCAGATCAAATCCTGATACCCTTCCGATAGCATGAGATGTGATATCCCAATGTTTCTACCAAACCTGAGACCCATACTATGGCATGAGTTGTGATATCAAACCCCTTCCCATTCCAATCCTGAGACCCTTCCTATAGCTTGAGATATCCAACTCCTTCCCATTCCAATTCTGAGACCCTTCCTATACCATGAGACTTGATATCTCAATGCTTCTAATACCAAACCTGAGACCCTTCCTATAGCATGAGATGTGATATCTCAATGCTTCTAATACCAAACCTGAGATCCTTCCGATAACATGAGATGTGATATCCAAATCCTTCCCCTTCCAAACCTGAGACCCTCCCTTTAGCATGAGATGTGATATCCAACTCATTCCCATTCCCATCCTGAGACCCTTCTGATAGCATGAGATGTGATATCTCAATGCCTCCAATACCAAACCTGAGATCCTACCTCTAACATGAAATGTGATATCCACATCCTTCCCCTTCCAAACCTGAGACCCTCCCTTTAGCATGAGATGTGATATCCAACTCCGTCCCATTCCAATCCTGAGACCCTTCCGATAGCATGAGATGTGATATCTCAATGCCTCTAATACCAAACCTGAGATCCTTCCGATAGCATGAGATGTGATATCTCAATGCTTCTAATACCAAACCTGAGATCCTTCCTATAACATGAGACGTGATATCCAAATCCTTACCCTTCCAAACCTGAGACCCTCCCTTTAGCATGAGATGTGATATCCAACTACTTCCCATTCCAATCCTGAGACCCTTCTGATAGCATGAGATGTGATATCTCAATGCCTCTAATACCAAACCTGAGATCCTACCTCTAACATGAAATGTGATATCCAACTCTTTCCCCTTCCAAACCTGAGAGCCTTCCTATAGCATGAGATGTGATATCCGACTCCTTCCCATTCCAATCCTGAGACCCTTCCGATAGCATGAGATGTGATATCTCAATGCTTCTAATACCAAACCTGAGATCCTTCTTATAACTTGTGATGTGATATCCAAATCCTTCCCCTTCCAAACCTGAGACCCTCCCTTTAGCATGAGATGTGATATCCAACTCCTTCCCATTCCAATCCTGAGACCCTTATGATAGATAGCATGAGATGTGATATCTCAATGCCTCTAATACCAAACCTGAGATACTTCCGATAGCATGAGATGTGATATCTCAATGCTTCTAATACCAAACCTGAGATCCTTCCTATAACATGAGATGTGATATCCAAATCCTTCCCCTTCCAAACCTGAGACCCTCCCTTTAGCATGAGATGTGATATCCAACTCCTTCCCATTCCAATCCTGAGACCCTTCCGATAGCATGAGATGTGATATCTCAATGCTTCTAATACCAAACCTGTGATCCTTCCTATAACAAGAGATGTGATATCCAAATCCTTCCCCTTCCAAACCTGAGACCCTCCCTTTAGCATGAGATGTGATATCTCAATGCCTCTAATACCAAACCTGAGATCCTTCCGATAGCATGAGATGTGATATCTCAATGCTTCTAATACCAAACCTGAGATCCTTCCTATAACATGAGACGTGATATCCAAATCCTTCCCCTTCCAAACCTGAGACCCTCCCTTTAGCATGAGATGTGATATCCAACTCCTTCCCATTCCAATCCTGAGACCCTTCTGATAGCATGAGATGTGATATCTCAATGCCTCTAATACCAAACCTGAGATCCTACCTCTAACATGAAATGTGATATCCAAATCCTTCCCCTTCCAAACCTGAGACCCTCCCTTTAGCATGAGATGTGATATCCAACTCCTTCCCATTCCAATCCTGAGACCCTTATGATAGATAGCATGAGATGTGATATCTCAATGCCTCTAATACCAAACCTGAGATACTTCCGATAGCATGAGATGTGATATCTCAATGCTTCTAATACCAAACCTGAGATCCTTCCTATAACATGAGATGTGATATCCAAATCCTTCCCCTTCCAAACCTGAGACCCTCCCTTTAGCATGAGATGTGATATCCAACTCCTTCCCATTCCAATCCTGAGACCCTTCCGATAGCATGAGATGTGATATCTCAATGCTTCTAATACCAAACCTGTGATCCTTCCTATAACAAGAGATGTGATATCCAAATCCTTCCCCTTCCAAACCTGAGACCCTCCCTTTAGCATGAGATGTGATATCTCAATGCCTCTAATACCAAACCTGAGATCCTTCCGATAGCATGAGATGTGATATCTCAATGCTTCTAATACCAAACCTGAGATCCTTCCTATAACATGAGACGTGATATCCAAATCCTTCCCCTTCCAATCCTGAGACCCTCCCTTTAGCATGAGATGTGATATCCAACTCCTTCCCATTCCAATCCTGAGACCCTTCTGATAGCATGAGATGTGATATCTCAATGCCTCTAATACCAAACCTGAGATCCTACCTCTAACATGAAATGTGATATCCAAATCCTTCCCCTTCCAAACCTGAGACCCTCCCTTTAGCATGAGATGTGATATCCAACTCCTTCCCATTCCCATCCTGAGACCCTTCTGATAGCATGAGATGTGATATCTCAATGCCTCCAATACCAAACCTGAGATCCTACCTCTAACATGAAATGTGATATCCACATCCTTCCCCTTCCAAACCTGAGACCCTCCCTTTAGCATGAGATGTGATATCCAACTCCGTCCCATTCCAATCCTGAGACCCTTCCGATAGCATGAGATGTGATATCTCAATGCCTCTAATACCAAACCTGAGATCCTTCCGATAGCATGAGATGTGATATCTCAATGCTTCTAATACCAAACCTGAGATCCTTCCTATAACATGAGACGTGATATCCAAATCCTTACCCTTCTAAACCTGAGACCCTCCCTTTAGCATGAGATGTGATATCCAACTACTTCCCATTCCAATCCTGAGTCCCTTCTGATAGCATGAGATGTGATATCTCAATGCCTCTAATACCAAACCTGAGATCCTACCTCTAACATGAAATGTGATATCCAACTCTTTCCCCTTCCAAACCTGAGAGCCTTCCTATAGCATGAGATGTGATATCCGACTCCTTCCCATTCCAATCCTGAGACCCTTCCGATAGCATGAGATGTGATATCTCAATGCCTCTAATACCAAACCTGAGATCCTTCTTATAACTTGTGATGTGATATCCAAATCCTTCCCCTTCCAAACCTGAGACCCTCCCTTTAGCATGAGATGTGATATCCAACTCCTTCCCATTCCAATCCTGAGACCCTTATGATAGATAGCATGAGATGTGATATCTCAATGCCTCTAATACCAAACCTGAGATACTTCCGATAGCATGAGATGTGATATCTCAATGCTTCTAATACCAAACCTGAGATCCTTCCTATAACATGAGATGTGATATCCAAATCCTTCCCCTTCCAAACCTGAGACCCTCCCTTTAGCATGAGATGTGATATCCAACTCCTTCCCATTCCAATCCTGAGACCCTTCCGATAGCATGAGATGTGATATCTCAATGCTTCTAATACCAAACCTGTGATCCTTCCTATAACAAGAGATGTGATATCCAAATCCTTCCCCTTCCAAACCTGAGACCCTCCCTTTAGCATGAGATGTGATATCTCAATGCCTCTAATACCAAACCTGAGATCCTTCCGATAGCATGAGATGTGATATCTCAATGCTTCTAATACCAAACCTGAGATCCTTCCTATAACATGAGACGTGATATCCAAATCCTTCCCCTTCCAAACCTGAGACCCTCCCTTTAGCATGAGATGTGATATCCAACTCCTTCCCATTCCAATCCTGAGACCCTTCTGATAGCATGAGATGTGATATCTCAATGCCTCTAATACCAAACCTGAGATCCTACCTCTAACATGAAATGTGATATCCAACTCTTTCCCCTTCCAAACCTGAGAGCCTTCCCATAGCATGAGATGTGATATCCGACTCCTTCCCATTCCAATCCTGAGACCCTTCCGATAGCATGAGATGTGATATCTCAATGCTTCTAATACCAAACCTGAGATCCTTCTTATAACATGTGATGTGATATCCAAATCCTTCCCCTTCCAAACCTGAGACCATCCCTTTAGCATGAGATGTGATATCCAACTCCTTCCCATTCCAATCCTGAGACCCTTATGATAGATAGCATGAGATGTGATATCTCAATGCCTCTAATACCAAACCTGAGATCCTACCTCTAACATGAAATGTGATATCCAACTCTTTCCCCTTCCAAACCTGAGAGCCTTCCTATAGCATGAGATGTGATATCCGACTTCTTCCCGTTCGAATCCTGAGACCCTTCCGATAGCATGAGATGTGATATCTCAATGCTTCTAATACCAAACCTGTGATCCTTCCTATAACAAGAGATGTGATATCCAAATCCTTCCCCTTCCAAACCTGAGACCCTCCCTTTAGCATGAGATGTGATATCCAACTCCTTCCCATTCCAATCCTGAGACCCTTCCGATAGCATGAGATGTGATATCTCAATGCTTCTAATACCAAACCTGTGATCCTTCCTATAACAAGAGATGTGATATCCAAATCCTTCCCCTTCCAAACCTGAGACCCTCCCTTTAGCATGAGATGTGATATCTCAATGCCTCTAATACCAAACCTGAGATCCTTCCGATAGCATGAGATGTGATATCTCAATGCTTCTAATACCAAACCTGAGATCCTTCCTATAACATGAGACGTGATATCCAAATCCTTCCCCTTCCAAACCTGAGACCCTCCCTTTAGCATGAGATGTGATATCCAACTCCTTCCCATTCCAATCCTGGGACCCTTCTGATAGCATGAGATGTGATATCTCAATGCCTCTAATACCAAACCTGAGATCCTACCTCTAACATGAAATGTGATATCCAACTCCTTCCCCTTCCAAACCTGAGAGCCTTCCTATAGCATGAGATGTGATATCCAAGTCCTTCCCATTCCAATCCTGAGACCCTTCCTATAACATGAGATGTGATATCCAACTCCTTCCAAATCCAATCCTGATACCCTTCCGATAGCATGAGATGTGATATCCCAATGCTTCTACAAAACCTGAGACCCATACATGGCATGAGATGTGATATCAAACTCCTTCCCAATCCAATCCTGAGACACTTCCTATAGCATCAGATGTGATATCTCAATGCTTCTAATACCAAACCTGAGACTCTTCCTATAACATGAGATGGGATATCCAACTCCTTCCCATTCCAATCCTGAGACCCTTCCGATAGCAGAGATGTGATATCTCAATGCTTATACCAAACCTGAGACCCTTCCTATGGCATGAGATGTCATATACAACTCCTTCCCATTCCAATCCTGAGACCCTTCCTATAGCATGAGATGTGATATCTCAATGCTTCTAATACCAAACCTGAGATCCTTCCTATAACATGAGATGTGATATCCAACTCCTTCCCATTCCAATCCTGAGACCCTTCCTATAGCATGAGATGTGACATCTCAATGCTTATACCAAACCTGAGACCCTTCCTATAGCATGAAATGTGATATCCAACTCCTTCCCATTCCAATCCTGAGACCCTTCCTATAGCATGAGATGTGATATCTCAATGCCTCTAATACCAAACCTGAGATCCTTCCTCTAACATGAAATGTGATATCCAACTCCTTCCCTTTCCAAACCTGAGAGCCTACCTATAGCATGAGATGTGATATTCAAGACCTTCCCATTCCAATCCTTAGACCCTTCCTACAGCATGCAATATGATATCTCAATGATTCTAATAACAAACCTGAGACCCGTCCTATAACATGAGATGGGATATCCAACTCCTCCCCATTCCAATCCTGAGACACTTCCGATAGCAGAGATGTGATATCTCAATGCTTATACCAAACCTGAGACCCTTCCTATAGCATGAGATGTAATATCCAACTCCTTCCCATCCCAATCCTGAGACACTTCCGATTGCAGAGATGTGATATCTCAATGCTTATACCAAACCTGAGACTCTTCCTATAACATGAGATGTGATATCCAACTCCTTCCCGTTCCAAACCTGAGACCCTTCCTATAGCATGAGATGTGATATCCAACTCCCTCCCATTCCAATCCTGAGACCCTTCTGATAGCATGAGATGTGATATCTCAATGCTTCTAATACCAAACCGGAGATCCTTCTTATAACATGTGATGTGATATCCAAATCCTTCCCCTTCCAAACCTGAGACCCTCCCTTTAGGATGAGAAGTGATATCCAACTCCTTCCCATTCCAATCCTGAGACCCTTATGATAGCATGAGATGTGATATCTCAATGCCTCTAATACCAAACCTGAGATACTTCCGATAGCATGAGATGTGATATCTCAATGATTCTAATACCAAACCTGAGATCCTTCCTATAACATGCGATGTGATATCCAAATCCTTCCCCTTCCAAACCTGAGACCCTCCCTTTAGCATGAGATGTGATATCCAACTCCTTCCCATTCCAATCCTGAGACCCTTCTGATAGCATGAGATGTGATACCTCAATGCCTCTAATACCAAACCTGAAATCCTACCTCTAACATGAAATGTGATATCCAACTCCTTCCCTTACCAAACCTGAGATCCTTCCTATAACATGCGATGTGATATCCAAATCCTTCCCGTTCCAAACCTGAGACCATCCCTATAGCATGAGATGTGATATCCAAGTCCGTCCCATTCCAATCCTGAGACCCTTCCTATAGCATGAGATGTGATATCTCAATGCTTATTCCAAACCTGAGACCCTTCCTATGGCATGAGATGTCATATACAACTCCTTCCCATTCCAATCCTGAGACCCTTCCTATAGCATGAGATGTGATATCTCAATGCTTATACCAAACCTGAGACCCTTCCTATAGCATGAGATGTGATAGCCAACTTCTTCCCATTCCAATCCTGAGACCCTTCCTATAACATGAGATGTGATGTCGCAATGCTTCTAATACCAAACCTGAGATCTTTCCTATAACATGAGATGTGATATCCAACACCTTCCCATTCCAATCCTGAGACCCTTCCTATAGCATGAGATGTGATATCTCAATGCTTATACCAAACGTGAGACCCTTCCTATAGCTCGAGATGTGATATCCAACTCCTTCCCATTCCAATCCTGAGACCCTTCCTATAGCATGAGATGTGATATCTCAATGCTTATACCAAACGTGAGACCCTTCCTATAACATGAGATGTGATATCTTAATGCCTCTAATACCAAACCTGAGATCCTTCCTCTAACATGAAATGTGATATCCAAGTCCTTCCCATTCCAATCCTGGGACCCTTCCTATAACATGAGATGTGATATCCAACTCCTTCCCATTCCAACCTGAGACCCTTCCTATAGCATGAGATGGGATATCCAACTCCTTCCAGATCAAATCCTGATACCCTTCCGATAGCATGAGATGTGATATCCCAATGTTTCTACCAAACCTGAGACCCATACTATGGCATGAGTTGTGATATCAAACCCCTTCCCATTCCAATCCTGAGACCCTTCCTATAGCTTGAGATATCCAACTCCTTCCCATTCCAATTCTGAGACCCTTCCTATACCATGAGACTTGATATCTCAATGCTTCTAATACCAAACCTGAGACCCTTCCTATAGCATGAGATGTGATATCTCAATGCTTCTAATACCAAACCTGAGATCCTTCCGATAACATGAGATGTGATATCCAAATCCTTCCCCTTCCAAACCTGAGACCCTCCCTTTAGCATGAGATGTGATATCCAACTCCTTCCCATTCCCATCCTGAGACCCTTCTGATAGCATGAGATGTGATATCTCAATGCCTCCAATACCAAACCTGAGATCCTACCTCTAACATGAAATGTGATATCCACATCCTTCCCCTTCCAAACCTGAGACCCTCCCTTTAGCATGAGATGTGATATCCAACTCCGTCCCATTCCAATCCTGAGACCCTTCCGATAGCATGAGTTGTGATATCTCAATGCTTCTAATACCAAACCTGTGATCCTTCCTATAACAAGAGATGTGATATCCAAATCCTTCCCCTTCCAAACCTGAGACCCTTCTGATAGCATGATATGTGATATCTCAATGCCTCTAATACCAAACCTGAGATCCTACCTCTAACATGAAATGTGATATCCAACTCTTTCCCCTTCCAAACCTGAGAGCCTTCCTATAGCATGAGATGTGATATCCGACTCCTTCCCATTCCAATCCTGAGACCCTTCCGATAGCATGAGATGTGATATCTCAATGCTTCTAATACCAAACCTGAGATCCTTCTTATAACATGTGATGTGATATCCAAATCCTTCCCCTTCCAAACCTGAGACCCTCCCTTTAGCATGAGATGTGATATCCAACTCCTTCCCATTCCAATCCTGAGACCCTTATGATAGATAGCATGAGATGTGATATCTCAATGCCTCTAATACCAAACCTGAGATACTTCCGATAGCATGAGATGTGATATCTCAATGCTTCTAATACCAAACCTGAGATCCTTCCTATAACATGAGATGTGATATCCAAATCCTTCCCCTTCCAAACCTGAGACCCTCCCTTTAGCATGAGATGTGATATCCAACTCCTTCCCATTCCAATCCTGAGACCCTTCCGATAGCATGAGATGTGATATCTCAATGCTTCTAATACCAAACCTGTGATCCTTCCTATAACAAGAGATGTGATATCCAAATCCTTCCCCTTCCAAACCTGAGACCCTCCCTTTAGCATGAGATGTGATATCTCAATGCCTCTAATACCAAACCTGAGATCCTTCCGATAGCATGAGATGTGATATCTCAATGCTTCTAATACCAAACCTGAGATCCTTCCTATAACATGAGACGTGATATCCAAATCCTTCCCCTTATAAACCTGAGACCCTCCCTTTAGCATGAGATGTGATATCCAACTCCTTCCCATTCCAATCCTGGGACCCTTCTGATAGCATGAGATGTGATATCTCAATGCCTCTAATACCAAACCTGAGATCCTACCTCTAACATGAAATGTGATATCCAACTCCTTCCCCTTCCAAACCTGAGAGCCTTCCTATAGCATGAGATGTGATATCCAAGTCCTTCCCATTCCAATCCTGAGACCCTTCCTATAACATGAGATGTGATATCCAACTCCTTCCAAATCCAATCCTGATACCCTTCCGATAGCATGAGATGTGATATCCCAATGCTTCTACAAAACCTGAGACCCATACATGGCATGAGATGTGATATCAAACTCCTTCCCAATCCAATCCTGAGACACTTCCTATAGCATCAGATGTGATATCTCAATGCTTCTAATACCAAACCTGAGACTCTTCCTATAACATGAGATGGGATATCCAACTCCTTCCCATTCCAATCCTGAGACCCTTCCGATAGCAGAGATGTGATATCTCAATGCTTATACCAAACCTGAGACCCTTCCTATGGCATGAGATGTCATATACAACTCCTTCCCATTCCAATCCTGAGACCCTTCCTATAGCATGAGATGTGATATCTCAATGCTTCTAATACCAAACCTGAGATCCTTCCTATAACATGAGATGTGATATCCAACTCCTTCCCATTCCAATCCTGAGACCCTTCCTATAGCATGAGATGTGACATCTCAATGCTTATACCAAACCTGAGACCCTTCCTATAGCATGAAATGTGATATCCAACTCCTTCCCATTCCAATCCTGAGACCCTTCCTATAGCATGAGATGTGATATCTCAATGCCTCTAATACCAAACCTGAGATCCTTCCTCTAACATGAAATGTGATATCCAACTCCTTCCCTTTCCAAACCTGAGAGCCTACCTATAGCATGAGATGTGATATTCAAGACCTTCCCATTCCAATCCTTAGACCCTTCCTACAGCATGCAATATGATATCTCAATGATTCTAATAACAAACCTGAGACCCGTCCTATAACATGAGATGGGATATCCAACTCCTTCCCATTCCAATCCTGAGACACTTCCGATAGCAGAGATGTGATATCTCAATGCTTATACCAAACCTGAGACCCTTCCTATAGCATGAGATGTAATATCCAACTCCTTCCCATTCCAATCCTGAGACCCTTCCTACAGCATGCGATGTGATATCTCAATGCTTCTAATACCAAACCTGAGACCTGTCCTATAACATGAGATGGGATATCCAACTCATTCCCGTTCCAAACCTGAGACCCTTCCTATAGCATGAGATGTGATATCCAACTCCTTCCCATCCCAATCCTGAGACACTTCCGATTGCAGAGATGTGATATCTCAATGCTTATACCAAACCTGAGACTCTTCCTATAACATGAGATGTGATATCCAACTCCTTCCCGTTCCAAACCTGAGACCCTTCCTATAGCATGAGATGTGATATCCAACTCCCTCCCATTCCAATCCTGAGACCCTTCTGATAGCATGAGATGTGATATCTCAATGCTTCTAATACCAAACCTGAGATCCTTCTTATAACATGTGATGTGATATCCAAATCCTTCCCCTTCCAAACCTGAGACCCTCCCTTTAGCATGAGAAGTGATATCCAACTCCTTCCCATTCCAATCCTGAGACCCTTATGATAGCATGAGATGTGATATCTCAATGCCTCTAATACCAAACCTGAGATACTTCCGATAGCATGAGATGTGATATCTCAATGATTCTAATACCAAACCTGAGATCCTTCCTATAACATGCGATGTGATATCCAAATCCTTCCCCTTCCAAACCTGAGACCCTCCCTTTAGCATGAGATGTGATATCCAACTCCTTCCCATTCCAATCCTGAGACCCTTCTGATAGCATGAGATGTGATACCTCAATGCCTCTAATACCAAACCTGAAATTCTACCTCTAACATGAAATGTGATATCCAACTCCTTCCCTTACCAAACCTGAGAACCTTCCTATAACATGCGATGTGATATCCAAATCCTTCCCGTTCCAAAGCTGAGACCCTCCCTATAGCATGAGATGTGATATCCAAGTCCGTCCCATTCCAATCCTGCGACCCTTCCTATAGCATGAGATGTGATATCTCAATGCTTATTCCAAACCTGAGACCCTTCCTATGGCATGAGATGTCATATACAACTCCTTCCCATTCCAATCCTGAGACCCTTCCTATAGCATGAGATGTGATATCTCAATGCTTATACCAAACCTGAGACCCTTCCTATAGCATGAGATGTGATAGCCAACTTCTTCCCATTCCAATCCTGAGACCCTTCCTATAACATGAGATGTGATGTCGCAATGCTTCTAATACCAAACCTGAGATCTTTCCTATAACATGAGATGTGATATCCAACACCTTCCCATTCCAATCCTGAGACCCTTCCTATAGCATGAGATGTGATATCTCAATGCTTATACCAAACGTGAGACCCTTCCTATAGCTCGAGATGTGATATCCAACTCCTTCCCATTCCAATCCTGAGACCCTTCCTATAGCATGAGATGTGATATCTCAATGCTTATACCAAACGTGAGACCCTTCCTATAACATGAGATGTGATATCTTAATGCCTCTAATACCAAACCTGAGATCCTTCCTCTAACATGAAATGTGATATCCAAGTCCTTCCCATTCCAATCCTGGGACCCTTCCTATAACATGAGATGTGATATCCAACTCCTTCCCATTCCAACCTGAGACCCTTCCTATAGCATGAGATGGGATATCCAACTCCTTCCAGATCAAATCCTGATACCCTTCCGATAGCATGAGATGTGATATCCCAATGTTTCTACCAAACCTGAGACCCATACTATGGCATGAGTTGTGATATCAAACCCCTTCCCATTCCAATCCTGAGACCCTTCCTATAGCTTGAGATATCCAACTCCTTCCCATTCCAATTCTGAGACCCTTCCTATACCATGAGACTTGATATCTCAATGCTTCTAATACCAAACCTGAGACCCTTCCTATAGCATGAGATGTGATATCTCAATGCTTCTAATACCAAACCTGAGATCCTTCCGATAACATGAGATGTGATATCCAAATCCTTCCCCTTCCAAAC
Organism: Ambystoma mexicanum; assembly: GCF_040938575.1. Lineage (NCBI taxonomy): Eukaryota > Metazoa > Chordata > Amphibia > Caudata > Ambystomatidae > Ambystoma > Ambystoma mexicanum. The sequence continues at coordinate 573,362,381 of NC_090932.1, read as the reverse complement.
CTGAGACCCTCCCTTTAGCATGAGATGTGATATCCAACTCCTTCCCATTCCCATCCTGAGACCCTTCTGATAGCATGAGATGTGATATCTCAATGCCTCCAATACCAAACCTGAGATCCTACCTCTAACATGAAATGTGATATCCACATCCTTCCCCTTCCAAACCTGAGACCCTCCCTTTAGCATGAGATGTCATATCCAACTCCGTCCCATTCCAATCCTGAGACCCTTCCGATAGCATGAGTTGTGATATCTCAATGCTTCTAATACCAAACCTGTGATCCTTCCTATAACAAGAGATGTGATATCCAAATCCTTCCCCTTCCAAACCTGAGACCCTTCTGATAGCATGATATGTGATATCTCAATGCCTCTAATACCAAACCTGAGATCCTACCTCTAACATGAAATGTGATATCCAACTCTTTCCCCTTCCAAACCTGAGAGCCTTCCTATAGCATGAGATGTGATATCCGACTCCTTCCCATTCCAATCCTGAGACCCTTCCGATAGCATGAGATGTGATATCTCAATGCTTCTAATACCAAACCTGAGATCCTTCTTATAACATGTGATGTGATATCCAAATCCTTCCCCTTCCAAACCTGAGACCCTCCCTTTAGCATGAGATGTGATATCCAACTCCTTCCCATTCCAATCCTGAGACCCTTATGATAGATAGCATGAGATGTGATATCTCAATGCCTCTAATACCAAACCTGAGATACTTCCGATAGCATGAGATGTGATATCTCAATGCTTCTAATACCAAACCTGAGATCCTTCCTATAACATGAGATGTGATATCCAAATCCTTCCCCTTCCAAACCTGAGACCCTCCCTTTAGCATGAGATGTGATATCCAACTCCTTCCCATTCCAATCCTGAGACCCTTCCGATAGCATGAGATGTGATATCTCAATGCTTCTAATACCAAACCTGTGATCCTTCCTATAACAAGAGATGTGATATCCAAATCCTTCCCCTTCCAAACCTGAGACCCTCCCTTTAGCATGAGATGTGATATCTCAATGCCTCTAATACCAAACCTGAGATCCTTCCGATAGCATGAGATGTGATATCTCAATGCTTCTAATACCAAACCTGAGATCCTTCCTATAACATGAGACGTGATATCCAAATCCTTCCCCTTCCAAACCTGAGACCCTCCCTTTAGCATGAGATGTGATATCCAACTCCTTCCCATTCCAATCCTGAGACCCTTCTGATAGCATGAGATGTGATATCTCAATGCCTCTAATACCAAACCTGAGATCCTACCTCTAACATGAAATGTGATATCCAACTCTTTCCCCTTCCAAACCTGAGAGCCTTCCTATAGCATGAGATGTGATATCCGACTCCTTCCCATTCCAATCCTGAAACCCTTCCGATAGCATGAGATGTGATATCTCAATGCTTCTAATACCAAACCTGAGATCCTTCTTATAACATGTGATGTGATATCCAAATCCTTCCCCTTCCAAACCTGAGACCCTCCCTTTAGCATGAGATGTGATATCCAACTCCTTCCCATTCCAATCCTGAGACCCTTATGATAGATAGCATGAGATGTGATATCTCAATGCCTCTAATACCAAACCTGAGATACTTCCGATAGCATGAGATGTGATATCTCAATGCTTCTAATACCAAACCTGAGATCCTTCCTATAACATGAGATGTGATATCCAAATCCTTCCCCTTCCAAACCTGAGACCCTCCCTTTAGCATGAGATGTGATATCCAACTCCTTCCCATTCCAATCCTGAGACCCTTCCGATAGCATGAGATGTGATATCTCAATGCTTCTAATACCAAACCTGAGATCCTTCTTATAACATGTGATGTGATATCCAAATCCTTCCCCTTCCAAACCTGAGACCCTCCCTTTAGCATGAGATGTGATATCCAACTCCTTCCCATTCCAATCCTGAGACCCTTATGATAGATAGCATGAGATGTGATATCTCAATGCCTCTAATACCAAACCTGAGATACTTCCGATAGCATGAGATGTGATATCTCAATGCTTCTAATACCAAACCTGAGATCCTACCTCTAACATGAAATGTGATATCCAACTCCTTCCCTTTCCAAACGTGAGACCCTCCCTATAGCATGAGATGTGATATCCAAGTCCTTCCCATTCCAATCCTGAGACCCTTCCTATAGCATGAGATGTGATATCTCAATGCTTCTAATACCAAACCTGAGACCCTTCCTGTAACATGAGATGGGAATATCCAACTCCTTCCCATTCCAATCCTGAGACCCTTCCGATAGCAGAGATGTGATATCTCAATGCTTATACCAAACCTGAGATCCTTCCTATAACATGAGATGTGATATCCATCTCCTTCCCATTCCAATCTTGAGACACTTCCTATAGCATGAGATGTGATATCTCACTGCTTATACCAAACCTGAGACCCTTCCTATAGCATGAGATGTGATATCCAACTCCTTCCCATTCCAATCCTGAGACCCTTCCTATAGCATGAGATGTGATATCTCAATTCTTCTAATACAAACTTGAGACCCTCCCTATAGCATGAGATGGGATATCCAACTCCTTCCCATTCCAATCCTGAGACCCTTCCGATAGCAGAGATGTGATATCTCAATGCTTATACCAAACCTGAGACCCTTCCTACGGCATGAGATGTCATATACAACTCCTTCCCATTTCAATCCTGAGACCCTTCCTATAGCATGAGATGTGATATCTCAATGCTTATACCAAACCTGAGACCCTTCCTATAGCATGAGATGTGATATCCAACTCCTTCCCATTCCAATCCTGAGACCCTTCCTATAGCATGAGATGTGATGTCTCAATGCTTCTAATACCAAACCTGAGATCCTTCCTATAACATGAGATGTGATATCCATCTCCTTCCATTCCAATCCTGAGACCCTTCCTATAGCATGAGATGTGATATCTCAATGCTTATACTAAACCTGAGACCCTTCCTATAGCATGAGATGTGATATCCAAGTCCTTCCCATTCCAATCCTTAGACCCTTCCTACAGCATGCAATATGATATCTCAATGATTCTAATAACAATCCTGAGACCCGTCCTATAACATGAGATGGGATATCCAACTCCTTCCCATTCCAATCCTGAGACACTTCCGATAGCAGAGATGTGATATCTCAATGCTTATACCAAACCTGATACCCTTCCTATAACATGAGATGTGATATCCAACTCCTTCCCATTCCAAACCTGAGACCCTTACTTTAGCATGAGATGTGACATCCAGCTCCTTCCCATTCCAATCCTGAGACACTTCCGATAGCATGAGATGTGATAACTCAATGCTTCTAATATCAAAACTGAGACCCTCCCTATAGAATGAGATGTGATATCTCAATGCTTCTACAAAACCTGAGACCCTTCCTTTAGCATGAGATGTGATATCCAACTCCTTCCCATTCCAATCCTGAGACCCTTCCTATAGCATGAGATGTGATATCTCAATACTTCTAATACCAAACCTGAGATCCTTCCGATAACATGAGATGTGATATCCAAATCCTTCCCCTTCCAAACCTGAGACCCTCCCTTTAGCATGAGATGTGATATCCAACTCCTTCCCATACCAATCCTGAGACCCTTCTGATAGCATGAGATGTGATATCTCAATGCTTCTAATACCAAACCTGAGATCCTTCCGATAGCATGAGATGTGATATCTCAATGCTTCTAATACCAAACCTGAGATCCTTCCTATAACATGAGATGTGATATCCAAATCCTTCCCCTTCCAAACCTGAGACCCTCCCTTTAGCATGAGATGTGATATCCAACTCCTTCCCATTCCAATCCTGAGACCCTTCTGATAGGATGAGATGTGATATCTCAATGCCTCTAATACCAAACCTGAGACCCTTCCTTTAGCATGAGATGTGATATCCAACTCCTTCCCATTCCAACCTGAGACCCTTCCTATAGCATGAGATGGGATATCCAACTCCTTCCAAATCCAATCCTGATACCCTTCCGATAGCATGAGATGTGATATCCCAATGCTTCTACCAAACCTGAGACCCATACTATGGCATGAGATGTGATATCAAACTCCTTCCCATTCCAATCCTGAGACCCTTCCTATAGCTTGAGATGTGATATCCAACTCCTTCCCATTCCAATTCTGAGACCCTTCCTATACCATGAGACTTGATATCTCAATGCTTCTAATACCAAACCTGAGACCCGTCCTATAACATGAGATGTGATATCCAAATCCTTCCCCTTCCAAACCTTAGACCCTTCCTTTATCATGAGATGTGATATCCAACTCCTTCCCATTCCAAGCCTGAGACCCTTCCGATATCATGAGATGTGATATCTCAATGCTTCTAATATCAAACTTGAGACCCTCCCTATAGTATGAGATGTGATATCCAAGTCCTTCCCATTCCAATCCTGAGACCCTTCCTATAGCATGAGATGTGATATCTCAATGCTTCTAATACCAAACCTGAGACCCTTCCTGTAACATGAGATGGGAATATCCAACTCCTTCCCATTCCAATCCTGAGACCCTTCCGATAGCAGAGATGTGATATCTCAATGCTTATACCAAACCTGAGATCCTTCCTATAACATGAGATGTGATATCCATCTCCTTCCCATTCCAATCTTGAGACACTTCCTATAGCATGAGATGTGATATCTCACTGCTTATACCAAACCTGAGACCCTTCCTATAGCATGAGATGTGATATCCAACTCCTTCCCATTCCAATCCTGAGACCCTTCCTATAGCATGAGATGTGATATCTCAATTCTTCTAATACAAACTTGAGACCCTCCCTATAGCATGAGATGGGATATCCAACTCCTTCCCATTCCAATCCTGAGACCCTTCCGATAGCAGAGATGTGATATCTCAATGCTTATACCAAACCTGAGACCCTTCCTACGGCATGAGATGTCATATACAACTCCTTCCCATTTCAATCCTGAGACCCTTCCTATAGCATGAGATGTGATATCTCAATGCTTATACCAAACCTGAGACCCTTCCTATAGCATGAGATGTGATATCCAACTCCTTCCCATTCCAATCCTGAGACCCTTCCTATAGCATGAGATGTGATGTCTCAATGCTTCTAATACCAAACCTTAGATCCTTCCTATAACATGAGATGTGATATCCATCTCCTTCCATTCCAATCCTGAGACCCTTCCTATAGCATGAGATGTGATATCTCAATGCTTATACTAAACCTGAGACCCTTCCTATAGCATGAGATGTGATATCCAAGTCCTTCCCATTCCAATCCTTAGACCCTTCCTACAGCATGCAATATGATATCTCAATGATTCTTATAACAATCCTGAGACCCGTCCTATAACATGAGATGGGATATCCAACTCCTTCCCATTCCAATCCTGAGACACTTCCGATAGCAGAGATGTGATATCTCAATGCTTATACCAAACCTGAGACCCTTCCTATAACATGAGATCGGATATCCAACTCCTTCCCGTTCCAAACCTGAGACCCTTCCTTTAGCATGAGATGTGATATCCAGCTCCTTCCCATTCCAATCCTGAGACACTTCCGATAGCATGAGATGTGATATCTCAATGCTTCTAATATCAAAACTGAGACCCTCCCTATAGCATGATATGTGATATCTAAGTCCTTCCCATTCCAATCCTGAGACCCTTCCTATAGCATGAGATGTGATATCTCAATGCTTCTACCAAACCTGAGACCCTTCCTTTAGCATGAAATGGGATATCCAACTCCTTCCCATTCCAATCCTGAGACCCTTCCTATAGCATGAGATGTGATATCTCAATACTTCTAATACCAAACCTGAGATCCTTCCGATAACATGAGATGTGATATCCAAATCCTTCCCCTTCCAAACCTGAGACCCTCCCTTTAGCATGAGATGTGATATCCAACTCCTTCCCATTCCAATCCTGAGACCCTCCTGATAGCATGAGATGTGATATCTCAATGCTTCTAATACCAAACCTGAGATCCTTCCGATAGCATGAGATGTGATATCTCAATGCTTCTAATACCAAACCTGAGATCCTTCCTATAACATGAGATGTGATATCCAAATCCTTCCCCTTCCAAACCTGAGACCCTCCCTTTAGCATGAGATGTGATATCCAACTCCTTCCCCTTCCAATCCTGAGACCCTTCTGATAGCATGAGATGTGATATCTCAATGCCTCTAATACCAAACCTGAGATCCTACTTCTAACATGAAATGTGATATCCAACTCTTTCCCCTTCCAAACCTCAGAGCCTTCCTATAACATGAGATGTGATATCCAACTCCTTCCCATTCCAACCTGAGACCCTTCCTATAGCATGAGATGTGATATCTCAATGCCTCTAATACCAAACCTGAGATCCTTCCTCTAACATGAAATGTGATATCCAACTCCTTCCCTTTCCAAACCTGAGAGCCTATCTATAGCATGAGATGTGATATCCAAGTCCTTCCCATTCCAATCCTTAGACCCTTCCTACAGCATGAAATATGATATCTCAATGATTCTAATAACAAACCTGAGACCCGTCCTATAACATGAGATAGGATATCCAACTCCTTCCCATTCCAATCCTGAGACACTTCCGATAGCAGAGATGTGATATCTCAATGCTTATCCCAAACCTGAGACCCTTCCTATAACATGAGATGTGATATCCAACTCCTTCCCGTTCCAAACCTGAGACCCTTCCTTTAGCATGAGATGTGATATCCAGCTCCTTCCCATTCCAATCCTGAGACACTTCCGATAGCATGAGATCTGATATCTCAATGCTTCTAATATCAAAACTGAGACCCTCCCTATAGCATGATATGTGATATCTAAGTCCTTCCCATTCCAATCCTGAGACCCTTCCTATAGCATGAGATGTGATATCTCAATGCTTCTACCAAACCTGAGACCCTTCCTTTAGCATGAGATGTGATATCCAACTCCTTCCCATTCCAATCCTGAGACCCTCCCTTTAGCATGAGATGTGATATCCAACTGCTTCCCATTCCAATCCTGAGACCCTTCTGATAGCATGAGATGTGATATCTCAATGCTTCTAATACCAAACCTGAGACCCTTCCTACAGCATGCGATGGGATATCTCAATGCTTCTAATATCAAACCTGAGACCCGTCCTATAGCATGGGATGTGATATCTCAATACTTCTAATACCAAACCTGAGATCCTTCCGATAACATGAGATGTGATATCCAAATCCTTCCCCTTCCAAATCTGAGACCCTCCCTTTAGCATGAGATGTGATATCCAACTGCTTCCCATTCCAATCCTGAGACCCTTCTGATAGCATGAGATGTGATATCTCAATGCTTCTAATACCAAACCTGAGACCCTTCCTACAGCATGCGATGGGATATCTCAATGCTTCTAATATCAAACCTGAGACCCGTCCTATAACATGAGATGGGATATCCAACTCCTTCCCGTTCCAAACCTGATACCCTTCCTATAGCATGAGATGTGATATCCAATTCCTTCCCATCCCAATCCTGAGACACCTCCGATAGCAGAGATGTGATATCTCAATGCTTATACCAAACCTGAGACTCTTCCTATAACATGAGATGTGATATCCAACTCCTTCCCGTTCCAAACCTGAGACCCTTCCTATAGCATGAGATGGGATATCCAACTCCTTCCCATTCCAATCCTGAGACCCTTCCGATAGCATGAGATGTGATATCTCAATGCTTCTAATACCAAACCTGTGATCCTTCCTATAACAAGAGATGTGATATCCAAATCCTTTCCCTTCCAAACCCGAGACCCTCCCTTTAGCATGAGATGTGATATCTCAATGCCTCCAATACCAAACCTGAGATCCTTCCGATAGCATGAGATGTGATATCTCAATGCTTCTAATACCAAACCTGAGATCCTTCCTATAACATGAGATGTGATATCCAAATCCTTCCCCTTCCATTCCTGAGACCCTCCCTTTAGCATGAGATGTGATATCCAACTCCTTCCCATTCCAATCCTGAGACCCTTCTGATAGCATGAGATGTGATATCTCAATGCCTCTAATAACAAACCTGAGATCCTACCTCTAACATGAAATGTGATATCCAACTCCTTCCCTTTCCAAACGTGAGACCCTCCCTATAGCATGAGATGTGATATCCACGTCCTTCCCATTCCAATCCTGAGACCCTTCCTATAGCATGAGATGTGATATCTCAATGCTTCTAATACCAAACCTGAGACCCTTCCTATAACATAAGATGGGATATCCAACTCCTTCCCATTGCAATCCTGAGACCCTTCCGATAGCAGAGATGTGATATCTCAATGCTTATACCAAACCTGAGACCCTTCCTGTGGCATGAGATGTCATATACAACTCCTTCCCATTCCAATCCTGAGACCCTTCCTATAGCATGAGATGTGATATCTCAATGCTTATACCAAACCTGAGACCCTTCCTATAGCATGAGATGTGATATCCAACTCCTTCCCATTCCAATCCTGAGACCCTTCCTATAACATGAGATGTGATGTCTCAATGCTTCTAATACCAAAACTGAGATCCTTCCTATGGCATGAGATGTCATATAAAACTCCTTCCCATTCCAATCCTGAGACCCTTCCTATAGCATGAGATGTGATATCGAACTCCTTCCCATTCCAATCCTGAGATCCTTCCGATAGCATGAGATGTGATATCTCAATGCTTCTAATACCAAACCTGAGATCATTCCTATAACACGAGATGTAATATCCAAATCCTTCCCCTTCCAAACCTGAGACCCTCCCTTTAGCATGAGATGTGATATCCAACTCCTTCCCATTCCAATCCTGAGACCCTTCCTATAGCATGAGATGTGATGTCTCAATGCTTCTAATACCAAACCTGAGATCCTTCCTATAACATGAGATGTGATATCCAACTCCTTCCCATTCCAATCCTGAGACACTTCCTATAGCATGAGAAGTGATATCTCCATGCTTATACCAAACCTGAGACCCTTCCTATAGCATGAGATGTAATATCCAAATCCTTCCCATTCCAATCCCTAGACCCTTCCTATAGCATGAGATGTGATATCTCAATGCTTATACCAAACCTGAGAGCCTACCTATAGCATGAGATGTGATATCCAAGTCCTTCCCATTCCAATCCTTAGACCCTTCCTACAGCATGCAATATGATATCTCAATGATTCTAATAACAATCCTGAGACCCGTCCTATAACATGAGATGGGATATCCAACTCCTTCCCATTCCAATCCTGAGACACTTCCGATAGCAGAGATGTGATATCTCAATGCTTATACCAAACCTGAGACCCTTCCTATAACATGAGATCGGATATCCAACTCCTTCCCGTTCCAAACCTGAGACCCTTCCTTTAGCATGAGATGTGATATCCAGCTCCTTCCCATTCCAATCCTGAGACACTTCCGATAGCATGAGATGTGATATCTCAATGCTTCTAATATCAAAACTGAGACCCTCCCTATAGCATGATATGTGATATCTAAGTCCTTCCCATTCCAATCCTGAGACCCTTCCTATAGCATGAGATGTGATATCTCAATGCTTCTACCAAACCTGAGACCCTTCCTTTAGCATGAAATGGGATATCCAACTCCTTCCCATTCCAATCCTGAGACCCTTCCTATAGCATGAGATGTGATATCTCAATACTTCTAATACCAAACCTGAGATCCTTCCGATAACATGAGATGTGATATCCAAATCCTTCCCCTTCCAAACCTGAGACCCTCCCTTTAGCATGAGATGTGATATCCAACTCCTTCCCATTCCAATCCTGAGACCCTTCTGATAGCATGAGATGTGATATCTCAATGCTTCTAATACCAAACCTGAGATCCTTCCGATAGCATGAGATGTGATATCTCAATGCTTCTAATACCAAACCTGAGATCCTTCCTATAACATGAGATGTGATATCCAAATCCTTCCCCTTCCAAACCTGAGACCCTCCCTTTAGCATGAGATGTGATATCCAACTCCTTCCCCTTCCAATCCTGAGACCCTTCTGATAGCATGAGATGTGATATCTCAATGCCTCTAATACCAAACCTGAGATCCTACTTCTAACATGAAATGTGATATCCAACTCTTTCCTCTTCCAAACCTCAGAGCCTTCCTATAACATGAGATGTGATATCCAACTCCTTCCCATTCCAACCTGAGACCCTTCCTATAGCATGAGATGTGATATCTCAATGCCTCTAATACCAAACCTGAGATCCTTCCTCTAACATGAAATGTGATATCCAACTCCTTCCCTTTCCAAACCTGAGAGCCTATCTATAGCATGAGATGTGATATCCAAGTCCTTCCTATTCCAATCCTTAGACCCTTCCTACAGCATGCAATATGATATCTCAATGATTCTAATAACAAACCTGAGACCCGTCCTATAACATGAGATAGGATATCCAACTCCTTCCCATTCCAATCCTGAGACACTTCCGATAGCAGAGATGTGATATCTCAATGCTTATCCCAAACCTGAGACCCTTCCTATAACATGAGATGTGATATCCAACTCCTTCCCGTTCCAAACCTGAGACCCTTCCTTTAGCATGAGATGTGATATCCAGCTCCTTCCCATTCTAATCCTGAGACACTTCCGATAGCATGAGATCTGATATCTCAATGCTTCTAATATCAAAACTGAGACCCTCCCTATAGCATGATATGTGATATCTAAGTCCTTCCCATTCCAATCCTGAGACCCTTCCTATAGCATGAGATGTGATATCTCAATGCTTCTACCAAACCTGAGACCCTTCCTTTAGCATGAGATGTGATATCCAACTCCTTCCCATTCCAATCCCGAGACCCTCCCTTTAGCATGAGATGTGATATCCAACTGCTTCCCATTCCAATCCTGAGACCCTTCTGATAGCATGAGATGTGATATCTCAATGCTTCTAATACCAAACCTGAGACCCTTCCTACAGCATGCGATGGGATATCTCAATGCTTCTAATATCAAACCTGAGACCCGTCCTATAGCATGGGATGTGATATCTCAATACTTCTAATACCAAACCTGAGATCCTTCCGATAACATGAGATGTGATATCCAAATCCTTCCCCTTCCAAATCTGAGACCCTCCCTTTAGCATGAGATGTGATATCCAACTGCTTCCCATTCCAATCCTGAGACCCTTCTGATAGCATGAGATGTGATATCTCAATGCTTCTAATACCAAACCTGAGACCCTTCCTACAGCATGCGATGGGATATCTCAATGCTTCTAATATCAAACCTGAGACCCGTCCTATAACATGAGATGGGATATCCAACTCCTTCCCGTTCCAAACCTGATACCCTTCCTATAGCATGAGATGTGATATCCAATTCCTTCCCATCCCAATCCTGAGACACCTCCGATAGCAGAGATGTGATATCTCAATGCTTATACCAAACCTGAGACTCTTCCTATAACATGAGATGTGATATCCAACTCCTTCCCGTTCCAAACCTGAGACCCTTCCTATAGCATGAGATGTGATATCCAACTCCTTCCCATTCCAATCCTGAGACCCTTCCGATAGCATGAGATGTGATATCTCAATGCTTCTAATACCAAACCTGTGATCCTTCCTATAACAAGAGATGTGATATCCAAATCCTTTCCCTTCCAAACCCGAGACCCTCCCTTTAGCATGAGATGTGATATCTCAATGCCTCTAATACCAAACCTGAGATCCTTCCGATAGCATGAGATGTGATATCTCAATGCTTCTAATACCAAACCTGAGATCCTTCCTATAACATGAGATGTGATATCCAAATCCTTCCCCTTCCATTCCTGAGACCCTCCCTTTAGCATGAGATGTGATATCCAACTCCTTCCCATTCCAATCCTGAGACCCTTCTGATAGCATGAGATGTGATATCTCAAATCTACCGTTAGGGCTTCGTATAGAGAGCAATCTTTTGGCTTTCCGGAAACTCCTAAAGACAGAACTTTTTATATAACTTACATCATGGTTGTCCTCACCGACCTTTCTGCTTGTGATGGAGCGCTTGGATGCCTTAGGGCTTGTAGCGCTGTAGAAATTCAATAACATAACAACATAACATAACAATGCCTCTAATAACAAACCTGAGATCCTACCTCTAACATGAAATGTGATATCCAACTCCTTCCCTTTCCAAACGTGAGACCCTCCCTATAGCATGAGATGTGATATCCACGTCCTTCCCATTCCAATCCTGAGACCCTTCCTATAGCATGAGATGTGATATCTCAATGCTTCTAATACCAAACCTGAGACCCTTCCTATAACATAAGATGGGATATCCAACTCCTTCCCATTGCAATCCTGAGACCCTTCCGATAGCAGAGATGTGATATCTCAATGCTTATACCAAACCTGAGACCCTTCCTGTGGCATGAGATGTCATATACAACTCCTTCCCATTCCAATCCTGAGACCCTTCCTATAGAATGAGATGTGATATCTCAATGCTTATACCAAACCTGAGACCCTTCCTATAGCATGAGATGTGATATCCAACTCCTTCCCATTCCAATCCTGAGACCCTTCCTATTACATGAGATGTGATGTCTCAATGCTTCTAATACCAAAACTGAGATCCTTCCTATGGCATGAGATGTCATATAAAACTCCTTCCCATTCCAATCCTGAGACCCTTCCTACAGCATGCGATGTGATATCTCAATGATTCTATTACCAAACCAGAGACCCGTCCTATAACATGAGATGGGATATCCAACTCCTTCCCATTCCAATCCTGAGCCACCTCCGATAGCAGAGATGTGCTATCTCAATGCTTATACCAAACCTGAGACCCTTCCTATAACATGAGATGTGATATCCAACTCCTTCCCGTTCCAAACCTGAGACCCTTCCTATAGCATATGTGATATCCAACTCCTTCCCATTCCAAACATGAGACCCTTCCTATAGCAAGAATGTAATATCCAACTCTTACCCATTCCAATCCTGAGACCATTCCTATAGCATGAGATGTGATATCTCAATGCTTCTAATACCAAACCTGAGATACTTCCTATGACATGAGATGTGATATCCAATTCCTTCCCATTCCAAACCTGAGATCCTTCCTACAGCATGCGATGTGATATCTCAATGCTTCTAATACCAAACCTGAGACCCGTCCTATAACATGAGATGGGATATCCAACTCCTTCCCGTTCCATACCTGATACCCTTCCTATAGCATGAGATGTGATATCCAACTCCTTCCCATCCCAATCCTGAGACACCTCCGATAGCAGAGATGTGATATCTCAATGCTTATACCAAACCTTAGACTCTTCCTATAACATGAGATGTGATATCCAACTCCTTCCCGTTCCAAACCTGAGACCCTTCCTATAGCATGAGATGTGATATCCTACTCCTTCCCATTCCAATCCTGAGACCCTTCCGATAGCATGAGATGTGATATCTCAATGCTTCTAATACCAAACCTGTGATCCTTCCTATAACATGAGATGTGATATCCAAATCCTTCCCCTTCCAAACCTGAGACCCTCCCTTTAGCATGAGATGTGATATCCAACTCCTTCCCATTCCAATCCTGAGACCCTTCATACAGCATGAGATGTGATATCTCAATGCTTCTAATACCAAACCTGAGAGCCTTCCTATAACATGGGATGGGAATATCCAACTCCTTCCCATTCCAATCCTGAGACCCTTCCGATAGCAGAGATGTGATATCTCAATGCTTATACCAAACCTGATATCCTTCCTATAACATGAGATGTGATATCCAACTCCTTCCCATTCCAATCCTGAGACCCTTCCTATAGCATGAGATGTGATATCTCACTGCTTATACCAAACGTGAGACCCTTCCTATAGCATGAGATGTGATATCCAACTCCTTCCCATTCCAATCCTGAGACCCTTCCGATAGCATGAGATGTGATAGCTCAATGCTTCTAATACCAAACCTGAGATCCTTCTTATAACACGCGATGTGATATCCAAATCCTTCCCCTTCCAAACCTGAGACCCTCCCTTTAGGATGAGATGTGATATCCAACTCCTTCCCATTCCAATCCTGAGACCCTTCTGATAGCATGAGATGTGATACCTCAATGCCTCTAATACCAAACCTGAGATCCTACCTCTAACATGAAATGTGATATCCAACTCCTTCCCTTACCAAACCTGAGATCCTTCCTATAACATGCGATGTGATATCCAAATCCTTCCCCTTCCAAACCTGAGACCCTCCCTATAGCATGAGATGTGATATCCAAGTCCGTCCCATTCCAATCCTGAGACCCTTCCTATAGCATGAGATGTGATATCTCAATGCTTATTCCAAACCTGAGACCCTTCCTATGGCATGAGATGTCATATACAACTCCTTCCCATTCCAATCCTGAGACCCTTCCTATAGCATGAGATGTGATATCTTAATGCTTATACCAAACCTGAGACCCTTCCTATAGCATGAGATGTGATAGCCAACTTCTTCCCATTCCAATCCTGAGACCCTTCCTATAACATGAGATGTGATGTCGCAATGCTTCTAATACCAAACCTGAGATCTTTCCTATAACATGAGATGTGATATCCAACACCTTCCCATTCCAATCCTGAGACCCTTCCTATAGCATGAGATGTGATATCTCAATGCTTATACCAAACGTGAGACCCTTCCTATAGCTTGAGATGTGATATACAACTCCTTCCCATTCCAATCCTGAGACCCTTCCTATAGCATGAGATGTGATATCTCAATGCTTGTACCAAACGTGAGACCCTTCCTATAACAAGAGGTGATATCTCAATGCCTCTAATACCAAACCTGAGATCCTTCCTCTAACATGACATGTGATATCCAACTCCTTCCCCTTCCAAACCTGAGAGCCTTCCTATAGCATGAGATATGATATCCAAGTCCTTCCCATTCCAATCCTGGGACCCTTCCTATAACATGAGATGTGATATCCAACTCCTTCCCATTCCAACCTGAGACCCTTCCTATAGCATGAGATGGGATATCCAACTCCTTCCAAATCAAATCCTGATACCCTTCCGATAGCATGAGATGTGATATCCCAATGTTTCTACCAAACCTGAGACCCATACTATGGCATGAGTTGTGATATCAAACCCCTTCCCATTCCAAACCTGAGACCCTTCCTATAGCTTGAGATATCCAACTCCTTCCCATTCCAATTCTGAGACCCTTCCTATACCATGAGACTTGATATCTCAATGCTTCTAATACCAAACCTGAGACCCTTCCTATAGCATGAGATGTGATATCTCAATGCTTCTAATACCAAACCTGAAATCCTTCCGATAACATGAGATGTGATATCCAAATCCTACCCCTTCCAAACCTGAGACCCTCCCTTTAGCAAGAGATGTGATATCCAACTCCTTCCCATTCCCATCCTGAGACCCTTCTGATAGCATGAGATGTGATATCTCAATGCCTCCAATACCAAACCTGAGATCCTACCTCTAACATGAAATGTGATATCCACATCCTTCCCCTTCCAAACCTGAGACCCTCCCTTTAGCATGAGATGTGATATCCAACTCCGTCCCATTCCAATCCTGAGACCCTTCCGATAGCATGAGATGTGATATCTCAATGCTTCTAATACCAAACCTGTGATCCTTCCTATAACAAGAGATGTGATATCCAAATCCTTCCCCTTACAAACCTGAGACCCTCCCTTTAGCATGAGATGTGATATCTCAATGCCTCTAATACCAAACCTGAGATCCTTCCGATAGCATGAGATGTGATATCTCAATGCTTCTAATACCAAACCTGAGATCCTTCCTATAACATGAGACGTGATATCCAAATCCTTCCCCTTCCAAACCTGAGACCCTCCCTTTAGCATGAGATGTGATATCCAACTCCTTCCCATTCTAATCCTGAGACCCTTCTGATAGCATGAGATGTGATATCTCAATGCCTCTAA
Organism: Ambystoma mexicanum; assembly: GCF_040938575.1. Taxonomy (NCBI): domain Eukaryota; kingdom Metazoa; phylum Chordata; class Amphibia; order Caudata; family Ambystomatidae; genus Ambystoma; species Ambystoma mexicanum. The sequence continues at coordinate 573,346,386 of NC_090932.1, read as the reverse complement.
TACCAAACCTGAGATCCTACCTCTAACATGAAATGTGATATCCAACTCTTTCCCCTTCCAAACCTGAGAGCCTTCCTATAGCATGAGATGTGATATCCGACTCCTTCCCATTCCAATCCTGAGACCCTTCCGATAGCATGAGATGTGATATCCCAATGCTTCTAATACCAAACCTGAGATCCTTCTTATAACATGTGATGTGATATCCAAATCCTTCCCCTTCCAAACCTGAGACCCTCCCTTTAGCATGAGATGTGATATCCAACTCCTTCCCATTCCAATCCTGAGACCCTTATGATAGATAGCATGAGATGTGATATCTCAATGCCTCTAATACCAAACCTGAGATACTTCTGATAGCATGAGATGTGATATCTCAATGCTTCTAATACCAAACCTGAGATCCTTCCTGTAACATGAGATGTGATATCCAAATCCTTCCCCTTCCAAACCTGAGACCCTCCCTTTAGCATGAGATGTGTTATCCAACTCCTTCCCATTCTAATCCTGAGACCCTTCCGATAGCATGAGATGTGATATCTCAATGCTTCTAATACCAAACCTGTGATCCTTCCTATAACAAGAGATGTGATATCCAAATCCTTCCCCTTCCAAACCTGAGACACTCCCTTTAGCATGAGATGTGATATCTCAATGCCTCTAATACCAAACCTGAGATCCTTCCGATAGCATGAGATGTGATATCTCAATGCTTCTAATACCAAACCTGAGATCCTTCTTATAACATGTGATGTGATATCCAAATCCTTCCCCTTCCAAACCTGAGACCCTCCCTTTAGCATGAGATGTGATATCCAACTCCTTCCCATTCCAATCCTGAGACCCTTATGATAGATAGCATGAGATGTGATATCTCAATGCCTCTAATACCAAACCTGAGATACTTCCGATAGCATGAGATGTGATATCTCAATGCTACTAATACCAAACCTGAGATCCTTCCTATAACATGAGATGTGATATCCAAATCCTTCCCCTTCCAAACCTGAGACCCTCCCTTTAGCATGAGATGTGATATCCAACTCCTTCCCATTCCAATTCTGAGCCCCTTCCTATACCATGAGACTTGATATCCAACTCCTTCCCATTCCAATTCTGAGCCCCTTCCTATACCATGAGACTTGATATCTCAATGCTTCTAATACCAAACCTGAGACCCGTCCTATAACATGAGATGTGATATCCAAATCCTTCCCCTTCCAAACCTTAGACCCTTCCTTTATCATGAGATGTGATATCCAACTCCTTCCCATTCCAATCCTGAGACCCTTCCGATATCATGAGATGTGATATCTCAATGCTTCTAATATCAAACTTGAGACCCTCCCTATAGCATGAGATGTGATATCCAAGTCCTTCCCATTCCAATCCTGAGACCCTTCCTATAGCTTGAGTTGTGACATCCAACTCCTTCCCATTCCAATTCTGATCCCCTTTCTATACCATGAGACTTGATATCTCAATGCTTCTAATACCAAACCTGAGACCAGTCCTATAACATGAGATGTGATATCCAAATCCTTCCCCTTCCAAACCTTAGACCCTTCCTTTATCATGAGATGTGATATCCAACTCCTTCCCATTCCAATCCTGAGACCCTTCCGATATCATGAGATGTAATATCTCAATGCTTCTAATATCAAACTTGAGACCCTCCCTATAGCATGAGATGTGATATCCAAGTCCTTCCCATTCCAATCCTGAGACCCTTCCTATAGCATGAGATGTGATATCTCAATGCTTCTAATACCAAACCTGAGACCCTTCCTATAACATGAGATTGGAATATCCAACTCCTTCCCATTCCAATCCTGAGACCCTTCCGATAGCAGAGATGTGATATCTCAATTCTTATACCAAACCTGAGATCCTTCCTATAACATGAGATGTGATATCCAACTCCTTCCCATTCCAATCCTGAGACACTTCCTATAGCATGAGATGTGATATCTCACTGCTTATACCAAACCTGAGACCCTTCCAATAGCATGAGATGTGATATCCAACTCCTTCCCATTCCAATCCTGAGACACTTCCTATAGCATGAGATGTGATATCTCACTGCTTATACCAAACCTGAGACCCTTCCTACGGCATGAGATGTCATATACAACTCCTTCCCATTCCAATCCTGAGACCCTTCCTATAGCATGAGATGTGATATCTCAATGCTTATACCAAACCTGAGACCCTTCCTATAGCATGAGATGTGATATCCAACTCCTTCCCATTTCAATCCTGAGACCCTTCCTATAGCATGAGATGTGATATCTCAATGCTTATACCAAACCTGAGACCCTTCCTACGGCATGAGATGTCATATACAACTCCTTCCCATTCCAATCCTGAGACCCTTCCTATAGCATGAGATGTGATATCTCAATGCTTATACCAAACCTGAGACCCTTCCTATAGCATGAGATGTGATATCCAACTCCTTCCCATTCCAATCCTGAGACCCTTCCTATAGCATGAGATGTGATATCTCAATGCTTATACCAAACCTGAGACCCTTCCTATAACATGAGATGGGATATCCAACTCCTTCCCATTCCAATCCTGAGACACTTCCGATAGCAGAGATGTGATATCTCAATGCTTATACCAGACCTTAGACCCTTCCTATAACATGAGATCGGATATCCAACTCCTTCCCGTTCCAAACCTGAGACCCTTCCTTTAGCATGAGATGTGATATCCAGCTCCTTCCCATTCCAATCCTGAGACACTTCCGATAGCATGAGATGTGATATCTCAATGCTTCTAATATCAAAACGGAAACCCTCCCTATAGCATGATATGTGATATCTAAGTCCTTCCCATTCCAATCCTGAGACCCTTCCTATAGCATGAGATGTGATATCTCAATGCTTCTACCAAACCTGAGACCCTTCCTTTAGCATGAGATGTGATATCCAACTCCTTCCCATTCCAATCCTGAGACCCTTCCTATAGCATGAGATGTGATATCTCAATACTTCTAATACCAAACCTGAGATCCTTCCGATAACATGAGATGTGATATCCAAATCCTTCCCCTTCCAAACCTGAGACCCTCCCTTTAGCATGAGATGTGATATCCATCTCCTTCCCATTCCAATCCTGAGACCCTTCTGATAGCATGAGATGTGATATCTCAATGCTTCTAATACCAAACCTGAGATCCTTCCGATAGCATGAGATGTGATATCTCAATGCTTCTAATACCAAACCTGAGACCCTTCCTATAACATGAGATTGGAATATCCAACTCCTTCCCATTCCAATCCTGAGACCCTTCCGATAGCAGAGATGTGATATCTCAATTCTTATACCAAACCTGAGATCCTTCCTATAACATGAGATGTGATATCCAACTCCTTCCCATTCCAATCCTGAGACACTTCCTATAGCATGAGATGTGATATCTCACTGCTTATACCAAACCTGAGACCCTTCCTATAGCATGAGATGTGATATCTAACTCCTTCCCATTCCAATCCTGAGACCCTTCCTATAGCATGAGATGTGATATCTCAATGCTTCTAATACCAAACCTGAGACTCTTCCTATAACATGAGATGGGATATCCAACTCCTTCCCATTCCAATCCTGAGACCCTTCCGATAGCAGAGATGTGATATCTCAATGCTTATACCAAACCTGAGACCCTTCCTACGGCATGAGATGTCATATACAACTCCTTCCCATTCCAATCCTGAGACCCTTCCTATAGCATGAGATGTGATATCTCAATGCTTATACCAAACCTGAGACCCTTCCTATAGCATGAGATGTGATATCCAACTCCTTCCCATTCCAATCCTGAGACCCTTCCTATAGCATGAGATGTGATATCTCAATGCTTATACCAAACCTGAGACCCTTCCTACGGCATGAGATGTCATATACAACTCCTTCCCATTCCAATCCTGAGACCCTTCCTATGGCATGAGATGTGATATCTCAATGCTTATACCAAACCTGAGACCCTTCCTATAGCATGAGATGTGATATCCAACTCCTTCCCATTCCAATCCTGAGACCCTTCCTATAGCATGAGATGTGATATCTCAATGCTTATACCAAACCTGAGACCCTTCCTATAACATGAGATGGGATATCCAACTCCTTCCCATTCCAATCCTGAGACACTTCCGATAGCAGAGATGTGATATCTCAATGCTTATACCAGACCTTAGACCCTTCCTATAACATGAGATCGGATATCCAACTCCTTCCAGTTCCAAACCTGAGACCCTTCCTTTAGCATGAGATGTGATATCCAGCTCCTTCCCATTCCAATCCTGAGACACTTCCGATAGCATGAGATGTGATATCTCAATGATTCTAATATCAAAACGGAAACCCTCCCTATAGCATGATATGTGATATCTAAGTCCTTCCCATTCCAATCCCGAGACCCTTCCTATAGCATGAGATGTGATATCTCAATGCTTCTACCAAACCTGAGACCCTTCCTTTAGCATGAGATGTGATATCCAACTCCTTCCCATTCCAATCCTGAGACCCTTCCTATAGCATGAGATGTGATATCTCAATACTTCTAATACCAAACCTGAGATCCTTCCGATAACATGAGATGTGATATCCAAATCCTTCCCCTTCCAAACCTGAGACCCTCCCTTTAGCATGAGATGTGATATCCATCTCCTTCCCATTCCAATCCTGAGACCCTTCTGATAGCATGAGATGTGATATCTCAATGCTTCTTATACCAAACCTGAGATCCTTCCGATAGCATGAGATGTGATATCTCAATGCTTCTAATACCAAACCTGAGACCCTTCCTATAACATGAGATTGGAATATCCAACTCCTTCCCATTCCAATCCTGAGACCCTTCCGATAGCAGAGATGTGATATCTCAATTCTTATATCAAACCTGAGATCCTTCCTATAACATGAGATGTGATATCCAACTCCTTCCCATTCCAATCCTGAGACACTTCCTATAGCATGAGATGTGATATCCAAGTCCTTCCCATTCCAATCCTGAGACACTTCCTATAGCATGAGATGTGATATCTCAATGCTTCTAATACCAAACCTGAGACTCTTCCTATAACATGAGATGGGATATCCAACTCCTTCCCATTCCAATCCTGAGACCCTTCAGATAGCAGAGATGTGATATCTCAATGCTTATACCAAACCTGAGACCCTTCCTATAGCATGAGATGTGATATCCAACTCCTTCCCATTCCAATCCTGAGACCCTTAGTATAGCATGAGATGTGATATCTCAATGCTTATACCAAACCTGAGACCCTTCCTACGGCATGAGATGTCATATACAACTCCTTCCCATTCCAATCCTGAGACCCTTCCTATAGCATGAGATGTGATATCTCAATGCTTATACCAAACCTGAGACCCTTCCTATAGCATGAGATGTGATATCCAACTCCTTCCCATTCCAATCCTGAGACCCTTCCTATAGCATGAGATGTGATATCTCAATGCTTATACCAAACCTGAGACCCTTCCTATAACATGAGATGGGATATCCAACTCCTTCCCATTCCAATCCTGAGACACTTCCGATAGCAGAGATGTGATATCTCAATGCTTATACCAGACCTTAGACCCTTCCTATAACATGAGATCGGATATCCAACTCCTTCCCGTTCCAAACCTGAGACCCTTCCTTTAGCATGAGATGTGATATCCAGCTCCTTCCCATTCCAATCCTGAGACACTTCCGATAGCATGAGATGTGATATCTCAATGCTTCTAATATCAAAACGGAAACCCTCCCTATCGCATGATATGTGATATCTAAGTCCTTCCCATTCCAATCCTGAGACCCTTCCTATAGCATGAGATGTGATATCTCAATGCTTCTAATACCAAACCTGAGATCCTTCCGATAGCATGAGATCGGATATCCAACTCCTTCCCATTCCAATCCTGAGACACTTCCGATAGCAGAGATGTGATATCTCAATGCTTATACCAGACCTTAGACCCTTCCTATAACATGAGATCGGATATCCAACTCCTTCCCGTTCCAAACCTGAGACCCTTCCTTTAGCATGAGATGTGATATCCAGCTCCTTCCCATTCCAATCCTGAGACACTTCCTATAGCATGAGATGTGATATCTCAATGCTTCTACCAAACCTGAGACCCTTCCTTTAGCATGAGATGTGATATCCAACTCCTTCCCATTCCAATCCTGAGACCCTCCCTTTAGCATATGTGATATCCATCTCCTTCCCATTCCAATCCTGAGACCCTTCTGATAGCATGAGATGTGATATCTCAATGCTTCTAATACCAAACCTGAGATCCTTCCTTTAGCATGAGATGTGATATCCAGCTCCTTCCCATTCCAATCCTGAGACACTTCCTATAGCATGAGATGTGATATCGCAATACTTCTAATACCAAACCTGAGATCCTTTCCGATAACATGAGATGTGATATCCAAATCCTTCCCCTTCCAAACCTGAGACCCTCCCTTTAGCATATGTGATATCCATCTCCTTCCCATTCCAATCCTGAGACCCTTCTGATAGCATGAGATGTGATATCTCAATGCTTCTAATACCAAACCTGAGATCCTTCCGATAGCATGAGATGTGATATCTCAATGCTTCTAATACCAAACCTGAGATCCTTCCCATAACATGAGATGTGATATCCAAATCCTTCCCCTTCCAATTCTGAGACCCTCCCTTTAACATGAGATGTGATATCCAACTCCTTCCCATTCCAACCTGAGACCCTTCCTATAGCATGAGATGTGATATCTAAGTCCTTCCCATTCCAATCCTTAGACCCTTCCTACAGCATGCAATATGATATCTCAATGCCTCTAATACCAAACCTGAGATCCTTCCTCTAACATGAAATGTGATATCCAACTCCTTCCCTTTCCAAACCTGAGAGCCTATCTATAGCATGAGATGTGATATCCAAGTCCTTTCCATTCCAATCCTTAGACCCTTCCTACAGCATGCAATATGATATCTCAATGATTCTAATAACAAACCTGAGACCCGTCCTATAACATGAGATGGGATATCCAACTCCTTCCATTTCCAATCCTGAGACACTTCCGATAGCAGAGATGTGATATCTCAATGCTTATACCAAACCTGAGACCCTTCCTATAACATGAGATGTGATCTCCAACTCCTTCCCGTTCCAATCCTGAGACTCTTCCTTTAGCATGAGATGTGATATCCAGCTCCTTCCCATTCCAATCGTGAGACACTTCCGATAGCATGAGATGTGATATCTCAATGCTTCTAATATCAAAACTGAGACCCTCCCTATAGCATGATATGTGATATCTAAGTCCTTCCCATTCCAATCCTGAGACCCTTCCTATAGCATGAGATGTGATATCTCAATGCTTCTACCAAACCTGAGACCCTTCCTTTAGCATGAGATGTGATATCCAACTCCTTCCCATTCCAATCCTGAGACCCTTCCTATAGCATGAGATGTGATATCTCAATACTTCTAATACCAAACCTGAGATCCTTCCTATAGCATGAGATGTGATATCTCAATGCTTCTAATACCAAACCTGAGACCCTTCCTACAGCATGCGATGTGATATCTCACTGCTTATACCAAACCTGAGACCCTTCCTATAGCATGAGATGTGATATCCAACTCCTTCCCATTCCAATCCTGAGACCCTTCCTATAGCATGAGATGTGATATCTCAATGCTTCTAATATCAAACTTGAGAGCCTCCCTATAGCATGAGATGTGATATCCAAGTCCTTCCCATTCCAATCCTGAGACACTTCCTATAGCATGAGATGTGATATCTCAATGCTTCTAATACCAAACCTGAGACTCTTCCTATAACATGAGATGGGATATCCAATTCCTTCCCATTCCAATCCTGAGACCCTTCCGATAGCAGAGATGTGATATCTCAATGCTTATACCAAACCTGAGACCCTTCCTACGGCATGAGATGTCATATACAACTCCTTCCCATTCCAATCCTGAGACCCTTCCTATAGCATGAGATGTGATTTCTCAATGCTTATACCAAACCTGAGACCCTTCCTATAGCATGAGATGTGATATCCAACTCCTTCCCATTCCAATCCTGAGACCCTTCCTATAGCATGAGATGTGATATCTCAATGCTTATACCAAACCTGAGACCCTTCCTACGGCATGAGATGTCATATACAACTCCTTCCCATTCCAATCCTGAGACCCTTCCTATAGCATGAGATGTGATATCTCAATGCTTATACCAAACCTGAGACCCTTCCTATAGCATGAGATGTGATATCCAACTCCTTCCCATTCCAATCCTGAGACCCTTCCTATAGCATGAGATGTGATATCTCAATGCTTATACCAAACCTGAGACCCTTCCTATAACATGAGATGGGATATCCAACTCCTTCCCATTCCAATCCTGAGACACTTCCGATAGCAGAGATGTGATATCTCAATGCTTATACCAGACCTTAGACCCTTCCTATAACATGAGATCGGATATCCAACTCCTTCCCGTTCCAAACCTGAGACTCTTCCTTTAGCATGAGATGTGATATCCAGCTCCTTCCCATTCCAATCCTGAGACCCTCCCTTTAGCATGAGATGTGATATCTCAATGCTTCTAATATCAAAACAGAAACCCTCCCTATAGCATGATATGTGATATCTAAGTCCTTCCCATTCCAATCCTGAGACCCTTCCTATAGCATGAGATGTGATATCTCAATGCTTCTACCAAACCTGAGACCCTTCCTTTAGCATGAGATGTGATATCCAACTCCTTCCCATTCCAATCCTGAGACCCTTCCTATAGCATGAGATGTGATATCTCAATACTTCTAATACCAAACCTGAAATCCTTCCGATAACATGAGATGTGATATCCAAATCCTTCCCCTTCCAAACCTGAGACCCTCCCTTTAGCATGAGATGTGATATCCAACTCTTTCCCATTCCAATCCTGAGACCCTTCTGATAGCATGAGATGTGATATCTCAATGCTTCTAATACCAAACCTGAGATCCTTCCGATAGCATGAGATGTGATATCTCAATGCTTCTAATACCAAACCTGAGATCCTTCCTATAACATGAGATGTGATATCCAAATCCTTCCCCTTCCAATTCTGACACTTCCTATAGCATGAGATGTGATATCTCACTGCTTATACCAAACCTGAGACCCTTCCTATAGCATGAGATGTGATATCCAACTCCTTCCCATTCCAATCCTGAGACCCTTCCTATAGCATGAGATGTGATATCTCAATGCTTCTAATATCAAACTTGAGACCCTCCCTATAGCATGAGATGTGATATCCAAGTCCTTCCCATTCCAATCCTGAGACACTTCCTATAGCATGAGATGTGATATCTCAATGCTTCTAATACCAAACCTGAGACTCTTCCTATAACATGAGATGGGATATCCAACTCCTTCCCATTCCAATCCTGAGACCCTTCCGATAGCAGAGATGTGATATCTCAATGCTTATACCAAACCTGAGACCCTTCCTACGGCATGAGATGTCATATACAACTCCTTCCCATTCCAATCCTGAGATCCTTCCTATAGCATGAGATGTGATATCTCAATGCTTATACCAAACCTGAGACCCTTCCTATAGCATGAGATGTGATATCCAACTCCTTCCCATTCCAATCCTGAGACCCTTCCTATAGCATGAGATGTGATATCTCAATGCTTCTAATATCAAACTTGAGACCCTCCCTATAGCATGAGATGTGATATCCAAGTCCTTCCCATTCCAATCCTGAGACACTTCCTATAGCATGAGATGTGATGTCTCAATGCTTCTAATACCAAACCTGAGATCCTTCCTATAACATGAGATGTGATATCCAACTCCTTCCATTCCAATCCTGAGACCCTTCCTATAGCATGAGATTTGATATCTCAATGCTTATACCAAACCTGAGACCCTTCCTATAGCATGAGATGTGATACCCAAGTCCTTCCCATTCCAATCCTTAGACCCTTCCTACAGCATGCAATATGATATCTCAATGATTCTAATAACAATCCTGAGACCCGTCCTATAACATGAGATGGGATATCCAATTCCTTCCCATTCCAATCCTGAGACACTTCTGATAGCAGAGATGTGATATCTCAATGCTTATACCAAACCTGAGACCCTTCCTATAACATGAGATCGGATATCCAACTCCTTCCCGTTCCAAACCTGAGACCCTTCCTTTAGCATGAGATGTGATATCCAGCTCCTTCCCATTCCAATCCTGAGACACTTCCGATAGCATGAGATGTGATATCTCAATGCTTCTAATACCAAACCTGAGATCCTTCTTATAACATGTGATGTGATATCCAAATCTTTCCCCTTCCAAACCTGAGACCCTCCCTTTAGCATGAGATGTGATATCCAACTCCTTCCCATTCCAATCCTGAGACCCTTATGATAGATAGCATGAGATGTGATATCTCAATGCCTCTAATACCAAACCTGAGATACTTCCGATAGCATGAGATGTGATATCTCAATGCTACTAATACCAAACCTGAGATCCTTCCTATAACATGAGATGTGATATCCAAATCCTTCCCCTTCCAAACCTGAGACCCTCCCTTTAGCATGAGATGTGATATCCAACTCCTTCCCATTCCAATTCTGAGCCCCTTCCTATACCATGAGACTTGATATCCAACTCCTTCCCATTCCAATTCTGAGCCCCTTCCTATACCATGAGACTTGATATCTCAATGCTTCTAATACCAAACCTGAGACCCGTCCTATAACATGAGATGTGATATCCAAATCCTTCCCCTTCCAAACCTTAGACCCTTCCTTTATCATGAGATGTGATATCCAACTCCTTCCCATTCCAATCCTGAGACCCTTCCGATATCATGAGATGTGATATCTCAATGCTTCTAATATCAAACTTGAGACCCTCCCTATAGCATGAGATGTGATATCCAAGTCCTTCCCATTCCAATCCTGAGACCCTTCCTATAGCTTGAGTTGTGACATCCAACTCCTTCCCATTCCAATTCTGATCCCCTTTCTATACCATGAGACTTGATATCTCAATGCTTCTAATACCAAACCTGAGACCCGTCCTATAACATGAGATGTGATATCCAAATCCTTCCCCTTCCAAACCTTAGACCCTTCCTTTATCATGAGATGTGATATCCAACTCCTTCCCATTCCAATCCTGAGACCCTTCCGATATCATGAGATGTAATATCTCAATGCTTCTAATATCAAACTTGAGACCCTCCCTATAGCATGAGATGTGATATCCAAGTCCTTCCCATTCCAATCCTGAGACCCTTCCTATAGCATGAGATGTGATATCTCAATGCTTCTAATACCAAACCTGAGACCCTTCCTATAACATGAGATTGGAATATCCAACTCCTTCCCATTCCAATCCTGAGACCCTTCCGATAGCAGAGATGTGATATCTCAATTCTTATACCAAACCTGAGATCCTTCCTATAACATGAGATGTGATATCCAACTCCTTCCCATTCCAATCCTGAGACACTTCCTATAGCATGAGATGTGATATCTCACTGCTTATACCAAACCTGAGACCCTTCCAATAGCATGAGCTGTGATATCCAACTCCTTCCCATTCCAATCCTGAGACCCTTCCTATAGCATGAGATGTGATATCTCAATGCTTCTAATATCAAACTTGAGAGCCTCCCTATAGCATGAGATGTGATATCCAAGTCCTTCCCATTCCAATCCTGAGACACTTCCTATAGCATGAGATGTGATATCTCAATGCTTCTAATACCAAACCTGAGACTCTTCCTATAACATGAGATGGGATATCCAACTCCTTCCCATTCCAATCCTGAGACCCTTCCGATAGCAGAGATGTGATATCTCAATGCTTATACCAAACCTGAGACCCTTCCTACGGCATGAGATGTCATATACAACTCCTTCCCATTCCAATCCTGAGACCCTTCCTATAGCATGAGATGTGATATCTCAATGCTTATACCAAACCTGAGACCCTTCCTATAGCATGAGATGTGATATCCAACTCCTTCCCATTCCAATCCTGAGACCCTTCCTATAGCATGAGATGTGATATCTCAATGCTTATACCAAACCTGAGACCCTTCCTACGGCATGAGATGTCATATACAACTCCTTCCCATTCCAATCCTGAGACCCTTCCTATAGCATGAGATGTGATATCTCAATGCTTATACCAAACCTGAGACCCTTCCTATAGCATGAGATGTGATATCCAACTCCTTCCCATTCCAATCCTGAGACCCTTCCTATAGCATGAGATGTGATATCTCAATGCTTATACCAAACCTGAGACCCTTCCTATAACATGAGATGGGATATCCAACTCCTTCCCATTCCAATCCTGAGACACTTCCGATAGCAGAGATGTGATATCTCAATGCTTATACCAGACCTTAGACCCTTCCTATAACATGAGATCGGATATCCAACTCCTTCCCGTTCCAAACCTGAGACCCTTCCTTTAGCATGAGATGTGATATCCAGCTCCTTCCCATTCCAATCCTGAGACACTTCCGATAGCATGAGATGTGATATCTCAATGCTTCTAATATCAAAACGGAAACCCTCCCTATAGCATGATATGTGATATCTAAGTCCTTCCCATTCCAATCCTGAGACCCTTCCTATAGCATGAGATGTGATATCTCAATGCTTCTACCAAACCTGAGACCCTTCCTTTAGCATGAGATGTGATATCTCAATACTTCTAATACCAAACCTGAGATCCTTCCGATAACATGAGATGTGATATCCAAATCCTTCCCCTTCCAAACCTGAGACCCTCCCTTTAGCATGAGATGTGATATCCATCTCCTTCCCATTCCAATCCTGAGACCCTTCTGATAGCATGAGATGTGATATCTCAATGCTTCTAATACCAAACCTGAGATCCTTCCGATAGCATGAGATGTGATATCCAAGTCCTTCCCATTCCAATCCTGAGACACTTCCTATAGCATGAGATGTGATATCTCAATACTTCTAATACCAAACCTGAGATCCTTCCGATAACATGAGATGTGATATCCAAATCCTTCCCCTTCCAAACCTGAGACCCTCCCTTTAGCATGAGATGTGATATCCATCTCCTTCCCATTCCAATCCTGAGACCCTTCTGATAGCATGAGATGTGATATCTCAATGCTTCTAATACCAAACCTGAGATCCTTCCGATAGCATGAGATGTGATATCTCAATGCTTCTAATACCAAACCTGAGACCCTTCCTATAACATGAGATTGGAATATCCAACTCCTTCCCATTCCAATCCTGAGACCCTTCCGATAGCAGAGATGTGATATCTCAATTCTTATACCAAACCTGAGATCCTTCCTATAACATGAGATGTGATATCCAACTCCTTCCCATTCCAATCCTGAGACACTTCCTATAGCATGAGATGTGATATCTCACTGCTTATACCAAACCTGAGACCCTTCCTATAGCATGAGATGTGATATCTAACTCCTTCCCATTCCAATCCTGAGACCCTTCCTATAGCATGAGATGTGATATCTCAATGCTTCTAATACCAAACCTGAGACTCTTCCTATAACATGAGATGGGATATCCAACTCCTTCCCATTCCAATCCTGAGACCCTTCCGATAGCAGAGATGTGATATCTCAATGCTTATACCAAACCTGAGACCCTTCCTACGGCATGAGATGTCATATACAACTCCTTCCCATTCCAATCCTGAGACCCTTCCTATAGCATGAGATGTGATATCTCAATGCTTATACCAAACCTGAGACCCTTCCTATAGCATGAGATGTGATATCCAACTCCTTCCCATTCCAATCCTGAGACCCTTCCAATAGCATGAGATGTGATATCTCAATGCTTATACCAAACCTGAGACCCTTCCTACGGCATGAGATGTCATATACAACTCCTTCCCATTCCAATCCTGAGACCCTTCCTATGGCATGAGATGTGATATCTCAATGCTTATACCAAACCTGAGACCCTTCCTATAGCATGAGATGTGATATCCAACTCCTTCCCATTCCAATCCTGAGACCCTTCCTATAGCATGAGATGTGATATCTCAATGCTTATACCAAACCTGAGACCCTTCCTATAACATGAGATGGGATATCCAACTCCTTCCCATTCCAATCCTGAGACACTTCCGATAGCAGAGATGTGATATCTCAATGCTTATACCAGACCTTAGACCCTTCCTATAACATGAGATCGGATATCCAACTCCTTCCAGTTCCAAACCTGAGACCCTTCCTTTAGCATGAGATGTGATATCCAGCTCCTTCCCATTCCAATCCTGAGACACTTCCGATAGCATGAGATGTGATATCTCAATGATTCTAATATCAAAACGGAAACCCTCCCTATAGCATGATATGTGATATCTAAGTCCTTCCCATTCCAATCCCGAGACCCTTCCTATAGCATGAGATGTGATATCTCAATGCTTCTATCAAACCTGAGACCCTTCCTTTAGCATGAGATGTGATATCCAACTCCTTCCCATTCCAATCCTGAGACCCTTCCTATAGCATGAGATGTGATATCTCAATACTTCTAATACCAAACCTGAGATCCTTCCGATAACATGAGATGTGATATCCAAATCCTTCCCCTTCCAAACCTGAGACCCTCCCTTTAGCATGAGATGTGATATCCATCTCCTTCCCATTCCAATCCTGAGACCCTTCTGATAGCATGAGATGTGATATCTCAATGCTTCTTATACCAAACCTGAGATCCTTCCGATAGCATGAGATGTGATATCTCAATGCTTCTAATACCAAACCTGAGACCCTTCCTATAACATGAGATTGGAATATCCAACTCCTTCCCATTCCAATCCTGAGACCCTTCCGATAGCAGAGATGTGATATCTCAATTCTTATATCAAACCTGAGATCCTTCCTATAACATGAGATGTGATATCCAACTCCTTCCCATTCCAATCCTGAGACACTTCCTATAGCATGAGATGTGATATCCAAGTCCTTCCCATTCCAATCCTGAGACACTTCCTATAGCATGAGATGTGATATCTCAATGCTTCTAATACCAAACCTGAGACTCTTCCTATAACATGAGATGGGATATCCAACTCCTTCCCATTCCAATCCTGAGACCCTTCCGATAGCAGAGATGTGATATCTCAATGCTTATACCAAACCTGAGACCCTTCCTATAGCATGAGATGTGATATCCAACTCCTTCCCATTCCAATCCTGAGACCCTTAGTATAGCATGAGATGTGATATCTCAATGCTTATACCAAACCTGAGACCCTTCCTACGGCATGAGATGTCATATACAACTCCTTCCCATTCCAATCCTGAGACCCTTCCTATAGCATGAGATGTGATATCTCAATGCTTATACCAAACCTGAGACCCTTCCTATAGCATGAGATGTGATATCCAACTCCTTCCCATTCCAATCCTGAGACCCTTCCTATAGCATGAGATGTGATATCTCAATGCTTATACCAAACCTGAGACCCTTCCTATAACATGAGATGGGATATCCAACTCCTTCCCATTCCAATCCTGAGACACTTCCGATAGCAGAGATGTGATATCTCAATGCTTATACCAGACCTTAGACCCTTCCTATAACATGAGATCGGATATCCAACTCCTTCCCGTTCCAAACCTGAGACCCTTCCTTTAGCATGAGATGTGATATCCAGCTCCTTCCCATTCCAATCCTGAGACACTTCCGATAGCATGAGATGTGATATCTCAATGCTTCTAATATCAAAACGGAAACCCTCCCTATCGCATGATATGTGATATCTAAGTCCTTCCCATTCCAATCCTGAGACCCTTCCTATAGCATGAGATGTGATATCTCAATGCTTCTAATACCAAACCTGAGATCCTTCCGATAGCATGAGATCGGATATCCAACTCCTTCCCATTCCAATCCTGAGACACTTCCGATAGCAGAGATGTGATATCTCAATGCTTATACCAGACCTTAGACCCTTCCTATAACATGAGATCGGATATCCAACTCCTTCCCGTTCCAAACCTGAGACCCTTCCTTTAGCATGAGATGTGATATCCAGCTCCTTCCCATTCCAATCCTGAGACACTTCCTATAGCATGAGATGTGATATCTCAATGCTTCTACCAAACCTGAGACCCTTCCTTTAGCATGAGATGTGATATCCAACTCCTTCCCATTCCAATCCTGAGACCCTCCCTTTAGCATATGTGATATCCATCTCCTTCCCATTCCAATCCTGAGACCCTTCTGATAGCATGAGATGTGATATCTCAATGCTTCTAATACCAAACCTGAGATCCTTCCTTTAGCATGAGATGTGATATCCAGCTCCTTCCCATTCCAATCCTGAGACACTTCCTATAGCATGAGATGTGATATCGCAATACTTCTAATACCAAACCTGAGATCCTTTCCGATAACATGAGATGTGATATCCAAATCCTTCCCCTTCCAAACCTGAGACCCTCCCTTTAGCATATGTGATATCCATCTCCTTCCCATTCCAATCCTGAGACCCTTCTGATAGCATGAGATGTGATATCTCAATGCTTCTAATACCAAACCTGAGATCCTTCCGATACCATGAGATGTGATATCTCAATGCTTCTAATACCAAACCTGAGATCCTTCCCATAACATGAGATGTGATATCCAAATCCTTCCCCTTCCAATTCTGAGACCCTCCCTTTAACATGAGATGTGATATCCAACTCCTTCCCATTCCAACCTGAGACCCTTCCTATAGCATGAGATGTGATATCCAAGTCCTTCCCATTCCAATCCTTAGACCCTTCCTACAGCATGCAATATGATATCTCAATGCCTCTAATACCAAACCTGAGATCCTTCCTCTAACATGAAATGTGATATCCAACTCCTTCCCTTTCCAAACCTGAGAGCCTATCTATAGCATGAGATGTGATATCCAAGTCCTTTCCATTCCAATCCTTAGACCCTTCCTACAGCATGCAATATGATATCTCAATGATTCTAATAACAAACCTGAGACCCGTCCTATAACATGAGATGGGATATCCAACTCCTTCCATTTCCAATCCTGAGACACTTCCGATAGCAGAGATGTGATATCTCAATGCTTATACCAAACCTGAGACCCTTCCTATAACATGAGATGTGATCTCCAACTCCTTCCCGTTTCAATCCTGAGACTCTTCCTTTAGCATGAGATGTGATATCCAGCTCCTTCCCATTCCAATCGTGAGACACTTCCGATAGCATGAGATGTGATATCTCAATGCTTCTAATATCAAAACTGAGACCCTCCCTATAGCATGATATGTGATATCTAAGTCCTTCCCATTCCAATCCTGAGACCCTTCCTATAGCATGAGATGTGATATCTCAATGCTTCTACCAAACCTGAGACCCTTCCTTTAGCATGAGATGTGATATCCAACTCCTTCCCATTCCAATCCTGAGACCCTTCCTATAGCATGAGATGTGATATCTCAATACTTCTAATACCAAACCTGAGATCCTTCCTATAGCATGAGATGTGATATCTCAATGCTTCTAATACCAAACCTGAGACCCTTCCTACAGCATGCGATGTGATATCTCACTGCTTATACCAAACCTGAGACCCTTCCTATAGCATGAGATGTGATATCCAACTCCTTCCCATTCCAATCCTGAGACCCTTCCTATAGCATGAGATGTGATATCTCAATGCTTCTAATATCAAACTTGAGAGCCTCCCTATAGCATGAGATGTGATATCCAAGTCCTTCCCATTCCAATCCTGAGACACTTCCTATAGCATGAGATGTGATATCTCAATGCTTCTAATACCAAACCTGAGACTCTTCCTATAACATGAGATGGGATATCCAATTCCTTCCCATTCCAATCCTGAGACCCTTCCGATAGCAGAGATGTGATATCTCAATGCTTATACCAAACCTGAGACCCTTCCTACGGCATGAGATGTCATATACAACTCCTTCCCATTCCAATCCTGAGACCCTTCCTATAGCATGAGATGTGATTTCTCAATGCTTATACCAAACCTGAGACCCTTCCTATAGCATGAGATGTGATATCCAACTCCTTCCCATTCCAATCCTGAGACCCTTCCTATAGCATGAGATGTGATATCTCAATGCTTATACCAAACCTGAGACCCTTCCTACGGCATGAGATGTCATATACAACTCCTTCCCATTCCAATCCTGAGACCCTTCCTATAGCATGAGATGTGATATCTCAATGCTTATACCAAACCTGAGACCCTTCCTATAGCATGAGATGTGATATCCAACTCCTTCCCATTCCAATCCTGAGACCCTTCCTATAGCATGAGATGTGATATCTCAATGCTTATACCAAACCTGAGACCCTTCCTATAACATGAGATGGGATATCCAACTCCTTCCCATTCCAATCCTGAGACACTTCCGATAGCAGAGATGTGATATCTCAATGCTTATACCAGACCTTAGACCCTTCCTATAACATGAGATCGGATATCCAACTCCTTCCCGTTCCAAACCTGAGACCCTTCCTTTAGCATGAGATGTGATATCCAGCTCCTTCCCATTCCAATCCTGAGACCCTCCCTTTAGCATGAGATGTGATATCTCAATGCTTCTAATATCAAAACAGAAACCCTCCCTATAGCATGATATGTGATATCTAAGTCCTTCCCATTCCAATCCTGAGACCCTTCCTATAGCATGAGATGTGATATCTCAATGCTTCTACCAAACCTGAGACCCTTCCTTTAGCATGAGATGTGATATCCAACTCCTTCCCATTCCAATCCTGAGACCCTTCCTATAGCATGAGATGTGATATCTCAATACTTCT
This sequence comes from Ambystoma mexicanum, assembly GCF_040938575.1. Lineage (NCBI taxonomy): Eukaryota > Metazoa > Chordata > Amphibia > Caudata > Ambystomatidae > Ambystoma > Ambystoma mexicanum. Next base: position 573,327,503 of record NC_090932.1, on the reverse strand, counting down.
AATACCAAACCTGAAATCCTTCCGATAACATGAGATGTGATATCCAAATCCTTCCCCTTCCAAACCTGAGACCCTCCCTTTAGCATGAGATGTGATATCCAACTCTTTCCCATTCCAATCCTGAGACCCTTCTGATAGCATGAGATGTGATATCTCAATGCTTCTAATACCAAACCTGAGATCCTTCCGATAGCATGAGATGTGATATCTCAATGCTTCTAATACCAAACCTGAGATCCTTCCTATAACATGAGATGTGATATCCAAATCCTTCCCCTTCCAATTCTGACACTTCCTATAGCATGAGATGTGATATCTCACTGCTTATACCAAACCTGAGACCCTTCCTATAGCATGAGATGTGATATCCAACTCCTTCCCATTCCAATCCTGAGACCCTTCCTATAGCATGAGATGTGATATCTCAATGCTTCTAATATCAAACTTGAGACCCTCCCTATAGCATGAGATGTGATATCCAAGTCCTTCCCATTCCAATCCTGAGACACTTCCTATAGCATGAGATGTGATATCTCAATGCTTCTAATACCAAACCTGAGACTCTTCCTATAACATGAGATGGGATATCCAACTCCTTCCCATTCCAATCCTGAGACCCTTCCGATAGCAGAGATGTGATATCTCAATGCTTATACCAAACCTGAGACCCTTCCTACGGCATGAGATGTCATATACAACTCCTTCCCATTCCAATCCAGAGATCCTTCCTATAGCATGAGATGTGATATCTCAATGCTTATACCAAACCTGAGACCCTTCCTATAGCATGAGATGTGATATCCAACTCCTTCCCATTCCAATCCTGAGACCCTTCCTATAGCATGAGATGTGATATCTCAATGCTTCTAATATCAAACTTGAGACCCTCCCTATAGCATGAGATGTGATATCCAAGTCCTTCCCATTCCAATCCTGAGACACTTCCTATAGCATGAGATGTGATGTCTCAATGCTTCTAATACCAAACCTGAGATCCTTCCTATAACATGAGATGTGATATCCAACTCCTTCCATTCCAATCCTGAGACCCTTCCTATAGCATGAGATTTGATATCTCAATGCTTATACCAAACCTGAGACCCTTCCTATAGCATGAGATGTGATACCCAAGTCCTTCCCATTCCAATCCTTAGACCCTTCCTACAGCATGCAATATGATATCTCAATGATTCTAATAACAATCCTGAGACCCGTCCTATAACATGAGATGGGATATCCAATTCCTTCCCATTCCAATCCTGAGACACTTCCGATAGCAGAGATGTGATATCTCAATGCTTATACCAAACCTGAGACCCTTCCTATAACATGAGATCGGATATCCAACTCCTTCCCGTTCCAAACCTGAGACCCTTCCTTTAGCATGAGATGTGATATCCAGCTCCTTCCCATTCCAATCCTGAGACACTTCCGATAGCATGAGATGTGATATCTCAATGCTTCTAATATCAAAACTGAAACCCTCCCTATAGCATGATATGTGATATCTAAGTCCTTCCCATTCCAATCCTAAAACCCTTCCTATAGCATGAGATGTGATATCTCAATGCTTCTACCAAACCTGAGACCCTTCCTTTAGCATGAGATGTGATATCCAACTCCTTCCCATTCCAATCCTGAGACCCTTCCTATAGCATGAGATGTGATATCTCAATACTTCTAATACCAAACCTGAGATCCTTCCGATAACATGAGATGTGATATCCAAATCCTTCCCCTTCCAAACCTGAGACCCTCCCTTTAGCATGAGATGTGATATCCAACTCCTTCCCATTCCAATCCTGAGACCCTTCTGATAGCATGAGATGTGATATCTCAATGCTTCTAATACCAAACCTGAGATCCTTCCGATAGCATGAGATGTGATATCTCAATGCTTCTAATACCTGTTAGGAAAGATTTCGTAATTGTAGGGAATTTTCCTTCCATGTGGCAACCCCTAAACTTTTTGCTATTGTTTTTAACCTTGTTCTTGACTTTGCCAGAGAAGTACAGCCTTCTGCCGCACTTCTCTGGGCTTTCGCTCCTTTCTTACGGGGAAACTGACATGCCCTTAAGACAGTCAGTACCGGGGAACGCTGTTTCCCGTAGTTTCTTTTATCATGTTGCGGCTTTAGTGCAACATGACACAAGAGGGCACTGTAAGCTAAGTTACAGCTCTCTTGGGTCTCTAGCCTTCTACAGGCCCTAGATACTCGTTTAGGATGGTATTTGATCGGTGCAAGTCATTCAGGGACTGGAATGGTGGCAGCGATCGTTTTGTTTATTTTGAGCTCCTTTTGGCATTCTGAGCACGTTTTTCGCACTGAACCCAAAATGGTGGCCTGGCTCCCAAAATGGCCAGACCACGAGGCTCCTTTGTCCTGTCCACTGACCGTCTTGCTCCCTTCACCTTCCCCAGGTCGAGCGACCCGGGGCCTTCCTTATTTGGGCATGTACTTTCCCGCGAAATGCAGATGCTTTCGCGGGCTTCTACATGTCGTTTGTGTGCCTCCAGGGTGTGGGCTGGGATGTCTGGTCCCAATACACATCCTGGGTGCCAGAGAGTCTAGGGTGGTGTGAATGCCTGGGACCACCGTGGTCCGTGATTGGTCCACGTATGGTATGTGTGTTGATGAGCGGATCTCCCATTGGCTCCCCTCCGTTTTGGCGCGAAGGGAACCGTGGATAAGAGGGGGCTGGAAACACCACTACCATGTCGATCTCCTGAGTTCTCACGAACGAAGGAATACAGGAGCCAAGTATCCTGCAACCACGAGGCTGGACCGAGGAATCGCTGGTGACCCGCTGAAGGAATCCTCCTTTGCACTGCTGTCGTCCTGTGAAACCCTTTCCTCCTTGATCGAACCAGAAGGCCTGTACTGGTGCTTCGACCTTTGGAATAGCAGGAACAGCTATTCCCGGCATCTTCAGCCATCTCCTGCCAAGTAAGCCTTCGGAAGCGTCTCTGGGCCATCCAGTTGACTTACCAGCTTACAAGGGAGTCTTGCTCTGTAACCGCCGCCAGGTTGTGCAGTATCTCGAGTCCTTGTCACTCTCCCACGCTTCGTGCACGTGGCGTTCCCAGGTCTGAAGGGAGGAGTGTACTTTTGACTCAGGTACGCACGGCCGCTCCGTTGACCTGCTGCGGCAACAAACTGTGCCGGTTTCGTCGATTGGGACGTCTTTTTGCTCTACACGACTACAAGGCGTTCCCTGCTCTTCTGAACCTGCCAGCTGCTGAAACTAACGTGGAGAAGCCTGGGTCTGCTTGCTTCGGGGACCGGTGAGTAGTATATCTAGGATCTGGTTGCCCTCCTGCAGTATCCCATTGCTTTTCCCTGCTGTGTAAAAACAGCACCCTTTTGCCGTACTCGCGCTCTGCTTCTGCCCGCTGTGGAGGCTGCGCTTGAGTTGCGGAACCTGTTCTTCTTCTGCTGTGCACTAACCCGAACTGCCTGACTTCCTCCGAAGAGCTTCTCCTTTTGCCCGTTGGCACCAGCGTGTGCAGGTACTTTGAGCACAAGGCTCCACTCTTCGCAGGGCTCGGACTTCCATCTAGTTAGGTGCCTATGAAGGCGAACTGAGTCGAAAGCATTATCGCACTGCCTGTTTTCCTTCCCTTTCAGGTGGACTACATATTTCGTGCTTTAAACGCTTGCGACTGTGTATTTGTATATATATTGTGTGGATATGGTATGTGTTGGCTTAGTATTGTGATATTGTGATTTTCTCGCTAGGGTCATTATTTTAAAGGCCTTAAAATAAATGTGTATCTATTTTTGATATAACAACTGTTTGGAGTAGTTTGTAAGCGCTCTTGCTTTGTGTGCTCATTGCGAGCTTTCAGTCACCCTCACCCCTCTTGAGACCTAGTCTTGACCGCCGCGATCGCTACCTTGATTGGTCTGGCTTGTCCAGAGGTTACCCTGTTCCAAGTAATTAGGTTGGCCTTCTGAACTTCTGCGCCGCCAGGACAGAGTTCAGAAATCCGTCTTAACAAATTGGTGTACAGCGGTGGGATACGACTGAAGGTATCCAGTGTTGCGCTCGAACTAAGGCATTTCAGGTTATTCCAACCAGTACACGTAGTGAATTGTTATAGTATAACTTTAAAAAGGCCATTGTCCTATCAAACAGTATGGAAACAAGTACCTTGTTAACTTTGAATGCTTCTAAATCAGAAACACTAAAAAAGATGTGTGCGGAGAGAGGGGTTTCCTCTCAAGGCACGAAATTGGAAATGATCCAAAGAATCGTGGCGTGGCAAGAAGCGCAGCTTGACGCTATCACTTCTGAGGACAGTGCGGAAGGTGGTGGGGCTGCTCTCACTGGTAGAACCGACGGTTCTGCCGCCGCACTGATCCACCGCGACCACGAGGACAGGGAGGACGAGATGTCTAATGTTTCCTCTGCCAGTGCTGATGGGGAGGCTATGCTTGAATTCAAGAAGCAAGAGCTGCGGTTTAGGCAGCAGGAGCTTGAATTCAGCATAGCCAAACTAAAAATCGAACAGGCAGAAAAACAGAAAGACAGGGATCACCAGTTGGAACTGGCCAAGCTTCAGGTTGCAAATGGATCCAAGGGTCCTGGACATGGGTCTGGGGCCTCCTCTCATCCACGGTTTCCGAAAGATCTGCTCAGTGTGTATGAGGAAAGGAATGACATTATGGACTGGCTGAATGCGTTTGAGTATGCATGCGAGGTTCAAGAAGTTGACAATGCTGATAAAATTGCGTGGTTACTCAGTAGACTGCCCCATTCTGGCTGTAGTGCCATCATGGAAATGTCGAAGGCTGAGCGAGCTGATTTCGCAATGTTAAAGCAAACTCTCATTTTAAAGTTTGGGAAGACTCCGGCCCAATATTTAAAGCGTTTTCGAGAGTATAAGAAAAAGGAAGGTGGTACTTGGGTATCTTATGTCGCTGAATCCTTGAAAAACTTAACTGGCTGGGTCGAAGGCTATAAGGTCTCTACCTTCGAAGGCATGATAAATCTTGTCATGCTGGAACACATTTTTGCTTCTTCTTCCCCGGAGCTTAAGCAGCATTTGGCCGATTCGAAGGAGATAGATCCTAAGAAGCTGGCCATTGCAGCAGACTTATGGGTGTCACATCGAGTGTCCCATAAGGACAAAACTCATCCTGGTAAGCAGGAGGAAGGGAAAAAGTCCAAAGATATGGAGGGTGGGGAATCTGCTAAATCTTCTTCCCATAAGGGCCACAAAAAGAAAAACAAGGGTAAGACACAAGAGAACTCACAGGGTAGTGGAGGTCAGCCTCCGAAACTGAACTCCGGTTACAATAAGCCTCCCTATGTAAACAGACCCATTGGAACCTGTTTTGCTTGTGGAGCAACTGACCATGTGAAGGGGGATCCCCGTTGTAAGGTTAGACCTTTGGGGGTCCACTCCGCTAATCTGGCCTTCTCCTCCTACGAGGAAGAAGAGATTACAGGAGCATCCTTCTCCTCAGACTCATTTCCCAGCGGAATAGAGGCTGAGGTAGTTTTAGTGTCCCTGGGTTCCTGGGAGCCTAAAGTCGCAGAGGCCTATGCTAGGATTCCGGATAATACCAAGCACTACTTTAAAGACAGTGTGCTGATCAATGGAGTAGATACTCCAGCTCTTAGGGATAGTGGGTGCAGTCACACTGTAGTGGATTCTACCTTGGTAGACTCAGAGGAAGTTGCCAGAGCTACTCTGATGCCCACTAAGTTGGCTGACGGCCCCCTCCGTATGTTTCCCGTGATCCCTGTAAATCTTACTTTAAATGGTACAGCAGTCAGGATTCCAGTGAGCATTCCGAGAAACGTCCCGGGAAAGGTCTTGTTAGGCAATGATCTTAGAGCTTTAGGGCTCGTAGGAGACACTGCCGAAAGACCCTACACACGGTCTCAAGCACGGGCAGCATTGGCCAAGTCAAATACGCCGCCCCAGCCGAAGGGGAAACCCAAGGCGAAAGGAGTCGACAAGTCAAGACGGGGGAAAGAGAATATTCCCCCGAGCTCGCCTACCACTGCGGTGGAGGAAGTTGGTCGATCGCCCGAGCCTGACGAGGAAGTGGCGATGCCTGAAGTATTCGACCCCAACGATCATCCTGAACTAAAGGACTTGTTAGTTGAAGGAGGTCCTGATAGGGACGAATTCAGTAAAGGTCAACATGAGTGCCCATCTCTGGAAGGCCTAAGGAGACAGGCCTGCTCCCAGCTTGAGGGTGAACCTCCTGGGACGCATAGGATTTATTGGGAAGGTGGACTCCTGTATAGTGAGCCCACAGAGTCTACAGAAGGAGACCATAGGAGGTTGGTGGTTCCCCTTGCTGTTAGGCCCTTCCTCCTGCAGTTGGCGCATGAAGTTCCCCTTGCTGGTCACCTTGGTATGAAGAGGACCAAGCAAAGGTTATCCATGCACTTCTACTGGCCCAAGATGGGGGTGCAAGTAGAAAGTCACTGCAGGAGTTGTGCCTCCTGCCAGTTGTCTGGTAAGGTTGGCACGACAATCCAAGCTCCGTTGGTACCGCTCCCAGTTGTGGGGGTACCATTTGAAAGGGTAGGGATCGACATCGTTGGTCCCCTTGACCCACAAACATCCTCGGGCAATAGGTTTATCCTGGTGCTGGTCGACCATGCAACCAGGTATCCTGAGGCCATCCCATTGAAAACTGTAACTGCCAAGTCAGTTGCAAAAGCTTTACTCGGCATATTTACTAGGGTTGGCTTCCCTAAAGAAGTTGTGTCAGATCGTGGCAGCAACTTTATGTCGAAGTATATGCAGGCTATGTGGAAAGAATGTGGGGTCACCTACAAGTTCTCTTCTGCATACCACCCCCAGACCAATGGTCTGGTGGAACGTTTCAACAGAACGTTAAAGAGCATGATTGGGGCTCTGGAGGAGCCCCAGAGAAGAAAATGGGATCTTCTTTTACCATGCTTACTGTTTGCCTACCGAGAGGTACCACAGGAGGGTGTTGGCTTCAGCCCCTTCGAACTTCTGTTCGGTCATCCCGTACGGGGACCCTTAGCCATCGTCAAAGAGGGATGGGAGATGCCCACTCCCCCTGTTACTACCAATGTAGTTGACTATGTGCTAGGGCTCAGAAAACGGATGGTACTTCTGATGGGCTTGGCTAGTGATAAATTGAAGGCAGGGCAAGCGCTGGTGAAACATTGGTACGACCAGAAAGCTTCCCTCATCAACTTTACACCTGGTCAGCAAGTCCTGATCATGAATCCCATAAGGCCTCGAGCTTTACAGGACAAATGGTCAGGCCCTTACACAGTGGTGGAGCCCCTGGGTGAGGTTAACTATTTAGTGGACCTTGGAAGGCCTGGACAGGCTCCAAAAGTGTTCCACGTGAATAGGCTGAAGGCTTTCGTCCCAAGAGTCGAAATCGCAGCACTGCTACTGGCTTCAGACGTTGAGGAAGAGGAGTCAGAACCTCTCCCCGACCTGTTCCAAAGCGGTCCTTCAGATAGCTCCATTGAGGGTGTCCGAGTGGCCCCTCACCTGACTTCTGATCAGCAGGCTGAGGTGAAAAGTTTGCTTAGGCAGTTTTCCCCCCTGTTCTCACAGTCGCCTGGTTTGACACCTTGGTGCAAACATAACATTGACACAGGAGACAGTGAACCTACCAAAAGTAGGGGATACAGGATGTCAGATAAAGTACGGTCTTATATTAAGACCGAGGTCAACAAAATGTTAGACCTTGGGGTGATTGAACCCTCTAGTAGTCCTTGGTCCAGTCCTGTGGTCTTGGTTCCAAAGGCAGGCACTTCTGAATTGAGGTTCTGCGTGGATTACAGGGCTCTGAATGCTGTCACCAAGACAGATGCACACCCCTTGCCTCGAACAGATGAGCTGGTGGATACTTTGGGTGCCTCCAAGTACCTCAGCACGTTTGACCTCACTGCTGGCTATTGGCAAATAGCTCTAGCAGAACATGCCAGGGAGAAGACAGCATTTTCTACTCCAGACGGCCTTTACCAATTCCGGGTAATGCCGTTCGGGTTGAAGAATGCACCTGCCACTTTCCAGAGGCTTGTGAATCATGTGTTGAATGGGTTGGACGAATTCTGTCTTGCATATCTGGACGATATAGCAGTTTTCAGTGCCACCTGGGAAGACCATGTGAAACACCTCGGGATTGTGCTCCAGGCTCTTCAGAAAGCCCACTTGACCATAAAGGCTAGTAAATGCCAGATTGGACAAGGCTCAGTGGTTTACCGAGGACATGAAGTAGGTGGAGGGAGGATACAGCCTCTACCCAGTAAAGTACAAGCAGTACAAGACTGGCCTACCCCCACTACGCAAACCCAAGTGAGAGCCTTCTTAGGACTCACGGGGTATTACCGCAATTTTGTGGCAGACTATGGTACCATAGCTGCCCCTCTGACTGCCCTCACAACTCCGAAGAAACCCAAGAAGGTAACTTGGACCGACGAGTGTGAGAAGGCCTTCAATGGCTTAAAAGACTCCTTGTGTCAGGCCCCTGTGCTCAGGGCTCCTGATTATCAAAGACCTTTTATCGTGCAGACGGACGCCTCTGACACTGGGATAGGAGCTGTACTATCACAAGTAGATGAGAAGGGTAAGGAACACCCTATCGGTTTTATTAGTCGCCAGCTTAAGGACAGAGAGCTCAGATGGTCCACGGTAGAGAAAGAATGTTTCTCTGTTGTGTGGGCCCTAAGGAAGCTGAGGCCCTACCTCTATGGGACCCACTTCACTGTGCAAACTGACCATAAGCCGTTAAAGTGGCTAATGAAAATGAAGGGGGAGAATCCAAAGTTGCTTAGGTGGTCCATAAGTCTACAAGGCTTCGACTTCACTATTGAGCATAGGCCAGGTGTCCAACATAGCAATGCTGATGGGTTGTCCAGAATGTTTAACCGACCTGAACAAGAGACTCATCCAGGGGTGGATTAGTTCCCCCTGTCCATAGTCTGGGAGGGGCGAGTGTTAGGAAAGATTTCGTAATTGTAGGGAATTTTCCTTCCATGTGGCAACCCCTAAACTTTTTGCTATTGTTTTTAACCTTGTTCTTGACTTTGCCAGAGAAGTACAGCCTTCTGCCGCACTTCTCTGGGCTTTCGCTCCTTTCTTACGGGGAAACTGACATGCCCTTAAGACAGTCAGTACCGGGGAACGCTGTTTCCCGTAGTTTCTTTTATCATGTTGCGGCTTTAGTGCAACATGACACAAGAGGGCACTGTAAGCTAAGTTACAGCTCTCTTGGGTCTCTAGCCTTCTACAGGCCCTAGATACTCGTTTAGGATGGTATTTGATGGGTGCAAGTCATTCAGGGACTGGAATGGTGGCAGCGATCGTTTTGTTTATTTTGAGCTCCTTTTGGCGTTCTGAGCACGTTTTTCGCACTGAACCCAAAATGATGGCCTGGCTCCCAAAATGGCCAGACCACGAGGCTCCTTTGTCCTGTCCACTGACCGTCTTGCTCCCTTCACCTTCCCCAGGTCGAGCGACCCGGGGCCTTTCTTATTTGGGCATGTACTTTCCCGCGAAACGCAGATGCTTTCGCGGGCTTCTACATGTCGTTTGTGTGCCTCCAGGGTGTGGGCTGGGATGTCTGGTCCCAATACACATCCTGGGTGCCAGAGAGTCTAGGGTGGTGTGAATGCCTGGGACCACCGTGGTCCGTGATTGGTCCACGTATGGTATGTGTGTTGATGAGCGGATCTCCCATTGGCTCCCCTCCGTTTTGGCGCGAAGGGAACCGTGGATAAGAGGGGGCTGGAAACACCACTACCATGTCGATCTCCTGAGTTCTCACGAACGAAGGAATACAGGAGCCAAGTATCCTGCAACCACGAGGCTGGACCGAGGAATCGCTGGTGACCCGCTGAAGGAATCCTCCTTTGCACTGCTGTCGTCCTGTGAAACCCTTTCCTCCTTGATCGAACCAGAAGGCCTGTACTGGTGCTTCGACCTTTGGAATAGCAGGAACAGCTATTCCCGGCATCTTTAACCATCTCCTGCCAAGTAAGCCTTCGGAAGCGTCTCTGGGCCATCCAGTTGACTGACCAGCTTACAAGGGAGTTTTGCTCTGTAACCGCCGCCAGGTTGTGCAGTATCTCGAGTCCTTGTCACTCTCCCACGCTTCGTGCACTTGGCGTTCCCAGGTCTGAAGGGAGGAGTGTACTTTTGACTCAGGTACGCACGGCCGCTCCGTTGTCCTGCTGCGGCAACAAACTGTGCCGGTTTCGTCGATTGGGACGTCTTTTTGCTCTACACGACTACAAGGCGTTCCCTGCTCTTCTGAACCTGCCAGCTGCTGAAACTAACGTGGAGAAGCCTGGGTCTGCTTGCTTCGGGGACCGGTGAGTAGTATATCTAGGATCTGGTCGCCCTCCTGCAGTATCCCATTGCTTTTCCCTGCTGTGTAAAAACAGCACCCTTTTGCCGTACTCGCGCTCTGCTTCTGCCCGCTGTGGAGGCTGCGCTTGAGTTGCGGAACCTGTTCTTCTTCTGCTGTGCACTAACCCGAACTGCCTGACTTCCTCCGAAGAGCTTCTCCTTTTGCCCGTTGGCACCAGCGTGTGCAGGTACTTTGAGCACAAGGCTCCACTCTTCGCAGGGCTCGGACTTCCATCTAGTTAGGTGCCTATGAAGGCGAACTGAGTCGAAAGCATTATCGCACTGCCTGTTTTCCTTCCCTTTCAGGTGGACTACATATTTCGTGCTTTAAACGCTTGCGACTGTGTATTTGTATATATATTGTGTGGATATGGTATGTGTTGGCTTAGTATTGTGATATTGTGATTTTCTCGCTACGGTCATTATTTTAAAGGCCTTAAAATAAATGTGTATCTATTTTTGATATAACAACTGTTTGGAGTAGTTTGTAAGCGCTCTTGCTTTGTGTGCTCATTGCGAGCTTTCAGTCACCCTCACCCCTCTTGAGACCTAGTCTTGACCGCCGCGATCGCTACCTTGATTGGTCTGGCTTGTCCAGAGGTTACCCTGTTCCAAGTAATTAGGTTGGCCTTCTGAACTTCTGCGCCGCCAGGACAGAGTTCAGAAATCCGTCTTAACAATGCCAAACCTGAGATCCTTCCTATATCATGAGATGTGAGATCCAAATACTTCCCCTTCCAAACCTGAGACCCTCCCTTTAGCATGAGATGTGATATCCAACTCCTTCCCATTCCAATCCTGAGACCTTTCTGATAGCATGAGATGTGATATCTCAATGCCTCTAATACCAAACCTGAGATCCTACCTCTCACATGAAATGTGATATCCAACTCCTTCCCATTCCAATCCTGAGACCCTTCCTATAGCATGAGATGTGATATCTCAATGCTTCTAATATCAAACTTGAGACAATCCCTATAGCATGAGATGTGATATCCAAGTCCTTCCCATTCCAATCCTGAGACACTTCCTATAGCATGAGATGTGATATCTCAATGCTTCTAAAACCAAACCTGAGACTCTTCCTATAACATGAGATGGGATATCCAACTCCTTCCCATTCCAATCCTGAGACCCTTCTGATAGCAGAGATGTGCTATCTCAATGCTTATACCAAACCTGAGACCCTTCCTACGGCATGAGATGTCATATACAACTCCTTCCCATTCCAATCCTGAGACCCTTCCTATAGCATGAGATGTGATGCCATCCAGTTGACTGACCAGCTTACACGGGAGTCCTGCTCTGTAACCGCCGCCAGGTTGTGTAGTATCTCGAGTCCTTGTCACTCTCCCACGCTTCGTACACTTGGCGTTCCCAGGTCGGAAGGGAGGAGTGTACATTTGGCTCAGATACACACGGCCGCTCCGTTGTCCTGCTGCGGCAACAAACTGTGCAGGTTTCTTCGATTGGGACGTCTTTTTGCTCTACACGACGACGAGGCATTCCCGGCTCTTCTGAACCTGCCAGCTGCTGAAACTGACGTGGAGAAGCCTGGGTCTGCTTGCATCGGGGACCGGTGAGTAGCATAGCTAGGATCTGGTTGCCCTCCTGCAGTAGCCCATTGCTTTTCCCCGCTGTGTAAAACGGCACCCTTTTGTCCGTACTCGCGCTCTGCTTCTGCCCACTGTGGAGGCTGCGCTTGAGTCGCGGAACCTGTTCTTCTTCTTTAGTGCACTAATCTGAACTGCCTGACTTCCTTCGAAGAGCTTCCCCTTTTGCCCGTTGGCACCAGCGCGTGCAGGTACTTTGAGCACAAGGCTCCACTCTTCGCAGGGCTCTGACTTCCATCTAGTTAGGTGCCGCTGAAGGCGAACTGAGTCTAAAGCATTATCGCACTGCCGGTTTTCCTGCCCTTTCAGGTGGACTACACATTTCGTGCATATAACGCTTGCGACTGTCGTATTTGTATATATATTGTCTTGATATGGTATGTGTTGGTTTAATATTGTGATATTGTGATTTTCTCGCTACGGTCATTGTTTTAAAGGCCTTAAAATAAACGTGTATATATTTTTATATAACACCTGTTTGGAGTAGTTTGTAAGTGTTCTGGTTTTGTGTGCTCATTGCGGGCTTTCAATCACCCTCACCCCTCTTGAGACCTAGTCTTGACCGCCGCGATCGCTACCTTGATTGGTCTGGCTCGTCCAGAGGTTAACCTGTTCCAAGTAATTAGGTTGGCCTTCTGAACTTCTGCGCCACCAGGACAGAGTTCAGAAATCCGTCTTAACAGAATAGGAAGGAGTTGAATATCACATCTCATGCTAAAGGGAGGGTCTCAGGTTTGGAAGGGGAAGGATTTGGATATCACATCTCATGTTATAGGAAGGATCTCAGGTTTGGTATTAGAAGCATTGAGATATCACATCTCATGCTATCGGAAGGATCTCAGGTTTGGTATTAGAGGCATTGAGATATCACATCTCATGCTATCAGAAGGGTCTCAGGATTGGAATGGGAAGGTGTCAGATATCACATCTCATGCTAAAGGGAGGGTCTCAGGTTTGGAAGTGGAAGGATTTGGATATCACATCTCATGTTATAGGAAGGATCTCAGGTTTGGTATTAGAAGCATTGAGATATCACTTCTCATGCTATAGGAAGGGTCTCAGGATTGGAATGGGAAGGAGTTGGATATCACATCTCAAGCTATAGAAAGGGTCTCAGGATTGGAATGGGAAGGAGTTGGATATCACCACTCAAGCTATAGTAAGGGTCTCAGGATTGGAATGGGAAGGAGTTGGATATCACATCTCATGCTATAGGAAGCGTCTCAGGTTTGGTATTAGCATTGAGATATCCCATCTCATGCTATAGGAAGGGTCTCAGGTTTGGAATTGGAAGGAGTTGTATATGACATCTCATGCCATAGGAAGGGTCTCAGGTTTGGTATAAGCATTGAGATATCACATCTCTGCTATCGGAAGGGTCTCAGGATTGGAATGGGAAGGAGTTGGATATCCCATCTCGTTATAGGAAGGGTCTCAGGTTTGGTATTAGAAGCATTGAGATATCACATCTCATGGTATAGGACGGGTCTCAGAATTGGAATGGGAAGGAGTTGGATATCACATCTCAAGCTATAGGAAGGGTCTCAGGATTGGAATGGGAAGGACTTGGATATCACATCTCATGTTATAGGAAGGGTCTCAGGTTTGGTATTAGAAGCATTGAGATATCACATCTCATGCTATAGGAAGGGTCTCAGGATTGGAATGGGAAGGACTTGGATAACACATCTCATGTTATAGGAAGGGTCTCAGGTTTGGTATTAGAAGCATTGAGATATCACATCTCATGCTATAGGAAGGGTCTCAGAATTGGAATGGGAAGGAGTTGGATATCACATCTCAAGCTATAGGAAGGGTCTCAGGATTGGAATGGGAAGGAGTTTGATATCACATCTCATGCGATGTATGGGTCTCAGGTTTTGTAGAAGCATTGGGATATCACATCTCATGCTATCGGAAGGGTATCAGGATTGGATTTGGAAGGAGTTGGATATCCCATCTCATGCTATAGGAAGGGTCTCAGGTTGGAATGGGAAGGAGTTGGATATCACATTACATGTTAGAGGTAGGATCTCAGGTTTGGTATTAGAGGCATTGAGATATCACATCTCATGCTATCAGAAGGATCTCAGGATCGGAATGGGAAGGAGTTGGATATCACATCTCATGCTAAAGGGAGGGTCTCAGGTTTGGAAGGGGAAGGATTTGGATATCACATCTCATGTTATAGGAAGGATCTCAGGTTTGGTATTAGACGCATTGAGATATCACATCTCATGCTATCGGAAGGATCTCAGGTTTGGTATTAGAGGCATTGAGATATCACATCTCATGCTATCAGAAGGGTCTCAGGATTGGAATGGGAAGGAGTCGGATATCACATCTCATGCTAAAGGGAGGGTCTCAGGTTTACTATTAGAAGCATTGAGATATCACATCTCATGTTATAGGAAGGAACTCAGGTTTGGTATTAGAACCATTGAGATATCACATCTCATGCTATCAGAAGGGTCTCAGGATTGGAATGGGAAGGAGTCGGATATCACATCTCATGCTAAAGGGAGGGTCTCAGGTTTTGAAGGGGAAGGATTTGGATATCACATCTCATGTTATAGGAAGGATCTCAGGTTTGGTATTAGAAGCATTGAGATATCACATCTCATGCTATCGGAAGGATCTCAGGTTTGGTATTAGAGGCATTGAGATATCACATCGCATGCTATCAGAAGGGTCTCGGGATTGGAATAGGAAGGAGTTGGATATCACATCTCATGCTAAAGGGAGGGTCTCGGGTTTGGAAGGGGAAGGATTTGGATATCACCTCTCATGTTATAGGAAGGATCTCAGGTTTGGTATTAGCATTGAGATATCCCATCTGATGCTATAGGAAGGGTCTCAGGTTTGGAATCGGAAGGAGTTGTATATGACATCTCATGCCATAGGAAGGGTCTCAGGTTTGGTATAAGCATTGAGATATCACATCTCTGCTATCGGAAGGGTCTCAGGATTGGAATGGGAAGGAGTTGGATATCCCATCTCGTTATAGGAAGGATCTCAGGTTTGGTATTAGAAGCATTGAGATATCACATCTCATGGTATAGGACGGGTCTCAGAATTGGAATGGGAAGGAGTTGGATATCACATCTCAAGCTATAGGAAGGGTCTCCGGATTGGAATGGGAAGGACTTGGATATCACATCTCATGTTATAGGAAGGGTCTCAGGTTTGGTATTAGAAGCATTGAGATATCACATCTCATGCTATAGGAAGGGTCTCAGGATTGGAATGGGAAGGACTTGGATATCACATCTCATGTTATAGGAAGGGTCTCAGGTTTGGTATTAGAAGCATTGAGATATAACATCTCATGCTATAGGAAGGGTCTCTGGATTGGAATGGGAAGGACTTGGATATCACATCTCATGATAAAGGAAGGGTCTAAGGTTTGGAAGGGGAAGGATTTGGATATCACATCTCATGTTATAGGACCGGTCTCAGGTTTGGTATTGGAAGCATTGAGATATCAAGTCTCATGGTATAGGACGGGTCTCAGAATTGGAATGGGAAGGAGTTGGATATCACATCTCAAGCTATAGGAAGGGTCTCAGGATTGGAATGGGAAGGAGTTTGATATCACATCTCATGCCATGTATGGGTCTCAGGTTTTGTAGAAGCATTGGGATATCACATCTAATGCTATCGGAAGGGTATCAGGATTGGATCTGGAAGGAGTTGGATATCCCATCTCATGCTATAGGAAGGGTCTCAGGTTGGAATGGGAAGGAGTTGGATATCACATCTCATGTTATAGGAAGGGTCTCAGGATTGGAATGGGAAGGACTTGGATATCACATCTCATGCTATAGGAAGGCTCTCAGGTTTGGAAGGGGAAGGAGTTGGATATCACATTTCATGTTAGAGGAAGGATCTCAGGTTTGGTATTAGAGGCATTGAGATATCACATCTCATGCTATCAGAAGGGTCTCAGGATTGGAATGGGAAGGAGTCGGATATCACATCTCATGCTAAATGGAGGGTCTCAGGTTTGGAAGTGGAAGTATTTGGATATCACATCTCATGTTATAGGAAGGATCTCAGGTTTGGTATTAGAAGCATTGAGATATCACATCTCATGCTATAGGAAGGGTCTCAGGATTGGAATGGGAAGGAGTTGGATATCACATCTCAAGCTATAGGAAGGGTCTCAGGATTGGAATGGGAAGGAGTTGGATATCACATCTCAAGCTATAGGAAGGGTCTCAGGATTGGAATGGGAAGGAGTTGGATATCACATCTCATGCTATAGGAAGGGTCTCAGGTTTGGTATAAGCATTGAGATATCCCATCTCATGCTATAGGAAGGGTCTCAGGTTTGGAATCGGAAGGAGTTGTATATGACATCTCATGCCATAGGAAGGGTCTCAGGTTTGGTATAAGCATTGAGATATCACATCTCTGCTATCGGAAGGGTCTCAGGATTGGAATGGGAAGGAGTTGGATATCCCATCTCGTTATAGGAAGGGTCTCAGGTTTGGTATTAGAAGCATTGAGATATCACATCTCATGGTATAGGACGGGTCTCAGAATTGGAATGGGAAGGAGTTGGATATCACGGCCCAGAGACGCTTCCGAAGGCTTACTGGCAGGAGATGATGAAGTTGCCGAGAATAGCTGTTCCTGCTATTCCAAAGGTCGAAGCACCAGTACAGGCCTTCTGGTTCGATCAAAGGAGGAAAGGGTTTCACAGGACGACAGCAGTGCAAAGGAGGAGTCCTTCAGCGGGTCACCAGCGATTCCTCGGTCCAGCCTCTTGGTTGCAGGATACTTGGCTCCTGTATTCCTTCGTTCGTGAGAACTCAGGAGATCGACATGGTAGTGGTGTTTCCAGCCCCCTCTTATCCACGGTTCCCTTCGCGCCAAAATGGAGGGGACCCAATGGGAGATCCGCACATCAAACACGCACACCATTCGTGGACCAATCACGGACCACGGTGGTCCCAGGCATTCACACCACCCTAGACTCTCTGGCACCCAGGATGTGTATTGGGACCAGACATCTCAGCCCACACCCTGGAGGCACACATACGACATGTAGAAGCCCGCGAAAGCATCCGTGTTTCGCGGGAAAGTACATGCCCAAATAAGGAAGGCCCCGGGTCGGCTCGACCTGGGGAAGGTGAAGGGAGCAAGACGGTCAGTGGACAAGACAAAGGAGCCTCGTGGTCTGGCCATTTTGGGAGCCAGGCCACCATTTTGGGTTCAGCGCGAAAAACGCGCTTAGAACGCCAAAAGGAGCTCAAAATACACAAAACGATCGCTGCCACCATTCCAGTCCCTGAATGACTTGCACCGATCAAATACCATCCTAAACGAGTATCTAGGGCCTGTAGAAGGCTAGAGACCCAAGAGAGCTGTAACTTAGCTTACAGTGCCCTCTTGTGTCATGTTGCACTAAAGCCGCAACATGGTAAAAGAAACTACGGGAAACAGCGTTCCCCGGTACTGACTGTCTTAAGGGCATGTCAGTTTCCCCGTAAGAAAGGAGCGAAAGCCCAGAGGAGTGCGGCAGAAGGCTGCACTTCTCTGGCAAAGTCAAGAACAAGGTGAAAAACAACAGCAAAAAGTTTAGGGGTTGCCACATGGAAGGAAAATTACCTACAATTACGAAATCTTTCCTAACACTCGCCCCTCCCAGACTATGGACAGGGGGAACTAATCCGCCCCTGGATGAGTCTCTTGTTCAGGTCGGTTAAACATTCTGGACAACCCATCAGCATTGCTATGCTGGACACCTGGCCTATGCTCAATAGTGAAGTCGAAGCCTTGTAGACTTATGGACCACCTAAGCAACTTTGGATTCTCCCCCTTCATGTTCATTAGCCACTTTAACGGCTTATGGTCAGTTTGCACAGTGAAGTGGGTCCCATAGAGGTAGGGCCTCAGCTTCCTTAGGGCCCACACAACAGAGAAACATTCTTTCTCTACAGTGGACCATCTGAGCTCTCTGTCCTTAAGCTGGCGACTAATAAAACCGATAGGGTGTTCCTTACCCTTCTCATCTACTTGTGATAGTACAGCTCCTATCCCAGTGTCAGAGGCGTCCGTCTGCACAATAAAAGGTCTTTGATAATCAGGGGCCTTGAGGACAGGGGCCTGGCACAAGGAGTCTTTTAAGCCATTGAAAGCCTTCTCACACTCGTCGGTCCAAGTTACCTTCTTGGGTTTCTTCGGAGTTGTGAGGGCAGTCAGATGGGCAGCTATGGTGCCATAGTCTGCCACAAAATTGCGGTAATACCCCGTGAGTCCTAAGAAGGCTCTCACTTGGGTTTGCGTAGTGGCGGTAGGCCAGTCTTGTACTGCTTGTAATTTACTGGGTAGAGGCTGTATCCTCCCTCCACCTACTTCATGTCCAAGGTAAACCACTGAGCCTTGTCCAATCTGGCATTTACTAGCCTTTATGGTAAAGTGGGCTTTCTGAAGAGCCTGGAGCACAATCCCGAGGTGTTTCACATGGTCTTCCCAGGTGGCACTGAAAACTGCTATATCGTCCAGATATGCAAGACAGAATTCGTCCAACCCATTCAACACATGATTCACAAGCCTCTGGAAAGTGGCAGGTGCATTCTTCAACCCGAACGGCATTACCCGGAATTGGTAAAGGCCGTCTGGAGTAGAAAATGCTGTCTTCTCCTTGGCATGTTCTGCTAAAGCTATTTGCCAATAGCCAGCAGTGAGGTCAAACGTGCTGAGGTACTTGGAGGCACCCAAAGTATCCACCAGCTCATCTGTTCGAGGCAAGGGGTGTGCATCTGTCTTGGTGACAGCATTCAGAGCCCTGTAATCCACGCAGAACCTCAATTCAGAAGTGCCTGCCTTTGGAACCAAAACCACAGGGCTGGACCAAGGACTACTAGAGGGTTCAATCACCCCAAGGTCTAACATCTTATTGACCTCGGTCTTAATATAAGACCGTACTTTGTCTGACATCCTGTATCCCCTACTTTTGGTAGGTACACTGTCTCCTGTGTCAATGTTATGTTTGCACCAAGGTGTCAAACCAGGGGACTGTGAAAACAGGGGGAAAAACTGCCTAAGCAAACTTTTCACCTCAGCCTGCTGATCAGAAGTCAGGTGAGGGGCCACTCGGACACCCTCAAAGGAGCTATCTGAAGGACCGCTTTGGAACAGGTCGGGGAGAGGTTCAGACTCCTCTTCCTCAACATCTGAAGCCAGTAGCAGTGCTGCGATTTCGACTCTTGGGACGAAAGCCTTCAGCCTATTCACGTGAAACACTTTTGGAGCCTGTCCAGGCCTTCCAAGGTCCACTAAATAGTTAACCTCACCCAGGGGCTCCACCTCTGTGTAATGGCCTGACCATTTGTCCTGTAAAGCGCGAGGCCTTATTGGATTCATGATCAGGACTTGCTGACCAGGTGTAAAGTTGATGAGGGAAGCTTTCTGGTCGTACCAATGTTTCACCAGCGCTTGCCCTGCCTTCAATTTATCACTAGCCAAGCCCATCAGAAGTACCATCCGTTTTCTGAGCCCTAGCACATAATCAACTATGTTGGTAGTAACAGGGGGAGTGGGCATCTCCCATCCCTCTTTGACGATGGCTAAGGGTCCCCGTACGGGATGACCGAACAGAAGTTCGAAGGGGCTGAAGCCAACACCCTCCTGTGGTACCTCTCAGTAGGCAAACAGTAAGCATGGTAAAAGAAGATCCCATTTTCTTCTCTGGGGCTCCTCCAGAGCCCCAATCATGCTCTTTAACGTTCTGTTGAAGCGTTCCACCAGACCATTGGTCTGGGGGTGGTTTGCAGAAGAGAACTTGTAGGTGACCCCACATTCTTTCCACATAGCCTGCATATACTTCGACATAAAGTTGCTGCCACGATCTGACACAACTTCTTTAGGGAAGCCAACCCTAGTAAATATGCCGAGTAAAGCTTTTGCAACTGACTTAGCAGTTACAGTTTTCAATGGGATGGCCTCAGGATACCTGGTTGCATGGTCGACCAGCACCAGGATAAACCTATTGCCCGAGGATGTTTGCGGGTCAAGGGGACCAACGATGTCGATCCCTACCCTTTCAAATGGTACCCCCACAACTGGGAGCGGTACCAACGGAGCTTGGATTGTCGCGCCAACCTTACCAGACAACTGGCAGGAGGCACAACTCCTGCAGTGACTTTCTACTTGCACCCCCATCTTGGGCCAGTAGAAGTGCATGGATAACCTTTGCTTGGTCCTCTTCATACCAAGGTGACCAGCAAGGGGAACTTCATGCGCCAATTGCAGGAGGAAGGGCCTAACAGCAAGGGGAACCACCAACCTCCTATGGTCTCCTTCTGTAGACTCTGTGGGCTCACTATACAGGAGTCCACCTTCCCAATAAATCCTATGCGTCCCAGGAGGTTCACCCTCAAGCTGGGAGCAGGCCTGTCTCCTTAGGCCTTCCAGAGATGGGCACTCTCGTTGGCCTTTACTGAATTCGTCCCTATCAGGACCTCCTTCAACTAACAAGTCTTTTAGTTCAGGATGATCGTTGGGGTCGAATACTTCAGGCATCGCCACTTCCTCGTCAGGCCCGGGCGATTGACCAACTTCCTCCACCGCAGTGGTAGGCGAGCTCGGGGGAATATTCTCTTTCCCCCATCGTGACTTGTTGACTCCTTTCGCCTTGGGTTTCCCCTTCGGCTGGGGCGGCGTATTGGACTTGGCCAATGCTGCCCGTGCTTGAGACCGTGTGTAGGGTCTTTCGGCAGTGTCTCCTACGAGCCCTAAAGCTCTGAGATCATTACCTAACAAGACCTTTCCCGGGACGTTTCTCTGAATGCTCACTGGAATCCTGACTGCTGTACCATTTAAAGTAAGATTTACAGGTATTACTGGAAACATACGGAGGGGGCCGTCAGCCAACTTAGTGGGCATCAGAGTAGCTCTGGCAACTTCCTCTGAGTCTACCAAGGTAGAATCCACTACAGTGCGACTGCACCCACTATCCCTAAGAGCTGGAGTATCTACTCCATTGATCAGCACACTGTCTTTAAAGTAGTGCTTGGTATTATCCGGAATCCTAGCATAAACCTCTGCGACTTTAGGCTCCCAGGAACCCAGGGACACTAAAACTACCTCAGCCTCTATCCCGCTGGGAAATGAGTCTGAGGAGAAGGATGCTCCTGTAATCTCTTCTTCCTCGTAGGAGGAGAAGGCCAGATTAGCGGAGTGGACCCCCAAAGGTCTAACCTTACAACGGGGATCCCCCTTCACATGGTCAGTTGCTCCACAAGCAAAACAAGATCCCTTGGGTCTGTTTACATAGGGAGGCTTATTGTAACCAGAGTTCTGTTTCGGAGGCTGACCTCCACTACCCTGTGAGTTCTCTTGTGCCTTACCCTTGTTTTTCTTTTTGTGGCCCTTATGGGAAGAAGATTTAGCAGATTCTCCACCCTCCATATCTTTGGACTTTTTCCGTTCCTCCTGCTTACCAGGATGAGTTTTGTCCTTATGGGACACTCGATGTGACACCCATAAGTCGGCTGCAATGGCCAGCTTCTTAGGATCTATCTCCTTTGAATCGGCCAAATGCTGCTTAAGCTCCGGGGAAGAAGAAGCAAAAATGTGTTCCAGCATGACAAGATTTATCATGCCTTCGAAGGTAGAAACCTTATAACCTTCGACCCAGCCAGTTAAGTTTTTCAAGGATTCAGTGACATAAGATACCCAAGTACCACCTTCCTTTTTCTTATACTCTCTGAAACGTTTCAAATATTGGGCCGGAGTCTTCCCAAACTTTAAAATGAGAGTTTGCTTTAACATTGCGAAATCAGCTCGCTCAGCCTTCGACATTTCCATAATGGCACTACAGCCAGAATGGGGCAGTCTGCTGAGTAACCAGGCAATCTTATCAGCATTGTCAACTTGTTGAACTTCGCATGCATACTCAAACGCATTCAGCCAGTCCATAATGTCATTCCTTTCTTCATACACACTGAGCAGATCTTTCGGAAACCGTGGATGAGAGGAGGCCCCAGACCCATGTCCAGGACCCTTGGACCCATTTGCAACCTGAAGCTTGGCCAGTTCCAACTGGTGATCCCTGTCTTTTTGTTTTTCTGCCTGTTCGATTTTTAGTTTGGCTATGCTGAATTCAAGCTCCTGCTGCCTAAACCGCAGCTCTTGCTTCTTGAATTCAAGCATAGCCTCCCCATCAGCACTGGCAGAGGAAACATTAGACATCTCGTCCTCCCTGTCCTCGTGGTCGCGATGGATCAGTGCAGCGGCAGAACCGTCAGTTCTACCAGTGAGAGCAGCCCCACCACCTTCCGCACTGTCCTCAGAAGTTATAGCGTCAAGCTGCGCTTCCTGCCACGCCACGATTCTTTGGATCATTTCCAATTTCGTGCCTTGAGAGGAAACACCTCTCTCCGCACACATCTTCTTCAATGTTTCTGATTTGGAAGCATTTAAAGTTAACAAGGTATTTGTTTCCATACTGTTAGATAGGACTATGGCTTTTTTAAAGTTATACTACAACAATTCACTACGTGTCCTGGTTGGAATAACCTGAAATGCCTTAGTTCGTGCGCAACACTGGATACCTTCAGTCGTATCCCACCGCTGTACACCAATTTGTTAAGACGGATTTCTGAACTCTGTCCTGGTGGCGCAGAAGTTCAGAAGGCCAACCTAATTACTTGGAACAGGGTAACCTCTGGACGAGCCAGACCAATCAAGGTAGCGATTGCGGCGGTCAAGACTAGGTCTCAAGAGGGGTGAGGGTGACTGAAAGCCCGCAATGAGCACACAAAACCAGAACACTTACAAACTACTCCAAACAGGTGTTATATAAAAATATATACACGTTTATTTTAAGGCCTTTAAAACAATGACCGTAGCGAGAAAATCACAATATCACAATATTAAACCAACACATACCATATCAAGACAATATATATACAAATACGACAGTCGCAAGCGTTATACGCACGAAATGTGTAGTCCACCTGAAAGGGAAGGAAAACAGGCAGTGCGATAATGCTTTAGACTCAGTTCGCCTTCAGCGGCACCTAACTAGATGGAAGTCCGAGCCCTGCGAAGAGTGGAGCCTTGTGCTCAAAGTACCTGCACGCGCTGGTGCCAACGGGCAAAAGGGGAAGCTCTTCGAAGGAAGTCAGGCAGTTCAGATTAGTGCACTAAAGAAGAAGAACAGGTTCCGCGACTCAAGCGCAGCCTCCACAGTGGGCAGAAGCAGAGCGCGAGTACGGACAAAAGGGTGCTGTTTTACACAGCGGGGAAAAGCAATGGGCTACTGCAGGAGGGCGACCAGATCCTAGCTATGCTACTCACCGGTCCCCGATGCAAGCAGACCCAGGCTTCTCCACGTCAGTTTCAGCAGCTGGCAGGTTCAGAAGAGCCGGGAATGCCTCGTCGTCGTGTAGAGCAAAAAGACATCCCAATCGAAGAAACCTGCACAGTTTGCTGCCGCAGCAGGACAACGGAGCGGCCGTGTGTATCTGAGCCAAATGTACACTCCTCCCTTCCGACCTGGGAACGCCAAGTGTACGAAGCGTGGGAGAGTGACAAGGACTCGAGATACTACACAACCTGGCGGCGGTTACAGAGCAGGACTCCCGTGTAAGCTGGTCAGTCAACTGGATGGCCCAGAGACGCTTCCGAAGGCTTACTGGCAGGAGATGATGAAGTTGCCGAGAATAGCTGTTCCTGCTATTCCAAAGGTCGAAGCACCAGTACAGGCCTTCTGGTTCGATCAAAGGAGGAAAGGGTTTCACAGGACGACAGCAGTGCAAAGGAGGAGTCCTTCAGCGGGTCACCAGCGATTCCTCGGTCCAGCCTCTTGGTTGCAGGATACTTGGCTCCTGTATTCCTTCGTTCGTGAGAACTCAGGAGATCGACATGGTAGTGGTGTTTCCAGCCCCCTCTTATCCACGGTTCCCTTCGCGCCAAAACGGAGGGGACCCAATGGGAGATCCGCACATCAAACACGCACACCATTCGTGGACCAATCACGGACCACGTTGGTCCCAGGCATTCACACCACCCTAGACTCTCTGGCACCCAGGATGTGTATTGGGACCAGACATCCCAGCCCACACCCTGGAGGCACACATACGACATGTAGAAGCCTGCGAAAGCATCCGTGTTTCGCGGGAAAGTACATGCCCAAATAAGGAAGGCCCCGGGTCGGCTCGACCTGGGGAAGGTGAAGGGAGCAAGAAGGTCAGTGGACAAGACAAAGGAGCCTCGTGGTCTGGCCATTTTGGGAGCCAGGCCACCATTTTGGGTTCAGCGCGAAAAACGCACTTAGAACGCCAAAAGGAGCTCAAAATACACAAAACGATCGCTGCCACCATTCCAGTCCCTGAATGACTTGCACCGATCAAATACCATCCTAAATGAGTATCTAGGGCCTGTAGAAGGCTAGAGACCCAAGAGAGCTGTAACTTAGCTTACAGTGCCCTCTTGTGTCATGTTGCACTAAAGCCGCAACATGGTAAAAGAAACTACGGGAAACAGCGTTCCCCGGTACTGACTGTCTTAAGGGCATGTCAGTTTCCCCGTAAGAAAGGAGCGAAAGCAAAGAGGAGTGCGGCAGAAGGCTGCACTTCTCTGGCAAAGTCAAGAACAAGGTGAAAAACAACAGCAAAAAGTTTAGGGGTTGCCACATGGAAGGAAGATTACCTACAATTACGAAATCTTTCCTAACACATTCCAATCCTGAGACCCTTCTGATAGCATGAGATGTGATATCTCAATGCCTCTAATACCAAACCTGAGATCCTACCTCTAACATGAAATGTGATATCCAACTCCTTCCCCTTCCAAACCTGAGAGCCTTCCTATAGCATGAAATGTGATATCCAAGTCCTTCCCATTCCAATCCTGAGACCCTTCCTATAACATGAGATGTGATATCCAACTCCTTCCCATTCCAACCTGAGACCCTTCCTATAGCATGACATGGGATATCCAACTCCTTCCAAATCCAATCCTGATACCCTTCCGATAGCATGAGATGTGATATCCCAATGCTTCTACAAAACCTGAGACCCATACATGGCATGAGATGTGATATCAAACTCCTTCCCATTCCAATCCTGAGACACTTCCTATAGCATCAGATGTGATATCTCAATGCTTCTAATACCAAACCTGAGACTCTTCCTATAACATGAGATGGGATATCCAACTCCTTCCCATTCCAATCCTGAGACCCTTCCGATAGCAGAGATGTGATATCTCAATGTTTATACCAAACCTGAGACACTTCCTATGGCATGAGATGTCATGTACAACTCCTTCCCATTCCAATCCTGAGACCCTTCCTATAGCATGAGATGTGATATCTCAATGCTTCTAATACCAAACCTGAGATCCTTCCTATAACATGAGATGTGATATCCAACTCCTTCCCATTCCAATCCTGAGACCCTTCCTATAGCATGAGATGTGACATCTCAATGCTTATACCAAACCTGAGAACCTTCCTATAGCATGAGATGTGATATCCAACTCCTTCCCATTCCAATCCTGAGACCCTTCCTATAGCATGAGATGTGATATCTCAATGCCTCTAATACCAAACCTGAGATCCTTCCTCTAACATGAAATGTGATATCCAACTCCTTCCCTTTCCAAACCTGAGAGCCTACCTATAGCATGAGATGTGATATTCAAGTCCTTCCCATTCCAATCCTTAGACCCTTCCTACAGCATGCAATATGATATCTCAATGATTCTAATAACAAACCTGAGACCCGTCCTATAAAATGAGATGGGTATCCAACTCCTTCCCATTCCAATCCTGAGACACTTTCGATAGCAGAGATGTGATACCTCAATGCTTATACCAAACCTGAGAACCTTCCTATAGCATGAGATGTAATATCCAACTCCTTCCCATTCCAATCCTGAGACCCTTCCTACAGCATGCGATGTGATATCTCAATGCTTCTAATACCAAACCTGAGACCCGTCCTATAACATGAGATGGGATATCCAACTCCTTCCCGTTCCAAACCTGAGACCCTTCCTATAGCATGAGATGTGATATCCAACTCCTTCCCATCCCAATCCTGAGACACTTCCGATTGCAGAGATGTGATATCTCAATGCTTATACCAAACCTGAGACTCTTCCTATAACATGAGATGTGATATCCAACTCCTTCCCGTTCCAAACCTGAGACCCTTCCTATAGCATGAGATGTGATATCCAACTCCTTCCCATTCCAATCCTGAGACCCTTCCGATAGCATGAGATGTGATAGCTCAATGCTTCTAATACCAAACCTGAGATCCTTCTTATAACATGTGATGTGATATCCAAATCCTTCCCCTTCCAAACCTGAGACCCTCCCTTTAGCATGAGAAGTGATATCCAACTCCTTCCCATTCCAATCCTGAGACCCTTATGATAGCATGAGATGTGATATCTCAATGCCTCTAATACCAAACCTGAGATACTTCCGATAGCATGAGATGTGATATCTCAATGATTCTAATACCAAACCTGAGATCCTTCCTATAACACGCGATGTGATATCCAAATCCTTCCCCTTCCAAACCTGAGACCCTCCCTTTAGCATGAGATGTGATATCCAACTCCTTCCCATTCCAATCCTGAGACCCTTCTGATAGCATGAGATGTGATACCTCAATGCCTCTAATACCAAACCTGAGATCCTACCTCTAACATGAAATGTGATATCCAACTCCTTCCCTTATCAAACCTGAGATCCTTCCTATAACATGCGATGTGATATCCAAATCCTTCCCCTTATAAACCTGAGACCCTCCCTATAGCATGAGATGTGATATCCAAGTCCGTCCCATTCCAATCCTGAGACCCTTCCTATAGCATGAGATGTGATATCTCAATGCTTATTCCAAACCTGAGACCCTTCCTATGGCATGAGATGTCATATACAACTCCTTCCCATTCCAATCCTGAGACCCTTCCTATAGCATGAGATGTGATATCTTAATGCTTATACCAAACCTGAGACCCTTCCTATAGCATGAGATGTGATAGCCAACTTCTTCCCATTCCAATCCTGAGACCCTTCCTATAACATGAGATGTGATGTTGCAATGCTTCTAATACCAAACCTGAGATCTTTCCTATAACATGAGATGTGATATCCAACACCTTCCCATTCCAATCCTGAGACCCTTCCTATAGCATGAGATGTGATATCTCAATGCTTATACCAAACGTGAGACCCTTCCTATAGCTTGAGATGTGATATACAACTCCTTCCCATTCCAATCCTGAGACCCTTCCTATAGCATGAGATGTGATATCTCAATGCTTGTACCAAACGTGAGACCCTTCATATAACAAGAGGTGATATCTCAATGCCTCTAATACCAAACCTGAGATCCTTCCTCTAACATGAAATGTGATATCCAACTCCTTCCCCTTCCAAACCTGAGAGCCTTCCTATAGCATGAGATATGATATCCAAGTCCTTCCCATTCCAATCCTGGGACCCTTCCTATAACATGAGATGTGATATCCAACTCCTTCCCATTCCAACCTGAGACCCTTCCTATAGCATGAGATGGGATATCCAACTCCTTCCAAATCAAATCCTGATACCCTTCCGATAGCATGAGATGTGATATCCCAATGTTTCTACCAAACCTGAGACCCATACTATGGCATGAGTTGTGATATCAAACCCCTTCCCATTCCAAACCTGAGACCCTTCCTATAGCTTGAGATATCCAACTCCTTCCCATTCCAATTCTGAGACCCTTCCTATACCATGAGACTTGATATCTCAATGCTTCTAATACCAAACCTGAGACCCTTCCTATAGCATGAGATGTGATATCTCAATGCTTCTAATACCAAACCTGAAATCCTTCCGATAACATGAGATGTGATATCCAAACCCTACCCCTTCCAAACCTGAGACCCTCCCTTTAGCATGAGATGTGATATCCAACTCCTTCCCATTCCCATCCTGAGACCCTTCTGATAGCATGAGATGTGATATCTCAATGCCTCCAATACCAAACCTGAGATCCTACCTCTAACATGAAATGTGATATCCACATCCTTCCCCTTCCAAACCTGAGACCCTCCCTTTAGCATTAGATGTGATATCCAACTCCGTCCCATTCCAATCCTGAGACCCTTCCGATAGCATGAGATGTGATATCTCAATGCTTCTAATACCAAACCTGTGATCCTTCCTATAACAAGAGATGTGATATCCAAATCCTTCCCCTTACAAACCTGAGACCCTCCCTTTAGCATGAGATGTGATATCTCAATGCCTCTAATACCAAACCTGAGATCCTTCCGATAGCATGAGATGTGATAGATATCTCAATGCTTCTAATACCAAACCTGAGATCCTTCCTATAACATGAGACGTGATATCCAAATCCTTCCCCTTCCAAACCTGAGACCCTCCCTTTAGCATGAGATGTGATATCCAACTCCTTCCCATTCTAATCCTGAGACCCTTCTGATAGCATGAGATGTGATATCTCAATGCCTCTAATACCAAACCTGAGATCCTACCTCTAACATGAAATGTGATATCCAACTCTTTCCCCTTCCAAACCTGAGAGCCTTCCTATAGCATGAGATGTGATATCCGACTCCTTCCCATTCCAATCCTGAGACCCTTCCGATAGCATGAGATGTGATATCCCAATGCTTCTAATACCAAACCTGAGATCCTTCTTATAACATGTGATGTGATATCCAAATCCTTCCCCTTCCAAACCTGAGACCCTCCCTTTAGCATGAGATGTGATATCCAACTCCTTCCCATTCCAATCCTGAGACCCTTATGATAGATAGCATGAGATGTGATATCTCAATGCCTCTAATACCAAACCTGAGATACTTCCGATAGCATGAGATGTGATATCTCAATGCTTCTAATACCAAACCTGAGATCCTTCCTGTAACATGAGATGTGATATCCAAATCCTTCCCCTTCCAAACTTGAGACCCTCCCTTTAGCATGAGATGTGTTATCCAACTCCTTCCCATTCCAATCCTGAGACCCTTCCGATAGCATGAGATGTGATATCTCAATGCTTCTAATACCAAACCTGTGATCCTTCCTATAACAAGAGATGTGATATCCAAATCCTTCCCCTTCCAAACCTGAGACCCTCCCTTTAGCATGAGATGTGATATCTCAATGCCTCTAATACCAAACCTGAGATCCTTCCGATAGCATGAGATGTGATATCTCAATGCTTCTAATACCAAACCTGAGATCCTTCCTATAACATGAGACGTGATATCCAAATCCTTCCCCTTCCAAACCTGAGACCCTTCTGATAGCATGAGATGTGATATCTCAATGCCTCTAATACCAAACCTGAGATCCTACCTCTAACATGAAATGTGATATCCAACTCTTTCCCCTTCCAAACCTGAGGGCCTTCCTATAGCATGAGATGTGATATCTCAATGCTTCTAATACCAAACCTGAGATCCTTCTTATAACATGTGATGTGATATCCAAACCCTTCCCCTTCCAAACCTGAGACCCTCCCTTTAGCATGAGATGTGATATCCAACTCCTTCCCATTCCAATCCTGAGACCCTTATGATAGATAGCATGAGATGTGATATCTCAATGCCTCTAATACCAAACCTGAGATACTTCCGATAGCATGAGATGTGATATCTCAATGCTTCTAATACCAAACCTGAGATCCTTCCTATAACATGAGATGTGATATCCAAATCCTTCCCCTTCCAAACCTGAGACCCTCCCTTTAGCATGAGATGTGATATCCAACTCCTTCCCATTCCAATTCTGAGCCCCTTCCTATACCATGAGACTTGATATCCAACTCCTTCCCATTCCAATTCTGAGCCCCTTCCTATACCATGAGACTTGATATCTCAATGCTTCTAATACCAAACCTGAGACCCGTCCTATAACATGAGATGTGATATCCAAATCCTTCCCCTTCCAAACCTTAGACCCTTCCTTTATCATGAGATGTGATATCCAACTCCTTCCCATTCCAATCCTGAGACCCTTCCGATATCATGAGATGTAATATCTCAATGCTTCTAATATCAAACTTGAGACCCTCCCTATAGCATGAGATGTGATATCCAAGTCCTTCCAATTCCAATCCTGAGACCCTTCCTATAGCATGAGATTTGATATCTCAATGCTTCTAATACCAAACCTGAGACCCTTCCTATAACATGAGATTGGAATATCCAACTCCTTCCCATTCCAATCCTGAGACCCTTCCGATAGCAGAGATGTGATATCTCAATTCTTATACCAAACCTGAGATCCTTCCTATAACATGAGATGTGATATCCAACTCCTTCCCATTCCAATCCTGAGACACTTCCTATAGCATGAGATGTGATATCTCACTGCTTATACCAAACCTGAGACCCTTCCAATAGCATGAGATGTGATATCCAACTCCTTCCCATTCCAATCCTGAGACCCTTCCTATAGCATGAGATGTGATATCTCAATGCTTCTAATATCAAACTTGAGAGCCTCCCTATAGCATGAGATGTGATATCCAAGTCCTTCCCATTCCAATCCTGAGACACTTCCTATAGCATGAGATGTGATATCTCAATGCTTCTAATACCAAACCTGAGACTCTTCCTATAACATGAGATGGGATATCCAACTCCTTCCCATTCCAATCCTGAGACCCTTCCGATAGCAGAGATGTGATATCTCAATGCTTATACCAAACCTGAGACCCTTCCTATAGCATGAGATGTGATATCCAACTCCTTCCCATTCCAATCCTGAGACCCTTCCTATAGCATGAGATGTGATATCTCAATGCTTATACCAAACCTGAGACCCTTCCTACGGCATGAGATGTCATATACAACTCCTTCCCATTCCAATCCTGAGACCCTTCCTATAGCATGAGATGTGATATCTCAATGCTTATACCAAACCTGAGACCCTTCCTATAGCATGAGATGTGATATCCAACTCCTTCCCATTACAATCCTGAGACCCTTCCTATAGCATGAGATGTGATATCTCAATGCTTATACCAAACCTGAGACCCTTCCTATAACATGAGATGGGATATCCAACTCCTTCCCATTCCAATCCTGAGACACTTCCGATAGCAGAGATGTGATATCTCAATGCTTATATCAGACCTTAGACCCTTCCTATAACATGAGATCGGATATCCAACTCCTTCCCGTTCCAAACCTGAGACCCTTCCTTTAGCATGAGATGTGATATCCAGCTCCTTCCCATTCCAATCCTGAGACACTTCCGATAGCATGAGATGTGATATCTCAATGCTTCTAATATCAAAACGGAAACCCTCCCTATAGCATGAGATGTGATATCCAACTCCTTCCCATTCCAATCCTGAAACCCTTCCTATAGCATGAGATGTGATATCTCAATGCTTCTACCAAACCTGAGACCCTTCCTTTAGCATGAGATGTGATATCCAACTCCTTCCCATTCCAATCCTGAGACCCTTCCTATAGCATGAGATGTGATATCTCAATACTTCTAATACCAAACCTGAGATCCTTCCGATAACATGAGATGTGATATCCAAATCCTTCCCCTTCCAAACCTGAGACCCTCCCTTTAGCATGAGATGTGATATCCATCTCCTTCGCATTCCAATCCTGAGACCCTTCTGATAGCATGAGATGTGATATCTCAATGCTTCTAATACCAAACCTGAGATCCTTCCGATAGCATGAGATGTGATATCTCAATGCTTCTAATACCAAACCTGAGACCCTTCCTATAACATGAGATTGGAATATCCAACTCCTTCCCATTCCAATCCTGAGACCCTGCCGATAGCAGAGATGTGATATCCCAATTCTTATACCAAACCTGAGATCCTTCCTATAACATGAGATGTGATATCCAACTCCTTCCCATTCCAATCCTGAGACACTTCCTATAGCATGAGATGTGATATCTCACTGCTTATACCAAACCTGAGACCCTTCCTATAGCATGAGATGTGATATCTAACTCCTTCCCATTCCAATCCTGAGACCCTTCCGATAGCATGAGATGTGATATCTCAATGCTTCTAATACCAAACCTGAGACTCTTCCTATAACATGAGATGGGATATCCAACTCCTTCCCATTCCAATCCTGAGACCCTTCCGATAGCAGAGATGTGATATCTCAATGCTTATACCAAACCTGAGACCCTTCCTACGGCATGAGATGTCATATACAACTCCTTCCCATTCCAATCCTGAGACACTTCCTATAGCATGAGATGTGATATCTCAATGCTTATACCAAACCTGAGACCCTTCCTATAGCATGAGATGTGATATCCAACTCCTTCCCATTCCAATCCTGAGACCCTTCCTATAGCATGAGATGTGATATCTCAATGCTTATACCAAACCTGAGACCCTTCCTACGGCATGAGATGTCATATACAACTCCTTCCCATTCCAATCCTGAGACCCTTCCTATAGCATGAGATGTGATATCTCAATGCTTATACCAAACCTGAGACCCTTCTGTTAGGAAAGATTTCGTAATTGTAGGGAATTTTCCTTCCATGTGGCAACCCCTAAACTTTTTGCTATTGTTTTTAACCTTGTTCTTGACTTTGCCAGAGAAGTACAGCCTTCTGCCGCACTTCTCTGGGCTTTCGCTCCTTTCTTACGGGGAAACTGACATGCCCTTAAGACAGTCAGTACCGGGGAACGTTGTTTCCCGTAGTTTCTTTTATCGTGTCGCCGCTTTAGTGCAACACGACACAAGAGAGCACTGTAAGCTAAGTTACAGCTCTCTTGGGTCTCTAGCCTTCTACAGGCCCTAGATACTCTTTTAGGATGGTATTTGATCGGTGCAAGTCATTCAGGGACTGGAATGGTGGCAGCAATCGTTTTGTATATTTTGAGCTCCTTTTGCCGTTCTGAGCACGTTTTTGCACTGAACCCAAAATGGTGGCCTGGCTCCCCAAAATGGCCAGACCACGAGGCTCCTTTGTCCTGTCCACTGTCCGTCTTGCTCCCTTCACCTTCCCCAGGTCCAGCGACCCGGGGCCTTCCTTATTTGGGCATGTACTTTCCCGCGAAACGTGGTTGCTTTCGCGGGCTTCTACATGCCGTTTGTGTGCCTCCAGGGTGTGGGCTGGGATGTCTGGTCCCAATACACATCCTGGGTGCCAGAGAGTCTAGGGTGGTGAGAATGCCTGGGACCACCGTGGTCCGTGATTGGTCCACGTATGGTATGTGTTTTGATGAGCGGATCTCCCATTGGTTCCTCTCCGTTTTGGCGCGAAGGGAACCGTGGATAAGAGGGGGCTGGAAACACCACTACCATGTCGATCTCCTGAGTTCTCACGAACGAAGGAATACAGGAGCCAAGTATCCTGCAACCAAGAGGCTGGACCGAGGAATCGCTGGTGACCCGCTGAAGGAATCCTCCTTTGCACTGCTGTCGTCCTGTGAGCCACTGTCCTCCTTTGATCGAACCAGAAGGCCTGTATTGGTGCTTCGACCTATTGGAATAGCAGGAACAGCTATTCCCGGCATCTTCATCAACTCCTCGCAGTAAGCCTTCGGAAGCGTCTCTGGGCCATCCAGTTGACTGACCAGCTTACAAGGGAGTCCTGCTCTGTAACCGCCGCCAGGTTGTGCGGTATCTCGAGTCCTTGTCACTCTCCCACGCTTCGTACACTTGGCGTTCCCAAGTCTGAAGGGAGGAGTGTACTTTTGACTCAGATACGCACGGCCGCTTCGTTGTCCTGCTGCGGCAACAAAACTGTGCTGGTTTCGTCGATTGGGACGTCTTTTTGATCTACACGACTGGAAAGCGTTCCCTGCTCTTCTGAACCCGCCAGTTGCTGAAACTAACGTGGAGAAGCCTGGGTCTGCTTGCTTCGGGGACCGGTGAGTAGTATAGCTAGGATCTGGTCGCCCTCCTGCAGTAACCCATTGCTTTTCCCCGCTGTGTAAAACAGCACCCTTTTCGTCCGTACTAGCGCTCTGCTTCTACTTGCTGTGGAAGCTGCGTTTGAGTTGCGGAACCTGTTCTTCTTCTGCTGTGCACTAACCCGAACTGCCTGACTTCCTTCGAAGAGCTTCTCCTTTTGCCCGTTGGCACCAGCACTTGCAGGTACTTTGAGCACAAGGCTCCACTCTTCTCAGGGCTCGGACTTCCATCTAGTTAGGTGCCTCTGAAGGCGAACTGAGTCGAAAGCATTATCGCACTGCCTGTTTTCTTCCCTTTCAGGTGGACTACATATTTCGTGCTTTAAACGCTTGCGACTGTGTATTTGTATATATATTGTGTTGATTTGGTATGTGTTGGCTTAATACTGTGTTATTGTGATTTTCTCGCTACGGTCGTTGTTTTAAAGGCCTTAAAATAAATGTGTTTATATTTTTGAT
Source organism: Ambystoma mexicanum (assembly GCF_040938575.1). Classification (NCBI taxonomy): domain Eukaryota; kingdom Metazoa; phylum Chordata; class Amphibia; order Caudata; family Ambystomatidae; genus Ambystoma; species Ambystoma mexicanum. The sequence goes on along the minus strand of NC_090932.1, from coordinate 573,293,136 downwards.
ATAACACCTGTTTGGAGTAGTTTGTAAGCGCTCTTGCTTTGTGTGCTCATTGCGGGCTTTCAGTCACCCTCACCCCTCTTGAGACCTAGTCTTGACCGCCGCGATCGCTACCTTGATTGGTCTGGCTTGTCCAGAGGTTACCCTGTTCCAAGTAATTAGGTTGGCCTTCTGAACTTCTGCGCCACCAGGACAGAGTTCAGAAATCCGTCTTAACAAATTGGTGTACAGCGGTGGGATACGACTGAAGGTATCCAGTGTTGCGCACGGGCTAAGGCATTTCAGGTTATTCCAACCAGTACACGTAGTGGATTGTTGTAATATAACTTTAAAAAGGCCATAGTCCTATCACACAGTATGGAAACAAGTACGTTGTTAACTTTAAATGCTTCCAAATCAGAAACACTGAAAAAGATGTGTGCGGAGAGAGGTGTTTCCTCTCAAGGCACAAAATTGGAAATGATCCAAAGAATCGTGGCGTGGCAAGAAGCACAGCTTGACGCTATTACTTCTGAGGACAGTGCGGAAGGTGGTGGGGCTGCTCTCACTGGCAGAACCGACGGTTCTGCCGCCGCACTGATCCATCGCGACCACGAGGACAGGGAGGACGAGATGTCTAATGTTTCCTCTGCCAGTGCTGATGGGGAGGCTATGCTTGAATTCAAGAAGCAAGAGCTGCGGTTTAGGCAGCAGGAGCTTGAATTCAGCATAGCCAAACTAAAAATCGAACAGGCAGAAAAACAAAAAGACAGGGATCACCATTTGGAACTGGCCAAGCTTCAGGTTGCAAATGGGTCAACGGGTCCTGGACATGGGTCTGGGGCCTCCTCTCATCCACGGTTTCCAAAAGATCTGCTCAGTGTGTATGAGGAACGGAATGACATTATGGACTGGCTGAATGCGTTTGAGTATGCATGCGAAGTTCAGAAAGTTGACAATGCTGATAAGATTGCGTGGTTACTCAGTAGACTGCCCCATTCTGGCTGTACTGCCATTATGGAGATGTCGAAGGCTGAGCGAGCCAATTTCGCCATCTTAAAGCAGACTCTCATTTTAAAGTTTGTGAAGACTCCGGCCCAATATTTAAAGCGTTTTCGAGAGTATAAGAAAAAGGAAGGTGGTACTTGGGTATCTTATGTCACTGAATCTTTGAAAAACTTAACTGGCTGGGTCGAAGGCTATAAGGTTTCTACCTTCGCCGGCATGATAAATCTTGTCATGCTGGAACACATTTTTGCTTCTTCTTCCCCGGAGCTTAAGCAGCACTTGGCCGATTCGAAGGAGATAGATCCTAAGAAGCTGGCCATGGCCGCCGACTTATGGGTGTCACATCGAGTGTCCCATAAGGACAAAACTCATCCTGGTAAGCAGGAGGAAGGGAGAAAGTCCAAAGATATGGAGGGTGGGGAATCTGCTAAATCTTCTTCCCAAAAGAGCCACAAAAAGAAAAACAAGGGTAAGACACAAGAGAACTCACAGGGTAGTGGAGGTCAGCCTCCAAAACAGAACTCTGGTTACAATAAGCCTCCCTATGTAAACAGACCCAATGGATCTTGTTTTGCTTGTGGAGCAACTGACCATGTGAAGGGGGATCCCCGTTGTAAGGTTAGACCTTTGGGGGTCCACTCCGCTAATCTGGCCTTCTCCTCCTACGAGGAAGAAGAGATTACAGGAGCATCCTTCTCCTCAGACTCATTTCCCAGCGGAATAGAGGCTGAGGTAGTTTTAGTGTCCCTGGGTTCCTGGGAGCCTAAAGTCGCAGAGGCGTATGCTAGGATTCCGGATAATACCAAGCACTACTTTAAAGACAGTGTGCTGATCAATGGAGTAGATACTCCAGCTCTTAGGGATAGTGGGTGCAGTCGCACTGTAGTGGATTCTACCTTGGTAGACTCAGAGGAAGTTGCCAGAGGTACTCTGATGCCCACTAAGTTGGCTGACGGCCCCCTCCGTATGTTTCCCGTGATCCCTGTAAATCTTACTTTAAATGGTACAGCAGTTAGGATTCCAGTGAGCATTCAGAGAAACGTCCCAGGAAAGGTCTTGTTAGGTAATGATCTCAGAGCTTTAGGGCTCGTATGAGACACTGCCGAAAGACCCTACACACGGTCTCAAGCACGGGCAGCATTGGCCAAGTCCAATACGCCGCCCCAGCCGAAGGGGAAACCCAAGGCGAAAGGAGTCTACAAGTCACGACGAGGGAAAGAGAATATTCCCCCGAGCTCGCCTACCACTGCGGTGGAGGAAGTTGGTCGATCGCCCGAGCCTGACGAGGAAGTGGCGATGCCTGAAGTATTCGACCCCAACGATCATCCTGAACTAAAAGACTTGTTAGTTGAAGGAGGTCCTGATAGGGACGAGTTCAGTAAAGGCCAACGTGAGTGCCCATCTCTGGAAGGCCTAAGGAGACAGGCCTGCTCCCAGCTTGAGGGTGAACCTCCTGGGACGCACAGGATTTATTGGGAAGGTGGACTCCTCTATAGTGAGCCCACAGAGTCTACAGAAGGAGACCATAGGAGGTTGGTGGTTCCCCTTGCTGTTAGGCCCTTCCTCCTGCAGTTGGCGCATGAAGTTCCCCTTGCTGGTCACCTTGGTATGAAGAGGACCAAGCAAAGGTTATCCATGCACTTCTACTGGCCCAAGATGGGGGTGCAAGTAGAAAGTCACTGCAGGAGTTGTGCCTCCTGCCAGTTGTCTGGTAAGGTTGGCGCGACAATCCAAGCTCCGTTGGTACCGCTCCCAGTTGTGGGGGTACCATTTGAAAGGGTAGGGATCGACATCGTCGGTCCCCTTGACCCGCAAACATCCTCGGGCAATAGGTTTATCCTGGTGCTGGTCGACCATGCAACCAGGTATCCTGAGGCCATCCCATTGAAAGCTGTAACTGCCAAGTCAGTTGCAAAAGCTTTACTCGGCATATTTACTAGGGTTGGCTTCCCTAAAGAAGTTGTGTCAGATCGTGGCAGCAACTTTATGTCGAAGTATATGCAGGCTATGTGGAAAGAATGTGGGGTCACCTACAAGTTCTCTTCTGCATACCACCCCCAGACCAATGGTCTGGTGGAACGTTTCAACAGAACGTTAAAGAGCATGATTGGGACTCTGGAGGAGCCTCAGAGAAGAAAATGGGATCTTCTTTTACCATGCTTGCTGTTTGCCTACCGAGAGGTACCACAGGAGGGTGTTGGCTTCAGCCCCTTCGAACTTCTGTTCGGTCATCCCGTACGGGGACCCTTAGCCATCGTCAAAGAGGGATGGGAGATGCCCACTCCCCCTGTTACTACCAACGTAGTTGATTATGTGCTAGGGCTCAGAAAACGGATGGTACTTCTGATGGGCTTGGCTAGTGAGAAATTGAAGGCAGGGCAAGCACTGGTGAAACATTGGTACGACCAGAAAGCTTCCCTCATCAACTTCACACCTGGTCAGCAAGTCCTGATCATGAATCCAATAAGGCCTTGAGCTTTACAGGACAAATGGTCAGGCCCTTACACAGTGGTGGAGCCCCTGGGTGAGGTGAACTATTTAGTGGACCTTGGAAGGCCTGGACAGGCTCCAAAAGTGTTTCACGTGAATAGGCTGAAGGCTTTCGTCCCAAGAGTCGAAATCGCAGCGCTGCTACTGGCTTCAGACGTTGAGGAAGAGGAGTCTGAACCTCTCCCCGACCTGTTCCAAGGCGGTCCTTCAGATTGCTCCTTTGAGGGTGTCCGAGTGGCCCCTCACCTGACTTCTGATCAGCAGGCTGAGGTGAAAAGTTTGCTTAGGCAGTTTTCCCCCCTGTTTTCACAGTCGCCTGGTTTGACACCTTGGTGCAAACATAACATTGACACAGGAGACAGTGTACCTACCAAAAGTAGGGGATACAGAATGTCGGATAAAGTACGGTCTTATATTAAGACCGAGGTCAACAAAATGTTAGACCTTGGGGTGATTGAACCCTCTAGTAGTCCTTGGTCCAGCCCTGTGGTTTTGGTTCCAAAGGCAGGCACTTCTGAATTGAGGTTCTGCGTGGATTACAGGGCTCTGAATGCTGTCACCAAGACAGATGCACACCCCTTGCCTCGAACAGATGAGCTGGTGGATACTTTGGGTGCGTCCAAGTACCTCAGCACGTTTGACCTTACTGCTGGCTATTGGCAAATAGCGTTAGCAGAACATGCTAAGGAGAAGACAGCATTTTCTACTCCAGACGGCCTTTACCAATTCCGGGTAATGCCGTTCGGGTTGAAGAATGCACCTGCCACTTTCCAGAGGCTTGTGAATCATGTGTTGAATGGGTTGGACGAATTCTGTCTCGCATATCTGGACGATATCGCAGTTTTCAGTGCCACCTGGGAAGACCATGTGAAACACCTCGGGATTGTGCTCCAGGCTCTTCAGAAAGCCCACTTGACCAGAAAGGCTAGTAAATGCCAGATTGGACAAGGCTCAGTGGTTTACCTTGGACATGAAGTAGGTGGAGGGAGGATACAGCCTCTTCCCAGTAAAGTACAAGCAGTACAAGACTGGCCTACCCCCACTACGCAAACCCAAGTGAGAGCCTTCTTAGGACTCACGGGGTATTATCGCAATTTTATGGCAGACTATGGCACCATAGCTGCTCCTCTGACTGCCCTCACAACTCCGAAGAAACCCAAGAAGGTAACTTGGACCGACGAGTGTGAGAAGGCCTTCAATGGCTTGAAAGACTCCTTGTGCCAGGCCCCTGTGCTCAGGGCCCCTGATTATCAAAGAACTTTTATCGTGCAGACGGACGCCTCTGACACTGGGATAGGAGCTGTACTATCACAAGTAGATGAGAAGGGTAAGGAACACCCTATCGGTTTTATTAGTCGCCAGCTTAAGGACAGAGAGCTCAGATGGTCCACGGTAGAGAAAGAATGTTTCTCTGTTGTGTGGGCCCTAAGGAAGCTGAGGCCCTACCTCTATGGGATCCACTTCACTGTGCAAACTGACCATAAGCCGTTAAAGTGGCTAATGAACATGAAGGGGGAGAATCCAAAGTTGCTTAGGTGGTCCATAAGTCTACAAGGCTTCGACTTCACTATTGAGCATAGGCCAGGTGTCCAACATAGCAATGCTGATGGGTTGTCCAGAATGTTTAACCGACCTGAACATGAGACTCATCCAGGGGTGGATTAGTTCCCCCTGTCCATAGTCTGGGAGGGGCGAGTGTTAGGAAAGATTTCGTAATTGTAGGGAATTTTCCTTCCATGTGGCAACCCCTAAACTTTTTGCTATTGTTTTTAACCTTGTTCTTGACTTTGCCAGAGAAGTACAGCCTTCTGCCGCACTTCTCTGGGCTTTCGCTCCTTTCTTACGGGGAAACTGACATGCCCTTAAGACAGTCAGTACCGGGGAACGTTGTTTCCCGTAGTTTCTTTTATCGTGTCGCCGCTTTAGTGCAACACGACACAAGAGAGCACTGTAAGCTAAGTTACAGCTCTCTTGGATCTCTAGCCTTCTAAAGGCCCTAGATACTCTTTTAGGATGGTATTTGATCGGTGCAAGTCATTCAGGGACTGGAATGGTGGCAGCGATCGTTTTGTATATTTTGAGCTCCTTTTGCCGTTCTGAGCACGTTTTTGCACTGAACCCAAAATGGTGGCCTGGCTCCCCAAAATGGCCAGACCACGAGGCTCCTTTGTCCTGTCCACTGTCCGTCTTGCTCCCTTCACCTTCCCCAGGTCCAGCGACCCGGGGCCTTCCTTATTTGGGCATGTACTTTCCCGCGAAACGTGGTTGCTTTCGCGGGCTTCTACATGCCGTTTGTGTGCCTCCAGGGTGTGGGCTGGGATGTCTGGTCCCAATACACATCCTGGGTGCCAGAGAGTCTAGGGTGGTGTGAATGCCTGGGACCACCGTGGTCCGTGATTGGTCCACGTATGGTATGTGTTTTGATGAGCGGATCTCCCATTGGTTCCTCTTCGTTTTGGCGCGAAGGGAACCGTGGATAAGAGGGGGCTGGAAACACCACTACCATGTCGATCTCCTGAGTTCTCACGAACGAAGGAATACAGGAGCCAAGTATCCTGCAACCAAGAGGCTGGACCGAGGAATCGCTGGTGACCCGCTGAAGGAATCCTCCTTTGCACTGCTGTCGTCCTGTGAGCCACTGTCCTCCTTTGATCGAACCAGAAGGCCTGTATTGGTGCTTTGACCTATTGGAATAGCAGGAACAGCTATTCCCGGCATCTTCATCAACTCCTTGCAGTAAGCCTTCGGAAGCGTCTCTGGGCCATCCAGTTGACTGACCAGCTTACAAGGGAGTCCTGCTCTGTAACCGCCGCCAGGTTGTGCCGTATCTCGAGTCCTTGTCACTCTCCCACGCTTCGTACACTTGGCGTTCCCAAGTCTGAAGGGAGGAGTGTACTTTTGACTCAGATACGCACGGCCGCTTCGTTGTCCTGCTGCGGCAACAAAACTGTGCTGGTTTCGTCGATTGGGACGTCTTTTTGATCTACACGACTGGAAAGCGTTCCCTGCTCTTCTGAACCCGCCAGCTGCTGAAACTAACGTGGAGAAGCCTGGGTCTGCTTGCTTCGGGGACCGGTGAGTAGTATAGCTAGGATCTGGTCGCCCTCCTGCAGTAACCCATTGCTTTTCCCCGCTGTGTAAAACAGCACCCTTTTCGTCCGTACTCGCGCTCTGCTTCTACTTGCTGTGGAAGCTGCGTTTGAGTTGCGGAACATGTTCTTCTTCTGCTGTGCACTAACCCGAACTGCCTGACTTCCTTCGAAGAGCTTCTCCTTTTGCCCGTTGGCACCAGCACTTGCAGGTACTTTGAGCACAAGGCTCCACTCTTCTCAGGGCTCGGACTTCCATCTAGTTAGGTGCCTCTGAAGGCGAACTGAGTCGAAAGCATTATCGCACTGCCTGTTTTCTTCCCTTTCAGGTGGACTACATATTTCGTGCTTTAAACGCTTGCGACTGTGTATTTGTATATATATTGTGTTGATTTGGTATGTGTTGGCTTAATACTGTGTTATTGTGATTTTCTCGCTACGGTCGTTGTTTTAAAGGCCTTAAAATAAATGTGTTTATATTTTTGATATAACACCTGTTTGGAGTAGTTTGTAAGCGCTCTTGCTTTGTGTGCTCATTGCGGGCTTTCAGTCACCCTCACCCCTCTTGAGACCTAGTCTTGACCGCCGCGATCGCTACCTTGATTGGTCTGGCTTGTCCAGAGGTTACCCTGTTCCAAGTAATTAGGTTGGCCTTCTGAACTTCTGCGCCACCAGGACAGAGTTCAGAAATCCGTCTTAACAAACCTTCCTATAGCATGAGATGTGATATCCAACTCCTTCCCATTCCAATCCTGAGACCCTTCCTATAGCATGAGATGTGATATCTCAATGCTTATACCAAACCTGAGACCCTTCCTATAACATGAGATGGGATATCCAACTCCTTCCCATTCCAATCCTGAGACACTTCCGATAGCAGAGATGTGATATCTCAATGCTTATACCAGACCGTAGACCCTTCCTATAACATGAGATCGGATATCCAACTCCTTCCAGTTCCAAACCTGAGACCATTCCTTTAGCATGAGATGTGATATCCAGCTCCTTCCCATTCCAATCCTGAGACACTTCCGATAGCATGAGATGTGATATCTCAATGCTTCTAATATCAAAACGGAAACCCTCCCTATAGCATGATATGTGATATCTAAGTCCTTCCCATTCCAATCCTGAGACCCTTCCTATAGCATGAGATGTGATATCTCAATGCTTCTACCAAACCTGAGACCCTTCCTTTAGCATGAGATGTGATATACAACTCCTTCCCATTCCAATCCTGAGACCCTTCCTATAGCATGAGATGTGATATCTCAATACTTCTAATACCAAACCTGAGATCCTTCCGATAACATGAGATGTGATATCCAAATCCTTCCCCTTCCAAACCTGAGACCCTCCCTTTAGCATGAGATGTGATATCCATCTCCTTCCCATTCCAATCCTGAGACCCTTCTGATAGCATGAGATGTGATATCTCAATGCTTCTAATACCAAACCTGAGATCCTTCCGATAGCATGAGATGTGATATCTAACTCCTTCCCATTCCAATCCTGAGACCCTTCCTATAGCATGAGATGTGATATCTCAATGCTTCTAATATCAAACTTGAGAGCCTCCCTATAGCATGAGATGTGATATCTAACTCCTTCCCATTCCAATCCTGAGACCCTTCCTATAGCATGAGATGTGATATCTCAATGCTTCTAATATCAAACTTGAGAGCCTCCCTATAGCATGAGATGTGATATCCAAGTCCTTCCCATTCCAATCCTGAGACACTTCCTATAGCATGAGATGTGATATCTCAATGCTTCTAATACCAAACCTGAGACTCTTCCTATAACATGAGATGGGATATCCAACTCCTTCCCATTCCAATCCTGAGACCCTTCCGATAGCAGAGATGTGATATCTCAATGCTTATACCAAACCTGAGACCCTTCATACGGCATGAGATGTCATATACAACTCCTTCCCATTCCAATCCTGAGACCCTTCCTATAGCATGAGATGTGAAATCTCAATGCTTATACCAAACCTGAGACCCTTCCTATAGCATGAGATGTGATATCCAACTCCTTCCCATTCCAATCCTGAGACCCTTAGTATAGCATGAGATGTGATATCTCAATGCTTATACCAAACCTGAGACCCTTCCTATAGCATGAGATGTGATATCCAACTCCTTCCCATTCCAATCCTGAGACCCTTCCTATAGCATGAGATGTGATATCTCAATGCTTATACCAAACCTGTGACCCTTCCTATAACATGAGATGGGATATCCAACTCCTTCCCATTCCAATCCTGAGACACTTCCGATAGCAGAGATGTGATATCTCAATGCTTATACCAGACCTTAGACCCTTCCTATAACATGAGATCGGATATCCAACTCCTTCCCGTTCCAAACCTGAGACCCTTCCTTTAGCATGAGATGTGATATCCAGCTCCTTCACATTCCAATCCTGAGACACTTCCGATAGCATGAGATGTGATATCTCAATGCTTCTAATATCAAAACGGAAACCCTCCCTATCGCATGATATGTGATATCTAAGTCCTTCCCATTCCAATCCTGAGACCCTTCCTATAGCATGAGATGTGATATCTCAATGCTTCTAATACCAAACCTGAGATCCTTCCGATAGCATGAGATCGGATATCCAACTCCTTCCCATTCCAATCCTGAGACACTTCCGATAGCAGAGATGTGATATCTCAATGCTTATACCAGACCTTAGACCCTTCCTATAACATGAGATCGGATATCCAACTCCTTCCCGTTCCAAACCTGAGACCCTTCCTTTAGCATGAGATGTGATATCCAGCTCCTTCCCATTCCAATCCTGAGACACTTCCTATAGCATGAGATGTGATATCTCAATGCTTCTACCAAACCTGAGACCCTTCCTTTAGCATGAGATGTGATATCCAACTCCTTCCCATTCCAATCCTGAGACCCTTCCTATAGCATGAGATGTGATATCTCAATACTTCTAATACCAAACCTGAGATCCTTTCCGATAACATGAGATGTGATATCCAAATCCTTCCCCTTCCAAACCTGAGACCCTCCCTTTAGCATATGTGATATCCATCTCCTTCCCATTCCAATCCTGAGACCCTTCTGATAGCATGAGATGTGATATCTCAATGCTTCTAATACCAAACCTGAGATCCTTCCGATAGCATGAGATGTGATATCTCAATGCTTCTAATACCAAACCTGAGATCCTTCCTATAACATGAGATGTGATATCCAAATCCTTCCCCTTCCAATTCTGAGACCCTCCCTTTAACATGAGATGTGATATCCAACTCCTTCCCATTCCAAACTGAGACCCTTCCTATAGCATGAGATGTGATATCCAAGTCCTTCCCATTCCAATCCTTAGACCCTTCCTACAGCATGCAATATGATATCTCAATGCCTCTAATACCAAACCTGAGATCCTTCCTCTAACATGAAATGTGATATCCAACTCCTTCCCTTTCCAAACCTGAGAGCCTATCTATAGCATGAGATGTGATATCCAAGTCCTTTCCATTCCAATCCTTAGACCCTTCCTACAGCATGCAATATGATATCTCAATGATTCTAATAACAAACCTAAGACCCGTCCTATAACATGAGATGGGATATCCAACTCCTTCCATTTCCAATCCTGAGACACTTCCGATAGCAGAGATGTGATATCTCAATGCTTATACCAAACCTGAGACCCTTCCTATAACATGAGATGTGATATCCAACTCCTTCCCGTTCCAATCCTGAGACTCTTCCTTTAGCATGAGATGTGATATCCAGCTCCTTCCCATTCCAATCGTGAGACACTTCCGATAGCATGAGATGTGATATCTCAATGCTTCTAATATCAAAACTGAGACCCTCCCTATAGCATGATATTTGATATCTAAGTCCTTCCCATTCCAATCCTGAGACCCTTCCTATAGCATGAGATGTGATATCTCAATGCTTCTACCAAACCTGAGACCCTTCCTTTAGCATGAGATGTGATATCCAACTCCTTCCCATTCCAATCCTGAGACCCTTCCTATAGCATGAGATGTGATATCTCAATACTTCTAATACCAAACCTGAGATCCTTCCTATAGCATGAGATGTGATATCTCAATGCTTCTAATACCAAACCTGAGACCCTTCCTACAGCATGCGATGTGATATCTCACTGCTTATACCAAACCTGAGACCCTTCCTATAGCATGAGATGTGATATCCAACTCCTTCCCATTCCAATCCTGAGACCCTTCCTATAGCATGAGATGTGATATCTCAATGCTTCTAATATCAAACTTGAGAGCCTCCCTATAGCATGAGATGTGATATCCAAGTCCTTCCCATTCCAATCCTGAGACACTTCCTATAGCATGAGATGTGATATCTCAATGCTTCTAATACCAAACCTGAGACTCTTCCTATAACATGAGATGGGATATCCAACTCCTTCCCATTCCAATCCTGAGACCCTTCCGATAGCAGAGATGTGATATCTCAATGCTTATACCAAACCTGAGACCCTTCCTACGGCATGAGATGTCATATACAACTCCTTCCCATTCCAATCCTGAGACCCTTCCTATAGCATGAGATGTGATATCTCAATGCTTATACCAAACCTGAGACCCTTCCTATAGCATGAGATGTGATATCCAACTCCTTCCCATTCCAATCCTGAGACCCTTCCTATAGCATGAGATGTGATATCTCAATGCTTATACCAAACCTGAGACCCTTCCTACGGCATGAGATGTCATATACAACTCCTTCCCATTCCAATCCTGAGACCCTTCCTATAGCATGAGATGTGATATCTCAATGCTTATACCAAATCTGAGACCCTTCCTATAGCATGAGATGTGATATCCAACTCCTTCCCATTCCAATCCTGAGACCCTTCCTATAGCATGAGATGTGATATCTCAATGCTTATACCAAACCTGAGACCCTTCCTATAACATGAGATGGGATATCCAACTCCTTCCCATTCCAATCCTGAGACACTTCCGATAGCAGAGATGTGATATCTCAATGCTTATACCAGACCTTAGACCCTTCCTATAACATGAGATCGGATATCCAACTCCTTCCCGTTCCAAACCTGAGACCCTTCCTTTAGCATGAGATGTGATATCCAGCTCCTTCCCATTCCAATCCTGAGACCCTCCCTTTAGCATGAGATGTGATATCTCAATGCTTCTAATATCAAAACAGAAACCCTCCCTATAGCATGATATGTGATATCTAAGTCCTTCCCATTCCAATCCTGAGACCCTTCCTATAGCATGAGATGTGATATCTCAATGCTTCTAACAAACCTGAGACCCTTCCTTTAGCATGAGATGTGATATCCAACTCCTTCCCATTCCAATCCTGAGACCCTTCCTATAGCATGAGATGTGATATCTCAATACTTCTAATACCAAACCTGAGATCCTTCCGATAGCATGAGATGTGATATCTCAATGCTTCTAATACCAAACCTGAGATCCTTCCTATAACATGAGATGTGATATCCAAATCCTTCCCCTTCCAATTCTGACACTTCCTATAGCATGAGATGTGATATCTCACTGCTTATACCAAACCTGAGACCCTTCCTATAGCATGAGATGTGATATACAACTCCTTCCCATTCCAATCCTGAGACCCTTCTGATAGCATGAGATGTGATATCTCATTGCTTCTAATACCAAACCTGAGATCCTTCCGATAGCATGAGATGTGATATCTCAATGCTTCTAATACCAAACCTGAGATCCTTCCTATAACATGAGATGTGATATTCAAATCCTTCCCCTTCCAATTCTGACACTTCCTATAGCATGAGATGTGATATCTCACTGCTTATACCAAACCTGAGACCCTTCCTATAGCATGAGATGTGATATCCAACTCCTTCCCATTCCAATCCTGAGACCCTTCCTATAGAATGAGATGTGATATCTCAATGCTTCTAATATCAAACTTGAGACCCTCCCTATAGCATGAGATGTGATATCCAAGTCCTTCCCATTCCAATCCTGAGACACTTCCTATAGCATGAGATGTGATATCTCAATGCTTCTAATACCAAACCTGAGACTCTTCCTATAACATGAGATGGGATATCCAACTCCTTCCCATTCCAATCCTGAGACCCTTCCGATAGCAGAGATGTGATATCTCAATGCTTATACCAAACCTGAGACCCTTCCTACGGCATGAGATGTCATATACAACTCCTTCCCATTCCAATCCTGAGACCCTTCCTATAGCATGAGATGTGATATCTCAATGCTTATACCAAACCTGAGACCCTTCCTATAGCATGAGATGTGATATCCAACTCCTTCCCATTCCAATCCTGAGACCCTTCCTATAGCATGAGATGTGATATCTCAATGCTTCTAATATCAAACTTGAGACCCTCCCTATAGCATGAGATGTGATATCCAAGTCCTTCCCATTCCAATCCTGAGACACTTCCTATAGCATGAGATGTGATGTCTCAATGCTTCTAATACCAAACCTGAGATCCTTCCTATAACATGAGATCGGATATCCAACTCCTTCCCATTCCAATCCTGAGACACTTCCGATAGCAGAGATGTGATATCTCAATGCTTATACCAGACCTTAGACCCTTCCTATAACATGAGATCGGATATCCAACTCCTTCCCGTTCCAAACCTGAGACCCTTCCTTTAGCATGAGATGTGATATCCAGCTCCTTCCCATTCCAATCCTGAGACACTTCCGATAGCATGAGATGTGATATCTCAATGCTTCTAATACCAAACCTGAGATCCTTCCGATAGCATGAGATCGGATATCCAACTCCTTCCCATTCCAATCCTGAGACACTTCCGATAGCAGAGATGTGATATCTCAATGCTTATACCAGACCTTAGACCCTTCCTATAACATGAGATCGGATATCCAACTCCTTCCCGTTCCAAACCTGAGACCCTTCCTTTAGCATGAGATGTGATATCCAGCTCCTTCCCATTCCAATCCTGAGACACTTCCTATAGCATGAGATGTGATATCTCAATGCTTCTACCAAACCTGAGACCCTTCCTTTAGCATGAGATGTGATATCCAACTCCTTCCCATTCCAATCCTGAGACCCTTCCTATAGCATGAGATGTGATATCTCAATACTTCTAATACCAAACCTGAGATCCTTTCCGATAACATGAGATGTGATATCCAAATCCTTCCCCTTCCAAACCTGAGACCCTCCCTTTAGCATATGTGATATCCATCTCCTTCCCATTCCAATCCTGAGACCCTTCTGATAGCATGAGATGTGATATCTCAATGCTTCTAATACCAAACCTGAGATCCTTCCGATAGCATGAGATGTGATATCTCAATGCTTCTAATACCAAACCTGAGATCCTTCCTATAACATGAGATGTGATATCCAAATCCTTCCCCTTCCAATTCTGAGACCCTCCCTTTAACATGAGATGTGATATCCAACTCCTTCCCATTCCAAACTGAGACCCTTCCTATAGCATGAGATGTGATATCCAAGTCCTTCCCATTCCAATCCTTAGACCCTTCCTACAGCATGCAATATGATATCTCAATGCCTCTAATACCAAACCTGAGATCCTTCCTCTAACATGAAATGTGATATCCAACTCCTTCCCTTTCCAAACCTGAGAGCCTATCTATAGCATGAGATGTGATATCCAAGTCCTTTCCATTCCAATCCTTAGACCCTTCCTACAGCATGCAATATGATATCTCAATGATTCTAATAACAAACCTAAGACCCGTCCTATAACATGAGATGGGATATCCAACTCCTTCCATTTCCAATCCTGAGACACTTCCGATAGCAGAGATGTGATATCTCAATGCTTATACCAAACCTGAGACCCTTCCTATAACATGAGATGTGATATCCAACTCCTTCCCGTTCCAATCCTGAGACTCTTCCTTTAGCATGAGATGTGATATCCAGCTCCTTCCCATTCCAATCGTGAGACACTTCCGATAGCATGAGATGTGATATCTCAATGCTTCTAATATCAAAACTGAGACCCTCCCTATAGCATGATATTTGATATCTAAGTCCTTCCCATTCCAATCCTGAGACCCTTCCTATAGCATGAGATGTGATATCTCAATGCTTCTACCAAACCTGAGACCCTTCCTTTAGCATGAGATGTGATATCCAACTCCTTCCCATTCCAATCCTGAGACCCTTCCTATAGCATGAGATGTGATATCTCAATACTTCTAATACCAAACCTGAGATCCTTCCTATAGCATGAGATGTGATATCTCAATGCTTCTAATACCAAACCTGAGACCCTTCCTACAGCATGCGATGTGATATCTCACTGCTTATACCAAACCTGAGACCCTTCCTATAGCATGAGATGTGATATCCAACTCCTTCCCATTCCAATCCTGAGACCCTTCCTATAGCATGAGATGTGATATCTCAATGCTTCTAATATCAAACTTGAGAGCCTCCCTATAGCATGAGATGTGATATCCAAGTCCTTCCCATTCCAATCCTGAGACACTTCCTATAGCATGAGATGTGATATCTCAATGCTTCTAATACCAAACCTGAGACTCTTCCTATAACATGAGATGGGATATCCAACTCCTTCCCATTCCAATCCTGAGACCCTTCCGATAGCAGAGATGTGATATCTCAATGCTTATACCAAACCTGAGACCCTTCCTACGGCATGAGATGTCATATACAACTCCTTCCCATTCCAATCCTGAGACCCTTCCTATAGCATGAGATGTGATATCTCAATGCTTATACCAAACCTGAGACCCTTCCTATAGCATGAGATGTGATATCCAACTCCTTCCCATTCCAATCCTGAGACCCTTCCTATAGCATGAGATGTGATATCTCAATGCTTATACCAAACCTGAGACCCTTCCTACGGCATGAGATGTCATATACAACTCCTTCCCATTCCAATCCTGAGACCCTTCCTATAGCATGAGATGTGATATCTCAATGCTTATACCAAATCTGAGACCCTTCCTATAGCATGAGATGTGATATCCAACTCCTTCCCATTCCAATCCTGAGACCCTTCCTATAGCATGAGATGTGATATCTCAATGCTTATACCAAACCTGAGACCCTTCCTATAACATGAGATGGGATATCCAACTCCTTCCCATTCCAATCCTGAGACACTTCCGATAGGAGAGATGTGATATCTCAATGCTTATACCAGACCTTAGACCCTTCCTATAACATGAGATCGGATATCCAACTCCTTCCCGTTCCAAACCTGAGACCCTTCCTTTAGCATGAGATGTGATATCCAGCTCCTTCCCATTCCAATCCTGAGACCCTCCCTTTAGCATGAGATGTGATATCTCAATGCTTCTAATATCAAAACAGAAACCCTCCCTATAGCATGATATGTGATATCTAAGTCCTTCCCATTCCAATCCTGAGACCCTTCCTATAGCATGAGATGTGATATCTCAATGCTTCTAACAAACCTGAGACCCTTCCTTTAGCATGAGATGTGATATCCAACTCCTTCCCATTCCAATCCTGAGACCCTTCCTATAGCATGAGATGTGATATCTCAATACTTCTAATACCAAACCTGAAATCCTTCCGATAACATGAGATGTGATATCCAAATCCTTCCCCTTCCAAACCTGAGACCCTCCCTTTAGCATGAGATGTGATATCCAACTCCTTCCCATTCCAATCCTGAGACCCTTCTGATAGCATGAGATGTGATATCTCATTGCTTCTAATACCAAACCTGAGATCCTTCCGATAGCATGAGATGTGATATCTCAATGCTTCTAATACCAAATCTGAGATCCTTCCTATAACATGAGATGTGATATCCAAATCCTTCCCCTTCCAATTCTGACACTTCCTATAGCATGAGATGTGATATCTCACTGCTTATACCAAACCTGAGACCCTTCCTATAGCATGAGATGTGATATCCAACTCCTTCCCATTCCAATCCTGAGACCCTTCCTATAGAATGAGATGTGATATCTCAATGCTTCTAATATCAAACTTGAGACCCTCCCTATAGCATGAGATGTGATATCCAAGTCCTTCCCATTCCAATCCTGAGACACTTCCTATAGCATGAGATGTGATATCTCAATGCTTCTAATACCAAACCTGAGACTCTTCCTATAACATGAGATGGGATATCCAACTCCTTCCCATTCCAATCCTGAGACCCTTCCGATAGCAGAGATGTGATATCTCAATGCTTATACCAAACCTGAGACCCTTCCTACGGCATGAGATGTCATATACAACTCCTTCCCATTCCAATCCTGAGACCCTTCCTATAGCATGAGATGTGATATCTCAATGCTTATACCAAACCTGAGACCCTTCCTATAGCATGAGATGTGATATCCAACTCCTTCCCATTCCAATCCTGAGACCCTTCCTATAGCATGAGATGTGATATCTCAATGCTTCTAATATCAAACTTGAGACCCTCCCTATAGCATGAGATGTGATATCCAAGTCCTTCCCATTCCAATCCTGAGACACTTCCTATAGCATGAGATGTGATGTCTCAATGCTTCTAATACCAAACCTGAGATCCTTCCTATAACATGAGATGTGATATCCAACTCCTTCCATTCCAATCCTGAGACCCTTCCTATAGCATGAGATTTGATATCTCAATGCTTATACCAAACCTGAGACCCTTCCTATAGCATGAGATGTGATACCCAAGTCCTTCCCATTCCAATCCTTAGACCCTTCCTACAGCATGCAATATGATATCTCAATGATTCTAATAACAATCCTGAGACCCGTCCTATAACATGAGATGGGATATCCAATTCCTTCCCATTCCAATCCTGAGACCCTTCCGATAGCAGAGATGTGATATCTCAATGCTTATACCAAACCTGAGACCCTTCCTACGGCATGAGATGTCATATACAACTCCTTCCCATTCCAATCCTGAGACCCTTCCTATAGCATGAGATGTGATATCTCAATGCTTATACCAAACCTGAGACCCTTCCTATAGCATGAGATGTGATATCCAACTCCTTCCCATTCCAATCCTGAGACCCTTCCTATAGCATGAGATGTGATATCTCAATGCTTCTAATATCAAACTTGAGACCCTCCCTATAGCATGAGATGTGATATCCAAGTCCTTCCCATTCCAATCCTGAGACACTTCCTATAGCATGAGATGTGATGTCTCAATGCTTCTAATACCAAACCTGAGATCCTTCCTATAACATGAGATGTGATATCCAACTCCTTCCATTCCAATCCTGAGACCCTTCCTATAGCATGAGATTTGATATCTCAATGCTTATACCAAACCTGAGACCCTTCCTATAGCATGAGATGTGATACCCAAGTCCTTCCCATTCCAATCCTTAGACCCTTCCTACAGCATGCAATATGATATCTCAATGATTCTAATAACAATCCTGAGACCCGTCCTATAACATGAGATGGGATATCCAATTCCTTCCCATTCCAATCCTGAGACACTTCCGATAGCAGAGATGTGATATCTCAATGCTTATACCAAACCTGAGACCCTTCCTATAACATGAGATCGGATATCCAACTCCTTCCCGTTCCAAACCTGAGACCCTTCCTTTAGCATGAGATGTGATATCCAGCTCCTTCCCATTCCAATCCTGAGACACTTCCGATAGCATGAGATGTGATATCTCAATGCTTCTAATATCAAAACTGAAACCCTCCCTATAGCATGATATGTGATATCTAAGTCCTTCCCATTCCAATCCTAAAACCCTTCCTATAGCATGAGATGTGATATCTCAATGCTTCTACCAAACCTGAGACCCTTCCTATAGCATGAGATGTGATATCCAACTCCTTCCCATTCCAATCCTGAGACCCTTCCTATAGCATGAGATGTGATATCTCAATGCTTCTAATATCAAACTTGAGACCCTCCCTATAGCATGAGATGTGATATCCAAGTCCTTCCCATTCCAATCCTGAGACACTTCCTATAGCATGAGATGTGATGTCTCAATGCTTCTAATACCAAACCTGAGATCCTTCCTATAACATGAGATGTGATATCCAACTCCTTCCATTCCAATCCTGAGACCCTTCCTATAGCATGAGATTTGATATCTCAATGCTTATACCAAACCTGAGACCCTTCCTATAGCATGAGATGTGATACCCAAGTCCTTCCCATTCCAATCCTTAGACCCTTCCTACAGCATGCAATATGATATCTCAATGATTCTAATAACAATCCTGAGACCCGTCCTATAACATGAGATGGGATATCCAATTCCTTCCCATTCCAATCCTGAGACACTTCCGATAGCAGAGATGTGATATCTCAATGCTTATACCAAACCTGAGACCCTTCCTATAACATGAGATCGGATATCCAACTCCTTCCCGTTCCAAACTAGAGACCCTTCCTTTAGCATGAGATGTGATATCCAGCTCCTTCCCATTCCAATCCTGAGACACTTCCGATAGCATGAGATGTGATATCTCAATGCTTCTAATATCAAAACTGAAACCCTCCCTATAGCATGATATGTGATATCTAAGTCCTTCCCATTCCAATCCTAAAACCCTTCCTATAGCATGAGATGTGATATCTCAATGCTTCTACCAAACCTGAGACCCTTCCTATAGCATGAGATGTGATATCCAACTCCTTCCCATTCCAATCCTGAGACCCTTCCTATAGCATGAGATGTGATATCTCAATGCTTCTAATATCAAACTTGAGACCCTCCCTATAGCATGAGATGTGATATCCAAGTCCTTCCCATTCCAATCCTGAGACACTTCCTATAGCATGAGATGTGATGTCTCAATGCTTCTAATACCAAACCTGAGATCCTTCCTATAACATGAGATGTGATATCCAACTCCTTCCATTCCAATCCTGAGACCCTTCCTATAGCATGAGATTTGATATCTCAATGCTTATACCAAACCTGAGACCCTTCCTATAGCATGAGATGTGATACCCAAGTCCTTCCCATTCCAATCCTTAGACCCTTCCTACAGCATGCAATATGATATCTCAATGATTCTAATAACAATCCTGAGACCCGTCCTATAACATGAGATGGGATATCCAATTCCTTCCCATTCCAATCCTGAGACACTTCCGATAGCAGAGATGTGATATCTCAATGCTTATACCAAACCTGAGACCCTTCCTATAACATGAGATCGGATATCCAACTCCTTCCCGTTCCAAACCTGGGACCCTTCCTTTAGCATGAGATGTGATATCCAGCTCCTTCCCATTCCAATCCTGAGACACTTCCGATAGCATGAGATGTGATATCTCAATGCTTCTAATATCAAAACTGAAACCCTCCCTATAGCATGATATGTGATATCTAAGTCCTTCCCATTCCAATCCTAAAACCCTTCCTATAGCATGAGATGTGATATCTCAATGCTTCTACCAAACCTGAGACCCTTCCTTTAGCATGAGATGTGATATCCAACTCCTTCCCATTCCAATCCTGAGACCCTTCCTATAGCATGAGATGTGATATCTCAATACTTCTAATACCAAACCTGAGATCCTTCCGATAACATGAGATGTGATATCCAAATCCTTCCCCTTCCAAACCTGAGACCCTCCCTTTAGCATGAGATGTGATATCCAACTCCTTCCCATTCCAATCCTGAGACCCTTCTGATAGCATGAGATGTGATATCTCAATGCTTCTAATACCAAACCTGAGATCCTTCCGATAGCATGAGATGTGATATCTCAATGCTTCTAATACCTGTTAGGAAAGATTTCGTAATTGTAGGGAATTTTCCTTCCATGTGGCAACCCCTAAACTTTTTGCTATTGTTTTTAACCTTGTTCTTGACTTTGCCAGAGAAGTACAGCCTTCTGCCGCACTTCTCTGGGCTTTCGCTCCTTTCTTACGGGGAAACTGACATGCCCTTAAGACAGTCAGTACCGGGGAACGCTGTTTCCCGTAGTTTCTTTTATCATGTTGCGGCTTTAGTGCAACATGACACAAGAGGGCACTGTAAGATAAGTTACAGCTCTCTTGGGTCTCTAGCCTTCTACAGGCCCTAGATACTCGTTTAGGATGGTATTTGATCGGTGCAAGTCATTCAGGGACTGGAATGGTGGCAGCGATCGTTTTGTTTATTTTGAGCTCCTTTTGGCGTTCTGAGCACGTTTTTCGCACTGAACCCAAAATGGTGGCCTGGCTCCCAAAATGGCCAGACCACGAGGCTCCTTTGTCCTGTCCACTGACCGTCTTGCTCCCTTCACCTTCCCCAGGTCGAGCGACCCGGGGCCTTCCTTATTTGGGCATGTACTTTCCCGCGAAACGCAGATGCTTTCGCGGGCTTCTACATGTCGTTTGTGTGGCTCCAGGGTGTGGGCTGGGATGTCTGGTCCCAATACACATCCTGGGTGCCAGAGAGTCTAGGGTGGTGTGAATGCCTGGGACCACCGTGGTCCGTGATTGGTCCACGTATGGTATGTGTGTTGATGAGCGGATCTCCCATTGGCTCCCCTCCGTTTTGGCGCGAAGGGAACCGTGGATAAGAGGGGGCTGGAAACACCACTACCATGTCGATCTCCTGAGTTCTCACGAACGAAGGAATACAGGAGCCAAGTATCCTGCAACCACGAGGCTGGACCGAGGAATCGCTGGTGACCCGCTGAAGGAATCCTCCTTTGCACTGCTGTCGTCCTGTGAAACCCTTTCCTCCTTGATCGAACCAGAAGGCCTGTACTGGTGCTTCGACCTTTGGAATAGCAGGAACAGCTATTCCCGGCATCTTCAACCATCTCCTGCCAAGTAAGCCTTCGGAAGCGTCTCTGGGCCATCCAGTTGACTGACCAGCTTACAAGGGAGTCTTGCTCTGTAACCGCCGCCAGGTTGTGCAGTATCTCGAGTCCTTGTCACTCTCCCACGCTTCGTGCACTTGGCGTTCCCAGGTCTGAAGGGAGGAGTGTACTTTTGACTCAGGTACGCACGGCCGCTCCGTTGTCCTGCTGCGGCAACAAACTGTGCCGGTTTTCGTCGATTGGGACGTCTTTTTGCTCTACACGACTACAAGGCGTTCCCTGCTCTTCTGAACCTGCCAGCTGCTGAAACTAACGTGGAGAAGCCTGGGTCTGCTTGCTTCGGGGACCGGTGAGTAGTATATCTAGGATCTGGTCGCCCTCCTGCAGTATCCCATTGCTTTTCCCTGCTGTGTAAAAACAGCACCCTTTTGCCGTACTCGCGCTCTGCTTCTGCCCGCTGTGGAGGCTGCGCTTGAGTTGCGGAACCTGTTCTTCTTCTGCTGTGCACTAACCCGAACTGCCTGACTTCCTCCGAAGAGCTTCTCCTTTTGCCCGTTGGCACCAGCGTGTGCAGGTACTTTGAGCACAAGGCTCCACTCTTCGCAGGGCTCGGACTTCCATCTAGTTAGGTGCCTATGAAGGCGAACTGAGTCGAAAGCATTATCGCACTGCCTGTTTTCCTTCCCTTTCAGGTGGACTACATATTTCGTGCTTTAAACGCTTGCGACTGTGTATTTGTATATATATTGTGTGGATATGGTATGTGTTGGCTTAGTATTGTGATATTGTGATTTTCTCGCTACGGTCATTATTTTAAAGGCCTTAAAATAAATGTGTATCTATTTTTGATATAACAACTGTTTGGAGTAGTTTGTAAGCGCTCTTGCTTTGTGTGCTCATTGCGAGCTTTCAGTCACCCTCACCCCTCTTGAGACCTAGTCTTGACCGCCGCGATCGCTACCTTGATTGGTCTGGCTTGTCCAGAGGTTACCCTGTTCCAAGTAATTAGGTTGGCCTTCTGAACTTCTGCGCCGCCAGGACAGAGTTCAGAAATCCGTCTTAACAAATTGGTGTACAGCGGTGGGATACGACTGAAGGTATCCAGTGTTGCGCTCGAACTAAGGCATTTCAGGTTATTCCAACCAGTACACGTAGTGAATTGTTATAGTATAACTTTAAAAAGGCCATAGTCCTATCAAACAGTATGGAAACAAGTACCTTGTTAACTTTGAATGCTTCTAAATCAGAAACACTAAAAAAGATGTGTGCGGAGAGAGGGGTTTCCTCTCAAGGCACGAAATTGGAAATGATCCAAAGAATCGTGGCGTGGCAAGAAGCGCAGCTTGACGCTATCACTTCTGAGGACAGTGCGGAAGGTGGTGGGGCTGCTCTCACTGGTAGAACCGACGGTTCTGCCACTGCACTGATCCACCGCGACCACGAGGACAGGGAGGACGAGATGTCTAATGTTTCCTCTGCCAGTGCTGATGGGGAGGCTATGCTTGAATTCAAGAAGCAAGAACTGCGGTTTAGGCAGCAGGAGCTTGAATTCAGCATAGCCAAACTAAAAATCGAACAGGCAGAAAAACAGAAAGACAGGGATCACCAGTTGGAACTGGCCAAGATTCAGGTTGCAAATGGATCCAAGGGTCCTGGACATGGGTCTGGGGCCTCCTCTCATCCACGGTTTCCGAAAGATCTGCTCAGTGTGTATGAGGAAAGGAATGACATTATGGACTGGCTGAATGCGTTTGAGTATGCATGCGAGGTTCAAGAAGTTGACAATGCTGATAAAATTGCGTGGTTACTCAGTAGACTGCCCCATTCTGGCTGTAGTGCCATCATGGAAATGTCGAAGGCTGAGCGAGCTGATTTCGCAATGTTAAAGCAAACTCTCATTTTAAAGTTTGGGAAGACTCCGGCCCAATATTTAAAGCGTTTTCGAGAGTATAAGAAAAAGGAAGGTGGTACTTGGGTATCTTATGTCGCTGAATCCTTGAAAAACTTAACTGGCTGGGTCGAAGGCTATAAGGTCTCTACCTTCGAAGGCATGATAAATCTTGTCATGCTGGAACACATTTTTGCTTCTTCTTCCCCGGAGCTTAAGCAGCATTTGGCCGATTCGAAGGAGATAGATCCTAAGAAGCTGGCCATTGCAGCAGACTTATGGGTGTCACATCGAGTGTCCCATAAGGACAAAACTCATCCTGGTAAGCAGGAGGAAGGGAAAAAGTCCAAAGATATGGAGGGTGGGGAATCTGCTAAATCTTCTTCCCATAAGGGCCACAAAAAGAAAAACAAGGGTAAGACACAAGAGAACTCACAGGGTAGTGGAGGTCAGCCTCCGAAACTGAACTCCGGTTACAATAAGCCTCCCTATGTAAATAGACCCATTGGAACCTGTTTTGCTTGTGGAGCAACTGACCATGTGAAGGGGGATCCCCGTTGTGAGGTTAGACCTTTGGGGGTCCACTCCGCTAATCTGGCCTTCTCCTCCTATGAGGAAGAAGAGATTACAGGAGCATCCTTCTCCTCAGACTCATTTCCCAGCGGAATAGAGGCTGAGGTAGTTTTAGTGTCCCTGGGTTCCTGGGAGCCTAAAGTCGCAGAGGCTTATGCTAGGATTCCGGATAATACCAAGCACTACTTTAAAGACAGTGTGCTGATCAATGGAGTAGATACTCCAGCTCTTAGGGATAGTGGGTGCAGTCGCACTGTAGTGGATTCTACCTTGGTAGACTCAGAGGAAGTTGCCAGAGCTACTCTGATGCCCACTAAGTTGGCTGACGGCCCCCTCCGTATGTTTCCCGTGATCCCTGTAAATCTTACTTTAAATGGTACAGCAGTCAGGATTCCAGTGAGCATTCCGAGAAACGTCCCGGGAAAGGTCTTGTTAGGCAATGATCTTAGAGCTTTAGGGCTCGTAGGAGACACTGCCGAAAGACCCTACACACGGTCTCAAGCACGGGCAGCATTGGCCAAGTCCAATACGCCGCCCCAGCCGAAGGGGAAACCCAAGGCGAAAGGAGTCGACAAGTCAAGACGGGGGAAAGAGAATATTCCCCCGAGCTCGCCTACCACTGCGGTGGAGGAAGTTGGTCGATCGCCCGAGCCTGACGAGGAAGTGGCGATGCCTGAAGTATTCGACCCCAACGATCATCCTGAACTAAAGGACTTGTTAGTTGAAGGAGGTCCTGATAGGGACGAATTCAGTAAAGGCCAACGTGAGTGCCCATCTCTGGAAGGCCTAAGGAGACAGGCCTGCTCCCAGCTTGAGGGTGAACCTCCTGGGACGCATAGGATTTATTGGGAAGGTGGACTCCTGTATAGTGAGCCCACAGAGTCTACAGAAGGAGACCATAGGAGGTTGGTGGTTCCCCTTGCTGTTAGGCCCTTCCTCCTGCAGTTGGCGCATGAAGTTCCCCTTGCTGGTCACCTTGGTATGAAGAGGACCAAGCAAAGGTTATCCATGCACTTCTACTGGCCCAAGATGGGGGTGCAAGTAGAAAGTCACTGCAGGAGTTGTGCCTCCTGCCAGTTGTCTGGTAAGGTTGGCGCGACAATCCAAGCTCCGTTGGTACCGCTCCCAGTTGTGGGGGTACCATTTGAAAGGGTAGGGATCGACATCGTTGGTCCCCTTGACCCGCAAACATCCTCGGGCAATAGGTTTATCCTGGTGCTGGTCGACCATGCAACCAGCTATCCTGAGGCCATCCCATTGAAAACTGTAACTGCCAAGTCAGTTGCAAAAGCTTTACTCGGCATATTTACTAGGGTTGGCTTCCCTAAAGAAGTTGTGTCAGATCGTGGCAGCAACTTTATGTCGAAGTATATGCAGGCTATGTGGAAAGAATGTGGGGTCACCTACAAGTTCTCTTCTGCATACCACCCCCAGACCAATGGTCTGGTGGAACGTTTCAACAGAACGTTAAAGAGCATGATTGGGGCTCTGGAGGAGCCCCAGAGAAGAAAATGGGATCTTCTTTTACCATGCTTACTGTTTGCCTACCGAGAGGTACCACAGGAGGGTGTTGGCTTCAGCCCCTTCGAACTTCTGTTCGGTCATCCCGTACGGGGACCCTTAGCCATCGTCAAAGAGGAATGGGAGATGCCCACTCCCCCTGTTACTACCAACATAGTTGATTATGTGCTAGGGCTCAGAAAACGGATGGTACTTCTGATGGGCTTGGCTAGTGATAAATTGAAGGCAGGGCAAGCGCTGGTGAAACATTGGTACGACCAGAAAGCTTCCCTCATCAACTTTACACCTGGTCAGCAAGTCCTGATCATGAATGCCATAAGGCCTCGAGCTTTACAGGACAAATGGTCAGGCCCTTACACAGTGGTGGAGCCCCTGGGTGAGGTTAACTATTTAGTGGACCTTGGAAGGCCTGGACAGGCTCCAAAAGTGTTCCACGTGAATAGGCTGAAGGCTTTCGTCCCAAGAGTCGAAATCGCAGCACTGCTACTGGCTTCAGACGTTGAGGAAGAGGAGTCAGAACCTCTCCCCGACCTGTTCCAAAGCGGTCCTTCAGATAGCTCCATTGAGGGTGTCCGAGTGGCCCCTCACCTGACTTCTGATCAGCAGGCTGAGGTGAAAAGTTTGCTTAGGCAGTTTTCCCCCCTGTTCTCACAGTCGCCTGGTTTGACACCTTGGTGCAAACATAACATTGACACAGGAGACAGTGTACCTACCAAAAGTAGGGGATACAGGATGTCAGATAAAGTACGGTCTTATATTAAGACCGAGGTCAACAAAATGTTAGACCTTGGGGTGATTGAACCCTCTAGTAGTCCTTGGTCCAGTCCTGTGGTCTTGGTTCCAAAGGCAGGCACTTCTGAATTGAGGTTCTGCGTGGATTACAGGGCTCTGAATGCTGTCACCAAGACAGATGCACACCCCTTGCCTCGAACAGATGAGCTGGTGGATACTTTGGGTGCCTCCAAGTACCTCAGCACGTTTGACCTCACTGCTGGCTATTGGCAAATAGCTCTAGCAGAACATGCCAGGGAGAAGACAGCATTTTCTACTCCAGACGGCCTTTACCAATTCCGGGTAATGCCGTTCGGGTTGAAGAATGCACCTGCCACTTTCCAGAGGCTTGTGAATCATGTGTTGAATGGGTTGGACGAATTCTGTCTTGCATATCTGGACGATATAGCAGTTTTCAGTGCCACCTGGGAAGACCATGTGAAACACCTCGGGATTGTGCTCCAGGCTCTTCAGAAAGCCCACTTGACCATAAAGGCTAGTAAATGCCAGATTGGACAAGGCTCAGTGGTTTACCTTGGACATGAAGTAGGTGGAGGGAGGATACAGCCTCTACCCAGTAAAGTACAAGCAGTACAAGACTGGCCTACCCCCACTACGCAAACCCAAGTGAGAGCCTTCTTAGGACTCACGGGGTATTACCGCAATTTTGTGGCAGACTATGGTACCATAGCTGCCCCTCTGACTGCCCTCACAACTCCGAAGAAACCCAAGAAGGTAACTTGGACCGACGAGTGTGAGAAGGCCTTCAATGGCTTAAAAGACTCCTTGTGTCAGGCCCCTGTGCTCAGGGCCCCTGATTATCAAAGACCTTTTATCGTGCAGACGGACGCCTCTGACACTGGGATAGGAGCTGTACTATCACAAGTAGATGAGAAGGGTAAGGAACACCCTATCGGTTTTATTAGTCGCCAGCTTAAGGACAGAGAGCTCAGATGGTCCACGGTAGAGAAAGAATGTTTCTCTGTTGTGTGGGCCCTAAGGAAGCTGAGGCCCTACCTCTATGGGACCCACTTCACTGTGCAAACTGACCATAAGCGGTTAAAGTGGCTAATGAAAATGAAGGGGGAGAATCCAAAGTTGCTTAGGTGGTCCATAAGTCTACAAGGCTTCGACTTCACTATTGAGCATAGGCCAGGTGTCCAACATAGCAATGCTGATGGGTTGTCCAGAATGTTTAACCGACCTGAACAAGAGACTCATCCAGGGGTGGATTAGTTTCCCCTGTCCATAGTCTGGGAGGGGCGAGTGTTAAGAAAGATTTCGTAATTGTAGGGAATTTTCCTTCCATGTGGCAACCCCTAAACTTTTTGCTATTGTTTTTAACCTTGTTCTTGACTTTGCCAGAGAAGTACAGCCTTCTGCCGCACTTCTCTGGGCTTTCGCTCCTTTCTTACGGGGAAACTGACATGCCCTTAAGAGAGTCAGTACCGGGGAACGCTGTTTCCCGTAGTTTCTTTTATCATGTTGCGGCTTTAGTGCAACATGACACAAGAGGGCACTGTAAGCTAAGTTACAGCTCTCTTGGGTCTCTAGCCTTCTACAGGCCCTAGATACTCGTTTAGGATGGTATTTGATCGGTGCAAGTCATTCAGGGACTGGAATGGTGGCAGCGATCGTTTTGTTTATTTTGAGCTCCTTTTGGCGTTCTGAGCACGTTTTTCGCACTGAACCCAAAATGGTGGCCTGGCTCCCAAAATGGCCAGACCACGAGGCTCCTTTGTCCTGTCCACTGACCGTCTTGCTCCCTTCACCTTCCCCAGGTCGAGTGACCCGGGGCCTTCCTTATTTGGGCATGTACTTTCCCGCGAAACGCAGATGCTTTCGCGGGCTTCTACATGTCGTTTGTGTGCCTCCAGGGTGTGGGCTGGGATGTCTGGTCCCAATACACATCCTGGGTGCCAGAGAGTCTAGGGTGGTGTGAATGCCTGGGACCACCGTGGTCCGTGATTGGTCCACGTATGGTATGTGTGTTGATGAGCGGATCTCCCATTGGCTCCCCTCCGTTTTGGCGCGAAGGGAACCGTGGATAAGAGGGGGCTGGAAACACCACTACCATGTCGATCTCCTGAGTTCTCACGAACGAAGGAATACAGGAGCCAAGTATCCTGCAACCACGAGGCTGGACCGAGGAATCGCTGGTGACCCGCTGAAGGAATCCTCCTTTGCACTGCTGTCGTCCTGTGAAACCCTTTCCTCCTTGATCGAACCAGAAGACCTGTACTGGTGCTTCGACCTTTGGAATAGCAGGAACAGCTATTCCCGGCATCTTCAACCATCTCCTGCCAAGTAAGCCTTCGGAAGCGTCTCTGGGCCATCCAGTTGACTGACCAGCTTACAAGGGAGTCTTGCTCTGTAACCGCCGCCAGGTTGTGCAGTATCTCGAGTCCTTGTCACTCTCCCACGCTTCGTGCACTTGGCGTTCCCAGGTCTGAAGGGAGGAGTGTACTTTTGACTCAGGTACGCACGGCCGCTCCGTTGTCCTGCTGCGGCAACAAACTGTGCCGGTTTCGTCGATTGGGACGTCTTTTTGCTCTACACGACTACAAGGCGTTCCCTGCTCTTCTGAACCTGCCAGCTGCTGAAACTAACGTGGAGAAGCCTGGGTCTGCTTGCTTCGGGGACCGGTGAGTAGTATATCTAGGATCTGGTCGCCCTCCTGCAGTATCCCATTGCTTTTCCCTGCTGTGTAAAAACAGCACCCTTTTGCCGTACTCGCGCTCTGCTTCTGCCCGCTGTGGAGGCTGCGCTTGAGTTGCGGAACCTGTTCTTCTTCTGCTGTGCACTAACCCGAACTGCCTGACTTCCTCCGAAGAGCTTCTCCTTTTGCCCGTTGGCACCAGCGTGTGCAGGTACTTTGAGCACAAGGCTCCACTCTTCGCAGGGCTCGGACTTCCATCTAGTTAGGTGCCTATGAAGGCGAACTGAGTCGAAAGCATTATCGCACTGCCTGTTTTCCTTCCCTTTCAGGTGGACTACATATTTCGTGCTTTAAACGCTTGCGACTGTGTATTTGTATATATATTGTGTGGATATGGTATGTGTTGGCTTAGTATTGTGATATTGTGATTTTCTCGCTACGGTCATTATTTTAAAGGCCTTAAAATAAATGTGTATCTATTTTTGATATAACAACTGTTTGGAGTAGTTTGTAAGCGCTCTTGCTTTGTGTGCTCATTGCGAGCTTTCAGTCACCCTCACCCCTCTTGAGACCTAGTCTTGACCGCCGCGATCGCTACCTTGATTGGTCTGGCTTGTCCAGAGGTTACCCTGTTCCAAGTAATTAGGTTGGCCTTCTGAACTTCTGCGCCGCCAGGACAGAGTTCAGAAATCCGTCTTAACAATACCAAACCTGAGATCCTTCCTATATCATGAGATGTGAGATCCAAATACTTCCCCTTCCAAACCTGAGACCCTCCATTTAGCATGAGATGTGATATCCAACTCCTTCCCATTCCAATCCTGAGACCTTTCTGATAGCATGAGATGTGATATCTCAATGCCTCTAATACCAAACCTGAGATCCTACCTCTCACATGAAATGTGATATCCAACTCCTTCCCATTCCAATCCTGAGACCCTTCCTATAGCATGAGATGTGATATCTCAATGCTTCTAATATCAAACTTGAGACAATCCCTATAGCATGAGATGTGATATCCAAGTCCTTCCCATTCCAATCCTGAGACACTTCCTATAGCATGAGATGTGATATCTCAATGCTTCTAAAACCAAACCTGAGACTCTTCCTATAACATGAGATGGGATATCCAACTCCTTCCCATTCCAATCCTGAGACCCTTCCGATAGCAGAGATGTGATATCTCAATGCTTATACCAAACCTGAGACCCTTCCTACGGCATGAGATGTCATATACAACTCCTTCCCATTCCAATCCTGAGACCCTTCCTATAGCATGAGATGTGATATCTCAATGCTTATACCAAACCTGAGACCCTTCCTATAGCATGAGATGTGATATCCACCTCCTTCCCATTCCAATCCTGAGACCCTTCCTATAGCATGAGATGTGATGTCTCAATGCTTCTAATACCAAACCTGAGATCCTTCCTATAACATGAGATGTGATATCCAACTCCTTCCCGTTCCAAACCTGAGACCCTTCCTTTAGCATGAGATGTGATATCCAGCTCCTTCCCATTCCAATCCTGAGACACTTCCAATAGCATGAGATGTGATATCTCAATGCTTCTAATATCAAAACTGAAACCCTCCCTATAGCATGATATGTGATATCTAAGTCCTTCCCATTCCAATCCTAAGACCCTTCCTATAGCATGAGATGTGATATCTCAATGCTTCTACCAAACCTGAGACCCTTCCTTTAGCATGAGATGTGATATCCAACTCCTTCCCATTCCAATCCTGAGACCCTTCCTATAGCATGAGATGTGATATCTCAATACTTCTAATACCAAACCTGAGATCCTTCCGATAACATGAGATGTGATATCCAAATCCTTCCCCTTCCAAACCTGAGACCCTCCCTTTAGCATGAGATGTGATATCCAACTCCTTCCCATTCCAATCCTGAGACCCTTCTGATAGCATGAGATGTGATATCTCAATGCTTCTAATACCAAACCTGAGATCCTTCCTATAGCATGAGATGTGATATCTCAATGCTTCTAATACCAAACCTGAGATCCTTCCTATATCATGAGATGTGAGATCCAAATCCTTCCCCTTCCAAACCTGAGACCCTCCCTTTAGCATGAGATGTGATATCCAAGTCCTTCCCATTCCAATCCTGAGACCTTTCTGATAGCATGAGATGTGATATCTCAATGCCTCTAATACCAAACCTGAGATCCTACCTCTCACATGAAATGTGATATCCAACTCTTTCCCCTTCCAAACCTGAGAGCCTTCCTATAACATGAGATGTGATATCCAACTCCTTCCCATTCCAACCTCAGACCCTTCCTATAGCATGAGATGTGATATCTCAATGCCTCTAATACCAAACCTGAGATCCTTCCTCTAACATGAAATGTGATATCCAACTCCTTCCCTTTCCAAACCTGAGAGCCTATCTATAGCATGAGATGTGATATCCAAGTCCTTCCCATTCCAATCCTTAGACCCTTCCTACAGCATGCAATATGATATCTCAATGATTCTAATAACAAACCTGAGACCCGTCCTATAACATGAGATGGGATATCCAACTCCTTCCCATTCCAATCCTGAGACACTTCCGATAGCAGAGATGTGATATCTCAATGCTTATACCAAACCTGAGACCCTTCCTATAACATGAGATGTGATATCCAACTCCTTCCCGTTCCAAACCTGAGACCCTTCCTTTAGCATGAGATGTGATATCCAGCTCCTTTCCATTCCAATACTGAGACACTTCCGATAGCATGAGATGTGATATCTCAATGCTTCTGATATCAAAACTGAGACCAACAAAAATGATATGTGATATCTAAGTCCTTCCCATTCCAATCCCGAGACCCTTCCTATAGCATGAGATGTGATATCGCAATGCTTATACCAAACCTGAGACCCTTCCTACGGCATGAGATGTCATATACAACTCCTTCCCATTCCAATCCTGAGACCCTTCCTATAGCATGAGATGGGATATCTCAATGCTTATACCAAACCTGAGACCCTTCCTATAGCATGAGATGTGATATCCAACTCCTTCCCATTCCAATCCTGAGACCTTTCCTATAGCATGAGATGTGATGTCTCAATGCTTCTAATACCAAACCTGAGATCCTTCCTATAACATGAGATGTGATATCCAACTCCTTCCATTCCAATCCTGAGACCCTTCCTATAGCATGAGATTTGATATCTCAATGCTTATACCAAACCTGAGACCCTTCCTATAGCATGAGATGTGATATCCAAGTCTTTCCCATTCCAATCCTTAGACCCTTCCTACGGCATGCAATATGATATCTCAATGATTCTAATAACAATCCTGAGACCCGTCCTATAACATGAGATCGGATATCCAACTCCTTCCCGTTCCAAACCTGAGACCCTTCCTTTAGCATGAGATGTGATATCCAGCTCCTTCCCATTCCAATCCTGAGACACTTCCGATAGCATGAGATGTGATATCTCAATGCTTCTAATATCAAAACTGAAACCCTCCCTATAGCATGATATGTGATATCTAAGTCCTTCCCATTCCAATCCTAAGACCCTTCCTATAGCATGAGATGTGATATCTCAATGCTTCTACCAAATCTGAGACCCTTCCTTTAGCATGAGATGTGATATCCAACTCCTTCCCATTCCAATCCTGAGACCCTTCCTATAGCATGAGATGTGATATCTCAATACTTCTAACACCAAACCTGAGATCCTTCCGATAACATGAGATGTGATATCCAAATCCTTCCCCTTCCAAACCTGAGACCCTCCCTTTAGCATGAGATGTGATATCCAACTCCTTCCCATTCCAATCCTGAGACCCTTCTGATAGCATGAGATGTGATATCTCAATGCTTCTAATACCAAACCTGAGATCCTTCCGATAGCATGAGATGTGATATCTCAATGCTTCTAATACCAAACCTGAGATCCTTCCTATAACATGAGATGTGATATCCAAATCCTTCCCCTTCCAAACCTGAGACCCTCCCTTTAGCATGAGATGTGATATCCAACTCCTTCCCATTCCAATCCTGAGACCCTTCTGATAGCATGAGATGTGATATCTCAATGCCTCTAATACCAAACCTGAGATCCTACCTCTAACATGAAATGTGATATCCAACTCTTTCCCCTTCCAAACCTGAGAGCCTTCCTATAACATGAGATGTGATATCCAACTCCTTCCCATTCCAACCTCAGACCCTTCCTATAGCATGAGATGTGATATCTCAATGCCTCTAATACCAAACCTGAGATCCTTCCTCTAACATGAAATGTGATATCCAACTCCTTCCCTTTCCAAACCTGAGAGCCTATCTATAGCATGAGATGTGATATCCAAGTCCTTCCCATTCCAATCCTTAGACCCTTCCTACAGCATGCAATATGATATCTCAATGATTCTAATAACAAACCTGAGACCCGTCCTATAACATGAGATGGGATATCCAACTCCTTCGCATTCCAATCCTGAGACACTTCCGATAGCAGAGATGTGATATCTCAATGCTTATACCAAACCTGAGACCCTTCCTATAACATGAGATGTGATATCCAACTCCTTCCCGTTCCAAACCTGAGACCCTTCCTTTAGCATGAGATGTGACATCCAGCTCCTTCCCATTCCAATCCTGAGACCCTTCCTATAGCATGAGATGTGATATCTCAATGCTTCTAATATCAAACTTGAGACCCTCCCAATAGCATGAGATGTGATATCCAAGTCCTTCCCATTCCAATCCTGAGACACTTCCTATAGCATGAGATGTGATATCTCAATGCTTCTAATACCAAACCTGAGACTCTTCCTATAACATGAGATGGGATATCCAACTCCTTCCCATTCCAATCCTGAGACTCTTCCGATAGCAGAGATGTGATATCTCAATGCTTATACCAAACCTGAGACCCTTCCTACGGCATGAGATGTCATATACAACTCCTTCCCATTCCAATCCTGAGACCCTTCCTATAGCATGAGATGTGATATCTCAATGCTTATACCAAACCTGAGACCCTTCCTATAGCATGAGATGTGATATCCAACTCCTTCCCATTCCAATCCTGAGACCCTTCCTATAGCATGAGATGTGATGTCTCAATGCTTCTAATACCAAACCTGAGATCCTACCTCTAACATGAAATGTGATATCCAACTCTTTCCCCTTCCAAACCTGAGAGCCTTCCTATAACATGAGATGTGATATCCAACTCCTTCCCATTCCAACCTCAGACCCTTCCTATAGCATGAGATGTGATATCTCAATGCCTCTAATACCAAACCTGAGATCCTTCCTCTAACATGAAATGTGATATCCAACTCCTTCCCTTTCCAAACCTGAGAGCCTATCTATAGCATGAGATGTGATATCCAAGTCCTTCCCATTCCAATCCTTAGACCCTTCCTACAGCATGCAATATGATATCTCAATGATTCTAATAACAAACCTGAGACCCGTCCTATAACATGAGATGGGATATCCAACTCCTTCGCATTCCAATCCTGAGACACTTCCGATAGCAGAGATGTGATATCTCAATGGTTATACCAAACCTGAGACCCTTCCTATAACATGAGATGTGATATCCAACTCCTTCCCGTTCCAAACCTGAGACCCTTCCTTTAGCATGAGATGTGACATCCAGCTCCTTCCCATTCCAATCCTGAGACCCTTCCTATAGCATGAGATGTGATATCTCAATGCTTCTAATATCAAACTTGAGACCCTCCCAATAGCATGAGATGTGATATCCAAGTCCTTCCCATTCCAATCCTGAGACACTTCCTATAGCATGAGATGTGATATCTCAATGCTTCTAATACCAAACCTGAGACTCTTCCTATAACATGAGATGGGATATCCAACTCCTTCCCATTCCAATCCTGAGACTCTTCCGATAGCAGAGATGTGATATCTCAATGCTTATACCAAACCTGAGACCCTTCCTACGGCATGAGATGTCATATACAACTCCTTCCCATTCCAATCCTGAGACCCTTCCTATAGCATGAGATGTGATATCTCAATGCTTATACCAAACCTGAGACCCTTCCTATAGCATGAGATGTGATATCCAACTCCTTCCCATTCCAATCCTGAGACCCTTCCTATAGCATGAGATGTGATGTCTCAATGCTTCTAATACCAAACCTGAGATCCTTCCTATAACATGAGATGTGATATCCAACTCCTTCCATTCCAATCCTGAGACCCTTCCTATAGCATGAGATTTGATATCTCAATGCTTATACCAAACCTGAGACCCTTCCTATAGCATGAGATGTGATATCCAAGTCTTTCCCATTCCAATCCTTAGACCCTTCCTACAGCATGCAATATGATATCTCAATGATTCTAATAACAATCCTGAGACCCGTCCTATAACATGAGATGGGATATCCAATTCCTTCGCATTCCAATCCTGAGACACTTCCGATAGCAGAGATGTGGTATCTCAATGCTTATACCAAACCTGAGACCCTTCCTATAACATGAGATCGGATATCCAACTCCTTCCCGTTCCAAACCTGAGACCCTTCCTTTAGCATGAGATGTGATATCCAGCTCCTTCCCATTCCAATCCTGAGACACTTCCGATAGCATGAGATGTGATATCTCAATGCTTCTAATATCAAAACTGAAACCCTCCCTATAGCATGATATGTGATATCTAAGTCCTTCCCATTCCAATCCTGAGACCCTTCCTATAGCATGAGATGTGATATCTCAATGCTTCTACCAAACCTGAGACCCTTCCTTTAGCATGAGATGTGATATCCAACTCCTTCCCATTCCAACCTGAGACCCTTCCTATAGCATGAGAAGGGATATCCAACTCCTTCCCAATCCAATCCTGAGACCCTTCCGATAGCAGAGATGTGATATCTCAATGCTTATACCAAACCTGAGACCCTTCCTATGGCATGAGATGTGATATCCAACTCTTTGCCATTCAAATCCTGAGATCCTCCCTATAACACGAGATGTCATATCCAACTCCTTCCCATTCCAAACCTGAGACCCTTCCTTTAGCATGAGATGTGATATCCAAATCCTTCACATTCCAATCTGGAGACCCTTCCTATAACATGAGATGTGATATCCAACTCCTTCCCAATCCAATCCTGAGACCCTTCCGATAGCAGAGATGTGATATCTCAATGCTTATACCAAACCTGAGACCCTTCCTATGGCATGAGATGTGATATCCAACTCCTTGCCATTCAAATCCTGAGACCGTCCCTATAACAAGAGATGTCATATCCAACTCCTTCCCATTCCAAACCTGAGACCCTTCCTTTAGCATGAGATGTGATATATCAATGCTTCTAATACCAAACCTGAGACCCTTCCGATAGCATGAGATGTGATATCTCAATGCTTCAAAAACCAAACATGAGAACCATCCTATAACATGAGATGTGAAATCCAAATCCTTCCCTTCCCAAACCTGAGACTCTTCCTATAGCATGAGATGTGATATCTCAATGCTTCTACCAAACCTGAAACCCTTCCTATAGCATGAGATGTGATATCCAACTCCTTCCCATTCCAATCCTGAGACACTTCCTATAGCATGAGATGTGATATCACAATGCTTCTAATACCAAACCTGAGACCCATCCTATAACATGAGATGTGATATCCAAATCCTTCCCCTTCCAAACCTGAGACCCTTCCTTTAGCATGAGATGTGATATCCAGCTCCTCCCATTCCAATCCTGAGACCCTTCCGATAGCATGAGATGTGATATCTCAATGCTTCTAATATCAAAACTGAGACCCTCCCTATAGCATGAGATGTGATATCTAAGTCCTTCCGATTCCAATCCTGAGACCCTTCCGATAGCAGAGATGTGATATTTCAATTCTTACACCAAACCTGAGACCCTTCCTATAGCATGAGATGTGATATCCAACTCCTTCCGATTCCAATCCTGAGACCCTTCCTATAGCATGAGATGTGATATCGCAATGCTTCTATCAAAACTGAGACCCTTCCTTTAGCATGAGATGTGATATCCAACTCCTTCCCATTCCAATCCTGAGACCCTTCCTATAGCATGAGATGTGATATCTCAATGCTTCTAATACCAAACCTGAGATCCTTCTGATAGCATGAGATGTGAT
The DNA here is from genome assembly GCF_040938575.1 of Ambystoma mexicanum. NCBI lineage: Eukaryota > Metazoa > Chordata > Amphibia > Caudata > Ambystomatidae > Ambystoma > Ambystoma mexicanum. The sequence goes on along the minus strand of NC_090932.1, from coordinate 573,256,238 downwards.
ATCTCAATGCTTCTAATACCAAACCTGAGATCCTTCCTATAACATGAGATGTGATATCCAAATCCTTTCCCTTCCAAACCTGAGACCCTCCCTTTAGCATGAGATGTGATATCCAACTCCTTCCCATTCCAATCCTGATACCCTTCTGATAGCATGAGATGTGATATCTCAATGCCTCTAATACCAAACCTGAGATCCTACCTCTAACATGAAATGTGATATCCAACTCCTTCCCTTTCCAAACCTGAGAGCCTTCCTACAGCATGAGATGTGATATCCAAGTCCTTCCCATTCCAATCCTGAGACCCTTCCTATAACATGAGATGTGATATCCAACTCTTTCCCATTCCAACCTGAGACCCTTCCTATAGCATGAGATGGGATATCCAACTCCTTCCAAATCCAATCCTGATACCCTTCCGATAGCATGAGATGTAATATCCCAATGCTTCTACAAAACCTGAGACCCATACCATGGCATGATGTGATATCAAACTCCCGTCCTATACCATGAGACTTGATATCTCAATGCTTCTAATACCAAACCTGAGACCGGTCCAATAACATGAGATGTGATATCCAAATCCTTCCCCTTCCGAACCTTAGACCCTTCCTTTATCATGAGATGTGATATCCAAGTCCTTCCCATTCCATTCCTGAGACCCTTCCTATAGCATGAGATGTGATATCTCAATGCTTCTAATACCAAACCTGAGACCCTTCCTATAACATGAGATGTGATATCCAAGTCCTTCCCATTCCAATCCTGAGACCCTTCCCATAGCATGAGATGTGATATCTCAATGCTTCTAATACCAAACCTGAGACCCTTCCTATAACATGAATTGTGATATCCAAGTCCTTCCCATTCCAATCCTGAGACCCTTCCGATAGCAGAGATGTGATATCTCAATGCTTATACCAAACCTGAGACCCTTCCGATAGCATGAGATGTGATATCTCAATGCTTCTAATACCAAACCTGAGATCCTTCATATAACATGAGATGTGATGTCCAAATCCTTCCCCTTCCAAATCTTAGACCCTTCCTTTATCATGAGATGTGATATCCAAGTCCTTCCCATTCCATTCCTGAGACCCTTCCTATAGCATGAGATGTGATATCTCAATGCTTCTAATACCAAACCTGAGACCCTTCCTATAACATGAGATGTGATATCCAAGTCCTTCCCATTCCAATCCTGAGACCCTTCCTATAGCATGAGATGTGATATCTCAATGCTTCTAATACCAAACCTGAGACTCTTCCTATAACATGAGATGGGATATCCAACTCCTTCCCATTCCAATCCTGAGACTCTTCCGATAGCAGAGATGTGATATCTCAATGCTTATACCAAACCTGAGACCCTTCCTACGGCATGAGATGTCATATACAACTCCTTCCCATTCCAATCCTGAGACCCTTCCTATAGCATGAGATGTGATATCTCAATGCTTATACCAAACCTGAGACCCTACCTATAGCATGAGATGTGATATCCAACTCCTTCCCATTCCAATCCTGAGACCCTTCCTATAGCATGAGATGTGATGTCTCAATGCTTCTAATACCAAACCTGAGATCCTTCCTATAACATGAGATGTGATATCCAACTCCTTCCATTCCAATCCTGAGACCCTTCCTATAGCATGAGATTTGATATCTCAATGCTTATACCAAACCTGAGACCCTTCCTATAGCATGAGATGTGATATCCAAGTCTTTCCCATTCCAATCCTTAGACCCTTCCTACAGCATGCAATATGATATCTCAATGATTCTAATAACAATCCTGAGACCCGTCCTATAACATGAGATGGGATATCCAATTCCTTCGCATTCCAATCCTGAGACACTTCCGATAGCAGAGATGTGGTATCTCAATGCTTATACCAAACCTGAGACCCTTCCTATAACATGAGATCGGATATCCAACTCCTTCCCGTTCCAAACCTGAGACCCTTCCTTTAGCATGAGATGTGATATCCAGCTCCTTCCCATTCCAATCCTGAGACACTTCCGATAGCATGAGATGTGATATCTCAATGCTTCTAATATCAAAACTGAAACCCTCCCTATAGCATGATATGTGATATCTAAGTCCTTCCCATTCCAATCCTGAGACCCTTCCTATAGCATGAGATGTGATATCTCAATGCTTCTACCAAACCTGAGACCCTTCCTTTAGCATGAGATGTGATATCCAACTCCTTCCCATTCCAACCTGAGACCCTTCCTATAGCATGAGAAGGGATATCCAACTCCTTCCCAATACAATCCTGAGACCCTTCCGATAGCAGAGATGTGATATCTCAATGCTTATACCAAACCTGAGACCCTTCCTATGGCATGAGATGTGATATCCAACTCTTTGCCATTCAAATCCTGAGATCCTCCCTATAACACGAGATGTCATATCCAACTCCTTCCCATTCCAAACCTGAGACCCTTCCTTTAGCATGAGATGTGATATCCAAATCCTTCACATTCCAATCCGGAGACCCTTCCTATAACATGAGATGTGATATCCAACTCCTTCCCAATCCAATCCGGAGACCCTTCCGATAGCAGAGATGTGATATCTCAATGCTTATACCAAACCTGAGACCCTTCCTATGGCATGAGATGTGATATCCAACTCCTTGCCATTCAAATCCTGAGACCCTCCCTATAACAAGAGATGTCATATCCAACTCCTTCCCATTCCAAACCTGAGACCCTTCCTTTAGCATGAGATGTGATATCTCAATGCTTCTAATACCAAACCTGAGACCCTTCCGATAGCATGAGATGTGATATCTCAATGCTTCAAAAACCAAACATGAGAACCATCCTATAACATGAGATGTGAAATCCAAATCCTTCCCTTCCCAAACCTGAGACTCTTCCTATAGCATGAGATGTGATATCTCAATGCTTCTACCAAACCTGAAACCCTTCCTATAGCATGAGATGTGATATCCAACTCCTTCCCATTCCAATCCTGAGACACTTCCTATAGCATGAGATGTGATATCACAATGCTTCTAATACCAAACCTGAGACCCATCCTATAACATGAGATGTGATATCCAAATCCTTCCCCTTCCAAACCTGAGACCCTTCCTTTAGCATGAGATGTGATATCCAGCTCCTCCCATTCCAATCCTGAGACCCTTCCGATAGCATGAGATGTGATATCTCAATGCTTCTAATATCAAAACTGAGACCCTCCCTATAGCATGAGATGTGATATCTAAGTCCTTCCGATTCCAATCCTGAGACTCTTCCGATAGCAGAGATGTGATATTTCAATTCTTACACAAAACCTGAGACCCTTCCTATAGCATGAGATGTGATATCCAACTCCTTCCGATTCCAATCCTGAGACCCTTCCTATAGCATGAGATGTGATATCGCAATGCTTCTACCAAAACTGAGACCCTTCCTTTAGCATGAGATGTGATATCCAACTCCTTCCCATTCCAATCCTGAGACCCTTCCTATAGCATGAGATGTGATATCTCAATGCTTCTAATACCAAACCTGAGATCCTTCTGATAGCATGAGATGTGATATCTCAATGCTTCTAATACCAAACCTGAGATCCTTCCTATAACATGAGATGTGATATCCAAATCCTTTCCCTTCCAAACCTGAGACCCTCCCTTTAGCATGAGATGTGATATCCAACTCCTTCCCATTCCAATCCTGAGACCCTTCCTATAGCATGAGATGTGATATCGCAATGCTTCTACCAAAACTGAGACCCTTCCTTTAGCATGAGATGTGATATCCAACTCCTTCCCATTCCAATCCTGAGACCCTTCCTATAGCATGAGATGTGATATCTCAATGCTTCTAATACCAAACCTGAGATCCTTCTGATAGCATGAGATGTGATATCTCAATGCCTCTAATACCAAACCTGAGATCCTACCTCTAACATGAAATGTGATATCCAACTCCTTCCCTTTCCAAACCTGAGAGCCTTCCTACAGCATGAGATGTGATATCCAAGTCCTTCCCATTCCAATCCTGAGACCCTTCCTATAACATGAGATGTGATATCCAACTCTTTCCCATTCCAACCTGAGACCCTTCCTATAGCATGAGATGGGATATCCAACTCCTTCCAAATCCAATCCTGATACCCTTCCGATAGCATGAGATGTGATATCCCAATGCTTCTACAAAACCTGAGACCCATACCATGGCATGATGTGATATCAAACTCCCGTCCTATACCATGAGACTTGATATCTCAATGCTTCTAATACCAAACCTGAGACCGGTCCAATAACATGAGATGTGATATCAAAATCCTTCCCCTTCCGAACCTTAGACCCTTCCTTTATCATGAGATGTGATATCCAAGTCCTTCCCATTACATTCCTGAGACCCTTCCTATAGCATGAGATGTGATATCTCAATGCTTCTAATACCAAACCTGAGACCCTTCCTATAACATGAGATGTGATATCCAAGTCCTTCCCATTCCAATCCTGAGACCCTTCCTATAGCATGAGATGTGATATCTCAATGCTTCTAATACCAAACCTGAGACCCTTCCTATAACATGAATTGTGATATCCAAGTCCTTCCCATTCCAATCCTGAGACCCTTCCGATAGCAGAGATGTGATATCTCAATGCTTATACCAAACCTGAGACCCTTCCGATAGCATGAGATGTGATATCTCAATGCTTCTAATACCAAACCTGAGATCCTTCATATAACATGAGATGTGATGTCCAAATCCTTCCCCTTCCAAATCTTAGACCCTCCCTTTAGCATGAGATGTGATATCCAACTCCTTCCCATTCCAATCCTGAGACCCTTCTGATAGCATGAGATGTGATATCTCAATGCCTCTAATACCAAACCTGAGATCCTACCTCTACATGAAATGTGATATCCAACTCCTTCCCCTTCCAACCCTGAGAGCCTTCCTATAGAATGAGATGTGATATCCAAGTCCTTCCCATTCCAATCCTGAGACCCTTCCTATAACATGAGATGTGATATCCAACTCCTTCACATTCCAACCTTAGGCCCTTCCTATAGCATGAGATGGGATATCCAACTCCTTCCAAATCCAATCCCGATACCCTTCTGATAGCATGAGATGTGATATCCCAATGCTTCTACAAAACCTGAGACCCATACAATGGCATGAGATGTGATATCAAACTCCTTCCCATTCCAATCCTGAGACCCTTCCTATAGCTTGAGATGTGATATCCAACTCCTTCCCATTCCAATTCTGAGACCCGTCCTATACCATGAGACTTGATATCTCAATGCTTCTAATACCAAACCTGAGACCGGTCCTATAACATGAGATGTGATACCCAAATCCTTCCCCTTCCAAACCTTAGACCCTTCCTATAGCATGAGATGTGATATCTCAATGCTTCTAATACCAAACCTGAGATCCTTCCTATAACATGAGATGTGATATCCAACTCCTTCCCATTCCAATCCTGAGACACTTCCTATAGCATGAGATGTGATATCTCACTGCTTATACCAAACCTGAGACCCTTCCTATAGCATGAGATGTGATATCCAACTCCTTCCCATTCCAATCCTGAGACCCTTCCTATAGCATGAGATGTGATATCTCAATGCTTCTAATATCAAACTTTAGAGCCTCCCTATAGCATGAGATGTGATATCCAAGTCCTTCCCATTCCAATCCTGAGACACTTCCTATAGCATGAGATGTGATATCTCAATGCTTCTAATACCAAACCTGAGACTCTTCCTATAACATGAGATGGGATATCCAACTCCTTCCCATTCCAATCCTGAGACCCTTCCGATAGCAGAGATGTGATATCTCAATGCTTATACCAAACCTGAGACCCTTCCTACGGCATGAGATGTCATATACAACTCCTTCCCATTCCAATCCTCAAACCCTTCCTATAGCATGAGATGTGATATCTCAATGCTTATACCAAACCTGAGACCCTTCCTATAGCATGAGATGTGATATACAACTCCTTCCCATTCCAATCCTGAGACCCTTCCTATAGCATGAGATGTGATATCTCAATGCTTATACCAAACCTGAGACCCTTCCTACGGCATGAGATGTCATATACATCTCCTTCCCATTCCAATCCTGAGACCCTTCCTATAGCATGAGATGTGATATCTCAATGCTTATACCAAACCTGAGACCCTTCCTATAGCATGAGATGTGATATCAAACTCCTTCCCATTCCAATCCTGAGACCCTTCCTATAGCATGAGATGTGATATCTCAATGCTTCTACCAAACCTGAGACCCTTCCTTTAGCATAAGATGTGATATCTCAATGCTTATACCAAACCTGAGACCCTTCCTATAACATGAGATGTGATACCCAAATCCTTCCCCTTCCAAACCTTAGACCCTTCCTATAGCATGAGATGTGATATCTCAATGCTTCTAATACCAAACCTGAGATCCTTCCTATAACATGAGATGTGATACCCAGCTCCTTCCCATTCCAATCCTGAGACACTTCCGATAGCATGAGATGTGATATCTCAATGCTTATACCAAACCTGAGACTCTTCCTATAACATAAGATGTGATATCCAACTCCTTCCCGTTCAAAACCTGAGACCCTTCCGATAGCATGAGATGTGATATCTCAATGCTTCTAATACCAAAAATGAGACCCTCCCTATAGCATGATATGTGATATCTAAGTCCTTCCCATTCCAATCCTGAGACCCTTCCTATAGCATGAGATGTGATATCTCAATGCTTCTACCAAACCTGAGACCCTTCCTTTAGCATGAGATGTGATATCCAACTCATTCCCATTCCAATCCTGAGACCCTTCCTATAGCCTGAGATGTGATATCTCAATACTTCTAATACCAAACCTGAGATCCTTCCGATAACATGAGATGTGATATCCAAATCCTTCCCCTTCCAAACCTGAGACCCTCCCTTTAGCATGAGATGTGATATCCAACTCCTTCCCATTCCAATCCTGAGACCGTTCTGATAGCATGAGATGTGATATCTCAATGCTTCTAATACCAAACCTGAGACCCTTCCTACAGCATGCAATGTGATATCTCAATGCTTCTAATATCAAACCTGAGACCCGTCCTATAACATGAGATGGGATATCCAACTCCTTCCCGTTCCAAACCTGATACCCTTCCTATAGCATGAGATGTGATATCCAATTCCTTCCCATCCCAATCCTGAGACACCTCCGATAGCAGAGATGTGATATCTCAATGCTTATACCAAACCTGAGACTCTTCCTATAACATAAGATGTGATATCCAACTCCTTCCCGTTCAAAACCTGAGACCCTTCCGATAGCATGAGATGTGATATCTCAATGCTTCTAATACCAAACCTGAGACCCTTCCTATAACATGAGATGTGATATCCAACTCCTTCCCATTCCAATCCTGAGACCGTTCTGATAGCATGAGATGTGATATCTCAATGCTTCTAATACCAAACCTGAGACCCTTCCTACAGCATGCAATGTGATATCTCAATGCTTCTAATATCAAACCTGAGACCCGTCCTATAACATGAGATGGGATATCCAACTCCTTCCCGTTCCAAACCTGATACCCTTCCTATAGCATGAGATGTAATATCCAATTCCTTCCCATCCCAATCCTGAGACACCTCCGATAGCAGAGATGTGATATCTCAATGCTTATACCAAACCTGAGACTCTTCCTATAACATAAGATGTGATATCCAACTCCTTCCCGTTCAAAACCTGAGACCCTTCCGATAGCATGAGATGTGATATCTCAATGCTTCTAATACCAAACCTGTGATCCTTCCTATAACAAGAGATGTGATATCAACATCCTTCCCCTTCCAAACCTGAGACCCTCCCTTTAGCATGAGATGTGATATCTCAATGCCTCTAATACCAAACCTGAGATCCTTCCGATAGCATGAGATGTGATATCTCAATGCTTCTAATACCAAACCTGAGATCCTTCCTATAACATGAGATGTGATATCCAAATCCTTCCCCTTCCATTCCTGAGACCTCCCATTCCAATACTGAGATCCTTCCTATACCATGAGATGTGATATCTCAATGTTTCTGATACCAAACCTGAGGGCCTTCCTATAGCAAGAGATGTGATATACAAATCATTCCCATTCCAAACCTGAGACCTTTCCTATAGCATGGGATGTGATATCCGACTCCTTCCCAATCCAATCCTGAGACCCTTCCTATAGCATGAGATGTGATTTCCAACTCGTTCCCATTCCAATCCTGAGACCCTTCCTATAGCATGAGATGTGATATCTCAATGCTTCTAATACCAAAACTGAGACCCTTCTTAAAGCATGAGATGTGATATCCAACTCCTTCCCATGTTCCAAACCTGAGACCCTTCCTATAGCATATGTGCTACCCTTCCTATGGCATGAGATGTCATATACAACTACTTCCCATTCCAATCCGGAGACCCTTCCTATAGCATGAGATGTGATATCTCAATGCTTCTACCAAACATGAGACCCTTCCTTTAGCATGAGATGTGATATCCATCTCCTTCCCATTCCAATCCTGAGACCCTTCCTATAGCATGAGATGTGATATCTCAATGCTTCTAATACCAAACCTGAGATCCTTCCGATAACATGAGATGTGATATCCAAATCCTTCCCCTTCCAAACCTGAGACCCTCCCTTTAGCATGAGATGTGATATCCAACTCCTTCCCATTCCAATCCTGAGACCCTTCTGATAGCATGAGATGTGATATCTCAGTGCTTCTAATACCAAACCTGGGACCCGTCCTATAACATGAGATATGATATCCAAATCCTTCCCATTCGAATCCTGAAACCCTTTCTTTAGCATGAGATGTGATATCTCAATGTGTCTAATAAAAAACCTGAGACCCTTCCTATAGCAAGAGATGTGATATCCAAATCCTTCGCATTCCAATCCTGAGACCCTTCCTATAACATGGATGTGATATCCAACTCCTTCCCATTCCAATTCTGAGACCCTTCCTATACCATGAGAATTGATATCTCAATGCTTCTAATACCAAACCTGAGACCCTTCCTATAGCATGAGATGTGATATCCTACTCCTTCCCATTCCAATCCTGAGACCCTTCCTATAGCACGAGATGTGATATCTCAATGCTTCTAATACCAAACCTGACACCCTTCATATAGCATGAGATGGGATATCCAACTCCTTCCCAATCCAATCCTGAGACCCTTCCGATAGCATGAGATGTCATTTCTCAATGCTTCTACCAAAACTGAGACCCTTCCTATGGCATGAGATGTGATATCAAACTCCTTCCCATTCCAATCCTGAGACCCTTCCTATAGCTTGAGATGTGATATCCAACTCCTTCCCATTCCAATCCTGAGACCCTTCCTATACCATGAGATGTGATATCTCAATGCTTGTAGTACCAAACCTGAGACCCGTCCTACAACATGAGATGTGATATCCAAATCCTTCCCCTTCCAAGCCTGAGACCCTTCCTTTAGCATGAGATGTGATATCCAACTCCTTCCCATTCCAATCCTGAGACCCTTCCGATAGCATGAGATGTGATATCTCAATGCTTCTAATATCAAACCTGAGACCCTCCCTATAGCATGAGATGTGATATCCAAGTCCTTCCCATTCCAATCCTGAGATCCTTCCTATAGCATGAGATGTGATATCTCAATGCTTCTAATACCAAACATGATATCCTTCCTATAACATGAGATGTGATATATAAACTCCTTACCATTCCAATCCCGAGACCCTTCCGATAGCAGAGATGTGATATCTCAATGCTTATACCAAACCTGAGACCCTTCCTATGGCATGAGATGTCATATACTACTGCTTCCCATTCCAATCCTGGGACCCTTCCTATAGCATGAGATGTGATATCTCAATGCTTCTACCAAACTTGAGACCCTTCCTATAGCATGAGATGTGATATCCAACTCCTTCCCATTCCAATCCTGAGACCCTTCCTATAGCATGAGATGTGATGTCTCAATGCTTCTAATACCAAACCTGATATCCTTCCTATAACATGAGATGTGATATCCAACTCCTTTCCATTCCAATACTGAGATCCTTCCTAAACCATGAGATGTAATATCTCAATGTTTCTCATACCAAACCTGAGGCCCTTCCTATAGCAAGAGATGTGATATACAAATCCTTCCCATTCCAAACCTGAGACCCTTCCTATAGCATGAGATGTGATATCCGACTCTTTCCCAATCCAATCCTGAGACCCTTCCTATAGCATGAGATGTAATATCACAATGCTTGTAATACCAAACCTGAGACCATTCCTATAGCATGAGATGTGATATCCAACTCCTTCCCATTCCAATCCTGAGACCCTTCCTATAGCATGAGATGTGATATCTCAATGCTTTTAATACCAAAACTGAGACCCTTCTTAAAGCATGAGATGTGATATCCAACTACTTCCTGTTCCAAACCTGAGACCCTTCCTATAGCATATGTGACATCCAACTCCTTCCCATTCCAAACCTGAGACCCTTCATATAGCATGAGAAGTGATATCTCAATGCTTCTAATAGCAAACCTGAGATCCTTCCTATAGCATGAGATGTGATATCCAACTCCTTCCCACTCCAAACCTGAGACCCTTCCTATGGCATGAGATGTGATATCACAATGCTTCTAATACCAGACCTGAGATCCTTCCGATAACATGAGATGTGATATCCAATTCCTTCCCATTCCAAACCTGAGACCCTTCCTGTAGCATGAGATGTGATATCCAACTCCTTCCCATTCCAATACTGAGACCCTTCCTATAGCATGAGATGTGATATCTCAATGCTTCTAATACCAAACCTGAGAACCTTCCTATAGCATGAGACGTGATATCCAACTCCTTCCCTTTCCAAACCTGAGACCCTTCCGATAGCAGAGATGTGATATCTCAATGCTTGTACCAAACCTGAGACCCTCCCTATGGCATGAGAGGTCATATACTACTCCTTCCCATTCCAATCCTGAGACCCTTCCTATAGCATGAGATGTGATATCTCAATGCTTCTACCAAACCTGAGACCCTTCCTATAGCATGAGATGTGATATCTCAATGCTTCTAATACCAAACTTGATATCCTTCCTATAACACGAGATGTGATATCCAACTCCTTCACATTCCCATCCTGAGATCCTTCCTATACCATGAGATGTGATATTTCAATGTTTCTCATACCAAACCTGAGGCCCTTCCTATAGCAAGAGATGTGATGTACAAATCCTTCCCATTCCAAACCTGAGACCTTTCCTATAGCATCAGATGTGATATCCAACTCCTTCCCAATCCAATCCTGAGACCCTTCCTATAGCATGAGATGTAATATCACAATGCTTGTAATACCAAACCTGAGACCCTTCCTATAGCATGTGTGATATCCAACTCCTTCCCATTCCAATCCTTAGACCCTTCCTATAGCATGAGATGTGATATCTCAATGCTTCTAATACCAAACCTGAGACCCTTCTTAAAGCATGAGATGGGATATCCAACTCCTTCCTATTCCAATCCTGAGACCCTTACGATAGCATGAGATGTGATATCCAACTCCTTCCCATTTCAATCCTGAGACCCTTCCTATAGCATGAGATGTGTTATCTCAATGTTTCTAATACCAAACCTGAGATCCTTCCTATAACATGAGATGTGATATCCAACTCCTTCCCATTCCAAACCGGAGACCCTTCCTTTAGCATGAGATGTGATATCAAACTCCTTCCCATGCCAATCCTGAGACCCTTACTATAGCATGAGATGTGATATCTCAATGCTTCTAATACCAAACCTGAGAGCCTTCATATAACATGATATGTGATATCCAACTCCTTCTCATTCCAAACCTGAGATCCTTCCTATAGCCTGAGATGTGATATCCAACTCCTTCCCATTCCAAACCTGAGACCCTTCCTATAGCATGAGATGTGATATCTCAATGCTTCTAATACCAAACCTGAGACCCTTGTTATAGCATGAGATGTGATATCCAACTCCTTCCCATCCCAAACCAGAGACCCTTCCTATAGTATGAAATGTGATATCTCAAAGCTTCTAATACCAAACCTGTGACCCTTCATATAGCATGAGATGTTATCTCCAACTCCTTCCCATCCCAAAACAGAGACCCTTCCTATAGCATGAGATGTGATATCTCAATGCTTCTAATACCAAACCTGATATCCTTCCTATAACATGAGATGTGATATCCAACTCCTTCCCATTCCAATCCTGAGATCCTTCCTATACCATGAGATGTGATATCTCAATGTTTCTCATACCAAACCTGAGGCCCTTCCTTTAGCAAGAGATGTGATATACAAATCCTCCCCATTCCAAACCTGAGACCCTTCCTATAGCATGAGATGTAATATCGCAATGCTTGTAATACCAAACCTGAGACCCTTCCTATAGCATGAGATGTGATATCCAACTCCTTCCCATTCCAATCCTGAGACCCTTCCTAGAGCATGAGATGTGATATCTCAATGCTTCTAATACCAAAACTGAGACCCTTCTTAAAGCATGAGATGTGATATCCAACTCCTTCCCGTTCCAAACCTGAGACCCTTCCTATAGCAAGAATGTAATATCCAACTCCTTCCCATTCCAATCCTGAGACCATTCCTATAGCATGAGATGTGAAATCTCAGTGCTTCTAATAGCAAACCTGAGATCCTTCCTATGACATGAGATGGGATATCCAACTCCTTCCCGTTCCAAACCTGAGACCCTTCCTATAGCAAGAATGTAATATCCAACTCCTTCCCATTCCAATCCCGAGACCCTTCCGATAGCAGAGATGTGATATCTCAATGCTTATACCAAACCTGAGACCCTTCCTATGACATGAGATGTCATATACTACTCCTTCCCATTCCAATCCTGAGACCCTTCCTATAGCATGAGATGTGATATCTTAATGCTTCTACCAAACCTGAGACCCTTCCTATAGCATGAGATGTGATATCCAACTCCTTCCCATTCCAATCCTGAGACCCTTCCTATAGCATTAGATGTGATATCTCAATGCTTCTAATACCAAACCTGATATCCTTACTATAACATGAGATGTGATATCCAACCCCTTTCCATTCCAATACTGAGATCCTTCCTATACCATGAGATGTGATATCTCAATGTTTCTGATACCAAACCTGAGGCCCTTCCTATAGCAAGAGATGTGATATACAAATCATTCCCATTCCAAACCTGAGACCTTTCCTATTGCATGGGATGTGATATCCGACTCCTTCCCAATCCAATCCTGAGACCCTTCCTATAGCATGAGATGTGATATCCAACTCGTTCCCATTCCAATCCTGAGACCCTTCCTATAGCATGAGATGTGATATCTCAATGCTTCTAATACCAAAACTGAGACCCTTCTTAAAGCATGAGATGTGATATCCAACTCCTTCCCGTGTTCCAAACCTGAGACCCTTCCTATAGCATATGTGCTACCCTTCCTATGGCATGAGATGTCATATACAACTACTTCCCATTCCAATCCAGAGACCCTTCCTATAGCATGAGATGTGATATCTCAATGCTTCTACCAAACCTGAGACCCTTCCTATAGCATGAGATGTGATATCCAACTCCTTCCCATTCCAATCCTGAGACCCTTCCTATATCATGAGATGTGATATCTCAATGCTTCTAATACCAAACCTGATATCCTTCCTATAACATGAGATGTGATATCTCAATGTTTCTCATACCAAACCTGAGGCCCTTCCTATAGCAAGAGATGTGATGTACAAACCCTTCCCATTCCAAACCTGAGACCCTTCCTATAGCATGAGATGTGATATATAACTCCTTCCCAATCCAATCCTGAGACCCTTCCTATAGCATGAGATATAATATCACAATGCTTGTAATACCAAACCTGAGACCCTTCCTATAGCATAAGATGTGATATCCAACTCCTTCCCATTCCAATCCTTAGACCCTTCCTATAGCATGAGATGTGATATCTCAATGCTTCTAATACCAAACCTGAGACCCTTCTTAAAGCATGAGATGGGATATCCAACTCCTTCCTATTCCAATCCTGAGACCCTTACGATAGCAGAGATGTGATATCTCAATGCTTATACCAAACCTGAGACTCTTCCTATGGCATGAGATGTGATATCCAACTCCTTCCCATTCCAATCCTGAGACCCTTCCTATAGCATGAGATGTGATATCTCAATGCTTCTATCAAACCTGAGACCCTTCCTATTGCATGAGATGTGATATCCAACTCCTTCCCATTCCAATCCTGAAACCCTTCCTATACCATGAGATGTGATATCTCAATGTTTCTAATACCAAACCTGAGACCCGTCCTAAACCATGAGATGTGAAATCCAAATCCTTCCCCTTCCAAACTTGAGACCCTTCCTATAGCTTGAGATGTGATATCAAACTCCTTCCCATTCCAATCCTGAGATAGCTTGAGATGTGATATCCAACTCCTTCCCATTCCAATCCTGAGACCCTTCCGATAGCATGAGATGTGATATCTTAATGTTTCTCTTACCAAACCTGAGGCCCTTCCTATAGCAAGAGATGTGATGTACAAATCCTTCCCATTCCAAACCTGAGACCCTTCCTATAGCATGAGATGTGATATCCAACTCCTTCCCAATCCAATCCTGAAACCCTTCCTATAGCATGAGATGTAATATCACAATGTTTGTAATACCAAACCTGAGACCCTTCCTATAGCATGAGATGTGATATCCAACTCCTTCCCATTCCAATCCTGAGACCCTTCCTATAGCATGAGATGTGATATCTCAATGCTTCTAATACCAAACCTGAGATCCTTCCGATAGCATGAGATGTGATATCTCAATGCTTCTAATACCAAACCTGAGATCTTCCTATAACATGAGATGTGATATCCAAATCCTTCCACTTCCAAACCTGAAACCCTCCCTTTAGCATGAGATGTGATATCCGACTCCTTCCCATTCCAATCCTGAGACCCTTCTGGTAGCATGAGATGTGATATCTCAATGCTTCTAATACCAAACCTGAGATCCTTCCGATAGCATGAGATCTGATATCTCAATGCTTCTAACACCAAACCTGAGATCCTTCCTATAGCATGAGATGTGATATCCAACTCCTTCCCATTCCAAACCTGAGACCCTTCCTATAGCATGAGATGTGACATCTCAATGCTTCTAATACCAAACCTGAGATCCTTCCTATAACATGAGATGTGATATCCCAATGCTTCTAAAACCAAACATGAGAACTATCCTGTAACATGTGAAATCCAAATCATTCCCTTTCCAAACCTGAGACCCTTCCTATAGCTTGAGATGTGATATCAAACTCCTTCCCATTCCAATCCTGAGATAGCTTGAGATGTGCTATCCAACTCCTTCCCATTCCAATCCTGAGACCCATCCTATACCATGAGATGTGATATCTCAATGCTTCTAATACCAAACCTGACACCCGTCCTAAAACATATGTGAGATCCAAATCCTTCCCCTTCCAAACCTGAGACCTTTCCTTTAGCATGTGATGTGATATCCAACTCCTTCCCATTCCAATCCTGAGACCTTTCCTATAGCATGATATGTGATATCTCAATGCTTCTAATACCAAACCTGAGATCCTTCCTATAACATGAGATTTGTATCCAACTCCTTCCCATTCCAAACCTGAGACCCTTCCGATAGCATGAGATGTGATATCTCAGTGCTTCTAATAGCAAACCTGAGATCCTTCCTATGACATGAGATGGGATATCCAAATCCTTCCCCTTCCAAACCTGAGACCTTTCCTTTAGCATGTGATGTGATATCCAACTCCTTCCCATTCCAATCCTGAGACCTTTCCTATAACATGAGATGTGATATCTTACTGCTTCTAAAACCAAACCTGAGAACCATCCTATAACATATGTGAAATCCAAATCCTTCCCTTTCCAAACCTGAGACCCTTCCGATAGCATGAGATGTGATATCTCAATGCTTCTAAAACCAAACATGAGAACCATCCTACAACATGAGATGTGAAATCCAAATCCTTCCCTTTCCAAACCTGAGACCCTTCCTATAGCTTGAGAAGTGATATCTCAATGCTTCTAATAGCAAACCTGAGATCCTTCCTATGACATGAGATGTGATATCCAATTCCTTCCCATTCCAAACCTGAGACCCTTCCTACAGCATGCGATGTGATATCTCAATCCTTCTAATACCACACCTGAGACCCGTCCTATAACATGAGATGAGATATCCAAGTCCTTCCCATCCCAATCCTGAGACCTTTCCTATAGCATGAGATGTGATATCTCAATGCTTCTAATACCAAACCTGAGACCCTTCCTATAACATGAGATGGGATATCCAACTCCTTCCCATTCCAATCCTGAGACCCTTCCGATAGCAGAGATGTGATATCTCAATGCTTATACCAAACCTGAGACCCTTCCTATGGCATGAGATGTAATATACAACTACTACCCATTCCAATCCGGAGACCCTTCCTATAGCATGAGATGTGATATCTCAATGCTTCTACCAAACCTGAGACCCTTCCTATAGCATGAGATGTGATATCCAACTCCTTCCCACTCCAAACCTGAGACCCTTCCTATGGCATGAGATGTGATATCACAATGCTTCTAATACCAGACCTGAGATCCTTCCTATAACATGAGATGTGATATCCAATTCCTTCCCATTCCAAACCTGAGACCCTTCCTGTAGCATGAGATGTGATATCCAACTCCTTCCCATTCCAATACTGAGACCCTTCCTATAGCATGAGATGTGATATCTCAATGCTTCTAATACCAAACCTCAGAACCTTCCTATAGCATGAGACGTGATATCCAACTCCTTCCCTTTCCAAACCTGAGACCCTTCCGATAGCAGAGATGTGATATCTCAATGCTTGTACCAAACCTGAGACCATTCCTATGGCATGAGAGGTCATATACTACTCCTTCCCATTCCAATCCTGAGACCCTTCCTATAGCATGAGATGTGATATCTCAATGCTTCTACCAAACCTGAGACCCTTCCTATAGCATGAGATGTGATATCTCAATGCTTCTAATACCAAACTTGATATCCTTCCTATAACACGAGATGTGATATCCAACTCCTTCACATTCCAATCCTGAGATCCTTCCTATACCATGAGATGTGATATTTCAATGTTTCTCATACCAAACCTGAGGCCCTTCCTATAGCAAGAGATGTGATGTACAAATCCTTCCCATTCCAAACCTGAGACCCTTCCTATAGCATCAGATGTGATATCCAACTACTTCCCAATCCAATCCTGAGACCCTTCCTATAGCATGAGATGTAATATCACAATGCTTGTAATACCAAACCTGAGACCCTTCCTATAGCATGTGTGATATCCAACTCCTTCCCATTCCAATCCTTAGACCCTTCCTATAGCATGAGATGTGATATCTCAATGCTTCTAATACCAAACCTGAGACCCTTCTTAAAGCATGAGATGGGATATCCAACTCCTTCCTATTCCAATCCTGAGACCCTTACGATAGCATGAGATGTGATATCCAACTCCTTCCCATTTCAATCCTGAGACCCTTCCTATAGCATGAGATGTGTTATCTCAATGTTTCTAATACCAAACCTGAGATCCTTCCTATAACATGAGATGTGATATCCAACTCCTTCACATTCCAAACCGGAGACCCTTCCTTTAGCATGAGATGTGATATCATACTCCTTCCCATTCCAATCCTGAGACCCTTCCTATAGCATGAGATGTGATATCTCAATGCTTCTACCAAACCTGAGACCCTTCCTATAGCATGAGATGTGATATCTCAATGCTTCTAATACCAAACTTGATATCCTTCCTATAACACGAGATGTGATATCCAACTCCTTCACATTCCAATCCTGAGATCCTTCCTATACCATGAGATGTGATATTTCAATGTTTCTCATACCAAACCTGAGGCCCTTCCTATAGCAAGAGATGTGATGTACAAATCTTTCCCATTCCAAACCTGAGACCCTTCCTATAGCATCAGATGTGATATCCAACTACTTCCCAATCCAATCCTGAGACCCTTCCTATAGCATGAGATGTAATATCACAATGCTTGTAATACCAAACCTGAGACCCTTCCTATAGCATGTGTGATATCCAACTCCTTCCCATTCCAATCCTTAGACCCTTCCTATAGCATGAGATGTGATATCTCAATGCTTCTAATACCAAACCTGAGACCCTTCTTAAAGCATGAGATGGGATATCCAACTCCTTCCTATTCCAATCCTGAGACCCTTACGATAGCATGAGATGTGATATCCAACTCCTTCCCATTTCAATCCTGAGACCCTTCCTATAGCATGAGATGTGTTATCTCAATGTTTCTAATACCAAACCTGAGATCCTTCCTATAACATGAGATGTGATATCCAACTCCTTCCCATTCCAAACCGGAGACCCTTCCTTTAGCATGAGATGTGATATCAAACTCCTTCCCATGCCAATCCTGAGACCCTTACTATAGCATGAGATGTGATATCTCAATGCTTCTAATACCAAACCTGAGAGCCTTCATATAACATGATATGTGATATCCAACTCCTTCTCATTCCAAAACTGAGATCCTTCCTATAGCCTGAGATGTGATATCCAACTCCTTCCCATTCCAAACCTGAGACCCTTCCTATAGCATGAGATGTGATATCTCAATGCTTCTAATACCAAACCTGAGACCCTTCATATAGCATGAGATGTTATCTCCAACTCCTTCCCATCCCAAAACAGAGACACTTCCTATAGTATGAGATGTGATATCTCAATGCTTCTAATACCAAACCTGATATCCTTCCTATAACATGAGATGTGATATCCAACTCCTTCCCATTCCAATCCTGAGATCCTTCCTATACCATGAGATGTGATATCTCAATGTTTCTCATACCAAACCTGAGGCCCTTCCTATAGCAAGAGATGTGATATACAAATCCTCCCCATTCCAAACCTGAGACCCTTCCTATAGCATGAGATGTAATATCGCAATGCTTGTAATACCAAACCTGAGACCCTTCCTATAGCATGAGATGTGATATCCAACTCCTTCCCATTCCAATCCTGAGACCCTTCCTATAGCATGAGATGTGATATCTCAATTCTTCTAATACCAAAACTGAGACCCTTCTTAAAGCATGAGATGTGATATCCAACTCCTTCCCGTTCCAAACCTGAGACCCTTCCTATAGCAAGAATGTAATATCCAACTCCTTCCCATTCCAATCCTGAGACCATTCCTATAGCATGAGATGTGATATCTCAGTGCTTCTAATAGCAAACCTGAGATCCTTCCTATGACATGAGATGGGATATCCAACTCATTCCCATTCCAAACCTGAGACCCTTCCTATAGCAAGAATGTAATATCCAACTCCTTCCCATTCCAATCCTGAGACCATTCCTATAGCATGAGATGTGATATCTCAGTGCTTCTAATAGCAAACCTGAGATCCTTCCTATGACATGAGATGGGATATCCAATTCCTTCCCATTCCAATCCTGAGACACTTCCGATAGGAGAGATGTGATATCTCAATGCTTATACCAAACCTGAGACCCTTCCTATGGCATGAGATGTCATATACTACTCCTTCCCATTCCAATCCTGAGACCCTTCCTATAGCATGAGATGTGATATCTCAATGCTTCTACCAAACCTGAGACCCTTCCTATAGCATGAGATGTGATATCCAACTCCTTCCCATTCCAATCCTGAGACCCTTCCTATAGCATGAGATGTGATATCTCAATGCTTCTAATACCAAACCTGATATCCTTCCTATAACATGAGATGTGATATCCAACCCCTTTCCATTCCAATACTGAGATCCTTCCTATACCATGAGATGTGATATCTCAATGTTTCTGATACCAAACCTGAGGCCCTTCCTATAGCAAGAGATGTGATATACAAATCATTCCCATTCCAAACCTGAGACCTTTCCTATAGCATGGGATGTGATATCCGACTCCTTCCCAATCCAATCCTGAGACCCTTCCTATAGCATGAGATGTGATATCCAACTCGTTCCCATTCCAATCCTGAGACCCTTCCTATAGCATGAGATGTGATATCTCAATGCTTCTAATACCAAAACTGAGACCCTTCTTAAAGCATGAGATGTGATATCCAACTCCTTCCCGTGTTCCAAACCTGAGACCCTTCCTATAGCATATGTGCTACCCTTCCTATGGCATGAGATGTCATATACAACTACTTCCCATTCCAATCCGGAGACCCTTCCTATAGCATGAGATGTGATATCTCAATGCTTCTACCAAACCTGAGACCCTTCCTATAGCATGAGATGTGATATCCAACTCCTTCCCATTCCAATCCTGAGACCCTTCCTATATCATGAGATGTGATATCTCAATGCTTCTAATACCAAACCTGATATCCTTCCTATAACATGAGATGTGATATCTCAATGTTTCTCATACCAAACCTGAGGCCCTTCCTATAGCAAGAGATGTGATGTACAAACCCTTCCCATTCCAAACCTGAGACCCTTCCTATAGCATGAGATGTGATATCCAACTCCTTCCCAATCCAATCCTGAGACCCTTCCTATAGCATGAGATATAATATCACAATGCTTGTAATACCAAGCCTGAGACCCTTCCTATAGCATAAGATGTGATATCCAACTCCTTCCCATTCCAATCCTTAGACCCTTGCTATAGCATGAGATGTGATATCTCAATGCTTCTAATACCAAACCTGAGACCCTTCTTAAAGCATGAGATGGGATATCCAACTCCTTCCTATTCCAATCCTGAGACCCTTACGATAGCAGAGATGTGATATCTCAATGCTTATACCAAACCTGAGACTCTTCCTATGGCATGAGATGTGATATCCAACTCCTTCCCATTCCAATCCTGAGACCCTTCCTATAGCATGAGATGTGATATCTCAATGCTTCTATCAAACCTGAGACCCTTCCTATTGCATGAGATGTGATATCCAACTCCTTCCCATTCCAATCCTGAACCCCTTCCTATACCATGAGATGTGATATCTCAATGTTTCTAATACCAAACCTGAGACCCCTCCTAAAACATGAGATGTGAAATCCAAATCCTTCCCCTTCCAAACTTGAGACCCTTCCTATAGCTTGAGATGTGATATCAAACTCCTTCCCATTCCAATCCTGAGATAGCTTGAGATGTGATATCCAACTCCTTCCCATTCCAATCCTGAGACCCTTCCGATAGCATGAGATGTGATATCTTAATGTTTCTCTTACCAAACCTGAGGCCCTTCCTATAGCAAGAGATGTGATGTACAAATCCTTCCCATTCCAAACCTGAGACCCTTCCTATAGCATGAGATGTGATATCCAACTCCTTCCCAATCCAATCCTGAAACCCTTCCTATAGCATGAGATGTAATATCACAATGTTTGTAATACCAAACCTGAGACCCTTCCTATAGCATGAGATGTGATATCCAACTCCTTCCCATTCCAATCCTGAGACCCTTCCTATAGCATGAGATGTGATATCTCAATGCTTCTAATACCAAACCTGAGATCCTTCCGATAGCATGAGATGTGATATCTCAATGCTTCTAATACCAAACCTGAGATCTTCCTATAACATGAGATGTGATATCCAAATCCTTCCACTTCCAAACCTGAAACCCTCCCTTTAGCATGAGATGTGATATCCGACTCCTTCCCATTCCAATCCTGAGACCCTTCTGGTAGCATGAGATGTGATATCTCAATGCTTCTAATACCAAACCTGAGATCCTTCCGATAGCATGAGATCTGATATCTCAATGCTTCTAACACCAAACCTGAGATCCTTCCTATAGCATGAGATGTGATATCCAACTCCTTCTCATTCCAAACCTGAGACCCTTCCTATAGCATGAGATGTGATATCTCAATGCTTCTAATACCAAACCTGAGATCCTTCCTATAACATGAGATGTGATATCTCAATGCTTCTAAAACCAAACATGAGAACTATCCTGTAACATGTGAAATCCAAATCATTCCCTTTCCAAACCTGAGACCCTTCCTATAGCTTGAGATGTGATATCAAACTCCTTCCCATTCCAATCCTGAGATAGCTTGAGATGTGCTATCCAACTCCTTCCCATTCCAATCCTGAGACCCTTCCTATACCATGAGATGTGATATCTCAATGCTTCTAATACCAAACCTGACACCCGTCCTAAAACATGTGAGATCCAAATCCTTCCCCTTCCAAACCTGAGACCTTTCCTTTAGCATGTGATGTGATATCCAACTCCTTCCCATTCCAATCCTGAGACCTTTCCTATAGCATGATATGTGATATCTCAATGCTTCTAATACCAAACCTGAGATCCTTCCTATAACATGAGATTTGTATCCAACTCCTTCCCATTCCAAACCTGAGACCCTTCCTATAGCATGAGATGTGATATCATACTGCTTCTAAAACCAAACCTGAGAACCATCCTATAACATATGTGAAATCCAAATCCTTCCCTTTCCAAACCTGAGACCCTTCCGATAGCAGGAGATGTGATATCTCAATGCTTCTAAAACCAAACATGAGAACCATCCTACAACATGAGATGTGAAATCCAAATCCTTCCCTTTCCAAACCTGAGACCCTTCCTATAGCTTGAGAAGTGATATCTCAATGCTTCTAATAGCAAACCTGAGATCCTTCCTATGACATGAGATGTGATATCCAATTCCTTCCCATTCCAAACCTGAGACCCTTCCTACAGCATGCGATGTGATATCTCAATCCTTCTAATACCACACCTGAGACCCGTCCTATAACATGAGATGAGATATCCAAGTCCTTCCCATCCCAATCCTGAGACCGTTCCTATAGCCTGAGATGTGATATCTCAATGCTTCTAATACCAAACCTGAGACCCTTCCTATAACATGAGATGGGATATCCAACTCCTTCCCATTCCAATCCTGAGACCCTTCCGATAGCAGAGATGTGATATCTCAATGCTTATACCAAACCTGAGACCCTTCCTATGGCATGAGATGTAATATACAACTACTACCCATTCCAATCCGGAGACCCTTCCTATAGCATGAGATGTGATATCTCAATGCTTCTACCAAACCTGAGACCCTTCCTATAGCATGAGATGTGATATCCAACTCCTTCCCACTCCAAACCTGAGACCCTTCCTATGGCATGAGATGTGATATCACAATGCTTCTAATACCAGACCTGAGATCCTTCCTATAACATGAGATGTGATATCCAATTCCTTCCCATTCCAAACCTGAGACCCTTCCTGTAGCATGAGATGTGATATCCAACTCCTTCCCATTCCAATACTGAGACCCTTTCTATAGCATGAGATGTGATATCTCAATGCTTCTAATACCAAACCTGAGAACCTTCCTATAGCATGAGACGTGATATCCAACTCCTTCCCTTTCCAAACCTGAGACCCTTCCGATAGCAGAGATGTGATATCTCAATGCTTGTACCAAACCTGAGACCATTCCTATGGCATGAGAGGTCATATACTACTCCTTCCCATTCCAATCCTGAGACCCTTCCTATAGCATGAGATGTGATATCTCAATGCTTCTACCAAACCTGAGACCCTTCCTATAGCATGAGATGTGATATCTCAATGCTTCTAATACCAAACTTGATATCCTTCCTATAACACGAGATGTGATATCCAACTCCTTCACATTCCAATCCTGAGATCCTTCCTATACCATGAGATGTGATATTTCAATGTTTCTCATACCAAACCTGAGGCCCTTCCTATAGCAAGAGATGTGATGTACAAATCCTTCCCATTCCAAACCTGAGACCCTTCCTATAGCATCAGATGTGATATCCAACTACTTCCCAATCCAATCCTGAGACCCTTCCTATAGCATGAGATGTAATATCACAATGCTTGTAATACCAAACCTGAGACCCTTCCTATAGCATGTGTGATATCCAACTCCTTCCCATTCCAATCCTTAGACCCTTCCTATAGCATGAGATGTGATATCTCAATGCTTCTAATACCAAACCTGAGACCCTTCTTAAAGCATGAGATGGGATATCCAACTCCTTCTTATTCCAATCCTGAGACCCTTACGATAGCATGAGATGTGATATCCAACTCCTTCCCATTTCAATCCTGAGACCCTTCCTATAGCATGAGATGTGTTATCTCAATGTTTCTAATACCAAACCTGAGATCCTTCCTATAACATGAGATGTGATATCCAACTCCTTCCCATTCCAAACCGGAGACCCTTCCTTTAGCATGAGATGTAATATC
Source organism: Ambystoma mexicanum (assembly GCF_040938575.1). Classification (NCBI taxonomy): domain Eukaryota; kingdom Metazoa; phylum Chordata; class Amphibia; order Caudata; family Ambystomatidae; genus Ambystoma; species Ambystoma mexicanum. The sequence continues at coordinate 573,231,868 of NC_090932.1, read as the reverse complement.
AAACTCCTTCCCATGCCAATCCTGAGACCCTTACTATAGCATGAGATGTGATATCTCAATGCTTCTAATACCAAACCTGAGAGCCTTCATATAACATGATATGTGATATCCAACTCCTTCTCATTCCAAAACTGAGATCCTTCCTATAGCCTGAGATGTGATATCCAACTCCTTCCCATTCCAAACCTGAGACCCTTCCTATAGCATGAGATGTGATATCTCAATGCTTCTAATACCAAACCTGAGACCCTTGTTATAGCATGAGATGTGATATCCAACTCCTTCCCATCCCAAACCAGAGACCCTTCCTATAGTATGAAATGTGATATCTCAAAGCTTCTAATACCAAACCTGAGACCCTTCATATAGCATGAGATGTTATCTCCAACTCCTTCCCATCCCAAAACAGAGACACTTCCTATAGCATGAGATGTGATATCTCAATGCTTCTAATACCAAACCTGATATCCTTCCTATAACATGAGATGTGATATCCAACTCCTTCCCATTCCAATCCTGAGATCCTTCCTATACCATGAGATGTGATATCTCAATGTTTCTCATACCAAACCTGAGGCCCTTCCTGTAGCAAGAGATGTGATATACAAATCCTCCCCATTCCAAACCTGAGACCCTTCCTATAGCATGAGATGTAATATCGCAATGCTTGTAATACCAAACCTGAGACCCTTCCTATAGCATGAGATGTGATATCCAACTCCTTCCCATTCCAATCCTGAGACCCTTCCTATAGCATGAGATGTGATATCTCAATGCTTCTAATACCAAAACTGAGACCCTTCTTAAAGCATGAGATGTGATATCCAACTCCTTCCCGTTCCAAACCTGAGACGCTTCCTATAGCAAGAATGTAATATCCAACTCCTTCCCATTCCAATCCTGAGACCATTCCTATAGCATGAGATGTGATATCTCAGTGCTTCTAATAGCAAACCTGAGATCCTTCCTATGACATGAGATGGGATATTCAACTCCTTCCCATTCCAAACCTGAGACCCTTCCTATAGCAAGAATGTAATATCCAACTCCTTCCCATTCCAATCCCGAGACCCTTCCGATAGCAGAGATGTGATATCTCAATGCTTATACCAAACCTGAGACCCTTCCTATGGCATGAGATGTCATATACTACTCCTTCCCATTCCAATCCTGAGACCCTTCCTATAGCATGAGATGTGATATCTCAATGCTTCTACCAAACCTGAGACCCTTCCTATAGCATGAGATGTGATATCCAACTCCTTCCCATTCCAATCCTGAGACCCTTCCTATAGCATGAGATGTGATATCTCAATGCTTCTAATACCAAACCTGATATCCTTCCTATAACATGAGATGTGATATCCAACCCCTTTCCATTCCAATACTGAGATCCTTCCTATACCATGAGATGTGATTTCTCAATGTTTCTGATACCAAACCTGAGGCCCTTCCTATAGCAAGAGATGTGATATACAAATCATTCCCATTCCAAACCTGAGACCTTTCCTATAGCATGGGATGTGATATCCGACTCCTTCCCAATCCAATCCTGAGACCCTTCCTATAGCATGAGATGTGATATCCAACTCGTTCCCATTCCAATCCTGAGACCCTTCCTATAGCATGAGATGTGATATCTCAATGCTTCTAATACCAAAACTGAGACCCTTCTTAAAGCATGAGATGTGATATCCAACTCCTTCCCGTGTTCCAAACCTGAGACCCTTCCTATAGCATATGTGCTACCCTTCCTATGGCATGAGATGTCATATACAACTACTTCCCATTCCAATCCGGAGACCCTTCCTATAGCATGAGATGTGATATCTCAATGCTTCTAATACCAAACCTGATATCCTTCCTATAACATGAGATGTGATATCCAACCCCTTTCCATTCCAATACTGAGATCCTTCCTATACCATGAGATGTGATATCTCAATGTTTCTGATACCAAACCTGAGGCCCTTCCTATAGCAAGAGATGTGATATACAAATCATTCCCATTCCAAACCTGAGACCTTTCCTATAGCATGGGATGTGATATCCGACTCCTTCCCAATCCAATCCTGAGACCCTTCCTATAGCATGAGATGTGATATCCAACTCGTTCCCATTCCAATCCTGAGACCCTTCCTATAGCATGAGATGTGATATCTCAATGCTTCTAATACCAAAACTGAGACCCTTCTTAAAGCATGAGATGTGATATCCAACTCCTTCCCGTGTTCCAAACCTGAGACCCTTCCTATAGCATATGTGCTACCCTTCCTATGGCATGAGATGTCATATACAACTACTTCCCATTCCAATCCAGAGACCCTTCCTATAGCATGAGATGTGATATCTTAATGCTTCTACCAAACCTGAGACCCTTCCTATAGCATGAGATGTGATATCCAACTCCTTCCCATTCCAATCCTGAGACCCTTCCTATATCATGAGATGTGATATCTCAATGCTTCTAATACCAAACCTGATATCCTTCCTATAACATGAGATGTGATATCTCAATGTTTCTCATACCAAACCTGAAGCCCTTCCTATAGCAAGGGATGTGATGTACAAACCCTTCCCATTCCAAACCTGAGACCCTTCCTATAGCATGAGATGTGATATCCAACTCCTTCCCAATCCAATCCTGAGACCCTTCCTATAGCATGAGATATAATATCACAATGCTTGTAATACCAAACCTGAGACCCTTCCTATAGCATAAGATGTGATATCCAACTCCTTCCCATTCCAATCCTTAGACCCTTCCTATAGCATGAGATGTGATATCTCAATGCTTCTAATACCAAACCTGAGACCCTTCTTAAAGCATGAGATGGGATATCCAACTCCTTCCTATTCCAATCCTGAGACCCTTACGATAGCAGAGATGTGATATCTCAATGCTTATACCAAACCTGAGACTCTTCCTATGGCATGAGATGTGATATCCAACTCCTTCCCATTCCAATCCTGAGACCCTTCCTATAGCATGAGATGTGATATCTCAATGCTTCTATCAAACCTGAGAACCTTCCTATTGCATGAGATGTGATATCCAACTCCTTCCCATTCCAATCCTGAAACCCTTCCTATACCATGAGATGTGATATCTCAATGTTTCTAATACCAAACCTGAGACCCGTCCTAAAACATGAGATGTGAAATCCAAATCCTTCCCCTTCCAAACATGAGACCCTTCCTATAGCTTGAGATGTGATATCAAACTCCTTCCCATTCCAATCCTGAGATAGCTTGAGATGTGATATCCAACTCCTTCCCATTCCAATCCTGAGACCCTTCCGATAGCATGAGATGTGATATCTTAATGTTTCTCTTACCAAACCTGAGGCCCTTCCTATAGCAAGAGATGTGATGTACAAATCCTTCCCATTCCAAACCTGAGACCCTTCCTATAGCATGAGATGTGATATCCAACTCCTTCCCAATCCAATCCTGAAACCCTTCCTATAGCATGAGATGTAATATCACAATGTTTGTAATACCAAACCTGAGACCCTTCCTATAGCATGAGATGTGATATCCAACTCCTTCCCATTCCAATCCTGAGACCCTTCCTATAGCATGAGATGTGATATCTCAATGCTTCTAATACCAAACCTGAGATCCTTCCGATAGCATGAGATGTGATATCTCAATGCTTCTAATACCAAACCTGAGATCTTCCTATAACATGAGATGTGATATCCAAATCCTTCCACTTCCAAACCTGAAACCCTCCCTTTAGCATGAGATGTGATATCCGACTCCTTCCCATTCCAATCCTGAGACCCTTCTGGTAGCATGAGATGTGATATCTCAATGCTTCTAATACCAAACCTGAGATCCTTCCGATAGCATGAGATCTGATATCTCAATGCTTCTAACACCAAACCTGAGATCCTTCCTATAGCATGAGATGTGATATCCAACTCCTTCCCATTCCAAACCTGAGACCCTTCCTATAGCATGAGATGTGATATCTCAATGCTTCTAATACCAAACCTGAGATCCTTCCTATAACATGAGATGTGATATCTCAATGCTTCTAAAACCAAACATGAGAACTATCCTGTAACATGTGAAATCCAAATCATTCCGTTTCCAAACCTGAGACCCTTCCTATAGCTTGAGATGTGATATCAAACTCCTTCCCATTCCAATCCTGAGATAGCTTGAGATGTGCTATCCAACTCCTTCCCATTCCAATCCTGAGACCCTTCCTATACCATGAGATGTGATATCTCAATGCTTCTAATACCAAACCTGACACCCGTCCTAAAACATATGTGAGATCCAAATCCTTCCCCTTCCAAACCTGAGACCTTTCCTTTAGCATGTGATGTGATATCCAACTCCTTCCCATTCCAATCCTGAGACCTTTCCTATAGCATGATATGTGATATCTCAATGCTTCTAATACCAAACCTGAGATCCTTCCTATAACATGAGATTTGTATCCAACTCCTTCCCATTCCAAACCTGAGACCCTTCCTATAGCATGAGATGTGATATCTTACTGCTTCTAAAACCAAACCTGAGAACCATCCTATAACATATGTGAAATCCAAATCCTTCCCTTTCCAAACCTGAGACCCTTCCGATAGCATGAGATGTGATATCTCAATGCTTCTAAAACCAAACATGAGAACCATCCTACAACATGAGATGTGAAATCCAAATCCTTCCCTTTCCAAACCTGAGACCCTTCCTATAGCTTGAGATGTGATATCAAACTCCTTCCCATTCCAATCCTGAGATAGCTTGAGATGTGATATCCAACTCCTTCCCATTCCAATCCTGGGACCCTTCCGATAGCATGAGATGTGATATCTCAATGCTTCTAATATCAAAACTGAGACCCTCCCTATAGCATGAGATGTGATATCTAAGTCCTTCCCATTCCTATCCTGAGACCCTTCCGATAGCAGAGATGTGATATCTCAATGCTTATACCAAATCTGAGACCCTTCCTATGGCATGAGATGTGATATCCAACTCCTTCCCATTCCAATCCTGAGACCCTTCCTATAGCATGAGATGTGAAATCTCAATGCTTCTATCAAACCTGAAACCCTTCCTTTAGCATGACATGTGATATCCAACTCCTTCCCATTCCAATCCTGAGACCCTTCCTATAGCATGAGTTGTGATATCTCAATGCTTCTAATACCAAACCTGGGACCCGTCCTATAACATGAGATGTGATATCCAAATCCGATCGCTACCTTGATTGGTCTGGTTCGTCCAGAGGTTACCCTGTTCCAAGTAATTAGGTTGGCCTTCTGAACTTCTGCGCCACCAGGACAGAGTTCAGAAATCCGTCTTAACAGCATGAGATGTCATATACAACTCCTTCCGATTCCAATCCTGAGACACTTCCTATAGCATGAGATGTGATATCTCAATGCTTCTAATACCAAACCTGAGATCCTTCCTATAACATGAGATGTGATATCTCAATGCTTCTAAAACCAAACATGAGAACTATCCTGTAACATGTGAAATCCAAATCATTCCGTTTCCAAACCTGAGACCCTTCCTATAGCTTGAGATGTGATATCAAACTCCTTCCCATTCCAATCCTGAGATAGCTTGAGATGTGCTATCCAACTCCTTCCCATTCCAATCCTGAGACCCTTCCTATACCATGAGATGTGATATCTCAATGCTTCTAATACCAAACCTGACACCCGTCCTAAAACATATGTGAGATCCAAATCCTTCCCCTTCCAAACCTGAGACCTTTCCTTTAGCATGTGATGTGATATCCAACTCCTTCCCATTCCAATCCTGAGACCTTTCCTATAGCATGATATGTGATATCTCAATGCTTCTAATACCAAACCTGAGATCCTTCCTATAACATGAGATTTGTATCCAACTCCTTCCCATTCCAAACCTGAGACCCTTCCTATAGCATGAGATGTGATATCTTACTGCTTCTAAAACCAAACCTGAGAACCATCCTATAACATATGTGAAATCCAAATCCTTCCCTTTCCAAACCTGAGACCCTTCCGATAGCATGAGATGTGATATCTCAATGCTTCTAAAACCAAACATGAGAACCATCCTACAACATGAGATGTGAAATCCAAATCCTTCCCTTTCCAAACCTGAGACCCTTCCTATAGCTTGAGATGTGATATCAAACTCCTTCCCATTCCAATCCTGAGATAGCTTGAGATGTGATATCCAACTCCTTCCCATTCCAATCCTGGGACCCTTCCGATAGCATGAGATGTGATATCTCAATGCTTCTAATATCAAAACTGAGACCCTCCCTATAGCATGAGATGTGATATCTAAGTCCTTCCCATTCCTATCCTGAGACCCTTCCGATAGCAGAGATGTGATATCTCAATGCTTATACCAAATCTGAGACCCTTCCTATGGCATGAGATGTGATATCCAACTCCTTCCCATTCCAATCCTGAGACCCTTCCTATAGCATGAGATGTGAAATCTCAATGCTTCTATCAAACCTGAAACCCTTCCTTTAGCATGACATGTGATATCCAACTCCTTCCCATTCCAATCCTGAGACCCTTCCTATAGCATGAGTTGTGATATCTCAATGCTTCTAATACCAAACCTGGGACCCGTCCTATAACATGAGATGTGATATCCAAATCCGATCGCTACCTTGATTGGTCTGGTTCGTCCAGAGGTTACCCTGTTCCAAGTAATTAGGTTGGCCTTCTGAACTTCTGCGCCACCAGGACAGAGTTCAGAAATCCGTCTTAACAGCATGAGATGTCATATACAACTCCTTCCGATTCCAATCCTGAGACCCTTCCTATAGCATGAGATGTGATATCTCAATGCTTCTAATACCAAACCTGAGATCCTTCCTATAGCATGAGATGTGATATCAAACTCCTTCCCATTCCAAACCTGAGACCCTTCTGATAGCATGAGATGTGATATCTCAATGCTTCTAAAACCAAACATGAGAACCATCCTATAACATGAGATGTGAAATCCAAATCATTCCCTTTCCAAACCTGAGACCCTTCCTATAGCTTGAGATGTGATATCAAACTCCTTCCCATTCAATGTGATATCCAACTCCTTCCCATTCCAAACCTGAGACCCTTCCTATAGCATGAGATGTTATATCGTAATGCTTCTAAAACCAAACCTGAGAACCATCCTATAACATGTGAACTCCAAATCCTTCCCTTTCCAAACCTGAGACCCTTCCGATAGCATGAGATGTGATATCTCAATGCTACTAAAACCAAACATGAGAACCATCCTATAACATGAGATGTGAAATCCAAATCCTTCCCTTTCCAAACCTGAGACCCTTCCTATAGCTTGAGATGTGATATCAAACTCCTTCCCATTCCAATCCTGAGATAGCTTGAGATGTTGTATCCAACTCCATCCCATTCCAATCCTGAGACCCTTCCGATAGCATGAGATGTGATAGCTCAATGCTTCTAATATCAAAACTGAGACCCTCCCTATAGTATGAGTATCTAAGTCCTTCCGATGCCTATCCTGAGACCCTTCCGATAGCAGAGATGTGATATCTCAATGCTTATACCAAACCTGATGACCCATCCTATGGCATGATATGTGATATCCAACTCCTTCCCATTGCAATCCTGAGTTCCTTCCTATAGCATGAGATGTGATCTCAATGCTTCTATCAAACCTGAGACCCTTCCTTTAGCATGAGATGTGATATCCAACTCCTTGCCATTCCAATCCTGAGACCCTTCCTATAACATGAGACGTGATATCCAACTCCTTCCCATTCCAATCCTGAGACACCTCCTATAGCATGAGATGTGATATCTCAATGCTTCTAATACCAAACCTGGGACCCGTCCTATAACATGAGATATGATATCCAAATCCTTCCCCTTCCAAACCTGAGACCCTTCAATTAGCATGAGATGTGATATCCAAATCCTTCCATTCCAATTCTGAAACCCTTCCTATAGCATGAGATGTGATGGCTCAATGTTTCTAATAAAAAACCTGAGACCCTTCCTATAGCAAGAGATGTGATATCCAAATCCTTCCCATTCCAATCCTGAGACCCTTCCTATAACGAGATGTGATATCCAACTCCTTCCCATTCCAACCTGACCTTCCTTTAGCATGAGAAGGGATATCCAACTCCTTCCCATTCCAATCCTGAAACCCTTCCTATAGCATGAGATGTGATATCTCAATGTTTCTAATAAAAAACCTGAGACCCTTCCTATAGCAAGAGATGTGATATCCAAATCCTTCCCATTTCAATCTTGAGACCCTTCCTATAGCATGAGATGTGATATCCAACTCCTTCCCATTCCAACCTGATACCCTTCCTATAGCATAAGGGATATCCAACTCCTTCCCAATCCAATCCTGAGACCCTTCCGATAGCAGAGATGTGATATCTCAATGCTTATACCAAACCTGAGACCCTACCTTTAGCATGATGTGATATCCAAATCCTTCACATTCCAATCCTGAGACCCTTCCTATAGCATGAGATGTGATATCTCAATGTTTCTAATACCAAACCTGAGAACCATCCTATAACATGAGATGTGAAATCCCAATCCTTCCCTTCCCAAACCTGAGACCCTTCCTATAGCTCGAGATGTGATATCAAACTCCTTCCCATTCCAATCCTGAGATAGCTTGAGATGTGATGTCCAACTCCTTCCCTTTCCAATCCTGAGACCCTTATCATACCATATGTGATATCTCAAGGCTTCTAATACCAAACCTGAGACCCGTCCTAAAACATGAGATGTGAGATCCAAATCCTTCCCCTTCCAAACCTGAGACCTTTCCTTTAGCATATGTGATATCCTACTCCTTCCCATTCCAATCCTGAGACCCTTCCCATAGCATGAGATGTGATATCTCAATGCTTCTAATATCAAACCTGAGAACCTCCCTATAGCATGAGATGTGATATCCAACTCCTTCCCATTCCAATCGAGACCCTTCCTATAACGAGATGTGATATCTCTTTGCTACTAATACCAAACCTGTGCCCCTTCATGTGATATCCAACTCCTTCCCATTCCAAACTTGTGACCCTTCCTGTAGCATGAAATGTGATTTCTCACCCCTTCCAATGCCAAACCCGAGACCATTCCCACAGCCTGAGATTTGAAATCTCATTTCTTCCAATACCAAACCCGAGACCCTTCCGATAGGATGAGATTTACTATCTCACTCCTTAAAATACCAAACTCGAGTCCCTTCCTAAAGGATGTGATTCTAATACCAAACCTGAGACTCTCCCTACAACAAGAGATGTCATATCCAACTCCTTCCCATTCCAATCCTGAGACTCTTCCTATAGCATGACATGTGATATCGAACTTCCCATTCCAATCCTGAGACTCAGACCTCCCCGTCTAACCTTCTCACCACTCCTAGCTCCCGGATTGATCATGAACTCCTGCTGTCTCTTCGCTCCCTTCTTCTGCTTCCTTTCCTGTCTCCTTCCTCATCTGCCCTAGGTCAGGCTCCTTCTACACCTCCGCAGGGATTACTGATTTGTACCCCTCCCCACTCTCAACTCTCACTCAGTTTCAAACACTCATCTGACATCTGCCATTTCCTGGAAGTACCCGACCTTGATGTTCTTGGTCTAACCGAGACATGGTTGACGGCCAGCGCTATCTCGAGCTTTGACACTTTCCTCCCTGATGACAAGTTCCTCTCCATGCCCAGATCCAACCGTTCTTGAGGGGGAGTATCCTTGATTCCTGTAGTAAATTGCTTTCCTTTGCAGGCCGACTCCTCTCACGAATGCCTTGTCTGCATGCATTCTCTCTTTCCTGGCGAATCTCTCACCGTGGCTATTTGCCTACCCCCTTCCTCTCTCAGTGGATGGACTTCTCCATCCTAGCCTCCTACCACTCAACTCCGCCTACTTGGAGAATTCCACATGAACCTGTATGCTTCCTGACCTGGACTTTTACGAGATCTGCAACTCTTCATGTATCTGGCCCTACACACTGCAGGGAATACTCAGGATTTTCAGATCTCAGACCTCCCCCTCTGTAACCCTCTCAACAATCCTCTCCCGTGGTGATCACGTTCTCTTCTCCAAAGAAGGCTAACTGCCAGCTGTTCCTCCTCAGTGGAGTTCTCCCTTTCTGTCCCTGCTCCCTGCACCGTTTCGCGTTGCAAGTACTCGCTTCCCAGCTCTCTGGTTTCGACGCGTGTTCCCTGCCTTCTCTCCTCTTCCCGCTGCCTTCAAATCAACAAATGACGTTCCAAAACAGTCAGGAAAGCTGATAATGCCTTGAAGATTTCAACCGTATACATTCAGCCTGTGAACCTGTGAACAGCAGTAGATGTTGAACCCCCCTTGTATGGGAGAACAGTGGTTAAAAACTTCAGGATTCGACAACAAACGCACGGACACAGTACATACATGGGAACCCATCAGAATTCGCATTTACAAAAACGCGAGGAAAGTACATTTTCTAGCTGGTTTTGCTAGTTTACAGCACATTTCAATACGTCTAGCGGGTTACGGCTATATGATGAATAATGGGTGTTATAAAGCATTCTGAGCACCGTGTATCTTTTGAAGCTCATTTGTTGATTTGAAGGCAGCGGGAAGAGGAGAGAAGGCAGGGAACACGCGTCTAAACCAGAGAGCTGGGAAGCGAGTGTTTGCAACGCGAAACGGTGCAGGGAGCAGGGACAGAAAGGGAGAACTCCACTGAGGAGGAACAGCTGGTAGGTAGCCTTCTTTGGAGATGAGAACTTGATCACCACGGGAGAGGATTGTTGAGAGGGTAACAGAGGGGGAGGTCTGAGATCAGAAAATCCTGAGTATTCCCTGCAGTGTGTAGGGCCAGTGACATGTACAGTTGCAGATCTCGTAAAAGTCCAGGTCAGGAAGCATACAGGTTCATGTTGAATTCTCCAAGTAGGCGGAGTTGAGTGGTAGGAGGCTAGGATGGAGAAGTCCATCCACTGAGAGAGGAAGGGGGTAGGCAAATAGCCACGGTGAGAGAATGGCCAGGAAAGAGAGAATGCATGCAGACAAGGCATTCGTGAGAGGAGTCGGCCTGCAAAGGAAAGCAATTTACTACAGGAATCAAGGATGCTCCCCCCACAAGAACGGTTGGATCTGGGCATGGAGAGGAACTTGTCATCAGGGAGGAAAGTGTCAAAGCTCGAGACAGCGCTGGCCGTCAACCATGTCTCGGTTAGACCAAGAACATCAAGGTCGGGTTCTTCCAGGAAATGGCAGATGTCAGATGAGTTTTTGAAACTGAGTGAGAGTTGAGAGTGGGGAGGGGTACAAATCAGTAATCCCTGCGGAGGTGTAGAAGGAGCCTGACCTAGGGCAGATGAGGAAGGAGAGAGGAAAGGAAGCAGAAGAAGGGAGAGAGGAGACAGCAGGAGTGCATGATCCATCCGGGAGCTAGGAGTGGTGAGAAGGTTAGACGGGGAGGTCTGAGTCTCAGGATTGGAATGGGAAGTTCGATATCACATGTCATGCTATAGGAAGAGTCTCATGATTGGAATGGGAAGGAGTTGGATATGACATCTCTTGTTATAGGGAGGGTCTCAGGTTTGGTATTAGAATCGCATCCTTTAGGAAGGGACTCGAGTTTGGTATTTTAAGGAGTGAGATAGTAAATCTCATCCTATCGGAAGGGTCTCGGGTTTGGTATTGGAAGAAATGAGATTTCAAATCTCAGGCTGTGGGAATGGTCTCGGGTTTGGTATTGGAAGGGGTGAAAATCACATTTCATGCTACAGGAAGGGTCACAAGTTTGGAATGGGAAGGAGTTGGATATCACATATACTACGAGAAATGGCTCAGGTTTGGTATTAGAAGCATAGAGATATCACATCTCATGTTATAGGAAGGGTCTCGATTGGAATGGGAAGGAGTTAGATATCACATCTCATGCTATAGGGAGGGTCTCAGTTTTGATATTAGAAGCATTGAGATATCACATATGCTATTGGAAGGGTCGCAGTATTTGAATTGGAAGGAGTTGGATATCCCTTCTCATGCTATAGGAAGGGTCTCAGGTTGGAATGGGAAGGATTTGGATATCACATCTCTTGCTATAGGAAGGGTCTCAGGTTTTTTATTAGAAACATTGAGATATCATATCTCATGCTATAGGAAGGGTTTAAGGATTGGAATGGGAAGGAGTTGGATATCCCTTCTCATGCTATAGGAAGGGTCTCAGGTTGGAATGGGAAGGATTTGGATATCACATCTCTTGCTATAGGAAGGGTCTCAGGTTTTTTATTAGAAACATTGAGATATCACATCTCATGCTATAGGAAGGGTTTAAGGATTGGAATGGGAAGGATTTGGATATCACATCTCATGCTAAAGGAAGGGTCTCAGGTTTGGAAGGGGAAGGATTTGGATATCACATCTCATGTTATTTGACCGGTCTCAGGTTTGGTATTAGAAGCATTGAGATATCAAGTCTCATGGTATAGGACGGGAGTTTGATATCACATCATGCCATGGTATGGGTCTCAGGTTTTGTAGAAGCATTGGGATATCACATCTCATGCTATCGGAAGGGTATCAGGATTGGATTTGGAAGGAGTTGTTGGATATCCCATCTCATGCTATAGGAAAGGTCTCAGGTTGGAATGGGAAAGAGTTGGATATCACATCTCATGTTATAGGAAGGGTCTCAAGATTGGAATGGGAAGGACTTGGATATCACATCTCATGCTGTAGGAAGGCTCTCAGGTTTGGAAAGGGAAGGAGTTGGATATCACATTTCATGTTAGAGGTAGGATCTCAGGTTTGGTATTAGAGGCATTGAGATATCACATCTCATGCTATCAGAAGGGTATCAGGATTGGAATGGGAAGGAGTTGGATATCACATCTCATGCTAAAGGGAGGGTCTCAGGTTTGGATGGGGAAGGATTTGGATATTACATCTCATGTTATAGGAAGGATCTCAGGTTTGGTATTAGAAGCATTGAGATATCACATCTCATGCTATCGGAAGGATCTCAGGTTTGGTATTAGAAGCATTGAGATATCACATCTCATGCTATAGGAAGGGTCTCAGGATTGGAATGGGAAGGACTTGGATATCACATCTCATGCTAAAGGAAGGGTCTCAGTTTTGGTAGAAGCATTGCGATATCACATCTCATGCTATAGGAAGGGTCTCAGGATTGGAATCGGAAGGAGTTGGATATCACATCTCATGCTATAGGAAGGGTCTCAGGTTTGGTATAAGCATTGAGATATCACATCTCTGCTATCGGAAGGGTCTCAGGATTGGATTGGGAAGGAGTTGGATATCACATCTCCTGTTATAGGAAGGGTCTCCGGATTGGAATGTGAAGGATTTGGATATCACATCTCATGCTAAAGGAAGGGTCTCAGGTTTGGAATGGGAAGGAGTTGGATATGACATCTCTTGTTATAGGGAGGGTCTCAGGATTTGAATGGCAAGGTGTTGGATATCACATCTCATGCCATAGGAAGGGTCTCAGGTTTGGTATAAGCATTGAGATATCACATCTCTGCTATCGGAAGGGTCTCAGGATTGGATTGGGAAGGAGTTGGATATCCCTTCTCATGCTATAGGAAGGGTCTCAGGTTGGAAAGGGAAGGAGTTGGATATCACATCTCATGCTATAGGGAGGGTTTCAGTTTTGATATTAGAACATTGAGATATCACATCTCATGCTATAGGAAGTGTCTCAGGATTGGAATGGGAAGGAGCTGGATATTACATCTCATGCTAAAGGAAGGGTCTCAGGTTTGGAACATGAAGGAGTTGGATATCCGATCTCATGTTATAGGACCGGTCTCAGGATTGTTATTAGAATCATTGAGATATCATATTGCATGCTGTATGAAGGGTCTAAGGATTGGAATGGGAAAGACTTGGATATCACATCTCATGCTATAGGAAGGGTCTCAGGTTTGGTATAAGCATTGAGATATCAAATCTCATGCTATAGGAAGGGTCTCAGGATTGGAATGGAAGGAGTTGGATATCACATCTCATGTTATAGGAAGGATCTCAGGTTTGGTATTAGAAGCATTGAGACATCACATCTCATGCTATAGGAAGGGTCTCGGGATTGGAATGGGAAGGAGTTGGATATCACATCTCATGCTATAGGAAGGGTCTCAGGTTTGGTATAAGCATTGAGATATCACATCTCATGCTATAGGAAGGGTCTCAGGATTGGAATGGGAAGGAGTTGTATATGACATCTCATGCCGTAGGAAGGGTCTCAGGTTTGGTATAAGCATTGAGATATCACATCTCTGCTATCAGAAGAGTCTCAGGATTGGAATGGGAAGGACTTGGATATCACATCTCATGCTATAGGGAGGGTCTCAAGTTTGATATTAGAAGCATTGAGATATCACATCTCATGCTATAGGAAGAGTCTCAGGTTTGGGAAGGGAAGGATTTGGATTTCACATCTCATGTTATAGGATGGTTCTCATGTTTGGTTTTTGAAGCATTGAGATATCACATCTCATGCTATCGGAAGGGTCTCAGGTTTGGTATTAGAAGCATTGAGATATCACATCTCATGCTATAGGATTGGTCTCCGGATTGGAATGTGAAGGATTTGGATATCACATCTCATGCTAAAGGAAGGGTCTCAGGTTTGGAATGGGAAGGAGTTGGATATGACATCTCTTGTTATAGGGAGGGTCTCAGGATTTGAATGGCAAGGAGTTGGATATCACATCTCATGCCATAGGAAGGGTCTCAGGTTTGGTATAAGCATTGAGATATCACATCTCTGCTATCGGAAGGGTCTCAGGATTGGAATGGGAAGGACTTAGATATCACATCTCATGCTATAGGGAGGGTCTCAGTTTTGATATTAGAAGCATTGAGATATCACATCTCATGATATCGGAAGGGTCTCAGGATTGGAATGGGAGGAGCTGGATATCACATCTCATGCTAAAGGAAGGGTCTCAGGTTTGGAAGGGGAAGGATTTGGATATCACATCTCATGTTATAGGATGGGTCTCAGGTTTGGTATTAGAAGCATTGTGATATCACATCTCATGCTATAGGAAGTGTCTCAGGATTGGAATGGGAAGGAGTTGGATATCACATCTCATGCTATAGGAAGGGTTTCAGGTTTGGTAGAAGCATTGAGATATCACATCTCATGCTATAGGAAGAGTCTCAGGTTTGGGAAGGGAAGGATTTGGATTTCACATCTCATGTTATAGGATGGTTCTCATGTTTGGTTTTTGAAGCATTGAGATATCACATCTCATGCTATCGGAAGGGTCTCAGGTTTGGTATTAGAAGCATTGAGATATCACATCTCATGCTATAGGATTGGTCTCCGGATTGGAATGTGAAGGATTTGGATATCACATCTCATGCTAAAGGAAGGGTCTCAGGTTTGGAATGGGAAGGAGTTGGATATGACATCTCTTGTTATAGGGAGGGTCTCAGGATTTGAATGGCAAGGAGTTGGATATCACATCTCATGCCATAGGAAGGGTCTCAGGTTTGGTATAAGCATTGAGATATCACATCTCTGCAAGGGTCTCAGGATTGGATTGGGAAGGAGTTGGATATCACATCTCATGTTATAGGAAGGGTCTCCGGATTGGAATGTGAAGGATTTGGATATCACATCTCATGCTAAAGGAAGGGTCTCACGTTTGGAATGGGAAGGAGTTGGATATGACATCTCTTGTTATAGGGAGGGTCTCAGGATTTGAATGGCAAGGAGTTGGATATCACATCTCATGCCATAGGAAGGGTCTCAGGTTTGGTATAAGCATTGAGATATCACATCTCTGCTATCGGAAGGGTCTCAGGATTGGATTGGGAAGGAGTTGGATATCCCTTCTCATGCTATAGGAAGGGTCTCAGGTTGGAATGGGAAGGAGTTGGATATCACATCTCATGCTAAAGGAAGGGTCTCAGGTTTGGTAGAAGCATTGAGATATCACATCTCATGCTATCGGAAGTGTCTCAGGATTGGAATGGGAAGGAGCTGGATATTACATCTCATGCTAAAGGAAGGGTCTCAGGTTTGGAACGGGAAGGAGTTGGATATCCGATCTCATGTTATAGGAAGGGTCTCAGGTTTGGTATAAGCATTGAGATATCACATCTCTGCTATCGGAAGTGTCTCAGGATTGGAATGGGAAGGAATTGGATATCCCATCTCATGTTATAGGACGGGTCTCAGGATTGTTATTAGAATCATTGAGATATCATATTGCATGCTGTATGAAGGGTCTAAGGATTGGAATGGGAAAGACTTGGATATCACATCTCATGCTATAGGAAGGGTCTCAGGTTTGGTATAAGCATTGAGATATCAAATCTCATGCTATAGGAAGGGTCTCAGGATTGGAATGGAAGGAGTTGGATATCACATCTCATGTTATAGGAAGGATCTCAGGTTTGGTATTAGAAGCATTGAGACATCACATCTCATGCTATAGGAAGGGTCTCAGGATTGGAATGGGAAGGAGTTGGATATCACATCTCATGCTATAGGAAGGGTCTCAGGTTTGGTATAAGCATTGAGATATCACATCTCATGCTATAGGAAGGGTCTCAGGATTGGAATGGGAAGGAGTTGTATATGACATCTCATGCCGTAGGAAGGGTCTCAGGTTTGGTATAAGCATTGAGATATCACATCTCATGCTATAGGAAGTGTCTCAGGATTGGAATGGGAAGGACTTGGATATCACATCTCATGCTATAGGGAGGGTCTCAAGTTTGATATTAGAAGCATTGAGATATCACATCTCATGCTATAGGAAGAGTCTCAGGTTTGGGAAGGGAAGGATTTGGATTTCACATCTCATGTTATAGGATGGTTCTCATGTTTGGTTTTTGAAGCATTGAGATATCACATCTCATGCTATCGGAAGGGTCTCAGGTTTGGTATTAGAAGCATTGAGATATCACATCTCATGCTATAGGATTGGTCTCCGGATTGGAATGTGAAGGATTTGGATATCACATCTCATGCTAAAGGAAGGGTCTCAGGTTTGGAATGGGAAGGAGTTGGATATGACATCTCTTGTTATAGGGAGGGTCTCAGGATTTGAATGGCAAGGAGTTGGATATCACATCTCATGCCATAGGAAGGGTCTCAGGTTTGGTATAAGCATTGAGATATCACATCTCTGCTATCGGAAGGGTCTCAGGATTGGAATGGGAAGGACTTAGATATCACATCTCATGCTATAGGGAGGGTCTCAGTTTTGATATTAGAAGCATTGAGATATCACATCTCATGATATCGGAAGGGTCTCAGGATTGGAATGGGAGGAGCTGGATATCACATCTCATGCTAAAGGAAGGGTCTCAGGTTTGGAAGGGGAAGGATTTGGATATCACATCTCATGTTATAGGATGGGTCTCAGGTTTGGTATTAGAAGCATTGTGATATCACATCTCATGCTATAGGAAGTGTCTCAGGATTGGAATGGGAAGGAGTTGGATATCACATCTCATGCTATAGGAAGGGTTTCAGGTTTGGTAGAAGCATTGAGATATCACATCTCATGCTATAGGAAGAGTCTCAGGTTTGGGAAGGGAAGGATTTGGATTTCACATCTCATGTTATAGGATGGTTCTCATGTTTGGTTTTTGAAGCATTGAGATATCACATCTCATGCTATCGGAAGGGTCTCAGGTTTGGTATTAGAAGCATTGAGATATCACATCTCATGCTATAGGATTGGTCTCCGGATTGGAATGTGAAGGATTTGGATATCACATCTCATGCTAAAGGAAGGGTCTCAGGTTTGGAATGGGAAGGAGTTGGATATGACATCTCTTGTTATAGGGAGGGTCTCAGGATTTGAATGGCAAGGAGTTGGATATCACATCTCATGCCATAGGAAGGGTCTCAGGTTTGGTATAATCATTGAGATATCACATCTCTGCAAGGGTCTCAGGATTGGATTGGGAAGGAGTTGGATATCACATCTCATGTTATAGGAAGGGTCTCCGGATTGGAATGTGAAGGATTTGGATATCACATCTCATGCTAAAGGAAGGGTCTCAGGTTTGGAATGGGAAGGAGTTGGATATGACATCTCTTGTTATAGGGAGGGTCTCAGGATTTGAATGGCAAGGAGTTGGATATCACATCTCATGCCATAGGAAGGGTCTCAGGTTTGGTATAAGCATTGAGATATCACATCTCTGCTATAGGAAGGGTCTCAGGTTGGAATGGGAAGGAGTTGGATATCACATCTCATGCTAAAGGAAGGGTCTCAGGTTTGGTAGAAGCATTGAGATATCACATCTCATGCTATAGGAAGGGTCTCAGGATTGGAATGGGAAGGACTTAGATATCACATATCATGCTATAGGGAGGGTTTCAGTTTTGATATTAGAAGCATTGAGATATCACATCTCATGCTATCGGAAGTGTCTCAGGATTGGAATGGGAAGGAGCTGGATATTACATCTCATGCTAAAGGAAGGGTCTCAGGTTTGGAACGGGAAGGAGTTGGATATCCGATCTCATGTTATAGGAAGGGTCTCAGGTTTGGTATAAGCATTGAGATATCACATCTCTGCTATCGGAAGTGTCTCAGGATTGGAATGGGAAGGAATTGGATATCCCATCTCATGTTATAGGACGGGTCTCAGGATTGTTATTAGAATCATTGAGATATCATTTTGCATGCTGTAGGAAGGGTCTAAGGATTGGAATGGGAAAGACTTGGATATCACATCTCATGCTATAGGAAGGGTCTCAGGTTTGGTATAAGCATTGAGATATCAAATCTCATGCTATAGGAAGGGTCTCAGGATTGGAATGGAAGGAGTTGGATATCACATCTCATGTTATAGGAAGGATCTCAGGTTTGGTATTAGAAGCATTGAGACATCAAATCTCATGCTATAGGAAGGGTCTCAGGATTGGAATGGGAAGGAGTTGGATATCACATCTCATGCTATAGGAAGGGTCTCAGGTTTGGTATAAGCATTGAGATATCACATCTCATGCTATAGGAAGGGTCTCAGGATTGGAATGGGATGGAGTTGTATATGACATCTCATGCCATAGGAAGGGTCTCAGGTTTGGTATAAGCATTGAGATATCACATCTCTGCTATCAGAAGAGTCTCAGGATTGGAATGGGAAGGAGTTGGATATCCCATCTCATGTTATAGGAAGAGTCTCAGGTTTGGTATTAGAAGCATTGAGATATCACATCTCATGCTATAGGAAGTGTCTCAGGATTGGAATGGGAAGGACTTGGATATCACATCTCATGCTATAGGGAGGGTCTCAAGTTTGATATTAGAAGCATTGAGATATCACATCTCATGCTATAGGAAGAGTCTCAGGTTTGGGAAGGGAAGGATTTGGATTTCACATCTCATGTTATAGGATGGTTCTCATGTTTGGTTTTTGAAGCATTGAGATATCACATCTCATGCTATCGGAAGGGTCTCAGGTTTGGTATTAGAAGCATTGAGATATCACATCTCATGCTATAGGATTGGTCTCCGGATTGGAATGTGAAGGATTTGGATATCACATCTCATGCTAAAGGAAGGGTCTCAGGTTTGGAATGGGAAGGAGTTGGATATGACATCTCTTGTTATAGGGCTGGTCTCAGGATTTGAATGGCAAGGAGTTGGATATCACATCTCATGCCATAGGAAGGGTCTCAGGTTTGGTATTAGAAGCATTGAGATATCACATCTCATGCTATAGGATTGGTCTCTGGATTGGAATGTGAAGGATTTGGATATCACATCTCATGCTAAAGGAAGGGTCTCAGGTTTGGAATGGGAAGGAGTTGGATATGACATATCTTGTTATAGGGAGGGTCTCAGGATTTGAATGGCAAGGAGTTGGATATCACATCTCATGCCATAGGAAGGGTCTCAGGTTTGGTATAAGCATTGAGATATCACATCTCTGCTATCGGAAGGGTCTCAGGATTGGATTGGGAAGGAGTTGGATATCACATCTCATGTTATAGGAAGGGTCTCCGGATTGGAATGTGAAGGATTTGGATATCACATCTCATGCTAAAGGAAGGGTCTCAGGTTTGGAATGGGAAGGAGTTGGATATGACATCTCTTGTTATAGGGAGGGTCTCAGGATTTGAATGGCAAGGAGTTGGATATCACATCTCATGCCATAGGAAGGGTCTCAGGTTTGGTATAAGCATTGAGATATCACATCTCTGCTATCGGAAGGGTCTCAGGATTGGATTGGGAAGGAGTTGGATATCCCTTCTCATGCTATAGGAAGGGTCTCAGGTTGGAATGGGAAGGAGTTGGATATCACATCTCATGCTAAAGGAAGGGTCTCAGGTTTGGTAGAAGCATTGAGATATCACATCTCATGCTATAGGAAGGGTCTCAGGATTGGAATGGGAAGGACTTAGCTATCACATATCATGCTATAGGGAGGGTTTCAGTTTTGATATTAGAAGCATTGAGATATCACATCTCATGCTATCGGAAGTGTCTCAGGATTGGAATGGGAAGGAGCTGGATATTACATCTCATGCTAAAGGAAGGGTCTCAGGTTTGGAACGGGAAGGAGTTGGATATCCAATCTCATGTTATAGGAAGGGTCTCAGGTTTGGTATAAGCATTGAGATATCACATCTCTGCTATCGGAAGTGTCTCAGGATTGGAATGGGAAGGAATTGGATATCCCATCTCATGTTATAGGACGGGTCTCAGGATTGTTATTAGAATCATTGAGATATCATATTGCATGCTGTAGGAAGGGTCTAAGGATTGGAATGGGAAAGACTTGGATATCACATCTCATGCTATAGGAAGAGTCTCAGGTTTGGTATAAGCATTGAGATATCAAATCTCATGCTATAGGAAGGGTCTCAGGATTGGAATGGAAGGAGTTGGATATCACATCTCATGTTATAGGAAGGATCTCAGGTTTGGTATTAGAAGCATTGAGACATCACATCTCATGCTATAGGAAGGGTCTCAGGATTGGAATGGGAAGGAGTTGGATATCACATCTCATGCTATAGGAAGGGTCTCAGGTTTGGTATAAGCATTGAGATATCACATCTCATGCTATAGGAAGGGTCTCAGGATTGGAATGGGAAGGAGTTGTATATGACATCTCATGCCGTAGGAAGGGTCTCAGGTTTGGTATAAGCATTGAGATATCACATCTCTGCTATCAGAAGAGTCTCAGGATTGGAATGGGAAGGAGTTGGATATCCCATCTCATGTTATAGGAAGAGTCTCAGGTTTGGTATTAGAAGCATTGAGATATCACATCTCATGCTATAGGAAGTGTCTCAGGATTGGAATGGGAAGGATTTGGATTTCACATCTCATGTTATAGGATGGTTCTCATGTTTGGTTTTTGAAGCATTGAGATATTACATCTCATGCTATCGGAAGGGTCTCAGGTTTGGTATTAGAAGCATTGAGATATCACATCTCATGCTATAGGATTGGTCTAGGGGTTGGAATGTGAAGGATTTGGATATCACATCTCATGCTAAAGGAAGGGTCTCAGGTTTGGAATGGGAAGGAGTTGGATATGACATCTCTTGTTATAGGGAGGGTCTCAGGATTTGAATGGCAAGGAGTTGGATATCACATCTCATGCCATAGGAAGGGTCTCAGGTTTGGTATAAGCATTGAGATATCACATCTCTGCTATCGGAAGGGTCTCAGGGTTGGAATGGGAAGGACTTAGATATCACATCTCATGCTATAGGGAGGGTCTCAGTTTTGATATTAGAAGCATTGAGATATCACATCTCATGCTATCGGAAGGGTCTCAGGATTGGAATGGGAGGAGCTGGATATCACATCTCATGCTAAAGGAAGGGTCTCAGGTTTGGAAGGGGAAGGATTTGGATATCACATCTCATGTTATAGAATGGGTCTCAGGTTTGGTATTAGAAGCATTGTGATATCACATCTCATGCTATAGGAAGTGTCTCAGGATTGGAATGGGAAGGAGTTGTATATCACATCTTATGCTATAGGAAGGGTTTCAGGTTTGGTAGAAGCATTGAGATATCACATCTCATGCTATAGGAAGAGTCTCAGGTTTGGGAAGGGAAGGATTTGGATTTCACATCTCATGTTATAGGATGGTTCTCATGTTTGGTTTTTGAAGCATTGAGATATCACATCTCATGCTATCGGAAGGGTTTCAGGTTTGGTATTAGAAGCATTGAGATATCACATCTCATGCTATAGGATTGGTCTCTGGATTGGAATGTGAAGGATTTGGATATCACATCTCATGCTAAAGGAAGGGTCTCAGGTTTGGAATGGGAAGGAGTTGGATATGACATCTCTTGTTATAGGGAGGGTCTCAGGATTTGAATGGCAAGGAGTTGGATATCACATCTCATGCCATAGGAAGGGTCTCAGGTTTGGTATTAGAAGCCTTGAGATATCACATCTCATGGTATAATAAGGGTCTCAGGATTGGAATGGGAAGGAGTTGGATATCACATCTCAAGCTATTTCAGGATTGGAATGGGAAGGAGTTTGATATCACATCTCAAGCTATAGGAAGTGTCTCAGGTTTGGGAAGGGAAGGATTGGGATTTCACATCTCATGTTATAGGATGGTTCTCATGTTTGGTTTTAGAAGCATTGAGATATCACATCTCATGCTATCGGAAGGGTCTCAGGTTTGGAATGGGAAGGAGTTGGATATCACATCTCATGTTATAGGAAGCATCTCAGGTTTGGTATTAGAAGCATTGAGATATCACATCTCATGCTATAGGAAGGGTCTCAGGATTGGAATGTGAAGGATTTGGATATCAAATCTCATGCTAAAGGAAGGGTCTCAGGTTTGGTATAAGCATTGAGATATCACATCTCTGCTATCGGAAGGGTCTCAGGATTGGATTGGGAAGGAGTTGGACATCCCTTCTCATGCTATAGGAAGGGTCTCATGTTGGAATGGGAAGGAGTTGGATATCATATCTCATGTTATAGGAAGGGTCTCAAGATTGAAATGGGAAGTATTTGGATATCACATCTCTTGCTATATGAAGGGTCTCAGGTTTTTTATTAGAAACATTGAGATATCACATCTCATGCTATCGGAAGGGTTTCAGGATTGGAATGGGAAGGATTTGGATATCATATCTCATGTTATAGGACGGGTCCCAGGTTTGGTATTAGAAGCATTGAGATATCACATCTTATGGTATAGGAAGGGTCTCAGGTTTGGAATGGGAAGTAGTTGGATATCACATCTCATCCAATAGGAAGGGTCTCAGGTTTGGAATGGGAAGGATTTGGATATCACATCTCTTGCTATAGGAAGGGTCTCAGGTTTTTTATTAGAAACATTGAGATATCACATCTCATGCTATAGGAAGGGTTTAAGGATTGGAATGGGAAGGAGTTGGATATCCCTTCTCATGCTATAGGAAGGGTCTCAGGTTGGAATGGGAAGGATTTGGATATCACATCTCTTGCTATAGGAAGGGTCTCAGGTTTTTTATTAGAAACATTGAGATATCACATCTCATGCTATAGGAAGGGTTTAAGGATTGGAATGGGAAGGATTTGGATATCACATCTCATGCTAAAGGAAGGGTCTCAGGTTTGGAAGGGGAAGGATTTGGATATCACATCTCATGTTATTTGACCGGTCTCAGGTTTGGTATTAGAAGCATTGAGATATCAAGTCTCATGGTATAGGACGGGAGTTTGATATCACATCATGCCATGGTATGGGTCTCAGGTTTTGTAGAAGCATTGGGATATCACATCTCATGCTATCGGAAGGGTATCAGGATTGGATTTGGAAGGAGTTGTTGGATATCCCATCTCATGCTATAGGAAAGGTCTCAGGTTGGAATGGGAAAGAGTTGGATATCACATCTCATGTTATAGGAAGGGTCTCAAGATTGGAATGGGAAGGACTTGGATATCACATCTCATGCTGTAGGAAGGCTCTCAGGTTTGGAAAGGGAAGGAGTTGGATATCACATTTCATGTTAGAGGTAGGATCTCAGGTTTGGTATTAGAGGAATTGAGATATCACATCTCATGCTATCAGAAGGGTATCAGGATTGGAATGGGAAGGAGTTGGATATCACATCTCATGCTAAAGGGAGGGTCTCAGGTTTGGATGGGGAAGGATTTGGATATCACATCTCATGTTATAGGAAGGATCTCAGGTTTGGTATTAGAAGCATTGAGATATCACATCTCATGCTATCGGAAGGATCTCAGGTTTGGTATTAGAAGCATTGAGATATCACATATCATGCTATAGGAAGGGTCTCAGGATTGGAATGGGAAGGACTTGGATATCACATCTCATGCTAAAGGAAGGGTCTCAGTTTTGGTAGAAGCATTGCGATATCACATCTCATGCTATAGGAAGGGTCTCAGGATTGGAATCGGAAGGAGTTGGATATCACATCTCATGCTATAGGAAGGGTCTCAGGTTTGGTATAAGCATTGAGATATCACATCTCTGCTATCGGAAGGGTCTCAGGATTGGATTGGGAAGGAGTTGGATATCACATCTCATGTTATAGGAAGGGTCTCCGGATTGGAATGTGAAGGATTTGGATATCACATCTCATGCTAAAGGAAGGGTCTCAGGTTTGGAATGGGAAGGAGTTGGATATGACATCTCATGCCATAGGAAGGGTCTCAGATTTGGTATAAGCATTGAGATATCACATCTCTGCTATCGGAAGGGTCTCAGGATTGGATTGGGAAGGAGTTGGATATCCCTTCTCATGCTATAGGAAGGGTCTCAGGTTGGAATGGGAAGGAGTTGGATATCACATCTCATGCTATAGGGAGGGTTTCAGTTTTGATATTAGAAGCATTGAGATATCACATCTCATGCTATCGGAAGTGTCTCAGGATTGGAATGGGAAGGAGCTGGATATTACATCTCATGCTAAAGGAAGGGTCTCAGGTTTGGAACTGGAAGGAGTTGGATATCCGATCTCATGTTATAGGAAGGGTCTCAGGTTTGGTATAAGCATTGAGATATCACATCTCTGCTATCGGAAGTGTCTCAGGATTGGAATGGGAAGGAGTTGGATATCCCATCTCATGTTATAGGACGGGTCTCAGGATTGTTATTAGAATCATTGAGATATCATATTGCATGCTGTAGGAAGGGTCTAAGGATTGGAATGGGAAAGATTTGGATATCACATCTCATGCTATAGGAAGGGTCTCAGGTTTGGTATAAGCATTGAGATATCAAATCTCATGCTATAGGAAGGGTCTCAGGATTGGAATGGAAGGAGTTGGATATCACATCTCATGTTATAGGAAGGATCTCAGGTTTGGTATTAGAAGCATTGAGACATCACATCTCATGCTATAGGAAGGGTCTCAGGATTGGAATGGGAAGGAGTTGGATATCACATCTCATGCTATAGGAAGGGTCTCAGGATTGGAATGGGAAGGAGTTGTATATGACATCTCATGCCGTAGGAAGGGTCTCAGGTTTGGTATAAGCATTGAGATATCACATCTCTGCTATCAGAAGAGTCTCAGGATTGGAATGGGAAGGAGTTGTATATGACATCTCATGCCGTAGGAAGGGTCTCAGGTTTGGTATAAGCATTGAGATATCACATCTCTGCTATCAGAAGAGTCTCAGGATTGGAATGGGAAGGAGTTGGATATCCCATCTCATGTTATAGGAAGAGTCTCAGGTTTGGTATTAGAAGCATTGAGATATCACATCTCATGCTATAGGAAGTGTCTCAGGATTGGAATGGGAAGGACTTGGATATCACATCTCATGCTATAGGGAGGGTCTCAAGTTTGATATTAGAAGCATTGAGATATCACATCTCATGCTATAGGAAGAGTCTCAGGTTTGGGAAGGGAAGGATTTGGATTTCACATCTCATGTTATAGGACGGTTCTCATGTTTGGTTTTTGAAGCATTGAGATATCACTTCTCATGCTATCGGAAGGGTCTCAGGTTTGGTATTAGAAGCATTGAGATATCACATCTCATGCTATAGATTGGTCTCTGGATTGGAATGTGAAGGATTTGGATATCACATCTCATGCTAAAGGAAGGGTCTCAGGTTTGGAATGGGAAGGAGTTGGATATGACATCTCTTGTTATAGGGAGGGTCTCAGGATTTGAATGGCAAGGAGTTGGATATCACATCTCATGCCATAGGAAGGGTCTCAGGTTTGGTATAAGCATTAAGATATCACATCTCTGCTATCGGAAGGGTCTCAGGATTGGATTGGGAAGGAGTTGGATATCACATCTCATGTTATAGGAAGGGTCTCCGGATTGGAATGTGAAGGATTTGGATATCACATCTCATGCTAAAGGAAGGGTCTCAGGTTTGGAATGGGAAGGAGTTGGATATGACATCTCTTGTTATAGGGAGGGTCTCAGGATTTGAATGGCAAGGAGTTGGATATCACATCTCATGCCATAGGAAGGGTCTCAGGTTTGGTATAAGCATTGAGATATCACATCTCTGCTATCGGAAGGGTCTCAGGATTGGATTGGGAAGGAGTTGGATATCCCTTCTCATGCTATAGGAAGGGTCTCAGGTTGGAATGGGAATGAGTTGGATATCACATCTCATGCTAAAGGAAGGGTCTCAGGTTTGGTAGAAGCATTGAGATATCACATCTCATGCTATCGGAAGTGTCTCAGGTTCGGAATGGGAAGGAGCTGGATATTACATCTCATGCTAAAGGAAGGGTCTCAGGTTTGGAACGGGAAGGAGTTGGATATCCGATCTCATGTTATAGGAAGGGTCTCAGGTTTGGTATAAGCATTGAGATATCACATCTCTGCTATAGGAAGTGTCTCAGGATTGGAATGGGAAGGAATTGGATATCCCATCTCATGTTATAGGACGGGTCTCAGGATTGTTATTAGAATCATTGAGATATCATATTGCATGCTGTATGAAGGGTCTAAAGATTGGAATGGGAAAGACTTGGATATCACATCTCATGCTATAGGAAGGGTCTCAGGTTTGGTATAAGCATTGAGATATCAAATCTCATGCTATAGGAAGGGTCTCAGGATTGGAATGGAAGGAGTTGGATATCACATCTCATGTTATAGGAACGATGTCAGGTTTGGTATTAGAAGCATTGAGACATCACATCTCATGCTATAGGAAGGGTCTCAGGATTGGTATAAGCATTGAGATATCACATCTCTGCTATCGGAAGGGTCTCAGGATTGGATTGGGAAGGAGTTGGATATCCCTTCTCATGCTATAGGAAGGGTCTCAGGATTTGAATGGCAAGGAGTTGGATATCACATCTCATGCCATAGGAAGGGTCTCAGGTTTGGTATAAGCATTGAGATATCACATCTCTGCTATCGGAAGGGTCTCAGGATTGGATTGGGAAGGAGTTGGATATCCCTTCTCATGCTATAGGAAGGGTCTCAGGTTGGAAAGGGAAGGAGTTGGATATCACATCTCATGCTATAGGGAGGGTTTCAGTTTTGATATTAGAAGCATTGAGATATCACATCTCATGCAATCGGAAGTGTCTCAGGATTGGAATGGGAAGGAGCTGGATATTACATCTCATGCTAAAGGAAGGGTCTCAGGTTTGGAACGGGAAGGAGTTGGATATCCGATCTCATGTTATAGGAAGGGTCTCAGGTTTGGTATAAGCATTGAGATATCACATCTCTGCTATCGGAAGTGTCTCAGGATTGGAATGGGAAGGAGTTGGATATCCCATCTCATGTTATAGGACGGGTCTCAGGATTGTTATTAGAATCATTGAGATATCATATTGCATGCTGTAGGAAGGGTCTAAGGATTAGAATGGGAAAGACTTGGATATCACATCTCATGCTATAGGAAGGGTCTCAGGTTTGGTATAAGCATTGAGATATCAAATCTCATGCTATAGGAAGGGTCTCAGGATTGGAATGGGAAGGAGTTGGATATCCCATCTCATGTTATAGGAAGAGTCTCAGGTTTGGTATTAGAAGCATTGAGATATCACATCTCATGCTATAGGAAGTGTCTCAGGATTGGAATGGGAAGGACTTGGATATCACATCTCATGCTATAGGGAGGGTCTCAAGTTTGATATTAGAAGCATTGAGATATCACATCTCATGCTATAGGAAGAGTCTCAGGTTTGGGAAGGGAAGGATTTGGATTTCACATCTCATGTTATAGGACGGTTCTCATGTTTGGTTTTTGAAGCATTGAGATATCACATCTCATGCTATCGGAAGGGTCTCAGGTTTGGTATTAGAAGCATTGAGATATCACATCTCATGCTATAGATTGGTCTCTGGATTGGAATGTGAAGGATTTGGATATCACATCTCATGCTAAAGGAAGGGTCTCAGGTTTGGAATGGGAAGGAGTTGGATATGACATCTCTTGTTATAGGGAGGGTCTCAGGATTTGAATGGCAAGGAGTTGGATATCACATCTCATGCCATAGGAAGGGTCTCAGGTTTGGTATAAGCATTGAGATATCACATCTCATGCTATCGGAAGTGTCTCAGGATTGGAATGGGAAGGAGCTGGATATTACATCTCATGCTAAAGGAAGGGTCTCAGGTTTGGAACGGGAAGGAGTTGGATATCCGATCTCATGTTATAGGAAGGGTCTCAGGTTTGGTATAAGCATTGAGATATCACATCTCTGCTATCGGAAGTGTCTCAGGATTGGAATGGGAAGGAATTGGATATCCCATCTCATGTTATAGGACGGGTCTCAGGATTGTTATTAGAATCATTGAGATATCATATTGCATGCTGTAGGAAGGGTCTAAGGATTGGAATGGGAAAGACTTGGATATCACATCTCATGCTATAGGAAGAGTCTCAGGTTTGGTATAAGCATTGAGATATCAAATCTCATGCTATAGGAAGGGTCTCAGGATTGGAATGGAAGGAGTTGGATATCACATCTCATGTTATAGGAAGGATCTCAGGTTTGGTATTAGAAGCATTGAGACATCACATCTCATGCTATAGGAAGGGTCTCAGGATTGGAATGGGAAGGAGTTGGATATCACATCTCATGCTATAGGAAGGGTCTCAGGTTTGGTATAAGCATTGAGATATCACATCTCATGCTATAGGAAGGGTCTCAGGATTGGAATGGGAAGGAGTTGTATATGACATCTCATGCCGTAGGAAGGGTCTCAGGTTTGGTATAAGCATTGAGATATCACATCTCTGCTATCAGAAGAGTCTCAGGATTGGAATGGGAAGGAGTTGGATATCCCATCTCATGTTATAGGAAGAGTCTCAGGTTTGGTATTAGAAGCATTGAGATATCACATCTCATGCTATAGGAAGTGTCTCAGGATTGGAATGGGAAGGACTTGGATATCACATCTCATGCTATAGGGAGGGTCTCAAGTTTGATATTAGAAGCAATGAGATATCACATCTCATGCTATAGGAAGAGTCTCAGGTTTGGGAAGGGAAGGATTTGGATTTCACATCTCATGTTATAGGATGGTTCTCATGTTTGGTTTTTGAAGCATTGAGATATTACATCTCATGCTATCGGAAGGGTCTCAGGTTTGGTATTAGAAGCATTGAGATATCACATCTCATGCTATAGGATTGGTCTAGGAGTTGGAATGTGAAGGATTTGGATATCACATCTCATGCTAAAGGAAGGGTCTCAGGTTTGGAATGGGAAGGAGTTGGATATGACATCTCTTGTTATAGGGAGGGTCTCAGGATTTGAATGGCAAGGAGTTGGATATCACATCTCATGCCATAGGAAGGGTCTCAGGTTTGGTATAAGCATTGAGATATCACATCTCTGCTATCGGAAGGGTCTCAGGATTGGAATGGGAAGGACTTAGATATCACATCTCATGCTATAGGGAGGGTCTCAGTTTTGATATTAGAAGCATTGAGATATCACATCTCATGCTATCGGAAGGGTCTCAGGATTGGAATGGGAGGAGCTGGATATCACATCTCATGCTAAAGGAAGGGTCTCAGGTTTGGAAGGGGAAGGATTTGGATATCACATCTCATGTTATAGAATGGGTCTCAGGTTTGGTATTAGAAGCATTGTGATATCACATCTCATGCTATAGGAAGTGTCTCAGGATTGGAATGGGAAGGAGTTGTATATCACATCTTATGCTATAGGAAGGGTTTCAGGTTTGGTAGAAGCATTGAGATATCACATCTCATGCTATAGGAAGAGTCTCAGGTTTGGGAAGGGAAGGATTTGGATTTCACATCTCATGTTATAGGATGGTTCTCATGTTTGGTTTTTGAAGCATTGAGATATCACATCTCATACTATCGGAAGGGTCTCAGGTTTGGTATTAGAAGCATTGAGATATCACATCTCATGCTATAGGATTGGTCTCTGGATTGGAATGTGAAGGATTTGGATATCACATCTCATGCTAAAGGAAGGGTCACAGGTTTGGAATGGGAAGGAGTTGGATATGACATCTCTTGTTATAGGGAGGGTCTCAGGATTTCAATGGCAAGGAGTTGGATATCACATCTCATGCCATAGGAAGGGTCTCAGGTTTGGTATTAGAAGCCTTGAGATATCACATCTCATGGTATAATAAGGGTCTCAGGATTGGAATGGGAAGGAGTTGGATATCACATCTCAAGCTATTTCAGGATTGGAATGGGAAGGAGTTTGATATCACATCTCAAGCTATAGGAAGTGTCTCAGGTTTGGGAAGGGAAGGATTGGGATTTCACATCTCATGTTATAGGATGGTTCTCATGTTTGGTTTTAGAAGCATTGAGATATCACATCTCATGCTATCGGAAGGGTCTCAGGTTTGGAATGGGAAGGAGTTGGATATCACATCTCATGTTATAGGAAGCATCTCAGGTTTGGTTTTAGAAGCATTGAGATATCACATCTCATGCTATAGGAAGGGTCTCAGGATTGGAATGTGAAGGATTTGGATATCAAATCTCATGCTAAAGGAAGGGTCTCAGGTTTGGTATAAGCATTGAGATATCACATCTCTGCTATCGGGCGGGTCTCAGGATTGGATTGGGAAGGAGTTGGACATCCCTTCTCATGCTATAGGAAGGGTCTCATGTTGGAATGGGAAGGAGTTGGATATCATATCTCATGTTATAGGAAGGGTCTCAAGATTGAAATGGGAAGTATTTGGATATCACATCTCTTGCTATATGAAGGGTCTCAGGTTTTTTATTAGAAACATTGAGATATCACATCTCATGCTATCGGAAGGGTTTCAGGATTGGAATGGGAAGGATTTGGATATCATATCTCATGTTATAGGACGGGTCCCAGGTTTGGTATTAGAAGCATTGAGATATCACATCTTGTGGTATAGGAAGGGTCGCAGGTTTGGAATGGGAAGTAGTTGGATATCACATCTCATCCAATAGGAAGGGTCTCAGGTTTGGAATGGGAAGGATTTGGATATCACATCTCTTGCTATAGGAAGGGTCTCAGGTTTTTTATTAGAAACATTGAGATATCACATCTCATGCTATAGGAAGGGTTTAAGGATTGGAATGGGAAGGAGTTGGATATCCCTTCTCATGCTATAGGAAGGGTCTCAGGTTGGAATGGGAAGGATTTGGATATCACATCTCTTGCTATAGGAAGGGTCTCAGGTTTTTTATTAGAAACATTGAGATATCACATCTCATGCTATAGGAAGGGTTTAAGGATTGGAATGGGAAGGATTTGGATATCACATCTCATGCTAAAGGAAGGGTCTCAGGTTTGGAAGGGGAAGGATTTGGATATCACATCTCATGTTATTTGACCGGTCTCAGGTTTGGTATTAGAAGCATTGAGATATCAAGTCTCATGGTATAGGACGGGAGTTTGATATCACATCATGCCATGGTATGGGTCTCAGGTTTTGTAGAAGCATTGGGATATCACATCTCATGCTATCGGAAGGGTATCAGGATTGGATTTGGAAGGAGTTGTTGGATATCCCATCTCATGCTATAGGAAAGGTCTCAGGTTGGAATGGGAAAGAGTTGGATATCACATCTCATGTTATAGGAAGGGTCTCAAGATTGGAATGGGAAGGACTTGGATATCACATCTCATGCTGTAGGAAGGCTCTCAGGTTTGGAAAGGGAAGGAGTTGGATATCACATTTCATGTTAGAGGTAGGATCTCAGGTTTGGTATTAGAGGCATTGAGATATCACATCTCATGCTATCAGAAGGGTATCAGGATTGGAATGGGAAGGAGTTGGATATCACATCTCATGCTAAAGGGAGGGTCTCAGGTTTGGATGGGGAAGGATTTGGATATCACATCTCATGTTATAGGAAGGATCTCAGGTTTGGTATTAGAAGCATTGAGATATCACATCTCATGCTATCGGAAGGATCTCAGGTTTGGTATTAGAAGCATTGAGATATCACATATCATGCTATAGGAAGGGTCTCAGGATTGGAATGGGAAGGACTTGGATATCACATCTCATGCTAAAGGAAGGGTCTCAGTTTTGGTAGAAGCATTGCGATATCACATCTCATGCTATAGGAAGGGTCTCAGGATTGGAATCGGAAGGAGTTGGATATCACATCTCATGCTATAGGAAGGGTCTCAGGTTTGGTATAAGCATTGAGATATCACATCTCTGCTATCGGAAGGGTCTCAGGATTGGATTGGGAAGGAGTTGGATATCACATCTCATGTTATAGGAAGGGTCTCCGGATTGGAATGTGAAGGATTTGGATATCACATCTCATGCTAAAGGAAGGGTCTCAGGTTTGGAATGGGAAGGAGTTGGATATGACATCTCATGCCATAGGAAGGGTCTCAGATTTGGTATAAGCATTGAGATATCACATCTCTGCTATCGGAAGGGTCTCAGGATTGGATTGGGAAGGAGTTGGATATCCCTTCTCATGCTATAGGAAGGGTCTCAGGTTGGAATGGGAAGGAGTTGGATATCACATCTCATGCTATAGGGAGGGTTTCAGTTTTGATATTAGAAGCATTGAGATATCACATCTCATGCTATCGGAAGTGTCTCAGGATTGGAATGGGAAGGAGCTGGATATTACATCTCATGCTAAAGGAAGGGTCTCAGGTTTGGAACTGGAAGGAGTTGGATATCCGATCTCATGTTATAGGAAGGGTCTCAGGTTTGGTATAAGCATTGAGATATCACATCTCTGCTATCGGAAGTGTCTCAGGATTGGAATGGGAAGGAGTTGGATATCCCATCTCATGTTATAGGACGGGTCTCAGGATTGTTATTAGAATCATTGAGATATCATATTGCATGCTGTAGGAAGGGTCTAAGGATTGGAATGGGAAAGACTTGGATATCACATCTCATGCTATAGGAAGGGTCTCAGGTTTGGTATAAGCATTGAGATATCAAATCTCATGCTATAGGAAGGGTCTCAGGATTGGAATGGAAGGAGTTGGATATCACATCTCATGTTATAGGAAGGATCTCAGGTTTGGTATTAGAAGCATTGAGACATCACATCTCATGCTATAGGAAGGGTCTCAGGATTGGAATGGGAAGGAGTTGGATATCACATCTCATGCTATAGGAAGGGTCTCAGGTTTGGTATAAGCATTGAGATATCACATCTCATGCTATAGGAAGGGTCTCAGGATTGGAATGGGAAGGAGTTGTATATGACATCTCATGCCGTAGGAAGGGTCTCAGGTTTGGTATAAGCATTGAGATATCACATCTCTGCTATCAGAAGAGTCTCAGGATTGGAATGGGAAGGAGTTGGATATCCCATCTCATGTTATAGGAAGAGTCTCAGGTTTGGTATTAGAAGCATTGAGATATCACATCTCATGCTATAGGAAGTGTCTCAGGATTGGAATGGGAAGGACTTGGATATCACATCTCATGCTATAGGGAGGGTCTCAAGTTTGATATTAGAAGCATTGAGATATCACATCTCATGCTATAGGAAGAGTCTCAGGTTTGGGAAGGGAAGGATTTGGATTTCACATCTCATGTTATAGCACGGTTCTCATGTTTGGTTTTTGAAGCATTGAGATATCACATCTCATGCTATCGGAAGGGTCTCAGGTTTGGTATTAGAAGCATTGAGATATCACATCTCATGCTATAGATTGGTCTCTGGATTGGAATGTGAAGGATTTGGATATCACATCTCATGCTAAAGGAAGGGTCTCAGGTTTGGAATGGGAAGGAGTTGGATATGACATCTCTTGTTATAGGGAGGGTCTCAGGATTTGAATGGCAAGGAGTTGGATATCACATCTCATGCCATAGGAAGGGTCTCAGGTTTGGTATAAGCATTAAGATATCACATCTCTGCTATCGGAAGGGTCTCAGGATTGGATTGGGAAGGAGTTGGATATCACATCTCATGTTATAGGAAGGGTCTCCGGATTGGAATGTGAAGGATTTGGATATCACATCTCATGCTAAAGGAAGGGTCTCAGGTTTGGAATGGGAAGGAGTTGGATATGACATCTCTTGTTATAGGGAGGGTCTCAGGATTTGAATGGCAAGGAGTTGGATATCACATCTCATGCCATAGGAAGGGTCTCAGGTTTGGTATAAGCATTGAGATATCACATCTCTGCTATCGGAAGGGTCTCAGGATTGGATTGGGAAGGAGTCGGATATCCCTTCTCATGCTATAGGAAGGGTCTCAGGTTGGAATGGGAATGAGTTGGATATCACATCTCATGCTAAAGGAAGGGTCTCAGGTTTGGTAGAAGCATTGAGATATCACATCTCATGCTATCGGAAGTGTCTCAGGATTGGAATGGGAAGGAGCTGGATATTACATCTCATGCTAAAGGAAGGGTCTCAGGTTTGGAACGGGAAGGAGTTGGATATCCGATCTCATGTTATAGGAAGGGTCTCAGGTTTGGTATAAGCATTGAGATATCACATCTCTGCTATAGGAAGTGTCTCAGGATTGGAATGGGAAGGAATTGGATATCCCATCTCATTTTATAGGACGGGTCTCAGGATTGTTATTAGAATCATTGAGATATCATATTGCATGCTGTATGAAGGGTCTAAAGATTGGAATGGGAAAGACTTGGATATCACATCTCATGCTATAGGAAGGGTCTCAGGTTTGGTATAAGCATTGAGATATCAAATCTCATGCTATAGGAAGGGTCTCAGGATTGGAATGGAAGGAGTTGGATATCACATCTCATGTTATAGGAACGATGTCAGGTTTGGTATTAGAAGCATTGAGACATCACATCTCATGCTATAGGAAGGGTCTCAGGATTGGTATAAGCATTGAGATATCACATCTCTGCTATCGGAAGGGTCTCAGGATTGGATTGGGAAGGAGTTGGATATCCCTTCTCATGCTATAGGAAGGGTCTCAGGATTTGAATGGCAAGGAGTTGGATATCACATCTCATGCCATAGGAAGGGTCTCAGGTTTGGTATAAGCATTGAGATATCACATCTCTGCTATCGGAAGGGTCTCAGGATTGGATTGGGAAGGAGTTGGATATCCCTTCTCATGCTATAGGAAGGGTCTCAGGTTGGAAAGGGAAGGAGTTGGATATCACATCTCATGCTATAGGGAGGGTTTCAGTTTTGATATTAGAAGCATTGAGATATCACATCTCATGCAATCGGAAGTGTCTCAGGATTGGAATGGGAAGGAGCTGGATATTACATCTCATGCTAAAGGAAGGGTCTCAGGTTTGGAACGGGAAGGAGTTGGATATCCGATCTCATGTTATAGGAAGGGTCTCAGGTTTGGTATAAGCATTGAGATATCACATCTCTGCTATCGGAAGTGTCTCAGGATTGGAATGGGAAGGAGTTGGATATCCCATCTCATGTTATAGGACGGGTCTCAGGATTGTTATTAGAATCATTGAGATATCATATTGCATGCTGTAGGAAGGGTCTAAGGATTAGAATGGGAAAGACTTGGATATCACATCTCATGCTATAGGAAGGGTCTCAGGTTTGGTATAAGCATTGAGATATCAAATCTCATGCTATAGGAAGGGTCTCAGGATTGGAATGGGAAGGAGTTGGATATCCCATCTCATGTTATAGGAAGAGTCTCAGGTTTGGTATTAGAAGCATTGAGATATCACATCTCATGCTATAGGAAGTGTCTCAGGATTGGAATGGGAAGGACTTGGATATCACATCTCATGCTATAGGGAGGGTCTCAAGTTTGATATTAGAAGCATTGAGATATCACATCTCATGCTATAGGAAGAGTCTCAGGTTTGGGAAGGGAAGGATTTGGATTTCACATCTCATGTTATAGGACGGTTCTCATGTTTGGTTTTTGAAGCATTGAGATATCACATCTCATGCTATCGGAAGGGTCTCAGGTTTGGTATTAGAAGCATTGAGAAATCACATCTCATGCTATAGATTGGTCTCTGGATTGGAATGTGAAGGATTTGGATATCACATCTCATGCTAAAGGAAGGGTCTCAGGTTTGGAATGGGAAGGAGTTGGATATGACATCTCTTGTTATAGGGAGGGTCTCAGGATTTGAATGGCAAGGAGTTGGATATCACATCTCATGCCATAGGAAGGGTCTCAGGTTTGGTATAAGCATTGAGATATCACATCTCATGCTATCGGAAGTGTCTCAGGATTGGAATGGGAAGGAGCTGGATATTACATCTCATGCTAAAGGAAGGGTCTCAGGTTTGGAACGGGAAGGAGTTGGATATCCGATCTCATGTTATAGGAAGGGTCTCAGGTTTGGTATAAGCATTGAGATATCACATCTCTGCTATCGGAAGTGTCTCAGGATTGGAATGGGAAGGAATTGGATATCCCATCTCATGTTATAGGACGGGTCTCAGGATTGTTATTAGAATCATTGAGATATCATATTGCATGCTGTAGGAAGGGTCTAAGGATTGGAATGGGAAAGACTTGGATATCACATCTCATGCTATAGGAAGAGTCTCAGGTTTGGTATAAGCATTGAGATATCAAATCTCATGCTATAGGAAGGGTCTCAGGATTGGAATGGAAGGAGTTGGATATCACATCTCATGTTATAGGAAGGATCTCAGGTTTGGTATTAGAAGCATTGAGACATCACATCTCATGCTATAGGAAGGGTCTCAGGATTGGAATGGGAAGGAGTTGGATATCACATCTCATGCTATAGGAAGGGTCTCAGGTTTGGTATAAGCATTGAGATATCACATCTCATGCTATAGGAAGGGTCTCAGGATTGGAATGGGAAGGAGTTGTATATGACATCTCATGCCGTAGGAATGGTCTCAGGTTTGGTATAAGCATTGAGATATCACATCTCTGCTATCAGAAGAGTCTCAGGATTGGAATGGGAAGGAGTTGGATATCCCATCTCATGTTATAGGAAGAGTCTCAGGTTTGGTATTAGAAGCATTGAGATATCACATCTCATGCTATAGGAAGTGTCTCAGGATTGGAATGGGAAGGACTTGGATATCACATCTCATGCTATAGGGAGGGTCTCAAGTTTGATATTAGAAGCATTGAGATATCACATCTCATGCTATAGGAAGAGTCTCAGGTTTGGGAAGGGAAGGATTTGGATTTCACATCTCATGTTATAGGATGGTTCTCATGTTTGGTTTTTGAAGCATTGAGATATTACATCTCATGCTATCGGAAGGGTCTCAGGTTTGGTATTAGAAGCATTGAGATATCACATCTCATGCTATAGGATTGGTCTAGGGGTTGGAATGTGAAGGATTTGGATATCACATCTCATGCTAAAGGAAGGGTCTCAGGTTTGGAATGGGAAGGAGTTGGATATGACATCTCTTGTTATAGGGAGGGTCTCAGGATTTGAATGGCAAGGAGTTGGATATCACATCTCATGCCATAGGAAGGGTTTCAGGTTTGGTATAAGCATTGAGATATCACATCTCTGCTATCGGAAGGGTCTCAGGATTGGAATGGGAAGGACTTAGATATCACATCTCATGCTATAGGGAGGGTCTCAGTTTTGATATTAGAAGCATTGAGATATCACATCTCATGCTATCGGAAGGGTCTCAGGATTGGAATGGGAGGAGCTGGATATCACATCTCATGCTAAAGGAAGGGTCTCAGGTTTGGAAGGGGAAGGATTTGGATATCACATCTCATGTTATAGAATGGGTCTCAGGTTTGGTATTAGAAGCATTGTGATATCACATCTCATGCTATAGGAAGTGTCTCAGGATTGGAATGGGAAGGAGTTGTATATCACATCTTATGCTATAGGAAGGGTTTCAGGTTTGGTAGAAGCATTGAGATATCACATCTCATGCTATAGGAAGAGTCTCAGGTTTGGGAAGGGAAGGATTTGGATTTCACATCTCATGTTATAGGATGGTTCTCATGTTTGGTTTTTGAAGCATTGAGATATCACATCTCATACTATCGGAAGGGTCTCAGGTTTGGTATTAAAAGCATTGAGATATCACATCTCATGCTATAGGATTGGTCTCTGGATTGGAATGTGAAGGATTTGGATATCACATCTCATGCTAAAGGAAGGGTCTCAGGTTTGGAATGGGAAGGAGTTGGATATGACATCTCTTGTTATAGGGAGGGTCTCAGGATTTGAATGGCAAGGAGTTGGATATCACATCTCATGCCATAGGAAGGGTCTCAGGTTTGGTATTAGAAGCCTTGAGATATCACATCTCATGGTATAATAAGGGTCTCAGGATTGGAATGGGAAGGAGTTGGATATCACATCTCAAGCTATTTCAGGATTGGAATGGGAAGGAGTTTGATATCACATCTCAAGCTATAGGAAGTGTCTCAGGTTTGGGAAGGGAAGGATTGGGATTTCACATCTCATGTTATAGGATGGTTCTCATGTTTGGTTTTAGAAGCATTGAGATATCACATCTCATGCTATCGGAAGGGTCTCAGGTTTGGAATGGGAAGGAGTTGGATATCACATCTCATGTTATAGGAAGCATCTCAGGTTTGGTATTAGAAGCATTGAGATATCACATCTCATGCTATAGGAAGGGTCTCAGGATTGGAATGTGAAGGATTTGGATATCAAATCTCATGCTAAAGGAAGGGTCTCAGGTTTGGTATAAGCATTGAGATATCACATCTCTGCTATCGGAAGGGTCTCAGGATTGGATTGGGAAGGAGTTGGACATCCCTTCTCATGCTATAGGAAGGGTCTCATGTTGGAATGGGAAGGAGTTGGATATCATATCTCATGTTATAGGAAGGGTCTCAAGATTGAAATGGGAAGTATTTGGATATCACATCTCTTGCTATATGAAGGATCTCAGGTTTTTTATTAGAAACATTGAGATATCACATCTCATGCTATCGGAAGGGTTTCAGGATTGGAATGGGAAGGATTTGGATATCATATCTCATGTTATAGGACGGGTCCCAGGTTTGGTATTAGAAGCATTGAGATATCACATCTTATGGTATAGGAAGGGTCTCAGGTTTGGAATGGGAAGTAGTTGGATATCACATCTCATCCAATAGGAAGGGTCTCAGGTTTGGAATGGGAAGGATTTGGATATCACATCTCTTGCTATAGGAAGGGTCTCAGGTTTTTTATTAGAAACATTGAGATATCACATCTCATGCTATAGGAAGGGTTTAAGGATTGGAATGGGAAGGAGTTGGATATCCCTTCTCATGCTATAGGAAGGGTCTCAGGTTGGAATGGGAAGGATTTGGATATCACATCTCTTGCTATAGGAAGGGTCTCAGGTTTTTTATTAGAAACATTGAGATATCACATCTCATGCTATAGGAAGGGTTTAAGGATTGGAATGGGAAGGTTTTGGATATCACATCTCATGCTAAAGGAAGGGTCTCAGGTTTGGAAGGGGAAGGATTTGGATATCACATCTCATGTTATTTGACCGGTCTCAGGTTTGGTATTAGAAGCATTGAGATATCAAGTCTCATGGTATAGGACGGGAGTTTGATATCACATCATGCCATGGTATGGGTCTCAGGTTTTGTAGAAGCATTGGGATATCACATCTCATGCTATCGGAAGGGTATCAGGATTGGATTTGGAAGGAGTTGTTGGATATCCCATCTCATGCTATAGGAAAGGTCTCAGGTTGGAATGGGAAAGAGTTGGATATCACATCTCATGTTATAGGAAGGATCTCAAGATTGGAATGGGAAGGACTTGGATATCACATCTCATGCTGTAGGAAGGCTCTCAGGTTTGGAAAGGGAAGGAGTTGGATATCACATTTCATGTTAGAGGTAGGATCTCAGGTTTGGTATTAGAGGCATTGAGATATCACATCTCATGCTATCAGAAGGGTATCAGGATTGGAATGGGAAGGAGTTGGATATCACATCTCATGCTAAAGGGAGGGTCTCAGGTTTGGATGGGGAAGGATTTGGATATCACATCTCATGTTATAGGAAGGATCTCAGGTTTGGTATTAGAAGCATTGAGATATCACATCTCATGCTTGTTAGGAAAGATTTCGTTATTGTAGGGAACTTTCCTTCCATGTGGCAACCCCTAAACTTTTTGCTATTGTTTTCAACCTGTTTTCTTGACTTTGCCAGAGAAGTGCAGCCTTCTGCTGTACTCCTCTGGGCTTTCGCTCCTTTCTTACGGGGAAACTGACATGCCCTTAAGACAGTCAGTACCGGGGAACGCTGTTTCCCGTAGTTTCTTTTATCGTGTCGCCATTTTAGTGCAACACGACACAAGAGGGCACTGTAAGCTAAGTTACAGCTCTCTTGGGTCTCTAGCCTTCTACAGACCCTAGACACTCTTATAGGATGGTTTTTGGATCGGTGCAAGTCATTCAGGGACTGGGCTGGTGGCAGCGATCATTTGGTTTATTTTGAGCTCCTTTTGCCGTTCTGAGCACCTTTTTGCCGCGAACACAAAAGGGTGGCCCGGCTACCCAAAATGGCCGGACCACGAGGCTCCTTTGTCTCGTCCACTGTCCGTCTTGCTCCCTTTACCTTCCCCCGGGTCAGGCGACCCGGGGCCTTCCTTATTTGGGCATGTAGTTTCCCGCGAAACACGGTTGCTTTCGCGGGCTTCTACATGTCGTCTGAGTGCCCCCAGGATGTGGGCTGGGCTGTCTGGTCCCAATACACATCCTGGGTGCCAGAGAGTCTAGGGTGGTGTGAATGCCTGGGACCACTGTGGTCCGTGATTGGTCCACGTATGGTATGTGTGTTGATGAGCGGATCTCCCATTGGCTCCCCTCCGTTTTGGCGCGAAGGGAACCGTGGATAAGAGGGAGCTGGAAACACCACTACCATGTCGATCTCCTGAGTTCTTACGAACCCAGGGATACAGGAGCCAAGTATCCTGCGAACACGAGGCTGGACCGAGGAATCGCTGGTGACCCCCTGAAGAACTTCTGCTCCTCATTGCTGTCGTCCGGTGAAGCCCTTTCCACCTAAGATCGAACAAGAAGGCCTGTACTGGCGCTTCGACCTATTGGAATAGCAGGACCAGCTATTCCCGGCACCTTCATCAACTCCTGCTGTAAGCCTTCGGAAGTGTCTCTGGGCCATCCAGTTGACTGACCAGCTTACTAAGGAGGCCTGCTCTGTAATCGCCGACAGGTTGGGTGGTATTCTGAGTCCGGGGCATGCTCACACGCTTCGTTTGCTTAGCAGTCCTAAGCTAGAGGTGAGCAGTGCTCGTTTGGCTTGAATACACCCGGCCGTTCCGTTGCCCTGCTGTGGCGACAAAACTGTGCTTGTTTCTTCGATCGGGACGTCTTTTTACTCTGCACGACGACGAGACGTTCCCTGCTCTTCAGAACCTGCCAGAAGCTGTATCTATCGAGGAGAAGCTCGGGCCTGCTTGCTTCGGGGACCGGTGAGTAGATTAGCTAGGATCTGGTCGCCCTCCTGCAGTGCCCCTTGCTTTTCCCCGCTGTAAATACAGCACCCCTTGTCCGTACTCGCGCCCTGCTTCTGCCTCACAGTGGAGGCTGCGCTAGAGTCGCGGACCGTGTTCTCCTTCATTAGAGCTCCCTACAGAGCGTCCAACGTCCTCCGAAGAGCTTCACCTTCTGCCCATTGGCACCGGCGTGTGCAGGTACTTTTGAGCGCTAGGCTCCACTCTTCGTAGGGATTGGACTACCATCTAGTTAGGGGCCTCAGAAGGCGGACATATCACAAGCATTGGTTCGCACTGCCTGTTTTCCTTCCCCTGCAGGTGGATAACATATTTCGTGCTGCTAATGCTGTGAAACTGTGTATTCTGTATATATATTGGGTGGATAGTGTATGTGTTGGTTTAATATCGTTGTATGTTGCTGCTTTTACTGTGGTCATTAGTTTTGAGGCCTTATAATAAATGTGTATCTATTTTTGATATAAACAACTGTTTGGAGTAGTTTGTAAGCGCTCTTGCTTTGTGTGCTCATTGCGGGCTTTCAGTCACCCTCACCCCTCTTGAGACCTAGTCTTGACCGCCGCGATCGCTACCTTGATTGGTCTGGCTTGTCCAGAGGTTACCCTGTTCCAAGTAATTAGGTTGGCCTTCTGAACCTCTGCGCCACCAGGACAGAGTTCAGAAATCCGTCTTAACAAATTGGTGTACAGCGGTGGGATACGACTGAAGGTATCCAGTGTTGCGCACGAGCTAAGGCGTTTTCAGGTTATTCCAACCAGGACACGCAGTAAAGTATTGAATATAACGTTAAAAAGGCCATAGTCCTATCGACAGTATGGAAACGAATACTTTATTAACCTTAAATGCTTCGAAATCTGAAACATTGAAGAAGATGTGTGCGGAGAGAGGGGTTTCCTCTCAAGGCACTAAATTGGAAATGATCCAGAGAATCGTGGCGTGGCAAGAAGCGCAGCTTGACGCTATAACTTCCGAGGACAGTGCAGAAGGTGGTGGGGCTGCTCTCACTGGCAGAACCGACGGTTCTGCCGCTGCACTGATCCATCACGACCACGAGGACAGGGAGGATGTAATGTCTAACGTTTCCTCTGCCAGTGTTGATGGGGAGGCTATGCTTGAATTCAAGAAGCAAGAGCTGCGGTTTAGGCAGCAGGAGCTTGAATTCAGCATAGCCAAACTGAAAATCGACCAGGCAGAAAAACAAAAAGACAGGGATCACCAGTTGGAACTGGCCAAGCTTCAGTTCGCAAATGGGTCCAAGGGTCCTGGACATGGTTCTGGGGCTTCCTCTCATCCACGGTTTCCAAAAGATCTGCTCAGTGTGTATGAGGAACGAAATGACATTATGGACTGGTTAAATGCGTTTGAGTATGCATGCGAGGTTCAAGAGGTTGATAATGCGGATAAGATTGCATGGTTACTCAGCAGACTGCCCCATTCTGGTTGCAGTGCCATTATGGAAATGTCGAAGGCTGAGCGCGCTGATTTTGCAATGTTGAAGCAGACTCTCATTTTAAAGTTTGGGAAGACTCCGACCCAATATTTGAAAAGGTTTAGAGAGTATAAGAAAAAGGAAGGTGGTACTTGGGTGTCGTATGTAGCTGAGTCCCTGAAAAACTTGACTGGCTGGGTTGAAGGTTATAAGGTTTCTACCTTCGAAGGCATGATCAATCTGGTCATGCTGGAACACATTTTTGCTTCTTCTTCCCCGGAGCTTAAGCAGCATTTGGCCGATTCGAAGGAGATAGATCCTAAGAAGCTGGCCATTGCAGCAGATTTATGGGTGTCACATCGAGTGTCCCATAAGGACAAAACTCATCCTGGTAAGCAGGAGGAAGGGAAAAAGTCCAAAGATGTGGAGGGTGGGGAATCTGCTAAATCTTCTTCCCATAAGGGCCACAAAAAGAAAAATAAGGGTAAGCCATCCGAGAACTCACAGGGTAGTGGAGGTTCGCCTCCGAAACAGAACTCTGGTTATAATAAGCCTCCCTACGTAAACAGACCCAATGGGGCTTGTTTTTCTTGTGGAGCAACTGACCATGTGAAGGGGGATCCCCGTTGTAAGGTTAGACCTTTGGGGGTCCACTCCGCTAATCTGGCCTTCTCCTCCTACGAGGAAGAAGAGATTACAGGAGCATCCTTCTCCTCAGACTCATTTCCCAGCGGAATAGAGGCTGAGGTAGTTTTAGTGTCCCTGGGTTCCTGGGAGCCTAAAGTCGCAGAGGCGTATGCTAGGATTCCGGATAATACCAAGCACTACTTTAAAGACAGTGTGCTGATCAATGGAGTGGATACTCCAGCTCTTAGGGATAGTGGGTGCAGTCGAACTGTAGTGGATTCTACCTTGGTAGACTCAGAGGAAGTTGCCAGAGCTACTCTGATGCCCACTAAGTTGGCTGACGGCCCCCTCCGTATGTTTCCCGTGATCCCTGTTAATCTAACTTTAAATGGTACAGCAGTTAGGATTCCAGTGAGCATTCAGAGAAACGTCCCGGGAAAGGTCTTGTTGGGCAATGATCTCAGAGCTCTAGGGCTCGTAGGAGACACTGCCGAAAGACCCTACACACGGTCTCAAGCACGGGCAGCATTGGCCAAGTCCAATACGCCGCCCCAGCCGAAGGGGAAACCCAAGGCGAAAGGAGTCAACAAGTCCCGACGGGGGAAAGAGAATATTC
The DNA here is from genome assembly GCF_040938575.1 of Ambystoma mexicanum. NCBI lineage: Eukaryota > Metazoa > Chordata > Amphibia > Caudata > Ambystomatidae > Ambystoma > Ambystoma mexicanum. Next base: position 573,187,406 of record NC_090932.1, on the reverse strand, counting down.
CCCCGAACTCGCCTACCACTGCGGTGGAGGGAGTTGGTCAATCGCCCGAGCCTGACGAGGAGGTGGCGATGCCTGAAGTGTTCGACCCCAACGACCATCCTGAACTAAAAGACTTGTTAGTTGAAGGAGGTCCTGATAGGGACGACTTCAGTAAGGGCCAACGTGAGTGCCCATCTCTGGAAGGCCTAAGGAGACAGGCCTGCTCCCAGCTTGAGGGTGAACCTCCTGGGAAGCATCGGATTTATTGGGAAGGTGGACTCCTGTACAGTGAGCCCACAGAGTCTACAGAAGGAGACCATAGGAGGTTGGTGGTTCCCCTTTCTGTTAGACCCTTCCTCCTGCAGTTGGCGCATGAAGTTCCCCTTGCTGGTCACCTTGGAATGAAGAGGACCAAGCAAAGGTTATCTATGCACTTCTACTGGCCCAAGATGGGGGTGCAAGTAGAAAGTCACTGCAGGAGTTGTGCCTCCTGCCAGTTGTCTGGTAAGGTTGGCGCGACAATCCAAGCTCCGTTGGTACCGCTCCCAGTTGTGGGGGTACCATTTGAAAGGGTAGGGATCGACATCGTTGGTCCCCTTGACCCGCAAACATCCTCAGGCAATAGGTTTATCCTGGTGCTGGTCGACCATGCAACCAGGTATCCTGAGGCCATCCCATTAAAGACTGTAACTGCCAAGTCAGTTGCAAAAGCGTTACTCGGCATATTTACTAGGGTTGGCTTCCCTAAAGAAGTTGTGTCAGATCGTGGCAGCAACTTTATGTCGAAGTATATGCAGGCTATGTGGAAAGAATGTGGGGTCACCTACAAGTTCTCTTCTGCATACCACCCCCAGACCAATGGTCTGGTGGAGCGTTTCAACAGAACGCTAAAGAGCATGATTGGGGCTCTGGAGGAGCCCCAGAGGAGGAAATGGGACCTTCTTTTACCATGCTTGTTGTTTGCCTACAGAGAGGTACCACAGGAGGGTGTTGGCTTCAGCCCCTTCGAACTTCTGTTCGGTCATCCCGTACGGGGACCCTTAGCCATCGTCAAAGAGGGATGGGAGATGCCCACTCCCCCTGTTACTACCAATGTAGTTGACTATGTGCTAGGGCTCAGAAAACGGATGGTACTCCTGATGGGCTTGGCTAGTGAAAAGTTGAAAGCAGGACAAGCGCTGGTGAAACATTGGTACGACCAGAAAGCTTCCTTAATTCACTTTACACCTGGTCAGCAAGTCCTGATCATGAACCCCATAAGGCCTCGCGCTTTACAGGACAAATGGTCAGGCCCTTACACAGTGGTGGAGCCCCTGGGTGAGGTGAACTATTTAGTGGACCTTGGAAGGCCTGGACAGGCTCCAAAAGTGTTCCACGTAAATAGGCTGAAGGCTTTCGTCCCAAGAGTCGAAATCGCAGCACTGCTACTGGCGTCAGACGTTGAGGAAGAGGAGTCAGAACCTCTTCCCGACCTGTTCCAAAGCGGTCCTTCAGATAGCTCCGTTGAGGGTGTCCGAGTGGCCCCTCACCTGACTTCTGATCAGCAGGCTGAGGTGAAAAGTTTGCTTAGGCAGTTTTCCCCCCTGTTTTCACAGTCGCCTGGTTTGACACCTTGGTGCAAACATAACATTGACACAGGAGACAGTGTACCTACCAAAAGTAGGGGATACAGGATGTCGGATAAAGTACGGTCTTATATTAAGACCGAGGTCAACAAGATGTTAGACCTTGGGGTGATTGAACCCTCTAGTAGTCCTTGGTCCAGTCCTGTGGTTCTGGTTCCAAAAGCAGGCACTTCTGAATTGAGGTTCTGCGTGGATTACAGGGCTCTGAATGCTGTCACCAAGACAGACGCTCACCCCTTGCCTCGAACTGACGAGCTGGTGGATACCTTGGGTGCCTCCAAGTACCTCAGCACGTTTGACCTGACTGCGGGCTATTGGCAAATAGCTTTAGCAGAACATGCCAAGGAGAAGACAGCATTTTCAACTCCCGACGGGCTTTACCAATTCCGGGTAATGCCGTTCGGATTGAAGAATGCACCTGCCACTTTCCAGAGGCTTGTGAATCATGTGTTGAATGGGTTGGACGAATTCTGTCTTGCATATCTGGACGATATAGCAGTTTTCAGTGCCACCTGGGAAGACCATGTGAAACACCTCGGGATTGTGCTCCAGGCTCTTCAGAAAGCCCACTTGACCATAAAGGCGAGTAAATGCCAGATTGGACAAGGCTCAGTGGTTTACCTTGGGCATGAAGTAGGTGGAGGAAGGATACAGCCTCTCCCCAGTAAAGTACAAGCAGTACAAGACTGGCCTACCCCCACTACACAAACCCAAGTGAGAGCCTTCTTAGGACTCACGGGTTATTACCGCAATTTTATGGCAGACTATGGCACCATAGCTGCTCCTCTGACTGCCCTCACAACTCCGAAGAAACCCAAGAAGGTAACTTGGACTGACGAGTGTGAGAAGGCCTTCAATGGCTTGAAAGACTCCTTGTGCCAGGCCCCTGTGCTCAGGGCCCCTGATTATCAAAGACCTTTTATCGTGCAGACGGATGCCTCTGACACTGGGATAGGAGCTGTACTATCACAAGTAGATGAGAAGGGTAAGGAACACCCTATCGGTTTTATTAGTCGCCAGCTTAAGGACAGAGAGCTCAGATGGTCCACGGTAGAGAAAGAATGTTTCTCTGTTGTGTGGGCCCTAAGGAAGCTGCGGCCCTACCTCTATGGGACCCACTTCACTGTGCAGACTGACCATAAGCCGTTAAAGTGGCTAATGAACATGAAGGGGGAGAATCCAAAGTTGCTTAGGTGGTCCATAAGTCTACAAGGCTTCGACTTCACTATTGAGCATAGGCCAGGTGTCCAACATAGCAATGCTGATGGGTTGTCCAGAATGTTTTACCGACCTGAACAAGAGACTCATCCAGGGGTGGATTAGTTCCCCCTGTCCATAGTCTGGGAGGGGCGAGTGTTAGGAAAGATTTCGTTATTGTAGGGAACTTTCCTTCCATGTGGCAACCCCTAAACTTTTTGCTATTGTTTTCAACCTGTTTTCTTGACTTTGCCAGAGAAGTGCAGCCTTCTGCTGTACTCCTCTGGGCTTTCGCTCCTTTCTTACGGGGAAACTGACATGCCCTTAAGACAGTCAGTACCGGGGAACGCTGTTTCCCGTAGTTTCTTTTATCGTGTCGCCATTTTAGTGCAACACGACACAAGAGGGCACTGTAAGCTAAGTTACAGCTCTCTTGGGTCTCTAGCCTTCTACAGACCCTAGACACTCTTATAGGATGGTTTTTGGATCGGTGCAAGTCATTCAGGGACTGGGCTGGTGGCAGCGATCATTTGGTTTATTTTGAGCTCCTTTTGCCGTTCTGAGCACCTTTTTGCCGCGAACACAAAAGGGTGGCCCGGCTACCCAAAATGGCCGGACCACGAGGCTCCTTTGTCTCGTCCACTGTCCGTCTTGCTCCCTTTACCTTCCCCCGGGTCAGGCGACCCGGGGCCTTCCTTATTTGGGCATGTAGTTTCCCGCGAAACACGGTTGCTTTCGCGGGCTTCTACATGTCGTCTGAGTGCCCCCAGGATGTGGGCTGGGCTGTCTGGTCCCAATACACATCCTGGGTGCCAGAGAGTCTAGGGTGGTGTGAATGCCTGGGACCACTGTGGTCCGTGATTGGTCCACGTATGGTATGTGTGTTGATGAGCGGATCTCCCATTGGCTCCCCTCCGTTTTGGCGCGAAGGGAACCGTGGATAAGAGGGAGCTGGAAACACCACTACCATGTCGATCTCCTGAGTTCTTACGAACCCAGGGATACAGGAGCCAAGTATCCTGCGAACACGAGGCTGGACCGAGGAATCGCTGGTGACCCCCTGAAGAACTTCTGCTCCTCATTGCTGTCGTCCGGTGAAGCCCTTTCCACCTAAGATCGAACAAGAAGGCCTGTACTGGCGCTTCGACCTATTGGAATAGCAGGACCAGCTATTCCCGGCACCTTCATCAACTCCTGCTGTAAGCCTTCGGAAGTGTCTCTGGGCCATCCAGTTGACTGACCAGCTTACTAAGGAGGCCTGCTCTGTAATCGCCGACAGGTTGGGTGGTATTCTGAGTCCGGGGCATGCTCACACGCTTCGTTTGCTTAGCAGTCCTAAGCTAGAGGTGAGCAGTGCTCGTTTGGCTTGAATACACCCGGCCGTTCCGTTGCCCTGCTGTGGCGACAAAACTGTGCTTGTTTCTTCGATCGGGACGTCTTTTTACTCTGCACGACGACGAGACGTTCCCTGCTCTTCAGAACCTGCCAGAAGCTGTATCTATCGAGGAGAAGCTCGGGCCTGCTTGCTTCGGGGACCGGTGAGTAGATTAGCTAGGATCTGGTCGCCCTCCTGCAGTGCCCCTTGCTTTTCCCCGCTGTAAATACAGCACCCCTTGTCCGTACTCGCGCCCTGCTTCTGCCTCACAGTGGAGGCTGCGCTAGAGTCGCGGACCGTGTTCTCCTTCATTAGAGCTCCCTACAGAGCGTCCAACGTCCTCCGAAGAGCTTCACCTTCTGCCCATTGGCACCGGCGTGTGCAGGTACTTTTGAGCGCTAGGCTCCACTCTTCGTAGGGATTGGACTACCATCTAGTTAGGGGCCTCAGAAGGCGGACATATCACAAGCATTGGTTCGCACTGCCTGTTTTCCTTCCCCTGCAGGTGGATAACATATTTCGTGCTGCTAATGCTGTGAAACTGTGTATTCTGTATATATATTGGGTGGATAGTGTATGTGTTGGTTTAATATCGTTGTATGTTGCTGCTTTTACTGTGGTCATTAGTTTTGAGGCCTTATAATAAATGTGTATCTATTTTTGATATAAACAACTGTTTGGAGTAGTTTGTAAGCGCTCTTGCTTTGTGTGCTCATTGCGGGCTTTCAGTCACCCTCACCCCTCTTGAGACCTAGTCTTGACCGCCGCGATCGCTACCTTGATTGGTCTGGCTTGTCCAGAGGTTACCCTGTTCCAAGTAATTAGGTTGGCCTTCTGAACCTCTGCGCCACCAGGACAGAGTTCAGAAATCCGTCTTAACAATGCTATCGGAAGGATCTCAGGTTTGGTATTAGAAGCATTGAGATATCACATCTCATGCTATAGGAAGGGTCTCAGGATTGGAATGGGAAGGACTTGGATATCACATCTCATGCTAAAGGAAGGGTCTCAGTTTTGGTAGAAGCATTGCGATATCACATCTCATGCTATAGGAAGGGTCTCAGGATTGGAATCGGAAGGAGTTGGATATCACATCTCATGCTATAGGAAGGGTCTCAGGTTTGGTATAAGCATTGAGATATCACATCTCTGCTATCGGAAGGGTCTCAGGATTGGATTGGGAAGGAGTTGGATATCACATCTCATGTTATAGGAAGGGTCTCCGGATTGGAATGTGAAGGATTTGGATATCACATCTCATGCTAAAGGAAGGGTCTCAGGTTTGGAATGGGAAGGAGTTGGATATGACATCTCATGCCATAGGAAGGGTCTCAGATTTGGTATAAGCATTGAGATATCACATCTCTGCTATCGGAAGGGTCTCAGGATTGGATTGGGAAGGAGTTGGATATCCCTTCTCATGCTATAGGAAGGGTCTCAGGTTGGAATGGGAAGGAGTTGGATATCACATCTCATGCTATAGGGAGGGTTTCAGTTTTGATATTAGAAGCATTGAGATATCACATCTCATGCTATCGGAAGTGTCTCAGGATTGGAATGGGAAGGAGCTGGATATTACATCTCATGCTAAAGGAAGGGTCTCAGGTTTGGAACTGGAAGGAGTTGGATATACGATCTCATGTTATAGGAAGGGTCTCAGGTTTGGTATAAGCATTGAGATATCACATCTCTGCTATCGGAAGTGTCTCAGGATTGGAATGGGAAGGAGTTGGATATCCCATCTCATGTTATAGGACGGGTCTCAGGATTGTTATTAGAATCATTGAGATATCATATTGCATGCTGTAGGAAGGGTCTAAGGATTGGAATGGGAAAGACTTGGATATCACATCTCATGCTATAGGAAGGGTCTCAGGTTTGGTATAAGCATTGAGATATCAAATCTCATGCTATAGGAAGGGTCTCAGGATTGGAATGGAAGGAGTTGGATATCACATCTCATGTTATAGGAAGGATCTCAGGTTTGGTATTAGAAGCATTGAGACATCACATCTCATGCTATAGGAAGGGTCTCAGGATTGGAATGGGAAGGAGTTGGATATCACATCTCATGCTATAGGAAGGGTCTCAGGTTTGGTATAAGCATTGAGATATCACATCTCATGCTATAGGAAGGGTCTCAGGATTGGAATGGGAAGGAGTTGTATATGACATCTCATGTCGTAGGAAGGGTCTCAGGTTTGGTATAAGCATTGAGATATCACATCTCTGCTATCAGAAGAGTCTCAGGATTGGAATGGGAAGGAGTTGGATATCCCATCTCATGTTATAGGAAGAGTCTCAGGTTTGGTATTAGAAGCATTGAGATATCACATCTCATGCTATAGGAAGTGTCTCAGGATTGGAATGGGAAGGACTTGGATATCACATCTCATGCTATAGGGAGGGTCTCAAGTTTGATATTAGAAGCATTGAGATATCACATCTCATGCTATAGGAAGAGTCTCAGGTTTGGGAAGGGAAGGATTTGGATTTCACATCTCATGTTATAGGACGGTTCTCATGTTTGGTTTTTGAAGCATTGAGATATCACATCTCATGCTATCGGAAGGGTCTCAGGTTTGGTATTAGAAGCATTGAGATATCACATCTCATGCTATAGATTGGTCTCTGGATTGGAATGTGAAGGATTTGGATATCACATCTCATGCTAAAGGAAGGGTCTCAGGTTTGGAATGGGAAGGAGTTGGATATGACATCTCTTGTTATAGGGAGGGTCTCAGGATTTGAATGGCAAGGAGTTGGATATCACATCTCATGCCATAGGAAGGGTCTCAGGTTTGGTATAAGCATTGAGATATCACATCTCTGCTATAGATTGGTCTCTGGATTGGAATGTGAAGGATTTGGATATCACATCTCATGCTAAAGGAAGGGTCTCAGGATTGGATTGGGAAGGAGTTGGATATCACATCTCATGTTATAGGAAGGGTCTCCGGATTGGAATGTGAAGGATTTGGATATCACATCTCATGCTAAAGGAAGGGTCTCAGGTTTGGAATGGGAAGGAGTTGGATATGACATCTCTTGTTATAGGGAGGGTCTCAGGATTTGAATGGCAAGGAGTTCGATATCACATCTCATGCCATAGGAAGGGTCTCAGGTTTGGTATAAGCATTGAGATATCACATCTCTGCTATCGGAAGGGTCTCAGGATTGGATTGGGAAGGAGTTGGATATCCCTTCTCATGCTATAGGAAGGGTCTCAGGTTGGAATGGGAATGAGTTGGATATCACATCTCATGCTAAAGGAAGGGTCTCAGGTTTGGTAGAAGCATTGAGATATCACATCTCATGCTATCGGAAGTGTCTCAGGATTGGAATGGGAAGGAGCTGGATATTACATCTCATGCTAAAGGAAGGGTCTCAGGTTTGGAACGGGAAGGAGTTGGATATCCGATCTCATGTTATAGGAAGGGTCTCAGGTTTGGTATAAGCATTGAAATATCACATCTCTGCTATAGGAAGTGTCTCAGGATTGGAATGGGAAGGAATTGGATATCCCATCTCATGTTATAGGACGGGTCTCAGGATTGTTATTAGAATCATTGAGATATCATATTGCATGCTGTATGAAGGGTCTAAAGATTGGAATGGGAAAGACTTGGATATCACATCTCATGCTATAGGAAGGGTCTCAGGTTTGGTATAAGCATTGAGATATCAAATCTCATGCTATAGGAAGGGTCTCAGGATTGGAATGGAAGGAGTTGGATATCACATCTCATGTTATAGGAACGATGTCAGGTTTGGTATTAGAAGCATTGAGACATCACATCTCATGCTATAGGAAGGGTCTCAGGATTGGCATAAGCATTGAGATATCACATCTCTGCTATCGGAAGGGTCTCAGGATTGGATTGGGAAGGAGTTGGATATCCCTTCTCATGCTATAGGAAGGGTCTCAGGATTTGAATGGCAAGGAGTTGGATATCACATCTCATGCCATAGGAAGGGTCTCAGGTTTGGTATAAGCATTGAGATATCACATCTCTGCTATCGGAAGGGTCTCAGGATTGGATTGGGAAGGAGTTGGATATCCCTTCTCATGCTATAGGAAGGGTCTCAGGTTGGAAAGGGAAGGAGTTGGATATCACATCTCATGCTATAGGGAGGGTTTCAGTTTTGATATTAGAAGCATTGAGATATCACATCTCATGCAATCGGAAGTGTCTCAGGATTGGAATGGGAAGGAGCTGGATATTACATCTCATGCTAAAGGAAGGGTCTCAGGTTTGGAACGGGAAGGAGTTGGATATCCGATCTCATGTTATAGGAAGGGTCTCAGGTTTGGTATAAGCATTGAGATATCACATCTCTGCTATCGGAAGTGTCTCAGGATTGGAATGGGAAGGAGTTGGATATCCCATCTCATGTTATAGGACGGGTCTCAGGATTGTTATTAGAATCATTGAGATATCATATTGCATGCTGTAGGAAGGGTCTAAGGATTAGAATGGGAAAGACTTGGATATCACATCTCATGCTATAGGAAGGGTCTCAGGTTTGGTATAAGCATTGAGATATCAAATCTCATGCTATAGGAAGGGTCTCAGGATTGGAATGGGAAGGAGTTGGATATCCCATCTCATGTTATAGGAAGAGTCTCAGGTTTGGTATTAGAAGCATTGAGATATCACATCTCATGCTATAGGAAGTGTCTCAGGATTGGAATGGGAAGGACTTGGATATCACATCTCATGCTATAGGGAGGGTCTCAAGTTTGATATTAGAAGCATTGAGATATCACATCTCATGCTATAGGAAGAGTCTCAGGTTTGGGAAGGGAAGGATTTGGATTTCACATCTCATGTTATAGGACGGTTCTCATGTTTGGTTTTTGAAGCATTGAGATATCACATCTCATGCTATCGGAAGGGTCTCAGGTTTGGTATTAGAAGCATTGAGATATCACATCTCATGCTATAGATTGGTCTCTGGATTGGAATGTGAAGGATTTGGATATCACATCTCATGCTAAAGGAAGGGTCTCAGGTTTGGAATGGGAAGGAGTTGGATATGACATCTCTTGTTATAGGGAGGGTCTCAGGATTTGAATGGCAAGGAGTTGGATATCACATCTCATGCCATAGGAAGGGTCTCAGGTTTGGTATAAGCATTGAGATATCACATCTCTGCTATCAGAAGGGTCTCAGGATTGGATTGGGAAGGAGTTGGATATCACATCTCATGTTATAGGAAGGGTCTCCGGATTGGAATGTGAAGGATTTGGATATCACATCTCATGCTAAAGGAAGGGTCTCAGGTTTGGAATGGGAAGGAGTTGGATATGACATCTCTTGTTATAGGGAGGGTCTCAGGATTTGAATGGCAAGGAGTTGGATATCACATCTCATGCCATAGGAAGGGTCTCAGGTTTGGTATAAGCATTGAGATATCACATCTCTGCTATCGGAAGGGTCTCAGGATTGGATTGGGAAGGAGTTGGATATCCCTTCTCATGCTATAGGAAGGGTCTCAGGTTGGAATGGGAATGAGTTGGATATCACATCTCATGCTAAAGGAAGGGTCTCAGGTTTGGTAGAAGCATTGAGATATCACATCTCATGCTATCGGAAGTGTCTCAGGATTGGAATGGGAAGGAGCTGGATATTACATATCATGCTAAAGGAAGGGTCTCAGGTTTGGAACGGGAAGGAGTTGGATATCCGATCTCATGTTATAGGAAGGGTCTCAGGTTTGGTATAAGCATTGAGATATCACATCCCTGCTATAGGAAGTGTCTCAGGATTGGAATGGGAAGGAATTGGATATCCCATCTCATGTTATAGGACGGGTCTCAGGATTGTTATTAGAATCATTGAGATATCATATTGCATGCTGTATGAAGGGTCTAAAGATTGGAATGGGAAAGACTTGGATATCACATCTCATGCTATAGGAAGGGTCTCAGGTTTGGTATAAGCATTGAGATATCAAATCTCATGCTATAGGAAGGGTCTCAGGATTGGAATGGAAGGAGATGGATATCACATCTCATGTTATAGGAACGATCTCAGGTTTGGTATTAGAAGCATTGAGATATCACATCTCTGCTATCGGAAGGGTCTCAGGATTGGAATGGAAGGAGTTGGATATCACATCTCATGCTATAGGAAGGGTCTCAGGTTTGGTATAAGCATTGAGATATCACATCTCTGCTATCGGAAGGGTCTCAGGATTGGATTGGGAAGGAGTTGGATATCACATCTCATGTTATAGGAAGGGTCTCCGGATTGGAATGTGAAGGATTTGGATATCACATCTCATGCTAAAGGAAGGGTCTCAGGTTTGGAATGGGAAGGAGTTGGATATGACATCTCATGCCATAGGAAGGGTCTCAGATTTGGTATAAGCATTGAGATATCACATCTCTGCTATCGGAAGGGTCTCAGGATTGGATTGGGAAGGAGTTGGATATCCCTTCTCATGCTATAGGAAGGGTCTCAGGTTGGAATGGGAAGGAGTTGGATATCACATCTCATGCTATAGGGAGGGTTTCAGTTTTGATATTAGAAGCATTGAGATATCACATCTCATGCTATCGGAAGTGTCTCAGGATTGGAATGGGAAGGAGCTGGATATTACATCTCATGCTAAAGGAAGGGTCTCAGGTTTGGAACTGGAAGGAGTTGGATATCCGATCTCATGTTATAGGAAGGGTCTCAGGTTTGGTATAAGCATTGAGATATCACATCTCTGCTATCGGAAGTGTCTCAGGATTGGAATGGGAAGGAGTTGGATATCCCATCTCATGTTATAGGACGGGTCTCAGGATTGTTATTAGAATCATTGAGATATCATATTGCATGCTGTAGGAAGGGTCTAAGGATTGGAATGGGAAAGACTTGGATATCACATCTCATGCTATAGGAAGGGTCTCAGGTTTGGTATAAGCATTGAGATATCAAATCTCATGCTATAGGAAGGGTCTCAGGATTGGAATGGAAGGAGTTGGATATCACATCTCATGTTATAGGAAGGATCTCAGGTTTGGTATTAGAAGCATTGAGACATCACATCTCATGCTATAGGAAGGGTCTCAGGATTGGAATGGGAAGGAGTTGGATATCACATCTCATGCTATAGGAAGGGTCTCAGGTTTGGTATAAGCATTGAGATATCACATCTCATGTTATAGGAAGGGTCTCAGGATTGGAATGGGAAGGAGTTGTATATGACATCTCATGCCGTAGGAAGGGTCTCAGGTTTGGTATAAGCATTGAGATATCACATCTCTGCTATCAGAAGAGTCTCAGGATTGGAATGGGAAGGAGTTGGATATCCCATCTCATGTTATAGGAAGAGTCTCAGGTTTGGTATTAGAAGCATTGAGATATCACATCTCATGCTATAGGAAGTGTCTCAGGATTGGAATGGGAAGGACTTGGATATCACATCTCATACTATAGGGAGGGTCTCAAGTTTGATATTAGAAGCATTGAGATATCACATCTCATGCTATAGGAAGAGTCTCAGGTTTGGGAAGGGAAGGATTTGGATTTCACATCTCATGTTATAGGACGGTTCTCATGTTTGGTTTTTGAAGCATTGAGATATCACATCTCATGCTATCGGAAGGGTCTCAGGTTTGGTATTAGAAGCATTGAGATATCACATCTCATGCTATAGATTGGTCTCTGGATTGGAATGTGAAGGATTTGGATATCACATCTCATGCTAAAGGAAGGGTCTCAGGTTTGGAATGGGAAGGAGTTGGATATGACATCTCTTGTTATAGGGAGGGTCTCAGGATTTGAATGGCAAGGAGTTGGATATCACATCTCATGCCATAGGAAGGGTCTCAGGTTTGGTATAAGCATTGAGATATCACATCTCTGCTATCGGAAGGGTCTCAGGATTGGATTGGGAAGGAGTTGGATATCACATCTCATGTTATAGGAAGGGTCTCCGGATTGGAATGTGAAGGATTTGGATATCACATCTCATGCTAAAGGAAGGGTCTCAGGTTTGGAATGGGAAGGAGTTGGATATGACATCTCTTGTTATAGGGAGGGTCTCAGGATTTGAATGGCAAGGAGTTGGATATCACATCTCATGCCATAGGAAGGGTCTCAGGTTTGGTATAAGCATTGAGATATCACATCTCTGCTATCGTAAGGGTCTCAGGATTGGATTGGGAAGGAGTTGGATATCCCTTCTCATGCTATAGGAAGGGTCTCAGGTTGGAATGGGAATGAGTTGGATATCACATCTCATGCTAAAGGAAGGGTCTCAGGTTTGGTAGAAGCATTGAGATATCACATCTCATGCTATCGGAAGTGTCTCAGGATTGGAATGGGGAGGAGCTGGATATTACATCTCATGCTAAAGGAAGGGTCTCAGGTTTGGAATGGGAAGGAGTTGGATATCCGATCTCATGTTATAGGAAGGGTCTCAGGTTTGGTATAAGCATTGAGATATCACATCTCTGCTATAGGAAGTGTCTCAGGATTGGAATGGGAAGGAATTGGATATCCCATCTCATGTTATAGGACGGGTCTCAGGATTGTTATTAGAATCATTGAGATATCATATTGCATGCTGTATGAAGGGTCTAAAGATTGGAATGGGAAAGACTTGGATATCACATCTCATGCTATAGGAAGGGTCTCAGGTTTGGTATAAGCATTGAGATATCAAATCTCATGCTATAGGAAGGGTCTCAGGATTGGAATGGAAGGAGTTGGATATCACATCTCATGTTATAGGAACGATCTCAGGTTTGGTATTAGAAGCATTGAGACATCACATCTCATGCTATAGGAAGGGTCTCAGGATTGGTATAAGCATTGAGATATCACATCATCTGCTATCGGAAGGGTCTCAGGATTGGATTGGGAAGGAGTTGGATATCCCTTCTCATGCTATAGGAAGGGTCTCAGGTTGGAAAGGGAAGGAGTTGGATATCACATCTCATGCTATAGGGAGGGTTTCAGTTTTGATATTAGAAGCATTGAGATATTACATCTCATGCAATCGGAAGTGTCTCAGGATTGGAATGGGAAGGAGCTGGATATTACATCTCATGCTAAAGGAAGGGTCTCAGGTTTGGAACGGGAAGGAGTTGGATATCCGATCTCATGTTATAGGAAGGGTCTCAGGTTTGGTATAAGCATTGAGATATCACATCTCTGCTATCGGAAGTGTCTCAGGATTGGAATGGGAAGGAGTTGGATATCCCATCTCATGTTATAGGACGAGTCTCAGGATTGTTATTAGAATCATTGAGATATCATATTGCATGCTGTAGGAAGGGTCTAAGGATTAGAATGGGAAAGACTTGGATATCACATCTCATGCTATAGGAAGGGTCTCAGGTTTGGTATAAGCATTGAGATATCAAATCTCATGCTATAGGAAGGGTCTCAGGATTGGAATGGAAGGAGTTGGATATCACATCTCATGTTATAGGAAGGATCTCAGGTTTGGTATTAGAAGCATTGAGACATCACATCTCATGCTATAGGAAGGGTCTCAGGATTGGAATGGGAAGGAGTTGGATATCACATCTCATGCTATAGGAAGGGTCTCAGGTTTGGTATAAGCATTGAGATATCACATCTCATGCTATAGGAAGGGTTTCAGGATTGGAATGGGAAGGAGTTGTATATGACATCTCATGCCGTAGGAAGGGTCTCAGGTTTGGTATAAGCATTGAGATATCACATCTCTGCTATCAGAAGAGTCTCAGGATTGGAATGGGAAGGAGTTGGATATCCCATCTCATGTTATAGGAAGAGTCTCAGGTTTGGTATTAGAAGCATTGAGATATCACATCTCATGCTATAGGAAGTGTCTCAGGATTGGAATAGGAAGGACTTGGATATCACATCTCATGCTATAGGGAGGGGCTCAAGTTTGATATTAGAAGCATTGAGATATCACATCTCATGCTATAGGAAGAGTCTCAGGTTTGGGAAGGGAAGGATTTGGATTTCACATCTCATGTTATAGGACGGTTCTCATGTTTGGTTTTTGAAGCATTGAGATATCACATCTCATGCTATCGGAAGGGTCTCAGGTTTGGTATTAGAAGCATTGAGATATCACATCTCATGCTATAGGATTGGTCTCTGGATTGGAATGTGAAGGATTTGGATATCACATCTCATGCTAAAGGAAGGGTCTCAGGTTTGGAATGGGAAGGAGTTGGATATGACATCTCTTGTTATAGGGAGGGTCTCAGGATTTGAATGGCAAGGAGTTGGATATCACATCTCATGCCATAGGAAGGGTCTCAGGTTTGGTATAAGCATTGAGATATCACATCTCTGCTATCGGAAGGGTCTCAGGATTGGATTGGGAAGGAGTTGGATATCACATCTCATGTTATAGGAAGGGTCTCCGGATTGGAATGTGAAGGATTTGGATATCACATCTCATGCTAAAGGAAGGGTCTCAGGTTTGGAATGGGAAGGAGTTGGATATGACATCTCTTGTTATAGGGAGGGTCTCAGGATTTGAATGGCAAGGAGTTGGATATCACATCTCATGCCATAGGAAGGGTCTCAGGTTTGGTATAAGCATTGAGATATCACATCTCTGCTATCGGAAGGGTCTCAGGATTGGATTGGGAAGGAGTTGGATATCCCTTCTCATGCTATAGGAAGGGTCTCAGGTTGGAATGGGAAGGAGTTGGATATCACATCTCATGCTAAAGGAAGGGTCTCAGGTTTGGTAGAAGCATTGAGATATCACATCTCATGCTATCGGAAGTGTCTCAGGATTGGAATGGGAAGGAGCTGGATATTACATCTCATGCTAAAGGAAGGGTCTCAGGTTTGGAACGGGAAGGAGTTGGATATCCGATCTCATGTTATAGGAAGGGTCTCAGGTTTGGTATAAGCATTGAGATATCACATCTCTGCTATCGGAAGTGTCTCAGGATTGGAATGGGAAGGAATTGGATATCCCATCTCATGTTATAGGACGGGTCTCAGGATTGTTATTAGAATCATTGAGATATCATATTGCATGCTGTATGAAGGGTCTAAGGATTGGAATGGGAAAGACTTGGATATCACATCTCATGCTATAGGAAGGGTCTCAGGTTTGGTATAAGCATTGAGATATCAAATCTCATGCTATAGGAAGGGTCTCAGGATTGGAATGGAAGGAGTTGGATATCACATCTCATGTTATAGGAAGGATCTCAGGTTTGGTATTAGAAGCATTGAGACATCACATCTCATGCTATAGGAAGGGTCTCAGGATTGGAATGGGAAGGAGTTGGATATCACATCTCATGCTATAGGAAGGGTCTCAGGTTTGGTATAAGCATTGAGATATCACATCTCATGCTATAGGAAGGGTCTCAGGATTGGAATGGGAAGGAGTTGTATATGACATCTCATGCCATAGGAAGGGTCTCAGGTTTGGTATAAGCATTGAGATATCACATCTCTGCTATCGGAAGGGTCTCAGGATTGGAATGGGAAGGACTTAAATATCACATCTCATGCTATAGGGAGGGTCTCAGTTTTGATATTAGAAGCATTGAGATATCACATCTCATGCTATCGGAAGGGTCTCAGGATTGGAATGGGAGGAGCTGGATATCACATCTCATGCTAAAGGAAGGGTTTCAGGTTTGGTAGAAGCATTGAGATATCACATCTCATGCTATAGGAAGAGTCTCAGGTTTGGGAAGGGAAGGATTTGGATTTCACATCTCATGTTATAGGATGGTTCTCATGTTTGGTTTTTGAAGCATTGAGATATCACATCTCATGCTATCGGAAGGGTCTCAGGTTTGGTATTAGAAGCATTGAGATATCACATCTCATGCTATAGGATTGGTCTCTGGATTGGAATGTGAAGGATTTGGATATCACATCTCATGCTAAAGGAAGCGTCTCAGGTTTGGAATGGGAAGGAGTTGGATATGACATCTCTTGTTATAGGGAGGGTCTCAGGATTTGAATGGCAAGGAGTTGGATATCACATCTCATGCCATAGGAAGGGTCTCAGGTTTGGTATTAGAAGCCTTGAGATATCACATCTCATGGTATAATAAGGGTCTCAGGATTGGAATGGGAAGGAGTTGGATATCACATCTCAAGCTATTTCAGGATTGGAATGGGAAGGAGTTTGATATCACATCTCAAGCTATAGGAAGGGTCTCAGGTTTGGGAAGGGAAGGATTGGGATTTCACATCTCATGTTATAGGATGGTTCTCATGTTTGGTTTTAGAAGCATTGAGATATCACATCTCATGCTATCGGAAGGGTCTCAGGTTTGGAATGGGAAGGAGTTGGATATCACATCTCATGTTATAGGAAGCATCTCAGGTTTGGTATTAGAAGCATTGAGATATCACATCTCATGCTATAGGAAGGGTCTCAGGATTGGAATGTGAAGGATTTGGATATCAAATCTCATGCTAAAGGAAGGGTCTCAGGTTTGGTATAAGCATTGAGATATCACATCTCTGCTATCGGAAGGGTCTCAGGATTGGATTGGGAAGGAGTTGGACATCCCTTTTCATGCTATAGGAAGGGTCTCATGTTGGAATGGGAAGGAGTTGGATATCATATCTCATGTTATAGGAAGGGTCTCAAGATTGAAATGGGAAGGATTTGGATATCACATCTCTTGCTATATGAAGGGTCTCAGGTTTTTTATTAGAAACATTGAGATATCACATCTCATGCTATCGGAAGGGTTTCAGGATTGGAATGGGAAGGATTTGGATATCATATCTCATGTTATAGGACGGGTCCCAGGTTTGGTATTAGAAGCATTGAGATATCACATCTTATGGTATAGGAAGGGTCTCAGGTTTGGAATGGGAAGGAGTTGGATATCACATCTCATCCAATAGGAAGGGTCTCAGGTTTGGAATGGGAAGGAATTGGATATCACATCTCATGTTATAGGAAGCATCTCAGGTTTGGTATTAGAAGCATTGAGATATCACATCTCATGCTATAGGAAGGGTCTCAGGATTGGAATGTGAAGGATTTGGATATCAAATCTCATGCTAAAGGAAGGGTCTCAGGTTTGGTATAAGCATTGAGATATCACATCTCTGCTATCGGAAGGGTCTCAGGATTGGATTGGGAAGGAGTTGGACATCCCTTTTCATGCTATAGGAAGGGTCTCATGTTGGAATGGGAAGGAGTTGGATATCATATCTCATGTTATAGGAAGGGTCTCAAGATTGAAATGGGAAGGATTTGGATATCACATCTCTTGCTATATGAAGGGTCTCAGGTTTTTTATTAGAAACATTGAGATATCACATCTCATGCTATCGGAAGGGTTTCAGGATTGGAATGGGAAGGATTTGGATATCATATCTCATGTTATAGGACGGGTCCCAGGTTTGGTATTAGAAGCATTGAGATATCACATCTTATGGTATAGGAAGGGTCTCAGGTTTGGAATGGGAAGGAGTTGGATATCACATCTCATCCAATAGGAAGGGTCTCAGGTTTGGAATGGGAAGGAATTGGATATCACATCTCATGTTATAGGAAGCATCTCAGGTTTGGTTTTAGAAGCATTGAGATATCACATCTCATGCTATCGGAAGGGTCTCAGGTTTGGAATGGGAAGGAGTTGGATATCACATCTCATGTTATAGGAAGCATCTCAGGTTTGGTATTAGAAGCATTGAGATATCACATCTCATGCTATAGGAAGGGTCTCAGGATTGGAATGTGAAGGATTTGGATATCAAATCTCATGCTAAAGGAAGGGTCTCAGGTTTGGTATAAGCATTGAGATATCACATCTCTGCTATCGGAAGGGTCTCAGGATTGGATTGGGAAGGAGTTGGACATCCCTTTTCATGCTATAGGAAGGGTCTCATGTTGGAATGGGAAGGAGTTGGATATCATATCTCATGTTATAGGAAGGGTCTCAAGATTGAAATGGGAAGGATTTGGATATCACATCTCTTGCTATATGAAGGGTCTCAGGTTTTTTATTAGAAACATTGAGATATCACATCTCATGCTATCGGAAGGGTTTCAGGATTGGAATGGGAAGGATTTGGATATCATATCTCATGTTATAGGACGGGTCCCAGGTTTGGTATTAGAAGCATTGAGATATCACATCTTATGGTATAGGAAGGGTCTCAGGTTTGGAATGGGAAGGAGTTGGATATCACATCTCATCCAATAGGAAGGGTCTCAGGTTTGGAATGGGAAGGAATTGGATATCACATCTCATGTTATAGGAAGGATCTCAGGATTGGAATGGGAAGGAGTTGGATATCCCTTCTCATGCTATAGGAAGGGTCTCAGGTTAGAATGGGAAGGATTTGGATATCACATCTCTTGCTATAGGAAGGGTCTCAGGTTTTTTATTAGAAACATTGAGATATCACATCTCATGCTATAGGAAGGGTTTAAGGATTGGAATGGGAAGGAGTTGGATATCCCTTCTCATGCTATAGGAAGGGTCTCAGGTTGGAATGGGAAGGATTTGGATATCACATCTCTTGCTATAGGAAGGGTCTCAGGTTTTTTATTAGAAACATTGAGATATCACATCTCATGCTATAGGAAGGGTTTAAGGATTGGAATGGGAAGGATTTGGATATCACATCTCATGCTAAAGGAAGGGTCTCAGGTTTGGAAGGGGAAGGATTTGGATATCACATCTCATGTTATTTGACCGGTCTCAGGTTTGGTATTAGAAGCATTGAGATATCAAGTCTCATGGTATAGGACGGGAGTTTGATATCACATCATGCCATGGTATGGGTCTCAGGTTTTGTAGAAGCATTGGGATATCACATCTCATGCTATCGGAAGGGTATCAGGATTGGATTTGGAAGGAGTTGTTGGATATCCCATCTCATGCTATAGGAAAGGTCTCAGGTTGGAATGGGAAAGAGTTGGATATCACATCTCATGTTATAGGAAGGGTCTCAAGATTGGAATGGGAAGGACTTGGATATCACATCTCATGCTGTAGGAAGGCTCTCAGGTTTGGAAAGGGAAGGAGTTGGATATCACATTTCATGTTAGAGTTAGGATCTCAGGTTTGGTATTAGAGGCATTGAGATATCACATCTCATGCTATCAGAAGGGTATCAGGATTGGAATTGGAAGGAGTTGGATATCACATCTCATGCTAAAGGGAGGGTCTCAGGTTTGGATGGGGAAGGATTTGGATATCACATCTCATGTTATAGGAAGGATCTCAGGTTTGGTATTAGAAGCATTGAGATATCACATCTCATGCTATCGGAAGGATCTCAGGTTTGGTATTAGAAGCATTGAGATATCACATCTCATGCTATAGGAAGGGTCTCAGGATTGGAATGGGAAGGACTTGGATATCACATCTCATGCTAAAGGAAGGGTCTCAGTTTTAGTAGAAGCATTGCGATATCACATCTCATGCTATAGGAAGGGTCTCAGGATTGGAATCGAAAGGAGTTGGATATCACATCTCATGCTATAGGAAGGGTCTCAGGTTTGGTATAAGCATTGAGATATCACATCTCTGCTATCGGAAGGGTCTCAGGATTGGATTGGGAAGGAGTTGGATATCACATCTCATGTTATAGGAAGGGTCTCCGGATTGGAATGTGAAGGATTTGGATATCACATCTCATGCTAAAGGAAGGGTCTCAGGTTTGGAATGGGAAGGAGTTGGATATGACATCTCTTGTTATAGGGAGGGTCTCAGGATTTGAATGGCAAGGTGTTGGATATCACATCTCATGCCATAGGAAGGGTCTCAGGTTTGGTATAAGCATTGAGATATCACATCTCTGCTATCGGAAGGGTCTCAGGTTTGGTATAAGCATTGAGATATCACATCTCTGCTATCGGAAGGGTCTCAGGATTGGATTGGGAAGGAGTTGGATATCACATCTCATGTTATAGGAAGGGTCTCCGGATTGGAATGTGAAGGATTTGGATATCACATCTCATGCTAAAGGAAGGGTCTCAGGTTTGGAATGGGAAGGAGTTGGATATCACATCTCATGTTATAGGAAGGGTCTCCGGATTGGAATGTGAAGGATTTGGATATCACATCTCATGCTAAAGGAAGGGTCTCAGGTTTGGAATGGGAAGGAGTTGGATATGACATCTCTTGTTATAGGGAGGGTCTCAGGATTTTAATGGCAAGGAGTTGGATATCACATCTCATGCCATAGGAAGGGTCTCAGGTTTGGTATAAGCATTGAGATATCACATCTCTGCTATCGGAAGGGTCTCAGGATTGGATTGGGAAGGAGTTGGATATCCCTTCTCATGCTATAGGAAGGGTCTCAGGTTGGAATGGGAAGGAGTTGGATATCACATCTCATGCTAAAGGAAGGGTCTCAGGTTTGGTAGAAGCATTGAGATATCACATCTCATGCTATAGGAAGGGTCTCAGGATTGGAATGGGAAGGACTTAGATATCACATATCATGCTATAGGGAGGGTTTCAGTTTTGATATTAGAAGCATTGAGATATCACATCTCATGCTATCGGAAGTGTCTCAGGATTGGAATGGGAAGGAGCTGGATATTACATCTCATGCTAAAGGAAGGGTCTCAGGTTTGGAACGGGAAGGAGTTGGATATCCGATCTCATGTTATAGGAAGGGTCTCAGGTTTGGTATAAGCATTGAGATATCACATCTCTGCTATCGGAAGTGTCTCAGGATTGGAATGGGAAGGAATTGGATATCCCATCTCATGTTATAGGACGGGTCTCAGGATTGTTATTAGAATCATTGAGATATCATATTGCATGCTGTAGGAAGGGTCTAAGGATTGGAATGGGAAAGACTTGGATATCACATCTCATGCTATAGGAAGGGTCTCAGGTTTGGTATAAGCATTGAGATATCAAATCTCATGCTATAGGAAGGGTCTCAGGATTGGAATGGAAGGAGTTGGATATCACATCTCATGTTATAGGAAGGATCTCAGGTTTGGTATTAGAAGCATTGAGACATCAAATCTCATGCTATAGGAAGGGTCTCAGGATTGGAATGGGAAGGAGTTGGATATCACATCTCATGCTATATGAAGGGTCTCAGGTTTGGTATAAGCATTGAGATATCACATCTCATGCTATAGGAAGGGTCTCAGGATTGGAATGGGAAGGAGTTGTATATGACATCTCATGCCGTAGGAAGGGTCTCAGGTTTGGTATAAGCATTGAGATATCACATCTCTGCTATCAGAAGAGTCTCAGGATTGGAATGGGAAGGAGTTGGATATCCCATCTCATGTTATAGGAAGAGTCTCAGGTTTGGTATTAGAAGCATTGAGATATCACATCTCATGCTATAGGAAGTGTCTCAGGATTGGAATGGGAAGGACTTGGATATCACATCTCATGCTATACGGAGGGTCTCAAGTTTGATATTAGAAGCATTGAGATATCACATCTCATGCTATAGGAAGAGTCTCAGGTTTGGGAAGGGAAGGATTTGGATTTCACATCTCATGTTATAGGATGGTTCTCATGTTTGGTTTTTGAAGCATTGAGATATCACATCTCATGCTATCGGAAGGGTCTCAGGTTTGGTATTAGAAGCATTGAGATATCACATCTCATGCTATAGGATTGGTCTCCGGATTGGAATGTGAAGGATTTGGATATCACATCTCATGCTAAAGGAAGGGTCTCAGGTCTGGAATGGGAAGGAGTTGGATATGACATCTCTTGTTATAGGGAGGGTCTCAGGATTTGAATGGCAAGGAGTTGGATATCACATCTCATGCCATAGGAAGGGTCTCAGGTTTGGTATAAGCATTGAGATATCACATCTCTGCTATCGGAAGGGTCTCAGGATTGGAATGGGAAGGACTTAGATATCACATCTCATGCTATAGGGAGGGTCTCAGTTTTGATATTAGAAGAATTGAGATATCACATCTCATGCTATCGGAAGGGTCTCAGGATTGGAAGGGGAAGGATTTGGATATCACATCTCATGTTATAGGATGGGTTTCAGGTTTGGTATTAGAAGCATTGTGATATCACATCTCATGCTATAGGAAGTGTCTCAGGATTGGAATGGGAAGGAGTTGGATATCACATCTCATGCTATCGGAAGGGTCTCAGGTTTGGTATTAGAAGCATTGAGATATCACATCTCATGCTATAGGATTGGTCTCTGGATTGGAATGTGAAGGATTTGGATATCACATCTCATGCTAAAGGAAGGGTCTCAGGTTTGGAATGGGAAGGAGTTGGATATCCCTTCTCATGCTATAGGAAGGGTCTCAGGTTGGAATGGGAAGGAGTTGGATATCACATCTCATGCTAAAGGAAGGGTCTCAGGTTTGGTAGAAGCATTGAGATATCACATCTCATGCTATCGGAAGTGTCTCAGGATTGGAATGGGAAGGAGCTGGATATTACATCTCATGCTAAAGGAAGGGTCTCAGGTTTGGAACAGGAAGGAGTTGGATATCCGATCTCATGTTATAGGAAGGGTCTCAGGTTTGGTATAAGCATTGAGATATCACATCTCTGCTATCGGAAGTGTCTCAGGATTGGAATGGGAAGGAATTGGATATCCCATCTCATGTTATAGGACGGGTCTCAGGATTGTTATTAGAATCATTGAGATATCATATTGCATGCTGTATGAAGGGTCTAAGGATTGGAATGGGAAAGACTTGGATATCACATCTCATGCTATAGGAAGGGTCTCAGGTTTGGTATAAGCATTGAGATATCAAATCTCATGCTATAGGAAGGGTCTCAGGATTGGAATGGAAGGAGTTGGATATCACATCTCATGTTATAGGAAGGATCTCAGGTTTGGTATTAGAAGCATTGAGACATCACATCTCATGCTATAGGAAGGGTCTCAGGATTGGAATGGGAAGGAGTTGGATATCACATCTCATGCTATAGGAAGGGTCTCAGGTTTGGTATAAGCATTGAGATATCACATCTCATGCTATAGGAAGGGTCTCAGGATTGGAATGGGAAGGAGTTGTATATGACATCTCATGCCATAGGAAGGGTCTCAGGTTTGGTATAAGCATTGAGATATCACATCTCTGCTATCGGAAGGGTCTCAGGATTGGAATGGGAAGGACTTAAATATCACATCTCATGCTATAGGGAGGGTCTCAGTTTTGATATTAGAAGCATTGAGATATCACATCTCATGCTATCGGAAGGGTCTCAGGATTGGAATGGGAGGAGCTGGATATCACATCTCATGCTAAAGGAAGGGTTTCAGGTTTGTAGAAGCATTGAGATATCACATCTCATGCTATAGGAAGAGTCTCAGGTTTGGGAAGGGAAGGATTTGGATTTCACATCTCATGTTATAGGATGGTTCTCATGTTTGGTTTTTGAAGCATTGAGATATCACATCTCATGCTATCGGAAGGGTCTCAGGTTTGGTATTAGAAGCATTGAGATATCACATCTCATGCTATAGGATTGGTCTCTGGATTGGAATGTGAAGGATTTGGATATCACATCTCATGCTAAAGGAAGCGTCTCAGGTTTGGAATGGGAAGGAGTTGGATATGACATCTCTTGTTATAGGGAGGGTCTCAGGATTTGAATGGCAAGGAGTTGGATATCACATCTCATGCCATAGGAAGGGTCTCAGGTTTGGTATTAGAAGCCTTGAGATATCACATCTCATGGTATAATAAGGGTCTCAGGATTGGAATGGGAAGGAGTTGGATATCACATCTCAAGCTATTTCAGGATTGGAATGGGAAGGAGTTTGATATCACATCTCAAGCTATAGGAAGGGTCTCAGGTTTGGGAAGGGAAGGATTGGGATTTCACATCTCATGTTATAGGATGGTTCTCATGTTTGGTTTTAGAAGCATTGAGATATCACATCTCATGCTATCGGAAGGGTCTCAGGTTTGGAATGGGAAGGAGTTGGATATCACATCTCATGTTATAGGAAGCATCTCAGGTTTGGTATTAGAAGCATTGAGATATCACATCTCATGCTATAGGAAGGGTCTCAGGATTGGAATGTGAAGGATTTGGATATCAAATCTCATGCTAAAGGAAGGGTCTCAGGTTTGGTATAAGCATTGAGATATCACATCTCTGCTATCGGAAGGGTCTCAGGATTGGATTGGGAAGGAGTTGGACATCCCTTTTCATGCTATAGGAAGGGTCTCATGTTGGAATGGGAAGGAGTTGGATATCATATCTCATGTTATAGGAAGGGTCTCAAGATTGAAATGGGAAGGATTTGGATATCACATCTCTTGCTATATGAAGGGTCTCAGGTTTTTTATTAGAAGCATTGAGATATCACATCTTATGGTATAGGAAGGGTCTCAGGTTTGGAATGGGAAGGAGTTGGATATCACATCTCATCCAATAGGAAGGGTCTCAGGTTTGGAATGGGAAGGAATTGGATATCACATCTCATGTTATAGGAAGGATCTCAGGATTGGAATGGGAAGGAGTTGGATATCCCTTCTCATGCTATAGGAAGGGTCTCAGGTTAGAATGGGAAGGATTTGGATATCACATCTCTTGCTATAGGAAGGGTCTCAGGTTTTTTATTAGAAACATTGAGATATCACATCTCATGCTATAGGAAGGGTTTAAGGATTGGAATGGGAAGGAGTTGGATATCCCTTCTCATGCTATAGGAAGGGTCTCAGATTGGAATGGGAAGGATTTGGATATCACATCTCTTGCTATAGGAAGGGTCTCAGGTTTTTTATTAGAAACATTGAGATATCACATCTCATGCTATAGGAAGGGTTTAAGGATTGGAATGGGAAGGATTTGGATATCACATCTCATGCTAAAGGAAGGGTCTCAGGTTTGGAAGGGGAAGGATTTGGATATCACATCTCATGTTATTTGACCGGTCTCAGGTTTGGTATTAGAAGCATTGAGATATCAAGTCTCATGGTATAGGACGGGAGTTTGATATCACATCATGCCATGGTATGGGTCTCAGGTTTTGTAGAAGCATTGGGATATCACATCTCATGCTATCGGAAGGGTATCAGGATTGGATTTGGAAGGAGTTGTTGGATATCCCATCTCATGCTATAGGAAAGGTCTCAGGTTGGAATGGGAAAGAGTTGGATATCACATCTCATGTTATAGGAAGGGTCTCAAGATTGGAATGGGAAGGACTTGGATATCACATCTCATGCTGTAGGAAGGCTCTCAGGTTTGGAAAGGGAAGGAGTTGGATATCACATTTCATGTTAGAGTTAGGATCTCAGGTTTGGTATTAGAGGCATTGAGATATCACATCTCATGCTATCAGAAGGGTATCAGGATTGGAATGGGAAGGAGTTGGATATCACATCTCATGCTAAAGGGAGGGTCTCAGATTTGGATGGGGAAGGATTTGGATATCACAACTCATGTTATAGGAAGGATCTCAGGTTTGGTATTAGAAGCATTGAGATATCACATCTCATGCTATCGGAAGGATCTCAGGTTTGGTATTAGAAGCATTGAGATATCACATCTCATGCTATAGGAAGGGTCTCAGGATTGGAATGGGAAGGACTTGGATATCACATCTCATGCTAAAGGAAGGGTCTCAGTTTTAGTAGAAGCATTGCGATATCACATCTCATGCTATAGGAAGGGTCTCAGGATTGGAATCGAAAGGAGTTGGATATCACATCTCATGCTATAGGAACGGTCTCAGGTTTGGTATAAGCATTGAGATATCACATCTCTGCTATCGGAAGGGTCTCAGGATTGGATTGGGAAGGAGTTGGATATCACATCTCATGTTATAGGAAGGGTCTCCGGATTGGAATGTGAAGGATTTGGATATCACATCTCATGCTAAAGGAAGGGTCTCAGGTTTGGAATGGGAAGGAGTTGGATATGACATCTCTTGTTATAGGGAGGGTCTCAGGATTTGAATGGCAAGGTGTTGGATATCACATCTCATGCCATAGGAAGGGTCTCAGGTTTGGTATAAGCATTGAGATATCACATCTCTGCTATCGGAAGGGTCTCAGGTTTGGTATAAGCATTGAGATATCACATCTCTGCTATCGGAAGGGTCTCAGGATTGGATTGGGAAGGAGTTGGATATCACATCTCATGTTATAGGAAGGGTCTCCGGATTGGAATGTGAAGGATTTGGATATCACATCTCATGCTAAAGGAAGGGTCTCAGGTTTGGAATGGGAAGGAGTTGGATATCACATCTCATGTTATAGGAAGGGTCTCCGGATTGGAATGTGAAGGATTTGGATATCACATCTCATGCTAAAGGAAGGGTCTCAGGTTTGGAATGGGAAGGAGTTGGATATGACATCTCTTGTTATAGGGAGGGTCTCAGGATTTTAATGGCAAGGAGTTGGATATCACATCTCATGCCATAGGAAGGGTCTCAGGTTTGGTATAAGCATTGAGATATCACATCTCTGCTATCGGAAGGGTCTCAGGATTGGATTGGGAAGGAGTTGGATATCCCTTCTCATGCTATAGGAAGGGTCTCAGGTTGGAATGGGAAGGAGTTGGATATCACATCTCATGCTAAAGGAAGGGTCTCAGGTTTGGTAGAAGCATTGAGATATCACATCTCATGCTATAGGAAGGGTCTCAGGATTGGAATGGGAAGGACTTAGATATCACATATCATGCTATAGGGAGGGTTTCAGTTTTGATATTAGAAGCATTGAGATATCACATCTCATGCTATCAGAAGTGTCTCAGGATTGGAATGGGAAGGAGCTGGATATTACATCTCATGCTAAAGGAAGGGTCTCAGGTTTGGAACGGGAAGGAGTTGGATATCCGATCTCATGTTATAGGAAGGGTCTCAGGTTTGGTATAAGCATTGAGATATCACATCTCTGCTATCGGAAGTGTCTCAGGATTGGAATGGGAAGGAATTAGATATCCCATCTCATGTTATAGGACGGGTCTCAGGATTGTTATTAGAATCATTGAGATATCATATTGCATGCTGTAGGAAGGGTCTAAGGATTGGAATGGGAAAGACTTGGATATCACATCTCATGCTATAGGAAGGGTCTCAGGTTTGGTATAAGCATTGAGATATCAAATCTCATGCTATAGGAAGGGTCTCAGGATTGGAATGGAAGGAGTTGGATATCACATCTCATGTTATAGGAAGGATCTCAGGTTTGGTATTAGAAGCATTGAGACATCAAATCTCATGCTATAGGAAGGGTCTCAGGATTGGAATGGGAAGGAGTTGGATATCACATCTCATGCTATAGGAAGGGTCTCAGGTTTGGTATAAGCATTGAGATATCACATCTCATGCTATAGGAAGGGTCTCAGGATTGGAATGGGAAGGAGTTGTATATGACATCTCATGCCGTAGGAAGGGTCTCAGGTTTGGTATAAGCATTGAGATATCACATCTCTGCTATCAGAAGAGTCTCAGGATTGGAATGGGAAGGAGTTGGATATCCCATCTCATATTATAGGAAGAGTCTCAGGTTTGGTATTAGAAGCATTGAGGTATCACATCTCATGCTATAGGAAGTGTCTCAGGATTGGAATGGGAAGGACTTGGATATCACATCTCATGCTATAGGGAGGGTCTCAAGTTTGATATTAGAAGCATTGAGATATCACATCTCATGCTATAGGAAGAGTCTCAGGTTTGGGAAGGGAAGGATTTGGATTTCACATTTTTATTTATTTATTTATTTATTTATTTATTTGTAACGCGCCGAAGCTCGCAAGCATCAGGGCGCGACAAGGACACAAGGACGAAGAAGAACGGGACAACACATAGAGAGCATAGAGAGGGAGGAAGCAGAACGATGGCAACTAGAAGCGGTGTGGAGGTTGTCTAATTATATGAAGAGAAAGGTCTTCAATTGTTTCCTAAAGCGTTGGAGGTTGTTTTCCAATCTGAGGCTGCAAGGCAGTTTGTTCCAGTGGAAAGTCGCCAGGTTCGGAAAGGCTCGGCCGAGACCAGTGGCTTTACCTGGAGGGCTGGGATTGATCAATCCTTGTTTTGCAGATCTCAAGCTACGGCTCGGCTCGTACCAGCTGAATTTATTCTTAAGGTATGCAGGTGCCGTGCCATATAGGCATCGGTGGGTTAGGATCAGTGATTTAAACTTGATCCGTTCCTTTACAGCCAACCAATGAAGATCTTTTCTGTCCTTGGTGATGTGTTCACGTTTGGATTTATTAGTGATGGACCTAACAGCATTATTCTGGATAATCTGACATTGTTTCAGGCAGTTGTTGCTGGCGCCGAGCATTAGCGCGTTCCCATAATCTAAGCGGGATAGTATGGTGGCTCTCCCTATCGTGGTGCTGTTCTTGGTATTAAGAAAAGGTCTTATCTGACATAGAAGCCTTTGGTAGTATTGACAGTTTCGCTTTAAATAATCTCATGTTATAGGATGGTTCTCATGTTTGGTTTTTGAAGCATTGAGATATCACATCTCATGCTATCGGAAGGGTCTCAGGTTTGGTATTAGAAGCATTGAGATATCACATCTCATGCTATAGGATTGGTCTCCGGATTGGAATGTGAAGGATTTGGATATCACATCTCATGCTAAAGGAAGGGTCTCAGGTTTGGAATGGGAAGGAGTTGGATATGACATCTCTTGTTATAGGGAGGGTCTCAGGATTTGAATGGCAAGGAGTTGGATATCACATCTCATGCCATAGGAAGGGTCTCAGGTTTGGTATAAGCATTGAGATATCACATCTCTGCTATCGGAAGGGTCTCAGGATTGGAATGGGAAGGACTTAGATATCACATCTCATGCTATAGGGAGGGTCTCAGTTTTGATATTAGAAGAATTGAGATATCACATCTCATGCTATCGGAAGGGTCTCAGGATTGGAATGGGAGGAGCTGGATATCACATCTCATGCTAAAGGAAGGGTCTCAGGTTTGGAAGGGGAAGGATTTGGATATCACATCTCATGTTATAGGATGGGTTTCAGGTTTGGTATTAGAAGCATTGTGATATCACATCTCATGCTATAGGAAGTGTCTCAGGATTGGAATGGGAAGGAGTTGGATATCACATCTCATGCTATCGGAAGGGTCTCAGGTTTGGTATTAGAAGCATTGAGATATCACATCTCATGCTATAGGATTGGTCTCTGGTTTGGAATGTGAAGGATTTGGATATCACATCTCATGCTAAAGGAAGGGTCTCAGGTTTGGAATGGGAAGGAGTTGGATATGACATCTCATGTTATAGGGAGGGTCTCAGGATTTGAATGGCAAGGAGTTGGATATCACATCTCATGCCATAGGAAGGGTCTCAGGTTTGGTATAAGCATTGAGATATCACATCTCTGCTATCGGAAGGGTCTCAGGATTGGATTGGGAAGGAGTTGGATATCACATCTCATGTTATAGGAAGGGTCTCCGGATTGGAATGTGAAGGATTTGGATATCACATCTCATGCTAAAGGAAGGGTCTCAGGTTTGGAATGGGAAGGAGTTGGATATGACATCTCTTGTTATAGGGAGGGTCTCAGGATTTGAATGGCAAGGAGTTGGATATCACATCTCATGCCATAGGAAGGGTCTCAGGTTTGGTATTAGATGCCTTGAGATATCACATCTCATGGTATAATAAGGGTCTCAGGATTGGAATGGGAAGGAGTTGGATATCACATCTCAAGCTATTTCAGGATTGGAATGGGAAGGAGTTTGATATCACATCTCAAGCTATAGGAAGGGTCTCAGGTTTGGGATAAGCATTGAGATATCACATCTCATGCTATAGGAAGGGTCTCAGGATTGGAATGGGAAGGAGTTGGATATCCCATCTCATGTTATAGGAAGAGTCTCAGGTTTGGTATTAGAAGCATTGAGATATCACATCTCATGCTATAGGAAGTGTCTCAGGATTGGAATGGGAAGGACTTGGATATCACATCTCATGCTATAGGGAGGGTCTCAAGTTTGATATTAGAAGCATTGAGATATCACATCTCATGCTATAGGAAGAGTCTCAGGTTTGGGAAGGGAAGGATTTGGATTTCACATCTCATGTTATAGGATGGTTCTCATGTTTGGTTTTTGAAGCATTGAGATATTACATCTCATGCTATCGGAAGGGTCTCAGGTTTGGTATTAGAAGCATTGAGATATCACATCTCATGCTATAGGATTGGTCTCCGGATTGGAATGTGAAGGATTTGGATATCACATCTCATGCTAAAGGAATGGTCTCAGGTTTGGAATGGGAAGGAGTTGGATATGACATCTCTTGTTATAGGGAGGGTCTCAGGATTTGAATGGCAAGGAGTTGGATATCACATCTCATGCCATAGGAAGGGTCTCAGGTTTGGTATAAGCATTGAGATATCACATCTCTGCTATCGGAAGGGTCTCAGGATTGGAATGGGAAGGACTTAAATATCACATCTCATGCTATAGGGAGGGTCTCAGTTTTGATATTAGAAGCATTGAGATATCACATCTCATGCTATCGGAAGGGTCTCAGGATTGGAATGGGAGGAGCTGGATATCACATCTCATGCTAAAGGAAGGGTTTCAGGTTTGGTAGAAGCATTGAGATATCACATCTCATGCTATAGGAAGAGTCTCAGGTTTGGGAAGGGAAGGATTTGGATTTTACATCTCATGTTATAGGATGGTTCTCATGTTTGGTTTTTGAAGCATTGAGATATCACATCTCATGCTATCGGAAGGGTCTCAGGTTTGGTATTAGAAGCATTGAGATATCACATCTCATGCTATAGGATTGGTCTCTGGATTGGAATGTGAAGGATTTGGATATCACATCTCATGCTAAAGGAAGCGTCTCAGGTTTGGAATGGGAAGGAGTTGGATATGACATCTCTTGTTATAGGGAGGGTCTCAGGATTTGAATGGCAAGGAGTTGGATATCACATCTCATGCCATAGGAAGGGTCTCAGGTTTGGTATTAGAAGCCTTGAGATATCACATCTCATGGTATAATAAGGGTCTCAGGATTGGAATGGGAAGGAGTTGGATATCACATCTCAAGCTATTTCAGGATTGGAATGGGAAGGAGTTTGATATCACATCTCAAGCTATAGGAAGGGTCTCAGGTTTGGGAAGGGAAGGATTGGGATTTCACATCTCATGTTATAGGATGGTTCTCATGTTTGGTTTTAGAAGCATTGAGATATCACATCTCATGCTATTGGAAGGGTCTCAGGTTTGGAATGGGAAGGAGTTGGATATCACATCTCATGTTATAGGAAGCATCTCAGGTTTGGTATTAGAAGCATTGAGATATCACATCTCATGCTATAGGAAGGGTCTCAGGATTGGAATGTGAAGGATTTGGATATCAAATCTCATGCTAAAGGAAGGGTCTCAGGTTTGGTATAAGCATTGAGATATCACATCTCTGCTATCGGAAGGGTCTCAGGATTGGATTGGGAAGGAGTTGGACATCCCTTCTCATGCTATAGGAAGGGTCTCATGTTGGAATGGGAAGGAGTTGGATATCATATCTCATGTTATAGGAAGGGTCTCAAGATTGAAATGGGAAGGATTTGGATATCACATCTCTTGCTATATGAAGGGTCTCAGGTTTTTTATTAGAAACATTGAGATATCACATCTCATGCTATCGGAAGGGTTTCAGGATTGGAATGGGAAGGATTTGGATATCATATCTCATGTTATAGGACGGGTCCCAGGTTTGGTATTAGAAGCATTGAGATATCACATCTTATGGTATAGGAAGGGTCTCAGGTTTGGAATGGGAAGGAGTTGGATATCACATCTCATCCAATAGGAAGGGTCTCAGGTTTGGAATGGGAAGGAATTGGATATCACATCTCATGTTATAGGAAGGATCTCAGGATTGGAATGGGAAGGAGTTGGATATCCCTTCTCATGCTATAGGAAGGGTCTCAGGTTGGAATGGGAAGGATTTGGATATCACATCTCTTGCTATAGGAAGGGTCTCAGGTTTTTTATTAGAAACATTGAGATATCACATCTCATGCTATAGGAAGGGTTTAAGGATTGGAATGGGAAGGAGTTGGATATCCCTTCTCATGCTATAGGAAGGGTCTCAGGTTGGAATGGGAAGGATTTGGATATCACATCTCTTGCTATAGGAAGGGTCTCAGGTTTTTTATTAGAAACATTGAGATATCACATCTCATGCTATAGGAAGGGTTTAAGGATTGGAATGGGAAGGATTTGGATATCACATCTCATGCTAAAGGAAGGGTCTCAGGTTTGGAAGGGGAAGGATTTGGATATCACATCTCATGTTATTTGACCGGTCTCAGGTTTGGTATTAGAAGCATTGAGATATCAAGTCTCATGGTATAGGACGGGAGTTTGATATCACATCATGCCATGGTATGGGTCTCAGGTTTTGTAGAAGCATTGGGATATCACATCTCATGCTATCGGAAGGGTATCAGGATTGGATTTGGAAGGAGTTGTTGGATATCCCATCTCATGCTATAGGAAAGGTCTCAGGTTGGAATGGGAAAGAGTTGGATATCACATCTCATGTTATAGGAAGGGTCTCAAGATTGGAATGGGAAGGACTTGGATATCACATCTCATGCTGTAGGAAGGCTCTCAGGTTTGGAAAGGGAAGGAGTTGGATATCACATTTCATGTTAGAGTTAGGATCTCAGGTTTGGTATTAGAGGCATTGAGATATCACATCTCATGCTATCAGAAGGGTATCAGGATTGGAATGGGAAGGAGTTGGACATCACATCTCATGCTAAAGGGAGGGTCTCAGGTTTGGATGGGGAAGGATTTGGATATCACATCTCATGTTATAGGAAGGATCTCAGGTTTGGTATTAGAAGCATTGAGATATCACATCTCATGCTATCGGAAGGATCTCAGGTTTGGTATTAGAAGCATTGAGATATCACATCTCATGCTATAGGAAGGGTCTCAGGATTGGAATGGGAAGGACTTGGATATCACATCTCATGCTAAAGGAAGGGTCTCAGTTTTGGTATAAGCATTGAGATATCACATCTCTGCTATCGGAAGGGTCTCAGGATTGGATTGGGAATGAGTTGGATATCACATCTCATGTTATAGGAAGGGTCTCCGGATTGGAATGTGAAGGATTTGGATATCACATCTCATGCTAAAGGAAGGGTCTCAGGTTTGGAATGGGAAGGAGTTGGATATGACATCTCTTGTTATAGGGAGGGTCTCAGGATTTGAATGGCAAGGTGTTGGATATCACATCTCATGCCATAGGAAGGGTCTCAGGTTTGGTATAAGCATTGAGATATCACATCTCTGCTATCGGAAGGGTCTCAGGTTTGGTATAAGCATTGAGATATCACATCTCTGCTATCGGAAGGGTCTCAGGATTGGATTGGGAAGGAGTTGGATATCACATCTCATGTTATAGGAAGGGTCTCCAGATTGGAATGTGAAGGATTTGGATATCACATCTCATGCTAAAGGAAGGGTCTCAGGTTTGGAATGGGAAGGAGTTGGATATGACATCTCTTGTTATAGGGAGGGTCTCAGGATTTGAATGGCAAGGTGTTGGATATCACATCTCATGCCATAGGAAGGGTCTCAGGTTTGGTATAAGCATTGAGATATCACATCTCTGCTATCGGAAGGGTCTCAGGATTGGATTGGGAAGGAGTTGGATATCCCTGGGTTCCTGGGAGCCTAAAGTCGCAGAGGCTTATGCTAGGATTCCGGATAATACCAAGCACTACTTTAAAGACAGTGTGCTGATCAATGGAGTAGATACTCCAGCTCTTAGGGATAGTGGGTGCAGTCGCACTGTAGTGGATTCTACCTTGGTAGACTCAGAGGAAGTTGCCAGAGCTACTCTGATGCCCACTAAGTTGGCTGACGGCCCCCTCCGTATGTTTCCAGTAATACCTGTAAATCTTACTTTAAATGGTACAGCAGTCAGGATTCCAGTGAGCATTCAGAGAAACGTCCCGGGAAAGGTCTTGTTAGGTAATGATCTCAGAGCTTTAGGGCTCGTAGGAGACACTGCCGAAAGACCCTACACACAGTCTCAAGCACGGGCAGCATTGGCCAAGTCCAATACGCCGCCCCAGCCGAAGGGGAAACCCAAGGCGAAAGGAGTCAACAAGTCACGATGGGGGAAAGAGAATATTCCCCCGAGCTCGCCTACCACTGCGGTGGAGGAACCCCACCACCTTCCGCACTGTCCTCAGAAGTTATAGCGTCAAGCTGCGCTTCCTGCCACGCCACGATTCTTTGGATCATTTCCAATTTCGTGCCTTGAGAGGAAACACCTCTCTCCGCACACATCTTCTTCAATGTTTCTGATTTGTAAGCATTTAAAGTTAACAAGGTATTTGTTTCCATACTGTTAGATAGGACTATGGCTTTTTTAAAGTTATACTACAACAATTCACTACGTGTCCTGGTTGGAATAACCTGAAATGCCTTAGTTCGTGCGCAACACTGGATACCTTCAGTCGTATCCCACCGCTGTACACCAATTTGTTAAGACAGATTTCTGAACTCTGTCCTGGTGGCGCAGAAGTTCAGAAGGCCAACCTAATTACTTGGAACAGGGTAACCTCTGGACGAGCCAGACCAATCAAGGTAGCGATTGCGGCGGTCAAGACTAGGTCTCAAGAGGGGTGAGGGTGACTGAAAGCCCGCAATGAGCACACAAAACCAGAACACTTACAAACTACTCCAAACAGGTGTTATATAAAAATATATACACGTTTATTTTAAGGCCTTTAAAACAATGACCGTAGCGAGAAAATCACAATATCACAATATTAAACCAACACATACCATATCAAGACAATATATATACAAATACGACAGTCGCAAGCGTTATACGCACGAAATGTGTAGTCCACCTGAAAGGGAAGGAAAACTGGCAGTGCGATAATGCTTTAGACTCAGTTCGCCTTCAGCGGCACCTAACTAGATGGAAGTCCGAGCCCTGCGAAGAGTGGAGCCTTGTGCTCAAAGTACCTGCACGCGCTGGTGCCAACGGGCAAAAGGGGAAGCTCTTCGAAGGAAGTCAGGCAGTTCAGATTAGTGCACTAAAGAAGAAGAACAGGTTCCGCGACTCAAGCGCAGCCTCCACAGTGGGCAGAAGCAGAGCTCGAGTACGGACAAAAGGGTGCTGTTTTACACAGCGGGGAAAAGCAATGGGCTACTGCAGGAGGGCGACCAGATCCTAGCTATGCTACTCACCGGTCCCCGATGCAAGCAGACCCAGGCTTCTCCACGTCAGTTTCAGCAGCTGGCAGGTTCAGAAGAGTCGGGAATGCCTCGTCGTCGTGTAGAGCAAAAAGACGTCCCAATCGAAGAAACCTGCACAGTTTGTTGCCGCAGCAGGACAACGGAGCGGCCGTGTGTATCTGAGCCAAATGTACACTCCTCCCTTCCGACCTGGGAACGCCAAGTGTACGAAGCGTGGGAGAGTGACAAGGACTCGAGATACTACACAACCTGGCGGCGGTTACAGAGCAGGACTCCCGTGTAAGCTGGTCAGTCAACTGGATGGCCCAGAGACGCTTCCGAAGGCTTACTGGCAGGAGATGATGAAGTTGCCGAGAATAGTTGTTCCTGCTATTCCAAAGGTCGAAGCACCAGTACAGGCCTTCTGGTTCGATCAAAAGAGGAAAGGGTTTCACAGGACGACAGCAGTGCAAAGGAGGAGTCCTTCAGCGGGTCACCAGCGATTCCTCGGTCCAGCCTCTTGGTTGCAGGATACTTGGCTCCTGTATTCCTTCGTTCGTGAGAACTCAGGAGATCGACATGGTAGTGGTGTTTCCAGCCCCCTCTTATCCACGGTTCCCTTCGCGCCAAAACGGAGGGGACCCAATGGGAGATCCGCACATCAAACACGCACACCATTCGTGGACCAATCACGGACCACGGTGGTCCCAGGCATTCACACCACCCTAGACTCTCTGGCACCCAGGATGTGTATTGGGACCAGACATCCCAGCCCACACCCTGGAGGCACACATACGACATGTAGAAGCCCGCGAAAGCATCCGTCTTTCGCGGGAAAGTACATGCCCAAATAAGGAAGGCCCCGGGTCGGCTCGACCTGGGGAAGGTGAAGGGAGCAAGACGGTCAGTGGACAAGACAAAGGAGCCTCGTGGTCTGGCCATTTTGGGAGCCAGGCCACCATTTTGGGTTCAGCGCGAAAAACGCACTTAGAACGCCAAAAGGAGCTCAAAATACACAAAACGATCGCTGCCACCATTCCAGTCCCTGAATGACTTGCACCGATCAAATACCATCCTAAATGAGTATCTAGGGCCTGTAGAAGGCTAGAGACCCAAGAGAGCTGTAACTTAGCTTACAGTGCCCTCTTGTGTCATGTTGCACTAAAGCCGCAACATGGTAAAAGAAACTACGGGAAACAGCGTTCCCCGGTACTGACTGTCTTAAGGGCATGTCAGTTTCCCCGTAAGAAAGGAGCGAAAGCAAAGAGGAGTGCGGCAGAAGGCTGCACTTCTCTGGCAAAGTCAAGAACAAGGTGAAAAACAACAGCAAAACGTTTAGGGGTTGCCACATGGAAGGAAAATGACCTACAATTACGAAATCTTTCCTAACACATTCCAATCCTGAGACCCTTCTGATAGCATGAGATGTGATATCACAATGCTTCTACAAAACCTGAGACCCATACATGGCATGAGATGTGATATCAAACTCCTTCCCATTCCAACCTGAGACCCTTCCTATAGCATGACATGGGATATCCAACTCCTTCCAAATCCAATCCTGATACCCTTCCGATAGCATGAGATGTGATATCACAATGCTTCTACAAAACCTGAGACCCATACATGGCATGAGATGTGATATCAAACTCCTTCCCATTCCAATCCTGAGACACTTCCTATAGCATCAGATGTGATATCTCAATGCTTCTAATACCAAACCTGAGACTCTTCCTATAACATGAGATGGGATATCCAACTCCTTCCCATTCCAATCCTGAGACCCTTCCGATAGCAGAGATGTGACATCTCAATGCTTATACCAAACCTGAGACCCTTCATATGGCATGAGATGTCATATACAACTCCTTCCCATTCCAATCCTGAGACCCTTCCTATAGCATGAGATGTGATATCTCAATGCTTCTAATACCAAACCTGAGATCCTTCCTATAACATGAGATGTGATATCCAACTCCTTCCCTTTCCAAACCTGAGAGCCTACCTATAGCATGAGATGTGATATTCAAGTCCTTCCCATTCCAATCCTTAGACCCTTCCTACAGCATGCAATATGATATCTCAATGATTCTAATAACAAACCTGAGACCCGTCCTATAAAATGAGATGGGTATCCAACTCCTTCCCATTCCAATCCTGAGACACTTTCGATAGCAGAGATGTGATACCTCAATGCTTATACCAAACCTGAGAACCTTCCTATAGCATGAGATGTAATATCCAACTCCTTCCCATTCCAATCCTGAGACCCTTCCTACAGCATGCGATGTGATATCTCAATGCTTCTAATACCAAACCTGAGACCCGTCCTATAACATGAGATGGGATATCCAACTCCTTCCCGTTCCAAACCTGAGACCCTTCCTATAGCATGAGATGTGATATCCAACTCCTTCCCATCCCAATCCTGAGACACTTCCGATTGCAGAGATGTGATATCTCAATGCTTATACCAAACCTGAGACTCTTCCTATAACATGAGATGTGATATCCAACTCCTTCCCGTTCCAAACCTGAGACCCTTCCTATAGCATGAGATGTGATATCCAACTCCTTCCCATTCCAATCCTGAGACCCTTCCGATAGCATGAGATGTGATAGCTCAATGCTTCTAATACCAAACCTGAGATCCTTCTTATAACATGTGATGTGATATCCAAATCCTTCCCCTTCCAAACCTGAGACCCTCCCTTTAGCATGAGAAGTGATATCCAACTCCTTCCCATTCCAATCCTGAGACCCTTATGATAGCATGAGATGTGATATCTCAATGCCTCTAATACCAAACCTGAGATACTTCCGATAGCATGAGATGTGATATCTCAATGATTCTAATACCAAACCTGAGATCCTTCCTATAACACGCGATGTGATATCCAAATCCTTCCCCTTCCAAACCTGAGACCCTCCCTTTAGCATGAGATGTGATATCCAACTCCTTCCCATTCCAATCCTGAGACCCTTCTGATAGCATGAGATGTGATACCTCAATGCCTCTAATACCAAACCTGAGATCCTACCTCTAACATGAAATGTGATATCCAACTCCTTCCCTTACCAAACCTGAGATCCTTCCTATAACATGCGATGTGATATCCAAATCCTTCCCCTTCCAAACCTGAGACCCTCCCTATAGCATGAGATGTGATATCCAAGTCCGTCCCATTCCAATCCTGATACCCTTCCTATAGCATGAGATGTGATATCTCAATGCTTATTCCAAACCTGAGACCCTTCCTATGGCATGAGATGTCATATACAACTCCTTCCCATTCCAATCCTGAGACCCTTCCTATAGCATGAGATGTGATATCTTAATGCTGATACCAAACCTGAGACCCTTCCTATAGCATGAGATGTGATAGCCAACTTCTTCCCATTCCAATCCTGAGACCCTTCCTATAACATGAGATGTGATGTCGCAATGCTTCTAATACCAAACCTGAGATCTTTCCTATAACATGAGATGTGATATCCAACACCTTCCCATTCCAATCCTGAGACCCTTCCTATAGCATGAGATGTGATATCTCAATGCTTATACCAAACGTGAGACCCTTCCTATAGCTTGAGATGTGATATACAACTCCTTCCCATTCCAATCCTGAGACCCTTCCTATAGCATGAGATGTGATATCTCAATGCTTGTACCAAACGTGAGACCCTTCCTATAACAAGAGGTGATATCTCAATGCCTCTAATACCAAACCTGAGATCCTTCCTCTAACATGAAATGTGATATCCAACTCCTTCCCCTTCCAAACCTGAGAGCCTTCCTATAGCATGAGATATGATATCCAAGTCCTTCCCATTCCAATCCTGGGACCCTTCCTATAACATGAGATGTGATATCCAACTCCTTCCCATTCCAACCTGAGACCCTTCCTATAGCATGAGATGGGATATCCAACTCCTTCCAAATCAAATCCTGATACCCTTCCGATAGCATGAGATGTGATATCCCAATGTTTCTACCAAACCTGAGACCCATACTATGGCATGAGTTGTGATATCAAACCCCTTCCCATTCCAAACCTGAGACCCTTCCTATAGCTTGAGATATCCAACTCCTTCCCATTCCAATTCTGAGACCCTCCCTTTAGCATGAGATGTGATATCTCAATGCCTCTAATACCAAACCTGAGATCCTTCCGATAGCATGAAATGTGATATCTCAATGCTTCTAATACCAAACCTGAGATCCTTCCTATAACATGAGACGTGATATCCAAATCCTTCCCCTTCCAAACCTGAGACCCTCCCTTTAGCATGAGATGTGATATCCAACTCCTTCCCATTCTAATCCTGAGACCCTTCTGATAGCATGAGATGTGATATCTCAATGCCTCTAATACCAAACCTGAGATCCTACCTCTAACATGAAATGTGATATCCAACTCTTTCCCCTTCCAAACCTGAGAGCCTTCCGATAGCATGAGATGTGATATCCGACTCCTTCCCATTCCAATCCTGAGACCCTTCCGATAGCATGAGATGTGATATCCCAATGCTTCTAATACCAAACCTGAGATCCTTCTTATAACATGTGATGTGATATCCAAATCCTTCCCCTTCCAAACCTGAGACCCTCCCTTTAGCATGAGATGTGATATCCAACTCCTTCCCATTCCAATCCTGAGACCCTTATGATAGATAGCATGAGATGTGATATCTCAATGCCTCTAATACCAAACCTGAGATACTTCCGATAGCATGAGATGTGATATCTCAATGCTTCTAATACCAAACCTGAGATCCTTCCTGTAACATGAGATGTGATATCCAAATCCTTCCCCTTCCAAACCTGAGACCCTCCCTTTAGCATGAGATGTGTTATCCAACTCCTTCCCATTCCAATCCTGAGACCCTTCCGATAGCATGAGATGTGATATCTCAGTGCTTCTAATACCAAACCTGTGATCCTTCCTATAACAAGAGATGTGATATCCAAATCCTTCCCCTTCCAAACCTGAGACCCTCCCTTTAGCATGAGATGTGATATCTCAATGCCTCTAATACCAAACCTGAGATCCTTCCGATAGCATGAGATGTGATATCTCAATGCTTCTAATACCAAACCTGAGATCCTTCCTATAACATGAGACGTGATATCCAAATCCTTCCCCTTCCAAACCTGAGACCCTCCCTTTAGCATGAGATGTGATATCCAACTCCTTCCCATTCCAATCCTGAGACCCTTCTGATAGCATGAGATGTGATATCTCAATGCCTCTAATACCAAACCTGAGATCCTACCTCTAACATGAAATGTGATATCCAACTCTTTCCCCTTCCAAACCTGAGGGCCTTCCTATAGCATGAGATGTGATATCCGACTCCTTCCCATTCCAATCCTGAGACCCTTCCGATAGCATGAGATGTGATATCTCAATGCTTCTAATACCAAACCTGAGATCCTTCTTATAACATGTGATGTGATATCCAAATCCTTCCCCTTCCAAACCTGAGACCCTCCCTTTAGCATGAGATGTGATATCCAACTCCTTCTCATTCCAATCCTGAGACCCTTATGATAGATAGCATGAGATGTGATATCTCAATGCCTCTAATACCAAACCTGAGATACTTCCGATAGCATGAGATGTGATATCTCAATGCTTCTAATACCAAACCTGAGATCCTTCCTATAACATGAGATGTGATATCCAAATCCTTCCCCTTCCAAACCTGAGACCCTCCCTTTAGCATGAGATGTGATATCCAACTCCTTCCCATTCCAATTCTGAGCCCCTTCCTATACCATGAGACTTGATATCCAACTCCTTCCCATTCCAATTCTGAGCCCCTTCCTATACCATGAGACTTGATATCTCAATGCTTCTAATACCAAACCTGAGACCCGTCCTATAACATGAGATGTGATATCCAAATCCTTCCCCTTCCAAACCTTAGACCCTTCCTTTATCATGAGATGTGATATCCAACTCCTTCCCATTCCAATCCTCAGACTCTTCCGATATCATGAGATGTGATATCTCAACGCTTCTAATATCAAACTTGAGACCCTCCCTATAGCATGAGATGTGATATCCAAGTCCTTCCCATTCCAATCCTGAGACCCTTCCTATAGCTTGAGTTGTGACATCCAACTCCTTCCCATTCCAATTCTGATCCCCTTTCTATACCATGAGACTTGATATCTCAATGCTTCTAATACCAAACCTGAGACCCGTCCTATAACATGAGATGTGATATCCAAATCCTTCCCCTTCCAAACCTTAGACCCTTCCTTTATCATGAGATGTGATATCCAACTCCTTCCCATTCCAATCCTGAGACCCTTCCGATATCATGAGATGTAATATCTCAATGCTTCTAATATCAAACCTGAGACCCTCCCTATAGCATGAGATGTGATATCCAAGTCCTTCCCATTCCAATCCTGAGACCCTTCCTATACAATGAGATGTGATATCTCAATGCTTCTAATACCAAACCTGAGACCCTTCCTATAACATGAGATTGGAATATCCAACTCCTTCCCATTCCAATCCTGAGACCCTTCCGATAGCAGAGATGTGATATCTCAATTCTTATACCAAACCTGAGATCCTTCCTATAACATGAGATGTGATATCCAACTCCTTCCCATTCCAATCCTGAGACACTTCCTATAGCATGAGATGTGATATCTCACTGCTTATACCAAACCTGAAACCCTTCCAATAGCATGAGATGTGATATCCAACTCCTTCCCATTCCAATCCTGAGACCCTTCCTATAGCATGAGATGTGATATCTCAATGCTTCTAATATCAAACTTGAGAGCCTCCCTATAGCATGAGATGTGATATCCAAGTCCTTCCCATTCCAATCCTGAGACACTTCCTATAGCATGAGATGTGATATCTCAATGCTTCTAATACCAAACCTGAGACTCTTCCTATAACATGAGATGGGATATCCAACTCCTTCCCATTCCAATCCTGAGACCCTTCCGATAGCAGAGATGTGATATCTCAATGCTTATACCAAACCTGAGACCCTTCCTACGGCATGAGATGTCATATACAACTCCTTCCCATTCCAATCCTGAGACCCTTCCTATAGCATGAGATGTGATATCTCAATGCTTATACCAAACCTGAGACCCTTCCTATAGCATGAGATGTGATATCCAACTCCTTCCCATTCCAATCCTGAGACCCTTCCTATAGCATGAGATGTGATATCTCAATGCTTATACCAAACCTGAGACCCTTCCTACGGCATGAGATGTCATATACAACTCCTTCCCATTCCAATCCTGAGACCCTTCCTATAGCATGAGATGTGATATCTCAATGCTTATACCAAACCTGAGACCCTTCCTATAGCATGAGATGTGATATCCAACTCCTTCCCATTCCAATCCTGAGACCCTTCCTATAGCATGAGATGTGATATCTCAATGCTTATACCAAACCTGAGACCCTTCCTATAACATGAGATGGGATATCCAACTCCTTCCCATTCCAATCCTGAGACACTTCCGATAGCAGAGATGTGATATCTCAATGCTTATACCAGACCTTAGACCCTTCCTATAACATGAGATCGGATATCCAACTCCTTCCCGTTCCAAACCTGAGACCCTTCCTTTAGCATGAGATGTGATATCCAGCTCCTTCCCATTCCAATCCTGAGACACTTCCGATAGCATGAGATGTGATATCTCAATGCTTCTAATATCAAAACGGAAACCCTCCCTATAGCATGATATGTGATATCTAAGTCCTTCCCATTCCAATCCTGAGACCCTTCCTATAGCATGAGATGTGATATCTCAATGCTTCTACCAAACCTGAGACCCTTCCTTTAGCATGAGATGTGATAATCAACTCCTTCCCATTCCAATCCTGAGACCCTTCCTATAGCATGAGATGTGATATCTCAATACTTCTAATACCAAACCTGAGATCCTTCCGATAACATGAGATGTGATATCCAAATCCTTCCCCTTCCAAACCTGAGACCCTCCCTTTAGCATGAGATGTGATATCCATCTCCTTCCCATTCCAATCCTGAGACCCTTCTGATAGCATGAGATGTGATATCTCAATGCTTCTAATACCAAACCTGAGATCCTTCCGATAGCATGAGATGTGATATCTCAATGCTTCTAATACCAAACCTGAGACCCTTCCTATAACATGAGATTGGAATATCCAACTCCTTCCCATTCCAATCATGAGACCCTTCCGATAGCAGAGATGTGATATCTCAATTCTTATACCAAACCTGAGATCCTTCCTATAACATGAGATGTGATATCCAACTCCTTCCCATTCCAATCCTGAGACACTTCCTATAGCATGAGATGTGATATCTCACTGCTTATACCAAACCTGAGACCCTTCCTATAGCATGAGATGTGATATCTAACTCCTTCCCATTCCAATCCTGAGACCCTTCCTATAGCATGAGATGTGATATCTCAATGCTTCTAATACCAAACATGAGACTCTTCCTATAACATGAGATGGGATATCCAACTCCTTCCCATTCCAATCCTGAGACCCTTCCGATAGCAGAGATGTGATATCTCAATGCTTATACCAAACCTGAGACCCTTCCTACGGCATGAGATGTCATATACAACTCCTTCCCATTCCAATCCTGAGACCCTTCCTATAGCATGAGATGTGATATCTCAATGCTTATACCAAACCTGAGACCCTTCCTATAGCATGAGATGTGATATCCAACTCCTTCCCATTCCAATCCTGAGACCCTTCCTATAGCATGAGATGTGATATCTCAATGCTTATACCAAACCTGAGACCCTTCCTACGGCATGAGATGTCATATACAACTCCTTCCCATTCCAATCCTGAGACCCTTCCTATAGCATGAGATGTGATATCTCAATGCTTATACCAAACCTGAGACCCTTCCTATAGCATGAGATGTGATATCCAACTCCTTCCCATTCCAATCCTGAGACCCTTCCTATAGCATGAGATGTGATATCTCAATGCTTATACCAAACCTGAGACCCTTCCTATAACATGAGATGGGATATCCAACTCCTTCCCATTCCAATCCTGAGACACTTCCGATAGCAGAGATGTGATATCTCAATGCTTATACCAGACCTTAGACCCTTCCTATAACATGAGATCGGATATCCAACTCCTTCCAGTTCCAAAACTGACACCCTTCTTTTAGCATGAGATGTGATATCCATCTCCTTCCCATTCCAATCCTGAGACACTTCCGATAGCATGAGATGTGATATCTCAATGCTTCTAATATCAAAACGGAAACCCTCCCTATAGCATGATATGTGATATCTAAGTCCTTCCCATTCCAATCCTGAGACCCTTCCTATAGCATGAGATGTGATATCTCAATGCTTCTACCAAACCTGAGACCCTTCCTTTAGCATGAGATGTGATATCCAACTCCTTCCCATTCCAATCCTGAGACCCTTCCTATAGCAT
Source organism: Ambystoma mexicanum (assembly GCF_040938575.1). Lineage (NCBI taxonomy): Eukaryota > Metazoa > Chordata > Amphibia > Caudata > Ambystomatidae > Ambystoma > Ambystoma mexicanum. The sequence continues at coordinate 573,142,666 of NC_090932.1, read as the reverse complement.
GAGATGTGATATCTCAATACTTCTAATACCAAACCTGAGATCCTTCCGATAACATGAGATGTGATATCCAAATCCTTCCCCTTCCAAACCTGAGACCCTCCCTTTAGCATGAGATGTGATATCCATCTCCTTCCCATTCCAATCCTGAGACCCTTCTGATAGCATGAGATGTGATATCTCAATGCTTCTAATACCAAACCTGAGATCCTTCCGATAGCATGAGATGTGATATCTCAATGCTTCTAATACCAAACCTGAGACCCTTCCTATAACATGAGATTGGAATATCCAACTCCTTCCCATTCCAATCCTGAGACCCTTCCGATAGCAGAGATGTGATATCTCAATTCTTATACCAAACCTGAGATCCTTCCTATAGCATGAGATGTGATATCTAACTCCTTCCCATTCCAATCCTGAGACCCTTCCTATAGCATGAGATGTGATATCTCAATGCTTCTAATATCAAACTTGAGAGCCTCCCTATAGCATGAGATGTGATATCCAAGTCCTTCCCATTCCAATCCTGAGACACTTCCTATAGCATGAGATGTGATATCTCAATGCTTCTAATACCAAACCTGAGACTCTTCCTATAACATGAGATGGGATATCCAACTCCTTCCCATTCCAATCCTGAGACCCTTCCGATAGCAGAGATGTGATATCTCAATGCTTATACCAAACCTGAGACCCTTCCTACGGCATGAGATGTCATATACAACTCCTTCCCATTCCAATCCTGAGACCCTTCCTATAGCATGAGATGTGATATCTCAATGCTTATACCAAACCTGAGACCCTTCCTATAGCATGAGATGTGATATCCAACTCCTTCCCATTCCAATCCTGAGACCCTTAGTATAGCATGAGATGTGATATCTCAATGCTTATACCAAACCTGAGACCCTTCCTACGGCATGAGATGTCATATACAACTCCTTCCCATTCCAATCCTGAGACCCTTCCTATAGCATGAGATGTGATATCTCAATGCTTATACCAAACCTGAGACCCTTCCTATAGCATGAGATGTGATATCCAACTCCTTCCCATTCCAATCCTGAGACCCTTCCTATAGCATGAGATGTGATATCTCAATGCTTATACCAAACCTGAGACCCTTCCCATAACATGAGATGGGATATCCAACTCCTTCCCATTCCAATCCTGAGACACTTCCGATAGCAGAGATGTGATATCTCAATGCTTATACCAGACCTTAGACCCTTCCTATAACATGAGATCGGATATCCAACTCCTTCCCGTTCCAAACCTGAGACCCTTCCTTTAGCATGAGATGTGATATCCAGCTCCTTCCCATTCCAATCCTGAGACACTTCCGATAGCATGAGATGTGATATCTCAATGCTTCTAATATCAAAACGGAAACCCTCCCTATCGCATGATATGTGATATCTAAGTCCTTCCCATTCCAATCCTGAGACCCTTCCTATAGCATGAGATGTGATATCTCAATGCTTCTAATACCAAACCTGAGATCCTTCCGATAGCATGAGATCGGATATCCAACTCCTTCCCATTCCAATCCTGAGACACTTCCGATAGCAGAGATGTGATATCTCAATGCTTATACCAGACCTTAGACCCTTCCTATAACATGAGATCGGATATCCAACTCCTTCCCGTTCCAAACCTGAGACCCTTCCTTTAGCATGAGATGTGATATCCAGCTCCTTCCCATTCCAATCCTGAGACACTTCCTATAGCATGAGATGTGATATCTCATTGCTTCTACCAAACCTGAGACCCTTCCTTTAGCATGAGATGTGATATCCAACTCCTTCCCATTCCAATCCTGAGACCCTTCCTATAGCATGAGATGTGATATCTCAATACTTCTAATACCAAACATGAGATCCTTTCCGATAACATGAGATGTGATATCCAAATCCTTCCCCTTCCAAACCTGAGACCCTCCCTTTAGCATATGTGATATCCATCTCCTTCCCATTCCAATCCTGAGACCCTTCTGATAGCATGAGATGTGATATCTCAATGCTTATACCAGACCTTAGACCCTTCCTATAACATGAGATCGGATATCCAACTCCTTCCCGTTCCAAACCTGAGACCCTTCCTTTAGCATGAGATGTGATATCCAGCTCCTTCCCATTCCAATCCTGAGACACTTCCTATAGCATGAGATGTGATATCTCATTGCTTCTACCAAACCTGAGACCTTTCCTTTAGCATGAGATGTGATATCCAACTCCTTCCCATTCCAATCCTGAGACCCTTCCTATAGCATGAGATGTGATATCTCAATACTTCTAATACCAAACCTGAGATCCTTTCCGATAACATGAGATGTGATATCCAAATCCTTCCCCTTCCAAACCTGAGACCCTCCCTTTAGCATATGTGATATCCAACTCCTTCCCATTCCAACCTGAGACCCTTCCTATAGCATGAGATGTGATATCCAAGTCCTTCCCATTCCAATCCTTAGACCCTTCCTACAGCATGCAATATGATATCTCAATGCCTCTAATACCAAACCTGAGATCCTTCCTCTAACATGAAATGTGATATCCAACTCCTTCCCTTTCCAAACCTGAGAGCCTATCTATAGCATGAGATGTGATATCCAAGTCCTTTCCATTCCAATCCTTAGACCCTTCCTACAGCATGCAATATGATATCTCAATGATTCTAATAACAAACCTGAGACCCGTCCTATAACATGAGATGGGATATCCAACTCCTTCCATTTCCAATCCTGAGACACTTCCGATAGCAGAGATGTGATATCTCAATGCTTATACCAAACCTGAGACCCTTCCTATAACATGAGATGTGATATCCAACTCCTTCCCGTTCCAATCCTGAGACTCTTCCTTTAGCATGAGATGTGATATCCAGCTCCTTCCCATTCCAATCGTGAGACACTTCCGATAGCATGAGATGTGATATCTCAATGCTTCTAATATCAAAACTGAGACCCTCCCTATAGCATGATATGTGATATCTAAGTCCTTCCCATTCCAATCCTGAGACCCTTCCTATAGCATGAGATGTGATATCTCAATGCTTCTACCAAACCTGAGACCCTTCCTTTAGCATGAGATGTGATATCCAACTCCTTCCCATTCCAATCCTGAGACCCTTCCTATAGCATGAGATGTGATATCTCAATACTTCTAATACCAAACCTGAGATCCTTCCTATAGCATGAGATGTGATATCTCAATGCTTCTAATACCAAACCTGAGACCCTTCCTACAGCATGCGATGTGATATCTCACTGCTTATACCAAACCTGAGACCCTTCCTATAGCATGAGATGTGATATCCAACTCCTTCCCATTCCAATCCTGAGACCCTTCCTATAGCATGAGATGTGATATCTCAATGCTTCTAATATCAAACTTGAGAGCCTCCCTATAGCATGAGATGTGATATCCAAGTCCTTCCCATTCCAATCCTGAGACACTTCCTATAGCATGAGATGTGATATCTCAATGCTTCTAATACCAAACCTGAGACTCTTCCTATAACATGAGATGGGATATCCAACTCCTTCCTATTCCAATCCTGAGACCCTTCCGATAGCAGAGATGTGATATCTCAATGCTTATACCAAACCTGAGACCCTTCCTACGGCATGAGATGTCATATACAACTCCTTCCCATTCCAATCCTGAGACCCTTCCTATAGCATGAGATGTGATATCTCAATGCTTATACCAAACCTGAGACCCTTCCTATAGCATGAGATGCGATATCCAACTCCTTCCCATTCCAATCCTGAGACCCTTCCTATAGCATGAGATGTGATATCTCAATGCTTATACCAAACCTGAGACCCTTCCTATAACATGAGATGGGATATCCAACTCCTTCCCATTCCAATCCTGAGACACTTCCGATAGCAGAGATGTGATATCTCAATGCTTATACCAGACCTTAGACCCTTCCTATAACATGAGATCGGATATCCAACTCCTTCCCGTTCCAAACATGAGACCCTTCCTTTAGCACGAGATGTGATATCCAGCTCCTTCCCATTCCAATCCTGACACCCTCCCTTTAGCATGAGATGTGATATCTCAATGCTTCTAATATCAAAACAGAAACCCTCCCTATAGCATGATATGTGATATCTAAGTCCTTCCCATTCCAATCCTGAGACCCTTCCTATAGCATGAGATGTGATATCTCAATGCTTCTACCAAACCTGAGACCCTTCCTTTAGCATGAGATGTGATATCCAACTCCTTCCCTTTCCAATCCTGAGACCCTTCCTATAGCATGAGATGTGATATCTCAATACTTCTAATACCAAACCTGAAATCCTTCCGATAACATGAGATGTGATATCCAAATCCTTCCCCTTCCAAACCTGAGACCCTCCCTTTAGCATGAGATGTGATATCCAACTCCTTCCCATTCCAATCCTGAGACCCTTCTGATAGCATGAGATGTGATATCTCAATGCTTCTAATACCAAACCTGAGATCCTTCCTATAGCATGAGATGTGATATCTCAATGCTTCTAATACCAAACCTGAGATCCTTCCTATAACATGAGATGTGATATCCAAATCCTTCCCCTTCCAATTCTGAGACCCTCCCTTTAACATGAGATGTGATATCCAACTCCTTCCCATTCCAATCCTGAGACACTTCCCATAGCAGAGATGTGATATCTCAATGCTTATACCAGACCTTAGACCCTTCCTATAACATGAGATCGGATATCCAACTCCTTCCCGTTCCAAACCTGAGACCCTTCCTTTAGCATGAGATGTGATATCCAGCTCCTTCCCATTCCAATCCTGAGACACTTCCGATAGCATGAGATGTGATATCTCAATGCTTCTAATATCAAAACGGAAACCCTCCCTATAGCATGATATGTGATATCTAAGTCCTTCCCATTCCAATCCTGAGACCCTTCCTATAGCATGAGATGTGATATCTCAATGCTTCTAATACCAAACCTGAGATCCTTCCGATAGCATGAGATCGGATATCCAACTCCTTCCCATTCCAATCCTGAGACACTTCCGATAGCAGAGATGTGATATCTCAATGCTTATACCAGACCTTAGACCCTTCCTATAACATGAGATCGGATATCCAACTCCTTCCCGTTCCAAACCTGAGACCCTTCCTTTAGCATGAGATGTGATATCCAGCTCCTTCCCATTCCAATCCTGAGACACTTCCTATAGCATGAGATGTGATATCTCAATGCTTCTACCAAACCTGAGACCCTTCCTTTAGCATGAGATGTGATATCCAACTCCTTCCCATTCCAATCCTGAGACACTTCCTATAGCATGAGATGTGATATCTCAATACTTCTAATACCAAACCTGAGATCCTTCCGATAACATGAGATGTGATATCCAAATCCTTCCCCTTCCAAACCTGAGACCCTCCCTTTAGCATGAGATGTGATATCCATCTCCTTCCCATTCCAATCCTGAGACCCTGCTGATAGCATGAGATGTGATATCTCAATGCTTCTAATACCAAACCTGAGATCCTTCCGATAGCATGAGATGTGATATCTCAATGCTTCTAATACCAAACCTGAGATCCTTCCTATAACATGAGATGTGATATCCAAATCCTTCCCCTTCCAATTCTGAGACCCTCCCTTTAACATGAGATGTGATATCCAACTCCTTCCCATTCCAACCTGAGACCCTTCGTATAGCATAAGATGTGATATCCAAGTCCTTCCCATTCCAATCCTTAGACCCTTCCTACAGCATGCAATATGATATCTCAATGCCTCTAATACCAAACCTGAGATCCTTCCTCTAACATGAAATGTGATATCCAACTCCTTCCCTTTCCAAACCTGAGAGCCTATCTATAGCATGAGATGTGATATCCAAGCCCTTTCCATTCCAATCCTTAGACCCTTCCTACAGCATGCAATATGATATCTCAATGATTCTAATAACAAACCTGAGACCCGTCCTATAACATGAGATGGGATATCCAACTCCTTCCATTTCCAATCCTGAGACACTTCCGATAGCAGAGATGTGATATCTCAATGCTTATACCAAACCTGAGACTCTTCCTTTAGCATGAGATGTGATATCCAGCTCCTTCCCATTCCAATCGTGAGACACTTCCGATAGCATGAGATGTTATATCTCAATGCTTCTAATATCAAAACTGAGACCCTCCCTATAGCATGATATGTGATATCTAAGTCCTTCCCATTCCAATCCTGAGACCCTTCCTATAGCATGAGATGTGATATCTCAATGCTTCTACCAAACCTGAGACCCTTCCTTTAGCATGAGATGTGATATCCAACTCCTTCCCATTCCAATCCTGAGACCCTTCCTATAGCATGAGATGTGATATCTCAATACTTCTAATACCAAACCTGAGATCCTTCCTATAGCATGAGATGTGATATCTCAATGCTTCTAATACCAAACCTGAGACCCTTCCTACAGCATGCGATGTGATATCTCACTGCTTATACCAAACCTGAGACCCTTCCTATAGCATGAGATGTGATATCCAACTCCTTCCCATTCCAATCCTGAGACCCTTCCTATAGCATGGGATGTGATATCTCAATGCTTCTAATATCAAACTTGAGAGCCTCCCTATAGCATGAGATGTGATATCCAAGTCCTTCCCATTCCAATCCTGAGACACTTCCTATAGCATGAGATGTGATATCTCAATGCTTCTAATTCCAAACCTGAGACTCTTCCTATAACATGAGATGGGATATCCAACTCCTTCCCATTCCAATCCTGAGACCCTTCCGATAGCAGAGATGTGATATCTCAATGCTTATACCAAACCTGAGACCCTTCCTACGGCATGAGATGTCATATAAAACTCCTTCCCATTCCAATCCTGAGACCCTTCCTATAGCATGAGATGTGATATCTCAATGCTTATACCAAACCTGAGACCCTTCCTATAGCATGAGATGTGATATCCAACTCCTTCCCATTCCAATCCTGAGACCCTTCCTATAGCATGAGATGTGATATCTCAATGCTTATACCAAACCTGAGACCCTTCCTATAGCATGAGATGTGATATCCAACTCCTTCCCATTCCAATCCTGAGACCCTTCCTATAGCATGAGATGTGATATCTCAATACTTCTAATACCAAACCTGAGATCCTTCCGATAACATGAGATGTGATATCCAAATCCTTCCCCTTCCAAACCTGAGACCCTCCCTTTAGCATGAGATGTGATATCCATCTCCTTCCCATTCCAATCCTGAGACCCTTCTGATAGCATGAGATGTGATATCTCAATGCTTCTAATACCAAACCTGAGATCCTTCCGATAGCATGAGATGTGATATCTCAATGCTTCTAATACCAAACCTGAGACCCTTCCTATAACATGAGATTGGAATATCCAACTCCTTCCCATTCCAATCATGAGACCCTTCCGATAGCAGAGATGTGATATCTCAATTCTTATACCAAACCTGAGATCCTTCCTATAACATGAGATGTGATATCCAACTCCTTCCCATTCCAATCCTGAGACACTTCCTATAGCATGAGATGTGATATCTCACTGCTTATACCAAACCTGAGACCCTTCCTATAGCATGAGATGTGATATCTAACTCCTTCCCATTCCAATCCTGAGACCCTTCCTATAGCATGAGATGTGATATCTCAATGCTTCTAATACCAAACATGAGACTCTTCCTATAACATGAGATGGGATATCCAACTCCTTCCCATTCCAATCCTGAGACCCTTCCGATAGCAGAGATGTGATATCTCAATGCTTATACCAAACCTGAGACCCTTCCTACGGCATGAGATGTCATATACAACTCCTTCCCATTCCAATCCTGAGACCCTTCCTATAGCATGAGATGTGATATCTCAATGCTTATACCAAACCTGAGACCCTTCCTATAGCATGAGATGTGATATCCAACTCCTTCCCATTCCAATCCTGAGACCCTTCCTATAGCATGAGATGTGATATCTCAATGCTTATACCAAACCTGAGACCCTTCCTACGGCATGAGATGTCATATACAACTCCTTCCCATTCCAATCCTGAGACCCTTCCTATAGCATGAGATGTGATATCTCAATGCTTATACCAAACCTGAGACCCTTCCTATAGCATGAGATGTGATATCCAACTCCTTCCCATTCCAATCCTGAGACCCTTCCTATAGCATGAGATGTGATATCTCAATGCTTATACCAAACCTGAGACCCTTCCTATAACATGAGATGGGATATCCAACTCCTTCCCATTCCAATCCTGAGACACTTCCGATAGCAGAGATGTGATATCTCAATGCTTATACCAGACCTTAGACCCTTCCTATAACATGAGATCGGATATCCAACTCCTTCCAGTTCCAAAACTGACACCCTTCTTTTAGCATGAGATGTGATATCCATCTCCTTCCCATTCCAATCCTGAGACACTTCCGATAGCATGAGATGTGATATCTCAATGCTTCTAATATCAAAACGGAAACCCTCCCTATAGCATGATATGTGATATCTAAGTCCTTCCCATTCCAATCCTGAGACCCTTCCTATAGCATGAGATGTGATATCTCAATGCTTCTACCAAACCTGAGACCCTTCCTTTAGCATGAGATGTGATATCCAACTCCTTCCCATTCCAATCCTGAGACCCTTCCTATAGCATGAGATGTGATATCTCAATACTTCTAATACCAAACCTGAGATCCTTCCGATAACATGAGATGTGATATCCAAATCCTTCCCCTTCCAAACCTGAGACCCTCCCTTTAGCATGAGATGTGATATCCATCTCCTTCCCATTCCAATCCTGAGACCCTTCTGATAGCATGAGATGTGATATCTCAATGCTTCTAATACCAAACCTGAGATCCTTCCGATAGCATGAGATGTGATATCTCAATGCTTCTAATACCAAACCTGAGACCCTTCCTATAACATGAGATTGGAATATCCAACTCCTTCCCATTCCAATCCTGAGACCCTTCCGATAGCAGAGATGTGATATCTCAATTCTTATACCAAACCTGAGATCCTTCCTATAGCATGAGATGTGATATCTAACTCCTTCCCATTCCAATCCTGAGACCCTTCCTATAGCATGAGATGTGATATCTCAATGCTTCTAATATCAAACTTGAGAGCCTCCCTATAGCATGAGATGTGATATCCAAGTCCTTCCCATTCCAATCCTGAGACACTTCCTATAGCATGAGATGTGATATCTCAATGCTTCTAATACCAAACCTGAGACTCTTCCTATAACATGAGATGGGATATCCAACTCCTTCCCATTCCAATCCTGAGACCCTTCCGATAGCAGAGATGTGATATCTCAATGCTTATACCAAACCTGAGACCCTTCCTACGGCATGAGATGTCATATACAACTCCTTCCCATTCCAATCCTGAGACCCTTCCTATAGCATGAGATGTGATATCTCAATGCTTATACCAAACCTGAGACCCTTCCTATAGCATGAGATGTGATATCCAACTCCTTCCCATTCCAATCCTGAGACCCTTAGTATAGCATGAGATGTGATATCTCAATGCTTATACCAAACCTGAGACCCTTCCTACGGCATGAGATGTCATATACAACTCCTTCCCATTCCAATCCTGAGACCCTTCCTATAGCATGAGATGTGATATCTCAATGCTTATACCAAACCTGAGACCCTTCCTATAGCATGAGATGTGATATCCAACTCCTTCCCATTCCAATCCTGAGACCCTTCCTATAGCATGAGATGTGATATCTCAATGCTTATACCAAACCTGAGACCCTTCCCATAACATGAGATGGGATATCCAACTCCTTCCCATTCCAATCCTGAGACACTTCCGATAGCAGAGATGTGATATCTCAATGCTTATACCAGACCTTAGACCCTTCCTATAACATGAGATCGGATATCCAACTCCTTCCCGTTCCAAACCTGAGACCCTTCCTTTAGCATGAGATGTGATATCCAGCTCCTTCCCATTCCAATCCTGAGACACTTCCGATAGCATGAGATGTGATATCTCAATGCTTCTAATATCAAAACGGAAACCCTCCCTATCGCATGATATGTGATATCTAAGTCCTTCCCATTCCAATCCTGAGACCCTTCCTATAGCATGAGATGTGATATCTCAATGCTTCTAATACCAAACCTGAGATCCTTCCGATAGCATGAGATCGGATATCCAACTCCTTCCCATTCCAATCCTGAGACACTTCCGATAGCAGAGATGTGATATCTCAATGCTTATACCAGACCTTAGACCCTTCCTATAACATGAGATCGGATATCCAACTCCTTCCCGTTCCAAACCTGAGACCCTTCCTTTAGCATGAGATGTGATATCCAGCTCCTTCCCATTCCAATCCTGAGACACTTCCTATAGCATGAGATGTGATATCTCATTGCTTCTACCAAACCTGAGACCCTTCCTTTAGCATGAGATGTGATATCCAACTCCTTCCCATTCCAATCCTGAGACCCTTCCTATAGCATGAGATGTGATATCTCAATACTTCTAATACCAAACCTGAGATCCTTTCCGATAACATGAGATGTGATATCCAAATCCTTCCCCTTCCAAACCTGAGACCCTCCCTTTAGCATATGTGATATCCATCTCCTTCCCATTCCAATCCTGAGACCCTTCTGATAGCATGAGATGTGATATCTCAATGCTTATACCAGACCTTAGACCCTTCCTATAACATGAGATCGGATATCCAACTCCTTCCCGTTCCAAACCTGAGACCCTTCCTTTAGCATGAGATGTGATATCCAGCTCCTTCCCATTCCAATCCTGAGACACTTCCTATAGCATGAGATGTGATATCTCATTGCTTCTACCAAACCTGAGACCTTTCCTTTAGCATGAGATGTGATATCCAACTCCTTCCCATTCCAATCCTGAGACCCTTCCTATAGCATGAGATGTGATATCTCAATACTTCTAATACCAAACCTGAGATCCTTTCCGATAACATGAGATGTGATATCCAAATCCTTCCCCTTCCAAACCTGAGACCCTCCCTTTAGCATATGTGATATCCAACTCCTTCCCATTCCAACCTGAGACCCTTCCTATAGCATGAGATGTGATATCCAAGTCCTTCCCATTCCAATCCTTAGACCCTTCCTACAGCATGCAATATGATATCTCAATGCCTCTAATACCAAACCTGAGATCCTTCCTCTAACATGAAATGTGATATCCAACTCCTTCCCTTTCCAAACCTGAGAGCCTATCTATAGCATGAGATGTGATATCCAAGTCCTTTCCATTCCAATCCTTAGACCCTTCCTACAGCATGCAATATGATATCTCAATGATTCTAATAACAAACCTGAGACCCGTCCTATAACATGAGATGGGATATCCAACTCCTTCCATTTCCAATCCTGAGACACTTCCGATAGCAGAGATGTGATATCTCAATGCTTATACCAAACCTGAGACCCTTCCTATAACATGAGATGTGATATCCAACTCCTTCCCGTTCCAATCCTGAGACTCTTCCTTTAGCATGAGATGTGATATCCAGCTCCTTCCCATTCCAATCGTGAGACACTTCCGATAGCATGAGATGTGATATCTCAATGCTTCTAATATCAAAACTGAGACCCTCCCTATAGCATGATATGTGATATCTAAGTCCTTCCCATTCCAATCCTGAGACCCTTCCTATAGCATGAGATGTGATATCTCAATGCTTCTACCAAACCTGAGACCCTCCCTTTAGCATATGTGATATCCATCTCCTTCCCATTCCAATCCTGAGACCCTTCTGATAGCATGAGATGTGATATCTCAATGCTTATACCAGACCTTAGACCCTTCCTATAACATGAGATCGGATATCCAACTCCTTCCCGTTCCAAACCTGAGACCCTTCCTTTAGCATGAGATGTGATATCCAGCTCCTTCCCATTCCAATCCTGAGACACTTCCTATAGCATGAGATGTGATATCTCATTGCTTCTACCAAACCTGAGACCTTTCCTTTAGCATGAGATGTGATATCCAACTCCTTCCCATTCCAATCCTGAGACCCTTCCTATAGCATGAGATGTGATATCTCAATACTTCTAATACCAAACCTGAGATCCTTTCCGATAACATGAGATGTGATATCCAAATCCTTCCCCTTCCAAACCTGAGACCCTCCCTTTAGCATATGTGATATCCAACTCCTTCCCATTCCAACCTGAGACCCTTCCTATAGCATGAGATGTGATATCCAAGTCCTTCCCATTCCAATCCTTAGACCCTTCCTACAGCATGCAATATGATATCTCAATGCCTCTAATACCAAACCTGAGATCCTTCCTCTAACATGAAATGTGATATCCAACTCCTTCCCTTTCCAAACCTGAGAGCCTATCTATAGCATGAGATGTGATATCCAAGTCCTTTCCATTCCAATCCTTAGACCCTTCCTACAGCATGCAATATGATATCTCAATGATTCTAATAACAAACCTGAGACCCGTCCTATAACATGAGATGGGATATCCAACTCCTTCCATTTCCAATCCTGAGACACTTCCGATAGCAGAGATGTGATATCTCAATGCTTATACCAAACCTGAGACCCTTCCTATAACATGAGATGTGATATCCAACTCCTTCCCGTTCCAATCCTGAGACTCTTCCTTTAGCATGAGATGTGATATCCAGCTCCTTCCCATTCCAATCGTGAGACACTTCCGATAGCATGAGATGTGATATCTCAATGCTTCTAATATCAAAACTGAGACCCTCCCTATAGCATGATATGTGATATCTAAGTCCTTCCCATTCCAATCCTGAGACCCTTCCTATAGCATGAGATGTGATATCTCAATGCTTCTACCAAACCTGAGACCCTTCCTTTAGCATGAGATGTGATATCCAACTCCTTCCCATTCCAATCCTGAGACCCTTCCTATAGCATGAGATGTGATATCTCAATACTTCTAATACCAAACCTGAGATCCTTCCTATAGCATGAGATGTGATATCTCAATGCTTCTAATACCAAACCTGAGACCCTTCCTACAGCATGCGATGTGATATCTCACTGCTTATACCAAACCTGAGACCCTTCCTATAGCATGAGATGTGATATCCAACTCCTTCCCATTCCAATCCTGAGACCCTTCCTATAGCATGAGATGTGATATCTCAATGCTTCTAATATCAAACTTGAGAGCCTCCCTATAGCATGAGATGTGATATCCAAGTCCTTCCCATTCCAATCCTGAGACACTTCCTATAGCATGAGATGTGATATCTCAATGCTTCTAATACCAAACCTGAGACTCTTCCTATAACATGAGATGGGATATCCAACTCCTTCCTATTCCAATCCTGAGACCCTTCCGATAGCAGAGATGTGATATCTCAATGCTTATACCAAACCTGAGACCCTTCCTACGGCATGAGATGTCATATACAACTCCTTCCCATTCCAATCCTGAGACCCTTCCTATAGCATGAGATGTGATATCTCAATGCTTATACCAAACCTGAGACCCTTCCTATAGCATGAGATGCGATATCCAACTCCTTCCCATTCCAATCCTGAGACCCTTCCTATAGCATGAGATGTGATATCTCAATGCTTATACCAAACCTGAGACCCTTCCTATAACATGAGATGGGATATCCAACTCCTTCCCATTCCAATCCTGAGACACTTCCGATAGCAGAGATGTGATATCTCAATGCTTATACCAGACCTTAGACCCTTCCTATAACATGAGATCGGATATCCAACTCCTTCCCGTTCCAAACCTGAGACCCTTCCTTTAGCACGAGATGTGATATCCAGCTCCTTCCCATTCCAATCCTGACACCCTCCCTTTAGCATGAGATGTGATATCTCAATGCTTCTAATATCAAAACAGAAACCCTCCCTATAGCATGATATGTGATATCTAAGTCCTTCCCATTCCAATCCTGAGACCCTTCCTATAGCATGAGATGTGATATCTCAATGCTTCTACCAAACCTGAGACCCTTCCTTTAGCATGAGATGTGATATCCAACTCCTTCCCTTTCCAATCCTGAGACCCTTCCTATAGCATGAGATGTGATATCTCAATACTTCTAATACCAAACCTGAAATCCTTCCGATAACATGAGATGTGATATCCAAATCCTTCCCCTTCCAAACCTGAGACCCTCCCTTTAGCATGAGATGTGATATCCAACTCCTTCCCATTCCAATCCTGAGACCCTTCTGATAGCATGAGATGTGATATCTCAATGCTTCTAATACCAAACCTGAGATCCTTCCTATAGCATGAGATGTGATATCTCAATGCTTCTAATACCAAACCTGAGATCCTTCCTATAACATGAGATGTGATATCCAAATCCTTCCCCTTCCAATTCTGAGACCCTCCCTTTAACATGAGATGTGATATCCAACTCCTTCCCATTCCAATCCTGAGACACTTCCCATAGCAGAGATGTGATATCTCAATGCTTATACCAGACCTTAGACCCTTCCTATAACATGAGATCGGATATCCAACTCCTTCCCGTTCCAAACCTGAGACCCTTCCTTTAGCATGAGATGTGATATCCAGCTCCTTCCCATTCCAATCCTGAGACACTTCCGATAGCATGAGATGTGATATCTCAATGCTTCTAATATCAAAACGGAAACCCTCCCTATAGCATGATATGTGATATCTAAGTCCTTCCCATTCCAATCCTGAGACCCTTCCTATAGCATGAGATGTGATATCTCAATGCTTCTAATACCAAACCTGAGATCCTTCCGATAGCATGAGATCGGATATCCAACTCCTTCCCATTCCAATCCTGAGACACTTCCGATAGCAGAGATGTGATATCTCAATGCTTATACCAGACCTTAGACCCTTCCTATAACATGAGATCGGATATCCAACTCCTTCCCGTTCCAAACCTGAGACCCTTCCTTTAGCATGAGATGTGATATCCAGCTCCTTCCCATTCCAATCCTGAGACACTTCCTATAGCATGAGATGTGATATCTCAATGCTTCTACCAAACCTGAGACCCTTCCTTTAGCATGAGATGTGATATCCAACTCCTTCCCATTCCAATCCTGAGACACTTCCTATAGCATGAGATGTGATATCTCAATACTTCTAATACCAAACCTGAGATCCTTCCGATAACATGAGATGTGATATCCAAATCCTTCCCCTTCCAAACCTGAGACCCTCCCTTTAGCATGAGATGTGATATCCATCTCCTTCCCATTCCAATCCTGAGACCCTGCTGATAGCATGAGATGTGATATCTCAATGCTTCTAATACCAAACCTGAGATCCTTCCGATAGCATGAGATGTGATATCTCAATGCTTCTAATACCAAACCTGAGATCCTTCCTATAACATGAGATGTGATATCCAAATCCTTCCCCTTCCAATTCTGAGACCCTCCCTTTAACATGAGATGTGATATCCAACTCCTTCCCATTCCAACCTGAGACCCTTCCTATAGCATGAGATGTGATATCCAAGTCCTTCCCATTCCAATCCTTAGACCCTTCCTACAGCATGCAATATGATATCTCAATGCCTCTAATACCAAACCTGAGATCCTTCCTCTAACATGAAATGTGATATCCAACTCCTTCCCTTTCCAAACCTGAGAGCCTATCTATAGCATGAGATGTGATATCCAAGCCCTTTCCATTCCAATCCTTAGACCCTTCCTACAGCATGCAATATGATATCTCAATGATTCTAATAACAAACCTGAGACCCGTCCTATAACATGAGATGGGATATCCAACTCCTTCCATTTCCAATCCTGAGACACTTCCGATAGCAGAGATGTGATATCTCAATGCTTATACCAAACCTGAGACTCTTCCTTTAGCATGAGATGTGATATCCAGCTCCTTCCCATTCCAATCGTGAGACACTTCCGATAGCATGAGATGTTATATCTCAATGCTTCTAATATCAAAACTGAGACCCTCCCTATAGCATGATATGTGATATCTAAGTCCTTCCCATTCCAATCCTGAGACCCTTCCTATAGCATGAGATGTGATATCTCAATGCTTCTACCAAACCTGAGACCCTTCCTTTAGCATGAGATGTGATATCCAACTCCTTCCCATTCCAATCCTGAGACCCTTCCTATAGCATGAGATGTGATATCTCAATACTTCTAATACCAAACCTGAGATCCTTCCTATAGCATGAGATGTGATATCTCAATGCTTCTAATACCAAACCTGAGACCCTTCCTACAGCATGCGATGTGATATCTCACTGCTTATACCAAACCTGAGACCCTTCCTATAGCATGAGATGTGATATCCAACTCCTTCCCATTCCAATCCTGAGACCCTTCCTATAGCATGGGATGTGATATCTCAATGCTTCTAATATCAAACTTGAGAGCCTCCCTATAGCATGAGATGTGATATCCAAGTCCTTCCCATTCCAATCCTGAGACACTTCCTATAGCATGAGATGTGATATCTCAATGCTTCTAATACCAAACCTGAGACTCTTCCTATAACATGAGATGGGATATCCAACTCCTTCCCATTCCAATCCTGAGACCCTTCCGATAGCAGAGATGTGATATCTCAATGCTTATACCAAACCTGAGACCCTTCCTACGGCATGAGATGTCATATAAAACTCCTTCCCATTCCAATCCTGAGACCCTTCCTATAGCATGAGATGTGATATCTCAATGCTTATACCAAACCTGAGACCCTTCCTATAGCATGAGATGTGATATCCAACTCCTTCCCATTCCAATCCTGAGACCCTTCCTATAGCATGAGATGTGATATCTCAATGCTTATACCAAACCTGAGACCCTTCCTATAGCATGAGATGTGATATCCAACTCCTTCCCATTCCAATCCTGAGACCCTTCCTATAGCATGAGATGTGATATCTCAATGCTTATACCAAACCTGAGACCCTTCCTATAACATGAGATGTCATATACAACTCCTTCCCATTCCAATCCTGAGACCCTTCCTATAGCATGAGATGTGATATCTCAATGCTTATACCAAACCTGAGACCCTTCCTACGGCATGAGATGTCATATACAACTCCTTCCCATTCCAATCCTGAGACCCTTCCTATAGCATGAGATGTGATATCTCAATGCTTATACCAAACCTGAGACCCTTCCTATAGCATGAGATGTGATATACAACTCCTTCCCATTCCAATCCTGAGACCCTTCCTATAGCATGAGATGTGATATCTCAATGCTTATACCAAACCTGAGACCCTTCCTATAACATGAGATGGGATATCCAACTCCTTCCCATTCCAATCCTGAGACACTTCCGATAGCAGAGATGTGATATCTCAATGCTTATACCAGACCTTAGACCCTTCCTATAACATGAGATCGGATATCCAACTCCTTCCCGTTCCAAACCTGAGACCCTTCCTTTAGCATGAGATGTGATATCCAGCTCCTTCCCATTCCAATCCTGAGACCCTCCCTTTAGCATGAGATGTGATATCTCAATGCTTCTAATATCAAAACAGAAACCCTCCCTATAGCATGATATGTGATATCTAAGTCCTTCCCATTCCAATCCTGAGACCCTTCCTATAGCATGAGATGTGATATCTCAATGCTTCTACCAAACCTGAGACCCTTCCTTTAGCATGAGATGTGATATCCAACTCCTTCCCATTCCAATCCTGAGACCCTTCCTATAGCATGAGGTGTGATATCTCAATACTTCTAATACCAAACCTGAAATGCTTCCGATAACATGAGATGTGATATCCAAATCCTTCCCCTTCCAAACCTGAGACCCTCCCTTTAGCATGAGATGTGATATCCAACTCCTTCCCATTCCAATCCTGAGACCCTTCTGATAGCATGAGATGTGATATCTCAATGCTTCTAATACCAAACCTGAGATCCTTCCGATAGCATGAGATGTGATATCTCAATGCTTCTAATACCAAACCTGAGATCCTTCCTATAACATGAGATATGATATCCAAATCCTTCCCCTTCCAATTCTGAGACCCTCCCTTTAACATGAGATGTGATATCCAACTCCTTCCCATTCCAACCTGAGACCCTTCCTATAGCATGAGATGTGATATCTCAATGCTTATACCAAACCTGAGAACCTTCCTATAACATGAGATGGGATATCCAACTCCTTCCCATTCCAATCCTGAGACACTTCCCATAGCAGAGATGTGATATCTCAATGCTTATACCAGACCTTAGACCCTTCCTATAATATGAGATCGGATATCCAACTCCTTCCCGTTCCAAACCTGAGACCCTTCCTTTAGCATGAGATGTGATATCCAGCTCCTTCCCATTCCAATCCTGAGACACTTCCTATAGCATGAGATGTGATATCTCAATGCTTCTACCAAACCTGAGACCCTTCCTTTAGCATGAGATGTGATATCCAACTCCTTCCCATTCCAATCCTGAGACCCTTCCTATAGCATGAGATGTGATATCTCAATACTTCTAATACCAAACCTGAGATCCTTCCGATAACATGAGATGTGATATCCAAATCCTTCCACTTCCAAACCTGAGACCCTCCCTTTAGCATGAGATGTGATATCCATCTCCTTCCCATTCCAATCCTGAGACCCTTCTGATAGCATGAGATGTGATATCTCAATGCTTCTAATACCAAACCTGAGATCCTTCCTATAGCATGAGATGTGATATCTCAATACTTCTAATACCAAACCTGAGATCCTTCCGATAACATGAGATGTGATATCCAAATCCTTCCACTTCCAATTCTGAGACCCTCCCTTTAACATGAGATGTGATATCCAACTCCTTCCCATTCCAACCTGAGACCCTTCCTATAGCATGAGATGTGATATCTCAATGCCTCTAATACCAAACCTGAGATCCTTCCTCTAACATGAAATGTGATATCCAACTCCTTCCCTTTCCAAACCTGAGAGCCTATCTATAGCATGAGATGTGATATCCAAGTCCTTCCCATTCCAATCCTTAGACCCTTCATACAGCATGCAATATGATATCTCAATGATTCTAATAACAAACCTGAGACCCGTCCTATAACATGAGATGGGATATCCAACTCCTTCCATTTCCAATCCTGAGACACTTCCGATAGCAGAGATGTGATATCTCAATGCTTATACCAAACCTGAGACCCTTCCTATAACATAAGATGTGATATCCAACTCCTTCCCGTTCCAAACCTGAGACTCTTCCTTTAGCATGAGATGTGATATCCAGCTCCTTCCCATTCCAATCCTGAGACACTTCCGATAGCATGAGATGTGATATCTCAATGCTTCTAATATCAAAACTGAGACCCTCCCTATAGCATGATATGTGATATCTAAGTCCTTCCCATTCCAATCCTGAGACCCTTCCTATAGCATGAGATGTGATATCTCAATGCTTCTACCAAACCTGAGACCCTTCCTTTAGCATGATATGTGATATCCAACTCCTTCCCATTCCAATCCTGAGACCCTTCCTTTAGCATGAGATGTGATATCTCAATACTTCTAATACCAAACCTGAGATCCTTCCTATAGCATGAGATGTGATATCTCAATGCTTCTAATACCAAACCTGAGACCCTTCCTACAGCATGCGATGTGATATCTCACTGCTTATACCAAACCTGAGACCCTTCCTATAGCATGAGATGTGATATCCAACTCCTTCCCATTCCAATCCTGAGACCCTTCCTATAGCATGAGATGTGATATCTCAATGCTTCTAATATCAAACTTGAGAGCCTCCCTATAGCATGAGATGTGATATCCAAGTCCTTCCCATTCCAATCCTGAGACACTTCCTATAGCATGAGATGTGACATCTCAATGCTTCTAATACCAAACCTGAGACTCTTCCTATAACATGAGATGTGATATCCAACTCCTTCCCATTCCAATCCTGAGACCCTTCCGATAGCAGAGATGTGATATCTCAATGCTTATACCAAACCTGAGACCCTTCCTACGGCATGAGATGTCATATACAACTCCTTCCCATTCCAATCCTGAGACCCTTCCTATAGCATGAGATGTGATATCTCAATGCTTATACCAAACCTGAGACCCTTCCTATAGCATGAGATGTGATATCCAACTCCTTCCCATTCCAATCCTGAGACCCTTCCTATAGCATGAGATGTGATATCTCAATGCTTATACCAAACCTGAGACCCTTCCTATAGCATGAGATGTGATATCCAACTCCTTCCCATTCCAATCCTGAGACCCTTCCTATAGCATGAGATGTGATATCTCAATGCTTATACCAAACCTGAGACCCTTCCTATAGCATGAGATGTGATATCCAACTCCTTCCCATTCCAATCCTGAGACCCTTCCTATAGCATGAGATGTGATATCTCAATGCTCATACCAAACCTGAGACCCTTCCTATAACATGAGATGGGATATCCAACTCCTTCCCATTCCAATCCTGAGACACTTCCGATAGCAGAGATGTGATATCTCAATGCTTATACCAGACCTTAGACCCTTCCTATAACATGAGATCGGATATCCAACTCCTTCCCGTTCCAAACCTGAGACCCTTCCTTTAGCATGAGATGTGATATCCAGCTCCTTCCCATTCCAATCCTGAGACCCTCCCTTTAGCATGAGATGTGATATCTCAATGCTTCTAATATCAAAACAGAAACCCTCCCTATAGCATGATATGTGATATCTAAGTCCTTCCCATTCCAATCCTGAGACCCTTCCTATAGCATGAGATGTGATATCTCAATGCTTCTACCAAACCTGAGACCCTTCCTTTAGCATGAGATGTGATATCCAACTCCTTCCCATTCCAATCCTGAGACCCTTCCTATAGCATGAGGTGTGATATCTCAATACTTCTAATACCAAACCTGAAATCCTTCCGATAACATGAGATGTGATATCCAAATCCTTCCCCTTCCAAACCTGAGACCCTCCCTTTAGCATGAGATGTGATATCCAACTCCTTCCCATTCCAATCCTGAGACCCTTCTGATAGCATGAGATGTGATATCTCAATGCTTCTAATACCAAACCTGAGATCCTTCCGATAGCATGAGATGTGATATCTCAATGCTTCTAATACCAAACCTGAGATCCTTCCTATAACATGAGATGTGATATCCAAATCCTTCCCCTTCCAATTCTGAGACCCTCCCTTTAACATGAGATGTGATATCCAACTCCTTCCCATTCCAACCTGAGACCCTTCCTATAGCATGAGATGTGATATCTCAATGCTTATACCAAACCTGAGACCCTTCCTATAACATGAGATGGGATATCCAACTCCTTCCCATTCCAATCCTGAGACACTTCCCATAGCAGAGATGTTATATCTCAATGCTTATACCAGACCTTAGACCCTTCCTATAACATGAGATCGGATATCCAACTCCTTCCCGTTCCAAACCTGAGACCCTTCCTTTAGCATGAGATGTGATATCCAGCTCCTTCCCATTCCAATCCTGAGACACTTCCGATAGCATGAGATGTGATATCTCAATGCTTCTAATATCAAAACGGAAACCCTCCCTATAGCATGATATGTGATATCTAAGTCCTTCCCATTCCAATCCTGAGACCCTTCCTATAGCATGAGATGTGATATCTCAATGCTTCTAATACCAAACCTGAGATCCTTCCGATAGCATGAGATCGGATATCCAACTCCTTCCCATTCCAATCCTGAGACACTTCCGATAGCAGAGATGTGATATCTCAATGCTTATACCAGACCTTAGACCCTTCCTATAACATGAGATCGGATATCCAACTCCTTCCCGTTCCAAACCTGAGACCCTTCCTTTAGCATGAGATGTGATATCCAGCTCCTTCCCATTCCAATCCTGAGACACTTCCTATAGCATGAGATGTGATATCTCAATGCTTCTACCAAACCTGAGACCCTTCCTTTAGCATGAGATGTGATATCCAACTCCTTCCCATTCCAATCCTGAGACCCTTCCTATAGCATGAGATGTGATATCTCAATACTTCTAATACCAAACCTGAGATCCTTCCGATAACATGAGATGTGATATCCAAATCCTTCCCCTTCCAAACCTGAGACCCTCCCTTTAGCATGAGATGTGATATCCATCTCCTTCCCATTCCAATCCTGGGACCCTTCTGATAGCATGAGATGTGATATCTCAATGCTTCTAATACCAAACCTGAGATCCTTCCGATAGCATGAGATGTGATATCTCAATGCTTCTAATACCAAACCTGAGATCCTTCCTATAACATGAGATGTGATATCCAAATCCTTCCCCTTCCAATTCTGAGACCCTCCCTTTAACATGAGATGTGATATCCAACTCCTTCCCATTCCAACCTGAGACCCTTCCTATAGCATGAGATGTGATATCTCAATGCCTCTAATACCAAACCTGAGATCCTTCCTCTAACATGAAATGTGATATCCAACTCCTTCCCTTTCCAAACCTGAGAGCCTATCTATAGCATGAGATGTGATATCCAAGTCCTTCCCATTCCAATCCTTAGACCCTTCCTACAGCATGCAATATGATATCTCAATGATTCTAATAACAAACCTGAGACCCGTCCTATAACATGAGATGGGATATCCAACTCCTTCCATTTCCAATCCTGAGACACTTCCGATAGCAGAGATGTGATATCTCAATGCTTATACCAAACCTGAGACCCTTCCTATAACATAAGATGTGATATCCAACTCCTTCCCGTTCCAAACCTGAGACTCTTCCTTTAGCATGAGATGTGATATCCAGCTCCTTCCCATTCCAATCCTGAGACACTTCCGATAGCATGAGATGTGATATCTCAATGCTTCTAATATCAAAACTGAGACCCTCCCTATAGCATGATATGTGATATCTAAGTCCTTCCCATTCCAATCCTGAGACCCTTCCTATAGCATGAGATGTGATATCTCAATGCTTCTACCAAACCTGAGACCCTTCCTTTAGCATGATATGTGATATCCAACTCCTTCCCATTCCAATCCTGAGACCCTTCCTATAGCATGAGATGTGATATCTCAATACTTCTAATACCAAACCTGAGATCCTTCCTATAGCATGAGATGTGATATCTCAATGCTTCTAATACCAAACCTGAGACCCTTCCTACAGCATGCGATGTGATATCTCACTGCTTATACCAAACCTGAGACCCTTCCTATAGCATGAGATGTGATATCCAACTCCTTTCCATTCCAATCCTGAGACCCTTCCTATAGCATGAGATGTGATATCTCAATGCTTCTAATATCAAACTTGAGAGCCTCCCTATAGCATGAGATGTGATATCCAAGTCCTTCCCATTCCAATCCTGAGACACTTCCTATAGCATGAGATGTGATATCTCAATGCTTCTAATACCAAACCTGAGACTCTTCCTATAACATGAGATGGGATATCCAACTCCTTCCCATTCCAATCCTGAGACCCTTCCGATAGCAGAGATGTGATATCTCAATGCTTATACCAAACCTGAGACCCTTCCTACGGCATGAGATGTCATATACAACTCCTTCCCATTCCAATCCTGAGACCCTTCCTATAGCAGGAGATGTGATATCTCAATGCTTATACCAAACCTGAGACCCTTCCTATAGCATGAGATGTGATATCCAACTCCTTCCCGTTCCAAACCTGAGACTCTTCCTTTAGCATGAGATGTGATATCCAGCTCCTTCCCATTCCAATCCTGAGACACTTCCGATAGCAAGAGATGTGATATCTCAATGCTTCTAATATCAAAACTGAGACCCTCCCTATAGCATGATATGTGATATCTAAGTCCTTCCCATTCCAATCCTGAGACCCTTCCTATAGCATGAGATGTGATATCTCAATGCTTCTACCAAACCTGAGACCCTTCCTTTAGCATGATATGTGATATCCAACTCCTTCCCATTCCAATCCTGAGACCCTTCCTATAGCATGAGATGTGATATCTCAATACTTCTAATACCAAACCTGAGATCCTTCCTATAGAATGAGATGTGATATCTCAATGCTTCTAATACCAAACCTGAGACCCTTCCTACAGCATGCGATGTGATATCTCACTGCTTATACCAAACCTGAGACCCTTCCTATAGCATGAGATGTGATATCCAACTCCTTCCCATTCCAATCCTGAGACCCTTCCTATAGCATGAGATGTGATATCTCAATGCTTCTAATATCAAACTTGAGAGCCTCCCTATAGCATGAGATGTGATATCCAAGTCCTTCCCATTCCAATCCTGAGACACTTCCTATAGCATGAGATGTGATATCTCAATGCTTCTAATACCAAACCTGAGACTCTTCCTATAACATGAGATGGGATATCCAACTCCTTCCCATTCAAATCCAGAGACCCTTGCGATAGCAGAGATGTGATATCTCAATGCTTATACCAAACCTGAGACCCTTCCTACGGCATGAGATGTCATATACAACTCCTTCCCATTCCAATCCTGAGACCCTTCCTATAGCATGAGATGTGATATCTCAATGCTTATACCAAACCTGAGACCCTTCCTATAGCATGAGATGTGATATCCAACTCCTTCCCATTCCAATCCTGAGACCCTTCCTATAGCATGAGATGTGATATCTCAATGCTTATACCAAACCTGAGACCCTTCCTACGGCATGAGATGTCATATACAACTCCTTCCCATTCCAATCCTGAGACCCTTCCTATAGCATGAGATGTGATATCTCAATGCTTATACCAAACCTGAGACCCTTCCTATAGCATGATATGTGATATCCAACTACTTCCCATTCCAATCCTGAGACCCTTCCTATAGCATGAGATGTGATATCTCAATGCTTATACCAAACCTGAGACCCTTCCTATAACATGAGATGGGATATCCAACTCCTTCCCATTCCAATCCTGAGACACTTCCGATAGCAGAGATGTGATATCTCAATGCTTATACCAGACCTTAGACCCTTCCTATAACATGAGATCGGATATCCAACTCCTTCCCGTTCCAAACCTGAGACCCTTCCTTTAGCATGAGATGTGATATCCAGCTCCTTCCCATTCCAATCCTGAGACACTTCCGATAGCATGAGATGTGATATCTCAATGCTTCTAATATCAAAACGGAAACCCTCCCTATAGCATGATATGTGATATCTAAGTCCTTCCCATTCCAATCCTGAGACCCTTCCTATAGCATGAGATGTGATATCTCAATGCTTCTACCAAACCTGAGACCCTTCCTTTAGCATGAGATGTGATATCCAACTCCTTCCCATTCTAATCCTGAGACCCTTCCTATAGCATGAGATGTGATATCCCAATACTTCTAATACCAAACCTGAGATCCTTCCGATAACATGAGATGTGATATCCAAATCCTTCCCCTTCCAAACCTGAGACCCTCCATTTTAGCATGAGATGTGATATCCAACTCCTTCCCATTCCAATCCTGAGACCCTTCTGATAGCATGAGATGTGATATCTCAATGCTTCTAATACCAAACCTGAGATCCTTCCGATAGCATGAGATGTGATATCTCAATGCTTCTAATACCAAACCTGAGATCCTTCCTATAACATGAGATGTGATATCCAAATCCTTCCCCTTCCAATTCTGAGACCCTCCCTTTAACATGAGATGTGATATCCAACTCCTTCCCATTCCAACCTGAGACCCTTCCTATAGCATGAGATGTGATATCTCAATGCCTCTAATACCAAACCTGAGATCCTTCCTCTAACATGAAATGTGATATCCAACTCCTTCCCTTTCCAAACCTGAGAGCCTATCTATAGCATGAGATGTGATATCCAAGTCCTTCCCATTCCAATCCTTAGACCCTTCCTACAGCATGCAATATGATATCTCAATGATTCTAATAACAAACCTGAGACCCGTCCTATAACATGAGATGGGATATCCAACTCCTTCCCATTCCAATCCTGAGACACTTCCGATAGCAGAGATGTGATATCTCAATGCTTATACCAAACCTGAGACCCTTCCTATAACATGAGATGTGATATCCAACTCCTTCCCGTTCCAAACCTGAGACTCTTCCTTTAGCATGAGATGTGATATCCAGCTCCTTCCCATTCCAACCCTGAGACACTTCCGATAGCATGAGATGTGATATCTCAATGCTTCTAATATCAAAACTGAGACCCTCCCTATAGCATGATATGTGATATCTAAGTCCTTCCCATTCCAATCCTGAGACCCTTCTGATAGCATGAGATGTGATATCTCAATGCCTCTAATACCAAACCTGAGATCCTACCTCTAACATGAAATGTGATATCCAACTCTCTCCCCTTCCAAACCTGAGAGCCTTCCTATAGCATGAGATGTGATATCCAAGTCCTTCCCATTCCAATCCTGAGACCCTTCCTATAACATGAGATGTGATATCCAACTCCTTCCCATTTCAACCTGAGACCCTTCCTATAGCATGAGATGGGATTTCCAACTCCTTCCAAATCCAATCCTGATACCATTCCGATAGCATGAGATGTGATATCCCAATGCTTCTACCAAACCTGAGACCCATACTATGGCATGAGATGTGATATCAAACTCCTTCCCATTCCAATTCTGAGACCCTTCCTATACCATGAGACTTGCTATCTCAATGCTTCTAATACCAAACCTGAGACCCGTCCTATAACATGAGATGTGATATCCAAATCCTTCCCCTTCAAAACCTTAGACCCTTCCTTTATCATGAGATGTGATATCCAACTCCTTCCCATTCCAATCCTGAGACCCTTCCGATATCATGAGATGTGATATCTCAATGCTTCTAATATCAAACTTGAGACCCTCCCTATAGCATGAGATGTGATATCCAAGTCCTTCCCATTCCAATCCTGAGACCCTTCCTATAGCATGAGATGTGATATCTCAATGCTTCTAATACCAAACCTGAGACCCTTCCTATAACATGAGATGGGAATATCCAACTCCTTACATTCCAATCCTGAGACCCTTCCGATAGCAGAGATGTGATATCTCAATGTTTATACCAAACCTGAGATCCTTCCTATAACATGAGATGTGATATCCAACTCCTTCCCATTCCAATACTGAGACACTGCCTATAGCATGAGATGTGATATCTCACTGCTTATACCAAACCTGAGACCCTTCCTATAGCATGAGATGTGATATCCAACTCCTTCCCATTCCAATCCTGAGACCCTTCCTATAGCATGAGATGTGATATCTCAATGTTTCTAATATCAAACTTGAGAGCCTCCCTATAGCATGAGATGTGATATCCAAGTCCTTCCCATTCCAATCCTGAGACACTTCCTACAGCATGAGATGTGATATCTCAATGCCTCTAATACCAAACCTGAGACTCTTCCTATAACATGAGATGGGATATCCAACTCCTTCCCATTCCAATCCTGAGACCCTTCCGATAGCAGAGATGTGATATCTCAATGCTTACACCAAACCTGAGACCCTTCCTACGGCATGAGATGTCATATACAACTCCTTCCCATTCCAATCCTGAGACCCTTCCTATAGCATGAGATGTGATATCTCAATGCTTCTAATATCAAACTTGAGACCCTCCCTATAGCATGAGATGTGATATCCAAGTCCTTCCCATTCCAATCCTGAGACACTTCCGATAGCAGAGATGTGATATCTCAATGCTTATACCAAACCTGAGACCCTTCCTACGGCATGAGATGTCATATACAACTCCTTCCCATTCCAATCCTGAGACCCGTCCTATAGCATGAGATGTGATATCTCAATGCTTATACCAAACCTGAGACCCTTCCTATAGTATGAGATGTGATATCCAACTCCTTCCCATTCCAATCCTGAGACCCTTCTTATAGCATGAGATGTGATGTCTCAATGCTTCTAATACCAAACCTGAGATCCTTCCTATAACATGAGATGTGATATCCAACTCCTTCCATTCCAATCCTGAGACCCTTCCTATAGCATGAGATTTGATATCTCAATGCTTATACCAAACCTGAGACCCTTCCTATAGCATGAGATGTGATATCCAAGTCCTTCCCATTCCAATCCTTAGACCCTTCCTACAGCATGCAATATGATATCTCAATGATTCTAATAACAATCCTGAGACCCGTCCTATAACATGAGATGGGATATCCAATTCCTTCCCATTCCAATCCTGAGACACTTCCGATAGCAGAGATGTGATATCTCAATGCTTATACCAAACCTGAGACCCTTCCTATAGCATGAGATGTGATATCCAACTCCTTCCCATTCCAATCCTGAGACCCTTCCTATAGCATGAGATGTGATATCTCAATGCTTATACCAAACCTGAGACCCTTCCTATAACATGAGATGGGATATCCAACTCCTTCCCATTCCAATCCTGAGACACTTCCGATAGCAGAGATGTGATATCTCAATGCTTATACCAGACCTTAGACCCTTCCTATAACATGAGATCGGATATCCAACTCCTTCCCGTTCCAAACCTGAGACCCTTCCTTTAGCATGAGATGTGATATCCAGCTCCTTCCCATTCCAATCCTGAGACCCTCCCTTTAGCATGAGATGTGATATCTCAATGCTTCTAATATCAAAACAGAAACCCTCCCTATAGCATGATATGTGATATCTAAGTCCTTCCCATTCCAATCCTGAGACCCTTCCTATAGCATGAGATGTGATATCTCAATGCTTCTACCAAACCTGAGACCCTTCCTTTAGCATGAGATGTGATATCCAACTCCTTCCCATTCCAATCCTGAGACCCTTCCTATAGCATGAGGTGTGATATCTCAATACTTCTAATACCAAACCTGAAATCCTTCCGATAACATGAGATGTGATATCCAAATCCTTCCCCTTCCAAACCTGAGACCCTCCCTTTAGCATGAGATGTGATATCCAACTCCTTCCCATTCCAATCCTGAGACCCTTCTGATAGCATGAGATGTGATATCTCAATGCTTCTAATACCAAACCTGAGATCCTTCCGATAGCATGAGATGTGATATCTCAATGCTTCTAATACCAAACCTGAGATCCTTCCTATAACATGAGATGTGATATCCAAATCCTTCCCCTTCCAATTCTGAGACCCTCCCTTTAACATGAGATGTGATATCCAACTCCTTCCCATTCCAACCTGAGACCCTTCCTATAGCATGAGATGTGATATCTCAATGCTTATACCAAACCTGAGACCCTTCCTATAACATGAGATGGGATATCCAACTCCTTCCCATTCCAATCCTGAGACACTTCCCATAGCAGAGATGTTATATCTCAATGCTTATACCAGACCTTAGACCCTTCCTATAACATGAGATCGGATATCCAACTCCTTCCCGTTCCAAACCTGAGACCCTTCCTTTAGCATGAGATGTGATATCCAGCTCCTTCCCATTCCAATCCTGAGACACTTCCGATAGCATGAGATGTGATATCTCAATGCTTCTAATATCAAAACGGAAACCCTCCCTATAGCATGATATGTGATATCTAAGTCCTTCCCATTCCAATCCTGAGACCCTTCCTATAGCATGAGATGTGATATCTCAATGCTTCTAATACCAAACCTGAGATCCTTCCGATAGCATGAGATTGGATATCCAACTCCTTCCCATTCCAATCCTGAGACACTTCCGATAGCAGAGATGTGATATCTCAATGCTTATACCAGACCTTAGACCCTTCCTATAATATGAGATCGGATATCCAAATCCTTCCCGTTCCAAACCTGAGACCCTTCCTTTAGCATGAGATGTGATATCCAGCTCCTTCCCATTCCAATCCTGAGACACTTCCTATAGCATGAGATGTGATATCTCAATGCTTCTACCAAACCTGAGACCCTTCCTTTAGCATGAGATGTGATATCCAACTCCTTCCCATTCCAATCCTGAGACCCTTCCTATAGCATGAGATGTGATATCTCAATACTTCTAATACCAAACCTGAGATCCTTCCGATAACATGAGATGTGATATCCAAATCCTTCCCCTTCCAAACCTGAGACCCTCCCTTTAGCATGAGATGTGATATCCATCTCCTTCCCATTCCAATCCTGAGACCCTTCTGATAGCATGAGATGTGATATCTCAATGCTTCTAATACCAAACCTGAGATCCTTCCGATAGCATGAGATGTGATATCTCAATGCTTCTAATACCAAACCTGAGATCCTTCCTATAACATGAGATGTGATATCCAAATCCTTCCCCTTCCAATTCTGAGACCCTCCCTTTAACATGAGATGTGATATCCAACTCCTTCCCATTCCAACCTGAGACCCTTCCTATAGCATGAGATGTGATATCTCAATGCCTCTAATACCAAACCTGAGATCCTTCCTCTAACATGAAATGTGATATCCAACTCCTTCCCTTTCCAAACCTGAGAGCCTATCTATAGCATGAGATGTGATATCCAAGTCCTTCCCATTCCAATCCTTAGACCCTTCCTACAGCATGCAATATGATATCTCAATGATTCTAATAACAAACCTGAGACCCGTCCTATAACATGAGATGGGATATCCAACTCCTTCCATTTCCAATCCTGAGACACTTCCGATAGCAGAGATGTGATATCTCAATGCTTATACCAAACCTGAGACCCTTCCTATAACATAAGATGTGATATCCAACTCCTTCCCGTTCCAAACCTGAGACTCTTCCTTTAGCATGAGATGTGATATCCAGCTCCTTCCCATTCCAATCCTGAGACACTTCCGATAGCAAGAGATGTGATATCTCAATGCTTCTAATATCAAAACTGAGACCCTCCCTATAGCATGATATGTGATATCTAAGTCCTTCCCATTCCAATCCTGAGACCCTTCCTATAGCATGAGATGTGATATCTCAATGCTTCTACCAAACCTGAGACCCTTCCTTTAGCATGATATGTGATATCCAACTCCTTCCCATTCCAACCCTGAGACCCTTCCTATAGCATGAGATGTGATATCTCAATACTTCTAATACCAAACCTGAGATCCTTCCTATAGCATGAGATGTGATATCTCAATGCTTCTAATACCAAACCTGAGACCCTTCCTACAGCATGCGATGTGATATCTCACTGCTTATACCAAACCTGAGACCCTTCCTATAGCATGAGATGTGATATCCAACTCCTTCCCATTCCAATCCTGAGACCCTTCCTATAGCATGAGATGTGATATCTCAATGCTTCTAATATCAAACTTGAGAGCCTCCCTATAGCATGAGATGTGATATCCAAGTCCTTCCCATTCCAATCCTGAGACACTTCCTATAGCATGAGATGTGATATCTCAATGCTTCTAATACCAAACCTGAGACTCTTCCTATAACATGAGATGGGATATCCAACTCCTTCCCATTCCAATCCTGAGACCCTTCCGATAGCAGAGATGTGATATCTCAATGCTTATACCAAACCTCAGACCCTTCCTACGGCATGAGATGTCATATACAACTCCTTCCCATTCCAATCCTGAGACCCTTCCTATAGCATGAGATGTGATATCTCAATGCTTATACCAAACCTGAGACCCTTCCTATAGCATGAGATGTGATATCCAACTCCTTCCCGTTCCAAACCTGAGACTCTTCCTTTAGCATGAGATGTGATATCCAGCTCCTTCCCATTCCAATCCTGAGACACTTCCGATAGCAAGAGATGTGATATCTCAATGCTTCTAATATCAAAACTGAGACCCTCCCTATAGCATGATATGTGATATCTAAGACCTTCCCATTCCAATCCTGAGACCCTTCCTATAGCATGAGATGTGATATCTCAATGCTTCTACCAAACCTGAGACCCTTCCTTTAGCATGATATGTGATATCCAACTCCTTCCCATTCCAATCCTGAGACCCTTCCTATAGCATGAGATGTGATATCTCAATGCTTCTAATATCAAACTTGAGAGCCTCCCTATAGCATGAGATGTGATATCCAAGTCCTTCCCATTCCAATCCTGAGACACTTCCTATAGCATGAGATGTGATATCTCAATGCTTCTAATACCAAACCTGAGACTCTTCCTATAACATGAGATGGGATATCCAACTCCTTCCCATTCAAATCCAGAGACCCTTGCGATAGCAGAGATGTGATATCTCAATGCTTATACCAAACCTGAGACCCTTCCTACGGCATGAGATGTCATATACAACTCCTTCCCATTCCAATCCTGAGACCCTTCCTATAGCATGAGATGTGATATCTCAATGCTTATACCAAACCTGAGACCCTTCCTATAGCATGAGATGTGATATCCAACTCCTTCCCATTCCAATCCTGAGACCCTTCCTATAGCATGAGATGTGATATCTCAATGCTTATACCAAACCTGAGACCCTTCCTACGCCATGAGATGTCATATACAACTCCTTCCCATTCCAATCCTGAGACCCTTCCTATAGCATGAGATGTGATATCTCAATGCTTATACCAAACCTGAGACCCTTCCTATAGCATGATATGTGA
This sequence comes from Ambystoma mexicanum, assembly GCF_040938575.1. Taxonomy (NCBI): domain Eukaryota; kingdom Metazoa; phylum Chordata; class Amphibia; order Caudata; family Ambystomatidae; genus Ambystoma; species Ambystoma mexicanum. Next base: position 573,110,179 of record NC_090932.1, on the reverse strand, counting down.
TATCCAACTACTTCCCATTCCAATCCTGAGACCCTTCCTATAGCATGAGATGTGATATCTCAATGCTTATACCAAACCTGAGACCCTTCCTATAACATGAGATGGGATATCCAACTCCTTCCCATTCCAATCCTGAGACACTTCCGATAGCAGAGATGTGATATCTCAATGCTTATACCAGACCTTAGACCCTTCCTATAACATGAGATCGGATATCCAACTCCTTCCCGTTCCAAACCTGAGACCCTTCCTTTAGCATGAGAAGTGATATCCAGCTCCTTCCCATTCCAATCCTGAGACACTTCCGATAGCATGAGATGTGATATCTCAATGCTTCTAATATCAAAACGGAAACCCTCCCTATAGCATGATATGTGATATCTAAGTCCTTCCCATTCCAATCCTGAGACCCTTCCTATAGCATGAGATGTGATATCTCAATGCTTCTACCAAACCTGAGACCCTTCCTTTAGCATGAGATGTGATATCCAACTCCTTCCCATTCTAATCCTGAGACCCTTCCTATAGCATGAGATGTGATATCTCAATACTTCTAATACCAAACCTGAGATCCTTCCGATAACATGAGATGTGATATCCAAATCCTTCCCCTTCCAAACCTGAGACCCTCCATTTTAGCATGAGATGTGATATCCAACTCCTTCCCATTCCAATCCTGAGACCCTTCTGATAGCATGAGATGTGATATCTCAATGCTTCTAATACCAAACCTGAGATCCTTCCGATAGCATGAGATGTGATATCTCAATGCTTCTAATACCAAACCTGAGATCCTTCCTATAACATGAGATGTGATATCCAAATCCTTCCCCTTCCAATTCTGAGACCCTCCCTTTAACATGAGATGTGATATCCAACTCCTTCCCATTCCAACCTGAGACCCTTCCTATAGCATGCGATGTGATATCTCAATGCCTCTAATACCAAACCTGAGATCCTTCCTCTAACATGAAATGTGATATCCAACTCCTTCCCTTTCCAAACCTGAGAGCCTATCTATAGCATGAGATGTGATATCCAAGTCCTTCCCATTCCAATCCTTAGACCCTTCCTACAGCATGCAATATGATATCTCAATGATTCTAATAACAAACCTGAGACCCGTCCTATAACATGAGATGGGATATCCAACTCCTTCCCATTCCAATCCTGAGACACTTCCGATAGCAGAGATGTGATATCTCAATGCTTATACCAAACCTGAGACCCTTCCTATAACATGAGATGTGATATCCAACTCCTTCCCGTTCCAAACCTGAGACTCTTCCTTTAGCATGAGATGTGATATCCAGCTCCTTCCCATTCCAACCCTGAGACACTTCCGATAGCATGAGATGTGATATCTCAATGCTTCTAATATCAAAACTGAGACCCTCCCTATAGCATGATATGTGATATCTAAGTCCTTCCCATTCCAATCCTGAGACCCTTCTGATAGCATGAGATGTGATATCTCAATGCCTCTAATACCAAACCTGAGATCCTACCTCTAACATGAAATGTGATATCCAACTCTCTCCCCTTCCAAACCTGAGAGCCTTCCTATAGCATGAGATGTGATATCCAAGTCCTTCCCATTCCAATCCTGAGACCCTTCCTATAACATGAGATGTGATATCCAACTCCTTCCCATTCCAACCTGAGACCCTTCCTATAGCATGAGATGGGATATCCAACTCCTTCCAAATCCAATCCTGATACCATTCCGATAGCATGAGATGTGATATCCCAATGCTTCTACCAAACCTGAGACCCATACTATGGCATGAGATGTGATATCAAACTCCTTCCCATTCCAATTCTGAGACCCTTCCTATACCATGAGACTTGCTATCTCAATGCTTCTAATACCAAACCTGAGACCCGTCCTATAACATGAGATGTGATATCCAAATCCTTCCCCTTCAAAACCTTAGACCCTTCCTTTATCATGAGATGTGATATCCAACTCCTTCCCATTCCAATCCTGAGACCCTTCCGATATCATGAGATGTGATATCTCAATGCTTCTAATATCAAACTTGAGACCCTCCCTATAGCATGAGATGTGATATCCAAGTCCTTCCCATTCCAATCCTGAGACCCTTCCTATAGCATGAGATGTGATATCTCAATGCTTCTAATACCAAACCTGAGACCCTTCCTATAACATGGGATGGGAATATCCAACTCCTTACATTCCAATCCTGAGACCCTTCCGATAGCAGAGATGTGATATCTCAATGTTTATACCAAACCTGAGATCCTTCCTATAACATGAGATGTGATATCCAACTCCTTCCCATTCCAATACTGAGACACTGCCTATAGCATGAGATGTGATATCTCACTGCTTATACCAAACCTGAGACCCTTCCTATAGCATGAGATGTGATATCCAACTCCTTCCCATTCCAATCCTGAGACCCTTCCTATAGCATGAGATGTGATATCTCAATGCTTCTAATATCAAACTTGAGAGCCTCCCTATAGCATGAGATGTGATATCCAAGTCCTTCCCATTCCAATCCTGAGACACTTCCTACAGCATGAGATGTGATATCTCAATGCCTCTAATACCAAATCTGAGACTCTTCCTATAACATGAGATGGGATATCCAACTCCTTCCCATTCCAATCCTGAGACCCTTCCGATAGCAGAGATGTGATATCTCAATGCTTATACCAAACCTGAGACCCTTCCTACGGCATGAGATGTCATATACAACTCCTTCCCATTCCAATCCTGAGACCCTTCCTATAGCATGAGATGTGATATCTCAATGCTTCTAATATCAAACTTGAGACCCTCCCTATAGCATGAGATGTGATATCCAAGTCCTTCCCATTCCAATCCTGAGACACTTCCGATAGCAGAGATGTGATATCTCAATGCTTATACCAAACCTGAGACCCTTCCTACGGCATGAGATGTCATATACAACTCCTTCCCATTCCAATCCTGAGACCCTTCCTATAGCATGAGATGTGATATCTCAATGCTTATACCAAACCTGAGACCCTTCCTATAGTATGAGATGTGATATCCAACTCCTTCCCATTCCAATCCTGAGACCCTTCTTATAGCATGAGATGTGATGTCTCAATGCTTCTAATACCAAACCTGAGATCCTTCCTATAACATGAGATGTGATATCCAACTCCTTCCATTCCAATCCTGAGACCCTTCCTATAGCATGAGATTTGATATCTCAATGCTTATACCAAACCTGAGACCCTTCCTATAGCATGAGATGTGATATCCAAGTCCTTCCCATTCCAATCCTTAGACCCTTCCTACAGCATGCAATATGATATCTCAATGATTCTAATAACAATCCTGAGACCCGTCCTATAACATGAGATGGGATATCCAATTCCTTCCCATTCCAATCCTGAGACACTTCCGATAGCAGAGATGTGATATCTCAATGCTTATACCAAACCTGAGACCCTTCCTATAACATGAGATCGGATATCCAACTCCTTTTCGTTCCAAACCTGAGACCCTTCCTTTAGCATGAGATGTGATATCCAGCTCCTTCGCATTCCAATCCTGAGACCCTTCCGATAGCATGAGATGTGATATCTCAATGCTTCTAATACCAAACCTGTGATCCTTCCTATAACAAGAGATGTGATATCCAAATCCTTCCCCTTACAAACCTGAGACCCTCCCTTTAGCATGAGATGTGATATCTCAATGCCTCTAATACCAAACCTGAGATCCTTCCGATAGCATGAGATGTGATATCTCAATGCTTCTAATACCAAACCTGAGATCCTTCCTATAACATGAGACGTGATATCCAAATCCTTCCCCTTCCAAACCTGAGACCCTCCCTTTAGCATGAGATGTGATATCCAACTCCTTCCCATTCTAATCCTGAGACCCTTCTGATAGCATGAGATGTGATATCTCAATGCCTCTAATACCAAACCTGAGATCCTACCTCTAACATGAAATGTGATATCCAACTCTTTCCCCTTCCAAACCTGAGAGCCTTCCTATAGCATGAGATGTGATATCCGACTCCTTCCCATTCCAATCCTGAGACCCTTCCGATAGCATGAGATGTGATATCCCAATGCTTCTAATACCAAACCTGAGATCCTTCTTATAACATGTGATGTGATATCCAAATCCTTCCCCTTCCAAACCTGAGACCCTCCCTTTAGCATGAGATGTGATATCCAACTCCTTCCCATTCCAATCCTGAGACCCTTATGATAGATAGCATGAGATGTGATATCTCAATGCCTCTAATACCAAACCTGAGATACTTCCGATAGCATGAGATGTGATATCTCAATGCTTCTAATACCAAACCTGAGATCCTTCCTGTAACATGAGATGTGATATCCAAATCCTTCCCCTTCCAAACCTGAGACCCTCCCTTTAGCATGAGATGTGTTATCCAACTCCTTCCCATTCCAATCCTGAGACCCTTCCGATAGCATGAGATGTGATATCTCAATGCTTCTAATACCAAACCTGTGATCCTTCCTATAACAAGAGATGTGATATCCAAATCCTTCCCCTTCCAAACCTGAGACCCTCCCTTTAGCATGAGATGTGATATCTCAATGCCTCTAATACCAAACCTGAGATCCTTCCGATAGCATGAGATGTGATATCTCAATGCTTCTAATACCAAACCTGAGATCCTTCCTATAACATGAGACGTGATATCCAAATCCTTCCCCTTCCAAACCTGAGACCCTCCCTTTAGCATGAGATGTGATATCCAACTCCTTCCCATTCCAATCCTGAGACCCTTCTGATAGCATGAGATGTGATATCTCAATGCCTCTAATACCAAACCTGAGATCCTACCTCTAACATGAAATGTGATATCCAACTCTTTCCCCTTCCAAACCTGAGGGCCTTCCTATAGCATGAGATGTGATATCCGACTCCTTCCCATTCCAATCCTGAGACCCTTCCGATAGCATGAGATGTGATATCTCAATGCTTCTAATACCAAACCTGAGATCCTTCTTATAACATGTGATGTGATATCCAAATCCTTCCCCTTCCAAACCTGAGACCCTCCCTTTAGCATGAGATGTGATATCCAACTCCTTCCCATTCCAATCCTGAGACCCTTATGATAGATAGCATGAGATGTGATATCTCAATGCCTCTAATACCAAACCTGAGATACTTCCGATAGCATGAGATGTGATATCTCAATGCTTCTAATACCAAACCTGAGATCCTTCCTATAACATGAGATGTGATATCCAAATCCTTCCCCTTCCAAACCTGAGACCCTCCCTTTAGCATGAGATGTGATATCCAACTCCTTCCCATTCCAATTCTGAGCCCCTTCCTATACCATGAGACTTGATATCCAACTCCTTCCCATTCCAATTCTGAGCCCCTTCCTATACCATGAGACTTGATATCTCAATGCTTCTAATACCAAACCTGAGACCCGTCCTATAACATGAGATGTGATATCCAAATCCTTCCCCTTCCAAACCTTAGACCCTTCCTTTATCATGAGATGTGATATCCAACTCCTTCCCATTCCAATCCTGAGACCCTTCCGATATCATGAGATGTGATATCTCAATGCTTCTAATATCAAACTTGAGACCCTCCCTATAGCATGAGATGTGATATCCAAGTCCTTCCCATTCCAATCCTGAGACCCTTCCTATAGCTTGAGTTGTGACATCCAACTCCTTCCCATTCCAATTCTGATCCCCTTTCTATACCATGAGACTTGATATCTCAATGCTTCTAATACCAAACCTGAGACCCGTCCTATAACATGAGATGTGATATCCAAATCCTTCCCCTTCCAAACCTTAGACCCTTCCTTTATCATGAGATGTGATATCCAACTCCTTCCCATTCCAATCCTGAGACCCTTCCGATATCATGAGATGTAATATCTCAATGCTTCTAATATCAAACTTGAGACCCTCCCTATAGCATGAGATGTGATATCCAAGTCCTTCCCATTCCAATCCTGAGACCCTTCCTATAGCATGAGATGTGATATCTCAATGCTTCTAATACCAAACCTGAGACCCTTCCTATAACATGAGATTGGAATATCCAACTCCTTCCCATTCCAATCCTGAGACCCTTCCGATAGCAGAGATGTGATATCTCAATTCTTATACCAAACCTGAGATCCTTCCTATAACATGAGATGTGATATCCAACTCCTTCCCATTCCAATCCTGAGACACTTCCTATAGCATGAGATGTGATATCTCACTGCTTATACCAAACCTGAGACCCTTCCAATAGCATGAGATGTGATATCCAACTCCTTCCCATTCCAATCCTGAGACCCTTCCTATAGCATGAGATGTGATATCTCAATGCTTCTAATATCAAACTTGAGAGCCTCCCTATAGCATGAGATGTGATATCCAAGTCCTTCCCATTCCAATCCTGAGACACATCCTATAGCATGAGATGTGATATCTCAATGCTTCTAATACCAAACCTGAGACTCTTCCTATAACATGAGATGGGATATCCAACTCCTTCCCATTCCAATCCTGAGACCCTTCTGATAGCAGAGATGTGATATCTCAATGCTTATACCAAACCTGAGACCCTTCCTACGGCATGAGATGTCATATACAACTCCTTCCCATTCCAATCCTGAGACCCTTCCTATAGCATTAGATGTGATATCTCAATGCTTATACCAAACCTGAGACCCTTCCTATAGCATGAGATGTGATATCCAACTCCTTCCCATTCCAATCCTGAGACCCTTCCTATAGCATGAGATGTGATATCTCAATGCTTATACCAAACCTGAGACCCTTCCTACGGCATGAGATGTCATATACAACTCGTTCCCATTCCAATCCTGAGACCCTTCCTATAGCATGAGATGTGATATCTCAATGCTTATACCAAACCTGAGACCCTTCCTATAGCATGAGATGTGATATCCAACTCCTTCCCATTCCAATCCTGAGACCCTTCCTATAGCATGAGATGTGATATCTCAATGCTTATACCAAACCTGAGACCCTTCCTATAACATGAGATGGGATATCCAACTCCTTCCCATTCCAATCCTGAGACACTTCCGATAGCAGAGATGTGATATCTCAATGCTTATACCAGACCTTAGACCCTTCCTATAACATGAGATCGGATATCCAACTCCTTCCCGTTCCAAACCTGAGACCCTTCCTTTAGCATGAGATGTGATATCCAGCTCCTTCCCATTCCAATCCTGAGACACTTCCGATAGCATGAGATGTGATATCTCAATGCTTCTAATATCAAAACGGAAACCCTCCCTATAGCATGATATGTGATATCTAAGTCCTTCCCATTCCAATCCTGAGACCCTTAATATAGCATGAGATGTGATATCTCAATGCTTCTACCAAACCTGAGACCCTTCCTTTAGCATGAGATGTGATATCCAACTCCTTCCCATTCCAATCCTGAGACCCTTCCTATAGCATGAGATGTGATATCTCAATACTTCTAATACCAAACCTGAGATCCTTCCGATAACATGAGATGTGATATCCAAATCCTTCCCCTTCCAAACCTGGGACCCTCCCTTTAGCATGAGATGTGATATCCATCTCCTTCCCATTCCAATCCTGAGACCCTTCTGATAGCATGAGATGTGATATCTCAATGCTTCTAATACCAAACCTGAGATCCTTCCGATGGCATGAGATGTGATATCTCAATGCTTCTAATACCAAACCTGAGACCCTTCCTATAACATGAGATTGGAATATCCAACTCCTTCCCATTCCAATCCTGAGACCCTTCCGATAGCAGAGATGTGATATCTCAATTCTTATACCAAACCTGAGATCCTTCCTATAACATGAGATGTGATATCCAACTCCTTCCCATTCCAATCCTGAGACACTTCCTATAGCATGAGATGTGATATCTCACTGCTTATACCAAACCTGAGACCCTTCCTATAGCATGAGATGTGATATCTAACTCCTTCCCATTCCAATCCTGAGACCCTTCCTATAGCATGAGATGTGATATCTCAATGCTTCTAATACCAAACCTGAGACTCTTCCTATAACATGAGATGGGATATCCAACTCCTTCCCATTCCAATCCTGAGACCCTTCCGATAGCAGAGATGTGATATCTCAATGCTTATACCAAACCTGAGACCCTTCCTACGGCATGAGATGTCATATACAACTCCTTCCCATTCCAATCCTGAGACCCTTCCTATAGCATGAGATGTGATATCTCAATGCTTATACCAAACCTGAGACCCTTCCTATAGCATGAGATGTGATATCCAACTCCTTCCCATTCCAATCCTGAGACCCTTCCTATAGCATGAGATGTGATATCTCAATGCTTATACCAAACCTGAGACCCTTCCTACGGCATGAGATGTCATATACAACTCCTTCCCATTCCAATCCTGAGACCCTTCCTATAGCATGAGATGTGATATCTCAATGCTTATACCAAACCTGAGACCCTTCCTATAGCATGAGATGTGATATCCAACTCCTTCCCATTCCAATCCTGAGACCCTTCCTATAGCATGAGATGTGATATCTCAATGCTTATACCAAACCTGAGACCCTTCCTATAACATGATATGGGATATCCAACTCCTTCCAATTCCAATCCTGAGACACTTCCGATAGCAGAGATGTGATATCTCAATGCTTATACCAGACCTTAGACCCTTCCTATAACATGAGATCGGATATCCAACTCCTTCCAGTTCCAAACCTGAGACCCTTCCTTTAGCATGAGATGTGATATCCAGCTCCTTCCCATTCCAATCCTGAGACACTTCCGATAGCATGAGATGTGATATCTCAATGCTTCTAATATCAAAACGGAAACCCTCCCTATAGCATGATATGTGATATCTAAGTCCTTCCCATTCCAATCCTGAGACCCTTCCTATAGCATGAGATGTGATATCTCAATGCTTCTACCAAACCTGAGACCCTTCCTTTAGCATGAGATGTGATATCCAACTCCTTCCCATTCCAATCCTGAGACCCTTCCTATAGCATGAGATGTGATATCTCAATACTTCTAATACCAAACCTGAGATCCTTCCGATAACATGAGATGTGATATCCAAATCCTTCCCCTTCCAAACCTGAGACCCTCCCTTTAGCATGAGATGTGATATCCATCTCCTTCCCATTCCAATCCTGAGACCCTTCTGATAGCATGAGATGTGATATCTCAATGCTTCTAATACCAAACCTGAGATCCTTCCGATAGCATGAGATGTGATATCTCAATGCTTCTAATACCAAACCTGAGACCCTTCCTATAACATGAGATTGGAATATCCAACTCCTTCCCATTCCAATCCTGAGACCCTTCTGTTAAGACGGATTTCTGAACTCTGTCCTGGTGGCGCAGAAGTTCAGAAGGTCAACCTAATTACTTGGAACAGGGTAACCTCTGGACGAGCCAGACCAATCAAGGTAGCGATCGCGGCGGTCAAGACTAGGTCTCAAGAGGGGTGAGGGTGACTGAAAGCCCGCAATGAGCACACAAAGCAAGAGCGCTTACAAACTACTCCAAACAGGTGTTATATCAAAAATATAAACACATTTATTTTAAGGCCTTTAAAACAATGACCGTAGCAAGAAAATCACTCTATAACAATATTAAACCAACACATACCAAATCAACACAATATATATACAAATACACAGTCGCAAGCGTTTAAAGCACGAAATATGTAGTCCACCTGAAAGGGAAGGAAAACAGGCAGTGCGATAATGCTTTAGACTCAGTTCGCCTTCAGAGGCACCTAACTAGATGGAAGTCCGAGCCCTGAGAAGAGTGGAGCCTTGTGCTCAAAGTACCTGCAAGTGCTGGTGCCAACGGGCAAAAGGAGAAGCTCTTCGGAGGAGGTCAGGCAGTTCGTGTTAGTGCACAGCAGAAGAAGAACAGGTTCCGCAACTCAAGCGCAGCCTCCACAGCGAGCAGAAGCAGAGCGCGAGTACGGACGAAAAGGGTGCTGTTTTACACAGCGGGGAAAAGCAATGGGTTACTGCAGGAGGGCGACCAGATCCTAGCTAAACTACTCACCGGTCCCCGAAGCAAGCAGACCCAGGCTTCTCCACGTTAGTTTCAGCAGCTGGCAGGTTCAGAAGAGCAGGGAACGCTTTCCAGTCGTGTAGATCAAAAAGACGTCCCAATCGACGAAACCAGCACAGTTTTGTTGCCGCAGCAGGACAACGGAGCGGCCGTGCGTATCGGAGTCAAAACTACACTCCTCCCTTCAGACTTGGGAACGCCAAGTGTACGAAGCGTGGGAGAGTGACAAGGACTCGAGATACGGCACAACCTGGCGGCGGTTACAGAGCAGGACTCCCTTGTAAGCTGGTCAGTCAACTGGATGGCCCAGAGACGCTTCCGAAGGCTTACTGCGAGGAGTTGATGAAGATGCCGGGAATAGCTGTTCCTGCTATTCCAATAGGTCGAAGCACCAATACAGGCCTTCTGGTTCGATCAAAGGAGGACGGGGGCTCTCAGGACGACAGCAGTGCAAAGGAGGATTCCTTCAGCGGGTCACCAGCGATTCCTCGGTCCAGCCTCTTGGTTGCAGGATACTTGGCTCCTGTATTCCTTCGTTCGTGAGAACTCAGGAGATCGACATGGTAGTGGTGTTTCCAGCCCCCTCTTATCCACGGTTCCCTTCGCGCCAAAACGGAGGGGAACCAATGGGAGATCCGCTAATCAAAACACATACCATACGTGGACCAATCACGGACCACGGTGGTCCCAGGCATTCACACCACCCTAGACTCTCTGGCACCCAGGATGTGTTTTGGGACCAGACATCCCAGCCCACACCCTGGAGGCACACAAACGGCATGTAGAAGCCCGCGAAAGCAACCACGTTTCGCGGGAAAGTATATGCCCAAATAAGGAAGGCCCCGGGTCGCTGGACCTGGGGAAGGTGAAGGGAGCAAGACGGACAGTGGACAGGACAAAGGAGCCTCGTGGTCTGGCCATTTTGGGGAGCCAGGCCACCATTTTGGGTTCAGTGCAAAAACGTGCTCAGAACGGCAAAAGGAGCTCAAAATATACAAAACGATCGCTGCCACCATTCCAGTCCCTGAATGACTTGCACCGATCAAATACCATCCTAAAAGAGTATCTAGGGCCTGTAGAAGGCTAGAGACCCAAGAGAGCTGTAACTTAGCTTACAGTGCTCTCTTGTGTCGTGTTGCACTAAAGCGGCGACACGATAAAAGAAACTACGGGAAACAACGTTCCCCGGTACTGACTGTCATAAGGGCATGTCAGTTTCCCCGTAAGAAAGGAGCGAAAGCCCAGGGAAGTGCGGCAGAAGGCTGTACTTCCCTGGCAAAGTCAAGAACAAGGTTAAAAACAATAGCAAAAAGTTTAGGGGTTGCCACATGGAAGGAAATTTCCCTACAATAACGAAATCTTTCCTAACACCTTCTGATAGCAGAGATGTGATATCTCAATTCTTATACCAAACCTGAGATCCTTCCTATAACATGAGATGTGATATCCAACTCCTTCCCATTCCAATCCTGAGACACTTCCTATAGCATGAGATGTGATATCTCACTGCTTATACCAAACCTGAGACCCTTCCTATAGCATGAGATGTGATATCTAACTCCTTCCCATTCCAATCCTGAGACCCTTCCTATAGCATGAGATGTGATATCTCAATGCTTCTAATATCAAACTTGAGAGCCTCCCTATAGCATGAGATGTGATATCCAAGTCCTTCCCATTCCAATCCTGAGACACTTCCTATAGCATGAGATGTGATATCTCAATGCTTCTAATACCAAACCTGAGACTCTTCCTATAACATGAGATGGGATATCCAACTCCTTCCCATTCCAATCCTGAGACCCTTCCGATAGCAGAGATGTGATATCTCAATGCTTATACCAAACCTGAGACCCTTCCTACGGCATGAGATGTCATATACAACTCCTTCCCATTCCAATCCTGAGACCCTTCCTATAGCATGAGATGTGATATCTCAATGCTTATACCAAACCTGAGACCCTTCCTATAGCATGAGATGTGATATCCAACTCCTTCCCATTCCAATCCTGAGACCCTTAGTATAGCATGAGATGTGATATCTCAATGCTTATACCAAACCTGAGACCCTTCCTACGGCATGAGATGTCATATACAACTCCTTCCCATTCCAATCCTGAGACCCTTCCTATAGCATGAGATGTGATATCTCAATGCTTATACCAAACCTGAGACCCTTCCTATAGCATGAGATGTGATATCCAACTCCTTCCCATTCCAATCCTGAGACCCTTCCTATAGCATGAGATGTGATATCTCAATTCTTATACCAAACCTGAGATCCTTCCTATAACATGAGATGTGATATCCAACTCCTTCCCATTCCAATCCTGAGACCCTTCCGATAGCAGAGATGTGATATCTCAATGCTTATACCAAACCTGAGACCCTTCCTACGGCATGAGATGTCATATACAACTCCTTCCCATTCCAATCCTGAGACCCTTCCTATAGCATGAGATGTGATATCTCAATGCTTATACCAAACCTGAGACCCTTCCTATAGCATGAGATGTGATATCCAACTCCTTCCCATTCCAATCCTGAGACCCTTAGTATAGCATGAGATGTGATATCTCAATGCTTATACCAAACCTGAGACCCTTCCTACGGCATGAGATGTCATATACAACTCCTTCCCATTCCAATCCTGAGACCCTTCCTATAGCATGAGATGTGATATCTCAATGCTTATACCAAACCTGAGACCCTTCCTATAGCATGAGATGTGATATCCAACTCCTTCCCATTCCAATCCTGAGACCCTTCCTATAGCATGAGATGTGATATCTCAATGCTTATACCAAACCTGAGACCCTTCCTATAACATGAGATGGGATATCCAACTCCTTCCCATTCCAATCCTGAGACACTTCCGATAGCAGAGATGTGATATCTCAATGCTTATACCAGACCTTAGACCCTTCCTATAACATGAGATCGGATATCCAACTCCTTCCCGTTCCAAACCTGAGACCCTTCCTTTAGCATGAGATGTGATTTCCAGCTCCTTCCCATTCCAATCCTGAGACACTTCCGATAGCATGAGATGTGATATCTCAATGCTTCTAATATCAAAACGGAAACCCTCCCTATCGCATGATATGTGATATCTAAGTCCTTCCCATTCCAATCCTGAGACCCTTCCTATAGCATGAGATGTGATATCTCAATGCTTCTAATACCAAACCTGAGATCCTTCCGATAGCATGAGATCGGATATCCAACTCCTTCCCATTCCAATCCTGAGACACTTCCGATAGCAGAGATGTGATATCTCAATGCTTATACCAGACCTTAGACCCTTCCTATAACATGAGATCGGATATCCAACTCCTTCCCGTTCCAAACCTGAGACCCTTCCTTTAGCATGAGATGTGATATCCAGCTCCTTCCCATTCCAATCCTGAGACACTTCCTATAGCATGAGATGTGATATCTCAATGCTTCTACCAAACCTGAGACCCTTCCTTTAGCATGAGATGTGATATCCAACTCCTTCCCATTCCAATCCTGAGACCCTTCCTATAGCATGAGATGTGATATCTCAATACTTCTAATACCAAACCTGAGATCCTTTCCGATAACATGAGATGTGATATCCAAATCCTTCCCCTTCCAAACCTGAGACCCTCCCTTTAGCATATGTGATATCCATCTCCTTCCCATTCCAATCCTGAGACCCTTCTGATAGCATGAGATGTGATATCTCAATGCTTCTAATACCAAACCTGAGATCCTTCCGATAGCATGAGATGTGATATCTCAATGCTTCTAATACCAAACCTGAGATCCTTCCTATAACATGAGATGTGATATCCAAATCCTTCCCCTTCCAATTCTGAGACCCTCCCTTTAACATGAGATGTGATATCCAACTCCTTCCCATTCCAACCTGAGACCCTTCCTATAGCATGAGTTGTGATATCCAAGTCCTTCCCATTCCAATCCTTAGACCCTTCCTACAGCATGCAATATGATATCTCAATGCCTCTAATACCAAACCTGAGATCCTTCCTCTAACATGAAATGTGATATCCAACTCCTTCCCTTTCCAAACCTGAGAGCCTATCTATAGCATGAGATGTGATATCCAAGTCCTTTCCATTCCAATCCTTAGACCCTTCCTACAGCATGCAATATGATATCTCAATGATTCTAATAACAAACCTGAGACCCGTCCTATAACATGAGATGGGATATCCAACTCCTTCCATTTCCAATCCTGAGACACTTCCGATAGCAGAGATGTGATATCTCAATGCTTATACCAAACCTGAGACCCTTCCTATAACATGAGATGTGATAATCAACTCCTTCCCGTTCCAATCCTGAGACTCTTCCTTTAGCATGAGATGTGATATCCAGCTCCTTCCCATTCCAATCGTGAGACACTTCCGATAGCATGAGATGTGATATCTCAATGCTTCTAATATCAAAACTGAGACCCTCCCTATAGCATGATATGTGATATCTAAGTTCTTCCCATTCCAATCCTGAGACCCTTCCTATAGCATGAGATGTGATATCTCAATGCTTCTACCAAACCTGAGACCCTTCCTTTAGCATGAGATATGATATCCAACTCCTTCCCATTCCAATCCTGAGACCCTTCATATAGCATGTGATGTGATATCTCAATACTTCTAATACCAAACCTGAGATCCTTCCTATAGCATGAGATGTGATATCTCAATGCTTCTAATACCAAACCTGAGACCCTTCCTACAGCATGCGATGTGATATCTCACTGCTTATACCAAACCTGAGACCCTTCCTATAGCATGAGATGTGATATCCAACTCCTTCCCATTCCAATCCTGAGACCCTTCCTATAGCATGAGATGTGATATCTCAATGCTTCTAATATCAAACTTGAGAGCCTCCATATAGCATGAGATGTGATATCCAAGTCCTTCCCATTCCAATCCTGAGACACTTCCTATAGCATGAGATGTGATATCTCAATGCTTCTAATACCAAACCTGAGACTCTTCCTATAACATGAGATGGGATATCCAACTCCTTCCCATTCCAATCCTGAGACCCTTCCGATAGCAGAGATGTGATATCTCAATGCTTATACCAAACCTGAGACCCTTCCTACGGCATGAGATGTCATATACAACTCCTTCCCATTCCAATCCTGAGACCCTTCCTATAGCATGAGATGTGATATCTCAATGCTTATACCAAACCTGAGACCCTTCCTATAGCATGAGATGTGATATCCAACTCCTTCCCATTCCAATCCTGAGACCCTTAGTATAGCATGAGATGTGATATCTCAATGCTTATACCAAACCTGAGACCCTTCCTACGGCATGAGATGTCATATACAACTCCTTCCCATTCCAATCCTGAGACCCTTCCTATAGCATGAGATGTGATATCTCAATGCTTATACCAAACCTGAGACCCTTCCTATAGCATGAGATGTGATATCCAACTCCTTCCCATTCCAATCCTGAGACCCTTCCTATAGCATGAGATGTGATATCTCAATGCTTATACCAAACCTGAGACCCTTCCTATAACATGAGATGGGATATCCAACTCCTTCCCATTCCAATCCTGAGACACTTCCGATAGCAGAGATGTGATATCTCAATGCTTATACCAGACCTTAGACCCTTCCTATAACATGAGATCGGATATCCAACTCCTTCCCGTTCCAAACCTGAGACCCTTCCTTTAGCATGAGATGTGATATCCAGCTCCTTCCCATTCCAATCCTGAGACACTTCCGATAGCATGAGATGTGATATCTCAATGCTTCTAATATCAAAACGGAAACCCTCCCTATCGCATGATATGTGATATCTAAGTCCTTCCCATTCCAATCCTGAGACCCTTCCTATAGCATGAGATGTGATATCTCATTGCTTCTAATACCAAACCTGAGATCCTTCCGATAGCATGAGATCGGATATCCAACTCCTTCCCATTCCAATCCTGAGACACTTCCGATAGCAGAGATGTGATATCTCAATGCTTATGCCAGACCTTAGACCCTTCCTATAACATGAGATCGGATATCCAACTCCTTCCCGTTCCAAACCTGAGACCCTTCCTTTAGCATGAGATGTGATATCCAGCTCCTTCCCATTCCAATCCTGAGACACTTCCTATAGCATGAGATGTGATATCTCAATGCTTCTACCAAACCTGAGACCCTTCCTTTAGCATGAGATGTGATATCCAACTCCTTCCCATTCCAATCCTGAGACCCTTCCTATAGCATGAGATGTGATATCTCAATACTTCTAATACCAAACCTGAGATCCTTTCCGATAACATGAGATGTGATATCCAAATCCTTCCCCTTCCAAACCTGAGACCCTCCCTTTAGCATATGTGATATCCATCTCCTTCCCATTCCAATCCTGAGACCCTTCTGATAGCATGAGATGTGATATCTCAATGCTTCTAATACCAAACCTGAGATCCTTCCGATAGCATGAGATGTGATATCTCAATGCTTCTAATACCAAACCTGAGATCCTTCCTATAACATGAGATGTGATATCCAAATCCTTCCCCTTCCAATTCTGAGACCCTCCCTTTAACATGAGATGTGATATCCAACTCCTTCCCATTCCAACCTGAGACCCTTCCTATAGCATGAGATGTGATATCCAAGTCCTTCCCATTCCAATCCTTAGACCCTTCCTACAGCATGCAATATGATATCTCAATGCCTCTAATACCAAACCTGAGATCCTTCCTCTAACATGAAATGTGATATCCAACTCCTTCCCTTTCCAAACCTGAGAGCCTATCTATAGCATAAGATGTGATATCCAAGTCCTTTCCATTCCAATCCTTAGACCCTTCCTACAGCATGCAATATGATATCTCAATGATTCTAATAACAAACCTGAGACCCGTCCTATAACATGAGATGGGATATCCAACTCCTTCCATTTCCAATCCTGAGACACTTCCGATAGCAGAGATGTGATATCTCAATGCTTATACCAAACCTGAGACCCTTCCTATAACATGAGATGTGATAATCAACTCCTTCCCGTTCCAATCCTGAGACTCTTCCTTTAGCATGAGATGTGATATCCAGCTCCTTCCCATTCCAATCGTGAGACACTTCCGATAGCATGAGATGTGATATCTCAATGCTTCTAATATCAAAACTGAGACCCTCCCTATAGCATGATATGTGATATCTAAGTCCTTCCCATTCCAATCCTGAGACCCTTCCTATAGCATGAGATGTGATATCTCAATGCTTCTACCAAACCTGAGACCCTTCCTTTAGCATGAGATGTGATATCCAACTCCTTCCCATTCCAATCCTGAGACCCTTCCTATAGCATGTGATGTGATATCTCAATACTTCTAATACCAAACCTGAGATCCTTCCTATAGCATGAGATGTGATATCTCAATGCTTCTAATACCAAACCTGAGACCCTTCCTACAGCATGCGATGTGATATCTCACTGCTTATACCAAACCTGAGACCCTTCCTATAGCATGAGATGTGATATCCAACTCCTTCCCATTCCAATCCTGAGACCCTTCCTATAGCATGAGATGTGATATCTCAATGCTTCTAATATCAAACTTGAGAGCCTCCATATAGCATGAGATGTGATATCCAAGTCCTTCCCATTCCAATCCTGAGACACTTCCTATAGCATGAGATGTGATATCTCAATGCTTCTAATACCAAACCTGAGACTCTTCCTATAACATGAGATGGGATATCCAACTCCTTCCCATTCCAATCCTGAGACCCTTCCGATAGCAGAGATGTGATATCTCAATGCTTATACCAAACCTGAGACCCTTCCTACGGCATGAGATGTCATATACAACTCCTTCCCATTCCAATCCTGAGACCCTTCCTATAGCATGAGATGTGATATCTCAATGCTTATACCAAACCTGAGACCCTTCCTATAGCATGAGATGTGATATCCAACTCCTTCCCATTCCAATCCTGAGACCCTTCCTATAGCATGAGATGTGATATCTCAATGCTTATACCAAACCTGAGACCCTTCCTACGGCATGAGATGTCATATACAACTCCTTCCCATTCCAATCCTGAGACCCTTCCTATAGCATGAGATGTGATATCTCAATGCTTATACCAAACCTGAGACCCTTCCTATAGCATGAGATGTGATATCCAACTCCTTCCCATTCCAATCCTGAGACCCTTCCTATAGCATGAGATGTGATATCTCAATGCTTATACCAAACCTGAGACCCTTCCTATAACATGAGATGGGATATCCAACTCCTTCCCATTCCAATCCTGAGACACTTCCGATAGCAGAGATGTGATATCTCAATGCTTATACCAGACCTTAGACCCTTCCTATAACATGAGATCGGATATCCAACTCCTTCCCGTTCCAAACCTGAGACCCTTCCTTTAGCATGAGATGTGATATCCAGCTCCTTCCCATTCCAATCCTGAGACCCTCCCTTTAGCATGAGATGTGATATCTCAATGCTTCTAATATCAAAACAGAAACCCTCCCTATAGCATGATATGTGATATCTAAGTCCTTCCCATTCCAATCCTGAGACCCTTCCTATAGCATGAGATGTGATATCTCAATGCTTATACCAAACCTGAGACCCTTCCTATAACATGAGATGGGATATCCAACTCCTTCCCATTCCAATCCTGAGACACTTCCGATAGCAGAGATGTGATATCTCAATGCTTATACCAGACCTTAGACCCTTCCTATAACATGAGATCGGATATCCAACTCCTTCCCGTTCCAAACCTGAGACCCTTCCTTTAGCATGAGATGTGATATCCAGCTCCTTCCCATTCCAATCCTGAGACACTTCCTATAGCATGATATGTGATATCTCAATGCTTCTACCAAACCTGAGACCCTTCCTTTAGCATGAGATGTGATATCCAACTCCTTCCCATTCCAATCCTGAGACCCTTCCTATAGCATGAGATGTGATATCTCAATACTTCTAATACCAAACCTGAGATCCTTCCGATAACATGAGATGTGATATCCAAATCCTTCCCCTTCCAAACCTGAGACCCTCCCGTTAGCATGAGATGTGATATCCATCTCCTTCCCATTCCAATCCTGAGACCCTTCTGATAGCATGAGATGTGATATCTCAATGCTTCTAATACCAAACCTGAGATCCTTCCGATAGCATGAGATGTGATATCTCAATGCTTCTAATACCAAACCTGAGATCCTTCCTATAACATGAGATGTGATATCCAAATCCTTCCCCTTCCAATTCTGAGACCCTCCCTTTAACATGAGATGTGATATCCAACTCCTTCCCATTCCAACCTGAGACCCTTCCTATAGCATGAGATGTGATATCTCAATGCTTATACCAAACCTGAGACCCTTCCTATAACATGAGATGGGATATCCAACTCCTTCCCATTCCAATCCTGAGACACTTCCCATAGCAGAGATGTGATATCTCAATGCTTATACCAGACCTTAGACCCTTCCTATAACATGAGATCGGATATCCAACTCCTTCCCGTTCCAAACCTGAGACCCTTCCTTTAGCATGAGATGTGATATCCAGCTCCTTCCCATTCCAATCCTGAGACACTTCCGATAGCATGAGATGTGATATCTCAATGCTTCTAATATCAAAACGGAAACCCTCCCTATAGCATGATATGTGATATCTAAGTCCTTCCCATTCCAATCCTGAGACCCTTCCTATAGCATGAGATGTGATATCTCAATGCTTCTAATACCAAACCTGAGATCCTTCCGATAGCATGAGATCGGATATCCAACTCCTTCCCATTCCAATCCTGAGACACTTCCGATAGCAGAGATGTGATATCTCAATGCTTATACCAGACCTTAGACCCTTCCTATAACATGAGATCGGATATCCAACTCCTTCCCGTTCCAAACCTGAGACCCTTCCTTTAGCATGAGATGTGATATCCAGCTCCTTCCCATTCCAATCCTGAGACACTTCCTATAGCATGAGATGTGATATCTCAATGCTTCTACCAAACCTGAGACCCTTCCTTTAGCATGAGATGTGATATCCAACTCCTTCCCATTCCAATCCTGAGACCCTTCCTATAGCATGAGATGTGATATCTCAATACTTATAATACCAAACCTGAGATCCTTCCGATAACATGAGATGTGATATCCAAATCCTTCCCCTTCCAAACCTGAGACCCTCCCTTTAGCATGAGATGTGATATCCATCTCCTTCCCATTCCAATCCTGAGACCCTTCTGATAGCATGAGATGTGATATCTCAATGCTTCTAATACCAAACCTGAGATCCTTCCGATAGCATGAGATGTGATATCTCAATGCTTCTAATACCAAACCTGAGATCCTTCCTATAACATGAGATGTGATATCCAAATCCTTCCCCTTCCAATTCTGAGACCCTCCCTTTAACATGAGATGTGATATCCAACTCCTTCCCATTCCAACCTGAGACCCTTCCTATAGGTTGAGATGTGATATCTCAATGCCTCTAATACCAAACCTGAGATCCTTCCTCTAACATGAAATGTGATATCCAACTCCTTCCCTTTCCAAACCTGAGAGCCTATCTATAGCATGAGATGTGATATCCAAGTCCTTCCCATTCCAATCCTTAGACCCTTCCTACAGCATGCAATATGATATCTCAATGATTCTAATAACAAACCTGAGACCCGTCCTATAACATGAGATGGGATATCCAACTCCTTCCATTTCCAATCCTGAGACACTTCCGATAGCAGAGATGTGATATCTCAATGCTTATACCAAACCTGAGACCCTTCCTATAGCATAAGATGTGATATCCAACTCCTTCCCGTTCCAAACCTGAGACTCTTCCTTTAGCATGAGATGTGATATCTAAGTCCTTCCCATTCCAATCCTGAGACCCTTCCTATAGCATGAGATGTGATATCTCAATGCTTCTACCAAACCTGAGACCCTTCCTTTAGCATGATATGTGATATCCAACTCCTTCCCATTCCAATCCTGAGACCCTTCCTATAGCATGAGATGTGATATCTCAATACTTCTAATACCAAACCTGAGATCCTTCCTATAGCATGAGATGTGATATCTCAATGCTTCTAATACCAAACCTGAGACCCTTCCTACAGCATGCGATGTGATATCTCACTGCTTATACCAAACCTGAGACCCTTCCTATAGCATGAGATGTGATATCTCAATGCTTCTAATATCAAACTTGAGAGCCTCCCTATAGCATGAGATGTGATATCCAACTCCTTCCCATTCCAATCCTGAGACCCTTCCTATAGCATGAGATGTGATATCTCAATGCTTCTAATATCAAACTTGAGAGCCTCCCTATAGCATGAGATGTGATATCCAAGTCCTTCCCATTCCAATCCTGAGACACTTCCTATAGCATGAGATGTGATATCTCAATGCTTCTAATACCAAACCTGAGACTCTTCCTATAACATGAGATGGGATATCCAACTCCTTCCCATTCAAATCCAGAGACCCTTGCGATAGCAGAGATGTGATATCTCAATGCTTATACCAAACCTGAGACCCTTCCTACGGCATGAGATGTCATATACAACTCCTTCCCATTCCAATCCTGAGACCCTTCCTATAGCATGAGATGTGATATCTCAATGCTTATACCAAACCTGAGACCCTTCCTATAGCATGAGATGTGATATCCAACTCCTTCCCATTCCAATCCTGAGACCCTTCCTATAGCATGAGATGTGATATCTCAATGCTTATACCAAACCTGAGACCCTTCCTACAGCATGAGATGTCATATACAACTCCTTCCCATTCCAATCCTGAGACCCTTCCTATAGCATGAGATGTGATATCTCAATGCTTATACCAAACCTGAGACCCTTCCTATAGCATGAGATGTGATATCCAACTACTTCCCATTCCAATCCTGAGACCCTTCCTATAGCATGAGATGTGATATCTCAATGCTTATACCAAACCTGAGACCCGTCCTATAACATGAGATGGGATATCCAACTCCTTCCCATTCCAATCCTGAGACACTTCCGATAGCAGAGATGTGATATCTCAATGCTTATACCAGACCTTAGACCCTTCCTATAACATGAGATCGGATATCCAACTCCTTCCCGTTCCAAACCTGAGACCCTTCCTTTAGCATGAGATGTGATATCCAGCTCCTTCCCATTCCAATCCTGAGACACTTCCGATAGCATGAGATGTGATATCTCAATGCTTCTAATATCAAAACGGAAACCCTCCCTATAGCATGATATGTGATATCTAAGTCCTTCCCATTCCAATCCTGAGACCCTTCCTATAGCATGAGATGTGATATCTCAATGCTTCTACCAAACCTGAGACCCTTCCTTTAGCATGAGATGTGATATCCAACTCCTTCCCATTCTAATCCTGAGACCCTTCCTATAGCATGAGATGTGATATCTCAATACTTCTAATACCAAACCTGAGATCCTTCCGATAACATGAGATGTGATATCCAAATCCTTCCCCTTCCAAACCTGAGACCCTCCATTTTAGCATGAGATGTGATATCCAACTCCTTCCCATTCCAATCCTGAGACCCTTCTGATAGCATGAGATGTGATATCTCAATGCTTCTAATACCAAACCTGAGATCCTTCCGATAGCATGAGATGTGATATCTCAATGCTTCTAATACCAAACCTGAGATCCTTCCTATAACATGAGATGTGATATCCAAATCCTTCCCCTTCCAATTCTGAGACCCTCCCTTTAACATGAGATGTGATATCCAACTCCTTCCCATTCCAACCTGAGACCCTTCCTATAGCATGAGATGTGATATCTCAATGCCTCTAATACCAAACCTGAGATCCTTCCTCTAACATGAAATGTGATATCCAACTCCTTCCCTTTCCAAACCTGAGAGCCTATCTATATCATGAGATGTGATATCCAAGTCCTTCCCATTCCAATCCTTAGACCCTTCCTACAGCATGCAATATGATATCTCAATGATTCTAATAACAAACCTGAGAAGCGTCCTATAACATGAGATGGGATATCCAACTCCTTCCCATTCCAATCCTGAGACACTTCCGATAGCAGAGATGTGATATCTCAATGCTTATACCAAACCTGAGACCCTTCCTATAACATGAGATGTGATATCCAACTCCTTCCCGTTCCAAACCTGAGACTCTTCCTTTAGCATGAGATGTGATATCCAGCTCCTTCCCATTCCAATCCTGAGACACTTCCGATAGCATGAGATGTGATATCTCAATGCTTCTAATATCAAAACTGAGACCCTCCCTATAGCATGATATGTGATATCTAAGTCCTTCCCATTCCAATCCTGAGACCCTTCTGATAGCATGAGATGTGATATCTCAATGCCTCTAATACCAAACCTGAGATCCTACCTCTAACATGAAATGTGATATCCAACTCTCTCCCCTTCCAAACCTGAGAGCCTTCCTATAGCATGAGATGTGATATCCAAGTCCTTCCCATTCCAATCCTGAGACCCTTCCTATAACATGAGATGTGATATCCAACTCCTTCCCATTCCAACCTGAGACCCTTCCTATAGCATGAGATGGGATATCCAACTCCTTCCAAATCCAATCCTGATGCCATTCCGATAGCATGAGATGTGATATCCCAATGCTTCTACCAAACCTGAGACCCATACTATGGCATGAGATGTGATATCAAACTCCTTCCCATTCCAATTCTGAGACCCTTCCTATACCATGAGACTTGCTATCTCAATGCTTCTAATACCAAACCTGAGACCTGTCCTATAACATGAGATGTGATATCCAAATCCTTCCCCTTCCAAACCTTAGACCCTTCCTTTATCATGAGATGTGATATCCAACTCCTTCCTATTCCAATCCTGAGACCCTTCCGATATCATGAGATGTGATATCTCAATGCTTCTAATATCAAACTTGAGACCCTCCCTATAGCATGAGATGTGATATCCAAGTCCTTCCCATTCCAATCCTGAGACCCTTCCTATAGCATGAGATGTGATATCTCAATGCTTCTAATACCAAACCTGAGACCCTTCCTATAACATGAGATGGGAATATCCAACTCCTTACATTCCAATCCTGAGACCCTTCCGATAGCAGAGATGTGATATCTCAATGTTTATACCAAACCTGAGATCCTTCCTATAACATGAGATGTGATATCCAACTCCTTCCCATTCCAATACTGAGACACTGCCTATAGCATGAGATGTGATATCTCACTGCTTATACCAAACCTGAGACCCTTCCTATAGCATGAGATGTGATATCCAACTCCTTCCCATTCCAATCCTGAGACCCTTCCTATAGCATGAGATGTGATATCTCAATGCTTCTAATATCAAACTTGAGAGCCTCCCTATAGCATGAGATGTGATATCCAAGTCCTTCCCATTCCAATCCTGAGACACTTCCTACAGCATGAGATGTGATATCTCAATGCCTCTAATACCAAACCTGAGACTCTTTCTATAACATGAGATGGGATATCCAACTCCTTCCCATTCCAATCCTGAGACCCTTCCGATAGCAGAGATGTGATATCTCAATGCTTATACCAAACCTGAGACCCTTCCTACGGCATGAGATGTCATATACAACTCCTTCCCATTCCAATCCTGAGACCCTTCCTATAGCATGAGATGTGATATCTCAATGCTTCTAATATCAAACTTGAGACCCTCCCTATAGCATGAGATGTGATATCCAAGTCCTTCCCATTCCAATCCTGAGACACTTCCTATAGCATGAGATGTGATATCACAATGCTTCTAATACCAAACCTGAGACTCTTCCTATAACATGAGATGGGATATCCAACTCCTTCCCATTCCAATCCTGAGACCCTTCCGATAGCAGAGATGTGATATCTCAATGCTTATACCAAACCTGAGACCCTTCCTACGGCATGAGATGTCATATACAACTCCTTCCCATTCCAATCCTGAGACCCTTCCTATAGCATGAGATGTGATATCTCAATGCTTATACCAAACCTGAGACCCTTCCTATAGTATGAGATGTGATATCCAACTCCTTCCCATTCCAATCCTGAGACCCTTCCTATAGCATGAGATGTGATGTATCAATGCTTCTAATACCAAACCTGAGATCCTTCCTATAACATGAGATGTGATATCCAACTCCTTCCATTCCAATCCTGAGACCCTTCCTATAGCATGAGATTTGATATCTCAATGCTTATACCAAACCTGAGACCCTTCCTATAGCATGAGATGTGATATCCAAGTCCTTCCCATTCCAATCCTTAGACCCTTCCTACAGCATGCAATATGATATCTCAATGATTCTAATAACAATCCTGAGACCCGTCCTATAACATGAGATGGGATATCCAATTCCTTCCCATTCCAATCCTGAGACACTTCCGATAGCAGAGATGTGATATCTCAATGCTTATACCAAACCTGAGACCCTTCCTATAACATGAGATGGGATATCCAACTCCTTTTCGTTCCAAACCTGAGACCCTTCCTTTAGCATGAGATGTGATATCCAGCTCCTTCGCATTCCAATCCTGAGACACTTCCGATAGCATGAGATGTGATATCTCAATGCTTCTAATATCAAAACTGAAACCCTCCCTATAGCATGATATGTGATATCTAAGTCCTTCCCATTCCAATCCTGAGACCCTTCCTATAGCATGAGATGTGATATCTCAATGCTTCTACCAAACCTGAGACCCTTCCTATGGCATGAGATGTGATATCCAACTCCTTCCCAATACAATCCTGAGACCCTTCCGACAGCAGAGATGTGATATCTCAATGCTTATACCAAACCTGAGACCCTTCCTATGGCATGAGATGTGATATCCAACTCCTTGCCATTCAAATCCTGAGACCCTCCCTATAACAAGAGATGTCATATCCAAATCCTTCCCATTCCAAAACCTGAGACCCTTCCTTTAGCATGAGATGTGATATCCAAATCCTTCACATTCCAATCCGGAGACCCTTCCTATAACATGAGATGTGATATCCAACTCCTTCCCAATCCAATCCTGAGACCCTTCCGATAGCAGAGATGTGATATCTAAATGCTTATACCAAACCTGAGACCCTTCCTACGGCATGAGATGTGATATCCAACCCCTTGCAATTCAAATCCTGAGACCCTCCCTATAACAAGAGATGTCATATCCAACTCCTTCCCATTCCAAACCTGAGACCCTTCCTTTAGCATGAGATGTGATTTCCAAATCCTTCACATTCCAATCTGGAGCCCAATCCTATAGCATGAGATGTGATATCTCAATGCTTCTAATACCAAATCTGAGACCCTACCGATAGCATGAGATGTGATATCTCAATGCTTCAAAAACCAAACATGAGAACCATCCTATAACATGAGATGTGAAATCCAAATCCTTCCCTTCCCAAACCTGAGACTCTTCCTATAGCATGAGATGTGATATCTCAATGCTTCTACCAAACCTGAAACCCTTCCTATAGCATGAGATGTGATATCCAAATCCTTCCCCTTCCAAACCTGAGACCCTTCCTTTAGCATGAGATGTGATATCCAGCTCCTCCCATTCCAACCCTGAGACCCTTCCGATAGCATGAGATGTGATATCTCAATGCTTCTAATATCAAAACTGAGACCCTCCCTATAGCATGAGATGTGATATCTAAGTCCTTCCCATTCCAATCCTCAGACCCTTCCTATAGCATGAGATGTGATATCGCAATGCTTCTACCAAAACTGAGACCCTTCCTTTAGCATGAGATGGGATATCCAACTCCTTCCCATTCCAATCCTGAGACACTTCCGATAGCAGAGATGTGATATCTCAATGCTTATACCAGACCTTAGACCCTTCCTATAACATGAGATCGGATATCCAACTCCTTCCCGTTCCAAACCTGAGACCCTTCCTTTAGCATGAGATGTGATATCCAGCTCCTTCCCATTCCAATCCTGAGACACTTCCGATAGCATGAGATGTGATATCTCAATGCTTCTAATATCAAAACGGAAACCCTCCCTATCGCATGATATGTGATATCTAAGTCCTTCCCATTCCAATCCTGAGACCCTTCCTATAGCATGAGATGTGATATCTCAATGCTTCTAATACCAAACCTGAGATCCTTCCGATAGCATGAGATCGGATATCCAACTCCTTCCCATTCCAATCCTGAGACACTTCCGATAGCAGAGATGTGATATCTCAATGCTTATACCAGACCTTAGACCCTTCCTATAACATGAGATCGGATATCCAACTCCTTCCCGTTCCAAACCTGAGACCCTTCCTTTAGCATGAGATGTGATATCCAGCTGCTTCCCATTCCAATCCTGAGACACTTCCTATAGCATGAGATGTGATATCTCAATGCTTCTACCAAACCTGAGACCCTTCCTTTAGCATGAGATGTGATATCCAACTCCTTCCCATTCCAATCCTGAGACCCTTCCTATAGCATGAGATGTGATATCTCAATACTTCTAATACCAAACCTGAGATCCTTTCCGATAACATGAGATGTGATATCCAAATCCTTCCCCTTCCAAACCTGAGACCCTCCCTTTAGCATATGTGATATCCATCTCCTTCCCATTCCAATCCTGAGACCCTTCTGATAGCATGAGATGTGATATCTCAATGCTTCTAATACCAAACCTGAGATCCTTCCGATAGCATGAGATGTGATATCTCAATGCTTCTAATACCAAACCTGAGATCCTTCCTATAACATGAGATGTGATATCCAAATCCTTCCCCTTCCAATTCTGAGACCCTCCCTTTAACATGAGATGTGATATCCAACTCCTTCCCATTCCAACCTGAGACCCTTCCTATAGCATGAGATGTGATATCCAAGTCCTTCCCATTCCAATCCTTAGACCCTTCCTACAGCATGCAATATGATATCTCAATGCCTCTAATACCAAACCTGAGATCCTTCCTCTAACATGAAATGTGATATCCAACTCCTTCCCTTTCCAAACCTGAGAGCCTATCTATAGCATGAGATATGATATCCAAGTCCTTTCCATTCCAATCCTTAGACCCTTCCTACAGCATGCAATATGATATCTCAATGATTCTAATAACAAACCTGAGACCCGTCCTATAACATGAGATGGGATATCCAACTCCTTCCATTTCCAATCCTGAGACACTTCCGATAGCAGAGATGTGATATCTCAATGCTTATACCAAACCTGAGACCCTTCCTATAACATGAGATGTGATAATCAACTCCTTCCCGTTCCAATCCTGAGACTCTTCCTTTAGCATGAGATGTGATATCCAGCTCCTTCCCATTCCAATCGTGAGACACTTCCGATAGCATGAGATGTGATATCTCAATGCATCTAATATCAAAACTGAGACCCTCCCTATAGCATGATATGTGATATCTAAGTCCTTCCCATTCCAATCCTGAGACCCTTCCTATAGCATGAGATGTGATATCTCAATGCTTCTACCAAACCTGAGACCCTTCCTTTAGCATGAGATGTGATATCCAACTCCTTCCCATTCCAATCCTGAGACCCTTCCTATAGCATGTGATGTGATATCTCAATACTTCTAATACCAAACCTGAGATCCTTCCTATAGCATGAGATGTGATATCTCAATGCTTCTAATACCAAACCTGAGACCCTTCCTACAGCATGCGATGTGATATCTCACTGCTTATACCAAACCTGAGACCCTTCCTATAGCATGAGATGTGATATCCAACTCCTTCCCATTCCAATCCTGAGACCCTTCCTATAGCATGAGATGTGATATCTCAATGCTTCTAATATCAAACTTGAGAGCCTCCCTATAGCATGAGATGTGATATCCAAGTCCTTCCCATTCCAATCCTGAGACACTTCCTATAGCATGAGATGTGATATCTCAATGCTTCTAATACCAAACCTGAGACTCTTCCTATAACATGAGATGGGATATCCAACTCCTTCCCATTCCAATCCTGAGACCCTTCCGATAGCAGAGATGTGATATCTCAATGCTTATACCAAACCTGAGACCCTTCCTACGGCATGAGATGTCATATACAACTCCTTCCCATTCCAATCCTGAGACCCTTCCTATAGCATGCGATGTGATATCTCAATGCTTATACCAAACCTGAGACCCTTCCTATAGCATGAGATGTGATATCCAACTCCTTCCCATTCCAATCCTGAGACCCTTCCTATAGCATGAGATGTGATATCTCAATGCTTATACCAAACCTGAGACCCTTCCTACGGCATGAGATGTCATATACAACTCCTTCCCATTCCAATCCTGAGACCCTTCCTATAGCATGAGATGTGATATCTCAATGCTTATACCAAACCTGAGACCCTTCCTATAGCATGAGATGTGATATCCAACTCCTTCCCATTCCAATCCTGAGACCCTTCCTATAGCATGAGATGTGATATCTCAATGCTTATACCAAACCTGAGACCCTTCCTATAACATGAGATGGGATATCCAACTCCTTCCCATTCCAATCCTGAGAGACTTCCGATAGCAGAGATGTGATATCTCAATGCTTATACCAGACCTTAGACCCTTCCTATAACATGAGATCGGATATCCAACTCCTTCCCGTTCCAAACCTGAGACCCTTCCTTTAGCATGAGATGTGATATCCAGCTCCTTCCCATTCCAATCCTGAGACCCTCCCTTTAGCATGAGATGTGATATCTCAATGCTTCTAATATCAAAACAGAAACCCTCCCTATAGCATGATATGTGATATCTAAGTCCTTCCCATTCCAATCCTGAGACCCTTCCTATAGCATGAGATGTGATATCTCAATGCTTCTACCAAACCTGAGACCCTTCCTTTAGCATGAGATGTGATATCCAACTCCTTCCCATTCCAATCCTGAGACCCTTCCTATAGCATGAGATGTGATATCTCAATACTTCTAATACCAAACCTGAAATCCTTCCGATAACATGAGATGTGATATCCAAATCCTTCCCCTTCCAAACCTGAGACCCTCCCTTTAGCATGAGATGTGATATCCAACTCCTTCCCATTCCAATCCTGAGACCCTTCCTATAGCATGAGATGTGATATCTCAATGCTTATACCAAACCTGAGACCCTTCCTATAACATGAGATGGGATATCCAACTCCTTCCCATTCCAATCCTGAGACACTTCCGATAGCAGAGATGTGATATCTCAATGCTTATACCAGACCTTAGACCCTTCCTATAACATGAGATCGGATATCCAACTCCTTCCCGTTCCAAACCTGAGACCCTTCCTTTAGCATGAGATGTGATATCCAGCTCCTTCCCATTCCAATCCTGAGACCCTCCCTTTAGCATGAGATGTGATATCTCAATGCTTCTAATATCAAAACAGAAACCCTCCCTATAGCATGATATGTGATATCTAAGTCCTTCCCATTCCAATCCTGAGACCCTTCCTATAGCATGAGATGTGATATCTCAATGCTTCTACCAAACCTGAGACCCTTCCTTTAGCATGAGATGTGATATCCAACTCCTTCCCATTCCAATCCTGAGACCCTTCCTATAGCATGAGATGTGATATCCAACTCCTTCCCATTCCAATCCTGAGACCCTTCCTATAGCATGAGATGTGATATCCAACTCCTTCCCATTCCAATCCTGAGACCCTTCTGATAGCATGAGATGTGATATCTCAATGCTTCTAATACCAAACCTGAGATCCTTCCTATAGCATGAGATGTGATATCTCAATGCTTCTAATACCAAACCTGAAATCCTTCCGATAACATGAGATGTGATATCCAAATCCTTCCCCTTCCAAACCTGAGACCCTCCCTTTAGCATGAGATGTGATATCCAACTCCTTCCCATTCCAATCCTGAGACCCTTCTGATAGCATGAGATGTGATATCTCAATGCTTCTAATACCAAACCTGAGATCCTTCCTATAGCATGAGATGTGATATCTCAATGCTTCTAATACCAAACCTGAGATCCTTCCTATAACATGAGATGTGATATCCAAATCCTTCCCCTTCCAATTCTGAGACCCTCCCTTTAACATGAGATGTGATATCCAACTCCTTCCCATTCCAACCTGAGACCCTTCCTATAGCATGAGATGTGATATCTCAATGCTTATACCAAACCTGAGACCCTTCCTATAACATGAGATGGGATATCCAACTCCTTCCCATTCCAATCCTGAGACACTTCCCGTAGCAGAGATGTGATATCTCAATGCTTATACCAGACCTTAGACCCTTCCTATAACATGAGATCGGATATCCAACTCCTTCCCGTTCCAAACCTGAGACCCTTCCTTTAGCAAGAGATGTGATATCCAGCTCCTTCCCATTCCAATCCTGAGACACTTCCGATAGCATGAGATGTGATATCTCAATGCTTCTAATATCAAAACGGAAACCCTCCCTATAGCATGATATGTGATATCTAAGTCCTTCCCATTCCAATCCTGAGACCCTTCCTATAGCATGAGATGTGATATCTCAATGCTTCTAATACCAAACCTGAGATCCTTCCGATAGCATGAGATCGGATATCCAACTCCTTCCCATTCCAATCCTGAGACACTTCCGATAGCAGAGATGTGATATCTCAATGCTTATACCAGACCTTAGACCCTTCCTATAACATGAGATCGGATATCCAACTCCTTCCCGTTCCAAACCTGAGACCCTTCCTTTAGCATGAGATGTGATATCCAGCTCCTTCCCATTCCAATCCTGAGACACTTCCTATAGCATGAGATGTGATATCTCAATGCTTCTACCAAACCTGAGACCCTTCCTTTAGCATGAGATGTGATATCCAACTCCTTCCCATTCCAATCCTGAGACCCTTCCTATAGCATGAGATGTGATATCTCAATACTTCTAATACCAAACCTGAGATCCTTCCGATAACATGAGATGTGATATCCAAATCCTTCCCCTTCCAAACCTGAGACCCTCCCTTTAGCATGAGATGTGATATCCATCTCCTTCCAATTCCAATCCTGAGACCCTTCTGATAGCATGAGATGTGATATCTCAATGCTTCTAATACCAAACCTGAGATCCTTCCGATAGCATGAGATGTGATATCTCAATGCTTCTAATACCAAACCTGAGATCGTTCCTATAACCTGAGATGTGATATCCAAATCCTTCCCCTTCCAATTCTGAGACCCTCCCTTTAACATGAGATGTTATATCCAACTCCTTCCCATTCCAACCTGAGACCCTTCCTATAGCATGAGATGTGATATCCAAGTCCTTCCCATTCCAATCCTTGGACCCTTCCTACAGCATGCAATATGATATCTCAATGCCTCTAATACCAAACCTGAGATCCTTCCTCTAACATGAAATGTGATATCCAACTCCTTCCCTTTCCAAATCTGAGAGCCTATCTATAGCATGAGATGTGATATCCAAGTCCTTTCCATTCCAATCCTTAGACCCTTCCTACAGCATGCAATATGATATCTCAATGATTCTAATAACAAACCAGAGACCCGTCCTATAACATGAGATGGGATATCCAACTCCTTCCATTTCCAATCCTGAGACACTTCCGATAGCAGAGATGTGATATCTCAATGCTTATACCAAACCTGAGACCCTTCATATAACATGAGATGTGATATCCAACTCCTTCCCGTTCCAATCCTGAGACTCTTCCTTTAGCATGAGATGTGATATCCAGCTCCTTCCCATTCCAATCGTGAGACACTTCCGATAGCATGAGATGTGATATCTCAATGCTTCTAATATCAAAACTGAGACCCTCCCTATAGCATGATATGTGATATCTAAGTCCTTCCCATTCCAATCCTGAGACCCTTCCTATAGCATGAGATGTGATATCTCAATGCTTCTACCAAACCTGAGACCCTTCCTTTAGCATGAGATGTGATATCCAACTCCTTCCCATTCCAATCCTGAGACCCTTCCTATAGCATGAGATGTGATATCTCAATACTTCTAATACCAAACCTGAGATCCTTCCTATAGCATGAGATGTGATATCTCAATGCTTCTAATACCAAACCTGAGACCCTTCCTACAGCATGCGATGTGATATCTCACTGCTTATACCAAACCTGAGACCCTTCCTATAGCATGAGATGTGATATCCAACTCCTTCCCATTCCAATCCTGAGACCCTTCCTATAGCATGAGATGTGATATCTCAATGCTTCTAATATCAAACTTGAGAGCCTCCCTATAGCATGAGATGTGATATCCAAGTCCTTCCCATTCCAATCCTGAGACACTTCCTATAGCATGAGATGTGATATCTCAATGCTTCTAATACCAAACCTGAGACTCTTGCTATAACATGAGATGGGATATCCAACTCCTTCCCATTCCAAT
Source organism: Ambystoma mexicanum (assembly GCF_040938575.1). Taxonomy (NCBI): domain Eukaryota; kingdom Metazoa; phylum Chordata; class Amphibia; order Caudata; family Ambystomatidae; genus Ambystoma; species Ambystoma mexicanum. The sequence continues at coordinate 573,076,728 of NC_090932.1, read as the reverse complement.
CCTGAGACCCTTCCGATAGCAGAGATGTGATATCTCAATGCTTATACCAAACCTGAGACCCTTCCTACGGCATGAGATGTCATATACAACTCCTTCCCATTCCAATCCTGAGACCCTTCCTATAGCATGAGATGTGATATCTCAATGCTTCTACCAAACCTGAGACCCTTCCTTTAGCATGAGATGTGATATCCAACTCCTTCCCATTCCAATCCTGAGACCCTTCCTATAGCATGAGATGTGATATCTCAATACTTCTAATACCAAACCTGAGATCCTTCCGATAACATGAGATGTGATATCCAAATCCTTCCCCTTCCAAACCTGAGACCCTCCCTTTAGCATGAGATGTGATATCCATCTCCTTCCAATTCCAATCCTGAGACCCTTCTGATAGCATGAGATGTGATATCTCAATGCTTCTAATACCAAACCTGAGATCCTTCCGATAGCATGAGATGTGATATCTCAATGCTTCTAATACCAAACCTGAGATCCTTCCTATAACCTGAGATGTGATATCCAAATCCTTCCCCTTCCAATTCTGAGACCCTCCCTTTAACATGAGATGTGATATCCAACTCCTTCCCATTCCAACCTGAGACCCTTCCTATAGCATGAGATGTGATATCCAAGTCCTTCCCATTCCAATCCTTGGACCCTTCCTACAGCATGCAATATGATATCTCAATGCCTCTAATACCAAACCTGAGATCCTTCCTCTAACATGAAATGTGATATCCAACTCCTTCCCTTTCCAAATCTGAGAGCCTATCTATAGCATGAGATGTGATATCCAAGTCCTTTCCATTCCAATCCTTAGACCCTTCCTACAGCATGCAATATGATATCTCAATGATTCTAATAACAAACCAGAGACCCGTCCTATAACATGAGATGGGATATCCAACTCCTTCCATTTCCAATCCTGAGACACTTCCGATAGCAGAGATGTGATATCTCAATGCTTATACCAAACCTGAGACCCTTCATATAACATGAGATGTGATATCCAACTCCTTCCCGTTCCAATCCTGAGACTCTTCCTTTAGCATGAGATGTGATATCCAGCTCCTTCCCATTCCAATCGTGAGACACTTCCGATAGCATGAGATGTGATATCTCAATGCTTCTAATATCAAAACTGAGACCCTCCCTATAGCATGATATGTGATATCTAAGTCCTTCCCATTCCAATCCTGAGACCCTTCCTATAGCATGAGATGTGATATCTCAATGCTTCTACCAAACCTGAGACCCTTCCTTTAGCATGAGATGTGATATCCAACTCCTTCCCATTCCAATCCTGAGACCCTTCCTATAGCATGAGATGTGATATCTCAATACTTCTAATACCAAACCTGAGATCCTTCCTATAGCATGAGATGTGATATCTCAATGCTTCTAATACCAAACCTGAGACCCTTCCTACAGCATGCGATGTGATATCTCACTGCTTATACCAAACCTGAGACCCTTCCTATAGCATGAGATGTGATATCCAACTCCTTCCCATTCCAATCCTGAGACCCTTCCTATAGCATGAGATGTGATATCTCAATGCTTCTAATATCAAACTTGAGAGCCTCCCTATAGCATGAGATGTGATATCCAAGTCCTTCCCATTCCAATCCTGAGACACTTCCTATAGCATGAGATGTGATATCTCAATGCTTCTAATACCAAACCTGAGACTCTTGCTATAACATGAGATGGGATATCCAACTCCTTCCCATTCCAATCCTGAGACCCTTCCGATAGCAGAGATGTGATATCTCAATGCTTATACCAAACCTGAGACCCTTCCTACGGCATGAGATGTCATATACAACTCCTTCCCATTCCAATCCTGAGACCCTTCCTATAGCATGAGATGTGATATCTCAATGCTTATACCAAACCTGAGACCCTTCCTACGGCATGAGATGTCATATACAACTCCTTCCCATTCCAATCCTGAGACCCTTCCTATAGCATGAGATGTGATATCTCAATGCTTATACCAAACCTGAGACCCTTCCTATAGCATGAGATGTGATATCCAACTCCTTCCCATTCCAATCCTGAGACCCTTCCTATAGCATGAGATGTGATATCTCAATGCTTATACCAAACCTGAGACCCTTCCTATAACATGAGATGGGATATCCAACTCCTTCCCATTCCAATCCTGAGACACTTCCGATAGCAGAGATGTGATATCTCAATGCTTATACCAGACCTTAGACCCTTCCTATAACATGAGATCAGATATCCAACTCCTTCCCGTTCCAAACCTGAGACCCTTCCTTTAGCATGAGATGTGATATCCAGCTCCTTCCCATTCCAATCCTGAGACCCTCCCTTTAGCATGAGATGTGATATCTCAATGCTTCTAATATCAAAACAGAAACCCTCCCTATAGCATGATATGTGATATCTAAGTCCTTCCCATTCCAATCCTGAGACCCTTCCTATAGCATGAGATGTGATATCTCAATGCTTCTACCAAACCTGAGACCCTTCCTTTAGCATGAGATGTGATATCCAACTCCTTCCCATTCCAATCCTGAGACCCTTCCTATAGCATGAGATGTGATATCTCAATACTTCTAATACCAAACCTGAAATCCTTCCGATAACATGAGATGTGATATCCAAATCCTTCCCCTTCCAAACCTGAGACCCTCCCTTTAGCATGAGATGTGATATCCAACTCCTTCCCATTCCAATCCTGAGACCCTTCTGATAGCATGAGATGTGATATCTCAATGCTTCTAATACCAAACCTGAGATCCTTCCGATAGCATGAGATGTGATATCTCAATGCTTCTAATACCAAACGTGAGATCCTTCCTATAACATGAGATGTGATATCCAAATCCTTCCCCTTCCAATTCTGAGACCCTCCCTTTAACATGAGATGTGATATCCAACTCCTTCCCATTCCAACCTGAGACCCTTCCTATAGCATGAGATGTGATATCTCAATGCTTATACCAAACCTGAGACCCTTCCTATAACATGAGATGGGATATCCAACTCCTTCCCATTCCAATCCTGAGACACTTCCCATAGCAGAGATGTGATATCTCAATGCTTATACCAGACCTTAGACCCTTCCTATAACATGAGATCGGATATCCAACTCCTTCCCGTTCCAAACCTGAGACCCTTCCTTTAGCATGAGATGTGATATCCAGCTCCTTCCCATTCCAATCCTGAGACACTTCCGATAGCATGAGATGGGATATCTCAATGCTTCTAATATCAAAACGGAAACCCTCCCTATAGCAGGATATGTGATATCTAAGTCCTTCCCATTCCAATCCTGAGACCCTTCCTATAGCATGAGATGTGATATCTCAATGCTTCTAATACCAAACCTGAGATCCTTCCGATAGCATGAGATCGGATATCCAACCCCTTCCCATTCCAATCCTGAGACACTTCCGATAGCAGAGATGTGATATCTCAATGCTTATACCAGACCTTAGACCCTTCCTATAACATGAAATCGGATATCCAACTCCTTCCCGTTCCAAACCTGAGACCCTTCCTTTAGCATGAGATGTGATATCCAGCTCCTTCCCATTCCAATCCTGAGACACTTCCTATAGCATGAGATGTGATATCTCAATGCTTCTACCAAACCTGAGACCCTTCCTTTAGCATGAGATGTGATATCCAACTCCTTCCCATTCCAATCCTGAGACCCTTCCTATAGCATGAGATGTGATATCTCAATACTTCTAATACCAAACCTGAGATCCTTCCGATAACATGAGATGTGATATCCAAATCCTTCCCCTTCCAAACCTGAGACCCTCCCTTTAGCATGAGATGTGATATCCATCTCCTTCCCATTCCAATCCTGAGACCCTTCTGATAGCATGAGATGTGATATCTCAATGCTTCTAATACCAAACCCGAGATCCTTCCGATAGCATGAGATGTGATATCTCAATGCTTCTAATACCAAACCTGAGATCCTTCCTATAACATGAGATGTGATATCCAAATCCTTCCCCTTCCAATTCTGAGACCCTCCCTTTAACATGAGATGTGATATCCAACTCCTTCCCATTCCAACCTGAGACCCTTCCTATAGCATGAGATGTGATATCTCAATGCCTCTAATACCAAACCTGAGATCCTTCCTCTAACATGAAATGTGATATCCAACTCCTTCCCTTTCCAAACCTGAGAGCCTATCTATAGCATGAGATGTGATATCCAAGTCCTTCCCATTCCAATCCTTAGACCCTTCCTACAGCATGCAATATGATATCTCAATGATTCTAATAACAAACCTGAGACCCGTCCTATAACATGAGATGGGATATCCAACTCCTTCCATTTCCAATCCTGAGACACTTCCGATAGCAGAGATGTGATATCTCAATGCTTATACCAAACCTGAGACCCTTCCTATAACATAAGATGTGATATCCAACTCCTTCCCGTTCCAAACCTGAGACTCTTCCTTTAGCATGAGATGTGATATCCAGCTCCTTCCCATTCCAATCCTGAGACACTTCCGATAGCATGAGATGTGATATCTCAATGCTTCTAATATCAAAACTGAGACCCTCCCTATAGCATGATATGTGATATCTAAGTCCTTCCCATTCCAATCCTGAGACCCTTCCTATAGCATGAGATGTGATATCTCAATGCTTCTACCAAACCTGAGACCCTTCCTTTAGCATGATATGTGATATCCAACTCCTTCCCATTCCAATCCTGAGACCCTTCCTATAGCATGAGATGTGATATCTCAATACTTCTAATACCAAACCTGAGATCCTTCCTATAGCATGAGATGTGATATCTCAATGTTTCTAATACCAAACCTGAGACCCTTCCTACAGCATGCGATGTGATATCTCACTGCTTATACCAAACCTGAGACCCTTCCTATAGCATGAGATGTGATATCCAACTCCTTCCCATTCCAATCCTGAGACCCTTCCTATAGCATGAGATGTGATATCTCAATGCTTCTAATATCAAACTTGAGAGCCTCCCTATAGCATGAGATGTGATATCCAAGTCCTTCCCATTCCAATCCTGAGACACTTCCTATAGCATGAGATGTGATATCTCAATGCTTCTAATACCAAACCTGAGACTCTTCCTATAACATGAGATGGGATATCCAACTCCTTCCCATTCAAATCCAGAGACCCTTGCGATAGCAGAGATGTGATATCTCAATGCTTATACCAAACCTGAGACCCTTCCTACGGCATGAGATGTCATATACAACTCCTTCCCATTCCAATCCTGAGACCCTTCCTATAGCATGAGATGTGATATCTCAATGCTTATACCAAACCTGAGACCCTTCCTATAGCATGAGATGTGATATCCAACTCCTTCCCATTCCAATCCTGAGACCCTTCCTATAGCATGAGATGTGATATCTCAATGCTTATACCAAACCTGAGACCCTTCCTACGGCATGAGATGTCATATACAACTCCTTCCCATTCCAATCCTGAGACCCTTCCTATAGCATGAGATGTGATATCTCAATGCTTATACCAAACCTGAGACCCTTCCTATAGCATGAGATGTGATATCCAACTACTTCCCATTCCAATACTGAGACCCTTCCTATAGCATGAGATGTGATATCTCAATCCTTATACCAAACCTGAGACCCTTCCTATAACATGAGATGGGATATCCAACTCCTTCCCATTCCAATCCTGAGACACTTCCGATAGCAGAGATGTGATATTTCAATGCTTATACCAGACCTTAGACCCTTCCTATAACATGAGATCGGATATCCAACTCCTTCCCGTTCCAAACCTGAGACCCTTCCTTTAGCATGAGATGTGATATCCAGCTCCTTCCCATTCCAATCCTGAGACACTTCCGATAGCATGAGATGTGATATCTCAATGCTTCTACCAAACCTGAGACCCTTCCTTTAGCATGAGATGTGATATCCAACTCCTTCCCATTCTAATCCTGAGACCCTTCCTATAGCATGAGATGTGATATCTCAATACTTCTAATACCAAACCTGAGATCCTTCCGATAACATGAGATGTGATATCCAAATCCTTCCCCTTCCAAACCTGAGACCCTCCATTTTAGCATGAGATGTGATATCCAACTCCTTCCCATTCCAATCCTGAGACCCTTCTGATAGCATGAGATGTGATATCTCAATGCTTCTAATACCAAACCTGAGATCCTTCCGATAGCATGAGATGTGATATCTCAATGCTTCTAATACCAAACCTGAGATCCTTCCTATAACATGAGATGTGATATCCAAATCCTTCCCCTTCCAATTCTGAGACCCTCCCTTTAACATGAGATGTGATATCCAACTCCTTCCCATTCCAACCTGAGACCCTTCCTATAGCATGAGATGTGATATCTCAATGCCTCTAATACCAAACCTGAGATCCTTCCTCTAACATGAAATGTGATATCCAACTCCTTCCCTTTCCAAACCTGAGAGCCTATCTATAGCATGAGATGTGATATCCAAGTCCTTCCCATTCCAATCCTTAGACCCTTCCTACAGCATGCAATATGATATCTCAATGATTCTAATAACAAACCTGAGACCCGTCCTATAACATGAGATGGGATATCCAACTCCTTCCCATTCCAATCCTGAGACACTTCCGATAGCAGAGATGTGATATCTCAATGCTTATACCAAACCTGAGACCCTTCGTATAACATGAGATGTGATATCCAACTCCTTCCCGTTCCAAACCTGAGACTCTTCCTTTAGCATGAGATGTGATATCCAGCTCCTTCCCATTCCAATCCTGAGACACTTCCGATAGCATGAGATGTGATATCTCAATGCTTCTAATATCAAAACTGAGACCCTCCCTATAGCATGATATGTGATATCTAAGTCCTTCCCATTCCAATCCTGAGACCCTTCTGATAGCATGAGATGTGATATCTCAATGCCTCTAATACCAAACCTGAGATCCTACCTCTAACATGAAATGTGATATCCAACTCTCTCCCCTTCCAAACCTGAGAGCCTTCCTATAGCATGAGATGTGATATCCAAGTCCTTCCCATTCCAATCCTGAGACCCTTCCTATAACATGAGATGTGATATCCAACTCCTTCCCATTCCAACCTGAGACCCTTCCTATAGCATGAGATGGGATATCCAACTCCTTCCAAATCCAATCCTGATACCATTCCGATAGCATGAGATGTGATATCCCAATGCTTCTACCAAACCTGAGACCCATACTATGGCATGAGATGTGATATCAAACTCCTTCCCATTCCAATTCTGAGACCCTTCCTATACCATGAGACTTGCTATCACAATGCTTCTAATACCAAACCTGAGACCCGTCCTATAACATGAGATGTGATATCCAAATCCTTCCCCTTCCAAACCTTAGACCCTTCCTTTATCATGAGATGTGATATCCAACTCCTTCCCATTCCAATCCTGAGACCCTTCCGATATCATGAGATGTGATATCTCAATGCTTCTAATATCAAACTTGAGACCCTCCCTATAGCATGAGATGTGATATCCAAGTCCTTCCCATTCCAATCCTGAGACCCTTCCTATAGCATGAGATGTGATATCTCAATGCTTCTAATACCAAACCTGAGACCCTTCCTATAACATGAGATGGGACTATCCAACTCCTTACATTCCAATCCTGAGACCCTTCCGATAGCAGAGATGTGATATCTCAATGTTTATACCAAACCTGAGATCCTTCCTATAACATGAGATGTGATATCCAACTCCTTCCCATTCCAATACTGAGACACTGCCTATAGCATGAGATGTGATATCTCACTGCTTATACCAAACCTGAGACCCTTCCTATAGCATGAGATGTGATATCCAACTCCTTCCCATTCCAATCCTGAGACCCTTCCTATAGCATGAGATGTGATATCTCAATGCTTCTAATATCAAACTTGAGAGCCTCCCTATAGCATGAGATGTGATATCCAAGTCCTTCCCATTCCAATCCTGAGACACTTCCTACAGCATGAGATGTGATATCTCAATGCCTCTAATACCAAACCTGAGACTCTTCCTATAACATGAGATGGGATATCCAACTCCTTCCCATTCCAATCCTGAGACCCTTCCGATAGCAGAGATGTGATATCTCAATGCTTATACCAAACCTGAGACCCTTCCTACGGCATGAGATGTCATATACAACTCCTTCCCATTCCAATCCTGAGACCCTTCCTATAGCATGAGATGTGATATCTCAATGCTTCTAATATCAAACTTGAGACCCTCCCTATAGCATGAGATGTGATATCCAAGTCCTTCCCATTTCAATCCTGAGACACTTCCTATAGCATGAGATGTGATATCTCAATGCTTCTAATACCAAACCTGAGACTCTTCCTATAACATGAGATGGGATATCCAACTCCTTCCCATTCCAATCCTGAGACCCTTCCGATAGCAGAGATGTGATATCTCAATGCTTATACCAAACCTGAGACCCTTCCTACGGCATGAGATGTCATATACAACTCCTTCCCATTCCAATCCTGAGACCCTTCCTATAGCATGAGATGTGATATCTCAATGCTTCTAATATCAAACTTGAGACCCTCCCTATAGCATGAGATGTGATATCCAAGTCCTTCCCATTCCAATCCTGAGACACTTCCTATAGCATGAGATGTGATATCTCAATGCTTCTAATACCAAACCTGAGACTCTTCCTATAACATGAGATGGGATATCCAACTCCTTCCCATTCCAATCCTGAGACCCTTCCGATAGCAGAGATGTGATATCTCAATGCTTATACCAAACCTGAGACCCTTCCTATAGCATGAGATGTGATATCCAACTCCTTCCCATTCCAATCCTGAGACCCTTCCTATAGCATGAGATGTGATATCTCAATGCTTCTAATATCAAACTTGAGAGCCTCCCTATAGCATGAGATGTGATATCCAAGTCCTTCCCATTCCAATCCTGAGACACTTCCTACAGCATGAGATGTGATATCTCAATGCCTCTAATACCAAACCTGAGACTCTTCCTATAACATGAGATGGGATATCCAACTCCTTCCCATTCCAATCCTGAGACCCTTCCGATAGCAGAGATGTGATATCTCAATGCTTATACCAAACCTGAGACCCTTCCTACTGCATGAGATGTCATATACAACTCCTTCCCATTCCAATCCTGAGACCCTTCCTATAGCATGAGATGTGATATCTCAATGCTTCTAATATCAAACTTGAGACCCTCCCTATAGCATGAGATGTGATATCCAAGTCCTTCCCATTCCAATCCTGAGACACTTCCTATAGCATGAGATGTGATATCTCAATGCTTCTAATACCAAACCTGAGACTCTTCCTATAACATGAGATGGGATATCCAACTCCTTCCCATTCCAATCCTGAGACCCTTCCGATAGCAGAGATGTGATATCTCAATGCTTATACCAAACCTGAGACCCTTCCTACGGCATGAGATGTCATATACAACTCCTTCCCATTCCAATCCTGAGACCCTTCCTATAGCATGAGATGTGATATCTCAATGCTTCTAATATCAAACTTGAGACCCTCCCTATAGCATGAGATGTGATATCCAAGTCCTTCCCATTCCAATCCTGAGACACTTCCTATAGCATGAGATGTGATATCTCAATGCTTCTAATACCAAACCTGAGACTCTTCCTATAACATGAGATGGGATATCCAACTCCTTCCCATTCCAATCCTGAGACCCTTCCGATAGCAGAGATGTGATATCTCAATGCTTATACCAAACCTGAGACCCTTCCTACGGCATGAGATGTCATATACAACTCCTTCCCATTCCAATCCTGAGACCCTTCCTATAGCATGAGATGTGATATCTCAATGCTTATACCAAACCTGAGACCCTTCCTATAGTATGAGATGTGATATCCAACTCCTTCCCATTCCAATCCTGAGACCCTTCCTATAGCATGAGATGTGATGTCTCAATGCTTCTAATACCAAACCTGAGATCCTTCCTATAACATGAGATGTGATATCCAACTCCTTCCATTCCAATCCTGAGACCCTTCCTATAGCATGAGATTTGATATCTCAATGCTTATACCAAACCTGAGACCCTTCCTATAGCATGAGATGTGATATCCAAGTCCTTCCCATTCCAATCCTTAGACCCTTCCTACAGCATGCAATATGATATCTCAATGATTCTAATAACAATCCTGAGACCCTTCCTATAACATGAGATGGGATATCCAATTCCTTCCCATTCCAATCCTGAGACACTTCCGATAGCAGAGATGTGATATCTCAATGCTTATACCAAACCTGAGACCCTTCCTATAACATGAGATCGGATTTCCAACTCCTTTTCGTTCCAAACCTGAGACCCTTCCTTTAGCATGAGATGTCATATACAACTCCTTCCCATTCCAATCCTGAGACCCTTCCTATAGCATGAGATGTGATATCTCAATGCTTATACCAAACCTGAGACCCTTCCTATAGCATGAGATGTGATATCCAACTCCTTCCCATTCCAATCCTGAGACCCTTCCTATAGCATGAGATGTGATGTCTCAATGCTTATACCAAACCTGAGACCCTTCCTACGGCATGCGATGTCATATACAACTCCTTCCCATTCCAATCCTGAGACCCTTCCTATAGCATGAGATGTGATATCTCAATGCTTATACCAAACCTGAGACCCTTCCTATAGCATGAGATGTGATATCCAACTCCTTCCCATTCCAATCCTGAGACCCTTCCTATAGCATGAGATGTGATATCCAAGTCCTTCCCATTCCAATCCTTAGACCCTTCCTACAGCATGCAATATGATATCTCAATGATTCTAATAACAATCCTGAGACCCTTCCTATAACATGAGATGGGATATCCAATTCCTTCCCATTCCAATCCTGAGACACTTCCGATAGCAGAGATGTGATATCTCAATGCTTATACCAAACCTGAGACCCTTCCTATAACATGAGATCGGATTTCCAACTCCTTTTCCTTCCAAACCTGAGACCCTTCCTTTAGCATGAGATGTCATATACAACTCCTTCCCATTCCAATCCTGAGACCCTTCCTATAGCATGAGATGTGATATCTCAATGCTTATACCAAACCTGAGACCCTTCCTATAGCATGAGATGTGATATCCAACTCCTTCCCATTCCAATCCTGAGACCCTTCCTATAGCATGAGATGTGATGTCTCAATGCTTATACCAAACCTGAGACCCTTCCTACGGCATGCGATGTCATATACAACTCCTTCCCATTCCAATCCTGAGACCCTTCCTATAGCATGAGATGTGATATCTCAATGCTTATACCAAACCTGAGACCCTTCCTATAGCATGAGATGTGATATCCAACTCCTTCCCGTTCCAAACCTGAGACCCTTCCTTTAGCATGAGATGTGATATCCAGCTCCTTCCCATTCCAATCCTGAGACCCTCCCTTTAGCATGAGATGTGATATCTCAATGCTTCTAATATCAAAACAGAAACCCTCCCTATAGCATGATATGTGATATCTAAGTCCTTCCCATTCCAATCCTGAGACCCTTCCTATAGCATGAGATGTGATATCTCAATGCTTCTACCAAACCTGAGACCCTTCCTTTAGCATGAGATGTGATATCCAACTCCTTCCCATTCCAATCCTGAGACCCTTCCTATAGCATGAGATGTGATATCTCAATACTTCTAATACCAAACCTGAAATCCTTCCGATAACATGAGATGTGATATCCAAATCCTTCCCCTTCCAAACCTGAGACCCTCCCTTTAGCATGAGATGTGATATCCAACTCCATCCCATTCCAATCCTGAGACCCTTCTGATAGCATGAGATGTGATATCTCAATGCTTCTAATACCAAACCTGAGATCCTTCCGATAGCATGAGATGTGATATCTCAATGCTTCTAATACCAAACGTGAGATCCTTCCTATAACATGAGATGTGATATCCAAATCCTTCCCCTTCCAACTCTGAGACCCTCCCTTTAACATGAGATGTGATATCCAACTCCTTCCCATTCCAACCTGAGACCCTTCCTATAGCATGAGATGTGATATCTCAATGCTTATACCAAACCTGAGACCCTTCCTATAACATGAGATGGGATATCCAACTCCTTCCCATTCCAATCCTGAGACACTTCCCATAGCAGAGATGTGATATCTCAATGCTTATACCAGACCTTAGACCCTTCCTATAACATGAGATCGGATATCCAACTCCTTCCCGTTCCAAACCTGAGACCCTTCCTTTAGCATGAGATGTGATATCCAGCTCCTTCCCATTCCAATCCTGAGACACTTCCTATAGCATGAGATGTGATATCTCAATGCTTCTACCAAACCTGAGACCCTTCCTTTAGCATGAGATGTGATATCCAACTCCTTCCCATTCCAATCCTGAGACCCTTCCTATAGCATGAGATGTGATATCTCAATACTTCTAATACCAAACCTGAGATCCTTCCGATAACATGAGATGTGATATCCAAATCCTTCCCCTTCCAAACCTGAGACCCTCCCTTTAGCATGAGATGTGATATCCATCTCCTTCCCATTCCAATCCTGAGACCCTTCTGATAGCATGAGATGTGATATCTCAATGCTTCTAATACCAAACCCGAGATCCTTCCGATAGCATGAGATGTGATATCTCAATGCTTCTAATACCAAACCTGAGATCCTTCCTATAACATGAGATGTGATATCCAAATCCTTCCCCTTCCAATTCTGAGACCCTCCCTTTAACATGAGATGTGATATCCAACTCCTTCCCATTCCAACCTGAGACCCTTCCTATAGCATGAGATGTGATATCTCAATGCCTCTAATACCAAACCTGAGATCCTTCCTCTAACATGAAATGTGATATCCAACTCCTTCCCTTTCCAAACCTGAGAGCCTATCTATAGCATGAGATGTGATATCCAAGTCCTTCCCATTCCAATCCTTAGACCCTTCCTACAGCATGCAATATGATATCTCAATGATTCTAATAACAAACCTGAGACCCGTCCTATAACATGAGATGGGATATCCAACTCCTTCCATTTCCAATCCTGAGACACTTCCGATAGCAGAGATGTGATATCTCAATGCTTATACCAAACCTGAGACCCTTCCTATAACATAAGTTGTGATATCCAACTCCTTCCCGTTCCAAACCTGAGACTCTTCCTTTAGCATGAGATGTGATATCCAGCTCCTTCCCATTCCAATCCTGAGACACTTCCGATAGCATGAGATGTGATATCTCAATGCTTCTAATATCAAAACTGAGACCCTCCCTATAGCATGATATGTGATATCTAAGTCCTTCCCATTCCAATCCTGAGACCCTTCCTATAGCATGAGATGTGATATCTCAATGCTTCTACCAAACCTGAGACCCTTCCTTTAGCATGATATGTGATATCCAACTCCTTCCCATTCCAATCCTGAGACCCTTCCTATAGCATGAGATGTGATATCTCAATACTTCTAATACCAAACCTGAGATCCTTCCTATAGCATGAGATGTGATATCTCAATGTTTCTAATACCAAACCTGAGACCCTTCCTACAGCATGCGATGTGATATCTCACTGCTTATACCAAACCTGAGACCCTTCCTATAGCATGAGATGTGATATCCAACTCCTTCCCATTCCAATCCTGAGACCCTTCCTATAGCATGAGATGTGATATCTCAATGCTTCTAATATCAAACTTGAGAGCCTCCCTATAGCATGAGATGTGATATCCAAGTCCTTCCCATTCCAATCCTGAGACACTTCCTATAGCATGAGATGTGATATCTCAATGCTTCTAATACCAAACCTGAGACTCTTCCTATAACATGAGATGGGATATCCAACTCCTTCCCATTCAAATCCAGAGACCCTTGCGATAGCAGAGATGTGATATCTCAATGCTTATACCAAACCTGAGACCCTTCCTACGGCATGAGATGTCATATACAACTCCTTCCCATTCCAATCCTGAGACCCTTCCTATAGCATGAGATGTGATATCTCAATGCTTATACCAAACCTGAGACCCTTCCTATAGCATGAGATGTGATATCCAACTCCTTCCCATTCCAATCCTGAGACCCTTCCTATAGCATGAGATGTGATATCTCAATGCTTATACCAAACCTGAGACCCTTCCTACGGCATGAGATGTCATATACAACTCCTTCCCATTCCAATCCTGAGACCCTTCCTATAGCATGAGATGTGATATCTCAATGCTTATACCAAACCTGAGACCCTTCCTATAGCATGAGATGTGATATCCAACTACTTCCCATTCCAATACTGAGACCCTTCCTATAGCATGAGATGTGATATCTCAATCCTTATACCAAACCTGAGACCCTTCCTATAACATGAGATGGGATATCCAACTCCTTCCCATTCCAATCCTGAGACACTTCCGATAGCAGAGATGTGATATTTCAATGCTTATACCAGACCTTAGACCCTTCCTATAACATGAGATCGGATATCCAACTCCTTCCCGTTCCAAACCTGAGACCCTTCCTTTAGCATGAGATGTGATATCCAGCTCCTTCCCATTCCAATCCTGAGACACTTCCGATAGCATGAGATGTGATATCTCAATGCTTCTACCAAACCTGAGACCCTTCCTTTAGCATGAGATGTGATATCCAACTCCTTCCCATTCTAATCCTGAGACCCTTCCTATAGCATGAGATGTGATATCTCAATACTTCTAATACCAAACCTGAGATCCTTCCGATAACATGAGATGTGATATCCAAATCCTTCCCCTTCCAAACCTGAGACCCTCCATTTTAGCATGAGATGTGATATCCAACTCCTTCCCATTCCAATCCTGAGACCCTTCTGATAGCATGAGATGTGATATCTCAATGCTTCTAATACCAAACCTGAGATCCTTCCGATAGCATGAGATGTGATATCTCAATGCTTCTAATACCAAACCTGAGATCCTTCCTATAACATGAGATGTGATATCCAAATCCTTCCCCTTCCAATTCTGAGACCCTCCCTTTAACATGAGATGTGATATCCAACTCCTTCCCATTCCAACCTGAGACCCTTCCTATAGCATGAGATGGGATATCTCAATGCCTCTAATACCAAACCTGAGATCCTTCCTCTAACATGAAATGTGATATCCAACTCCTTCCCTTTCCAAACCTGAGAGCCTATCTATAGCATGAGATGTGATATCCAAGTCCTTCCCATTCCAATCCTTAGACCCTTCCTACAGCATGCAATATGATATCTCAATGATTCTAATAACAAACCTGAGACCCGTCCTATAACATGAGATGGGATATCCAACTCCTTCCCATTCCAATCCTGAGACACTTCCGATAGCAGAGATGTGATATCTCAATGCTTATACCAAACCTGAGACCCTTCCTATAACATGAGATGTGATATCCAACTCCTTCCCGTTCCAAACCTGAGACTCTTCCTTTAGCATGAGATGTGATATCCAGCTCCTTCCCATTCCAATCCTGAGACACTTCCGATAGCATGAGATGTGATATCTCAATGCTTCTAATATCAAAACTGAGACCCTCCCTATAGCATGATATGTGATATCTAAGTCCTTCCCATTCCAATCCTGA
This sequence comes from Ambystoma mexicanum, assembly GCF_040938575.1. Classification (NCBI taxonomy): domain Eukaryota; kingdom Metazoa; phylum Chordata; class Amphibia; order Caudata; family Ambystomatidae; genus Ambystoma; species Ambystoma mexicanum. Next base: position 573,061,094 of record NC_090932.1, on the reverse strand, counting down.
GACCCTTCTGATAGCATGAGATGTGATATCTCAATGCCTCGAATACCAAACCTGAGATCCTACCTCTAACATGAAATGTGATATCCAACTCTCTCCCCTTCCAAACCTGAGAGCCTTCCTATAGCATGAGATGTGATATCCAAGTCCTTCCCATTCCAATCCTGAGACCCTTCCTATAACATGAGATGTGATATCCAACTCCTTCCCATTCCAACCTGAGACCCTTCCTATAGCATGAGATGGGATATCCAACTCCTTCCAAATCCAATCCTGATACCATTCCGATAGCATGAGATGTGATATCCCAATGCTTCTACCAAACCTGAGACCCATACTATGGCATGAGATGTGATATCAAACTCCTTCCCATTCCAATTCTGAGACCCTTCCTATACCATGAGACTTGCTATCACAATGCTTCTAATACCAAACCTGAGACCCGTCCTATAACATGAGATGTGATATCCAAATCCTTCCCCTTCCAAACCTTAGACCCTTCCTTTATCATGAGATGTGATATCCAACTCCTTCCCATTCCAATCCTGAGACCCTTCCGATATCATGAGATGTGATATCTCAATGCTTCTAATATCAAACTTGAGACCCTCCCTATAGCATGAGATGTGATATCCAAGTCCTTCCCATTCCAATCCTGAGACCCTTCCTATAGCATGAGATGTGATATCTCAATGCTTCTAATACCAAACCTGAGACCCTTCCTATAACATGAGATGGGACTATCCAACTCCTTACATTCCAATCCTGAGACCCTTCCGATAGCAGAGATGTGATATCTCAATGTTTATACCAAACCTGAGATCCTTCCTATAACATGAGATGTGATATCCAACTCCTTCCCATTCCAATACTGAGACACTGCCTATAGCATGAGATGTGATATCTCACTGCTTATACCAAACCTGAGACCCTTCCTATAGCATGAGATGTGATATCCAACTCCTTCCCATTCCAATCCTGAGACCCTTCCTATAGCATGAGATGTGATATCTCAATGCTTCTAATATCAAACTTGAGAGCCTCCCTATAGCATGAGATGTGATATCCAAGTCCTTCCCATTCCAATCCTGAGACACTTCCTACAGCATGAGATGTGATATCTCAATGCCTCTAATACCAAACCTGAGACTCTTCCTATAACATGAGATGGGATATCCAACTCCTTCCCATTCCAATCCTGAGACCCTTCCGATAGCAGAGATGTGATATCTCAATGCTTATACCAAACCTGAGACCCTTCCTACGGCATGAGATGTCATATACAACTCCTTCCCATTCCAATCCTGAGACCCTTCCTATAGCATGAGATGTGATATCTCAATGCTTCTAATATCAAACTTGAGACCCTCCCTATAGCATGAGATGTGATATCCAAGTCCTTCCCATTTCAATCCTGAGACACTTCCTATAGCATGAGATGTGATATCTCAATGCTTCTAATACCAAACCTGAGACTCTTCCTATAACATGAGTTGGGATATCCAACTCCTTCCCATTCCAATCCTGAGACCCTTCCGATAGCAGAGATGTGATATCTCAATGCTTATACCAAACCTGAGACCCTTCCTACGGCATGAGATGTCATATACAACTCCTTCCCATTCCAATCCTGAGACCCTTCCTATAGCATGAGATGTGATATCTCAATGCTTCTAATATCAAACTTGAGACCCTCCCTATAGCATGAGATGTGATATCCAAGTCCTTCCCATTCCAATCCTGAGACACTTCCTATAGCATGAGATGTGATATCTCAATGCTTCTAATACCAAACCTGAGACTCTTCCTATAACATGAGATGGGATATCCAACTCCTTCCCATTCCAATCCTGAGACCCTTCCGATAGCAGAGATGTGATATCTCAATGCTTATACCAAACCTGAGACCCTTCCTATAGCATGAGATGTGATATCCAACTCCTTCCCATTCCAATCCTGAGACCCTTCCTATAGCATGAGATGTGATATCTCAATGCTTCTAATATCAAACTTGAGAGCCTCCCTATAGCATGAGATGTGATATCCAAGTCCTTCCCATTCCAATCCTGAGACACTTCCTACAGCATGAGATGTGATATCTCAATGCCTCTAATACCAAACCTGAGACTCTTCCTATAACATGAGATGGGATATCCAACTCCTTCCCATTCCAATCCTGAGACCCTTCCGATAGCAGAGATGTGATATCTCAATGCTTATACCAAACCTGAGACCCTTCCTACTGCATGAGATGTCATATACAACTCCTTCCCATTCCAATCCTGAGACCCTTCCTATAGCATGAGATGTGATATCTCAATGCTTCTAATATCAAACTTGAGACCCTCCCTATAGCATGAGATGTGATATCCAAGTCCTTCCCATTCCAATCCTGAGACACTTCCTATAGCATGAGATGTGATATCTCAATGCTTCTAATACCAAACCTGAGACTCTTCCTATAACATGAGATGGGATATCCAACTCCTTCCCATTCCAATCCTGAGACCCTTCCGATAGCAGAGATGTGATATCTCAATGCTTATACCAAACCTGAGACCCTTCCTACGGCATGAGATGTCATATACAACTCCTTCCCATTCCAATCCTGAGACCCTTCCTATAGCATGAGATGTGATATCTCAATGCTTCTAATATCAAACTTGAGACCCTCCCTATAGCATGAGATGTGATATCCAAGTCCTTCCCATTCCAATCCTGAGACACTTCCTATAGCATGAGATGTGATATCTCAATGCTTCTAATACCAAACCTGAGACTCTTCCTATAACATGAGATGGGATATCCAACTCCTTCCCATTCCAATCCTGAGACCCTTCCGATAGCAGAGATTTGATATCTCAATGCTTATACCAAACCTGAGACCCTTCCTACGGCATGAGATGTCATATACAACTCCTTCCCATTCCAATCCTGAGACCCTTCCTATAGCATGAGATGTGATATCTCAATGCTTATACCAAACCTGAGACCCTTCCTATAGTATGAGATGTGATATCCAACTCCTTCCCATTCCAATCCTGAGACCCTTCCTATAGCATGAGATGTGATGTCTCAATGCTTCTAATACCAAACCTGAGATCCTTCCTATAACATGAGATGTGATATCCAACTCCTTCCATTCCAATCCTGAGACCCTTCCTATAGCATGAGATTTGATATCTCAATGCTTATACCAAACCTGAGACCCTTCCTATAGCATGAGATGTGATATCCAAGTCCTTCCCATTCCAATCCTTAGACCCTTCCTACAGCATGCAATATGATATCTCAATGATTCTAATAACAATCCTGAGACCCTTCCTATAACATGAGATGGGATATCCAATTCCTTCCCATTCCAATCCTGAGACACTTCCGATAGCAGAGATGTGATATCTCAATGCTTATACCAAACCTGAGACCCTTCCTATAACATGAGATCGGATTTCCAACTCCTTTTCGTTCCAAACCTGAGACCCTTCCTTTAGCATGAGATGTGATATCCAGCTCCTTCGCATTCCAATCCTGAGACACTTCCGATAGCATGAGATGTGATATCTCAATGCTTCTAATATCAAAACTGAAACCCTCCCTATAGCATGATATGTGATATCTAAGTCCTTCCCATTCCAATCCTGAGACCCTTCCTATAGCATGAGATGTGATATCTCAATGCTTCTACCAAACCTGAGACCCTTCCTATGGCATGAGATGTGATATCCAACTCCTTCCCAATACAATCCTGAGACCCTTCCGATAGCAGAGATGTGATATCTCAATGCTTATACCAAACCTGAGACCCTTCCTATGGCATGAGATGTGATATCCAACTCCTTGCCATTCAAATCCTGAGACCCTCCCTATAACAAGAGATGTCATATCCAACTCCTTCCCATTCCAAACCTGAGACCCTTCCTTTAGCATGAGATGTGATATCCAAATCCTTCACATTCCAATCCGGAGACCCTTCCTATAACATGAGATGTGATATCCAACTCCTTCCCAATCCAATCCTGAGACCCTTCCGATAGCAGAGATGTGATATCTCAATGCTTATACCAAACCTGAGACCCTTCCTACGGCATGAGATGTGATATCCAACCCCTTGCAATTCAAATCCTGAGACCCTCCCTATAACAAGAGATGTCATATCCAACTCCTTCCCATTCCAAACCTGAGACCCTTCCTTTAGCATGAGATGTGATTTCCAAATCCTTCACATTCCAATCTGGAGCCCAATCCTATAGCATGAGATGTGATATCTCAATGCTTCTAATACCAAATCTGAGACCCTACCGATAGCATGAGATGTGATATCTCAATGCTTCAAAAACCAAACATGAGAACCATCCTATAACATGAGATGTGAAATCCAAATCCTTCCCTTCCCAAACCTGAGACTCTTCCTATAGCATGAGATGTGATATCTCAATGCTTCTACCAAACCTGAAACCCTTCCTATAGCATGAGATGTGATATCCAAATCCTTCCCCTTCCAAACCTGAGACCCTTCCTTTAGCATGAGATGTGATATCCAGCTCCTCCCATTCCAACCCTGAGACCCTTCCGATAGCATGAGATGTGATATCTCAATGCTTCTAATATCAAAACTGAGACCCTCCCTATAGCATGAGATGTGATATCTAAGTCCTTCCCATTCCAATCCTCAGACCCTTCCTATAGCATGAGATGTGATATCGCAATGCTTCTACCAAAACTGAGACCCTTCCTTTAGCATGAGATGTGATATCCAACTCCTTCCCATTCCAATCCTGAGACCCGTCCTATAGCATGAGATGTGATATCTCAATGCTTCTAATACCAAACCTGAGATCCTTCCGATAGCATGAGATGTGATATCTCAATGCTTCTAATACCAAACCTGAGATCCTTCCTATAACATGAGATGTGATATCCAAATCCTTTCCCTTCCAAACCTGAGACCCTCCCTTTAGCATGAGATGTGATATCCAACTCCTTCCCATTCCAATCCTGATACCCTTCTGATAGCATGAGATGTGATATCTCAATGCCTCTAATACCAAACCTGAGATCCTACCTCTAACATGAAATGTGATATCCAACTCCTTCCCTTTCCAAACCTGAGAGCATTCCTACAGCATGAGATGTGATATCCAAGTCCTTCCCATTCCAATCCTGAGACCCTTCCTATAACATGAGATGTGATATCCAACTCTTTCGCATTCCAACCTGAGACCCTTCCTATAGCATGAGATGGGATATCCAACTCCTTCCAAATCCAATCCTGATACCCTTCCGATAGCATGAGATGTGATATCCCAATGCTTCTACAAAACCTGAGACCCATACCATGGCATGATGTGATATCAAACTCCCGTCCTATACCATGAGACTTGATATCTCAATGCTTCTAATACCAAACCTGAGACCGGTCCAATAACATGAGATGTGATATCCAAATCCTTCCCCTTCCAAACCTTAGACCCTTCCTTTATCATGAGATGCGATATCCAAGTCCTTCCCATTCCAATCCTGAGACCCTTCTGATAGCATGAGATGTGATATCTCAATGCTTCTAATACCAAACCTGAGATCCTTCCGATAGCATGAGATGTGATATCTCAATGCTTCTAATACCAAACCTGAGATCCTTCCTATAACATGAGATGTGATATCCAAATCCTTCCCCTTCCAATTCTGAGACCCTCCCTTTAACATGAGATGTGATATCCAACTCCTTCCCATTCCAACCTGAGACCCTTCCTATAGCATGAGATGTGATATCTCAATGCCTCTAATACCAAACCTGAGATCCTTCCTCTAACATGAAATGTGATATCCAACTCCTTCCCTTTCCAAACCTGAGAGCCTATCTATAGCATGAGATGTGATATCCAAGTCCTTCCCATTCCAATCCTTAGACCCTTCCTACAGCATGCAATATGATATCTCAATGATTCTAATAACAAACCTGAGACCCGTCCTATAACATGAGATGGGATATCCAACTCCTTCCCATTCCAATCCTGAGACACTTCCGATAGCAGAGATGTGATATCTCAATGCTTATACCAAACCTGAGACCCTTCCTATAACATGAGATGTGATATCCAACTCCTTCCCGTTCCAAACCTGAGCCTCTTCCTTTAGCATGAGATGTGATATCCAGCTCCTTCCCATTCCAATCCTTAGACACTTCCGATAGCATGAGATGTGATATCTCAATGCTTCTAATATCAAAACTGAGACCCTCCCTATAGCATGATATGTGATATCTAAGTCCTTCCCATTCCAATCCTGAGACCCTTCTGATAGCATGAGATGTGATATCTCAATGCCTCTAATACCAAACCTGAGATCCTACCTCTAACATGAAATGTGATATCCAACTCTCTCCCCTTCCAAACCTGAGAGCCTTCCTATAGCATGAGATGTGATATCCAAGTCCTTCCCATTCCAATCCTGAGACCCTTCCTATAACATGAGATGTGATATCCAACTCCTTCCCATTCCAACCTGAGACCCTTCCTATAGCATGAGATGGGATATCCAACTCCTTCCAAATCCAATCCTGATACCATTCCGATAGCATGAGATGTGATATCCCAATGCTTCTACCAAACCTGAGACCCATACTATGGCATGAGATGTGATATCAAACTCCTTCCCATTCCAATTCTGAGACCCTTCCTATACCATGAGACTTGCTATCACAATGCTTCTAATACCAAACCTGAGACCCGTCCTATAACATGAGATGTGATATCCAAATCCTTCCCCTTCCAAACCTTAGACCCTTCCTTTATCATGAGATGTGATATCCAACTCCTTCCCATTCCAATCCTGAGACCCTTCCGATATCATGAGATGTGATATCTCAATGCTTCTAATATCAAACTTGAGACCCTCCCTATAGCATGAGATGTGATATCCAAGTCCTTCCCATTCCAATCCTGAGACCCTTCCTATAGCATGAGATGTGATATCTCAATGCTTCTAATACCAAACCTGAGACCCTTCCTATAACATGAGATGGGAATATCCAACTCCTTACATTCCAATCCTGAGACCCTTCCGATAGCAGAGATGTGATATCTCAATGTTTATACCAAACCTGAGATCCTTCCTATAACATGAGATGTGATATCCAACTCCTTCCCATTCCAATACTGAGACACTGCCTATAGCATGAGATGTGATATCTCACTGCTTATACCAAACCTGAGACCCTTCCTATAGCATGAGATGTGATATCCAACTCCTTCCCATTCCAATCCTGAGACCCTTCCTATAGCATGAGATGTGATATCTCAATGCTTCTAATATCAAACTTGAGAGCCTCCCTATAGCATGAGATGTGATATCCAAGTCCTTCCCATTCCAATCCTGAGACACTTCCTACAGCATGAGATGTGATATCTCAATGCCTCTAATACCAAACCTGAGACTCTTCCTATAACATGAGATGGGATATCCAACTCCTTCCCATTCCAATCCTGAGACCCTTCCGATAGCAGAGATGTGATATCTCAATGCTTATACCAAACCTGAGACCCTTCCTACGGCATGAGATGTCATATACAACTCCTTCCCATTCCAATCCTGAGTCCCTTCCTATAGCATGAGATGTGATATCTCAATGCTTCTAATATCAAACTTGAGACCCTCCCTATAGCATGAGATGTGATATCCAAGTCCTTCCCATTCCAATCCTGAGACACTTCCTATAGCATGAGATGTGATATCTCAATGCTTCTAATACCAAACCTGAGACTCTTCCTATAACATGAGATGGGATATCCAACTCCTTCCCATTCCAATCCTGAGACCCTTCCGATAGCAGAGATGTGATATCTCAATGCTTATACCAAACCTGAGACCCTTCCTACGGCATGAGATGTCATATACAACTCCTTCCCATTCCAATCCTGAGACCCTTCCTATAGCATGAGATGTGATATCTCAATGCTTCTAATATCAAACTTGAGACCCTCCCTATAGCATGAGATGTGATATCCAAGTCCTTCCCATTCCAATCCTGAGACACTTCCTATAGCATGAGATGTGATATCTCAATGCTTCTAATACCAAACCTGAGACTCTTCCTATAACATGAGATGGGATATCCAACTCCTTCCCATTCCAATCCTGAGACCCTTCCGATAGCAGAGATGTGATATCTCAATGCTTATACCAAACCTGAGACCCTTCCTATAGCATGAGATGTGATATCCAACTCCTTCCCATTCCAATCCTGAGACCCTTCCTATAGCATGAGATGTGATATCTCAATGTTTCTAATATCAAACTTGAGAGCCTCCCTATAGCATGAGATGTGATATCCAAGTCCTTCCCATTCCAATCCTGAGACACTTCCTACAGCATGAGATGTGATATCTCAATGCCTCTAATACCAAACCTGAGACTCTTCCTATAACATGAGATGGGATATCCAACTCCTTCCCATTCCAATCCTGAGACCCTTCCGATAGCAGAGATGTGATATCTCAATGCTTATACCAAACCTGAGACCCTTCCTACGGCATGAGATGTCATATACAACTCCTTCCCATTCCAATCCTGAGACCCTTCCTATAGCATGAGATGTGATATCTCAATGCTTCTAATATCAAACTTGAGACCCTCCCTATAGCATGAGATGTGATATCCAAGTCCTTCCCATTCCAATCCTGAGACACTTCCTATAGCATGAGATGTGATATCTCAATGCTTCTAATACCAAACCTGAGACTCTTCCTATAACATGAGATGGGATATCCAACTCCTTCCCATTCCAATCCTGAGACCCTTCCGATAGCAGAGATGTGATATCTCAATGCTTATACCAAACCTGAGACCCTTCCTACGGCATGAGATGTCATATACAACTCCTTCCCATTCCAATCCTGAGACCCTTCCTATAGCATGAGATGTGATATCTCATTGCTTCTAATATCAAACTTGAGACCCTCCCTATAGCATGAGATGTGATATCCAAGTCCTTCCCATTCCAATCCTGAGACACTTCCTATAGCATGAGATGTGATATCTCAATGCTTCTAATACCAAACCTGAGACTCTTCCTATAACATGAGATGGGATATCCAACTCCTTCCCATTCCAATCCTGAGACCCTTCCGATAGCAGAGATGTGATATCTCAATGCTTATACCAAACCTGAGACCCTTCCTATAGCATGAGATGTGATATCCAACTCCTTCCCATTCCAATCCTGAGACCCTTCCTATAGCATGAGATGTGATATCTCAATGTTTCTAATATCAAACTTGAGAGCCTCCCTATAGCATGAGATGTGATATCCAAGTCCTTCCCATTCCAATCCTGAGACACTTCCTACAGCATGAGATGTGATATCTCAATGCCTCTAATACCAAACCTGAGACTCTTCCTATAACATGAGATGGGATATCCAACTCCTTCCCATTCCAATCCTGAGACCCTTCCGATAGCAGAGATGTGATATCTCAATGCTTATACCAAACCTGAGACCCTTCCTACGGCATGAGATGTCATATACAACTCCTTCCCATTCCAATCCTGAGACCCTTCCTATAGCATGAGATGTGATATCTCAATGCTTCTAATATCAAACTTGAGACCCTCCCTATAGCATGAGATGTGATATCCAAGTCCTTCCCATTCCAATCCTGAGACACTTCCTATAGCATGAGATGTGATATCTCAATGCTTCTAATACCAAACCTGAGACTCTTCCTATAACATGAGATGGGATATCCAACTCCTTCCCATTCCAATCCTGAGACCCTTCCGATAGCAGGGATGTGATATCTCAATGCTTATACCAAACCTGAGACCCTTCCTACGGCATGAGATGTCATATACAACTCCTTCCCATTCCAATCCTGAGACCCTTCCTATAGCATGAGATGTGATATCTCAATGCTTCTAATATCAAACTTGAGACCCTCCCTATAGCATGAGATGTGATATCCAAGTCCTTCCCATTCCAATCCTGAGACACTTCCTATAGCATGAGATGTGATATCTCAATGCTTCTAATACCAAACCTGAGACTCTTCCTATAACATGAGATGGGATATCCAACTCCTTCCCATTCCAATCCTGAGACCCTTCCGATAGCAGAGATGTGATATCTCAATGCTTATACCAAACTTGAGACCCTTCCTACGGCATGAGATGTCATATACAACTCCTTCCCATTCCAATCCTGAGACCCTTCCTATAGCATGAGATGTGATATCTCAATGCTTATACCAAACCTGAGACCCTTCCTATAGTATGAGATGTGATATCCAACTCCTTCCCATTCCAATCCTGAGACCCTTCCTATAGCATGAGATGTGATGTCTCAATGCTTCTAATACCAAACCTGAGATCCTTCCTATAACATGAGATGTGATATCCAACTCCTTCCATTCCAATCCTGAGACCCTTCCTATAGCATGAGATTTGATATCTCAATGCTTATACCAAACCTGAGACCCTTCCTATAGCATGAGATGTGATATCCAAGTCCTTCCCATTCCAATCCTTAGACCCTTCCTACAGCATGCAATATGATATCTCAATGATTCTAATAACAATCCTGAGACCCGTCCTATAACATGAGATGGGATATCCAATTCCTTCCCATTCCAATCCTGAGACACTTCCGATAGCAGAGATGTGATATCTCAAAGCTTATACCAAACCTGAGACCCTTCCTATAACATGAGATCGGATTTCCAACTCCTTTTCGTTCCAAACCTGAGACCCTTCCTTTAGCATGAGATGTGATATCCAGCTCCTTCGCATTCCAATCCTGAGACACTTCCGATAGCATGAGATGTGATATCTCAATGCTTCTAATATCAAAACTGAAACCCTCCCTATAGCATGATATGTGATATCTAAGTCCTTCCCATTCCAATCCTGAGACCCTTCCTATAGCATGAGATGTGATATCTCAATGCTTCTACCAAACCTGAGACCCTTCCTATGGCATGAGATGTGATATCCAACTCCTTCCCAATACAATCCTGAGACCCTTCCGATAGCAGAGATGTGATATCTCAATGCTTATACCAAACCTGAGACCCTCCCTATAACAAGAGATGTCATATCCAACTCCTTCCCATTCCAAACCTGAGACCCTTCCTTTAGCATGAGATGTGATATCCAAATCCTTCACATTCCAATCCGGAGACCCTTCCTATAACATGAGATGTGATATCCAACTCCTTCCCAATCCAATCCTGAGACCCTTCCGATAGCAGAGATGTGATATCTCAATGCTTATACCAAACCTGAGACCCTTCCTACGGCATGAGATGTGATATCCAACCCCTTGCAATTCAAATCCTGACACCCTCCCTATAACAAGAGATGTCATATCCAACTCCTTCCCATTCCAAACCTGAGACCCTTCCTTTAGCATGAGATGTGATTTTCAAATCCTTCACATTCCAATCTGGAGCCCAATCCTATAGCATGAGATGTGATATCTCAATGCTTCTAATACCAAATCTGAGACCCTACCGATAGCATGAGATGTGATATCTCAATGCTTCAAAAACCAAACATGAGAACCATCCTATAACATGAGATGTGAAATCCAAATCCTTCCCTTCCCAAACCTGAGACTCTTCCTATAGCATGAGATGTGATATCTCAATGCTTCTACCAAACCTGAAACCCTTCCTATAGCATGAGATGTGATATCCAAATCCTTCCCATTCCAATCCTGAGACACTTCCTACAGCATGAGATGTGATATCTCAATGCCTCTAATACCAAACCTGAGACTCTTCCTATAACATGAGATGGGATATCCAACTCCTTCCCATTCCAATCCTGAGACCCTTCCGATAGCAGAGATGTGATATCTCAATGCTTATACCAAACCTGAGACCCTTCCTACGGCATGAGATGTCATATACAACTCCTTCCCATTCCAATCCTGAGACCCTTCCTATAGCATGAGATGTGATATCTCAATGCTTCTAATATCAAACTTGAGACCCTCCCTATAGCATGAGATGTGATATCCAAGTCCTTCCCATTCCAATCCTGAGACACTTCCTATAGCATGAGATGTGATATCTCAATGCTTCTAATACCAAACCTGAGACTCTTCCTATAACATGAGATGGGATATCCAACTCCTTCCCATTCCAATCCTGAGACCCTTCCGATAGCAGAGATGTGATATCTCAATGCTTATACCAAACCTGAGACCCTTCCTACGGCATGAGATGTCATATACAACTCCTTCCCATTCCAATCCTGAGACCCTTCCTATAGCATGAGATGTGATATCTCATTGCTTCTAATATCAAACTTGAGACCCTCCCTATAGCATGAGATGTGATATCCAAGTCCTTCCCATTCCAATCCTGAGACACTTCCTATAGCATGAGATGTGATATCTCAATGCTTCTAATACCAAACCTGAGACTCTTCCTATAACATGAGATGGGATATCCAACTCCTTCCCATTCCAATCCTGAGACCCTTCCGATAGCAGAGATGTGATATCTCAATGCTTATACCAAACCTGAGACCCTTCCTATAGCATGAGATGTGATATCCAACTCCTTCCCATTCCAATCCTGAGACCCTTCCTATAGCATGAGATGTGATATCTCAATGTTTCTAATATCAAACTTGAGAGCCTCCCTATAGCATGAGATGTGATATCCAAGTCCTTCCCATTCCAATCCTGAGACACTTCCTACAGCATGAGATGTGATATCTCAATGCCTCTAATACCAAACCTGAGACTCTTCCTATAACATGAGATGGGATATCCAACTCCTTCCCATTCCAATCCTGAGACCCTTCCGATAGCAGAGATGTGATATCTCAATGCTTATACCAAACCTGAGACCCTTCCTACGGCATGAGATGTCATATACAACTCCTTCCCATTCCAATCCTGAGACCCTTCCTATAGCATGAGATGTGATATCTCAATGCTTCTAATATCAAACTTGAGACCCTCCCTATAGCATGAGATGTGATATCCAAGTCCTTCCCATTCCAATCCTGAGACACTTCCTATAGCATGAGATGTGATATCTCAATGCTTCTAATACCAAACCTGAGACTCTTCCTATAACATGAGATGGGATATCCAACTCCTTCCCATTCCAATCCTGAGACCCTTCCGATAGCAGGGATGTGATATCTCAATGCTTATACCAAACCTGAGACCCTTCCTACGGCATGAGATGTCATATACAACTCCTTCCCATTCCAATCCTGAGACCCTTCCTATAGCATGAGATGTGATATCTCAATGCTTCTAATATCAAACTTGAGACCCTCCCTATAGCATGAGATGTGATATCCAAGTCCTTCCCATTCCAATCCTGAGACACTTCCTATAGCATGAGATGTGATATCTCAATGCTTCTAATACCAAACCTGAGACTCTTCCTATAACATGAGATGGGATATCCAACTCCTTCCCATTCCAATCCTGAGACCCTTCCGATAGCAGAGATGTGATATCTCAATGCTTATACCAAACTTGAGACCCTTCCTACGGCATGAGATGTCATATACAACTCCTTCCCATTCCAATCCTGAGACCCTTCCTATAGCATGAGATGTGATATCTCAATGCTTATACCAAACCTGAGACCCTTCCTATAGTATGAGATGTGATATCCAACTCCTTCCCATTCCAATCCTGAGACCCTTCCTATAGCATGAGATGTGATGTCTCAATGCTTCTAATACCAAACCTGAGATCCTTCCTATAACATGAGATGTGATATCCAACTCCTTCCATTCCAATCCTGAGACCCTTCCTATAGCATGAGATTTGATATCTCAATGCTTATACCAAACCTGAGACCCTTCCTATAGCATGAGATGTGATATCCAAGTCCTTCCCATTCCAATCCTTAGACCCTTCCTACAGCATGCAATATGATATCTCAATGATTCTAATAACAATCCTGAGACCCGTCCTATAACATGAGATGGGATATCCAATTCCTTCCCATTCCAATCCTGAGACACTTCCGATAGCAGAGATGTGATATCTCAAAGCTTATACCAAACCTGAGACCCTTCCTATAACATGAGATCGGATTTCCAACTCCTTTTCGTTCCAAACCTGAGACCCTTCCTTTAGCATGAGATGTGATATCCAGCTCCTTCGCATTCCAATCCTGAGACACTTCCGATAGCATGAGATGTGATATCTCAATGCTTCTAATATCAAAACTGAAACCCTCCCTATAGCATGATATGTGATATCTAAGTCCTTCCCATTCCAATCCTGAGACCCTTCCTATAGCATGAGATGTGATATCTCAATGCTTCTACCAAACCTGAGACCCTTCCTATGGCATGAGATGTGATATCCAACTCCTTCCCAATACAATCCTGAGACCCTTCCGATAGCAGAGATGTGATATCTCAATGCTTATACCAAACCTGAGACCCTCCCTATAACAAGAGATGTCATATCCAACTCCTTCCCATTCCAAACCTGAGACCCTTCCTTTAGCATGAGATGTGATATCCAAATCCTTCACATTCCAATCCGGAGACCCTTCCTATAACATGAGATGTGATATCCAACTCCTTCCCAATCCAATCCTGAGACCCTTCCGATAGCAGAGATGTGATATCTCAATGCTTATACCAAACCTGAGACCCTTCCTACGGCATGAGATGTGATATCCAACCCCTTGCAATTCAAATCCTGACACCCTCCCTATAACAAGAGATGTCATATCCAACTCCTTCCCATTCCAAACCTGAGACCCTTCCTTTAGCATGAGATGTGATTTTCAAATCCTTCACATTCCAATCTGGAGCCCAATCCTATAGCATGAGATGTGATATCTCAATGCTTCTAATACCAAATCTGAGACCCTACCGATAGCATGAGATGTGATATCTCAATGCTTCAAAAACCAAACATGAGAACCATCCTATAACATGAGATGTGAAATCCAAATCCTTCCCTTCCCAAACCTGAGACTCTTCCTATAGCATGAGATGTGATATCTCAATGCTTCTACCAAACCTGAAACCCTTCCTATAGCATGAGATGTGATATCCAAATCCTTCCCCTTCCAAACCTGAGACCCTTCCTTTAGCATGAGATGTGATATCCAGCTCCTCCCATTCCAACCCTGAGACCCTTCCGATAGCATGAGATGTGATATCTCAATGCTTCTAATATCAAAACTGAGACCCTCCCTATAGCATGAGATGTGATATCTAAGTCCTTCCCATTCCAATCCTCAGACCCTTCCTATAGCATGCGATGTGATATCGCAATGCTTCTACCAAAACTGAGACCCTTCCTTTAGCATGAGATGTGATATCCAACTCCTTCCCATTCCAATCCTGAGACCCGTCCTATAGCATGAGATGTGATATCTCAATGCTTCTAATACCAAACCTGAGATCCTTCCGATAGCATGAGATGTGATATCTCAATGCTTCTAATACCAAACCTGAGATCCTTCCTATAACATGAGATGTGATATCCAAATCCTTTCCCTTCCAAACCTGAGACCCTCCCTTTAGCATGAGATGTGATATCCAACTCCTTCCCATTCCAATCCTGATACCCTTCTGATAGCATGAGATGTGATATCTCAATGCCTCTAATACCAAACCTGAGATCCTACCTCTAACATGAAATGTGATATCCAACTCCTTCCCTTTCCAAACCTGAGAGCATTCCTACAGCATGAGATGTGATATCCAAGTCCTTCCCATTCCAATCCTGAGACCCTTCCTATAACATGAGATGTGATATCCAACTCTTTCGCATTCCAACCTGAGACCCTTCCTATAGCATGAGATGGGATATCCAACTCCTTCCAAATCCAATCCTGATACCCTTCCGATAGCATGAGATGTGATATCCCAATGCTTCTACAAAACCTGAGACCCATACCATGGCATGATGTGATATCAAACTCCCGTCCTATACCATGAGACTTGATATCTCAATGCTTCTAATACCAAACCTGAGACCGGTCCAATAACATGAGATGTGATATCCAAATCCTTCCCCTTCCAAACCTTAGACCCTTCCTTTATCATGAGATGCGATATCCAAGTCCTTCCCATTCCATTCCTGAGACCCTTCCTATAGCATGAGATGTGATATCTCAATGCTTCTAATACCAAACCTGAGACCCTTCCTATAACATGAGATGTGATATCCAAGTCCTTCCCATTCCAATCCTGAGACCCTTCCTATAGCATGAGATGTGATATCTCAATGCTTATACCAAACCTGAGACCCTTCCTATGGCATGAGATGTGATATCCAACTCCTTCCCATTCCAATCCTGAGACCCTTCTGATAGCATGAGATGTGATATCTCAATGCCTCTAATACCAAAACTGAGATCCTACCTCTACATGAAATGTGATATCCAACTCCTTCCCCTTCCAACCCTGAGAGCCTTCCTATAGAATGAGATGTGATATCCAAGTCCTTCCCATTCCAATCCTGAGACCCTTCCTATAACATGAGATGTGATATCCAACTCCTTCACATTCCAACCTTAGACCCTTCCTATAGCATGAGATGGGATATCCAACTCCTTCCAAATCCAATCCCGATACCCTTCTGATAGCATGAGATGTGATATCCCAATGCTTCTACAAAACCTGAAACCCATACCATGGCATGAGATGTGATATCAAACTCCTTCCCATTCCAATCCTGAGACCCTTCCTATAGCTTGAGATGTGATATCCAACTCCTTCCCATTCCAATCCTGAGACCCTTCCTATAGCATGAGATGTGATATCTCAATGCTTCTAATATCAAACTTGAGAGCCTCCCTATAGCATGAGATGTGATATCCAAGTCCTTCCCATTCCAATCCTGAGACACTTCCTATAGCATGAGATGTGATATCTCAATGCTTCTAATACCAAACCTGAGACTCTTCCTATAACATGAGATGGGATATCCAACTCCTTCCCATTCCAATCCTGAGACCCTTCCGATAGCAGAGATGTGATATCTCAATGCTTATACCAAACCTGAGACCCTTCCTACGGCATGAGATGTCATATACAACTCCTTCCCATTCCAATCCTGAGACCCTTCCTATAGCATGAGATGTGATATCTCAATGCTTATACCAAACCTGAGACCCTTCCTATAGCATGAGATGTGATATCCAACTCCTTCCCGTTCCAATCCTGAGACCCTTCCTATAGCATGAGATGTGATATCTCAATGCTTATACCAAACCTGAGACCCTTCCTACGGCATGAGATGTCATATACAACTCCTTCCCATTCCAATCCTGAGACCCTTCCTATAGCATGAGATGTGATATCTCAATGCTTATACCAAACCTGAGACCCTTCCTATAGCATGAGATGTGATATCCAACTCCTTCCCATTCCAATCCTGAGACCCTTCCTATAGCATGAGATGTGATATCTCAATGCTTATACCAAACCTGAGACCCTTCCTATAACATGAGATGGGATATCCAACTCCTTCCCATTCCAATCCTGAGACCCTTCCTATAGCATGAGATGTGATATCTCAATGCTTATACCAAACCTGAGACCCTTCCTATAACATGAGATGGGATATCCAACTCCTTCCCATTCCAATCCTGAGACACTTCCGATAGCAGAGATGTGATATCTCAATGCTTATACCAGACCTTAGAGCCTTCCTATAACATGAGATCAGATATCCAACTCCTTCCCGTTCCAAACCTGAGACCCTTCCTTTAGCATGAGATGTGATATCCAGCTCCTTCCCATTCCAATCCTGAGACCCTCCCTTTAGCATGAGATGTGATATCTCAATGCTTCTAATATCAAAACAGAAACCCTCCCTATAGCATGATATGTGATATCTAAGTCCTTCCCATTCCAATCCTGAGACCCTTCCTATAGCATGAGATGTGATATCTCAATGCTTCTACCAAACCTGAGACCCTTCCTTTAGCATGAGATGTGATATCCAACTCCTTCCCATTCCAATCCTGAGACCCTTCCTATAGCATGAGATGTGATATCTCAATACTTCTAATACCAAACCTGAAATCCTTCCGATAACATGAGATGTGATATCCAAATCCTTCCCCTTCCAAACCTGAGACCCTCCCTTTAGCATGAGATGTGATATCCAACTCCTTCCCATTACAATCCTGAGACCCTTCTGATAGCATGAGATGTGATATCTCAATGCTTCTAATACCAAACCTGAGATCCTTCCGATAGCATGAGATGTGATATCTCAATGCTTCTAATACCAAACCTGAGATCCTTCCTATAACATGAGATGTGATATCCAAATCCTTCCCCTTCCAATTCTGAGACCCTCCCTTTAACATGAGATGTGATATCCAACTCCTTCCCATTCCAACCTGAGACCCTTCCTATAGCATGAGATGTGATATCTCAATGCTTATACCAAACCTGAGACCCTTCCTATAACATGAGATGGGATATCCAACTCCTTCCCATTCCAATCCTGAGACACTTCCCATAGCAGAGATGTGATATCTCAATGCTTATACCAGACCTTAGACCCTTCCTATAACATGAGATCGGATATCCAACTCCTTCCCGTTCCAAACCTGAGACCCTTCCTTTAGCATGAGATGTGATATCCAGCTCCTTCCCATTCCAATCCTGAGACACTTCCGATAGCATGAGATGTGATATCTCAATGCTTCTAATATCAAAACGGAAACCCTCCCTATAGCATGATATGTGATATCTAAGTCCTTCCCATTCCAATCCTGAGACCCTTCCTATAGCATGAGATGTGATATCTCAATGCTTCTAATACCAAACCTGAGATCCTTCCGATAGCATGAGATCGGATATCCAACCCCTTCCCATTCCAATCCTGAGACACTTCCGATAGCAGAGATGTGATATCTCAATGCTTATACCAGACCTTAGACCCTTCCTATAACATGAGATCGGATATCCAACTCCTTCCCGTTCCAAACCTGAGACCCTTCATTTAGCATGAGATGTGATATCCAGCTCCTTCCCATTCCAATCCTGAGACACTTCCTATAGCATGAGATGTGATATCTCAATGCTTCTACCAAACCTGAGACCCTTCCTTTAGCATGAGATGTGATATCCAACTCCTTCCCATTCCAATCCTGAGACCCTTCCTATAGCATGAGATGTGATATCTCAATACTTCTAATACCAAACCTGAGATCCTTCCGATAACATGAGATGTGATATCCAAATCCTTCCCCTTCCAAACCTGAGACCCTCCCTTTAGCATGAGATGTGATATCCATCTCCTTCCCATTCCAATCCTGAGACCCTTCTGATAGCATGAGATGTGATATCTCAATGCTTCTAATACCAAACCTGAGATCCTTCCGATAGCATGAGATGTGATATCTCAATGCTTCTAATACCAAACCTGAGATCCTTCCTATAACATGAGATGTGATATCCAAATCCTTCCCCTTCCAATTCTGAGACCCTCCCTTTAACATGAGATGTGATATCCAACTCCTTCCCATTCCAACCTGAGACCCTTCCTATAGCATGAGATGTGATATCTCAATGCCTCTAATACCAAACCTGAGATCCTTCCTCTAACATGAAATGTGATATCCAACTCCTTCCCTTTCCAAACCTGAGAGCCTATCTATAGCATGAGATGTGATATCCAAGTCCTTCCCATTCCAATCCTTAGACCCTTCCTACAGCATGCAATATGATATCTCAATGATTCTAATAACAAACCTGAGACCCGTTCTATAACATGAGATGGGATATCCAACTCCTTCCATTTCCAATCCTGAGACACTTCCGATAGCAGAGATGTGATATCTCAATGCTTATACCAAACCTGAGACCCTTCCTATAACATAAGATGTGATATCCAACTCCTTCCCGTTCCAAACCTGAGACTCTTCCTTTAGCATGAGATGTGATATCCAGCTCCTTCCCATTCCAATCCTGAGACACTTCCGATAGCATGAGATGTGATATCTCAATGCTTCTAATATCAAAACTGAGACCCTCCCTATAGCATGATATGTGATATCTAAGTCCTTCCCATTCCAATCCTGAGACCCTTCCTATAGCATGAGATGTGATATCTCAATGCTTCTACCAAACCTGAGACCCTTCCTTTAGCATGATATGTGATATCCAACTCCTTCCCATTCCAATCCTGAGACCCTTCCTATAGCATGAGATGTGATATCTCAATACTTCTAATACCAAACCTGAGATCCTTCCTATAGCATGAGATGTGATATCTCAATGCTTCTAATACCAAACCTGAGACCCTTCCTACAGCATGCGATGTGATATCTCACTGCTTATACCAAACCTGAGACCCTTCCTATAGCATGAGATGTGATATCCAACTCCTTCCCATTCCAATCCTGAGACCCTTCCTATAGCATGAGATGTGATATCTCAATGCTTCTAATATCAAACTTGAGAGCCTCCCTATAGCATGAGATGTGATATCCAAGTCCTTCCCATTCCAATCCTGAGACACTTCCTATAGCATGAGATGTGATATCTCAATGCTTCTAATACCAAACCTGAGACTCTTCCTATAACATGAGATGGGATATCCAACTCCTTCCCATTCCAATCCTGAGACCCTTCCGATAGCAGAGATGTGATATCTCAATGCTTATACCAAACCTGAGACCCTTCCTACGGCATGAGATGTCATATACAACTCCTTCCCATTCCAATCCTGAGACCCTTGCTATAGCATGACATGTGATATCTCAATGCTTATACCAAACCTGAGACCCTTCCTATAGCATGAGATGTGATATCCAACTCCTTCCCATTCCAATCCTGAGACCCTTCCTATAGCATGAGATGTGATATCTCAATGCTTATACCAAACCTGAGACCCTTCCTACGGCATGAGATGTCATATACAACTCCTTCCCATTCCAATCCTGAGACCCTTCCTATAGCATGAGATGTGATATCTCAATGCTTATACCAAACCTGAGACCCTTCCTATAGCATGAGATGTGATATCCAACTCCTTCCCATTCCAATCCTGAGACCCTTCCTATAGCATGAGATGTGATATCTCAATGCTTATACCAAACCTGAGACCCTTCCTATAACATGAGATGGGATATCCAACTCCTTCCCATTCCAATCCTGAGACACTTCCGATAGCAGAGATGTGATATCTCAATGCTTATACCAGACCTTAGACCCTTCCTATAACATGAGATCGGATATCCAACTCCTTCCCGTTCCAAACCTGAGACCCTTCCTTTAGCATGAGATGTGATATCCAGCTCCTTCCCATTCCAATCCTGAGACACTTCCGATAGCATGAGATGTGATATCTCAATGCTTCTAATATCAAAACGGAAACCCTCCCTATAGCATGATATGTGATATCTAAGTCCTTCCCATTCCAATCCTGAGACCCTTCCTATAGCATGAGATGTGATATCTCAATGCTTCTACCAAACCTGAGACCCTTCCTTTAGCATGAGATGTGATATCCAACTCCTTCCCATTCCAATCCTGAGACCCTTCCTATCGCATGAGATGTGATATCTCAATACTTCTAATACCAAACCTGAGATCCTTCCGATAACATGAGATGTGATATCCAAATCCTTCCCCTTCCAAACCTGAGACCCTCCCTTTAGCATGAGATGTGATATCCATCTCCTTCCCATTCCAATCCTGAGACCCTTCTGATAGCATGAGATGTGATATCTCAATGCTTCTAATACCAAACCTGAGATCCTTCCGATAGCATGAGATGTGATATCTCAATGCTTCTAATACCAAACCTGAGACCCTTCCTATAACATGAGATTGGAATATCCAACTCCTTCCCATTCCAATCCTGAGACCCTTCCGATAGCAGAGATGTGATATCTCAATTCTTATACCAAACCTGAGATCCTTCCTATAACATGAGATGTGATATCCAACTCCTTCCCATTCCAATCCTGAGACACTTCCTATAGCATGAGATGTGATATCTCACTGCTTATACCAAACCTGAGACCCTTCCTATAGCATGAGATGTGATATCTAACTCCTTCCCATTCCAATCCTGAGACCCTTCCTATAGCATGAGATGTGATATCTCAATGCTTCTAATACCAAACCTGAGACTCTTCCTATAACATGAGATGGGATATCCAACTCCTTCCCATTCCAATCCTGAGACCCTTCCGATAGCAGAGATGTGATATCTCAATGCTTATACCAAACCTGAGACCCTTCCTACGGCATGAGATGTCATATACAACTCCTTCCCATTCCAATCCTGAGACCCTTCCTATAGCATGAGATGTGATATCTCAATGCTTATACCAAACCTGAGACCCTTCCTATAGCATGAGATGTGATATCCAACTCCTTCCCATTCCAATCCTGAGACCCTTCCTATAGCATGAGATGTGATATCTCAATGCTTATACCAAACCTGAGACCCTTCCTACGGCATGAGATGTCATATACAACTCCTTCCCATTCCAATCCTGAGACCCTTCCTATAGCATGAGATGTGATATCTCAATGCTTATACCAAACCTGAGACCCTTCCTATAGCATGAGATGTGATATCCAAATCCTTCCCATTCCAATCCTGAGACCCTTCCTATATCATGAGATGTGATATCTCAATGCTTATACCAAACCTGAGACCCTTCCTATAACATGAGATGGGATATCCAACTCCTTCCCATTCCAATCCTGAGACACTTCCGATAGCAGAGATGTGATATCTCAATGCTTATACCAGACCTTAGACCCTTCCTATAACATGAGATCGGATATCCAACTCCTTCCAGTTCCAAACCTGAGACCCTTCCTTTAGCATGAGATGTGATATCCAGCTCCTTCCCATTCCAATCCTGAGACACTTCCGATAGCATGAGATGTGATATCTCAATGCTTCTAATATCAAAACGGAAACCCTCCCTATAGCATGATATGTGATATCTAAGTCCTTCCCATTCCAATCCTGAGACCCTTCCTATAGCATGAGATGTGATATCTCAATGCTTCTACCAAACCTGAGACCATTCCTTTAGCATGAGATGTGATATCCAACTCCTTCCCATTCCAATCCTGAGACCCTTCCTATAGCATGAGATGTGATATCTCAATACTTCTAATACCAAACCTGAGATCCTTCCGATAACATGAGATGTGATATCCAAATCCTTCCCCTTCCAAACCTGAGACCCTCCCTTTAGCATGAGATGTGATATCCATCTCCTTCCCATTCCAATCCTGAGACCCTTCTGATAGCATGAGATGTGATATCTCAATGCTTCTAATACCAAACCTGAGATCCTTCCGATAGCATGAGATGTGATATCTCAATGCTTCTAATACCAAACCTGAGACCCTTCCTATAACATGAGATTGGAATATCCAACTCCTTCCCATTGCAATCCTGAGACACTTCCTATAGCATGAGATGTGATATCCAACTGCTTATACCAAACCTGAGACCCTTCCTATAGCATGAGATGTGATATCTAACTCCTTCCCATTCCAATCCTGAGACCCTTCCTATAGCATGAGATGTGATATCTCAATGCTTCTAATATCAAACTTGAGAGCCTCCCTATAGCATGAGTTGTGATATCCAAGTCCTTCCCATTCCAATCCTGAGACACTTCCTATAGCATGAGATGTGATATCTCAATGCTTCTAATACCAAACCTGAGACTCTTCCTATAACATGAGATGGGATATCCAACTCCTTCCCATTCCAATCCTGAGACCCTTCCGATAGCAGAGATGTGATATCTCAATGCTTATACCAAACCTGAGACCCTTCCTACGGCATGAGATGTCATATACAACTCCTTCCCATTCCAATCCTGAGACCCTTCCTATAGCATGAGATGTGATATCTCAATGCTTATACCAAACCTGAGACCCTTCCTATAGCATGAGATGTGATATCCAACTCCTTCCCATTCCAATCCTGAGAACCTTAGTATAGCATGAGATGTGATATCTCAATGCTTATACCAAACCTGAGACCCTTCCTACGGCATGAGATGTCATATACAACTCCTTCCCATTCCAATCCTGAGACCCTTCCTATAGCATGAGATGTGATATCTCAATGCTTATACCAAACCTGAGACCCTTCCTATAGCATGAGATGTGATATCCAACTCCTTCCCATTCCAATCCTGAGACCCTTCTTATAGCATGAGATGTGATATCTCAATGCTTATACCAAACCTGAGACCCTTCCTATAACATGAGATGGGATATCCAACTCCTTCCCATTCCAATCCTGAGACACTTCCGATAGCAGAGATGTGATATCTCAATGCTTATACCAGACCATAGACCCTTCCTATAACATGAGATCGGATATCCAACTCCTTCCCGTTCCAAACCTGAGACCCTTCCTTTAGCATGAGATGTGATATCCAGCTCCTTCCCATTCCAATCCTGAGACACTTCCGATAGCATGAGATGTGATATCTCAATGCTTCTAATATCAAAACGGAAACCCTCCCTATCGCATGATATGTGATATCTAAGTCCTTCCCATTCCAATCCTGAGACCCTTCCTATAGCATGAGATGTGATATCTCAATGCTTCTAATACCAAACCTGAGATCCTTCCGATAGCATGAGATCGGATATCCAACTCCTTCCCATTCCAATCCTCAGACACTTCCGATAGCAGAGATGTGATATCTCAATGCTTATACCAGACCTTAGACCCTTCCTATAACATGAGATCGGATATCCAACTCCTTCCCGTTCCAAACCTGAGACCCTTCCTTTAGCAGGAGATGTGATATCCAGCTCCTTCCCATTCCAATCCTGAGACACTTCCTATAGCATGAGATGTGATATCTCAATGCTTCTACCAAACCTGAGACCCTTCCTTTAGCATGAGATGTGATATCCAACTCCTTCCCATTCCAATCCTGAGACCCTTCCTATAGCATGAGATGTGATATCTCAATACTTCTAATACCAAACCTGAGATCCTTTCCGATAACATGAGATGTGATATCCAAATCCTTCCCCTTCCAAACCTGAGACCCTCCCTTTAGCATATGTGATATCCATCTCCTTCCCATTCCAATCCTGAGACCCTTCTGATAGCATGAGATGTGATATCTCAATGCTTCTAATACCAAACCTGAGATCCTTCCGATAGCATGAGATGTGATATCTCAATGCTTCTAATACCAAACCTGAGATCCTTCCTATAACATGAGATGTGATATCCAAATCCTTCCCCTTCCAATTCTGAGACCCTCCCTTTAACATGAGATGTGATATCCAACTCCTTCCCATTCCAACCTGAGACCCTTCCTATAGCATGAGATGTGATATCCAAGTCCTTCCCATTCCAATCCTTAGACCCTTCCTACAGCATGCAATATGATATCTCAATGCCTCTAATACCAAACCTGAGATCCTTCCTCTAACATGAAATGTGATATCCAACTCCTTCCCTTTCCAAACCTGAGAGCCTATCTATAGCATGAGATGTGATATCCAAGTCCTTTCCATTCCAATCCTTAGACCCTTCCTACAGCATGCAATATGATATCTCAATGATTCTAATAACAAACCTGAGACCCGTCCTATAACATGAGATGGGATATCCAACTCCTTCCATTTCCAATCCTGAGACACTTCCGATAGCAGAGATGTGATATCTCAATGCTTATACCAAACCTGAGACCCTTCCTATAACATGAGATGTGATATCCAACTCCTTCCCGTTCCAATCCTGAGACTCTTCCTTTAGCATGAGATGTGATATCCAGCTCCTTCCCATTCCAATCGTGAGACACTTCCGATAGCATGAGATGTGATATCTCAATGCTTCTAATATCAAAACTGAGACCCTCCCTATAGCATGATATGTGATATCTAAGTCCTTCCCATTCCAATCCTGAGACCCTTCCTATAGCATGAGATATGATATCTCAATGCTTCTACCAAACCTGAGACCCTTCCTTTAGCATGAGATGTGATATCCAACTCCTTCCCATTCCAATCCTGAGACCCTTCCTATAGCATGAGATGTGATATCTCAATACTTCTAATACCAAACCTGAGATCCTTCCTATAGCATGAGATGTGATATCTCAATGCTTCTAATACCAAACCTGACACCCTTCCTACAGCATGCGATGTGATATCTCACTGCTTATACCAAACCTGAGACCCTTCCTATAGCATGAGATGTGATATCCAACTCCTTCCCATTCCAATCCTGAGACCCTTCCTATAGCATGAGATGTGATATCTCAATGCTTCTAATATCAAACTTGAGAGCCTCCCTATAGCATGAGATGTGATATCCAAGTCCTTCCCATTCCAATCCTGAGACACTTCCTATAGCATGAGATGTGATATCTCAATGCTTCTAATACCAAACCTGAGACTCTTCCTATAACATGAGATGGGATATCCAACTCCTTCCCATTCCAATCCTGAGACCCTTCCGATAGCAGAGATGTGATATCTCAATGCTTATACCAAACCTGAGACCCTTCCTACGGCATGAGATGTCATATACAACTCCTTCCCATTCCAATCCTGAGACCCTTCCTATAGCATGAGATGTGATATCTCAATGCTTATACCAAACCTGAGACCCTTCCTATAGCATGAGATGTGATATCCAACTCCTTCCCATTCCAATCCTGAGACCCTTCCTATAGCATGAGATGTGATATCTCAATGCTTATACCAAACCTGAGACCCTTCCTACGGCATGAGATGTCATATACAACTCCTTCCCATTCCAATCCTGAGACCCTTCCTATAGCATGAGATGTGATATCTCAATGCTTATACCAAACCTGAGACCCTTCCTATAGCATGAGATGTGATATCCAACTCCTTCCCATTCCAATCCTGAGACCCTTCCTATAGCATGAGATGTGATATCTCAATGCTTATACCAAACCTGAGACCCTTCCTATAACATGAGATGGGATATCCAACTCCTTCCCATTCCAATCCTGAGACACTTCCGATAGCAGAGATGTGATATCTCAATGCTTATACCAGACCTTAGACCCTTCCTATAACATGAGATCGGATATCCAACTCCTTCCCGTTCCAAACCTGAGACCCTTCCTTTAGCATGAGATGTGATATCCAGCTCCTTCCCATTCCAATCCTGAGACCCTCCCTTTAGCATGAGATGTGATATCTCAATGCTTCTAATATCAAAACAGAAACCCTCCCTATAGCAAGATATGTGATATCTAAGTCCTTCCCATTCCAATCCTGAGACCCTTCCTATAGCATGAGATGTGATATCTCAATGCTTCTACCAAACCTGAGACCCTTCCTTTAGCATGAGATGTGATATCCAACTCCTTCCCATTCCAATCCTGAGACCCTTCCTATAGCATGAGATGTGATATCTCAATGCTTCTACCAAACCTGAGACCCTTCCTTTAGCATGAGATGTGATATCCAACTCCTTCCCATTCCAATCCTGAGACCCTTCCGATAACATGAGATGTGATATCCAAATCCTTCCCCTTCCAAACCTGAGACCCTCCCTTTAGCATGAGATGTGATATCCAACTCCTTCCCATTCCAATCCTGAGACCCTTCTGATAGCATGAGATGTGATATCTCAATGCTTCTAATACCAAACCTGAGATCCTTCCGATAGCATGAGATGTGATATCTCAATGCTTCTAATACCAAACCTGAGATCCTTCCTATAACATGAGATGTGATATCCAAATCCTTCCCTTTCCAATTCTGAGACCCTCCCTTTAACATGAGATGTGATATCCAACTCCTTCCCATTCCAATCCTGAGACACTTCCCATAGCAGAGATGTGATATCTCAATGCTTATACCAGACCTTAGACCCTTCCTATAACATGAGATCGGATATCCAACTCCTTCCCGTTCCAAACCTGAGACCCTTCCTTTAGCATGAGATGTGATATCCAGCTCCTTCCCATTCCAATCCTGAGACACTTCCGATAGCATGAGATGTGATATCTCAATGCTTCTAATATCAAAACGGAAACCCTCCCTATAGCATGATATGTGATATCTAAGTCCTTCCCATTCCAATCCTGAGACCCTTCCTATAGCATGAGATGTGATATCTCAATGCTTCTAATACCAAACCTGAGATCCTTCCGATAGCATGAGATCGGATATCCAACTCCTTCCCATTCCAATCCTGAGACACTTCCGATAGCAGAGATGTGATATCTCAATGCTTATACCAGACCTTAGACCCTTCCTATAACATGAGATCGGATATCCAACTCCTTCCCGTTCCAAACCTGAGACCCTTCCTTTAGCATGAGATGTGATATCCAGCTCCTTCCCATTCCAATCCTGAGACACTTCCTATAGCATGAGATGTGATATCTCAATGCTTCTACCAAACCTGAGACCCTTCCTTTAGCATGAGATGTGATATCCAACTCCTTCCCATTCCAATCCTGAGACCCTTCCTATAGCATGAGATGTGATATCTCAATACTTCTAATAGCAAACCTGAGATCCTTCCGATAACATGAGATGTGATATCCAAATCCTTCCCCTTCCAAACCTGAGACCCTCCCTTTAGCATGAGATGTGATATCCATCTCCTTCCCATTCCAATCCTGAGACCCTTCTGATAGCATGAGATGTGATATCTCAATGCTTCTAATACCAAACCTGAGATCCTTCCGATAGCATGAGATGTGATATCTCAATGCTTCTAATACCAAACCTGAGATCCTTCCTATAACATGAGATGTGATATCCAAATCCGTCCCCTTCCAATTCTGAGACCCTCCCTTTAACATGAGATGTGATATCCAACTCCTTCCCATTCCAACCTGAGACCCTTCCTATAGCATGAGATGTGATATCCAAGTCCTTCCCATTCCAATCCTTAGACCCTTCCTACAGCATGCAATATGATATCTCAATGCCTCTAATACCAAACCTGAGATCCTTCCTCTAACATGAAATGTGATATCCAACTCCTTCCCTTTCCAAACCTGAGAGCCTATCTATAGCATGAGATGTGATATCCAAGTCCTTTCCATTCCAATCCTTAGACCCTTCCTACAGCATGCAATATGATATCTCAATGATTCTAATAACAAACCTGAGACCCGTCCTATAACATGAGATGGGATATCCAACTCCTTCCATTTCCAATCCTGAGACACTTCCGATAGCAGAGATGTGATATCTCAATGCTTATACCAAACCTGAGACTCTTCCTTTAGCATGAGATGTGATATCCAGCTCCTTCCCATTCCAATCGTGAGACACTTCCGATAGCATGAGATGTGATATCTCAATGCTTCTAATATCAAAACTGAGACCCTCCCTATACCATGATATGTGATATCTAAGTCCTTCCCATTCCAATCCTGAGACCCTTCCTATAGCATGAGATTTGATATCTCAATGCTTCTACCAAACCTGAGACCCTTCCTTTAGCATGAGATGTGATATCCAACTCCTTCCCATTCCAATCCTGAGACCCTTCCTATAGCATGAGATTTGATATCTCAATGCTTCTACCAAACCTGAGACCCTCCCTATAGCATGATATGTGATATCTAAGTCCTTCCCATTCCAATCCTGAGACCCTTCCTATAGCATGAGATGTGATATCTCAATACTTCTAATACCAAACCTGAGATCCTTCCTATAGCATGAGATGTGATATCTCAATGCTTCTAATACCAAACCTGAGACCCTTCCTACAGCATGTGATGTGATATCTCACTGCTTATACCAAACCTGAGACCCTTCCTATAGCATGAGATGTGATATCCAACTCCTTCCCATTCCAATCCTGAGACCCTTCCTATAGCATGAGATGTGATATCTCAATGCTTCTAATATCAAACTTGAGAGCCTCCCTATAGCATGAGATGTGATATCCAAGTCCTTCCCATTCCAATCCTGAGACACTTCCTATAGCATGAGATGTGATATCTCAATGCTTCTAATACCAAACCTGAGACTCTTCCTATAACATGAGATGGGATATCCAACTCCTTCCCATTCCAATCCTGAGACCCTTCCGATAGCAGAGATGTGATATCTCAATGCTTATACCAAACCTGAGACCCTTCCTACGGCATGAGATGTCATATACAACTCCTTCCCATTCCAATCCTGAGACCCTTCCTATAGCATGAGATGTGATATCTCAATGCTTATACGAAACCTGAGACCCTTCCTATAGCATGAGATGTGATATCCAACTCCTTCCCATTCCAATCCTGAGACCCTTCCTATAGCATGAGATGTGATATCTCAATGCTTATACCAAACCTGAGACCCTTCCTACGGCATGAGATGTCATATACAACTCCTTCCCATTCCAATCCTGAGACCCTTCCTATAGCATGAGATGTGATATCTCAATGCTTATACCAAACCTGAGACCCTTCCTATAGCATGAGATGTGATATCCAACTCCTTCCCATTCCAATCCTGAGACCCTTCCTATAGCATGAGATGTGATATCTCAATGCTTATACCAAACCTGAGACCCTTCCTATAACATGAGATGGGATATCCAACTCCTTCCCATTCCAATCCTGAGACACTTCCGATAGCAGAGATGTGATATCTCAATGCTTATACCAGACCTTAGACCCTTCCTATAACATGAGATCGGATATCCAACTCCTTCCCGTTCCAAACCTGAGACCCTTCCTTTAGCATGAGATGTGATATCCAGCTCCTTCCCATTCCAATCCTGAGACCCTCCCTTTAGCATGAGATGTGATATCTCAATGCTTCTAATATCAAAACAGAAACCCTCCCTATAGCATGATATGTGATATCTAAGTCCTTCCCATTCCAATCCTGAGACCCTTCCTATAGCATGAGATGTGATATCTCAATGCTTCTACCAAACCTGAGACCCTTCCTTTAGCATGAGATGTGATATCCAACTCCTTCCCATTCCAATCCTGAGACCCTTCCTATAGCATGAGATGTGATATCTCAATACTTCTAATACCAAACCTGAAATCCTTCCGATAACATGAGATGTGATATCCAAATCCTTCCCCTTCCAAACCTGAGACCCTCCCTTTAGCATGAGATGTGATATCCAACTCCTTCCCATTCCAATCCTGAGACCCTTCTGATAGCATGAGATGTGATATCTCAATGCTTCTAATACCAAACCTGAGATCCTTCCGATAGCATGAGATGTGATATCTCAATGCTTCTAATACCAAACCTGAGACCCTTCCTATAACATGAGATTGGAATATCCAACTCCTTCCCATTCCAATCCTGAGACCCTTCCGATAGCAGAGATGTGATATCTCAATTCTTATACCAAACCTGAGATCCTTCCTATAACATGAGATGTGATATCCAACTCCTTCCCATTGCAATCCTGAGACACTTCCTATAGCATGAGATGTGATATCCAACTGCTTATACCAAACCTGAGACCCTTCCTATAGCATGAGATGTGATATCTAACTCCTTCCCATTCCAATCCTGAGACCCTTCCTATAGCATGAGATGTGATATCTCAATGCTTCTAATATCAAACTTGAGAGCCTCCCTATAGCATGAGATGTGATATCCAAGTCCTTCCCATTCCAATCCTGAGACACTTCCTATAGCATGAGATGTGATATCTCAATGCTTCTAATACCAAACCTGAGACTCTTCCTATAACATGAGATGGGATATCCAACTCCTTCCCATTCCAATCCTGAGACCCTTCCGATAGCAGAGATGTGATATCTCAATGCTTATACCAAACCTGAGACCCTTCCTACGGCATGAGATGTCATATACAACTCCTTCCCATTCCAATCCTGAGACCCTTCCTATAGCATGAGATGTGATATCTCAATGCTTATACCAAACCTGAGACCCTTCCTATAGCATGAGATGTGATATCCAACTCCTTCCCATTCCAATCCTGAGAACCTTAGTATAGCATGAGATGTGATATCTCAATGCTTATACCAAACCTGAGACCCTTCCTACGGCATGAGATGTCATATACAACTCCTTCCCATTCCAATCCTGAGACCCTTCCTATAGCATGAGATGTGATATCTCAATGCTTATACCAAACCTGAGACCCTTCCTATAGCATGAGATGTGATATCCAACTCCTTCCCATTCCAATCCTGAGACCCTTCTTATAGCATGAGATGTGATATCTCAATGCTTATACCAAACCTGAGACCCTTCCTATAACATGAGATGGGATATCCAACTCCTTCCCATTCCAATCCTGAGACACTTCCGATAGCAGAGATGTGATATCTCAATGCTTATACCAGACCATAGACCCTTCCTATAACATGAGATCGGATATCCAACTCCTTCCCGTTCCAAACCTGAGACCCTTCCTTTAGCATGAGATGTGATATCCAGCTCCTTCCCATTCCAATCCTGAGACACTTCCGATAGCATGAGATGTGATATCTCAATGCTTCTAATATCAAAACGGAAACCCTCCCTATCGCATGATATGTGATATCTAAGTCCTTCCCATTCCAATCCTGAGACCCTTCCTATAGCATGAGATGTGATATCTCAATGCTTCTAATACCAAACCTGAGATCCTTCCGATAGCATGAGATCGGATATCCAACTCCTTCCCATTCCAATCCTCAGACACTTCCGATAGCAGAGATGTGATATCTCAATGCTTATACCAGACCTTAGACCCTTCCTATAACATGAGATCGGATATCCAACTCCTTCCCGTTCCAAACCTGAGACCCTTCCTTTAGCATGAGATGTGATATCCAGCTCCTTCCCATTCCAATCCTGAGACACTTCCTATAGCATGAGATGTGATATCTCAATGCTTCTACCAAACCTGAGACCCTTCCTTTAGCATGAGATGTGATATCCAACTCCTTCCCATTCCAATCCTGAGACCCTTCCTATAGCATGAGATGTGATATCTCAATACTTCTAATACCAAACCTGAGATCCTTTCCGATAACATGAGATGTGATATCCAAATCCTTCCCCTTCCAAACCTGAGACCCTCCCTTTAGCATATGTGATATCCATCTCCTTCCCATTCCAATCCTGAGACCCTTCTGATAGCATGAGATGTGATATCTCAATGCTTCTAATACCAAACCTGAGATCCTTCCGATAGCATGAGATGTGATATCTCAATGCTTCTAATACCAAACCTGAGATCCTTCCTATAACATGAGATGTGATATCCAAATCCTTCCCCTTCCAATTCTGAGACCCTCCCTTTAACATGAGATGTGATATCCAACTCCTTCCCATTCCAACCTGAGACCCTTCCTATAGCATGAGATGTGATATCCAAGTCCTTCCCATTCCAATCCTTAGACCCTTCCTACAGCATGCAATATGATATCTCAATGCCTCTAATACCAAACCTGAGATCCTTCCTCTAACATGAAATGTGATATCCAACTCCTTCCCTTTCCAAACCTGAGAGCCTATCTATAGCATGAGATGTGATATCCAAGTCCTTTCCATTCCAATCCTTAGACCCTTCCTACAGCATGCAATATGATATCTCAATGATTCTAATAACAAACCTGAGACCCGTCCTATAACATGAGATGGGATATCCAACTCCTTCCATTTCCAATCCTGAGACACTTCCGATAGCAGAGATGTGATATCTCAATGCTTATACCAAACCTGAGACCCTTCCTATAACATGAGATGTGATATCCAACTCCTTCCCGTTCCAATCCTGAGACTCTTCCTTTAGCATGAGATGTGATATCCAGCTCCTTCCCATTCCAATCGTGAGACACTTCCGATAGCATGAGATGTGATATCTCAATGCTTCTAATATCAAAACTGAGACCCTCCCTATAGCATGATATGTGATATCTAAGTCCTTCCCATTCCAATCCTGAGACCCTTCCTATAGCATGAGATGTGATATCTCAATGCTTCTACCAAACCTGAGACCCTTCCTTTAGCATGAGATGTGATATCCAACTCCTTCCCATTCCAATCCTGAGACCCTTCCTATAGCATGAGATGTGATATCTCAATACTTCTAATACCAAACCTGAGATCCTTCCTATAGCATGAGATGTGATATCTCAATGCTTCTAATACCAAACCTGAGATCCTTCCTATAGCATGCGATGTGATATCTCACTGCTTATACCAAACCTGAGACCCTTCCTATAGCATGAGATGTGATATCCAACTCCTTCCCATTCCAATCCTGAGACCCTTCCTATAGCATGAGATGTGATATCTCAATGCTTCTAATATCAAACTTGAGAGCCTCCCTATAGCATGAGATGCGATATCCAAGTCCTTCCCATTCCAATCCTGAGACACTTCCTATAGCATGAGATGTGATATCTCAATGCTTCTAATACCAAACCTGAGACTCTTCCTATAACATGAGATGGGATATCCAACTCCTTCCCATTCCAATCCTGAGACCCTTCCGATAGCAGAGATGTGATATCTCAATGCTTATACCAAACCTGAGACCCTTCCTACGGCATGAGATGTCATATACAACTCCTTCCCATTCCAATCCTGAGACCCTTCCTATAGCATGAGATGTGATATCTCAATGCTTATACCAAACCTGAGACCCTTCCTATAGCATGAGATGTGATATCCAACTCCTTCCCATTCCAATCCTGAGACCCTTCCTATAGCATGAGATGTGATATCTCAATGCTTATACCAAACCTGAGACCCTTCCTACGGCATGAGATGTCATATACAACTCCTTCCCATTCCAATCCTGAGACCCTTCCTATAGCATGAGATGTGATATCTCAATGCTTATACCAAACCTGAGACCCTTCCTATAGCATGAGATGTGATATCCAACTCCTTCCCATTCCAATCCTGAGACCCTTCCTATAGCATGAGATGTGATATCTCAATGCTTATACCAAACCTGAGACCCTTCCTATAACATGAGATGGGATATCCAACTCCTTCCCATTCCAATCCTGAGACACTTCCGATAGCAGAGATGTGATATCTCAATGCTTATACCAGACCTTAGACCCTTCCTATAACATGAGATCGGATATCCAACTCCTTCCCATTCCAATCCTGAGACACTTCCGATAGCAGAGATGTGATATCTCAATGCTTATACCAGACCTTAGACCCTTCCTATAACATGAGATCGGATATCCAACTCCTTCCCGTTCCAAACCTGAGACCCTTCCTTTAGCATGAGATGTGATATCCAGCTCCTTCCCATTCCAATCCTGAGACCCTCCCTTTAGCATGAGATGTGATATCTCAATGCTTCTAATATCAAAACAGAAACCCTCCCTATAGCAAGATATGTGATATCTAAGTCCTTCCCATTCCAATCCTGAGACCCTTCCTATAGCATGAGATGTGATATCTCAATGCTTCTACCAAACCTGAGACCCTTCCTTTAGCATGAGATGTGATATCCAACTCCTTCCCATTCCAATCCTGAGACCCTTCCTATAGCATGAGATGTGATATCTCAATACTTCTAATACCAAACCTGAAATCCTTCCGATAACATGAGATGTGATATCCAAATCCTTCCCCTTCCAAACCTGAGACCCTCCCTTTAGCATGAGATGTGATATCCAACTCCTTCCCATTCCAATCCTGAGACCCTTCTGATAGCATGAGATGTGATATCTCAATGCTTCTAATACCAAACCTGAGATCCTTCCGATAGCATGAGATGTGATATCTCAATGCTTCTAATACCAAACCTGAGATCCTTCCTATAACATGAGATGTGATATCCAAATCCTTCCCCTTCCAATTCTGAGACCCTCCCTTTAACATGAGATGTGATATCCAACTCCTTCCCATTCCAATCCTGAGACACTTCCCATAGCAGAGATGTGATATCTCAATGCTTATACCAGACCTTAGACCCTTCCTATAACATGAGATCGGATATCCAACTCCTTCCCGTTCCAAACCTGAGACCCTTCCTTTAGCATGAGATGTGATATCCAGCTCCTTCCCATTCCAATCCTGAGACACTTCCGATAGCATGAGATGTGATATCTCAATGCTTCTAATATCAAAACGGAAACCCTCCCTATAGCATGATATGTGATATCTAAGTCCTTCCCATTCCAATCCTGAGACCCTTCCTATAGCATGAGATGTGATATCTCAATGCTTCTAATACCAAACCTGAGATCCTTCCGATAGCATGAGATCGGATATCCAACTCCTTCCCATTCCAATCCTGAGACACTTCCGATAGCAGAGATGTGATATCTCAATGCTTATACCAGACCTTAGACCCTTCCTATAACATGAGATCGGATATCCAACTCCTTCCCGTTCCAAACCTGAGACCCTTCCTTTAGCATGAGATGTGATATCCAGCTCCTTCCCATTCCAATCCTGAGACACTTCCTATAGCATGAGATGTGATATCTCAATGCTTCTACCAAACCTGAGACCCTTCCTTTAGCATGAGATGTGATATCCAACTCCTTCCCATTCCAATCCTGAGACCCTTCCTATAGCATGAGATGTGATATCTCAATACTTCTAATACCAAACCTGAGATCCTTCCGATAACATGAGATGTGATATCCAAATCCTTCCCCTTCCAAACCTGAGACCCTCCCTTTAGCATGAGATGTGATATCCATCTCCTTCCCATTCCAATCCTGAGACCCTTCTGATAGCATGAGATGTGATATCTCAATGCTTCTAATACCAAACCTGAGATCCTTCCGATAGCATGAGATGTGATATCTCAATGCTTCTAATACCAAACCTGAGATCCTTCCTATAACATGAGATGTGATATCCAAATCCGTCCCCTTCCAATTCTGAGACCCTCCCTTTAACATGAGATGTGATATCCAACTCCTTCCCATTCCAACCTGAGACCCTTCCTATAGCATGAGATGTGATATCCAAGTCCTTCCCATTCCAATCCTTAGACCCTTCCTACAGCATGCAATATGATATCTCAATGCCTCTAATACCAAACCTGAGATCCTTCCTCTAACATGAAATGTGATATCCAACTCCTTCCCTTTCCAAACCTGAGAGCCTATCTATAGCATGAGATGTGATATCCAAGTCCTTTCCATTCCAATCCTTAGACCCTTCCTACAGCATGCAATATGATATCTCAATGATTCTAATAACAAACCTGAGACCCGTCCTATAACATGAGATGGGATATCCAACTCCTTCCATTTCCAATCCTGAGACACTTCCGATAGCAGAGATGTGATATCTCAATGCTTATACCAAACCTGAGACTCTTCCTTTAGCATGAGATGTGATATCCAGCTCCTTCCCATTCCAATCGTGAGACACTTCCGATAGCATGAGATGTGATATCTCAATGCTTCTAATATCAAAACTGAGACCCTCCCTATACCATGATATGTGATATCTAAGTCCTTCCCATTCCAATCCTGAGACCCTTCCTATAGCATGAGATTTAATATCTCAATGCTTCTACCAAACCTGAGACCCTTCCTTTAGCATGAGATGTGATATCCAACTCCTTCCCATTCCAATCCTGAGACCCTCCCTATAGCATGATATGTGATATCTAAGTCCTTCCCATTCCAATCCTGAGACCCTTCCTATAGCATGAGATGTGATATCTCAATACTTCTAATACCAAACCTGAGATCCTTCCTATAGCATGAGATGTGATATCTCAATGCTTCTAATACCAAACCTGAGACCCTTCCTACAGCATGCGATGTGATATCTCACTGCTTATACCAAACCTGAGACCCTTCCTATAGCATGAGATGTGATATCCAACTCCTTCCCATTCCAATCCTGAGACCCTTCCTATAGCATGAGATGTGATATCTCAATGCTTCTAATATCAAACTTGAGAGCCTCCCTATAGCATGAGATGTGATATCCAAGTCCTTCCCATTCCAATCCTGAGACACTTCCTATAGCATGAGATGTGATATCTCAATGCTTCTAATACCAAACCTGAGACTCTTCCTATAACATGAGATGGGATATCCAACTCCTTCCCATTCCAATCCTGAGACCCTTCCGATAGCAGAGATGTGATATCTCAATGCTTATACCAAACCTGAGACCCTTCCTACGGCATGAGATGTCATATCCAACTCCTTCCCATTCCAATCCTGAGACCCTTCCGATAGCAGAGATGTGATATCTCAATGCTTATACCAAACCTGAGACCCTTCCTACGGCATGAGATGTCATATACAACTCCTTCCCATTCCAATCCTGAGACCCTTCCTATAGCATGAGATGTGATATCTCAATGCTTATACCAAACCTGAGACCCTTCCTATAGCATGAGATGTGATATCCAACTCCTTCCCATTCCAATCCTGAGAACCTTAGTATAGCATGAGATGTGATATCTCAATGCTTATACCAAACCTGAGACCCTTCCTATAGCATGAGATGTGATATCCAACTCCTTCCCATTCCAATCCTGAGACCCTTCCTATAGCATGAGATGTGATATCTCAATGCTTATACCAAACCTGAGACCCTTCCTATAACATGAGATGGGATATCCAACTCCTTCCCATTCCAATCCTGAGACACTTCCGATAGCAGAGATGTGATATCTCAATGCTTATACCAGACCTTAGACCCTTCCTATAACATGAGATCGGATATCCAACTCCTTCCCGTTCCAAACCTGAGACCCTTCCTTTAGCATGAGATGTGATATCCAGCTCCTTCCCATTCCAATCCTGAGACCCTCCCTTTAGCATGAGATGTGATATCTCAATGCTTCTAATATCAAAACAGAAACCCTCCCTATAGCATGATATGTGATATCTAAGTCCTTCCCATTCCAATCCTGAGACCCTTCCTATAGCATGAGATGTGATATCTCAATGCTTCTACCAAACCTGAGACCCTTCCTTTAGCATGAGATGTGATATCCAACTCCTTCCCATTCCAATCCTGAGACCCTTCCTATAGCATGAGATGTGATATCTCAATACTTCTAATACCAAACCTGAAATCCTTCCGATAACATGAGATGTGATATCCAAATCCTTCCCCTTCCAAACCTGAGACCCTCCCTTTAGCATGAGAAGTGATATCCAACTCCTTCCCATTCCAATCCTGAGACCCTTCTGATAGCATGAGATGTGATATCTCAATGCTTCTAATACCAAACCTGAGATCCTTCCGATAGCATGAGATGTGATATCTCAATGCTTCTAATACCAAACCTGAGATCCTTCCTATAACATGAGATGTGATATCCAAATCCTTCCCCTTCCAATTCTGAGACCCTCCCTTTAACATGAGATGTGATATCCAACTCCTTCCCATTCCAACCTGAGACCCTTCCTATAGCATGAGATGTGATATCTCAATGCTTATATCAAACCTGAGACCCTTCCTATAACATGAGATGGGATATCCAACTCCTTCCCATTCCAATCCTGAGACACTTCCCATAGCAGAGATGTGATATCTCAATGCTTATACCAGACCTTAGACCCTTCCTATAACATGAGATCGGATATCCAACTCCTTCCCGTTCCAAACCTGAGACCCTTCCTTTAGCATGAGATGTGATATCCAGCTCCTTCCCATTCCAATCCTGAGACACTTCCGATAGCATGAGATGTGATATCTCAATGCTTCTAATATCAAAACGGAAACCCTCCCTATAGCATGGTATGTGATATCTAAGTCCTTCCCATTCCAATCCTGAGACCCTTCCTATAGCATGAGATGTGATATCTCAATGCTTCTAATACCAAACCTGAGATCCTTCCGATAGCATGAGATCGGATATCCAACTCCTTCCCATTCCAATCCTGAGACACTTCCGATAGCAGAGATGTGATATCTCAATGCTTATACCAGACCTTAGACCCTTCCTATAACATGAGATCGGATATCCAACTCCTTCCCGTTCCAAACCTGAGACCCTTCCTTTAGCATGAGATGTGATATCCAGCTCCTTCCCATTCCAATCCTGAGACACTTCCTATAGCATGAGATGTGATATCTCAATGCTTCTACCAAACCTGAGACCCTTCCTTTAGCATGAGATGTGATATCCAACTCCTTCCCATTCCAATCCTGAGACCCTTCCTATAGCATGAGATGTGATATCTAAATACTTCTAATACCAAACCTGAGATCCTTCCGATAACATGAGATGTGATATCCAAATCCTTCCCCTTCCAAACCTGAGACCCTCCCTTTAGCATGAGATGTGATATCCATCTCCTTCCCATTCCAATCCTGAGACCCTTCTGATAGCATGAGATGTGATATCTCAATGCTTCTAATATCAAAACGGAAACCCTCCCTATCGCATGATATGTGATATCTAAGTCCTTCCCATTCCAATCCTGAGACCCTTCCTATAGCATGAGATGTGATATCTCAATGCTTCTAATACCA
Organism: Ambystoma mexicanum; assembly: GCF_040938575.1. Taxonomy (NCBI): domain Eukaryota; kingdom Metazoa; phylum Chordata; class Amphibia; order Caudata; family Ambystomatidae; genus Ambystoma; species Ambystoma mexicanum. The sequence goes on along the minus strand of NC_090932.1, from coordinate 573,020,738 downwards.
AACCTGAGATCCTTCCGATAGCATGAGATCGGATATCCAACTCCTTCCCATTCCAATCCTGAGACACTTCCGATAGCAGAGATGTGATATCTCAATGCTTATACCAGACCTTAGACCCTTCCTATAACATGAGATCGGATATCCAACTCCTTCCCGTTCCAAACCTGAGACCCTTCCTTTAGCATGAGATGTGATATCCAGCTCCTTCCCATTCCAATCCTGAGACACTTCCTATAGCATGAGATGTGATATCTCAATGCTTCTTCCAAACCTGAGACCCTTCCTTTAGCATGAGATGTGATATCCAACTCCTTCCCATTCCAATCCTGAGACCCTTCCTATAGCATGAGATGTGATATCTCAATACTTCTAATACCAAACCTGAGATCCTTTCCGATAACATGAGATGTGATATCCAAATCCTTCCCCTTCCAAACCTGAGACCCTCCCTTTAGCATATGTGATATCCATCTCCTTCCCATTCCAATCCTGAGACCCTTCTGATAGCATGAGATGTGATATCTCAATGCTTCTAATACCAAACCTGCGATCCTTCCGATAGCATGAGATGTGATATCTCAATGCTTCTAATACCAAACCTGAGATCCTTCCTATAACATGAGATGTGATATCCAAATCCTTCCCCTTCCAATTCTGAGACCCTCCCTTTAACATGAGATGTGATATCCAACTCCTTCCCATTCCAACCTGAGACCCTTCCTATAGCATGAGATGTGATATCCAAGTCCTTCCCATTCCAATCCTTAGACCCTTCCTACAGCATGCAATATGATATCTCAATGCCTCTAATACCAAACCTGAGATCCTTCCTCTAACATGAAATGTGATATCCAACTCCTTCCCTTTCCAAACCTGAGAGCCTATCTATAGCATGAGATGTGATATCCAAGTCCTTTCCATTCCAATCCTTAGACCCTTCCTACAGCATGCAATATGATATCTCAATGATTCTAATAACAAACCTGAGACCCGTCCTATAACATGAGATGGGATATCCAACTCCTTCCATTTCCAATCCTGAGACACTTCCGATAGCAGAGATGTGATATCTCAATGCTTATACCAAACCTGAGACCCTTCCTATAACATGAGATGTGATATCCAACTCCTTCCCGTTCCAATCCTGAGACTCTTCCTTTAGCATGAGATGTGATATCCAGCTCCTTCCCATTCCAATCGTGAGACACTTCCGATAGCATGAGATGTGATATCTCAATGCTTCTAATATCAAAACTGAGACCCTCCCTATAGCATGATATGTGATATCTAAGTCCTTCCCATTCCAATCCTGAGACCCTTCCTATAGCATGAGATGTGATATCTCAATGCTTCTACCAAACCTGAGACCCTTCCGATAGCAGAGATGTGATATCTCAATGCTTATACCAAACCTGAGACCCTTCCTACGGCATGAGATGTCATATACAACTCCTTCCCATTCCAATCCTGAGACCCTTCCTATAGCATGAGATGTGATATCTCAATGCTTATACCAAACCTGAGACCCTTCCTATAGCATGAGATGTGATATCCAACTCCTTCCCATTCCAATCCTGAGACCCTTCCTATAGCATGAGATATGATATCTCAATGCTTATACCAAACCTGAGACCCTTCCTACGGCATGAGATGTCATATACAACTCCTTCCCATTCCAATCCTGAGACCCTTCCTATAGCATGAGATGTGATATCTCAATGCTTATACCAAACCTGAGACCCTTCCTATAGCATGAGATGTGATATCCAACTCCTTCCCATTCCAATCCTGAGACCCTTCCTATAGCATGAGATGTGATATCTCAATGCTTATACCAAACCTGAGACCCTTCCTATAACATGAGATGGGATATCCAACTCCTTCCCATTCCAATCCTGAGACACTTCCGATAGCAGAGATGTGATATCTCAATGCTTATACCAGACCTTAGACCCTTCCTATAACATGAGATCGGATATCCAACTCCTTCCCGTTCCAAACCTGAGACCCTTCCTTTAGCATGAGATGTGATATCCAGCTCCTTCCCATTCCAATCCTGAGACCCTCCCTTTAGCATGAGATGTGATATCTCAATGCTTCTAATATCAAAACAGAAACCCTCCCTATAGCATGATATGTGATATCTAAGTCCTTCCCATTCCAATCCTGAGACCCTTCCTATAGCATGAGATGTGATATCTCAATGCTTCTACCAAACCTGAGACCCTTCCTTTAGCATGAGATGTGATATCCAACTCCTTCCCATTCCAATCCTGAGACCCTTCCTATAGCATGAGATGTGATATCTCAATACTTCTAATACCAAACCTGAAATCCTTCCGATAACATGAGATGTGATATCCAAATCCTTCCCCTTCCAAACCTGAGACCCTCCCTTTAGCATGAGATGTGATATCCAACTCCTTCCCATTCCAATCCTGAGACCCTTCTGATAGCATGAGATGTGATATCTCAATGCTTCTAATACCAAACCTGAGATCCTTCCGATAGCATGAGATGTGATATCTCAATGCTTCTAATACCAAACCTGAGATCCTTCCTAAACATGAGATGTGATATCCAAATCCTTCCCCTTCCAATTCTGAGACCCTCCCTTTAACATGAGATGTGATATCCAACTCCTTCCCATTCCAATCCTGAGACACTTCCCATAGCAGAGATGTGATATCTCAATGCTTATACCAGACCTTAGACCCTTCCTATAACATGAGATCGGATATCCAACTCCTTCCCGTTCCAAACCTGAGACCCTTCCTTTAGCATGAGATGTGATATCCAGCTCCTTCCCATTCCAATCCTGAGACACTTCCGATAGCATGAGATGTGATATCTCAATGCTTCTAATATCAAAACGGAAACCCTCCCTATAGCATGATATGTGATATCTAAGTCCTTCCCATTCCAATCCTGAGACCCTTCCTATAGCATGAGATGTGATATCTCAATGCTTCTAATACCAAACCTGAGATCCTTCCGATAGCATGAGATCGGATATCCAACTCCTTCCCATTCCAATCCTGAGACACTTCCGATAGCAGAGATGTGATATCTCAATGCTTATACCAGACCTTAGACCCTTCCTATAACATGAGATCGGATATCCAACTCCTTCCCGTTCCAAACCTGAGACCCTTCCTTTAGCATGAGATGTGATATCCAGCTCCTTCCCATTCCAATCCTGAGACACTTCCTATAGCATGAGATGTGATATCTCAATGCTTCTACCAAACCTGAGACCCTTCCTTTAGCATGAGATGTGATATCCAACTCCTTCCCATTCCAATCCTGAGACCCTTCCTATAGCATGAGATGTGATATCTCAATACTTCTAATACCAAACCTGAGATCCTTCCGATAACATGAGATGTGATATCCAAATCCTTCCCCTTCCAAACCTGAGACCCTCCCTTTAGCATGAGATGTGATATCCATCTCCTTCCCATTCCAATCCTGAGACCCTTCTGATAGCATGAGATGTGATATCTCAATGCTTCTAATACCAAACCTGAGATCCTTCCGATAGCATGAGATGTGATATCTCAATGCTTCTAATACCAAACCTGAGATCCTTCCTATAACATGAGATGTGATATCCAAATCCGTCCCCTTCCAATTCTGAGACCCTCCCTTTAACATGAGATGTGATATCCAACTCCTTCCCATTCCAACCTGAGACCCTTCCTATAGCATGATATGTGATATCCAAGTCCTTCCCATTCCAATCCTTAGACCCTTCCTACAGCATGCAATATGATATCTCAATGCCTCTAATACCAAACCTGAGATCCTTCCTCTAACATGAAATGTGATATCCAACTCCTTCCCTTTCCAAACCTGAGAGCCTATCTATAGCATGAGATGTGATATCCAAGTCCTTTCCATTCCAATCCTTAGACCCTTCCTACAGCATGCAATATGATATCTCAATGATTCTAATAACAAACCTGAGACCCGTCCTATAACATGAGATGGGATATCCAACTCCTTCCATTTCCAATCCTGAGACACTTCCGATAGCAGAGATGTGATATCTCAATGCTTATACCAAACCTGAGACTCTTCCTTTAGCATGAGATGTGATATCCAGCTCCTTCCCATTCCAATCGTGAGACACTTCCGATAGCATGAGATGTGATATCTCAATGCTTCTAATATCAAAACTGAGACCCTCCCTATACCATGATATGTGATATCTAAGTCCTTCCCATTCCAATCCTGAGACCCTTCCTATAGCATGAGATTTGATATCTCAATGCTTCTACCAAACCTGAGACCCTTCCTTTAGCATGAGATGTGATATCCAACTCCTTCCCATTCCATACCTGAGACCCTCCCTATAGCATGATATGTGATATCTAAGTCCTTCCCATTCCAATCCTGAGACCCTTCCTATAGCATGAGATGTGATATCTCAATACTTCTAATACCAAACCTGAGATCCTTCCTATAGCATGAGATGTGATATCTCAATGCTTCTAATACCAAACCTGAGACCCTTCCTACAGCATGCGATGTGATATCTCACTGCTTATACCAAACCTGAGACCCTTCCTATAGCATGAGATGTGATATCCAACTCCTTCCCATTCCAATCCTGAGACCCTTCCTATAGCATGAGATGTGATATCTCAATGCTTCTAATATCAAACTTGAGAGCCTCCCTATAGCATGAGATGTGATATCCAAGTCCTTCCCATTCCAATCCTGAGACACTTCCTATAGCATGAGATGTGATATCTCAATGCTTCTAATACCAAACCTGAGACTCTTCCTATAACATGAGATGGGATATCCAACTCCTTCCCATTCCAATCCTGAGACCCTTCCGATAGCAGAGATGTGATATCTCAATGCTTATACCAAACCTGAGACCCTTCCTACGGCATGAGATGTCATATACAACTCCTTCCCATTCCAATCCTGAGACCCTTCCTATAGCATGAGATGTGATATCTCAATGCTTATACCAAACCTGAGACCCTTCCTATAGCATGAGATGTGATATCCAACTCCTTCCCATTCCAATCCTGAGACCCTTCCTATAGCATGAGATGTGATATCTCAATGCTTATACCAAACCTGAGACCCTTCCTACGGCATGAGATGTCATATACAACTCCTTCCCATTCCAATCCTGAGACCCTTCCTATAGCATGAGATGTGATATCTCAATGCTTATACCAAACCTGAGACCCTTCCTATAGCATGAGATGTGATATCCAACTCCTTCCCATTCCAATCCTGAGACCCTTCCTATAGCATGAGATGTGATATCTCAATGCTTATACCAAACCTGAGACCCTTCCTATAACATGAGATGGGATGTCCAACTCCTTCCCATTCCAATCCTGAGACACTTCCGATAGCAGAGATGTGATATCTCAATGCTTATACCAGACCTTAGACCCTTCCTATAACATGAGATCGGATATCCAACTCCTTCCCGTTCCAAACCTGAGACCCTTCCTTTAGCATGAGATGTGATATCCAGCTCCTTCCCATTCCAATCCTGAGACCCTCCCTTTAGCATGAGATGTGATATCTCAATGCTTCTAATATCAAAACAGAAACCCTCCCTATAGCATGATATGTGATATCTAAGTCCTTCCCATTCCAATCCTGAGACCCTTCCTATAGCATGAGATGTGATATCTCAATGCTTCTACCAAACCTGAGACCCTTCCTTTAGCATGAGATGTGATATCCAACTCCTTCCCATTCCAATCCTGAGACCCTTCCTATAGCATGAGATGTGATATCTCAATACTTCTAATACCAAACCTGAAATCCTCCCGATAACATGAGATGTGATATCCAAATCCTTCCCCTTCCAAACCTGAGACCCTCCCTTTAGCATGAGATGTGATATCCAACTCCTTCCCATTCCAATCCTGAGACCCTTCTGATAGCATGAGATGTGATATCTCAATGCTTCTAATACCAAACCTGAGACCCTTCCTATAGCATGAGATGTGATATCTCAATGCTTCTACCAAACCTGAGACCCTTCCTATAACATGAGATGTGATATCCAACTCCTTCCCATTCCAATCCTGAGACCCTTCCTATAGCATGAGATGTGATATCTCAATACTTCTAATACCAAACCTGAAATCCTCCCGATAACATGAGATGTGATATCCAAATCCTTCCCCTTCCAAACCTGAGACCCTCCCTTTAGCATGAGATGTGATATCCAACTCCTTCCCATTCCAATCCTGAGACCCTTCCTATAGCATGAGATGTGATATCTCAATGCTTATACCCAACCTGAGACCCTTCCTATAACATGAGATGGGATATCCAACTCCTTCCCATTCCAATCCTGAGACACTTCCGATAGCAGAGATGTGATATCTCAATGCTTATACCAGACCTTAGACCCTTCCTATAACATGAGATCGGATATCCAACTCCTTCCCGTTCCAAACCTGAGACCCTTCCTTTAGCATGAGATGTGATATCCAGCTCCTTCCCATTCCAATCCTGAGACCCTCCCTTTAGCATGAGATGTGATATCTCAATGCTTCTAATATCAAAACAGAAACCCTCCCTATAGCATGATATGTGATATCTAAGTCCTTCCCATTCCAATCCTGAGACCCTTCCTATAGCATGAGATGTGATATCTCAATGCTTCTACCAAACCTGAGACCCTTCCTTTAGCATGAGATGTGATATCCAACTCCTTCCCATTCCAATCCTGAGACCCTTCCTATAGCATGAGATGTGATATCTCAATACTTCTAATACCAAACCTGAAATCCTTCCGATAACATGAGATGTGATATCCAAATCCTTCCCCTTCCAAACCTGAGACCCTCCCTTTAGCATGAGATGTGATATCCAACTCCTTCCCATTCCAATCCTGAGACCCTTCTGATAGCATGAGATGTGATATCTCAATGCTTCTAATACCAAACCTGAGATCCTTCCGATAGCATGAGATGTGATATCTCAATGCTTCTAATACCAAACCTGAGATCCTTCCTATAACATGAGATGTGATATCCAAATCCTTCCCCTTCCAATTCTGAGACCCTCCCTTTAACATGAGATGTGATATCCAACTCCTTCCCATTCCAATCCTGAGACACTTCCCATAGCAGAGATGTGATATCTCAATGCTTATACCAGACCTTAGACCCTTCCTATAACATGAGATCGGATATCCAACTCCTTCCCGTTCCAAACCTGAGACCCTTCCTTTAGCATGAGATGTGATATCCAGCTCCTTCCCATTCCAATCCTGAGACACTTCCGATAGCATGAGATGTGATATCTCAATGCTTCTAATATCAAAACGGAAACCCTCCCTATAGCATGATATGTGATATCTAAGTCCTTCCCATTCCAATCCTGAGACCCTTCCTATAGCATGAGATGTGATATCTCAATGCTTCTAATACCAAACCTGAGATCCTTCCGATAGCATGAGATCGGATATCCAACTCCTTCCCATTCCAATCCTGAGACACTTCCGATAGCAGAGATGTGATATCCATCTCCTTCCCATTCCAATCCTGAGACCCTTCTGATAGCATGAGATGTGATATCTCAATGCTTCTAATATCAAAACGGAAACCCTCCCTATCGCATGATATGTGATATCTAAGTCCTTCCCATTCCAATCCTGAGACCCTTCCTATAGCATGAGATGTGATATCTCAATGCTTCTAATACCAAACCTGAGATCCTTCCGATAGCATGAGATCGGATATCCAACTCCTTCCCATTCCAATCCTGAGACACTTCCGATAGCAGAGATGTGATATCTCAATGCTTATACCAGACCTTAGACCCTTCCTATAACATGAGATCGGATATCCAACTCCTTCCCGTTCCAAACCTGAGACCCTTCCTTTAGCATGAGATGTGATATCCAGCTCCTTCCCATTCCAATCCTGAGACACTTCCTATAGCATGAGATGTGATATCTCAATGCTTCTACCAAACCTGAGACCCTTCCTTTAGCATGAGATGTGATATCCAACTCCTTCCCATTCCAATCCTGAGACCCTTCCTATAGCATGAGATGTGATATCTCAATACTTCTAATACCAAACCTGAGATCCTTTCCGATAACATGAGATGTGATATCCAAATCCTTCCCCTTCCAAACCTGAGACCCTCCCTTTAGCATATGTGATATCCATCTCCTTCCCATTCCAATCCTGAGACCCTTCTGATAGCATGAGATGTGATATCTCAATGCTTCTAATACCAAACCTGAGATCCTTCCGATAGCATGAGATGTGATATCTCAATGCTTCTAATACCAAACCTGAGATCCTTCCTATAACATGAGATGTGATATCCAAATCCTTCCCCTTCCAATTCTGAGACCCTCCCTTTAACAAGAGATGTGATATCCAACTCCTTCCCATTCCAACCTGAGACCCTTCCTATAGCATGAGATGTGATATCCAAGTCCTTCCCATTCCAATCCTTAGACCCTTCCTACAGCATGCAATATGATATCTCAATGCCTCTAATACCAAACCTGAGATCCTTCCTCTAACATGAAATGTGATATCCAACTCCTTCCCTTTCCAAACCTGAGAGCCTATCTATAGCATGAGATGTGATATCCAAGTCCTTTCCATTCCAATCCTTAGACCCTTCCTACAGCATGCAATATGATATCTCAATGATTCTAATAACAAACCTGAGACCCGTCCTATAACATGAGATGGGATATCCAACTCCTTCCATTTCCAATCCTGAGACACTTCCGATAGCAGAGATGTGATATCTCAATGCTTATACCAAACCTGAGACCCTTCCTATAACATGAGATGTGATATCCAACTCCTTCCCGTTCCAATCCTGAGACTCTTCCTTTAGCATGAGATGTGATATCCAGCTCCTTCCCATTCCAATCGTGAGACACTTCCGATAGCATGAGATGTGATATCTCAATGCTTCTAATATCAAAACTGAGACCCTCCCTATAGCATGATATGTGATATCTAAGTCCTTCCCATTCCAATCCTGAGACCCTTCCTATAGCATGAGATGTGATATCTCAATGCTTCTACCAAACCTGAGACCCTTCCTTTAGCATGAGATGTGATATAAAACTCCTTCCCATTCCAATCCTGAGACCCTTCCTATAGCATGAGATGTGATATCTCAATACTTCTAATACCAAACCTGAGATCCTTCCTATAGCATGAGATGTGATATCTCAATGCTTCTAATACCAAACCTGAGACCCTTCCTACAGCATGCGATGTGATATCTCACTGCTTATACCAAACCTGAGACCCTTCCTATAGCATGAGATGTGATATCCAACTCCTTCCCATTCCAATCCTGAGACCCTTCCTATAGCATGAGATGTGATATCTCAATGCTTCTAATATCAAACTTGAGAGCCTCCCTATAGCATGAGATGTGATATCCAAGTCCTTCCCATTCCAATCCTGAGACACTTCCTATAGCATGAGATGTGATATCTCAATGCTTCTAATACCAAACCTGAGACTCTTCCTATAACATGAGATGGGATATCCAACTCCTTCCCATTCCAATCCTGAGACCCTTCCGATAGCAGAGATGTGATATCTCAATGCTTATACCAAACCTGAGACCCTTCCTACGGCATGAGATGTCATATACAACTCCTTCCCATTCCAATCCTGAGACCCTTCCTATAGCATGAGATGTGATATCTCAATGCTTATACCAAACCTGAGACCCTTCCTATAGCATGAGATGTGATATCCAACTCCTTCCCATTCCAATCCTGAGACCCTTCCTATAGCATGAGATGTGATATCTCAATGCTTATACCAAACCTGAGACCCTTCCTACGGCATGAGATGTCATATACAACTCCTTCCCATTCCAATCCTGAGACCCTTCCTATAGTATGAGATGTGATATCTCAATGCTTATACCAAACCTGAGACCCTTCCTATAGCATGAGATGTGATATCCAACTCCTTCCCATTCCAATCCTGAGACCCTTCCTATAGCATGAGATGTGATATCTCAATGCTTATACCAAACCTGAGACCCTTCCTATAACATGAGATGGGATATCCAACTCCTTCCCATTCCAATCCTGAGACACTTCCGATAGCAGAGATGTGATATCTCAATGCTTATACCAGACCTTAGACCCTTCCTATAACATGAGATCGGATATCCAACTCCTTCCCGTTCCAAACCTGAGACCCTTCCTTTAGCATGAGATGTGATATCCAGCTCCTTCCCATTCCAATCCTGAGACCCTCCCTTTAGCATGAGATGTGATATCTCAATGCTTCTAATATCAAAACAGAAACCCTCCCTATAGCATGATATGTGATATCTAAGTCCTTCCCATTCCAATCCTGAGACCCTTCCTATAGCATGAGATGTGATATCTCAATGCTTCTACCAAACCTGAGACCCTTCCTTTAGCATGAGATGTGATATCCAAATCCTTCCCCTTCCAAACCTGAGACCCTCCCTTTAGCATGAGATGTGATATCCAACTCCTTCCCATTCCAATCCTGAGACCCTTCTGATAGCATGAGATGTGATATCTCAATGCTTCTAATACCAAACCTGAGATCCTTCCGATAGCATGAGATGTGATATCTCAATGCTTCTAATACCAAACCTGAGATCCTTCCTATAACATGAGATGTGATATCCAAATCCTTCCCCTTCCAATTCTGAGACCCTCCCTTTAACATGAGATGTGATATCCAACTCCTTCCCATTCCAATCCTGAGACACTTCCCATAGCAGAGATGTGATATCTCAATGCTTATACCAGACCTTAGACCCTTCCTATAACATGAGATCGGATATCCAACTCCTTCCCGTTCCAAACCTGAGACCCTTCCTTTAGCATGAGATGTGATATCCAGCTCCTTCCCATTCCAATCCTGAGACACTTCCGATAGCATGAGATGTGATATCTCAATGCTTCTAATATCAAAACTGAGACCCTCCCTATAGCATGATATGTGATATCTAAGTCCTTCCCATTCCAATCCTGAGACCCTTCTGATAGCATGAGATGTGATATCTCAATGCCTCTAATACCAAACCTGAGATCCTACCTCTAACATGAAATGTGATATCCAACTCTCTCCCCTTCCAAACCTGAGAGCCTTCCTATAGCATGAGATGTGATATCCAAGTCCTTCCCATTCCAATCCTGAGACCCTTCCTATAACATGAGATGTGATATCCAACTCCTTCCCATTCCAACCTGAGACCCTTCCTATAGCATGAGATGGGATATCCAACTCCTTCCAAATCCAATCCTGATACCATTCCGATAGCATGAGATGTGATATCCCAATGCTTCTACCAAACCTGAGACCCATACTATGGCATGAGATGTGATATCAAACTCCTTCCCATTCCAATTCTGAGACCCTTCCTATACCATGAGACTTGCTATCACAATGCTTCTAATACCAAACCTGAGACCCGTCCTATAACATGAGATGTGATATCCAAATCCTTCCCCTTCCAAACCTTAGACCCTTCCTTTATCATGAGATGTGATATCCAACTCCTTCCCATTCCAATCCTGAGACCCTTCCGATATCATGAGATGTGATATCTCAATGCTTCTAATATCAAACTTGAGACCCTCCCTATAGCATGAGATGTGATATCCAAGTCCTTCCCATTCCAATCCTGAGACCCTTCCTATAGCATGAGATGTGATATCTCAATGCTTCTAATACCAAACCTGAGACCCTTCCTATAACATGAGATGGGAATATCCAACTCCTTACATTCCAATCCTGAGACCCTTCCGATAGCAGAGATGTGATATCTCAATGTTTATACCAAACCTGAGATCCTTCCTATAACATGAGATGTGATATCCAACTCCTTCCCATTCCAATACTGAGACACTGCCTATAGCATGAGATGTGATATCTCACTGCTTATACCAAACCTGAGACCCTTCCTATAGCATGAGATGTGATATCCAACTCCTTCCCATTCCAATCCTGAGACCCTTCCTATAGCATGAGATGTGATATCTCAATGCTTCTAATATCAAACTTGAGAGCCTCCCTATAGCATGAGATGTGATATCCAAGTCCTTCCCATTCCAATCCTGAGACACTTCCTACAGCATGAGATGTGATATCTCAATGCCTCTAATACCAAACCTGAGACTCTTCCTATAACATGAGATGGGATATCCAACTCCTTCCCATTCCAATCCTGAGACCCTTCCGATAGCAGAGATGTGATATCTCAATGCTTATACCAAACCTGAGACCCTTCCTACGGCATGAGATGTCATATACAACTCCTTCCCATTCCAATCCTGAGTCCCTTCCTATAGCATGAGATGTGATATCTCAATGCTTCTAATATCAAACTTGAGACCCTCCCTATAGCATGAGATGTGATATCCAAGTCCTTCCCATTCCAATCCTGAGACACTTCCTATAGCATGAGATGTGATATCTCAATGCTTCTAATACCAAACCTGAGACTCTTCCTATAACATGAGATGGGATATCCAACTCCTTCCCATTCCAATCCTGAGACCCTTCCGATAGCAGAGATGTGATATCTCAATGCTTATACCAAACCTGAGACCCTTCCTACGGCATGAGATGTCATATACAACTCCTTCCCATTCCAATCCTGAGACCCTTCCTATAGCATGAGATGTGATATCTCAATGCTTCTAATATCAAACTTGAGACCCTCCCTATAGCATGAGATGTGATATCCAAGTCCTTCCCATTCCAATCCTGAGACACTTCCTATAGCATGAGATGTGATATCTCAATGCTTCTAATACCAAACCTGAGACTCTTCCTATAACATGAGATGGGATATCCAACTCCTTCCCATTCCAATCCTGAGACCCTTCCGATAGCAGAGATGTGATATCTCAATGCTTATACCAAACCTGAGACCCTTCCTATAGCATGAGATGTGATATCCAACTCCTTCCCATTCCAATCCTGAGACCCTTCCTATAGCATGAGATGTGATATCTCAATGTTTCTAATATCAAACTTGAGAGCCTCCCTATAGCATGAGATGTGATATCCAAGTCCTTCCCATTCCAATCCTGAGACACTTCCTACAGCATGAGATGTGATATCTCAATGCCTCTAATACCAAACCTGAGACTCTTCCTATAACATGAGATGGGATATCCAACTCCTTCCCATTCCAATCCTGAGACCCTTCCGATAGCAGAGATGTGATATCTCAATGCTTATACCAAACCTGAGACCCTTCCTACGGCATGAGATGTCATATACAACTCCTTCCCATTCCAATCCTGAGACCCTTCCTATAGCATGAGATGTGATATCTCAATGCTTCTAATATCAAACTTGAGACCCTCCCTATAGCATGAGATGTGATATCCAAGTCCTTCCCATTCCAATCCTGAGACACTTCCTATAGCATGAGATGTGATATCTCAATGCTTCTAATACCAAACCTGAGACTCTTCCTATAACATGAGATGGGATATCCAACTCCTTCCCATTCCAATCCTGAGACCCTTCCGATAGCAGAGATGTGATATCTCAATGCTTATACCAAACCTGAGACCCTTCCTACGGCATGAGATGTCATATACAACTCCTTCCCATTCCAATCCTGAGACCCTTCCTATAGCATGAGATGTGATATCTCAATGCTTCTAATATCAAACTTGAGACCCTCCCTATAGCATGAGATGTGATATCCAAGTCCTTCCCATTCCAATCCTGAGACACTTCCTATAGCATGAGATGTGATATCTCAATGCTTCTAATACCAAACCTGAGACTCTTCCTATAACATGAGATGGGATATCCAACTCCTTCCCATTCCAATCCTGAGACCCTTCCGATAGCAGAGATGTGATATCTCAATGCTTATACCAAACCTGAGACCCTTCCTATAGCATGAGATGTGATATCCAACTCCTTCCCATTCCAATCCTGAGACCCTTCCTATAGCATGAGATGTGATATCTCAATGTTTCTAATATCAAACTTGAGAGCCTCCCTATAGCATGAGATGTGATATCCAAGTCCTTCCCATTCCAATCCTGAGACACTTCCTACAGCATGAGATGTGATATCTCAATGCCTCTAATACCAAACCTGAGACTCTTCCTATAACATGAGATGGGATATCCAACTCCTTCCCATTCCAATCCTGAGACCCTTCCGATAGCAGAGATGTGATATCTCAATGCTTATACCAAACCTGAGACCCTTCCTACGGCATGAGATGTCATATACAACTCCTTCCCATTCCAATCCTGAGACCCTTCCTATAGCATGAGATGTGATATCTCAATGCTTCTAATATCAAACTTGAGACCCTCCCTATAGCATGAGATGTGATATCCAAGTCCTTCCCATTCCAATCCTGAGACACTTCCTATAGCATGAGATGTGATATCTCAATGCTTCTAATACCAAACCTGAGACTCTTCCTATAACATGAGATGGGATATCCAACTCCTTCCCATTCCAATCCTGAGACCCTTCCGATAGCAGAGATGTGATATCTCAATGCTTATACCAAACCTGAGACCCTTCCTACGGCATGAGATGTCATATACAACTCCTTCCCATTCCAATCCTGAGACCCTTCCTATAGCATGAGATGTGATATCTCAATGCTTCTAATATCAAACTTGAGACCCTCCCTATAGCATGAGATGTGATATCCAAGTCCTTCCCATTCCAATCCTGAGACACTTCCTATAGCATGAGATGTGATATCTCAATGCTTCTAATACCAAACCTGAGACTCTTCCTATAACATGAGATGGGATATCCAACTCCTTCCCATTCCAATCCTGAGACCCTTCCGATAGCAGAGATGTGATATCTCAATGCTTATACCAAACTTGAGACCCTTCCTACGGCATGAGATGTCATATACAACTCCTTCCCATTCCAATCCTGAGACCCTTCCTATAGCATGAGATGTGATATCTCAATGCTTATACCAAACCTGAGACCCTTCCTATAGTATGAGATGTGATATCCAACTCCTTCCCATTCCAATCCTGAGACCCTTCCTATAGCATGAGATGTGATGTCTCAATGCTTCTAATACCAAACCTGAGATCCTTCCTATAACATGAGATGTGATATCCAACTCCTTCCATTCCAATCCTGAGACCCTTCCTATAGCATGAGATTTGATATCTCAATGCTTATACCAAACCTGAGACCCTTCCTATAGCATGAGATGTGATATCCAAGTCCTTCCCATTCCAATCCTTAGACCCTTCCTACAGCATGCAATATGATATCTCAATGATTCTAATAACAATCCTGAGACCCGTCCTATAACATGAGATGGGATATCCAATTCCTTCCCATTCCAATCCTGAGACACTTCCGATAGCAGAGATGTGATATCTCAAAGCTTATACCAAACCTGAGACCCTTCCTATAACATGAGATCGGATTTCCAACTCCTTTTCGTTCCAAACCTGAGACCCTTCCTTTAGCATGAGATGTGATATCCAGCTCCTTCGCATTCCAATCCTGAGACACTTCCGATAGCATGAGATGTGATATCTCAATGCTTCTAATATCAAAACTGAAACCCTCCCTATAGCATGATATGTGATATCTAAGTCCTTCCCATTCCAATCCTGAGACCCTTCCTATAGCATGAGATGTGATATCTCAATGCTTCTACCAAACCTGAGACCCTTCCTATGGCATGAGATGTGATATCCAACTCCTTCCCAATACAATCCTGAGACCCTTCCGATAGCAGAGATGTGATATCTCAATGCTTATACCAAACCTGAGACCCTCCCTATAACAAGAGATGTCATATCCAACTCCTTCCCATTCCAAACCTGAGACCCTTCCTTTAGCATGAGATGTGATATCCAAATCCTTCACATTCCAATCCGGAGACCCTTCCTATAACATGAGATGTGATATCCAACTCCTTCCCAATCCAATCCTGAGACCCTTCCGATAGCAGAGATGTGATATCTCAATGCTTATACCAAACCTGAGACCCTTCCTACGGCATGAGATGTGATATCCAACCCCTTGCAATTCAAATCCTGACACCCTCCCTATAACAAGAGATGTCATATCCAACTCCTTCCCATTCCAAACCTGAGACCCTTCCTTTAGCATGAGATGTGATTTTCAAATCCTTCACATTCCAATCTGGAGCCCAATCCTATAGCATGAGATGTGATATCTCAATGCTTCTAATACCAAATCTGAGACCCTACCGATAGCATGAGATGTGATATCTCAATGCTTCAAAAACCAAACATGAGAACCATCCTATAACATGAGATGTGAAATCCAAATCCTTCCCTTCCCAAACCTGAGACTCTTCCTATAGCATGAGATGTGATATCTCAATGCTTCTACCAAACCTGAAACCCTTCCTATAGCATGAGATGTGATATCCAAATCCTTCCCTTTCCAAACCTGAGACCCTTCCTTTAGCATGAGATGTGATATCCAGCTCCTCCCATTCCAACCCTGAGACCCTTCCGATAGCATGAGATGTGATATCTCAATGCTTCTAATATCAAAACTGAGACCCTCCCTATAGCATGAGATGTGATATCTAAGTCCTTCCCATTCCAATCCTCAGACCCTTCCTATAGCATGCGATGTGATATCGCAATGCTTCTACCAAAACTGAGACCCTTCCTTTAGCATGAGATGTGATATCCAACTCCTTCCCATTCCAATCCTGAGACCCGTCCTATAGCATGAGATGTGATATCTCAATGCTTCTAATACCAAACCTGAGATCCTTCCGATAGCATGAGATGTGATATCTCAATGCTTCTAATACCAAACCTGAGATCCTTCCTATAACATGAGATGTGATATCCAAATCCTTTCCCTTCCAAACCTGAGACCCTCCCTTTAGCATGAGATGTGATATCCAACTCCTTCCCATTCCAATCCTGATACCCTTCTGATAGCATGAGATGTGATATCTCAATGCCTCTAATACCAAACCTGAGATCCTACCTCTAACATGAAATGTGATATCCAACTCCTTCCCTTTCCAAACCTGAGAGCATTCCTACAGCATGAGATGTGATATCCAAGTCCTTCCCATTCCAATCCTGAGACCCTTCCTATAACATGAGATGTGATATCCAACTCTTTCGCATTCCAACCTGAGACCCTTCCTATAGCATGAGATGGGATATCCAACTCCTTCCAAATCCAATCCTGATACCCTTCCGATAGCATGAGATGTGATATCCCAATGCTTCTACAAAACCTGAGACCCATACCATGGCATGATGTGATATCAAACTCCCGTCCTATACCATGAGACTTGATATCTCAATGCTTCTAATACCAAACCTGAGACCGGTCCAATAACATGAGATGTGATATCCAAATCCTTCCCCTTCCAAACCTTAGACCCTTCCTTTATCATGAGATGCGATATCCAAGTCCTTCCCATTCCATTCCTGAGACCCTTCCTATAGCATGAGATGTGATATCTCAATGCTTCTAATACCAAACCTGAGACCCTTCCTATAACATGAGATGTGATATCCAAGTCCTTCCCATTCCAATCCTGAGACCCTTCCTATAGCATGAGATGTGATATCTCAATGCTTATACCAAACCTGAGACCCTTCCTATGGCATGAGATGTGATATCCAACTCCTTCCCATTCCAATCCTGAGACCCTTCTGATAGCATGAGATGTGATATCTCAATGCCTCTAATACCAAAACTGAGATCCTACCTCTACATGAAATGTGATATCCAACTCCTTCCCCTTCCAACCCTGAGAGCCTTCCTATAGAATGAGATGTGATATCCATGTCCTTCCCATTCCAATCCTGAGACCCTTCCTATAACATGAGATGTGATATCCAACTCCTTCACATTCCAACCTTAGACCCTTCCTATAGCATGAGATGGGATATCCAACTCCTTCCAAATCCAATCCCGATACCCTTCTGATAGCATGAGATGTGATATCCCAATGCTTCTACAAAACCTGAAACCCATACCATGGCATGAGATGTGATATCAAACTCCTTCCCATTCCAATCCTGAGACCCTTCCTATAGCTTGAGATGTGATATCCAACTCCTTCCCATTCCAATCCTGAGACCCTTCCTATAGCATGAGATGTGATATCTCAATGCTTCTAATATCAAACTTGAGAGCCTCCCTATAGCATGAGATGTGATATCCAAGTCCTTCCCATTCCAATCCTGAGACACTTCCTATAGCATGAGATGTGATATCTCAATGCTTCTAATACCATACCTGAGACTCTTCCTATAACATGAGATGGGATATCCAACTCCTTCCCATTCCAATCCTGAGACCCTTCCGATAGCAGAGATGTGATATCTCAATGCTTATACCAAACCTGAGACCCTTCCTACGGCATGAGATGTCATATACAACTCCTTCCCATTCCAATCCTGAGACCCTTCCTATAGCATGAGATGTGATATCTCAATGCTTATACCAAACCTGAGACCCTTCCTATAGCATGAGATGTGATATCCAACTCCTTCCCGTTCCAATCCTGAGACCCTTCCTATAGCATGAGATGTGATATCTCAATGCTTATACCAAACCTGAGACCCTTCCTACGGCATGAGATGTCATATACAACTCCTTCCCATTCCAATCCTGAGACCCTTCCTATAGCATGAGATGTGATATCTCAATGCTTATACCAAACCTGAGACCCTTCCTATAGCATGAGATGTGATATCCAACTCCTTCCCATTCCAATCCTGAGACCCTTCCTATAGCATGAGATGTGATATCTCAATGCTTATACCAAACCTGAGACCCTTCCTATAACATGAGATGGGATATCCAACTCCTTCCCATTCCAATCCTGAGACCCTTCCTATAGCATGAGATGTGATATCTCAATGCTTATACCAAACCTGAGACCCTTCCTATAACATGAGATGGGATATCCAACTCCTTCCCATTCCAATCCTGAGACACTTCCGATAGCAGAGATGTGATATCTCAATGCTTATACCAGACCTTAGAGCCTTCCTATAACATGAGATCAGATATCCAACTCCTTCCCGTTCCAAACCTGAGACCCTTCCTTTAGCATGAGATGTGATATCCAGCTCCTTCCCATTCCAATCCTGAGACCCTCCCTTTAGCATGAGATGTGATATCTCAATGCTTCTAATATCAAAACAGAAACCCTCCCTATAGCATGATATGTGATATCTAAGTCCTTCCCATTCCAATCCTGAGACCCTTCCTATAGCATGAGATGTGATATCTCAATGCTTCTACCAAACCTGAGACCCTTCCTTTAGCATGAGATGTGATATCCAACTCCTTCCCATTCCAATCCTGAGACCCTTCCTATAGCATGAGATGTGATATCTCAATACTTCTAATACCAAACCTGAAATCCTTCCGATAACATGAGATGTGATATCCAAATCCTTCCCCTTCCAAACCTGAGACCCTCCCTTTAGCATGAGATGTGATATCCAACTCCTTCCCATTACAATCCTGAGACCCTTCTGATAGCATGAGATGTGATATCTCAATGCTTCTAATACCAAACCTGAGATCCTTCCGATAGCATGAGATGTGATATCTCAATGCTTCTAATACCAAACCTGAGATCCTTCCTATAACATGAGATGTGATATCCAAATCCTTCCCCTTCCAATTCTGAGACCCTCCCTTTAACATGAGATGTGATATCCAACTCCTTCCCATTCCAACCTGAGACCCTTCCTATAGCATGAGATGTGATATCTCAATGCTTATACCAAACCTGAGACCCTTCCTATAACATGAGATGGGATATCCAACTCCTTCCCATTCCAATCCTGAGACACTTCCCATAGCAGAGATGTGATATCTCAATGCTTATACCAGACCTTAGACCCTTCCTATAACATGAGATCGGATATCCAACTCCTTCCCGTTCCAAACCTGAGACCCTTCCTTTAGCATGAGATGTGATATCCAGCTCCTTCCCATTCCAATCCTGAGACACTTCCGATAGCATGAGATGTGATATCTCAATGCTTCTAATATCAAAACGGAAACCCTCCCTATAGCATGATATGTGATATCTAAGTCCTTCCCATTCCAATCCTGAGACCCTTCCTATAGCATGAGATGTGATATCTCAATGCTTCTAATACCAAACCTGAGATCCTTCCGATAGCATGAGATCGGATATCCAACCCCTTCCCATTCCAATCCTGAGACACTTCCGATAGCAGAGATGTGATATCTCAATGCTTATACCAGACCTTAGACCCTTCCTATAACATGAGATCGGATATCCAACTCCTTCCCGTTCCAAACCTGAGACCCTTCATTTAGCATGAGATGTGATATCCAGCTCCTTCCCATTCCAATCCTGAGACACTTCCTATAGCATGAGATGTGATATCTCAATGCTTCTACCAAACCTGAGACCCTTCCTTTAGCATGAGATGTGATATCCAACTCCTTCCCATTCCAATCCTGAGACCCTTCCTATAGCATGAGATGTGATATCTCAATACTTCTAATACCAAACCTGAGATCCTTCCGATAACATGAGATGTGATATCCAAATCCTTCCCCTTCCAAACCTGAGACCCTCCCTTTAGCATGAGATGTGATATCCATCTCCTTCCCATTCCAATCCTGAGACCCTTCTGATAGCATGAGATGTGATATCTCAATGCTTCTAATACCAAACCTGAGATCCTTCCGATAGCATGAGATGTGATATCTCAATGCTTCTAATACCAAACCTGAGATCCTTCCTATAACATGAGATGTGATATCCAAATCCTTCCCCTTCCAATTCTGAGACCCTCCCTTTAACATGAGATGTGATATCCAACTCCTTCCCATTCCAACCTGAGACCCTTCCTATAGCATGAGATGTGATATCTCAATGCCTCTAATACCAAACCTGAGATCCTTCCTCTAACATGAAATGTGATATCCAACTCCTTCCCTTTCCAAACCTGAGAGCCTATCTATAGCATGAGATGTGATATCCAAGTCCTTCCCATTCCAATCCTTAGACCCTTCCTACAGCATGCAATATGATATCTCAATGATTCTAATAACAAACCTGAGACCCGTTCTATAACATGAGATGGGATATCCAACTCCTTCCATTTCCAATCCTGAGACACTTCCGATAGCAGAGATGTGATATCTCAATGCTTATACCAAACCTGAGACCCTTCCTATAACATAAGATGTGATATCCAACTCCTTCCCGTTCCAAACCTGAGACTCTTCCTTTAGCATGAGATGTGATATCCAGCTCCTTCCCATTCCAATCCTGAGACACTTCCGATAGCATGAGATGTGATATCTCAATGCTTCTAATATCAAAACTGAGACCCTCCCTATAGCATGATATGTGATATCTAAGTCCTTCCCATTCCAATCCTGAGACCCTTCCTATAGCATGAGATGTGATATCTCAATGCTTCTACCAAACCTGAGACCCTTCCTTTAGCATGATATGTGATATCCAACTCCTTCCCATTCCAATCCTGAGACCCTTCCTATAGCATGAGATGTGATATCTCAATACTTCTAATACCAAACCTGAGATCCTTCCTATAGCATGAGATGTGATATCTCAATGCTTCTAATACCAAACCTGAGACCCTTCCTACAGCATGCGATGTGATATCTCACTGCTTATACCAAACCTGAGACCCTTCCTATAGCATGAGATGTGATATCCAACTCCTTCCCATTCCAATCCTGAGACCCTTCCTATAGCATGAGATGTGATATCTCAATGCTTCTAATATCAAACTTGAGAGCCTCCCTATAGCATGAGATGTGATATCCAAGTCCTTCCCATTCCAATCCTGAGACACTTCCTATAGCATGAGATGTGATATCTCAATGCTTCTAATACCAAACCTGAGACTCTTCCTATAACATGAGATGGGATATCCAACTCCTTCCCATTCCAATCCTGAGACCCTTCCGATAGCAGAGATGTGATATCTCAATGCTTATACCAAACCTGAGACCCTTCCTACGGCATGAGATGTCATATACAACTCCTTCCCATTCCAATCCTGAGACCCTTGCTATAGCATGAGATGTGATATCTCAATGCTTATACCAAACCTGAGACCCTTCCTATAGCATGAGATGTGATATCCAACTCCTTCCCATTCCAATCCTGAGACCCTTCCTATAGCATGAGATGTGATATCTCAATGCTTATACCAAACCTGAGACCCTTCCTACGGCATGAGATGTCATATACAACTCCTTCCCATTCCAATCCTGAGACCCTTCCTATAGCATGAGATGTGATATCTCAATGCTTATACCAAACCTGAGACCCTTCCTATAGCATGAGATGTGATATCCAACTCCTTCCCATTCCAATCCTGAGACCCTTCCTATAGCATGAGATGTGATATCTCAATGCTTATACCAAACCTGAGACCCTTCCTATAACATGAGATGGGATATCCAACTCCTTCCCATTCCAATCATGAGACACTTCCGATAGCAGAGATGTGATATCTCAATGCTTATACCAGACCTTAGACCCTTCCTATAACATGAGATCGGATATCCAACTCCTTCCCGTTCCAAACCTGAGACCCTTCCTTTAGCATGAGATGTGATATCCAGCTCCTTCCCATTCCAATCCTGAGACACTTCCGATAGCATGAGATGTGATATCTCAATGCTTCTAATATCAAAACGGAAACCCTCCCTATAGCATGATATGTGATATCTAAGTCCTTCCCATTCCAATCCTGAGACCCTTCCTATAGCATGAGATGTGATATCTCAATGCTTCTACCAAACCTGAGACCCTTCCTTTAGCATGAGATGTGATATCCAACTCCTTCCCATTCCAATCCTGAGACCCTTCCTATCGCATGAGATGTGATATCTCAATACTTCTAATACCAAACCTGAGATCCTTCCGATAACATGAGATGTGATATCCAAATCCTTCCCCTTCCAAACCTGAGACCCTCCCTTTAGCATGAGATGTGATATCCATCTCCTTCCCATTCCAATCCTGAGACCCTTCTGATAGCATGAGATGTGATATCTCAATGCTTCTAATACCAAACCTGAGATCCTTCCGATAGCATGAGATGTGATATCTCAATGCTTCTAATACCAAACCTGAGACCCTTCCTATAACATGAGATTGGAATATCCAACTCCTTCCCATTCCAATCCTGAGACCCTTCCGATAGCAGAGATGTGATATCTCAATTCTTATACCAAACCTGAGATCCTTCCTATAACATGAGATGTGATATCCAACTCCTTCCCATTCCAATCCTGAGACACTTCCTATAGCATGAGATGTGATATCTCACTGCTTATACCAAACCTGAGACCCTTCCTATAGCATGAGATGTGATATCTAACTCCTTCCCATTCCAATCCTGAGACCCTTCCTATAGCATGAGATGTGATATCTCAATGCTTCTAATACCAAACCTGAGACTCTTCCTATAACATGAGATGGGATATCCAACTCCTTCCCATTCCAATCCTGAGACCCTTCCGATAGCAGAGATGTGATATCTCAATGCTTATACCAAACCTGAGACCCTTCCTACGGCATGAGATGTCATATACAACTCCTTCCCATTCCAATCCTGAGACCCTTCCTATAGCATGAGATGTGATATCTCAATGCTTATACCAAACCTGAGACCCTTCCTATAGCATGAGATGTGATATCCAACTCCTTCCCATTCCAATCCTGAGACCCTTCCTATAGCATGAGATGTGATATCTCAATGCTTATACCAAACCTGAGACCCTTCCTACGGCATGAGATGTCATATACAACTCCTTCCCATTCCAATCCTGAGACCCTTCCTATAGCATGAGATGTGATATCTCAATGCTTATACCAAACCTGAGACCCTTCCTATAGCATGAGATGTGATATCCAAATCCTTCCCATTCCAATCCTGAGACCCTTCCTATATCATGAGATGTGATATCTCAATGCTTATACCAAACCTGAGACCCTTCCTATAACATGAGATGGGATATCCAACTCCTTCCCATTCCAATCCTGAGACACTTCCGATAGCAGAGATGTGATATCTCAATGCTTATACCAGACCTTAGACCCTTCCTATAACATGAGATCGGATATCCAACTCCTTCCAGTTCCAAACCTGAGACCCTTCCTTTAGCATGAGATGTGATATCCAGCTCCTTCCCATTCCAATCCTGAGACACTTCCGATAGCATGAGATGTGATATCTCAATGCTTCTAATATCAAAACGGAAACCCTCCCTATAGCATGATATGTGATATCTAAGTCCTTCCCATTCCAATCCTGAGACCCTTCCTATAGCATGAGATGTGATATCTCAATGCTTCTACCAAACCTGAGACCATTCCTTTAGCATGAGATGTGATATCCAACTCCTTCCCATTCCAATCCTGAGACCCTTCCTATAGCATGAGATGTGATATCTCAATACTTCTAATACCAAACCTGAGATCCTTCCGATAACATGAGATGTGATATCCAAATCCTTCCCCTTCCAAACCTGAGACCCTCCCTTTAGCATGAGATGTGATATCCATCTCCTTCCCATTCCAATCCTGAGACCCTTCTGATAGCATGAGATGTGATATCTCAATGCTTCTAATACCAAACCTGAGATCCTTCCGATAGCATGAGATGTGATATCTCAATGCTTCTAATACCAAACCTGAGACCCTTCCTATAACATGAGATTGGAATATCCAACTCCTTCCCATTGCAATCCTGAGACACTTCCTATAGCATGAGATGTGATATCCAACTGCTTATACCAAACCTGAGACCCTTCCTATAGCATGAGATGTGATATCTAACTCCTTCCCATTCCAATCCTGAGACCCTTCCTATAGCATGAGATGTGATATCTCAATGCTTCTAATATCAAACTTGAGAGCCTCCCTATAGCATGAGTTGTGATATCCAAGTCCTTCCCATTCCAATCCTGAGACACTTCCTATAGCATGAGATGTGATATCTCAATGCTTCTAATACCAAACCTGAGACTCTTCCTATAACATGAGATGGGATATCCAACTCCTTCCCATTCCAATCCTGAGACCCTTCCGATAGCAGAGATGTGATATCTCAATGCTTATACCAAACCTGAGACCCTTCCTACGGCATGAGATGTCATATACAACTCCTTCCCATTCCAATCCTGAGACCCTTCCTATAGCATGAGATGTGATATCTCAATGCTTATACCAAACCTGAGACCCTTCCTATAGCATGAGATGTGATATCCAACTCCTTCCCATTCCAATCCTGAGAACCTTAGTATAGCATGAGATGTGATATCTCAATGCTTATACCAAACCTGAGACCCTTCCTACGGCATGAGATGTCATATACAACTCCTTCCCATTCCAATCCTGAGACCCTTCCTATAGCATGAGATGTGATATCTCAATGCTTATACCAAACCTGAGACCCTTCCTATAGCATGAGATGTGATATCCAACTCCTTCCCATTCCAATCCTGAGACCCTTCTTATAGCATGAGATGTGATATCTCAATGCTTATACCAAACCTGAGACCCTTCCTATAACATGAGATGGGATATCCAACTCCTTCCCATTCCAATCCTGAGACACTTCCGATAGCAGAGATGTGATATCTCAATGCTTATACCAGACCATAGACCCTTCCTATAACATGAGATCGGATATCCAACTCCTTCCCGTTCCAAACCTGAGACCCTTCCTTTAGCATGAGATGTGATATCCAGCTCCTTCCCATTCCAATCCTGAGACACTTCCGATAGCATGAGATGTGATATCTCAATGCTTCTAATATCAAAACGGAAACCCTCCCTATCGCATGATATGTGATATCTAAGTCCTTCCCATTCCAATCCTGAGACCCTTCCTATAGCATGAGATGTGATATCTCAATGCTTCTAATACCAAACCTGAGATCCTTCCGATAGCATGAGATCGGATATCCAACTCCTTCCCATTCCAATCCTCAGACACTTCCGATAGCAGAGATGTGATATCTCAATGCTTATACCAGACCTTAGACCCTTCCTATAACATGAGATCGGATATCCAACTCCTTCCCGTTCCAAACCTGAGACCCTTCCTTTAGCAGGAGATGTGATATCCAGCTCCTTCCCATTCCAATCCTGAGACACTTCCTATAGCATGAGATGTGATATCTCAATGCTTCTACCAAACCTGAGACCCTTCCTTTAGCATGAGATGTGATATCCAACTCCTTCCCATTCCAATCCTGAGACCCTTCCTATAGCATGAGATGTGATATCTCAATACTTCTAATACCAAACCTGAGATCCTTTCCGATAACATGAGATGTGATATCCAAATCCTTCCCCTTCCAAACCTGAGACCCTCCCTTTAGCATATGTGATATCCATCTCCTTCCCATTCCAATCCTGAGACCCTTCTGATAGCATGAGATGTGATATCTCAATGCTTCTAATACCAAACCTGAGATCCTTCCGATAGCATGAGATGTGATATCTCAATGCTTCTAATACCAAACCTGAGATCCTTCCTATAACATGAGATGTGATATCCAAATCCTTCCCCTTCCAATTCTGAGACCCTCCCTTTAACATGAGATGTGATATCCAACTCCTTCCCATTCCAACCTGAGACCCTTCCTATAGCATGAGATGTGATATCCAAGTCCTTCCCATTCCAATCCTTAGACCCTTCCTACAGCATGCAATATGATATCTCAATGCCTCTAATACCAAACCTGAGATCCTTCCTCTAACATGAAATGTGATATCCAACTCCTTCCCTTTCCAAACCTGAGAGCCTATCTATAGCATGAGATGTGATATCCAAGTCCTTTCCATTCCAATCCTTAGACCCTTCCTACAGCATGCAATATGATATCTCAATGATTCTAATAACAAACCTGAGACCCGTCCTATAACATGAGATGGGATATCCAACTCCTTCCATTTCCAATCCTGAGACACTTCCGATAGCAGAGATGTGATATCTCAATGCTTATACCAAACCTGAGACCCTTCCTATAACATGAGATGTGATATCCAACTCCTTCCCGTTCCAATCCTGAGACTCTTCCTTTAGCATGAGATGTGATATCCAGCTCCTTCCCATTCCAATCGTGAGACACTTCCGATAGCATGAGATGTGATATCTCAATGCTTCTAATATCAAAACTGAGACCCTCCCTATAGCATGATATGTGATATCTAAGTCCTTCCCATTCCAATCCTGAGACCCTTCCTATAGCATGAGATATGATATCTCAATGCTTCTACCAAACCTGAGACCCTTCCTTTAGCATGAGATGTGATATCCAACTCCTTCCCATTCCAATCCTGAGACCCTTCCTATAGCATGAGATGTGATATCTCAATACTTCTAATACCAAACCTGAGATCCTTCCTATAGCATGAGATGTGATATCTCAATGCTTCTAATACCAAACCTGACACCCTTCCTTCAGCATGCGATGTGATATCTCACTGCTTATACCAAACCTGAGACCCTTCCTATAGCATGAGATGTGATATCCAACTCCTTCCCATTCCAATCCTGAGACCCTTCCTATAGCATGAGATGTGATATCTCAATGCTTCTAATATCAAACTTGAGAGCCTCCCTATAGCATGAGATGTGATATCCAAGTCCTTCCCATTCCAATCCTGAGACACTTCCTATAGAATGAGATGTGATATCTCAATGCTTCTAATACCAAACCTGAGACTCTTCCTATAACATGAGATGGGATATCCAACTCCTTCCCATTCCAATCCTGAGACCCTTCCGATAGCAGAGATGTGATATCTCAATGCTTATACCAAACCTGAGACCCTTCCTACGGCATGAGATGTCATATACAACTCCTTCCCATTCCAATCCTGAGACCCTTCCTATAGCATGAGATGTGATATCTCAATGCTTATACCAAACCTGAGACCCTTCCTATAGCATGAGATGTGATATCCAACTCCTTCCCATTCCAATCCTGAGACCCTTCCTATAGCATGAGATGTGATATCTCAATGCTTATACCAAACCTGAGACCCTTCCTACGGCATGAGATGTCATATACAACTCCTTCCCATTCCAATCCTGAGACCCTTCCTATAGCATGAGATGTGATATCTCAATGCTTATACCAAACCTGAGACCCTTCCTATAGCATGAGATGTGATATCCAACTCCTTCCCATTCCAATCCTGAGACCCTTCCTATAGCATGAGATGTGATATCTCAATGCTTATACCAAACCTGAGACCCTTCCTATAACATGAGATGGGATATCCAACTCCTTCCCATTCCAATCCTGAGACACTTCCGATAGCAGAGATGTGATATCTCAATGCTTATACCAGACCTTAGACCCTTCCTATAACATGAGATCGGATATCCAACTCCTTCCCGTTCCAAACCTGAGACCCTTCCTTTAGCATGAGATGTGATATCCAGCTCCTTCCCATTCCAATCCTGAGACCCTCCCTTTAGCATGAGATGTGATATCTCAATGCTTCTAATATCAAAACAGAAACCCTCCCTATAGCAAGATATGTGATATCTAAGTCCTTCCCATTCCAATCCTGAGACCCTTCCTATAGCATGAGATGTGATATCTCAATGCTTCTACCAAACCTGAGACCCTTCCTTTAGCATGAGATGTGATATCCAACTCCTTCCCATTCCAATCCTGAGACCCTTCCTATAGCATGAGATGTGATATCTCAATGCTTCTACCAAACCTGAGACCCTTCCTTTAGCATGAGATGTGATATCCAACTCCTTCCCATTCCAATCCTGAGACCCTTCCGATAACATGAGATGTGATATCCAAATCCTTCCCCTTCCAAACCTGAGACCCTCCCTTTAGCATGAGATGTGATATCCAACTCCTTCCCATTCCAATCCTGAGACCCTTCTGATAGCATGAGATGTGATATCTCAATGCTTCTAATACCAAACCTGAGATCCTTCCGATAGCATGAGATGTGATATCTCAATGCTTCTAATACCAAACCTGAGATCCTTCCTATAACATGAGATGTGATATCCAAATCCTTCCCCTTCCAATTCTGAGACCCTCCCTTTAACATGAGATGTGATATCCAACTCCTTCCCATTCCAATCCTGAGACACTTCCCATAGCAGAGATGTGATATCTCAATGCTTATACCAGACCTTAGACCCTTCCTATAACATGAGATCGGATATCCAACTCCTTCCCGTTCCAAACCTGAGACCCTTCCTTTAGCATGAGATGTGATATCCAGCTCCTTCCCATTCCAATCCTGAGACACTTCCGATAGCATGAGATGTGATATCTCAATGCTTCTAATATCAAAACGGAAACCCTCCCTATAGCATGATATGTGATATCTAAGTCCTTCCCATTCCAATCCTGAGACCCTTCCTATAGCATGAGATGTGATATCTCAATGCTTCTAATACCAAACCTGAGATCCTTCCGATAGCATGAGATCGGATATCCAACTCCTTCCCATTCCAATCCTGAGACACTTCCGATAGCAGAGATGTGATATCTCAATGCTTATACCAGACCTTAGACCCTTCCTATAACATGAGATCGGATATCCAACTCCTTCCCGTTCCAAACCTGAGACCCTTCCTTTAGCATGAGATGTGATATCCAGCTCCTTCCCATTCCAATCCTGAGACACTTCCTATAGCATGAGATGTGATATCTCAATGCTTCTACCAAACCTGAGACCCTTCCTTTAGCATGAGATGTGATATCCAACTCCTTCCCATTCCAATCCTGAGACCCTTCCTATAGCATGAGATGTGATATCTCAATACTTCTAATAGCAAACCTGAGATCCTTCCGATAACATGAGATGTGATATCCAAATCCTTCCCCTTCCAAACCTGAGACCCTCCCTTTAGCATGAGATGTGATATCCATCTCCTTCCCATTCCAATCCTGAGACCCTTCTGATAGCATGAGATGTGATATCTCAATGCTTCTAATACCAAACCTGAGATCCTTCCGATAGCATGAGATGTGATATCTCAATGCTTCTAATACCAAACCTGAGATCCTTCCTATAACATGAGATGTGATATCCAAATCCGTCCCCTTCCAATTCTGAGACCCTCCCTTTAACATGAGATGTGATATCCAACTCCTTCCCATTCCAACCTGAGACCCTTCCTATAGCATGAGATGTGATATCCAAGTCCTTCCCATTCCAATCCTTAGACCCTTCCTACAGCATGCAATATGATATCTCAATGCCTCTAATACCAAACCTGAGATCCTTCCTCTAACATGAAATGTGATATCCAACTCCTTCCCTTTCCAAACCTGAGAGCCTATCTATAGCATGAGATGTGATATCCAAGTCCTTTCCATTCCAATCCTTAGACCCTTCCTACAGCATGCAATATGATATCTCAATGATTCTAATAACAAACCTGAGACCCGTCCTATAACATGAGATGGGATATCCAACTCCTTCCATTTCCAATCCTGAGACACTTCCGATAGCAGAGATGTGATATCTCAATGCTTATACCAAACCTGAGACTCTTCCTTTAGCATGAGATGTGATATCCAGCTCCTTCCCATTCCAATCGTGAGACACTTCCGATAGCATGAGATGTGATATCTCAATGCTTCTAATATCAAAACTGAGACCCTCCCTATACCATGATATGTGATATCTAAGTCCTTCCCATTCCAATCCTGAGACCCTTCCTATAGCATGAGATTTGATATCTCAATGCTTCTACCAAACCTGAGACCCTTCCTTTAGCATGAGATGTGATATCCAACTCCTTCCCATTCCAATCCTGAGACCCTCCCTATAGCATGATATGTGATATCTAAGTCCTTCCCATTCCAATCCTGAGACCCTTCCTATAGCATGAGATGTGATATCTCAATACTTCTAATACCAAACCTGAGATCCTTCCTATAGCATGAGATGTGATATCTCAATGCTTCTAATACCAAACCTGAGACCCTTCCTACAGCATGTGATGTGATATCTCACTGCTTATACCAAACCTGAGACCCTTCCTATAGCATGAGATGTGATATCCAACTCCTTCCCATTCCAATCCTGAGACCCTTCCTATAGCATGAGATGTGATATCTCAATGCTTCTAATATCAAACTTGAGAGCCTCCCTATAGCATGAGATGTGATATCCAAGTCCTTCCCATTCCAATCCTGAGACACTTCCTATAGCATGAGATGTGATATCTCAATGCTTCTAATACCAAACCTGAGACTCTTCCTATAACATGAGATGGGATATCCAACTCCTTCCCATTCCAATCCTGAGACCCTTCCGATAGCAGAGATGTGATATCTCAATGCTTATACCAAACCTGAGACCCTTCCTACGGCATGAGATGTCATATACAACTCCTTCCCATTCCAATCCTGAGACCCTTCCTATAGCATGAGATGTGATATCTCAATGCTTATACGAAACCTGAGACCCTTCCTATAGCATGAGATGTGATATCCAACTCCTTCCCATTCCAATCCTGAGACCCTTCCTATAGCATGAGATGTGATATCTCAATGCTTATACCAAACCTGAGACCCTTCCTACGGCATGAGATGTCATATACAACTCCTTCCCATTCCAATCCTGAGACCCTTCCTATAGCATGAGATGTGATATCTCAATGCTTATACCAAACCTGAGACCCTTCCTATAGCATGAGATGTGATATCCAACTCCTTCCCATTCCAATCCTGAGACCCTTCCTATAGCATGAGATGTGATATCTCAATGCTTATACCAAACCTGAGACCCTTCCTATAACATGAGATGGGATATCCAACTCCTTCCCATTCCAATCCTGAGACACTTCCGATAGCAGAGATGTGATATCTCAATGCTTATACCAGACCTTAGACCCTTCCTATAACATGAGATCGGATATCCAACTCCTTCCCGTTCCAAACCTGAGACCCTTCCTTTAGCATGAGATGTGATATCCAGCTCCTTCCCATTCCAATCCTGAGACCCTCCCTTTAGCATGAGATGTGATATCTCAATGCTTCTAATATCAAAACAGAAACCCTCCCTATAGCATGATATGTGATATCTAAGTCCTTCCCATTCCAATCCTGAGACCCTTCCTATAGCATGAGATGTGATATCTCAATGCTTCTACCAAACCTGAGACCCTTCCTTTAGCATGAGATGTGATATCCAACTCCTTCCCATTCCAATCCTGAGACCCTTCCTATAGCATGAGATGTGATATCTCAATACTTCTAATACCAAACCTGAAATCCTTCCGATAACATGAGATGTGATATCCAAATCCTTCCCCTTCCAAACCTGAGACCCTCCCTTTAGCATGAGATGTGATATCCAACTCCTTCCCATTCCAATCCTGAGACCCTTCTGATAGCATGAGATGTGATATCTCAATGCTTCTAATACCAAACCTGAGATCCTTCCGATAGCATGAGATGTGATATCTCAATGCTTCTAATACCAAACCTGAGACCCTTCCTATAACATGAGATTGGAATATCCAACTCCTTCCCATTCCAATCCTGAGACCCTTCCGATAGCAGAGATGTGATATCTCAATTCTTATACCAAACCTGAGATCCTTCCTATAACATGAGATGTGATATCCAACTCCTTCCCATTGCAATCCTGAGACACTTCCTATAGCATGAGATGTGATATCCAACTGCTTATACCAAACCTGAGACCCTTCCTATAGCATGAGATGTGATATCTAACTCCTTCCCATTCCAATCCTGAGACCCTTCCTATAGCATGAGATGTGATATCTCAATGCTTCTAATATCAAACTTGAGAGCCTCCCTATAGCATGAGATGTGATATCCAAGTCCTTCCCATTCCAATCCTGAGACACTTCCTATAGCATGAGATGTGATATCTCAATGCTTCTAATACCAAACCTGAGACTCTTCCTATAACATGAGATGGGATATCCAACTCCTTCCCATTCCAATCCTGAGACCCTTCCGATAGCAGAGATGTGATATCTCAATGCTTATACCAAACCTGAGACCCTTCCTACGGCATGAGATGTCATATACAACTCCTTCCCATTCCAATCCTGAGACCCTTCCTATAGCATGAGATGTGATATCTCAATGCTTATACCAAACCTGAGACCCTTCCTATAGCATGAGATGTGATATCCAACTCCTTCCCATTCCAATCCTGAGAACCTTAGTATAGCATGAGATGTGATATCTCAATGCTTATACCAAACCTGAGACCCTTCCTACGGCATGAGATGTCATATACAACTCCTTCCCATTCCAATCCTGAGACCCTTCCTATAGCATGAGATGTGATATCTCAATGCTTATACCAAACCTGAGACCCTTCCTATAGCATGAGATGTGATATCCAACTCCTTCCCATTCCAATCCTGAGACCCTTCTTATAGCATGAGATGTGATATCTCAATGCTTATACCAAACCTGAGACCCTTCCTATAACATGAGATGGGATATCCAACTCCTTCCCATTCCAATCCTGAGACACTTCCGATAGCAGAGATGTGATATCTCAATGCTTATACCAGACCATAGACCCTTCCTATAACATGAGATCGGATATCCAACTCCTTCCCGTTCCAAACCTGAGACCCTTCCTTTAGCATGAGATGTGATATCCAGCTCCTTCCCATTCCAATCCTGAGACACTTCCGATAGCATGAGATGTGATATCTCAATGCTTCTAATATCAAAACGGAAACCCTCCCTATCGCATGATATGTGATATCTAAGTCCTTCCCATTCCAATCCTGAGACCCTTCCTATAGCATGAGATGTGATATCTCAATGCTTCTAATACCAAACCTGAGATCCTTCCGATAGCATGAGATCGGATATCCAACTCCTTCCCATTCCAATCCTCAGACACTTCCGATAGCAGAGATGTGATATCTCAATGCTTATACCAGACCTTAGACCCTTCCTATAACATGAGATCGGATATCCAACTCCTTCCCGTTCCAAACCTGAGACCCTTCCTTTAGCATGAGATGTGATATCCAGCTCCTTCCCATTCCAATCCTGAGACACTTCCTATAGCATGAGATGTGATATCTCAATGCTTCTACCAAACCTGAGACCCTTCCTTTAGCATGAGATGTGATATCCAACTCCTTCCCATTCCAATCCTGAGACCCTTCCTATAGCATGAGATGTGATATCTCAATACTTCTAATACCAAACCTGAGATCCTTTCCGATAACATGAGATGTGATATCCAAATCCTTCCCCTTCCAAACCTGAGACCCTCCCTTTAGCATATGTGATATCCATCTCCTTCCCATTCCAATCCTGAGACCCTTCTGATAGCATGAGATGTGATATCTCAATGCTTCTAATACCAAACCTGAGATCCTTCCGATAGCATGAGATGTGATATCTCAATGCTTCTAATACCAAACCTGAGATCCTTCCTATAACATGAGATGTGATATCCAAATCCTTCCCCTTCCAATTCTGAGACCCTCCCTTTAACATGAGATGTGATATCCAACTCCTTCCCATTCCAACCTGAGACCCTTCCTATAGCATGAGATGTGATATCCAAGTCCTTCCCATTCCAATCCTTAGACCCTTCCTACAGCATGCAATATGATATCTCAATGCCTCTAATACCAAACCTGAGATCCTTCCTCTAACATGAAATGTGATATCCAACTCCTTCCCTTTCCAAACCTGAGAGCCTATCTATAGCATGAGATGTGATATCCAAGTCCTTTCCATTCCAATCCTTAGACCCTTCCTACAGCATGCAATATGATATCTCAATGATTCTAATAACAAACCTGAGACCCGTCCTATAACATGAGATGGGATATCCAACTCCTTCCATTTCCAATCCTGAGACACTTCCGATAGCAGAGATGTGATATCTCAATGCTTATACCAAACCTGAGACCCTTCCTATAACATGAGATGTGATATCCAACTCCTTCCCGTTCCAATCCTGAGACTCTTCCTTTAGCATGAGATGTGATATCCAGCTCCTTCCCATTCCAATCGTGAGACACTTCCGATAGCATGAGATGTGATATCTCAATGCTTCTAATATCAAAACTGAGACCCTCCCTATAGCATGATATGTGATATCTAAGTCCTTCCCATTCCAATCCTGAGACCCTTCCTATAGCATGAGATGTGATATCTCAATGCTTCTACCAAACCTGAGACCCTTCCTTTAGCATGAGATGTGATATCCAACTCCTTCCCATTCCAATCCTGAGACCCTTCCTATAGCATGAGATGTGATATCTCAATACTTCTAATACCAAACCTGAGATCCTTCCTATAGCATGAGATGTGATATCTCAATGCTTCTAATACCAAACCTGAGATCCTTCCTATAGCATGCGATGTGATATCTCACTGCTTATACCAAACCTGAGACCCTTCCTATAGCATGAGATGTGATATCCAACTCCTTCCCATTCCAATCCTGAGACCCTTCCTATAGCATGAGATGTGATATCTCAATGCTTCTAATATCAAACTTGAGAGCCTCCCTATAGCATGAGATGCGATATCCAAGTCCTTCCCATTCCAATCCTGAGACACTTCCTATAGCATGAGATGTGATATCTCAATGCTTCTAATACCAAACCTGAGACTCTTCCTATAACATGAGATGGGATATCCAACTCCTTCCCATTCCAATCCTGAGACCCTTCCGATAGCAGAGATGTGATATCTCAATGCTTATACCAAACCTGAGACCCTTCCTACGGCATGAGATGTCATATACAACTCCTTCCCATTCCAATCCTGAGACCCTTCCTATAGCATGAGATGTGATATCTCAATGCTTATACCAAACCTGAGACCCTTCCTATAGCATGAGATGTGATATCCAACTCCTTCCCATTCCAATCCTGAGACCCTTCCTATAGCATGAGATGTGATATCTCAATGCTTATACCAAACCTGAGACCCTTCCTACGGCATGAGATGTCATATACAACTCCTTCCCATTCCAATCCTGAGACCCTTCCTATAGCATGAGATGTGATATCTCAATGCTTATACCAAACCTGAGACCCTTCCTATAGCATGAGATGTGATATCCAACTCCTTCCCATTCCAATCCTGAGACCCTTCCTATAGCATGAGATGTGATATCTCAATGCTTATACCAAACCTGAGACCCTTCCTATAACATGAGATGGGATATCCAACTCCTTCCCATTCCAATCCTGAGACACTTCCGATAGCAGAGATGTGATATCTCAATGCTTATACCAGACCTTAGACCCTTCCTATAACATGAGATCGGATATCCAACTCCTTCCCATTCCAATCCTGAGACACTTCCGATAGCAGAGATGTGATATCTCAATGCTTATACCAGACCTTAGACCCTTCCTATAACATGAGATCGGATATCCAACTCCTTCCCGTTCCAAACCTGAGACCCTTCCTTTAGCATGAGATGTGATATCCAGCTCCTTCCCATTCCAATCCTGAGACCCTCCCTTTAGCATGAGATGTGATATCTCAATGCTTCTAATATCAAAACAGAAACCCTCCCTATAGCAAGATATGTGATATCTAAGTCCTTCCCATTCCAATCCTGAGACCCTTCCTATAGCATGAGATGTGATATCTCAATGCTTCTACCAAACCTGAGACCCTTCCTTTAGCATGAGATGTGATATCCAACTCCTTCCCATTCCAATCCTGAGACCCTTCCTATAGCATGAGATGTGATATCTCAATACTTCTAATACCAAACCTGAAATCCTTCCGATAACATGAGATGTGATATCCAAATCCTTCCCCTTCCAAACCTGAGACCCTCCCTTTAGCATGAGATGTGATATCCAACTCCTTCCCATTCCAATCCTGAGACCCTTCTGATAGCATGAGATGTGATATCTCAATGCTTCTAATACCAAACCTGAGATCCTTCCGATAGCATGAGATGTGATATCTCAATGCTTCTAATACCAAACCTGAGATCCTTCCTATAACATGAGATGTGATATCCAAATCCTTCCCCTTCCAATTCTGAGACCCTCCCTTTAACATGAGATGTGATATCCAACTCCTTCCCATTCCAATCCTGAGACACTTCCCATAGCAGAGATGTGATATCTCAATGCTTATACCAGACCTTAGACCCTTCCTATAACATGAGATCGGATATCCAACTCCTTCCCGTTCCAAACCTGAGACCCTTCCTTTAGCATGAGATGTGATATCCAGCTCCTTCCCATTCCAATCCTGAGACACTTCCGATAGCATGAGATGTGATATCTCAATGCTTCTAATATCAAAACGGAAACCCTCCCTATAGCATGATATGTGATATCTAAGTCCTTCCCATTCCAATCCTGAGACCCTTCCTATAGCATGAGATGTGATATCTCAATGCTTCTAATACCAAACCTGAGATCCTTCCGATAGCATGAGATCGGATATCCAACTCCTTCCCATTCCAATCCTGAGACACTTCCGATAGCAGAGAT
The DNA here is from genome assembly GCF_040938575.1 of Ambystoma mexicanum. Taxonomy (NCBI): domain Eukaryota; kingdom Metazoa; phylum Chordata; class Amphibia; order Caudata; family Ambystomatidae; genus Ambystoma; species Ambystoma mexicanum. Next base: position 572,983,207 of record NC_090932.1, on the reverse strand, counting down.
GTGATATCTCAATGCTTATACCAGACCTTAGACCCTTCCTATAACATGAGATCGGATATCCAACTCCTTCCCGTTCCAAACCTGAGACCCTTCCTTTAGCATGAGATGTGATATCCAGCTCCTTCCCATTCCAATCCTGAGACACTTCCTATAGCATGAGATGTGATATCTCAATGCTTCTACCAAACCTGAGACCCTTCCTTTAGCATGAGATGTGATATCCAACTCCTTCCCATTCCAATCCTGAGACCCTTCCTATAGCATGAGATGTGATATCTCAATACTTCTAATACCAAACCTGAGATCCTTCCGATAACATGAGATGTGATATCCAAATCCTTCCCCTTCCAAACCTGAGACCCTCCCTTTAGCATGAGATGTGATATCCATCTCCTTCCCATTCCAATCCTGAGACCCTTCTGATAGCATGAGATGTGATATCTCAATGCTTCTAATACCAAACCTGAGATCCTTCCGATAGCATGAGATGTGATATCTCAATGCTTCTAATACCAAACCTGAGATCCTTCCTATAACATGAGATGTGATATCCAAATCCGTCCCCTTCCAATTCTGAGACCCTCCCTTTAACATGAGATGTGATATCCAACTCCTTCCCATTCCAACCTGAGACCCTTCCTATAGCATGAGATGTGATATCCAAGTCCTTCCCATTCCAATCCTTAGACCCTTCCTACAGCATGCAATATGATATCTCAATGCCTCTAATACCAAACCTGAGATCCTTCCTCTAACATGAAATGTGATATCCAACTCCTTCCCTTTCCAAACCTGAGAGCCTATCTATAGCATGAGATGTGATATCCAAGTCCTTTCCATTCCAATCCTTAGACCCTTCCTACAGCATGCAATATGATATCTCAATGATTCTAATAACAAACCTGAGACCCGTCCTATAACATGAGATGGGATATCCAACTCCTTCCATTTCCAATCCTGAGACACTTCCGATAGCAGAGATGTGATATCTCAATGCTTATACCAAACCTGAGACTCTTCCTTTAGCATGAGATGTGATATCCAGCTCCTTCCCATTCCAATCGTGAGACACTTCCGATAGCATGAGATGTGATATCTCAATGCTTCTAATATCAAAACTGAGACCCTCCCTATACCATGATATGTGATATCTAAGTCCTTCCCATTCCAATCCTGAGACCCTTCCTATAGCATGAGATTTAATATCTCAATGCTTCTACCAAACCTGAGACCCTTCCTTTAGCATGAGATGTGATATCCAACTCCTTCCCATTCCAATCCTGAGACCCTCCCTATAGCATGATATGTGATATCTAAGTCCTTCCCATTCCAATCCTGAGACCCTTCCTATAGCATGAGATGTGATATCTCAATACTTCTAATACCAAACCTGAGATCCTTCCTATAGCATGAGATGTGATATCTCAATGCTTCTAATACCAAACCTGAGACCCTTCCTACAGCATGCGATGTGATATCTCACTGCTTATACCAAACCTGAGACCCTTCCTATAGCATGAGATGTGATATCCAACTCCTTCCCATTCCAATCCTGAGACCCTTCCTATAGCATGAGATGTGATATCTCAATGCTTCTAATATCAAACTTGAGAGCCTCCCTATAGCATGAGATGTGATATCCAAGTCCTTCCCATTCCAATCCTGAGACACTTCCTATAGCATGAGATGTGATATCTCAATGCTTCTAATACCAAACCTGAGACTCTTCCTATAACATGAGATGGGATATCCAACTCCTTCCCATTCCAATCCTGAGACCCTTCCGATAGCAGAGATGTGATATCTCAATGCTTATACCAAACCTGAGACCCTTCCTACGGCATGAGATGTCATATACAACTCCTTCCCATTCCAATCCTGAGACCCTTCCTATAGCATGAGATGTGATATCTCAATGCTTATACGAAACCTGAGACCCTTCCTATAGCATGAGATGTGATATCCAACTCCTTCCCATTCCAATCCTGAGACCCTTCCTATAGCATGAGATGTGATATCTCAATGCTTATACCAAACCTGAGACCCTTCCTACGGCATGAGATGTCATATACAACTCCTTCCCATTCCAATCCTGAGACCCTTCCTATAGCATGAGATGTGATATCTCAATGCTTATACCAAACCTGAGACCCTTCCTATAGCATGAGATGTGATATCCAACTCCTTCCCATTCCAATCCTGAGACCCTTCCTATAGCATGAGATGTGATATCTCAATGCTTATACCAAACCTGAGACCCTTCCTATAACATGAGATGGGATATCCAACTCCTTCCCATTCCAATCCTGAGACACTTCCGATAGCAGAGATGTGATATCTCAATGCTTATACCAGACCTTAGACCCTTCCTATAACATGAGATCGGATATCCAACTCCTTCCCGTTCCAAACCTGAGACCCTTCCTTTAGCATGAGATGTGATATCCAGCTCCTTCCCATTCCAATCCTGAGACCCTCCCTTTAGCATGAGATGTGATATCTCAATGCTTCTAATATCAAAACAGAAACCCTCCCTATAGCATGATATGTGATATCTAAGTCCTTCCCATTCCAATCCTGAGACCCTTCCTATAGCATGAGATGTGATATCTCAATGCTTCTACCAAACCTGAGACCCTTCCTTTAGCATGAGATGTGATATCCAACTCCTTCCCATTCCAATCCTGAGACCCTTCCTATAGCATGAGATGTGATATCTCAATACTTCTAATACCAAACCTGAAATCCTTCCGATAACATGAGATGTGATATCCAAATCCTTCCCCTTCCAAACCTGAGACCCTCCCTTTAGCATGAGAAGTGATATCCAACTCCTTCCCATTCCAATCCTGAGACCCTTCTGATAGCATGAGATGTGATATCTCAATGCTTCTAATACCAAACCTGAGATCCTTCCGATAGCATGAGATGTGATATCTCAATGCTTCTAATACCAAACCTGAGATCCTTCCTATAACATGAGATGTGATATCCAAATCCTTCCCCTTCCAATTCTGAGACCCTCCCTTTAACATGAGATGTGATATCCAACTCCTTCCCATTCCAACCTGAGACCCTTCCTATAGCATGAGATGTGATATCTCAATGCTTATATCAAACCTGAGACCCTTCCTATAACATGAGATGGGATATCCAACTCCTTCCCATTCCAATCCTGAGACACTTCCCATAGCAGAGATGTGATATCTCAATGCTTATACCAGACCTTAGACCCTTCCTATAACATGAGATCGGATATCCAACTCCTTCCCGTTCCAAACCTGAGACCCTTCCTTTAGCATGAGATGTGATATCCAGCTCCTTCCCATTCCAATCCTGAGACACTTCCGATAGCATGAGATGTGATATCTCAATGCTTCTAATATCAAAACGGAAACCCTCCCTATAGCATGGTATGTGATATCTAAGTCCTTCCCATTCCAATCCTGAGACCCTTCCTATAGCATGAGATGTGATATCTCAATGCTTCTAATACCAAACCTGAGATCCTTCCGATAGCATGAGATCGGATATCCAACTCCTTCCCATTCCAATCCTGAGACACTTCCGATAGCAGAGATGTGATATCTCAATGCTTATACCAGACCTTAGACCCTTCCTATAACATGAGATCGGATATCCAACTCCTTCCCGTTCCAAACCTGAGACCCTTCCTTTAGCATGAGATGTGATATCCAGCTCCTTCCCATTCCAATCCTGAGACACTTCCTATAGCATGAGATGTGATATCTCAATGCTTCTACCAAACCTGAGACCCTTCCTTTAGCATGAGATGTGATATCCAACTCCTTCCCATTCCAATCCTGAGACCCTTCCTATAGCATGAGATGTGATATCTAAATACTTCTAATACCAAACCTGAGATCCTTCCGATAACATGAGATGTGATATCCAAATCCTTCCCCTTCCAAACCTGAGACCCTCCCTTTAGCATGAGATGTGATATCCATCTCCTTCCCATTCCAATCCTGAGACCCTTCTGATAGCATGAGATGTGATATCTCAATGCTTCTAATATCAAAACGGAAACCCTCCCTATCGCATGATATGTGATATCTAAGTCCTTCCCATTCCAATCCTGAGACCCTTCCTATAGCATGAGATGTGATATCTCAATGCTTCTAATACCAAACCTGAGATCCTTCCGATAGCATGAGATCGGATATCCAACTCCTTCCCATTCCAATCCTGAGACACTTCCGATAGCAGAGATGTGATATCTCAATGCTTATACCAGACCTTAGACCCTTCCTATAACATGAGATCGGATATCCAACTCCTTCCCGTTCCAAACCTGAGACCCTTCCTTTAGCATGAGATGTGATATCCAGCTCCTTCCCATTCCAATCCTGAGACACTTCCTATAGCATGAGATGTGATATCTCAATGCTTCTTCCAAACCTGAGACCCTTCCTTTAGCATGAGATGTGATATCCAACTCCTTCCCATTCCAATCCTGAGACCCTTCCTATAGCATGAGATGTGATATCTCAATACTTCTAATACCAAACCTGAGATCCTTTCCGATAACATGAGATGTGATATCCAAATCCTTCCCCTTCCAAACCTGAGACCCTCCCTTTAGCATATGTGATATCCATCTCCTTCCCATTCCAATCCTGAGACCCTTCTGATAGCATGAGATGTGATATCTCAATGCTTCTAATACCAAACCTGCGATCCTTCCGATAGCATGAGATGTGATATCTCAATGCTTCTAATACCAAACCTGAGATCCTTCCTATAACATGAGATGTGATATCCAAATCCTTCCCCTTCCAATTCTGAGACCCTCCCTTTAACATGAGATGTGATATCCAACTCCTTCCCATTCCAACCTGAGACCCTTCCTATAGCATGAGATGTGATATCCAAGTCCTTCCCATTCCAATCCTTAGACCCTTCCTACAGCATGCAATATGATATCTCAATGCCTCTAATACCAAACCTGAGATCCTTCCTCTAACATGAAATGTGATATCCAACTCCTTCCCTTTCCAAACCTGAGAGCCTATCTATAGCATGAGATGTGATATCCAAGTCCTTTCCATTCCAATCCTTAGACCCTTCCTACAGCATGCAATATGATATCTCAATGATTCTAATAACAAACCTGAGACCCGTCCTATAACATGAGATGGGATATCCAACTCCTTCCATTTCCAATCCTGAGACACTTCCGATAGCAGAGATGTGATATCTCAATGCTTATACCAAACCTGAGACCCTTCCTATAACATGAGATGTGATATCCAACTCCTTCCCGTTCCAATCCTGAGACTCTTCCTTTAGCATGAGATGTGATATCCAGCTCCTTCCCATTCCAATCGTGAGACACTTCCGATAGCATGAGATGTGATATCTCAATGCTTCTAATATCAAAACTGAGACCCTCCCTATAGCATGATATGTGATATCTAAGTCCTTCCCATTCCAATCCTGAGACCCTTCCTATAGCATGAGATGTGATATCTCAATGCTTCTACCAAACCTGAGACCCTTCCGATAGCAGAGATGTGATATCTCAATGCTTATACCAAACCTGAGACCCTTCCTACGGCATGAGATGTCATATACAACTCCTTCCCATTCCAATCCTGAGACCCTTCCTATAGCATGAGATGTGATATCTCAATGCTTATACCAAACCTGAGACCCTTCCTATAGCATGAGATGTGATATCCAACTCCTTCCCATTCCAATCCTGAGACCCTTCCTATAGCATGAGATATGATATCTCAATGCTTATACCAAACCTGAGACCCTTCCTACGGCATGAGATGTCATATACAACTCCTTCCCATTCCAATCCTGAGACCCTTCCTATAGCATGAGATGTGATATCTCAATGCTTATACCAAACCTGAGACCCTTCCTATAGCATGAGATGTGATATCCAACTCCTTCCCATTCCAATCCTGAGACCCTTCCTATAGCATGAGATGTGATATCTCAATGCTTATACCAAACCTGAGACCCTTCCTATAACATGAGATGGGATATCCAACTCCTTCCCATTCCAATCCTGAGACACTTCCGATAGCAGAGATGTGATATCTCAATGCTTATACCAGACCTTAGACCCTTCCTATAACATGAGATCGGATATCCAACTCCTTCCCGTTCCAAACCTGAGACCCTTCCTTTAGCATGAGATGTGATATCCAGCTCCTTCCCATTCCAATCCTGAGACACTCCCTTTAGCATGAGATGTGATATCTCAATGCTTCTAATATCAAAACAGAAACCCTCCCTATAGCATGATATGTGATATCTAAGTCCTTCCCATTCCAATCCTGAGACCCTTCCTATAGCATGAGATGTGATATCTCAATGCTTCTACCAAACCTGAGACCCTTCCTTTAGCATGAGATGTGATATCCAACTCCTTCCCATTCCAATCCTGAGACCCTTCCTATAGCATGAGATGTGATATCTCAATACTTCTAATACCAAACCTGAAATCCTTCCGATAACATGAGATGTGATATCCAAATCCTTCCCCTTCCAAACCTGAGACCCTCCCTTTAGCATGAGATGTGATATCCAACTCCTTCCCATTCCAATCCTGAGACCCTTCTGATAGCATGAGATGTGATATCTCAATGCTTCTAATACCAAACCTGAGATCCTTCCGATAGCATGAGATGTGATATCTCAATGCTTCTAATACCAAACCTGAGATCCTTCCTAAACATGAGATGTGATATCCAAATCCTTCCCCTTCCAATTCTGAGACCCTCCCTTTAACATGAGATGTGATATCCAACTCCTTCCCATTCCAATCCTGAGACACTTCCCATAGCAGAGATGTGATATCTCAATGCTTATACCAGACCTTAGACCCTTCCTATAACATGAGATCGGATATCCAACTCCTTCCCGTTCCAAACCTGAGACCCTTCCTTTAGCATGAGATGTGATATCCAGCTCCTTCCCATTCCAATCCTGAGACACTTCCGATAGCATGAGATGTGATATCTCAATGCTTCTAATATCAAAACGGAAACCCTCCCTATAGCATGATATGTGATATCTAAGTCCTTCCCATTCCAATCCTGAGACCCTTCCTATAGCATGAGATGTGATATCTCAATGCTTCTAATACCAAACCTGAGATCCTTCCGATAGCATGAGATCGGATATCCAACTCCTTCCCATTCCAATCCTGAGACACTTCCGATAGCAGAGATGTGATATCTCAATGCTTATACCAGACCTTAGACCCTTCCTATAACATGAGATCGGATATCCAACTCCTTCCCGTTCCAAACCTGAGACCCTTCCTTTAGCATGAGATGTGATATCCAGCTCCTTCCCATTCCAATCCTGAGACACTTCCTATAGCATGAGATGTGATATCTCAATGCTTCTACCAAACCTGAGACCCTTCCTTTAGCATGAGATGTGATATCCAACTCCTTCCCATTCCAATCCTGAGACCCTTCCTATAGCATGAGATGTGATATCTCAATACTTCTAATACCAAACCTGAGATCCTTCCGATAACATGAGATGTGATATCCAAATCCTTCCCCTTCCAAACCTGAGACCCTCCCTTTAGCATGAGATGTGATATCCATCTCCTTCCCATTCCAATCCTGAGACCCTTCTGATAGCATGAGATGTGATATCTCAATGCTTCTAATACCAAACCTGAGATCCTTCCGATAGCATGAGATGTGATATCTCAATGCTTCTAATACCAAACCTGAGATCCTTCCTATAACATGAGATGTGATATCCAAATCCGTCCCCTTCCAATTCTGAGACCCTCCCTTTAACATGAGATGTGATATCCAACTCCTTCCCATTCCAACCTGAGACCCTTCCTATAGCATGATATGTGATATCCAAGTCCTTCCCATTCCAATCCTTAGACCCTTCCTACAGCATGCAATATGATATCTCAATGCCTCTAATACCAAACCTGAGATCCTTCCTCTAACATGAAATGTGATATCCAACTCCTTCCCTTTCCAAACCTGAGAGCCTATCTATAGCATGAGATGTGATATCCAAGTCCTTTCCATTCCAATCCTTAGACCCTTCCTACAGCATGCAATATGATATCTCAATGATTCTAATAACAAACCTGAGACCCGTCCTATAACATGAGATGGGATATCCAACTCCTTCCATTTCCAATCCTGAGACACTTCCGATAGCAGAGATGTGATATCTCAATGCTTATACCAAACCTGAGACTCTTCCTTTAGCATGAGATGTGATATCCAGCTCCTTCCCATTCCAATCGTGAGACACTTCCGATAGCATGAGATGTGATATCTCAATGCTTCTAATATCAAAACTGAGACCCTCCCTATACCATGATATGTGATATCTAAGTCCTTCCCATTCCAATCCTGAGACCCTTCCTATAGCATGAGATTTGATATCTCAATGCTTCTACCAAACCTGAGACCCTTCCTTTAGCATGAGATGTGATATCCAACTCCTTCCCATTCCATACCTGAGACCCTCCCTATAGCATGATATGTGATATCTAAGTCCTTCCCATTCCAATCCTGAGACCCTTCCTATAGCATGAGATGTGATATCTCAATACTTCTAATACCAAACCTGAGATCCTTCCTATAGCATGAGATGTGATATCTCAATGCTTCTAATACCAAACCTGAGACCCTTCCTACAGCATGCGATGTGATATCTCACTGCTTATACCAAACCTGAGACCCTTCCTATAGCATGAGATGTGATATCCAACTCCTTCCCATTCCAATCCTGAGACCCTTCCTATAGCATGAGATGTGATATCTCAATGCTTCTAATATCAAACTTGAGAGCCTCCCTATAGCATGAGATGTGATATCCAAGTCCTTCCCATTCCAATCCTGAGACACTTCCTATAGCATGAGATGTGATATCTCAATGCTTCTAATACCAAACCTGAGACTCTTCCTATAACATGAGATGGGATATCCAACTCCTTCCCATTCCAATCCTGAGACCCTTCCGATAGCAGAGATGTGATATCTCAATGCTTATACCAAACCTGAGACCCTTCCTACGGCATGAGATGTCATATACAACTCCTTCCCATTCCAATCCTGAGACCCTTCCTATAGCATGAGATGTGATATCTCAATGCTTATACCAAACCTGAGACCCTTCCTATAGCATGAGATGTGATATCCAACTCCTTCCCATTCCAATCCTGAGACCCTTCCTATAGCATGAGATGTGATATCTCAATGCTTATACCAAACCTGAGACCCTTCCTACGGCATGAGATGTCATATACAACTCCTTCCCATTCCAATCCTGAGACCCTTCCTATAGCATGAGATGTGATATCTCAATGCTTATACCAAACCTGAGACCCTTCCTATAGCATGAGATGTGATATCCAACTCCTTCCCATTCCAATCCTGAGACCCTTCCTATAGCATGAGATGTGATATCTCAATGCTTATACCAAACCTGAGACCCTTCCTATAACATGAGATGGGATGTCCAACTCCTTCCCATTCCAATCCTGAGACACTTCCGATAGCAGAGATGTGATATCTCAATGCTTATACCAGACCTTAGACCCTTCCTATAACATGAGATCGGATATCCAACTCCTTCCCGTTCCAAACCTGAGACCCTTCCTTTAGCATGAGATGTGATATCCAGCTCCTTCCCATTCCAATCCTGAGACCCTCCCTTTAGCATGAGATGTGATATCTCAATGCTTCTAATATCAAAACAGAAACCCTCCCTATAGCATGATATGTGATATCTAAGTCCTTCCCATTCCAATCCTGAGACCCTTCCTATAGCATGAGATGTGATATCTCAATGCTTCTACCAAACCTGAGACCCTTCCTTTAGCATGAGATGTGATATCCAACTCCTTCCCATTCCAATCCTGAGACCCTTCCTATAGCATGAGATGTGATATCTCAATACTTCTAATACCAAACCTGAAATCCTCCCGATAACATGAGATGTGATATCCAAATCCTTCCCCTTCCAAACCTGAGACCCTCCCTTTAGCATGAGATGTGATATCCAACTCCTTCCCATTCCAATCCTGAGACCCTTCTGATAGCATGAGATGTGATATCTCAATGCTTCTAATACCAAACCTGAGACCCTTCCTATAGCATGAGATGTGATATCTCAATGCTTCTACCAAACCTGAGACCCTTCCTATAACATGAGATGTGATATCCAACTCCTTCCCATTCCAATCCTGAGACCCTTCCTATAGCATGAGATGTGATATCTCAATACTTCTAATACCAAACCTGAAATCCTCCCGATAACATGAGATGTGATATCCAAATCCTTCCCCTTCCAAACCTGAGACCCTCCCTTTAGCATGAGATGTGATATCCAACTCCTTCCCATTCCAATCCTGAGACCCTTCCTATAGCATGAGATGTGATATCTCAATGCTTATACCCAACCTGAGACCCTTCCTATAACATGAGATGGGATATCCAACTCCTTCCCATTCCAATCCTGAGACACTTCCGATAGCAGAGATGTGATATCTCAATGCTTATACCAGACCTTAGACCCTTCCTATAACATGAGATCGGATATCCAACTCCTTCCCGTTCCAAACCTGAGACCCTTCCTTTAGCATGAGATGTGATATCCAGCTCCTTCCCATTCCAATCCTGAGACCCTCCCTTTAGCATGAGATGTGATATCTCAATGCTTCTAATATCAAAACAGAAACCCTCCCTATAGCATGATATGTGATATCTAAGTCCTTCCCATTCCAATCCTGAGACCCTTCCTATAGCATGAGATGTGATATCTCAATGCTTCTACCAAACCTGAGACCCTTCCTTTAGCATGAGATGTGATATCCAACTCCTTCCCATTCCAATCCTGAGACCCTTCCTATAGCATGAGATGTGATATCTCAATACTTCTAATACCAAACCTGAAATCCTTCCGATAACATGAGATGTGATATCCAAATCCTTCCCCTTCCAAACCTGAGACCCTCCCTTTAGCATGAGATGTGATATCCAACTCCTTCCCATTCCAATCCTGAGACCCTTCTGATAGCATGAGATGTGATATCTCAATGCTTCTAATACCAAACCTGAGATCCTTCCGATAGCATGAGATGTGATATCTCAATGCTTCTAATACCAAACCTGAGATCCTTCCTATAACATGAGATGTGATATCCAAATCCTTCCCCTTCCAATTCTGAGACCCTCCCTTTAACATGAGATGTGATATCCAACTCCTTCCCATTCCAATCCTGAGACACTTCCCATAGCAGAGATGTGATATCTCAATGCTTATACCAGACCTTAGACCCTTCCTATAACATGAGATCGGATATCCAACTCCTTCCCGTTCCAAACCTGAGACCCTTCCTTTAGCATGAGATGTGATATCCAGCTCCTTCCCATTCCAATCCTGAGACACTTCCGATAGCATGAGATGTGATATCTCAATGCTTCTAATATCAAAACGGAAACCCTCCCTATAGCATGATATGTGATATCTAAGTCCTTCCCATTCCAATCCTGAGACCCTTCCTATAGCATGAGATGTGATATCTCAATGCTTCTAATACCAAACCTGAGATCCTTCCGATAGCATGAGATCGGATATCCAACTCCTTCCCATTCCAATCCTGAGACACTTCCGATAGCAGAGATGTGATATCCATCTCCTTCCCATTCCAATCCTGAGACCCTTCTGATAGCATGAGATGTGATATCTCAATGCTTCTAATATCAAAACGGAAACCCTCCCTATCGCATGATATGTGATATCTAAGTCCTTCCCATTCCAATCCTGAGACCCTTCCTATAGCATGAGATGTGATATCTCAATGCTTCTAATACCAAACCTGAGATCCTTCCGATAGCATGAGATCGGATATCCAACTCCTTCCCATTCCAATCCTGAGACACTTCCGATAGCAGAGATGTGATATCTCAATGCTTATACCAGACCTTAGACCCTTCCTATAACATGAGATCGGATATCCAACTCCTTCCCGTTCCAAACCTGAGACCCTTCCTTTAGCATGAGATGTGATATCCAGCTCCTTCCCATTCCAATCCTGAGACACTTCCTATAGCATGAGATGTGATATCTCAATGCTTCTACCAAACCTGAGACCCTTCCTTTAGCATGAGATGTGATATCCAACTCCTTCCCATTCCAATCCTGAGACCCTTCCTATAGCATGAGATGTGATATCTCAATACTTCTAATACCAAACCTGAGATCCTTTCCGATAACATGAGATGTGATATCCAAATCCTTCCCCTTCCAAACCTGAGACCCTCCCTTTAGCATATGTGATATCCATCTCCTTCCCATTCCAATCCTGAGACCCTTCTGATAGCATGAGATGTGATATCTCAATGCTTCTAATACCAAACCTGAGATCCTTCCGATAGCATGAGATGTGATATCTCAATGCTTCTAATACCAAACCTGAGATCCTTCCTATAACATGAGATGTGATATCCAAATCCTTCCCCTTCCAATTCTGAGACCCTCCCTTTAACAAGAGATGTGATATCCAACTCCTTCCCATTCCAACCTGAGACCCTTCCTATAGCATGAGATGTGATATCCAAGTCCTTCCCATTCCAATCCTTAGACCCTTCCTACAGCATGCAATATGATATCTCAATGCCTCTAATACCAAACCTGAGATCCTTCCTCTAACATGAAATGTGATATCCAACTCCTTCCCTTTCCAAACCTGAGAGCCTATCTATAGCATGAGATGTGATATCCAAGTCCTTTCCATTCCAATCCTTAGACCCTTCCTACAGCATGCAATATGATATCTCAATGATTCTAATAACAAACCTGAGACCCGTCCTATAACATGAGATGGGATATCCAACTCCTTCCATTTCCAATCCTGAGACACTTCCGATAGCAGAGATGTGATATCTCAATGCTTATACCAAACCTGAGACCCTTCCTATAACATGAGATGTGATATCCAACTCCTTCCCGTTCCAATCCTGAGACTCTTCCTTTAGCATGAGATGTGATATCCAGCTCCTTCCCATTCCAATCGTGAGACACTTCCGATAGCATGAGATGTGATATCTCAATGCTTCTAATATCAAAACTGAGACCCTCCCTATAGCATGATATGTGATATCTAAGTCCTTCCCATTCCAATCCTGAGACCCTTCCTATAGCATGAGATGTGATATCTCAATGCTTCTACCAAACCTGAGACCCTTCCTTTAGCATGAGATGTGATATAAAACTCCTTCCCATTCCAATCCTGAGACCCTTCCTATAGCATGAGATGTGATATCTCAATACTTCTAATACCAAACCTGAGATCCTTCCTATAGCATGAGATGTGATATCTCAATGCTTCTAATACCAAACCTGAGACCCTTCCTACAGCATGCGATGTGATATCTCACTGCTTATACCAAACCTGAGACCCTTCCTATAGCATGAGATGTGATATCCAACTCCTTCCCATTCCAATCCTGAGACCCTTCCTATAGCATGAGATGTGATATCTCAATGCTTCTAATATCAAACTTGAGAGCCTCCCTATAGCATGAGATGTGATATCCAAGTCCTTCCCATTCCAATCCTGAGACACTTCCTATAGCATGAGATGTGATATCTCAATGCTTCTAATACCAAACCTGAGACTCTTCCTATAACATGAGATGGGATATCCAACTCCTTCCCATTCCAATCCTGAGACCCTTCCGATAGCAGAGATGTGATATCTCAATGCTTATACCAAACCTGAGACCCTTCCTACGGCATGAGATGTCATATACAACTCCTTCCCATTCCAATCCTGAGACCCTTCCTATAGCATGAGATGTGATATCTCAATGCTTATACCAAACCTGAGACCCTTCCTATAGCATGAGATGTGATATCCAACTCCTTCCCATTCCAATCCTGAGACCCTTCCTATAGCATGAGATGTGATATCTCAATGCTTATACCAAACCTGAGACCCTTCCTACGGCATGAGATGTCATATACAACTCCTTCCCATTCCAATCCTGAGACCCTTCCTATAGTATGAGATGTGATATCTCAATGCTTATACCAAACCTGAGACCCTTCCTATAGCATGAGATGTGATATCCAACTCCTTCCCATTCCAATCCTGAGACCCTTCCTATAGCATGAGATGTGATATCTCAATGCTTATACCAAACCTGAGACCCTTCCTATAACATGAGATGGGATATCCAACTCCTTCCCATTCCAATCCTGAGACACTTCCGATAGCAGAGATGTGATATCTCAATGCTTATACCAGACCTTAGACCCTTCCTATAACATGAGATCGGATATCCAACTCCTTCCCGTTCCAAACCTGAGACCCTTCCTTTAGCATGAGATGTGATATCCAGCTCCTTCCCATTCCAATCCTGAGACCCTCCCTTTAGCATGAGATGTGATATCTCAATGCTTCTAATATCAAAACAGAAACCCTCCCTATAGCATGATATGTGATATCTAAGTCCTTCCCATTCCAATCCTGAGACCCTTCCTATAGCATGAGATGTGATATCTCAATGCTTCTACCAAACCTGAGACCCTTCCTTTAGCATGAGATGTGATATCCAACTCCTTCCCATTCCAATCCTGAGACCCTTCTTATAGCATGAGATGTGATATCTCAATACTTCTAATACCAAACCTGAAATCCTTCCGATAACATGAGATGTGATATCCAAATCCTTCCCCTTCCAAACCTGAGACCCTCCCTTTAGCATGAGATGTGATATCCAACTCCTTCCCATTCCAATCCTGAGACCCTTCTGATAGCATGAGATGTGATATCTCAATGCTTCTAATACCAAACCTGAGATCCTTCCGATAGCATGAGATGTGATATCTCAATGCTTCTAATACCAAACCTGAGATCCTTCCTATAACATGAGATGTGATATCCAAATCCTTCCCCTTCCAATTCTGAGACCCTCCCTTTAACATGAGATGTGATATCCAACTCCTTCCCATTCCAATCCTGAGACACTTCCCATAGCAGAGATGTGATATCTCAATGCTTATACCAGACCTTAGACCCTTCCTATAACATGAGATCGGATATCCAACTCCTTCCCGTTCCAAACCTGAGACCCTTCCTTTAGCATGAGATGTGATATCCAGCTCCTTCCCATTCCAATCCTGAGACACTTCCGATAGCATGAGATGTGATATCTCAATGCTTCTAATATCAAAACGGAAACCCTCCCTATAGCATGATATGTGATATCTAAGTCCTTCCCATTCCAATCCTGAGACCCTTCCTATAGCATGAGATGTGATATCTCAATGCTTCTAATACCAAACCTGAGATCCTTCCGATAGCATGAGATCGGATATCCAACTCCTTCCCATTCCAATCCTGAGACACTTCCGATAGCAGAGATGTGATATCTCAATGCTTATACCAGACCTTAGACCCTTCCTATAACATGAGATCGGATATCCAACTCCTTCCCGTTCCAAACCTGAGACCCTTCCTTTAGCATGAGATGTGATATCCAGCTCCTTCCCATTCCAATCCTGAGACACTTCCGATAGCATGAGATGTGATATCTCAATGCTTCTACCAAACCTGAGACCCTTCCTTTAGCATGAGATGTGATATCCAACTCCTTCCCATTCCAATCCTGAGACCCTTCCTATAGCATGAGATGTGATATCTCAATACTTCTAATACCAAACCTGAGATCCTTCCGATAACATGAGATGTGATATCCAAATCCTTCCCCTTCCAAACCTGAGACCCTCCCTTTAGCATGAGATGTGATATCCATCTCCTTCCCATTCCAATCCTGAGACCCTTCTGATAGCATGAGATGTGATATCTCAATGCTTCTAATACCAAACCTGAGATCCTTCCGATAGCATGAGATGTGATATCTCAATGCTTCTAATACCAAACCTGAGATCCTTCCTATAACATGAGATGTGATATCCAAATCCTTCCCCTTCCAATTCTGAGACCCTCCCTTTAACATGAGATGTGATATCCAACTCCTTCCCATTCCAACCTGAGACCCTTCCTATAGCATGCAATATGATATCTCAATGCCTCTAATACCAAACCTGAGATCCTTCCTCTAACATGAAATGTGATATCCAACTCCTTCCCTTTCCAAACCTGAGAGCCTATCTATAGCATGAGATGTGATATCCAAGTCCTTTCCATTCCAATCCTTAGACCCTTCCTACAGCATGCAATATGATATCTCAATGATTCTAATAACAAACCTGAGACCCGTCCTATAACATGAGATGGGATATCCAACTCCTTCCATTTCCAATCCTGAGACACTTCCGATAGCAGAGATGTGATATCTCAATGCTTATACCAAACCTGAGACTCTTCCTTTAGCATGAGATGTGATATCCAGCTCCTTCCCATTCCAATCGTGAGACACTTCCGATAGCATGAGATGTGATATCTCAATGCTTCTAATATCAAAACTGAGACCCTCCCTATAGCATGATATGTGATATCTAAGTCCTTCCCATTCCAATCCTGAGACCCTTCCTATAGCATGAGATGTGATATCTCAATGCTTCTACCAAACCTGAGACCCTTCCTTTAGCATGAGATGTGATATCCAACTCCTTCCCATTCCAATCCTGAGACCCTTCCTATAGCATGAGATGTGATATCTCAATACTTCTAATCCTGAGATCCTTCCTATAGCATGAGATGTGATATCTCAATGCTTCTAATACCAAACCTGAGACCCTTCCTACAGCATGCGATGTGATATCTCACTGCTTATACCAAACCTGAGACCCTTCCTATAGCATGAGATGTGATATCCAACTCCTTCCCATTCCAATCCTGAGACCCTTCCTATAGCATGAGATGTGATATCTCAATGCTTCTAATATCAAACTTGAGAGCCTCCCTATAGCATGAGATGTGATATCCAAGTCCTTCCCATTCCAATCCTGAGACACTTCCTATAGCATGAGATGTGATATCTCAATGCTTCTAATACCAAACCTGAGACTCTTCCTATAACATGAGATGGGATATCCAACTCCTTCCCATTCCAATCCTGAGACCCTTCCGATAGCAGAGATGTGATATCTCAATGCTTATACCAAACCTGAGACCCTTCCTACGGCATGAGATGTCATATACAACTCCTTCCCATTCCAATCCTGAGACCCTTCCTATAGCATGAGATGTGATATCTCAATGCTTATACCAAACCTGAGACCCTTCCTATAGCATGAGATGTGATATCCAACTCCTTCCCATTCCAATCCTGAGACCCTTCCTATAGCATGAGATGTGATATCTCAATGCTTATACCAAACCTGAGACCCTTCCTACGGCATGAGATGTCATATACAACTCCTTCCGATTCCAATCATGAGACCCTTCCTATAGCATGAGATGTGATATCTCAATGCTTATACCAAACCTGAGACCCTTCCTATAGCATGAGATGTGATATCCAACTCCTTCCCATTCCAATCCTGAGACCCTTCCTATAGCATGAGATGTGATATCTCAATGCTTATACCAAACCTGAGACCCTTCCTATAACATGAGATGGGATATCCAACTCCTTCCCATTCCAATCCTGAGACACTTCCGATAGCAGAGATGTGATATCTCAATGCTTATACCAGACCTTAGACCCTTCCTATAACATGAGATCGGATATCCAACTCCTTCCCGTTCCAAACCTGAGACCCTTCCTTTAGCATGAGATGTGATATCCCGCTCCTTCCCATTCCAATCCTGAGACCCTCCCTTTAGCATGAGATGTGATATCTCAATGCTTCTAATATCAAAACAGAAACCCTCCCTATAGCATGATATGTGATATCTAAGTCCTTCCCATTCCAATCCTGAGACCCTTCCTATAGCATGAGATGTGATATCTCAATGCTTCTACCAAACCTGAGACCCTTCCTTTAGCATGAGATGTGATATCCAACTCCTTCCCATTCCAATCCTGAGACCCTTCCTATAGCATGAGATGTGATATCTCAATACTTCTAATACCAAACCTGAAATCCTTCCGATAACATGAGATGTGATATCCAAATCCTTCCCCTTCCAAACCTGAGACCCTCCCTTTAGCATGAGATGTGATATCCAACTCCTTCCCATTCCAATCCTGAGACCCTTCTGATAGCATGAGATGTGATATCTCAATGCTTCTAATACCAAACCTGAGATCCTTCCGATAGCATGAGATGTGATATCTCAATGCTTCTAATACCAAACCTGAGATCCTTCCTATAACATGAGATGTGATATCCAAATCCTTCCCCTTCCAATTCTGAGACCCTCCCTTTAACATGAGATGTGATATCCAACTCCTTCCCATTCCAACCTGAGACCCTTCCTATAGCATGAGATGTGATATCTCAATGCTTATACCAAACCTGAGACCCTTCCTATAACATGAGATGGGATATCCAACTCCTTCCCATTCCAATCCTGAGACACTTCCCATAGCAGAGATGTGATATCTCAATGCTTATACCAGACCTTAGACCCTTCCTATAACATGAGATCGGATATCCAACTCCTTCCCGTTCCAAACCTGAGACCCTTCCTTTAGCATGAGATGTGATATCCAGCTCCTTCCCATTCCAATCCTGAGACACTTCCGATAGCATGAGATGTGATATCTCAATGCTTCTAATATCAAAACGGAAACCCTCCCTATAGCATGATATGTGATATCTAAGTCCTTCCCATTCCAATCCTGAGACCCTTCCTATAGCATGAGATGTGATATCTCAATGCTTCTAATACCAAACCTGAGATCCTTCCGATAGCATGAGATCGGATATCCAACTCCTTCCCATTCCAATCCTGAGACACTTCCGATAGCAGAGATGTGATATCTCAATGCTTATACCAGACCTTAGACCCTTCCTATAACATGAGATCGGATATCCAACTCCTTCCCGTTCCAAACCTGAGACCCTTCCTTTAGCATGAGATGTGATATCCAGCTCCTTCCCATTCCAATCCTGAGACACTTCCTATAGCATGAGATGTGATATCTCAATGCTTCTACCAAACCTGAGACCCTTCCTTTAGCATGAGATGTGATATCCAACTCCTTCCCATTCCAATCCTGAGACCCTTCCTATAGCATGAGATGTGATATCTCAATACTTCTAATACCAAACCTGAGATCCTTCCGATAACATGAGATGTGATATCCAAATCCTTCCCCTTCCAAACCTGAGACCCTCCCTTTAGCATGAGATGTGATATCCATCTCCTTCCCATTGCAATCCTGAGACCCTTCTGATAGCATGAGATGTGATATCTCAATGCTTCTAATACCAAACCTGAGATCCTTCCGATAGCATGAGATGTGATATCTCAATGCTTCTAATACCAAACCTGAGATCCTTCCTATAACATGAGATGTGATATCCAAATCCTTCCCCTTCCAATTCTGAGACCCTCCCTTTAACATGAGATGTGATATCCAACTCCTTCCCATTCCAACCTGAGACCCTTCCTATAGCATGAGATGTGATATCTCAATGCCTCTAATACCAAACCTGAGATCCTTCCTCTAACATGAAATGTG
Source organism: Ambystoma mexicanum (assembly GCF_040938575.1). Classification (NCBI taxonomy): domain Eukaryota; kingdom Metazoa; phylum Chordata; class Amphibia; order Caudata; family Ambystomatidae; genus Ambystoma; species Ambystoma mexicanum. The sequence goes on along the minus strand of NC_090932.1, from coordinate 572,963,618 downwards.
ATATCCAACTCCTTCCCTTTCCAAATCTGAGAGCCTATCTATAGCATGAGATGTGATATCCAAGTCCTTCCCATTCCAATCCTGAGACACTTCCTATAGCATGAGATGTGATATCTCAATGCTTCTACCAAACCTGAGACCCTTCCTTTAGCATGAGATGTGATATCCAACTCCTTCCCATTCCAATCCTGAGACCCTTCCTATAGCATGAGATGTGATATCTCAATACTTCTAATACCAAACCTGAGATCCTTCCGATAACATGAGATGTGATATCCAAATCCTTCCCCTTCCAAACCTGAGACCCTCCCTTTAGCATGAGATGTGATATCCATCTCCTTCCCATTGCAATCCTGAGACCCTTCTGATAGCATGAGATGTGATATCTCAATGCTTCTAATACCAAACCTGAGATCCTTCCGATAGCATGAGATGTGATATCTCAATGCTTCTAATACCAAACCTGAGATCCTTCCTATAACATGAGATGTGATATCCAAATCCTTCCCCTTCCAATTCTGAGACCCTCCCTTTAACATGAGATGTGATATCCAACTCCTTCCCATTCCAACCTGAGACCCTTCCTATAGCATGAGATGTGATATCTCAATGCCTCTAATACCAAACCTGAGATCCTTCCTCTAACATGAAATGTGATATCCAACTCCTTCCCTTTCCAAACCTGAGAGCCTATCTATAGCATGAGATGTGATATCCAAGTCCTTCCCATTCCAATCCTTAGACCCTTCCTACAGCATGCAATATGATATCTCAATGATTCTAATAACAAACCTGAGACCCGTCCTATAACATGAGATGGGATATCCAACTCCTTCCATTTCCAATCCTGGGACACTTCCGATAGCAGAGATGTGATATCTCAATGCTTATACCAAACCTGAGACCCTTCCTATAACATAAGATGTGATATCCAACTCCTTCCCGTTCCAAACCTGAGACTCTTCCTTTAGCATGAGATGTGATATCCAGCTCCTTCCCATTCCAATCCTGAGACACTTCCGATAGCATGAGATGTGATATCTCAATGCTTCTAATATCAAAACTGAGACCCTCCCTATAGCATGATATGTGATATCTAAGTCCTTCCCATTCCAATCCTGAGACCCTTCCTATAGCATGAGATGTGATATCTCAATGCTTCTACCAAACCTGAGACCCTTCCTTTAGCATGATATGTGATATCCAACTCCTTCCCATTCCAATCCTGAGACCCTTCCTATAGCATGAGATGTGATATCTCAATACTTCTAATACCAAACCTGAGATCCTTCCTATAGCATGAGATGTGATATCTCAATGCTTCTAATACCAAACCTGAGACCCTTCCTACAGCATGCGATGTGATATCTCACTGCTTATACCAAACCTGAGACCCTTCCTATAGCATGAGATGTGATATCCAACTCCTTCCCATTCCAATCCTGAGACCCTTCCTATAGCATGAGATGTGATATCTCAATGCTTCTAATATCAAACTTGAGAGCCTCCCTATAGCATGAGATGTGATATCCAAGTCCTTCCCATTCCAATCCTGAGACACTTCCTATAGCATGAGATGTGATATCTCAATGCTTCTAATACCAAACCTGAGACTCTTCCTATAACATGAGATGGGATATCCAACTCCTTCCCATTCAAATCCAGAGACCCTTGCGATAGCAGAGATGTGATATCTCAATGCTTATACCAAACCTGAGACCCTTCCTACGGCATGAGATGTCATATACAACTCCTTCCCATTCCAATCCTGAGACCCTTCCTATAGCATGAGATGTGATATCTCAATGCTTATACCAAACCTGAGACCCTTCCTATAGCATGAGATGTGATATCCAACTCCTTCCCATTCCAATCCTGAGACCCTTCCTATAGCATGAGATGTGATATCTCAATGCTTATACCAAACCTGAGACCCTTCCTACGGCATGAGATGTCATATACAACTCCTTCCCATTCCAATCCTGAGACCCTTCCTATAGCATGAGATGTGATATCTCAATGCTTATACGAAACCTGAGACCCTTCCTATAGCATGAGATGTGATATCCAACTCCTTCCCATTCTAATCCTGAGACCCTTCCTATAGCATGAGATGTGATATCTCAATACTTCTAATACCAAACCTGAGATCCTTCCGATAACATGAGATGTGATATCCAAATCCTTCCCCTTCCAAACCTGAGACCCTCCATTTTAGCATGAGATGTGATATCCAACTCCTTCCCATTCCAATCCTGAGACCCTTCTGATAGCATGAGATGTGATATCTCAATGCTTCTAATACCAAACCTGAGATCCTTCCTATAACATGAGATGTGATATCCAAATCCTTCCCCTTCCAATTCTGAGACCCTCCCTTTAACATGAGATGTGATATCCAACTCCTTCCCATTCCAACCTGAGACCCTTCCTATAGCATGAGATGTGATATCTCAATGCCTCTAATACCAAACCTGAGATCCTTCCTCTAACATGAAATGTGATATCCAACTCCTTCCCTTTCCAAACCTGAGAGCCTATCTATAGCATGAGATGTGATATCCAAGTCCTTCCCATTCCAAACCTTAGACCCTTCCTACAGCATGCAATATGATATCTCAATGATTCTAATAACAAACCTGAGACCCGTCCTATAACATGAGATGGGATATCCAACTCCTTCCCATTCCAATCCTGAGACACTTCCGATAGCAGAGATGTGATATCTCAATGCTTATACCAAACCTGAGACCCTTCCTATAACATGAGATGTGATATCCAACTCCTTCCCGTTCCAAACCTGAGACTCTTCCTTTAGCATGAGATGTGATATCCAGCTCCTTCCCATTCCAATCCTGAGACACTTCCGATAGCATGAGATGTGATATCTCAATGCTTCTAATATCAAAACTGAGACCCTCCCTATAGCATGATATGTGATATCTAAGTCCTTCCCATTCCAATCCTGAGACCCTTCTGATAGCATGAGATGTGATATCTCAATGCCTCTAATACCAAACCTGAGATCCTACCTCTAACATGAAATGTGATATCCAACTCTCTCCCCTTCCAAACCTGAGAGCCTTCCTATAGCATGAGATGTGATATCCAAGTCCTTCCCATTCCAATCCTGAGACCCTTCCTATAACATGAGATGTGATATCCAACTACTTCCCATTCCAACCTGAGAACCTTCCTATAGCATGAGATGGGATATCCAACTCCTTCCAAATCCAATCCTGATACCATTCCGATAGCATGAGATGTGATATCCCAATGCTTCTACCAAACCTGAGAACCATACTATCGCATGAGATGTGATATCAACCTCCTTCCCATTCCAATTCTGAGACCCTTCCTATACCATGAGACTTGCTATCTCAATGCTTCTAATACCAAACCTGAGACCCGTCCTATAACATGAGATGTGATATCCAAATCCTTCCCCTTCCAAACCTTAGACCCTTCCTTTATCATGAGATGTGATATCCAACTCCTTCCCATTCCAATCCTGAGACCCTTCCGATATCATGAGATGTGATATCTCAATGCTTCTAATATCAAACTTGAGACCCTCCCTATAGCATGAGATGTGATATCCAAGTCCTTCCCATTCCAATCCTGAGACCCTTCCTATAGCATGAGATGTGATATCTCAATGCTTCTAATACCAAACCTGAGACCCTTCCTATAACATGAGATGGGAATATCCAACTCCTTACATTCCAATCCTGAGACCCTTCCGATAGCAGAGATGTGATATCTCAATGTCTATACCAAACCTGAGATCCTTCCTATAACATGAGATGTGATATCCAACTCCTTCCCATTCCAATACTGAGACACTGCCTATAGCATGAGATGTGATATCTCACTGCTTATACCAAACCTGAGACCCTTCCTATAGCATGAGATGTGATATCCAACTCCTTCCCATTCCAATCCTGAGACCCTTCCTATAGCATGAGATGTGATATCTCAATGCTTCTAATATCAAACTTGAGAGCCTCCCTATAGCATGAGATGTGATATCCAAGTCCTTCCCATTCCAATCCTGAGACACTTCCTACAGCATGAGATGTGATATCTCAATGCCTCTAATACCAAACCTGAGACTCTTCCTATAACATGAGATGGGATATCCAACTCCTTCCCATTCCAATCCTGAGACCCTTCCGATAGCAGAGATGTGATATCTCAATGCTTATACCAAACCTGAGACCCTTCCTACGGCATGAGATGTCATATACAACTCCTTCCCATTCCAATCCTGAGACCCTTCCTATAGCATGAGATGTGATATCTCAATGCTTCTAATATCAAACTTGAGACCCTCCCTATAGCATGAGATGTGATATCCAAGTCCTTCCCATTCCAATCCTGAGACACTTCCTATAGCATGAGATGTGATATCTCAATGCTTCTAATACCAAACCTGAGACTCTTCCTATAACATGAGATGGGATATCCAACTCCTTCCCATTCCAATCCTGAGACCCTTCCGATAGCAGAGATGTGATATCTCAATGCTTATACCAAACCTGAGACCCTTCCTACGGCATGAGATGTCATATACAACTCCTTCCCATTCCAATCCTGAGACCCTTCCTATAGCATGAGATGTGATATCTCAATGCTTATACCAAACCTGAGACCCTTCCTATAGTATGAGATGTGATATCCAACTCCTTCCCATTCCAATCCTGAGACCCCTCCTATAGCATGAGATGTGATGTCTCAATGCTTCTAATACCAAACCTGAGATCCTTCCTATAACATGAGATGTGATATCCAACTCCTTCCATTCCAATCCTGAGACCCTTCCTATAGCATGAGATTTGATATCTCAATGCTTATACCAAACCTGAGACCCTTCCTATAGCATGAGATGTGATATCCAAGTCCTTCCCATTCCAATCCTTAGACCCTTCCTACAGCATGCAATATGATATCTCAATGATTCTAATAACAATCCTGAGACCCGTCCTATAACATGAGATGGGATATCCAATTCCTTCCCATTCCAATCCTGAGACACTTCCGATAGCAGAGATGTGATATCTCAATGCTTATACCAAACCTGAGACCCTTCCTATAACATGAGATCGGATATCCAACTCCTTTTCGTTCCAAACCTGAGACCCTTCCTTTAGCATGAGATGTGATATCCAGCTCCTTCGCATTCCAATCCTGAGACCCTTCCGATAGCATGAGATGTGATATCTCAATGCTTCTAATACCAAACCTGTAATCCTTCATATAACAAGAGATGTGATATCCAAATCCTTCCCCTTACAAACCTGAGACCCTCCCTTTAGCATGAGATGTGATATCTCAATGCCTCTAATACCAAACCTGAGATCCTTCCGATAGCATGAGATGTGATATCTCAATGCTTCTAATACCAAACCTGAGATCCTTCCTATAACATGAGACGTGATATCCAAATCCTTCCCCTTCCAAACCTGAGACCCTCCCTTTAGCATGAGATGTGATATCCAACTCCTTCCCATTCTAATCCTGAGACCCTTCTGATAGCATGAGATGTGATATCTCAATGCCTCTAATACCAAACCTGAGATCCTACCTCTAACATGAAATGTGATATCCAACTCTTTCCCCTTCCAAACCTGAGAGCCTTCCTATAGCATGAGATGTGATATCCGACTCCTTCCCATTCCAATCCTGAGACCCTTCCGATAGCATGAGATGTGATATCCCAATGCTTCTAATACCAAACCTGAGATCCTTCTTATAACATGTGATGTGATATCCAAATCCTTCCCCTTCCAAACCTGAGACCCTCCCTTTAGCATGAGATGTGATATCCAACTCCTTCCCATTCCAATCCTGAGACCCTTATGATAGATAGCATGAGATGTGATATCTCAATGCCTCTAATACCAAACCTGAGATACTTCCGATAGCATGAGATGTGATATCTCAATGCTTCTAATACCAAACCTGAGATCCTTCCTGTAACATGAGATGTGATATCCAAATCCTTCCCCTTCCAAACCTGAGACCCTCCCTTTAGCATGAGATGTGTTATCCAACTCCTTCCCATTCCAATCCTGAGACCCTTCCGATAGCATGAGATGTGATATCTCAATGCTTCTAATACCAAACCTGTGATCCTTCCTATAACAAGAGATGTGATATCCAAATCCTTCCCCTTCCAAACCTGAGACCCTCCCTTTAGCATGAGATGTGATATCTCAATGCCTCTAATACCAAACCTGAGATACTTCCTATAACATGAGATGTGATATCCAAATCCTTCCCCTTCCAAACCTGAGACCCTTCTGATAGCATGAGATGTGATATCTCAATGCCTCTAATACCAAACCTGAGATCCTACCTCTAACATGAAATGTGATATCCAACTCTTTCCCCTTCCAAACCTGAGAGCCTTCCTATAGCATGAGATGTGATATCCGACTCCTTCCCATTCCAATCCTGAGACCCTTCCGATAGCATGAGATGTGATATCCCAATGCTTCTAATACCAAAGCTGAGATCCTTCTTATAACATGTGATGTGATATCCAAATCCTTCCCCTTCCAAACCTGAGACCCTCCCTTTAGCATGAGATGTGATATCCAACTCCTTCCCATTCCAATCCTGAGACCCTTATGATAGATAGCATGAGATGTGATATCTCAATGCCTCTAATACCAAACCTGAGATACTTCCGATAGCATGAGATGTGATATCTCAATGCTTCTAATACCAAACCTGAGATCCTTCCTGTAACATGAGATGTGATATCCAAATCCTTCCCCTTCCAAACCTGAGACCCTCCCTTTAGCATGAGATGTGTTATCCAACTCCTTCCCATTCCAATCCTGAGACCCTTCCGATAGCATGAGATGTGATATCTCAATGCTTCTAATACCAAACCTGTGATCCTTCCTATAACAAGAGATGTGATATCCAAATCCTTCCCCTTCCAAACCTGAGACCCTCCCTTTAGCATGAGATGTGATATCTCAATGCCTCTAATACCAAACCTGAGATCCTTCCTATAACATGAGATGTGATATCCAAATCCTTCCCCTTCCAAACCTGAGACCCTCCCTTTAGCATGAGATGTGATATCCAACTCCTTCCCATTCCAATTCTGAGCCCCTTCCTATACCATGAGACTTGATATCCAACTCCTTCCCATTCCAATTCTGAGCCCCTTCCTATACCATGAGACTTGATATCTCAATGCTTCTAATACCAAACCTGAGACCCGTCCTATAACATGAGATGTGATATCCAAATCCTTCCCCTTCCAAACCTTAGACCCTTCCTTTATCATGAGATGTGATATCCAACTCCTTCCCATTCCAATCCTGAGACCATTCCGATATCATGAGATGTGATATCTCAATGCTTCTAATATCAAACTTGAGACCCTCCCTATAGCATGAGATGTGATATCCAAGTCCTTCCCATTCCAATCCTGAGACCCTTCCTATAGCTTGAGTTGTGACATCCAACTCCTTCCCATTCCAATTCTGATCCCCTTTCTATACCATGAGACTTGATATCTCAATGCTTCTAATACCAAACCTGAGACCCGTCCTATAACATGAGATGTGATATCCAAATCCTTCCCCTTCCAAACCTTAGACCCTTCCTTTATCATGAGATGTGATATCCAACTCCTTCCCATTCCAATCCTGAGACCCTTCCGATATCATGAGATGTAATATCTCAATGCTTCTAATATCAAACTTGAGACCCTCCCTATAGCATGAGATGTGATATCCAAGTCCTTCCCATTCCAATCCTGAGACCCTTCCTATAGCATGAGATGTGATATCTCAATGCTTCTAATACCAAACCTGAGACCCTTCTTATAACATGAGATTGGAATATCCAACTCCTTCCCATTCCAATCCTGAGACCCTTCCGATAGCAGAGATGTGATATCTCAATTCTTATACCAAACCTGAGATCCTTCCTATAACATTAGATGTGATATCCAACTCCTTCCCATTCCAATCCTGAGACACTTCCTATAGCATGAGATGTGATATCTCACTGCTTATACCAAACCTGAGACCCTTCCAATAGCATGAGATGTGATATCCAACTCCTTCCCATTCCAATCCTGAGACCCTTCCTATAGCATGAGATGTGATATCTCAATGCTTCTAATATCAAACTTGAGAGCCTCCCTATAGCATGAGATGTGATATCCAAGTCCTTCCCATTCCAATCCTGAGACACTTCCTATAGCATGAGATGTGATATCTCAATGCTTCTAATACCAAACCTGAGACTCTTCCTATAACATGAGATGGGATATCCAACTCCTTCCCATTCCAATCCTGAGACCCTTCCGATAGCAGAGATGTGATATCTCAATGCTTATACCAAACCTGAGACCCTTCCTACGGCATGAGATGTCATATACAACTCCTTCCCATTCCAATCCTGAGACCCTTCCTATAGCATGAGATGTGATATCTCAATGCTTATACCAAACCTGAGACCCTTCCTATAGCATGAGATGTGATATCCAACTCCTTCCCATTCCAATCCTGAGAACCTTCCTATAGCATGAGATGTGATATCTCAATGCTTATACCAAACCTGAGACCCTTCCTATAACATGAGATGGGATATCCAACTCCTTCCCATTCCAATCCTGAGACACTTCCAATAGCAGAGATGTGATATCTCAATGCTTATACCAGACCTTAGACCCTTCCTATAACATGAGATCGGATATCCAACTCCTTCCCGTTCCAAACCTGAGACCCTTCCTTTAGCATGAGATGTGATATCCAGCTCCTTCCCATTCCAATCCTGAGACACTTCCGATAGCATGAGATGTGATATCTCAATGCTTCTAATATCAAAACGGAAACCCTCCCTATAGCATGATATGTGATATCTAAGTCCTTCCCATTCCAATCCTGAGACCCTTCCTATAGCATGAGATGTGATATCTCAATGCTTCTACCAAACCTGAGACCCTTCCTTTAGCATGAGATGTGATATCCAACTCCTTCCCATTCCAATCCTGAGACCCTTCCTATAGCATGAGATGTGATATCTCAATACTTCTAATACCAAACCTGAGATCCTTCCGATAACATGAGATGTGATATCCAAATCCTTCCCCTTCCAAACCTGAGACCCTCCCTTTAGCATGAGATGTGATATCCATCTCCTTCCCATTCCAATCCTGAGACCCTTCTGATAGCATGAGATGTGATATCTCAATGCTTCTAATACCAAACCTGAGATCCTTCCGATAGCATGAGATGTGATATCTCAATGCTTCTAATAGCAAACCTGAGACCCTTCCTATAACATGAGATTGGAATATCCAACTCCTTCCCATTCCAATCCTGAGACCCTTCCGATAGCAGAGATGTGATATCTCAATTCTTATACCAAACCTGAGATCCTTCCTATAACATGAGACGTGATATCCAACTCCTTCCCATTCCAATCCTGAGACACTTCCTATAGCATGAGATGTGATATCTCACTGCTTATACCAAACCTGAGACCCTTCCTATAGCATGAGATGTGATATCTAACTCCTTCCCATTCCAATCCTGAGACCCTTCCTATAGCATGAGATGTGATATCTCAATGCTTCTAATACCAAACCTGAGACTCTTCCTATAACATGAGATGGGATATCCAACTCCTTCCCATTCCAATCCTGAGACCCTTCCGATAGCAGAGATGTGATATCTCAATGCTTATACCAAACCTGAGACCCTTCCTACGGCATGAGATGTCATATACAACTCCTTCCCATTCCAATCCTGAGACCCTTCCTATAGCATGAGATGTGATATCTCAATGCTTATACCAAACCTGAGACCCTTCCTATAGCATGAGATGTGATATCCAACTCCTTCCCATTCCAATCCTGAGACCCTTCCTATAGCATGAGATGTGATATCTCAATGCTTATACCAAACCTGAGACCCTTCCTACGGCATGAGATGTCATATACAACTCCTTCCCATTCCAATCCTGAGACCCTTCCTATAGCATGAGATGTGATATCTCAATGCTTATAGCAAACCTGAGACCCTTCCTATAGCATGAGATGTGATATCCAACTCCTTCCCATTCCAATCCTGAGACCCTTCCTATAGCATGAGATGTGATATCTCAATGCTTATACCAAACCTGAGACCCTTCCTATAACATGAGATGGGATATCCAACTCCTTCCCATTCCAATCCTGAGACACTTCCGATAGCAGAGATGTGATATCTCAATGCTTATACCAGACCTTAGACCCTTCCTATAACATGAGATCGGATATCCAACTCCTTCCCGTTCCAAACCTGAGACCCTTCCTTTAGCATGAGATGTGATATCCAGCTCCTTCCCATTCCAATCCTGAGACCCTCCCTTTAGCATGAGATGTGATATCTCAATGCTTCTAATATCAAAACAGAAACCCTCCCTATAGCATGATATGTGATATCTAAGTCCTTCCCATTCCAATCCTGAGACCCTTCCTATAGCATGAGATGTGATATCTCAATGCTTCTACCAAACCTGAGACCCTTCCTTTAGCATGAGATGTGATATCCAACTCCTTCCCATTCCAATCCTGAGACCCTTCCTATAGCATGAGATGTGATATCTCAATACTTCTAATACCAAACCTGAGATCCTTCCGATAACATGAGATGTGATATCCAAATCCTTCCCCTTCCAAACCTGAGACCCTCCCTTTAGCATGAGATGTGATATCCATCTCCTTCCCATTCCAATCCTGAGACCCTTCTGATAGCATGAGATGTGATATCTCAATGCTTCTAATACCAAACCTGAGATCCTTCCGATAGCATGAGATGTGATATCTCAATGCTTCTAATACCAAACCTGAGACCCTTCCTATAACATGAGATTGGAATATCCAACTCCTTCCCATTCCAATCCTGAGACCCTTCCGATAGCAGAGATGTGATATCTCAATTCTTATACCAAACCTGAGATCCTTCCTATAACATGAGATGTGATATCCAACTCCTTCCCATTCCAATCCTGAGACACTTCCTATAGCATGAGATGTGATATCTCACTGCTTATACCAAACCTGAGACCCTTCCTATAGCATGAGATGTGACATCTAACTCCTTCCCATTCCAATCCTGAGACCCTTCCTATAGCATGAGATGTGATATCTCAATGCTTCTAATATCAAACTTGAGAGCCTCCCTATAGCATGAGATGTGATATCCAAGTCCTTCCCATTCCAATCCTGAGACACTTCCTATAGCATGAGATGTGATATCTCAATGCTTCTAATACCAAACCTGAGACTCTTCCTATAACATGAGATGGGATATCCAACTCCTTCCCATTCCAATCCTGAGACCCTTCCGATAGCAGAGATGTGATATCTCAATGCTTATACCAAACCTGAGACCCTTCCTACGGCATGAGATGTCATATACAACTCCTTCCCATTCCAATCCTGAGACCCTTCCTATAGCATGAGATGTGATATCTCAATGCTTATACCAAACCTGAGACCCTTCCTATAGCATGAGATGTGATATCCAACTCCTTCCCATTCCAATCCTGAGACCCTTAGTATAGCATGAGATGTGATATCTCAATGCTTATACCAAACCTGAGACCCTTCCTACGGCATGAGATGTCATATACAACTCCTTCCCATTCCAATCCTGAGACCCTTCCTATAGCATGAGATGTGATATCTCAATGCTTATACCAAACCTGAGACCCTTCCTATAGCATGAGATGTGATATCCAACTCCTTCCCATTCCAATCCTGAGACCCTTCCTATAGCATGAGATGTGATATCTCAATGCTTATACCAAACCTGAGACCCTTCCTATAACATGAGATGGGATATCCAACTCCTTCCCATTCCAATCCTGAGACACTTCCGATAGCAGAGATGTGATATCTCAATGCTTATACCAGACCTTAGACCCTTCCTATAACATGAGATCGGATATCCAACTCCTTCCCGTTCCAAACCTGAGACCCTTCCTTTAGCATGAGATGTGATATCCAGCTCCTTCCCATTCCAATCCTGAGACACTTCCGATAGCATGAGATGTGATATCTCAATGCTTCTAATATCAAAACGGAAACCCTCCCTATCGCATGATATGTGATATCTAAGTCCTTCCCATTCCAATCCTGAGACCCTTCCTATAGCATGAGATGTGATATCTCAATGCTTCTAATACCAAACCTGAGATCCTTCCGATAGCATGAGATCGGATATCCAACTCCTTCCCATTCCAATCCTGAGACACTTCCGATAGCAGAGATGTGATATCTCAATGCTTATACCAGACCTTAGACCCTTCCTATAACATGAGATCGGATATCCAACTCCTTCCCGTTCCAAACCTGAGACCCTTCCTTTAGCATGAGATGTGATATCCAGCTCCTTCCCATTCCAATCCTGAGACACTTCCTATAGCATGAGATGTGATATCTCAATGCTTCTACCAAACCTGAGACCCTTCCTTTAGCATGAGATGTGATATCCAACTCCTTCCCATTCCAATCCTGAGACCCTTCCTATAGCATGAGATGTGATATCTCAATACTTCTAATACCAAACCTGAGATCCTTTCCGATAACATGAGATGTGATATCCAAATCCTTCCCCTTCCAAACCTGAGACCCTCCCTTTAGCATATGTGATATCCATCTCCTTCCCATTCCAATCCTGAGACCCTTCTGATAGCATGAGATGTGATATCTCAATGCTTCTAATACCAAACCTGAGATCCTTCCGATAGCATGAGATGTGATATCTCAATGCTTCTAATACCAAACCTGAGATCCTTCCTATAACATGAGATGTGATATCCAAATCCTTCCCCTTCCAATTCTGAGACCCTCCCTTTAACATGAGATGTGATATCCAACTCCTTCCCATTCCAACCTGAGACCCTTCCTATAACATGAGATGTGATATCCAAATCCTTCCCCTTCCAAACCTGAGACCCTCCCTTTAGCATATGTGATATCCATCTCCTTCCCATTCCAATCCTGAGACCCTTCTGATAGCATGAGATGTGATATCTCAATGCTTCTAATACCAAACCTGAGATCCTTCCGATAGCATGAGATGTGATATCTCAATGCTTCTAATACCAAACCTGAGATCCTTCCTATAACATGAGATGTGATATCCAAATCCTTCCCCTTCCAATTCTGAGACCCTCCCTTTAACATGAGATGTGATATCCAGCTCCTTCCCATTCCAATCCTGAGACACTTCCTATAGCATGAGATGTGATATCTCAATGCTTCTACCAAACCTGAGACCCTTCCTTTAGCATGAGATGTGATATCCAACTCCTTCCCATTCCAATCCTTAGACCCTTCCTACAGCATGCAATATGATATCTCAATGCCTCTAATACCAAACCTGAGATCCTTCCTCTAACATGAAATGTGATATCCAACTCCTTCCCTTTCCAAACCTGAGAGCCTATCTATAGCATGAGATGTGATATCCAAGTCCTTTCCATTCCAATCCTTAGACCCTTCCTACAGCATGCAATATGATATCTCAATGATTCTAATAACAAACCTGAGACCCGTCCTATAACATGAGATGGGATATCCAACTCCTTCCATTTCCAATCCTGAGACTCTTCCTTTAGCATGAGATGTGATATCCAGCTCCTTCCCATTCCAATCGTGAGACACTTCCGATAGCATGAGATGTGATATCTCAATGCTTCTAATATCAAAACTGAGACCCTCCCTATAGCATGATATGTGATATCTAAGTCCTTCCCATTCCAATCCTGAGACCCTTCCTATAGCATGAGATGTGATATCTCAATGCTTCTACCAAACCTGAGACCCTTCCTTTAGCATGAGATGTGATATCCAACTCCTTCCCATTCCAATCCTGAGACCCTTCCTATAGCATGAGATGTGATATCTTAATACTTCTAATACCAAACCTGAGATCCTTCCTATAGCATGAGATGTGATATCTCAATGCTTCTAATACCAAACCTGAGACCCTTCCTACAGCATGCGATGTGATATCTCACTGCTTATACCAAACCTGAGACCCTTCCTATAGCATGAGATGTGATATCCAACTCCTTCCCATTCCAATCCTGAGACCCTTCCTATAGCATGAGATGTGATATCTCAATGCTTCTAATATCAAACTTGAGAGCCTCCCTATAGCATGAGATGTGATATCCAAGTCCTTCCCATTCCAATCCTGAGACACTTCCTATAGCATGAGATGTGATATCTCAATGCTTCTAATACCAAACCTGAGACTCTTCCTATAACATGAGATGGGATATCCAACTCCTTCCCATTCCAATCCTGAGACCCTTCCGATAGCAGAGATGTGATATCTCAATGCTTATACCAAACCTGAGACCCTTCCTACGGCATGAGATGTCATATACAACTCCTTCCCATTCCAATCCTGAGACCCTTCCTATAGCATGAGATGTGATATCTCAATGCTTATACCAAACCTGAGACCCTTCCTATAGCATGAGATGTGATATCCAACTCCTTCCCATTCCAATCCTGAGACTCTTCCTATAGCATGAGATGTGATATCTCAATGCTTATACCAAACCTGAGACCCTTCCTACGGCATGAGATGTCATATACAACTCCTTCCCATTCCAATCCTGAGACCCTTCCTATAGCATGAGATGTGATATCTCAATGCTTATACCAAACCTGAGACCCTTCCTATAGCATGAGATGTGATATCCAACTCCTTCCCATTCCAATCCTGAGACCCTTCCTATAGCATGAGATGTGATATCTCAATGCTTATACCAAACCTGAGACCCTTCCTATAACATGAGATGGGATATCCAACTCCTTCCCATTCCAATCCTGAGACACTTCCGATAGCAGAGATGTGATATCTCAATGCTTATACCAGACCTTAGACCCTTCCTATAACATGAGATCGGATATCCAACTCCTTCCCGTTCCAAACCTGAGACCCTTCCTTTAGCATGAGATGTGATATCCAGCTCCTTCCCATTCCAATCCTGAGACCCTCCCTTTAGCATGAGATGTGATATCTCAATGCTTCTAATATCAAAACAGAAACCCTCCCTATAGCATGATATGTGATATCTAAGTCCTTCCCATTCCAATCCTGAGACCCTTCCTATAGCATGAGATGTGATATCTCAATGCTTCTACCAAACCTGAGACCCTTCCTTTAGCATGAGATGTGATATCCAACTCCTTCCCATTCCAATCCTGAGACCCTTCCTATAGCATGAGATGTGATATCTCAATACTTCTAATACCAAACCTGAAATCCTTCCGATAACATGAGATGTGATATCCAAATCCTTCCCCTTCCAAACCTGAGACCCTCCCTTTAGCATAAGATGTGATATCCAACTCCTTCCCATTCCAATCCTGAGACCCTTCTGATAGCATGAGATGTGATATCTCAATGCTTCTAATACCAAACCTGAGATCCTTCCGATAGCATGAGATGTGATATCTCAATGCTTCTAATACCAAACCTGAGATCCTTCCTATAACATGAGATGTGATATCCAAATCCTTCCCCTTCCAATTCTGAGACCCTCCCTTTAACATGAGATGTGATATCCAACTCCTTCCCATTCCAACCTGAGACCCTTCCTATAGCATGAGATGTGATATCTCAATGCTTATATCAAACCTGAGACCCTTCCTATAACATGAGATGGGATATCCAACTCCTTCCCATTCCAATCCTGAGACACTTCCCATAGCAGAGATGTGATATCTCAATGCTTATACCAGACCTTAGACCCTTCCTATAACATGAGATCGGATATCCAACTCCTTCCCGTTCCAAACCTGAGACCCTTCCTTTAGCATGAGATGTGATATCCAGCTCCTTCCCATTCCAATCCTGAGACACTTCTGATAGCATGAGATGTGATATCTCAATGCTTCTAATATCAAAACGGAAACCCTCCCTATAGCATGATATGTGATATCTAAGTCCTTCCCATTCCAATCCTGAGACCCTTCCTATAGCATGAGATGTGATATCTCAATGCTTCTAATACCAAACCTGAGATCCTTCCGATAGCATGAGATCGGATATCCAACTCCTTCCCATTCCAATCCTGAGACACTTCTGATAGCAGAGATGTGATATCTCACTGCTTATACCAGACCTTAGACCCTTCCTATAACATGAGATCGGATATCCAACTCCTTCCCGTTCCAAACCTGAGACCCTTCCTTTAGCATGAGATGTGATATCCAGCTCCTTCCCATTCCAATCCTGAGACACTTCCTATAGCATGAGATGTGATATCTCAATGCTTCTACCAAACCTGAGACCCTTCCTTTAGCATGAGATATGATATCCAACTCCTTCCCATTCCAATCCTGAGACCCTTCCTATAGCATGAGATGTGATATCTCAATACTTCTAATACCAAACCTGAGATCCTTCCGATAACATGAGATGTGATATCCAAATCCTTCCCCTTCCAAACCTGAGACCCTCCCTTTAGCATGAGATGTGATATCCATCTCCTTCCCATTCCAATCCTGAGACCCTTCTGATAGCATGAGATGTGATATCTCAATGCTTCTAATATCAAAACGGAAACCCTCCCTATCGCATGATATGTGATATCTAAGTCCTTCCCATTCCAATCCTGAGACCCTTCCTATAGCATGAGATGTGATATCTCAATGCTTCTAATACCAAACCTGAGATCCTTCCGATATCATGAGATCGGATATCCAACTCCTTCCCATTCCAATCCTGAGACACTTCCGTTAGCAGAGATGTGATATCTCAATGCTTATACCAGACCTTAGACCCTTCCTATAACATGAGATCGGATATCCAACTCCTTCCCGTTCCAAACCTGAGACCCTTCCTTTAGCATGAGATGTGATATCCAGCTCCTTCCCATTCCAATCCTGAGACACTTCCTATAGCATGAGATGTGATATCTCAATGCTTCTACCAAACCTGAGACCCTTCCTTTAGCATGAGATGTGATATCCAACTCCTTCCCATTCCAATCCTTAGACCCTTCCTACAGCATGCAATATGATATCTCAATGCCTCTAATACCAAACCTGAGATCCTTCCTCTAACATGAAATGTGATATCCAACTCCTTCCCTTTCCAAACCTGAGAGCCTATCTATAGCATGAGATGTGATATCCAAGTCCTTTCCATTCCAATCCTTAGACCCTTCCTACAGCATGCAATATGATATCTCAATGATTCTAATAACAAACCTGAGACCCGTCCTATAACATGAGATGGGATATCCAACTCCTTCCATTTCCAATCCTGAGACTCTTCCTTTAGCATGAGATGTGATATCCAGCTCCTTCCCATTCCAATCGTGAGACACTTCCGATAGCATGAGATGTGATATCTCAATGCTTCTAATATCAAAACTGAGACCCTCCCTATAGCATGATATGTGATATCTAAGTCCTTCCCATTCCAATCCTGAGACCCTTCCTATAGCATGAGATGTGATATCTCAATGCTTCTACCAAACCTGAGACCCTTCCTTTAGCATGAGATGTGATATCCAACTCCTTCCCATTCCAATCCTGAGACCCTTCCTATAGCATGAGATGTGATATCTTAATACTTCTAATACCAAACCTGAGATCCTTCCTATAGCATGAGATGTGATATCTCAATGCTTCTAATACCAAACCTGAGACCCTTCCTACAGCATGCGATGTGATATCTCACTGCTTATACCAAACCTGAGACCCTTCCTATAGCATGAGATGTGATATCCAACTCCTTCCCATTCCAATCCTGAGACCCTTCCTATAGCATGAGATGTGATATCTCAATGCTTCTAATATCAAACTTGAGAGCCTCCCTATAGCATGAGATGTGATATCCAAGTCCTTCCCATTCCAATCCTGAGACACTTCCTATAGCATGAGATGTGATATCTCAATGCTTCTAATACCAAACCTGAGACTCTTCCTATAACATGAGATGGGATATCCAACTCCTTCCCATTCCAATCCTGAGACCCTTCCGATAGCAGAGATGTGATATCTCAATGCTTATACCAAACCTGAGACCCTTCCTACGGCATGAGATGTCATATACAACTCCTTCCCATTCCAATCCTGAGACCCTTCCTATAGCATGAGATGTGATATCTCAATGCTTATACCAAACCTGAGACCCTTCCTATAGCATGAGATGTGATATCCAACTCCTTCCCATTCCAATCCTGAGACTCTTCCTATAGCATGAGATGTGATATCTCAATGCTTATACCAAACCTGAGACCCTTCCTACGGCATGAGATGTCATATACAACTCCTTTCCATTCCAATCCTTAGACCCTTCCTACAGCATGCAATATGATATCTCAATGATTCTAATAACAAACCTGAGACCCGTCCTATAACATGAGATGGGATATCCAACTCCTTCCATTTCCAATCCTGAGACACTTCCGATAGCAGAGATGTGATATCTCAATGCTTATACCAGACCTGAGACCCTCCCTATAACATGAGATGTGATATCCAACTCCTTCCCGTTCCAATCCTGAGACTCTTCCTTTAGCATGAGATGTGATATCCAGCTCCTTCCCATTCCAATCGTGAGACACTTCCGATAGCATGAGATGTGATATCTCAATGCTTCTAATATCAAAACTGAGACCCTCCCTATAGCATGATATGTGATATCTAAGTCCTTCCCATTCCAATCCTGAGACCCTTCCTATAGCATGAGATGTGATATCTCAATGCTTCTACCAAACCTGAGACCCTTCCTTTAGCATGAGATGTGATATCCAACTCCTTCCCATTCCAATCCTGAGACCCTTCCTATAGCATGAGATGTGATATCTCAATACTTCTAATACCAAACCTGAGATCCTTCCTATAGCATGAGATGTGATATCTCAATGCTTCTAATACCAAACCTGAGACCCTTCCTACAGCATGCGATGTGATATCTCACTGCTTATACCAAACCTGAGACCCTTCCTATAGCATGAGATGTGATATCCAACTCCTTCCCATTCCAATCCTGAGACCCTTCCTATAGCATGAGATGTGATATCTCAATGCTTCTAATATCAAACTTGAGAGCCTCCCTATAGCATGAGATGTGATATCCAAGTCCTTCCCATTCCAATCCTGAGACACTTCCTATAGCATGAGATGTGATATCTCAATGCTTCTAATACCAAACCTGAGAGCCTCCCTATAGCATGAGATGTGATATCCAAGTCCTTCCCATTCCAATCCTGAGACCCTTCCTACGGCATGAGATGTCATATACAACTCCTTCCCATTCCAATCCTGAGACCCTTCCTATAGCATGAGATGTGATATCTCAATGCTTATACCAAACCTGAGACCCTTCCTATAGCATGAGATGTGATATCCAACTCCTTCCCATTCCAATCCTGAGACCCTTCCTATAGCATGAGATGTGATATCTCAATGCTTATAGCAAACCTGAGACCCTTCCTACGACATGAGATGTCATATACAACTCCTTCCAATTCCAATCCTGAGACCCTTCCTATAGTATGAGATGTGATATCTCAATGCTTATACCAAACCTGAGACCCTTCCTATAGCATGAGATGTGATATCCAACTCCTTCCCATTCCAATCCTGAGACCCTTCCTATAGCATGAGATGTGATATCTCAATGCTTATACCAAACCTGAGACCCTTCCTATAACATGAGATGGGATATCCAACTCCTTCCCATTCCAATCCTGAGACACTTCCGATAGCAGAGATGTGATATCTCAATGCTTATACCAGACCTTAGACCCTTCCTATAACATGAGATCGGATATCCAACTCCTTCCCGTTCCAAACCTGAGACCCTTCCTTTAGCATGAGATGTGATATCCAGCTCCTTCCCATTCCAATCCTGAGACCCTCCCTTTAGCATGAGATGTGATATCTCAATGCTTCTAATATCAAAACAGAAACCCTCCCTATAGCATGATATGTGATATCTAAGTCCTTCCCATTCCAATCCTGAGACCCTTCCTATAGCATGAGATGTGATATCTCAATGCTTCTACCAAACCTGAGACCCTTCCTTTAGCATGAGATGTGATATCCAACTCCTTCCCATTCCAATCCTGAGACCCTTCCTATAGCATGAGATGTGATATCTCAATACTTCTAATACCAAACCTGAAATCCTTCCGATAACATGAGATGTGATATCCAAATCCTTCCCCTTCCAAACCTGAGACCCTCCCTTTAGCATGAGATGTGATATCCAACTCCTTCCCATTCCAATCCTGAGACCCTTCTGATAGCATGAGATGTGATATCTCAATGCTTCTAATACCAAACCTGAGATCCTTCCGATAGCATGAGATGTGATATCTCAATGCTTCTAATACCAAACCTGAGATCCTTCCTATAACATGAGATGTGATATCCAAATCCTTCCCCTTCCAATTCTGAGACCCTCCCTTTAACATGAGATGTGATATCCAACTCCTTCCCATTCCAATCCTGAGACACTTCCCATAGCAGAGATGTGATATCTCAATGCTTATACCAGACCTTAGACCCTTCCTATAACATGAGATCGGATATCCAACTCCTTCCCGTTCCAAACCTGAGACCCTTCCTTTAGCATGAGATGTGATATCCAGCTCCTTCCCATTCCAATCCTGAGACACTTCCGATAGCATGAGATGTGATATCTCAATGCTTCTAATATCAAAACGGAAACCCTCCCTATAGCATGATATGTGATATCTAAGTCCTTCCCATTCCAATCCTGAGACCCTTCCTATAGCATGAGATGTGATATCTCAATGCTTCTAATACCAAACCTGAGATCCTTCCGATAGCATGAGATCGGATATCCAACTCCTTCCCATTCCAATCCTGAGACACTTCCGATAGCAGAGATGTGATATCTCAATGCTTATACCAGACCTTAGACCCTTCCTATAACATGAGATCGGATATCCAACTCCTTCCCGTTCCAAACCTGAGACCCTTCCTTTAGCATGAGATGTGATATCCAGCTCCTTCCCATTCCAATCCTGAGACACTTCCTATAGCATGAGATGTGATATCTCAATGCTTCTACCAAACCTGAGACCCTTCCTTTAGCATGAGATGTGATATCCAACTCCTTCCCATTCCAATCCTGAGACCCTTCCTATAGCATGAGATGTGATATCTCAATACTTCTAATACCAAACCTGAGATCCTTCCGATAACATGAGATGTGATATCCAAATCCTTCCCCTTCCAAACCTGAGACCCTCCCTTTAGCATGAGATGTGATATCCATCTCCTTCCCATTCCAATCCTGAGACCCTTCTGATAGCATGAGATGTGATATCTCAATGCCTCTAATACCAAACCTGAGATCCTTCCTCTAACATGAAATGTGATATCCAACTCCTTCCCTTTCCAAACCTGAGAGCCTATCTATAGCATGAGATGTGATATCCAAGTCCTTTCCATTCCAATCCTTAGACCCTTCCTACAGCATGCAATATGATATCTCAATGATTCTAATAACAAACCTGAGACCCGTCCTATAACATGAGATGGGATATCCAACTCCTTCCATTTCCAATCCTGAGACACTTCCGATACCAGAGATGTGATATCTCAATGCTTATACCAGACCTGAGACCCTCCCTATAACATGAGATGTGATATCCAACTCCTTCCCGTTCCAATCCTGAGACTCTTCCTTTAGCATGAGATGTGATATCCAGCTCCTTCCCATTCCAATCGTGAGACACTTCCGATAGCATGAGATGTGATATCTCAATGCTTCTAATATCAAAACTGAGACCCTCCCTATAGCATGATATGTGATATCTAAGTCCTTCCCATTCCAATCCTGAGACCCTTCCTATAGCATGAGATGTGATATCTCAATGCTTCTACCAAACCTGAGACCCTTCCTTTAGCATGAGATGTGATATCCAACTCCTTCCCATTCCAATCCTGAGACCCTTCCTATAGCATGAGATGTGATATCTCAATACTTCTAATACCAAACCTGAGATCCTTCCTATAGCATGAGATGTGATATCTCAATGCTTCTAATACCAAACCTGAGACCCTTCCTACAGCATGCGATGTGATATCTCACTGCTTATACCAAACCTGAGACCCTTCCTATAGCATGAGATGTGATATCCAACTCCTTCCCATTCCAATCCTGAGACCCTTCCTATAGCATGAGATGTGATATCTCAATGCTTCTAATATCAAACTTGAGAGCCTCCCTATAGCATGAGATGTGATATCCAAGTCCTTCCCATTCCAATCCTGAGACACTTCCTATAGCATGAGATGTGATATCTCAATGCTTCTAATACCAAACCTGAGACTCTTCCTATAACATGAGATGGGATATCCAACTCCTTCCCATTCCAATCCTGAGACCCTTCCGATAGCAGAGATGTGATATCTCAATGCTTATACCAAACCTGAGACCCTTCCTACGGCATGAGATGTCATATACAACTCCTTCCCATTCCAATCCTGAGACCCTTCCTATAGCATGAGATGTGATATCTCAATGCTTATACCAAACCTGAGACCCTTCCTATAGCATGAGATGTGATATCCAACTCCTTCCCATTCCAATCCTGAGACCCTTCCTATAGCATGAGATGTGATATCTCAATGCTTATACCAAACCTGAGACCCGTCCTACGGCATGAGATGTCATATACAACTCCTTCCCATTCCAATCCTGAGACCCTTCCTATAGTATGAGATGTGATATCTCAATGCTTATACCAAACCTGAGACCCTTCCTATAGCATGAGATGTGATATCCAACTCCTTCCCATTCCAATCCTGAGACCCTTCCTATAGCATGAGATGTGATATCTCAATGCGTATACCAAACCTGAGACCCTTCCTATAACATGAGATGGGATATCCAACTCCTTCCCATTCCAATCCTGAGACACTTCCGATAGCAGAGATGTGATATCTCAATGCTTATACCAGACCTTAGACCCTTCCTATAACATGAGATCGGATATCCAACTCCTTCCCGTTCCAAACCTGAGACCCTTCCTTTAGCATGAGATGTGATATCCAGCTCCTTCCCATTCCAATCCTGAGACCCTCCCTTTAGCATGAGATGTGATATCTCAATGCTTCTAATATCAAAACAGAAACCCTCCCTATAGCATGATATGTGATATCTAAGTCCTTCCCATTCCAATCCTGAGACCCTTCCTATAGCATGAGATGTGATATCTCAATGCTTCTACCAAACCTGAGACCCTTCCTTTAGCATGAGATGTGATATCCAACTCCTTCCCATTCCAATCCTGAGACCCTTCCTATAGCATGAGATGTGATATCTCAATACTTCTAATACCAAACCTGAAATCCTTCCGATAACATGAGATGTGATATCCAAATCCTTCCCCTTCCAAACCTGAGACCCTCCCTTTAGCATGAGATGTGATATCCAACTCCTTCCCATTCCAATCCTGAGACCCTTCTGATAGCATGAGATGTGATATCTCAATGCTTCTAATACCAAACCTGAGATCCTTCCGATAGCATGAGATGTGATATCTCAATGCTTCTAATACCAAACCTGAGATCCTTCCTATAACATGAGATGTGATATCCAAATCCTTCCCCTTCCAATTCTGAGACCCTCCCTTTAACATGAGATGTGATATCCAACTCCTTCCCATTCCAATCCTGAGACACTTCCCATAGCAGAGATGTGATATCTCAATGCTTATACCAGACCTTAGACCCTTCCTATAACATGAGATCGGATATCCAACTCCTTCCCGTTCCAAACCTGAGACCCTTCCTTTAGCATGAGATGTGATATCCAGCTCCTTCCCATTCCAATCCTGAGACACTTCCGATAGCATGAGATGTGATATCTCAATGCTTCTAATATCAAAACGGAAACCCTCCCTATAGCATGATATGTGATATCTAAGTCCTTCCCATTCCAATCCTGAGACCCTTCCTATAGCATGAGATGTGATATCTCAATGCTTCTAATACCAAACCTGAGATCCTTCCGATAGCATGAGATCGGATATCCAACTCCTTCCCATTCCAATCCTGAGACACTTCCGATAGCAGAGATGTGATATCTCAATGCTTATACCAGACCTTAGACCCTTCCTATAACATGAGATCGGATATCCAACTCCTTCCCGTTCCAAACCTGAGACCCTTCCTTTAGCATGAGATGTGATATCCAGCTCCTTCCCATTCCAATCCTGAGACACTTCCTATAGCATGAGATGTGATATCTCAATGCTTCTACCAAACCTGAGACCCTTCCTTTAGCATGAGATGTGATATCCAACTCCTTCCCATTCCAATCCTGAGACCCTTCCTATAGCATGAGATGTGATATCTCAATACTTCTAATACCAAACCTGAGATCCTTCCGATAACATGAGATGTGATATCCAAATCCTTCCCCTTCCAGACCTGAGACCCTCCCTTTAGCATGAGATGTGATATCCATCTCCTTCCCATTCCAATCCTGAGACCCTTCTGATAGCATGAGATGTGATATCTCAATGCTTCTAATACCAAACCTGAGATCCTTCCGATAGCATGAGATGTGATATCTCAATGCTTCTAATACCAAACCTGAGATCCTTCCTATAACATGAGATGTGATATCCAAATCCTTCCCCTTCCAATTCTGAGACCCTCCCTTTAACATGAGATGTGATATCCAACTCCTTCCCATTCCAACCTGAGACCCTTCCTATAGCATGAGATGTGATATCCAAGTCCTTCCCATTCCAATCCTTAGACCCTTCCTACAGCATGCAATATGATATCTCAATGCCTCTAATACCAAACCTGAGATCCTTCCTCTAACATGAAAT